>NC_080543.1:92928240-94168657 GCF_028640845.1 Ahaetulla prasina | reverse complement strand
TTCATATTGCTACAGCACATTATCAGGGTCCTTGAACACATGAAAGCCAACTTGACCTGTCTCCTATACAGACATTCTACAGTGAAATTGAGTGATATTGATAGAGGATGTCTAAAACACCTGAACGTGATAACTACTCTGGATTTCTAATGTTTGAATAATCTAGGAAAGAATAAAAGAAAAAGAAAATTATAAACAAAAAAGAATATAATGCTTTTGATTTTCTATAACCATAAGTTGAATGGGATATGAAATTTGAAAGTTATTAAGCAAGATTTGAATAAATGATTTGCTTCCAATAAATGTTTTCCATATAAAATGGAAAAGTAATATCAAGTATTATATTGATATTTTAGCAAATTGGCTTATGTTGCCTACAGGATCCTACTTTTATTTGAGTGCAGATTTATAGTATTATTCTACCAAATGTGGTTCAAATTACTATGTTTAATTTTGAATTTCTAAAGTACAAAGCAACATGTATTTTTAAAAATCCCAAGCAGCTGCAGCCACTTACACATGAGATTTTGACATCTGAACCTGTTTGCTGCATCAGTCAAAATGCAGAAGAATGATGTATAGCAACAATAATAATCCTACTCTAATATTAACAGAAAACGCAAACCTAGACAATCCTTTGTTGCACACTAACAAATGACTCATTGCTGCAAGCATCTGTTTTACCGTCATTGATTATTTATGGTTGGATATCTGTGTAGAACAATTGATTATAGCCACCCTTACTTTCCTCTTCTCTCAGATGGTTATGAAATCTGAGGTTCAATACTCAGATTGAAGGTCACTGTACACAATACAGTTAGGTACATCAATAGTATCTATGGGACTTATTAACCTTGTATAATTGTAAACAGAATGATATTTATTGAGCATGTGGCATATATTCCTAATCTTTGAAATAGGAATTTAAATCGAAATAAAGCTGAGTGAAATGGTATCATGAATTAGGAATAGATTGTATAGCCAATTTAGCTACTTGGTGTTAAACATTGATCTTCATTCAGTAAATGACAGCTTGCTGAAAACCAAATATAATAATACATTATATAATAATGTACATATTTCTACAGTATTTTCATACATTTTATAAATACAAGGTCACAGCTGCTAAACCTGCTTTATAATTCTAAAGTGTCTTTATTTTATTTATTTATTTATTTAATTTTATGTTATTGTTGTGGCAATCTCTTTAAGGCTCGAATAACATAACTTTAAAACATAACCTTTGCTGCAGACTGCCCAGTCTCTTTTTATGGGATGGGCAGCTGTATAAATCTGATAAATAAACAAACAAAACAGTTGTACTTTATTGTGGCTCGTAGGCTTTATAAGTATGATTAAAATTTTGCCTGTCCTTTGTGAAAATCAGAGTGATAAACAAGTATCATTAACCTGATTCAATATAAGATTTCTCTCAGTTCCAGATCAATCAATCATAATAGAGCTGGAAGAGACCTTGGAGGTCTTCTAGTCCAACCCCCTGCTCAAGCATTTCAGACAAGTGACTATCCAGTCTTTTCTTTAAAAACCTCCAGTGATGAAGTACCCACAACTTCTAAAGGCAAGTTGTTCCACTGGTTAATTGCCCTCACTGTTAGGAAGATAATCAGCTTTGACTTTGTGGTAGCTTTTACATTAACTCATACTATTAACCATACTGTTAACATAACCAACTGGCCTCCACAATCTAATTCAAATAGCATTAGCAGTGAAAAAAAAATGTGAGAAATCACCAGCAGCTGATTTTTTTTACTTATACAGTTGTGAGGATTTATTTGCCAGCCTACTGTATTCCTGAATGGCAATACTTCAAACTATAGGAAGAAAAATACATGGTTGATTTCACCCTCATGAAATAAAATGCATGCCAAGGATAATGTGAGAAAAGAACTTAAATGCCTGGCACTTGGGATGATTTTGATGTTCTTTCAGATATATTTTTCCATTGGAAAATAAAATTATGTCATCTCCAACCTTTATTCTGAAATGGTAGAATCCAGGAAGAGTTTTAAAGTAAAGTTTGCTTTGACCATTTTTAGCTAATAATTCTTGAACAGCAGAAATCTTATTCAGCAGGCCACACTATCCAACAAGGGAAGTAGAGAAAGTGTATAGTGAGAAAAGTAAACTAGCTTCAGCTGGCTAGTTTGTTGCTGGTCCTATCAACATGTCTGACATCTGAAGCAGAGGAGATAGAATCCCTAAAGTGTCCAGCCACTTGCATTGTGAAGCCTCAGGAAGACCACTCTTGGTCAATCACTTATCACTGCTCTTGATCTGGCATGCTGACTAGATCTGTAATTTGTAAATAGAAAGGCTGATAGATGATAGGGATATACCTAGATGAGCGGAGTCAGTGGTGGGATTCAAATAAATTAACAACCAGTTCTCTGCCCAAATGATCAGCTGGGTGGGCGTGGCCATGATGGCCATGGTGGGCATGGCCAGGGGGTGAGAGGCAGCACTTGGCCTCCTGCACCCCCTGGGAGCAAAAATGGACAGGGGCGCCATTTAAAACAAAAGTTTTTAGGACTTTTGCACTTGTATATGCATGAGCTGCAATTCCTTCAGAGCGCTTAAAGAAGAGCAAATGAAGGCAGAATTTATTTGTTTTTTTCTCTAGCAAACAGAGCTGAATTAAGGAGAGACTGCAAGGCTTCTCAGTTAGCTGGAAGGTACTAATTTTGGGCCCAGAAGGCTTCCCTGCAGCCTCCTGGGAGCAAAAACGGATTGTGGAGGGCCCTGTTTTTCACCTCCCCTGGCTCCACGCACCCCCTGCATTTACCTGGGATCCAAAATGGGCCATGTGGGGACTCCTGGGAGGGGCAGGGTGGGGTGGGGCCACCCAGTCATCAGAACTACTGGTTCACTAAACTAGACATAAAATTAACATCCAGTTTGCCCAAACTGGTCCGAACCTGCTGAATCCTACCCCTGAGTGGAGAGCTGCTTTCGCTTCCTCTTACTTAGAGATTATTTTTGGAACTCTCAAATTCTTCCATTTTTTTTAAGAAAAACAAAAAAAGAAAGAAAAGAAAAATCAGGTGTTGTTAAATTTTTATAAAACAAATTAATCAAATGAATTCTCAACCCAGTGTTCACCTTTGCAATATCATGAGTCATAATACGCCACACAGTTAGGAACCTCAATCTGCAGACTCAGTTTTGTGGGAGACTCATTGATGTGAAGCTCATTGATGCGAACATAGCAAATAATTTTATAGCAGATCATCCTAATCAACACAGAAGGTCCTAGGAGAGAATAGGATGAAGTTGCTCATTGCCCTCAATATATTCTTTTTATCAATGCATGAACAGGTTTCAAGTCGTTTTAAAATGATGGAAAAGCTCCCATAGGCAGTAAAGAAGAGGACATAGTCTGGTCAACCTGTCACACTTACAGACCATGTTATCCACTTGTTTTTCTCCTTCTTAAAAAAATCATTTTTGCAGTGAACAGTTTTAAAAACATAACAGAATCAAGAGACCGACACTTTACTTCGTCTTAAATTCCTAATTTGACTATTTCTAAAAAATTTTAAATGTCCCATTTCTCATCCAAAAAGCTACACAAGTTTAATAATTCTTAGCTGAACAAAACTTTAATGTTCCACCAAGGCATATAATATGCATATATTTATCCAATGTTTCATCATCCACCCCTTACATTTGGCTCTTGTGCTTTTATTATAGCAACTCCCATTGTGACCATTTCCTCTTTGTTGAGGTAACTGTGGGATGCCAGAAGCTAAATCCAAATGTTGGAAAGTAATAGGTTGCAAATTAATAGCTGGCAGGGCTGCCATCTACTACTGAATTATTTACAGTTAAAGAATCTCAAACACTGACGTTGAGTCTCAGCTTGGGTGAACTGACTGCCCTGGTTTCTTTCTTTTTGTGGCTCAGCTTATTCAGCAGCACAACAGAATAAACAAATGGCTCTGTGGGCAGGACAGGCTGAATAGGCTGGTCAGAATAAGGGATGTAATGAAAGAAAGCAGATCAAATGCCCCCACTGCTATAAAGCCAAGAAAGAAAAACATAATAACAATTAACCACCTGCAAGTCAATTGAACAGCAAGGGGGAAAGAATTACAAGTTAGATAAAGAAGTGAGCTGGACGTCAGAATTGGAAATTCAAGTACAAATAGTTTTCAGCTTTCAATCATTCATTTAGCAACTGTTCAAAGCAGTGGCGGGTTGTTACTGGTTCTCCCTGGTTCAGGAGAGCTGGTAGCAGAAATGTTGATGTGAGAGCAAACCGGTTCGCTCTGACCATCAGCTGGGCCCCCCTGCCTGCTTCTGCGCTATACCTACCTTTATTCCTTCGTTTTTAGCCCAGCTGAAAGGCGTGGCAGAGCAGATTGCCATGCCTCAGCTGTTCTGGAATTCAGTGCGCTTGTGCAAAGCGTGCAAAGTGCATGCATGAAGCGAACCAGTGGTAACACCGGTTGGAACCCACCACTGGTTCAAAGTTACAACATCACTGATAAAAGTACTTATTCGCACTTACAACCGTTGCAACACTCTTACGGAGACGTGGTCAAAAGTCAGGTGTTTGGCAACTAGCCTGCACTTACTATGGTTGCAGCATCCCAGGGTCACCTGATCATCATTTGGGACCTTCCCAGCCAGCTTTCAACAAGAAGAATCAACAGGGAAGCCAGATTCACTTAACGACTGTGTGATTCACTCAACAATTGCAGTGATTGTTGAGTGGCTCAAGATAACAGAGATATGGTTGACTTGTCTGAAATTTAGCCAGGGTCTCTGGCCTCTGAATAAACAAAAGTAAAATAATATTGAAATTCAACTCTATTGACTTTAAAACTACGAATATTTAACATTTCTTATATATAGGAATCCCTATGAATTCAATCTGTGCAGTGTGTTGGCCTTCAAGGTAGATCAGACCAGACAGACAATACAAGAAATAATAGAACTGTACTTTATTGATAGAAGCTATAAGAAATGACTCTTGAAATCATGACAATGTTTTCCTTTTTCTTTTTATACAAAAAAGAGTCAAGGTGGGACTGCCTTAAGTTTTTTTTTTCAGATGCCTACCTATTTTCTTAGACTAATGTCATAATTTCCCAACAATTGTTGCATATTTTCTTCTTCAGGGGTCTCCAACCTTGGCAACTTTAAGCCTGGAGGACTTCAACTCCCAGAATTCCCCAGCCAGGTTTGCTGGCTGGGGAATTCTGGCTGTTGAAGTCCTCCAGGCTTAAAGTTGCCAAGGTTGGAAACTCCTGTTCTTCAAGGTTACCTCTGCTTCTCTACATTGTAGCACAGATATTCATATCATCCTTCCATTAATTTTTCTAGTAAAGAAAAGAAAAAAACCTCTGGCTATTATTATGCAGATTGAGGATACAGCATACTTTTCTTCAGATGCAAACATTCCCTCTCTCCCTCTCTCCCTCCCTCCCTCCCTCTCTCTCTCCATTTGCAGATTTTTCAATTACCTTGTATATTGTAGCACAACCTACTTTGGCAGTTCAGTTTCTTTTTAGATAGCTAAATCTCTTTGGAGATTCTCAGTCATCCAGGTCATGGTTGTCCCAAAGGTGCTTTTTCAAGAGGTAGCTGAACTTTCTGGTTTTTCTTTGAAGATGTTTTGCTTTTCATTCAAGAAGCTTCTTTAGCTCTTCGTTTCTTTTCAGATATTTTTAATTTATTCTACAGATTTGCTCTATAGGAATTTTACACTAATCACAATGGTATCCTACCAGATGTTGCTATGACTATAGCTTATTTGTGTTGAGAAAGTAAGATGTTGTTTTAAACGTTAAGAACTGAAAAAAATAATTTGCCAATCATTTTATCAGAGGATTTTTTTAAAAAAAATTGCTCTTGCTTCCCTGTAACTGACTTTCTAAAAAGCACCTTTTTCTTTTCTTTTAATGATACACTTTCATGAAAAGCTAATTAAGTACTTAAACATTTCACAAACCCCATCAAGCAAAGAGACATTTAAAAAAATAGAAAATGTGTCTATGTGGGGGAGGAAGACTTCAATTTTCTCATTTCAAAAAACTGAATGTTATTTTCCTTTATATATGCAACCACCTATCTATGTATGTAAGATTAAGTAAAAATAATAACAGTTATAATTAAAAGAAAATAATTGACTTTCTTTTAAGATGTGCAGTAGACACATATTTTTTGAAAAATCCAAACATGGCAGTCCTGCAACTGTATGAGCATGAGCTAGATCAAGGGTCTCCAACCTTGGTAACTTTAAGCCTGGTGGACTTCAACTCCCAGAATTCAATCCCCCAACTTTGCTGGCTGGGGAATTCTGGGAGTTGAAATCCTCCAGGCTTAAAGTTACCAAGGTTGGAGACCCCGGAGCTAGATAAACTAATAATAAGCTTTTTAATGATTTACCATGGATAAATTGGGATGTGGTGGACATGAGTAATGAATTCTGAGTTACTTTCATTAAGGAGCATGGCAGACAACAACTTATAGAAGGAATTTCTAATCTTTTTTGATGGCATATTTGAGTATCCGGAGAGACCCACAAAATGGCTGCCATAGTGGGGTTGGTCAGTCACAAAGCATCATCATCATCCAAAGGCAGAAGTGAAGTTGATTGCCAGCATCCCCTTTAAATTCCCAGCATGCTTTGAACTTACTTTCTCTAGGGCTAGGTAGTTGGGAGAAGTTCAAAAAGAGAAAACCACCTTAGCTTTATTTTCTAAGAATGTCTAGACTAGTATTTCTCAACTTTGACCACTTTAAGAGGTGTGGACTTAAATTTCCTATATAGCTGGCTGGGGAATTCTGGGAGTTGAAGTGAGAATGGTTGGCCAAGGTTGAGAAACTCTGGTCTAGAGTATATGCTGGGTTCAGACGAATTTTTGGAAATATGCTTGAAACTAGTCCCTTAATTCTAGCTTAATTAAATATTTTAATTACAAAGGGAAATAACCTGTGGGCCAGGCTATTAAAGAAGGGCCAAGAAAGTTCTCTATAAGGATTTTGGTTGTCCCAAGGACTACATCCACAAGGCAGGATTTATAGCCAAGCTCAATAACCTGTCCAAAAGATCATTTAAGATACTAATTTTTTCTAAGAACTACTGTTTTTGGATTACTTACCGTTAGGAGTTATGCCTGAAAAAATACATTAGTAATTTAAATTGACAACATTTTCAGTATTAAAATTATTTATTTATTTATTTATTTATTTATTTATTTATTTATTTATTTATTTATTTATTTATTTAGTCACACAGTATATATAAGCATAAGCATGTAATAACTATACAATATATAAGCATATATATAAGTATGAGTATGTAATAACTATTAATTGGATATAACGAAAGGAAACAATAGGACAGGAACGGTAGGCACGCTTGTGCTCTTATGCACGCCCCTTACAGACCTCTTAGAAATGGGGTGAGGTCAATAGTAGACAGTTTTTGGTTGAAGCTTTGGGATTTTGGGAAGAGACCACAGAGTCAGGTAGTGTATTCCAAGCATTAACAACTCTGTTTCTGCAATCAAGATTGGAGCGGTTAACATTAAGCTTAAATCTATTGTGTGCTCGTGTATTGTGTATTGAAGCTAAAGTAGTCTTTGACAGGAAGGACATTGTAATAGATGATTCTATGAGTTAAGCTCAAGTCATGCCAAAGACGGTGTAGTTCTAAATTTTCTAAACCCAGGATTTCAAGTCTGGTGGCATAAGGTATTTTGTTGTATTCAGAGGAGTGGAGAACTCTTCTTGTAAAATATTTCTGGACACGTTCAATTGTATTGATGTCAGAAATGTGGTATGGGTTCCAGACAGTCGAGCTGAATTCAAGAATTGGTCTAGCAAATGTTTTATATGCTCTGGTTAGTAGTGTACTGTTTCTGGAGAAAAAGCTATGCAAGATTAGGTTCATTTTTCGCTTAAAGCTTTTTCTGCGATTAGTTGCAGTGGGCTTTGGCACTTAGATCATTTGATATGAAAATTCCAAGGTCTTTAATAGGGTGGGGGTCATCTGTAAGGTAATGTCCATCAAGCTTGTACTTAGTGTTTAGGTTCTTTTTTCCAATATGTAAGACAGAGCATTTGCTGGTTGAGATTTGGAGTTGCCAAGTTTTAGACCATTCAGATACAAAGTCAAGGGTAGTTGTATTGTTGGTGGTGTTAAATAGTTTGAAGTCATCAGCAAAAAGAACACAATCACTTGTAATATGGTCACAGAGATCATTAATGTATAATATGAAGAGTGTTGGTCCAAGAACGCTGCCTTGGGGAATGCCACTTTTGACAGGAACAGGATTTGATAGAGCATTGCCAATTTTGACCACTTGTTGTCTGTTTGACAGGAAAGCTGTTATCCAGGGGTGAAATGCTCCCGGTTCAGACCGGTTTGCATGATCCGGTAGTGATGGCGGCTGCTGGTTCGGAGGACCAGTAGCAAAAATCCCTGGCCCCGCCCCCCTGCCTCTGCTGAGCCGCACCATCAGCAGAGGGTTTTTTTTTTAGTTTTAAAAACAGGCTTTTCTTCAGCTGAAACTTGCCTTTGAAAGTAAAAAAAAGCCTTTGAGGATCCCGCCCCTCGGCTGAGATTGGCAGAGCCTTTAAACTTTTTTAAAAAAATTTAAAGGCTCCTCTGGTGATCTCACCTGAGTTCCTCATCAGAAGAAACTTAAAAAACATGTTTTCTGTAGAAAACATGTAGAAAACTTTCTTTTAAGAGATTCTAAGGCACTTACCTGATTACTGATCGAACGCATGGCTTTTTTCCTAGCCCGAAAGCCCCAGTTTCACTTTCAGCCAGACAGAATCGATTGCTTAGCTAATCTATTTCCTCAGTGAGCAACTAATGCTGGCTGGCTTTTCTGGCTGAGGAACTCTGGGAATTGAAGTCCACAAACCTTAGTTACTAAGGTTGGAGACCTCTGATTTAAAAATATAAATAAAATAAAATAATAAAATAAAATATTTGTGCAGCTTTCTGAGATTTGGTGTGTTTCTGTAGTGTTTCACTCTAACTACACAAACACACAAAATCTCACAAAGCTGAATGTGGCATTTTGTGTGTGTGTTTGTGTGTGTCACTTGTGTTGTGTTGTGTGTGTTTAAAGTGTGAAAGTTGGTTTTTGAGCTTTTTGTGGCTGTGTGAAGTGTGAAGGGCAGCTGCTTTTACATTGTGTGTGAGTCAGTTGTGTTGTGTTGTGTTGTGTTGTGTGTGTGTGTAAAGTGTGAAAGTTGGTTTTTGGTACCTCTTATTGTTTTTTATACTTTGTTTATTATTTTTATTATTTATTGTTATTGGCCACGCCTACCCATCTATCTGACCACCAAGCCACACCCACCAATTAAGCCATGCCCACAGAACCGGTAGGGAAAATTTTTAGATTTCACCCCTGCTGTTATCCTACTGTGGAGGGGTCCTGAAATGCCGTAGGATTTTAGTTTTAGGAGAAGTTTATCATGTACTACTGAGTCAAAAGCTTTACAGAAATCTATGTAGATTGCATCTATTGCTTTGCCCTGATCAAGATTTGTAGTCCATATGTTTTTGCAGTGAAGAAGTTGTAAGTTACATAATAATTTTTTTCTGAAACCAAATTGTTTATTAGAGAATAGGTTGTTTGTTTCTAGGTGGAGGATAATGGATTGGTTGATGATAGATTCCATTACTTTGCAGGTGACACAGCATAGAGAGATTGGTCTGTAATTTTCAACTAGGCTGGGGTCTCCTTTTTTGAAGACAGGGATGACCGTGGCTAGTGACCAAAGTTTGGGAAGGGAACTGGTCGTGAAAGCTTTTCCAAAGATTATGCTTAGGGTTTCTGCTATATTAGTGGAAAGTTTTTTTAAGAAGTATGCACATAGTCCATCAGGTCCAATAGATACGGATGGTTTCAGTTTGTGAAGACTTTTTCAACATTATCTTCTGTGAAGTCTATATGTGTTAGATCGTTATATTCATTATTGGTACGATTGGGGAATGCCGGGTATGAGCCATTAATGTTAACAAAGACTGAGCCAAAGAATGAATTAAAGAGCTTTGCTTTAACTGTTTCATCATTATATTCTTTGCCGTTAGATTCTTTTAGTGGTGGGATGGATCTCGAGTCTTTAAGTTTGTTGTTCACAAAATTATAAAAAGCACGATTGGAATTTGTGCACAGAAGGTTGCAAAATTACTTTTGGATTTGGACCCAAAATTGTTATATTTAAGGTATACATAGAACTAGCCCAAATCAAGAGTTTGAATTTATTTTAATAGGAGGAAAAATATGTAGGCCTTATCTGGAAGAAAAATATCCTTGTGTTTAAAAAGTCTTTTAAAATCTCTTTGTATGGCACTTTTTTTAAAATTCCAGGATGTGATAGAATTACATATACTACTGAGATGAAAAGGCTTGAAGTTTCACAATGATGGATCTCAGATCACTCTTCTAATTGATAAATAAGGAAATCATATGGAATTAGTGATATAGTTGGAGATTCTTAGAAATTCTGATGCCTAGGAAAACTTCCAAGCAGTTGTCCTGTCTGAGGAATGTTTAGGACTATTTGCTTTGGGCGCAAAGTAGAGGAGGGAAAATGAATTGAAAAGGATGTAGCAATTTTTATCTATATTCAGCACCCCAATTCTCCATTCATAACTTCCCAATATAAAATTCCCAATGGGAGCACTGGATATTCACATTTGCTGGACAGCAAATTTTTTGTGATGCAGTTTATACAATTTTTTTCCCAACTTGTTTTTCATCTTTATTGTATTGTGACTACTAAAGTCCTAATTGAAATAGATACACCTCTACTAAATCATCCTAACATTGTATTTTTTCAGAACTTTACCTAGCAATTATGACAATTCTAAGACGAGCAATTTAAATTATAAAAGAGTCCTGCGGTGTATTGAGCTAATGCTAATAGGGGAAGATATAAACTATTGTCTGTGTAGCTTTTTAAAATTACCCTCACCTTTCATGTTCAGTGTGAAATGATAAATTATTAATCTGGATACACATGCATTTACTTAGTCCATAGGTCTACATATATATTCTTTTTTCTGCACTTGATTTCCTGTATATGCTTGAATATTAGTAGCTGAATGGGTACATTGAATAGTAAAAGGGGTGAGGATAAATATTTTCATCTGGTGAAAATCTACTGTCAGAATGCTGTATAGAAACAGAACAGTTATAAGTTATATAAATGTACTAACTGGATGTTTAAAAATAAAGAATGCTTAACTTTCAGGCTCTAAGCTATAGTATTTGACTAAAATAGGATCTCTCACATTATTTTCTGGAATATTTTATATTATTCCCACATACAAAACTATAGGTGCATATAAAAATACACTGAGGCGTGCAAAGGCATGCCAACATATTAGATGCCATGCATGAATGCAGAAATATAGATTGGAGATATATCAACTTCCAGCTCAGAGATATTTTTTATAACTTTAATGTTTTCATACAGCTATGTTTAAAAACCATTTACCTGGGAAGGCTAAGTCAGTATTTTTGTTAGGTTTAAAATGTAAAAGGGTATATGTGGCAGATGTTCTGTCTTGCCTAGAAGGAAAAGACCTCGAATTTTAAGATAAATTCAGATTTTAAGATGAATGCATTTTCTAGCGTTAAGAGGCATGCGCAGTATGACAATGTTGAAAATTATTTCAGACAATAGAAAATACACTGATGAGAAAAGTAGCAGCAGCATTAAATTGTATATGTCAGGATTGTAATGCGGTGAAGTTCAAACATTTTCTTTGGATAATAGAATGCTTATCTCTAGATTTGCCATAGCTATGGCAAATCTAGACAGCGAACTATAAAGCAGAGTCATCACACTGCCAAGAAAAGTGCGTATAGTCAAGGCTATGGTTTTCCCAGTTGCAATATATGGCTGTGAAAATTGGACCATAAGAAAGGCTGAGCACCAAAGAATTGAGGCCTTTGAGTTCTGGTGCTGGAGAAGACTCCTGCAAGTCCCTTGGACTGCAAGGTGAACAAACAAGTCAGTCCTAGAGGAGATCAACCCTGACTGCTCTTTAGAAGGCCAAATCCTGAAGATGAAACTGAAATACTTTGGCCACCTAATGAGAAGGACGGACTCACTGGAGAAGAGCCTAATTCTGGGAAAGATTGAGGGCAAAAGAAGAACGGGATGACAGAGAATGAGGTGGCTGGCTGGAGTTACTAAAGCAATCGGCGTGAGCTTAAATGGACTCCAGAGGATGGTAGAACATTGTCCATGGGGTCGCGATGGGTCAGACACAACTAACAACAACAACATGCTTATCTCTGTTTAAAATCCTTTGAATGATCAGAGACTTCTCCCACATGCACCTTAATTTCTGTACAATTTTTCCTAGCAATACATTTTTCACGATATACATATGATGCTTTTGTCTCATCTTCAGCCTTGAGAAAGACTTAATTCATTCTTAACTAATAATAAAGCAATATTCTCCCTCCTTCCCCCACCCCCTAAATTCAGCTTCAAGTTTATTTCTAAATCCTTCTCTAATAGGCTTGGTCATCCATTACCTTGGTGGAAATGTAATCACTTGAACTAGAGACTGCTGAGGCAGGTTAATGATTGACAGTAGAACAGCAAGTGGACTGTTGGAAGAGTTTTCAGATGTTTCAAGGATGGGATAAGAAGCACTTCAATTTAACAGTGAGGAAGGACCTTTTTTCTAGAAATGTCATTAGGAGTGGTGGATGTTCTGTAAGCTATATCTCCTGTGAAAATACTAATGATCCTCTTGCATAACATGATTTAACTGAAATAACATAGAATTGGGAAACTTAAGAAATATTAAGTAGACTAGGTAAATAAAGCTTTTCAGGGAGTTGTTCTTCTAGATGTGGGGTATTTGGCAGATACATTTTTGATTCCCCAAGGATGACTTTCACTATGTTGGCTCCATATGAACTGTTCTTTTTACCTCAGGCGAGGAGCTGTTTGTTAGCCGTGAGCAAGACCTAACATTTTTATGGATAGTAATGTACTTCAGGGTACAAGTCAATGATGTAAATTAGGCAGAGTTGTCACACAAATGCTTTGGAGAATTTCTTCTAAAATACAGAGAGCAATGTTTTTTTTTTCATTTATGTTTAGGGTATAACCTATAGTTTGCAGTTATCTCTAACTTCAAATGTCTCTCTTCTTTTTAGAGATATACTGTAGATATAGACCAATGGTGAAATCCAATTCTTTTTACTGCCAGTTCTGTGGGCGTGGCTTGGTGGGCATGGTGTGGCTTGGTGGGTGTGGCTTGGTGGGCTTGGCAGGTGAAGGATACTACAAAATCTCTATTCCCACCCCACTCTGAGGCCAGCCAGAGGTGGTATTTGCCAGTTTTCCAAACTATTCAAAATTTTCGCTACTGGTTCTCTGAACTACTGAAAATTTCCACTATCGGTTCTCCAGAACCTGTCAGAATCTGCTGGATTTCACCTTTGATATAGAACCTTGAGCTAGTAAAATAGGCTTCTGGTACATGGCACATATTTTTAGTTTTTATTTGAAAGTGACATTTGTGGGGAGAGAATAATTTTGATTTCCTTTAATGAACTGCAGTCTCTCTCAAGATTAGGCATTCCAGAAATGTTATATATAGAATTTTGCACCACGTCTCATTTAACAAGCAAAAGGGAATAATGAATTGGGTGATAATAATCCTACTTCTCTGTAGCAGTTTTTACAACATAAATGCACTGCAGTCTTACATCACTCTAACATAAGTTCTACACAGTAGATCATTTAAGGAAAAAAAGAGTTGAATATTTTGAAATAGGGCCAATAGTGAAGCTGCTAGTGCAACAAAGTTTTGTTGGCCCTATAGTATTCTTGGGCACTAGCTGAGATCCTATACACATATTCCTTTTTAAATATTCCTTTTCATATAAAAAAGTAATCAGGACTAAATTCACTTGATTAATTTGCTATGGTGAATAAGCTTTCATTGCCTTTCTCTGTAAATTACGAAGTTGAGCCATGAACTTTTCCTGTCACTTTTTCTGTGCATTTGAATCAAAAAAGCAATATTTTAAAATGTTTTTATGCTACTGATAAGTGGAACAAAGTATAGATAATTTGTTCATGGATGGTCAAGTAAGAAGCAAAAGAGAAACTTTATCCAGGCTTAGTTCAGCTTGGGAGATGCTCTTCTGAGCAAAAGTTCTTTTTTAAAAAAAAAAAGTTTTTTTTATTTTTTACACACAAACAACAACATACAATATATCTTTTCTGAACAAAATATTAGCCAGGTACATGTTCAGGTCCAATTAGGTCTTTTCCAACACTTCTTGCATGCTTTCATCACTTTATATTTTCCCTCATTTTTGTTTCCCTATTTGCATTTCTATTAAAAATCTAATCTTACCCTCCACTCCCAATTTTAATCTTTAATCAAATTTATCCCTCTTTTCCCCCTTTTTTTCTATTTCCGTTTATGTTAAACCATTATATTCCCATTTACTAAATTCATTCTTTTCTATCTTCTACATAACATCAACATCAATCATATCTTTACATTTCCATGACAATTTTTAAATTGTTAACCATAATCCTAAAAAGAAAATAAAAGACAAGCAAACTCTATTTCTGGATTGTTATTAATAAAAACATAATAACCTTCAAGCACTTTCATAATTTCAAAGAATCTCTATATTTATATACTTCAGATCTCATTAATATTTCAATCCATGATTTATTTCAATTCTCTTCTTTCCCCCTTTTTTCTCTTTCTCCTCTTTTTTTCTTTTTTCTCCTTAAATTCTTTGCTCTCTTTGCTTGTCCTGTATTTCTATCCAGTCTTCTTTTCTTCCCTTCCCCCATATTTTGTTTTTCTCTATTAATCCCTGTGTAGTCCTTTGACTTTGTATTTTTCCTTTCCCTTCTTTCTTTTTTGTCTCTTCCTCCCTTCCTTATTATTTTTTACCCTTCTTTTTTCAGTATTTTTCCATTTACTGTCCTCAACTTCTTTGTGCTATTTCCCTTTTTATTTTCCCCTTCTCTGAAGATCCCTTCACCTCTCCCCTTAGACTGATTTAAAATTTCATAATCATTTAATAATTCATTATCACTATTTTTCCCTTCATTTTCCAATGCCCTCTCTTGTTTCATGGATTCTTTGTTTGCTGTCAGTTCCGGTGCAGCTCTTGATTCTTCTAATTCCTGCTTTCCATAAGGTCTTGTAATTATTTCTTTTATTTCTTGCTTAAAAGTCATATGCATCTTTTTCATCATTTCAATTATTCCCTGTGTGATTCTTTATTTTCAGGGTTGTAGTTCTTGTTTTTATCAAAGTCAAACAGCTTGTTGACAAAATCCTCTCTTTCAGTTCTCACCAGCCTTATCACTCCAGTAGAGGAAGTTTCCACAACAAATGTTAGTCAGTGTAATTTCCTCTTCTGCCTGAGGGTGTCTCTTTCCAATCCACAATTCTAATCAACAATTAGCGAAGGTATCCATTTTGTTTCCTTTACTTAGAGCCATATTTTGTTTTGCTTTAACTTCTTAGTTATTCCAATTAGTCCCATTTAAAATCCATGTCCCAATTTACTTAATTCCAACTCATAGAGGAAGAAGAAAATCAGAGAAATTCCAACACATAGTTTTAAGTCCTCCAGGTTTTTTTTCCTTTTATGTAACCTGTAACAAGTTTTAAAAGTCTCCAAATTTTCCAGCTTTATTTAAGGAATCTCTTATTTTTTCCTTTTTTTTTTCTTTTTTTTTTTTGAGGGGTCTCCGCTTCAATTTTAAAAGCCAAATTTCTTTTGGGTCTTTGGGTGATGCTTCCGTTTTTTTTATTTTACTGTGTTTACAATCCTTTTTAGTTTAGCCGCTATTCCACCACCAATTTTTTTTTTTTTTTTGCAAATGTCAAATTAGAATGTTTCCTTGTGAGTTGGTATTCACTCACCCGGCTTTGATATTCCATCCAAATCACCGCTTCTGCTCAAAAACTTGGTCCGGTTGCTCCAGCTTAACAATGGCTACCATAGCCATCGCCCCTGCCATTGGGTCGAAGAGCTTCCCTCTGACCTCCGAGGAACTTGCTGGTTTCTCTTGGTCATCCGAGGCACCTCTCCTTCTTCACCGACTTTACAGGAAAGCTCCAGTCCGAAGACCCCTCAAATGGTGGTTCGTCGGCCTGGGAATTCGCAGAATTCAGCGGAGTTCGCTTTTCCCCGTCCGCCTCAATGCAACGCTTCCAGTTGAATCTGAGCAAAAGTTCTCATGAAGGTCTCAGTAAATTATTTTTTTAGGGGGGTGGGAATGTTCTTAGTCTGCATGCTTCTCAACATCCTTTAGTGTTGCCAATGGATGATGATTCTGCTGGTTCTCTAGAAATAGTAGAGAAAGGAATGTAATAGAGTGGAGCATCATTCTGAGGAGCTACCTTACCCCAATGGGATTGGCTCACACCACCCACACTAGTTAAAGAGGCATGTTGTTAAAGGAAGCCTGGCTGGAGGGGCCAGGAGAAAAAGCTTTTCTGCCATGGCTTGTGCCCTCTGGAACATCTACCCTTACAAGGGTGCCAGATATGCCAATTGGTCTATGGCCCCAATAGGGATGTGTCATTCTGGAGGTGGTTAATGGACTAAGATAAGACCTCCATCTCTTCCCCATGTGCATCTTGCTCCCTTCCTTTTGTTAATTTTAAAATCAATTATAGTGCTAATATTTATTGTTTTAATGTTGCATCTTGTTCTGTTTCTTGATTATAAGGCTAGATTCACCTCCAGATGAAATGAATGGCATAAGCGTTTAATAAATAATAGAATTATAGACTGAAAAGGTTAGGATGTACCTTGGAGATTATCTAGACAAACCCTTATGTCAGAAAATGGCTGCTTAGCTTTTGCATGAAAACCTTAAGCGAGGGAACGTTCATGATTGCTCCATAAATTGGAAGAAGTCCCATGAAAATTTATTGATTTATTTATTTATTTAATCAAATTTTTATACCGCCCTTCTCCTGAAGGACTCAGGGCAGTTCACAGCCAACTAAAACCACAATAATAAATATATTAAAACAATAATTAAAAAACCTATCAAATATGGCCAATTTAAAATACATATAAACAATAAAACCCAGTTAAAATTTAAAACCCCAATAGTAACATATAAAATTCTAAAATCCTATGCCAGTCCTGCTCGACGAAATAGATACGTCTTCAGCTTGCGGCGAAAGGTCCGAAGGTAGGGAAGTTGACGAAGTCCCGGGGGAAGTTCGTTCCAGAGGGTAGGAGCCCCCACAGAGAAGGCCCTTCCCCTGGGGGTCGCCAGCTGGCATTGCTTGGCCGACGGCACCCTGAGGAGTCCCTCTCTGTGGGAGCGCACGGGTCAGTGGGAGGCAAACGGAAGCAGCAGGCGGTCCCGTAAATAACTCGGTCCTAAGCCATGAATGAAGAAAACATGCAATTGGCCATTTACAAATAACATTTTTGTGCATTCTGATAGTTAAGAAATACATTCTGAATACCATACTTGGTAAAAAGGACTTCTGTTGGATAAAAAAATGAAAAATGCTAGAATCTTTCTCCAAAAGGTACTTTCAGAAAAAATGGAGCTCAGTTCTAGTGAATAAAAACAGTGGTAATAGGAAATATACAGTAATGGTATGTATTGCTTTAATTTACTTTAAAACATTCTAAGCAAGTTCTGCTTATGCTTAATGCTCATTCTCCTGCTGAGTGGGACCGTATATATTTCTACTGGATAGACTTACTTATTTTCTTGCTCAAATTAAAAGATGTGGTATAAGCAAACTCAGATTATAAAATGTCTTGATTTTAAAATAAATTTAATTAATTGCTCATAAGTGAGCATTCCTATAATACTTGAGAAAAGTTGTGGCACTTACAGTTAGATAGATCTCCAAAGCAGTTAAATTAGTTTGTAATACACCAGTCTTCCATTTTTAGATTTCAGTTTAAAATGAGTTAATGAATATTTTTTATCTCCAATTTGTTCTTTCTTACAGTGAAATCAGTTTTTGCCAGACACATTTCACTGCTGAGATTAATTTGATTCCTAGTCTAATTGTGCCTGAGGGAGAAATAATACATTGCATTGCTAATTGCTGGGGTTTTGTAGACAAAATGATCTATTGTATTCATAAATTTCATGTATTACCTTAGCTCTGTATCGTAACCCATGAAAAACCTCCAAAATATAAAGGTACTTCTGGAGCACTTTAAAAAAAACCAGAAACCAAACATGATTCTACAGATAATGTTCAAGGGTCTTGTCAACCATTTTTGTATATTTTAATTAAATATGGAGAATTCAGGATTCCTTGTTTTCTTTATATCCAAAGCCAATTTTGCTACGATTCAAATCTTAGCTGGATGGAAGTTAAATTTGATGTTATGTTTTTCTACATTACCCTGGGGTCTTTATTTAAAAGTGGCAACCTGAAGGTCAACCTCTTTAAAATGCTCATAAGGAACTATAGCATTTCAAACTGCTACTCAACTTCTTGCAAAATATGCATTGGGGATTCTTTTTTCCCCCTGGATGTTCTTCTCTACAATCCAATTTTATTTCTGTTGCCTTCTTCTTCACTACATCACATTTAGTCCTGTTTTGATCTATTTTTGGATATTTACTGTATCCAGCTGATGGCCAAGTACCCTTTGCATGATTTCCTTCCAACATTTCATTGGGCTGGAAGGAATAAGAGTGTGCTACAACACATGGTTTCACTGTTAAAAGTGCCACAACATGCCTTTGTTATATATTCTGAACAGCTTTAGTAGGCTACTTCTTATGCAACCTTTAGTGGACATGTAAGAAAGCTAAGACATATTGGAATCAAATATGTACAGTATTTTAACTCAGACAATTATAATAATAATAATAATAATAATAATAATAATAATAATAATAATAATAATAATAATGATAATGATAATAATAATAATATTTTAATTTTTATACCACCCTTCTCCCGAAGGACTCAGGGCGGTGAACAGCCAAGTAAAACCATACAATATATTACAATAAAAACTATTTAAAAAACTTATTCCATATGCCTAAATTTAAATATAAAATACATAATATAAAAATAAACCCCATTTAAAACGAATTAAAAACCCCTATTAAGCCAGTCCTGCTCGGAAGAATAGGTATGTTTTCAGCTCGCGGCGAAAAGTCCGGAGGTCAGGAAGTTGTTGAAGTCCTGGGGGAAGCTCGTTCCAGAGGGTAGGTGCCCCCACAGAGAAGGCTCTCCCCCTGGGGGTCGCCAGCCGACACTGTTTGGCTGACGGCACCCTGAGGAGACCCTCTCTATGGGAGCATACCGGTCGGTGGGAGGCATGGGTAGCAGAAGGCGGTCCCGAAGATATCCCGGTCCTATGCCATGGAGCGCTTTAAAGGTGATAACCAACACCTTGAAGTGCACCCGGAAGACCACAGGTAGCCAGTGCAGTCTGCGCAGGATTGGTGTTATATGGGAGCCACGAGTGGTGTTATATGGGAGCCTCTATCACCCGCGCAGCTGCATTCTGGACCAACTGAAGCCTCCAGGTGCTCCCCAAGGGGAGCCCCATGTAGAGAGCATTGCAGTAGTCCAGGCGAGAAGTGATGAGGGCGTGAGTGACCGTGCATAAGGCATCCCGGTCTAGAAAGGGGCTCTAGAAAGAAATTATATTTCTCTAGAAAGAAATTATAAACTGAATGTACAACTGAAGCCAGAGACTTTTCTTTTAAGTTTGAGGGATAAACGGATCTGGGAAAAAAAGCACGGAACTTTGTTCTTATATATGACAACTGCAAGACTTTGCTATGCACAGAGATGGAAGGACTCACCTGTATCCCTAATGAAAGAATGAATAGTAAAATTGAAGAGCTAAGGAAACTGATTTGAAAATGAAAGAAATGGAATTTTAATCTTGAGTTTTGATGATTAGATTTGTTTATGATGATAGAACTGATACGGTTTATTTTAGTTCAAGGGGTCATTGATTTTTAGGTTTTAATCTGTATCGAAGACAGTAGGAAGTTATTTTTCTTTGGCTTTTTGTCTGCACACCACACTTTTTCTTTTTCTGTACCTCTCCCTCTTTCTTTGCTTTTTTGTATTTTCTAAATCTAATAAAGTTTTGAGGAGAAAAAAAGATACTTCTTAAATATATCACTCTGAAACTAGTGTTATCATAGCTCATAGACAATGCAGACATTGCACGATTGTTTTTTTCCATTTTCTACTATCCCTTAACTAAATACTTCTCTTTGCATTTTAACTGTGATTGTATAGTGGCTTGTATAACTTGCAGTATTCAATGCTGGGTGTGAAACACTTTTATGGACAGTAATTGCTCCAGATACAACTACTGTTCAGAAAGTGCAGCAGAAAAATATAGCACCAAACCTGCTGTGTTGGTAGTCATGATTTTCACACCAATGTGTGGTGTAAGTTTAGGAGAACTAAGAGAAGTACATTTATTCAAAAATCAGCCTTAGATAAAATCTTGAGTTTATATATCCTTGTTTTAGCAGATTTTTGGATACAATGGACAAAGGAGTATTTAGACTTCAGTGCAAAACTGTTGTTTGATAAACCAGACTGGAATAATTTGTGTTAATTTATTTAATTTATATAAATTATATCTAGGAGAGGAATGTGATCTAGTTGTGATGTTTGAAATGGACATATTACAGAACTCTCCTCTATGCATTATTTGAAGACATACTTTCTGGGGGAAAAAAACCTTTCATGATGAAATGGATAGATGGAAGTCTCCATTTCCGTGATTAAAATTAATAGAAATATATTGTGTAATGAAGTAAAAGGAGGACAGAATATTAAAATCAGTTGGTGAAAGCATCTTTCATTTTGAAAACTTACTCTTTTTTTATTTTCACCTGACTTCCACCTAAATATGCTGAGATAACTTGAAAAAAAGATTTCCCAATTTCAAAGAACACTTCTGAACTTGGTTAACCTACAAGGCTTTTAAGATGGAACATAAACATCCATTTAATCAAGCTATAATAACTATACACCTTGATGAGGCATTTTGAATTCCATACACCTACAACTGCCATCTTGATGCTATAAACATTTCACTCAGGGATTCCCTTTTTAGCTTGCTAATAATTACTTCTACGTGAGAAGGAATTCTTTTTTTTTATACCGATTGAAAAAAATGGCAACATAAAGAGCATAAGGAAGAAGCTATTGGAAGGCTTAGAGTAGCACAAAACAAAGGTTAATTAACTGAATTGTAGGCTGTATGTTTCTATAATGTATGTGATACAGAATGAATTAAGGTTTTTTTAAGGAAAAACCCAGAAGATTACAGTCTATTATGTGAAGTCAATCTCTTGAATGTTGTAATTGCCTTAAGAAATTTTGCAGTGCCTCCAAAGATGTATGAGTTTTAAACTCCTTTCAGGGAAATAATGACATTTTTGTGATTGGGGAAGATCTGACTAATTTATCTGATCACTGAAGACAATTATTTTTTATTCAGGGAAATAAAAACTCATACCTCCTGTTCAGTCTTACATTGAAAATAATCTTAAAATACTTTCACAAATTCCTTTTAATACAATTTGTTAGTCAGAAAATGTGACACCTGATTTTGTTTGCCAGCTACAAAACATTCCAGCTTTTGATGATGATGATCCTTTTCCTCCAATAGAGCAATTTTCATGATCCTGAATCTTACAGTCCAGAAGTGTCAGATCAGACAGACGAATTTTCTCCTCTCTCCATCTCATTGACTCCATTCAAGGCTAAGTTTGTGTTTGGGGTCGGGAAGACTTTGGCAATTTGAATATTATTTATATTCATTTAATCAAAGAAGAAACTTTTTCTACCAGTTATTTACTCTTGAATTTATTTTCATTATTCATGTAGCTTTCAATGAGACAATTGTTTGATTTGTTAATAACAACTGATTTATTAACCTGTATTTTTGTTTAAATATTTATTGCATTTACACAGCTCAAACAAAAACTTGTCAGAATGGGAGGCATGGCACAGTGACAAACTTAGATATAGGCATAAGTACAAGTATAGGTGCGGGTCAAATATAGCTAAATATGTTTGCTAACTAATAGAAAATGATCTGATATCAAAGGATGGCAAAATAATCCCTTAATCTGGATACAGTCTCTAATCAAATAACTTGTATCCCCCAACTATTAACTAATGGGCCTAGAATTTTTTTTTAATTATTTAGCTTATCCCCTGTTTCCCCCAAAATAAGACATCCCCTGATAATAAGCCAAATCGGGCTTTTGAGTGCACGGCAATAAGGCCAAGCGCTTATTTCAGGGTTCAAAAAAGAATAAGACAGGGACTTATTTTCGGGGAAACACGGTAGCATAGAATGTCAGTTTCCTAGAAGCTAGGCATGGCTAGAAACATCTTCAGCAAGGAAAACAGAAAGGAAAGGGCCATATTATTTTAAAAAGCAGGCGGAGAGAAAGGTTTGTACAGCTCTAAATAGGCCTTGTAGACTGAATGCCTTTGATAAGGTAAAGGAAATACATTATTCTGTAACATCTTGTAGCAAAGCTAGGAATTATAGTATGGTCAGTTTTACCTTCCTAGGAGGAATGGTTAAAAAGTCTTTGCTTAAATTTATAGCCTTAGAGGCATATCAGTGGGTCTTAAACCAGGGGACAAATTTGAGGGAAAGGGGTCACAATTTGGAGAAAGAGATTGTTCAAATAAGCTTGATTTTATTATTTGTTCCTATTATGTCTGGACAAGTGCTGGTACAGGCAGAGTAACAGTTTGGTTTGACAGGATTCTGGCTATGCTCAAGACTCAATCCTATTTTCAAAAGCTGAAATGCTTCCATGCTTTCCAGTGCCTCATTTGCATAATTTCTTTCTACCAATTGTAAACACAAGGTAAAAGGGAGAAATGGTTGTAAACCTCTGGAACAAGACCTCGACTCATCATTCAGCTGTGCCAGGCCTGGCTTTGGTTCCCTCATTCCCATTTTTCCTGTCTTTTTGTACCTTCTGTTCTGGTTAGATTGTGTATGCACATAGAGAATACAAGCCTTGGTCACTTTTGTTCCCCACAATAATTCAAGCAAGATAGTTAGCGCTTCTACTGTACCATCTTCATTTTAAATGAGTGGGAAACAGTTCCCCATGCCACCTCTGATGACCGTATGCACCAAGTGGAAGTAGGTGAAGCAGCTTGCCAACTCATTGCAAATGCTTCATTTGCAATCAAGGTGATAGTGGACAGCTTTGCAGTGTATGTACCTCCTGCTTCAGCATCTGGGAAGGTTTAAAGGTTTAAATTTAACTCAGAATGAAGCTTTTGTGGCCACATTCATACAGCAAGAAATAGTTTTGGGAGGTTTTCTTGCTTTTCTTCAGAAACATACCACCTGTATGCAACAGACTTGGCTGTGATTATTTGCTAATAGATCACCAGCGAGTCTTGTTTTCAGGAATCCTCTAGGATCAAGGACTTTCTACAAGAAAAAAACTTCAGAAGCTATGTTAATAGCCCATCACTATCAGCCAGGACTCTCAGTAAGACTTTTCCTTAATGATAGTCTCATATTTGTACATTTATATTTTCTGGAGGTATGAATTAGAGCAAAAATACATTATCTGATTATTAATATCAGTATGAATAATGGAAAACAGTTTTCAAATGATTATAAGTTCAAAGACTCCAAAAAGCAATCATAGCTATCTAGGTTTAGGGAAAACCACTGTTTGTAATCCACATCCAAATGGTACTTTCAGATCTTTTGCAAAATATTTATAGTTCTCCGCTGAATGTATGAAAAGATATTTTGAGAAAGGATACAGTAAGGAACTAGCCCAGATGGCTTGTACATTGAAAGATGGATCATTGTCAGAATTTTCTTTTGCTCTGTATGATTATGCCAGCTGTTGGCTTGTCCAAGCAAAGCAGAAAAGAAAGCTTGGACCAAACTCATTAGTTTTTATTCACCCTCTCTCTGTGTATTTGTGTATGCGTGTGCTTATTCAAAATTAATCTATTATTTTAGGATATCAGAGCAGTGCAGAGTCTGAAAAATCCTGACTTAGGCAATGCTAATAAAACAGAAGTTATTTTTCAGTGTGAAATAAATGCAAGGCTATATGCGTACCAATCAATCTGTATCTCAAGGATATTATTGCATCTGAAAATATCTGTACAGCAATACTCTGGGTATTTGTATCTGAGATGACTAAGAATTTACTGAAAAACATCCCAATGAACAAGAGATAAATGGGAAAGCAATCACTGTGCACCATGTTAAATGCCATCCTTTATTTCAGATAGTACACTAATAAATGTTATGCATATTTCTCAAGGGGTTTTTTCAGTAAAGGACAGAGAGAAGTTTACTAAACTAATATGATAATATGATAAATACAACAGAAATGAAGGTATGGAATTCTGGAACTATTTGTATTTACTTAAATTTACCATGCTCCTTTAGCTTGGTATAGACTTTCTGTCAGTGTATAAGAGTTCATTAATTGGAATAGACCTAGTAACAGGTCAGGCAATGGGGACTGTTTGGTGATTCAAATGGCTCGGAGCCTGGTCGTGGCTTAGCTTGATTGATCTCTCTCTCTGTGTGTGTGTACACAACATGCTTTATATTATTGTATATAAAGAAGTTTTTTATATAAATGAATTGTGTTGAAATATTTACTTGTGTGCTGGTTGAATTGCTGCAAACTCTAACACTTTCCAACAACAATAACAAAAAATGGGTGTCTAGTAATTTGTAAATTAATGCTACCTGAAATTAATGACATGTATAATTTAAAGGGGACGTGGTGGCTCAGGGGCTAGGACGTTGAGCTTGTTGATCGAAAGGTCGGCAGCTCGGCGGTTCGAATCCCTAGTGCTGCTGTGTAACGGGGTGAGCTCCCGTTACTTGTCCCAGCTTCTGCCGACCTAGCAGTTTTGAAAGCACCTAAAAATGCAAGTAGAAAAAAATTGGGACCACCTTGGTGGGAAGGTAACAGTGTTCTGTGCACCTTTGGCGTTGAGTCATCCGGCCACATGACCACGGAGACGTCTTCGGACAGCACTGGCTTTTCGGCTTTGAAATGGAGATGAGCACCGCCCCCTAGAGTCAGCAACAACTAGCACATATGTGCTTTATCTTTATAATTTAAAGATGTTTTCTCAATTTAATAACATTTTATTACATCTAATAGCAGAAGCCTAAGACTCTTGTATTATATTTGTAACAAAATAAACAGACAACATAAATAAAAGTTATATAATACAAAAATCACAAAAGCCTATTATTGTTGTTTTATATTGAGTCAGAAAACAATTAAGGTTTGAAGGAGTGAGAAAAACTGTTTATCTTTAAAAATTGCACTGCACTGGAATAAAATATTAAATCAGTTGACAATCAGCCCACTCACTTAAAGGCCTTTATAAATAGATCAAAAAGAGGTGAAAGGATAACAAGATAGGGTGATAAAAATACTAATATCTGATACACACCAGTGTGGTTTGGCCTTCAGAACACCAAGTCTGAATGTATTGCACACTTGTTTTATTACCTGTGACTAATTATCTTCCTTAACTAATATGCATTCATTCATACCCATCACAATTATATCCTACTTACAAAAACTTCAGGAAATTATTTTATGCTGGAAGACTATTTTGTATGGAATGAGCTGAGGTGGCACAGTGCAGTACTGCAGGCTATTTCAGCTGACTGCTAGCTGCAGTTCAGCAGTTCAAATCTCACCGGTTCAGAGTTGACTCAGCCTTCCATCCTTCTGAGGTGGGTAAAATGAGGAGCCAGATTGTTAGGGGCAATATGCTGACTCTGTAAACTGCTTAGAGTGGGCTGTAAAAGCACTATAGAATAGAATAGAATAGAATAGAATAGAATAGAATAGAATAGAATAGAATAGAATAGAATTTTATTGGCCAAGTGTGATTGGACACACAAGGAATTTATCTTGGTGCATATATTCTCAGTGTACATAAAAGAAAAGATACCTTCATCAAGGTACAAAACTTACAACACTTAATGATAGTCATAGGATATAAATTTAACACTTAATGATACAACACTTAATGATAGTCATGGGGTACAAATAAGCAATCAGGAAACAATATCAGTATAAATCGTAAGGATACAAGCAACAAAGTTACAGTCATACCGTCATAAGTGGAAGGAGATGGGTGATGGGAACGATGAGAAGATTAATAGTGCAGATTTAGTAAAAAGTTTGACAGCGTTGAGGGAATTATTTGTTTAGCAGAGTGATGGCCTTCGGGTAAAAACTGTTCTTGTGACTAGTTGTTCTGGTGTGCAGTGCTCTATAGCGTCGGTTTGAGGGTAGGAGTTGAAACAGTTTATGTCCAGGATGTGAGGGATCTGTAAATATTTTCACAGCCCTCTTCTTGATTCGTGCAGTATACAGGTCCTCAATGGAAGGCAGGTTGATAGCAATTGTTTTTTCTGCAGTTCTAATTATCCTCTGAAGTCTGTGTCTGTCTTATTGGGTTGCAGAACCAAACCAGATAGTTATAGAGGTGCAAATGACAAACTCAATAATTCCTCTGTAGAACTGGATCAGCATCTCCTTGGGCAGTTTGAGCTTTCTGAGTTGGCACAGAAAGAATATTCTTTGTTGTCCTTTTTTG
The DNA here is from genome assembly GCF_028640845.1 of Ahaetulla prasina. Lineage (NCBI taxonomy): Eukaryota > Metazoa > Chordata > Lepidosauria > Squamata > Colubridae > Ahaetulla > Ahaetulla prasina. The sequence goes on along the minus strand of NC_080543.1, from coordinate 94,142,004 downwards.
ATGATGTTTTTGATGTGAGTTGTTCATTTTAGATCTTGCGATATGGTAAACCTAGAAATTTGAAGGTTTCTACTGTTGATACTGTGTTGTCTATGTTGTCTTACATACTATGAAGCAGTATGAAAGTCTAAGTGCTATTGCAACTGCAAATAAGGATTGGGATAAGTTCCTCACTAGATATAAGCTAGACTCCAGCCACATGACTGGCCTTTGACATGAATTTTTCTTGATATTTTTATAATTCCAGAACTGCAATAAAAACTAAGAATTTATTAACTAAGGGTTGCCATTGTCATTGTCAGCATTACTGTCATATTTTGTCCACAGCTTATAGGATTTTCACAAAATTATACCAAATAACCAAGATTTAGAAAAAGCCATCAACTCCCGCCTCCCCAAGAAAAGCAGAAAGTTCATCAAAGTTGAAACAGAGTGAGCAAATTATCTGGATTGCAAAGTTTAATAACCCCAAATTACTTGCTGTAATTTGGGCTTATGTTGAAATGTTGTACCTTGATGAACGTATCTTTTCTTTTATGTACACTGAGAGCATATGCACCAAGACAAATTCCTTGTGTATCCAATCACACTTGGCCAATAAAAATTCTATTCTATTCTATTCTATTCTTGCCATGTTGCTATTGAATTTAGCTTTGCCGTATTGTGGCTAAAGACCTCTTTGATTTGATTTACTGCCAATGGGGAATATGAACTTCCCTTTTACTGCAGTGGTATGTATTTAAGAATGTCAATCTATTTTCCAAAGCTCCTGAAGGCAAGACAAGAAACATGGATGGGAGCTAATCAAAGAGAGATCTATTTATTTATTTATTTATTTATTTATTTATTTATTTATTTATTTATTTATTTATTTATTTATTTATTTGTCACAACAGTATATATAAGCATAAGCAAGAAATAACTATACGATATATAAGCATATATATATATAAGCATAAGCATGAAATAACTATATGAATTGGATACAATCAAAGGGAACATTAGGACAGGAACGGTAGGCACGCTGGCGCTCTTATGCATGCCCCTTACAGACCTCTTAGGAATGGGGTGAGGTCAATAGTAGATAGTCTTTGGTTAAAGCTTTGGGGATTTTGGGAAGAGACCACAGAGTCGGGTAGTGCATTCCAGGCAGAGAACAACTCTGTTACTGAAGTCATATTTTCTGCAATCAAGATTGGAGCAGTTCACATTAAGCTTAAATCTATTGTGTGCTCATGTATTGTTGCAATTGAAGCTGAAGTAGTCTTCAACAGGAAAGACATTGTAACAGATGATTCTATGAGTTAAATTCAGGTCATGTCGAAGGCAGCGTAGTTCTAAATTTTCTAAACCCAGGATTTCAAGCCTGGTGGCATAAGATATTTTGTTGTAAACAGAGGAGTAGAGAACTCTTCTTGTAAAATATTTCTGGACACGCTCAATTGTATTAATGTCTGAAATGAGGTGTGGGTTCCAGACAGTCGAGCTGTATTCAAGAATTGGTCTAGCAAATGTTTTATATGCTCTGGTTAGTAGTGTAATCTTTCTGGAGAAGAAGCTATGCAAGATTAAGTTTACAACTCTTAAAGCCTAAAGATCTAACCTAGGACTAAGGGGAAATTTCCTGACCATATAAACAATTAACCAGTGTAAGAACTTGCCTTCAGAAATTGTGGGTGCTCCATCACTGGAGGCTTTTAAGAGACTGGACAGCCAGCAGTCTGAAATGGTATAGAATCTCCTGCTTGAGCAGGGGATTGGACTAGAAGACTTTCAAGGCCTCTTACAACTGATATTCTATGTTCTATGTGTATGGAGTTGTGTATCTTTATGTGTAAATGTGCATGTTTGCATGTGTGACCTTTGCACTCTTCTGGTATAACCCTTGGTGCTCAGCAATATAGGTAGCATATAAATTTAATAATAAAATACTGCTTATTGCTGGTAATAAAGATGGCACTTTCTAATTCACTAGAACACCCCTCTCTAAAAGATAACATCATGAATCAGGCTTCATTCCTTGAATGGCATTCATGCAAGTTTGTTGCCAGCTTTATGGATGAGAGTAGTCATTGCCTTCTTCTGGGAGGATATTATTTTTAATCTACAGTCTACTTAAAAGCTGTGGAATTCTCTAATGTTTCTCCATCCAAATACTAACCTGCTTAATGTGCTGGAACATCAAGATAAGCTACGATTGCTACTTACTAAGGCAACCTTCTGCATCTGAAAAATTGACTGATCTTTTACCACACATTCTTCCCATTGCTAGTGATAAGCTATCATGTTTGACTCTGCAAAAGATACATTGGATTCCAACTCAAACACTATCCTCCCAAACTCATTGGCTGATCAACAGCTAAAATTCTGCGGTCCATTAATCAGATTTGCTAAAAGGATGCTAATTTTTTCTCAGTTTTGTGATGAATATTCTGAAGCATATCTCCATCTTACCAGACTTCTTCTGTGTGCTATCCCTACCCTTTAGAACTCTACCCTAAACTACTATTGACATCTATTATCCTCCCTCCCTCTCTCCCTCCCTATTGTAGCAAAAGAGCTATACTAATTAGCAACTGCAGAATGATTATTGGACTCTTTTCAAAAATCAAGATTCATAGAGATCCCTATACTGTCTGTCCATCAAGGGAACATAAAGTGCAGTGGGGATGCCATATAGTCTTCACATATGGTTTCCAAAACCCAAAGAACCAGCTGAATGATTTTATGGCGCCTTTTGATGTGGGCATCTTTGCAATTCATTTTGGTCATGGAATGGAGCTTTGAAAGCATATGCAATGACATGTGATGAAGCATAGAACAAGCTATTCAAGGGAAAAACAGTAAAACATTATAAGGGCTATTCAGATTCTAACCTCTCTTTTATGCATTTACAGTTTCATTTTTGTGAATTTGGGGTAGGGTCAAGCAAGATGTTCTTTTATTAGTATATGAATTTCTTCCTGGAAATTAGTTTGCAAGAAATTTTAAATTCAAGGTCAGCTTGATTTACAGAGAAGTGTTAGTGCTAGCGTCCTAGTAATTAATGAGAATTGACAAGATTTCTCTCTTGAAGTAAAACATTTGGGGTTTATTTCCCAGTGAGAATTGTACATACGCTCTGAATTTAGCAAGTCTAAAATAGGGACTGAAATGTGGCTTCTTTGGTAGAGAACACTTCTTACATCCATTTACTTTCACAACATAACTGCGCTTCAAAATTATAAAAAAAGTAATTCATTAACAAAATAATCTCTTTATGGTATATAATCAATGCCACGGTATTTCCCATGTGTGCTTTGGCTGTTTCCCAGTTTCTTGAGCCTTTTCCCTTTAAAAGGAAAGGAGGGAAAAAAAGACTTCAAACTATTTGTTAAAAAACCCTGTCAAAAAACCTGGAAAGCTTTTCATTTTCTTTTTTTTGACTTTGCTCTGTTTCCATTCTCATAGCTATCAAACCCATATCATTCTTCAAAATACAACCCTAAAAATAAATGCCCCAAATTATAGGTCTTTCTTGGCTGTAGTGTTACGGTCCATCATTTGCAAGTGTATTCAAAATCACATTCTCCCTCTTTTGGATAGGTCACAAAGCCAGCAAAAATCAATAGAACTGTTTTATTACATCTCTTTAACCATTGTGCTACATAACTGAATGGGATTTTATGAAAAGAAAATGACGTTCTTGAGAATTGCCTTCTGGACTAAAGAATTAAATACAAAATGAAATATTTAGTTCTATGTATCACATTTAGATGCTATGAATAAGTAATAATGAAAGGGAAATTGTGAATAAAGAAAAGTATACGTGTCCAAGAATAATGCTGCTGTCTGAGTCAGTCACCAGAACCAAAGGTTTCTTCTTCCAAGCTTTTGGGCTCATGCTGGAGCCCATCATCAGGGAATACGTTCACTGTTCTACGCATTGTTTTTATATGGCGCCTGGTTTGTAATATAGTGTGTAAGCTATGCCAGTTGTTAATTAGGATGTTGATGGCTGGCTATAAGGCATTTGTTGATTCCTTGTGTCACTTTGGTCAAATCCTAAGTACCTGATAAGCTGGTGGTAAATCAGCACTAAAGGGAAGATGTCTACATAATGTTCTTATGGGTGAATTGAGTTTACCCTTGAATCGGAAGCAATGATGAAGTTCACATACATGACCTACCCTTTAATCTATATTGAAGATATTCAGTTAATCCCAGAATAAATTTAGAAAGCTACACCAATTATGACCAAATAATATTTTGCAATTCCTAAATTATATATACCAAAAATTAGTAAATTGCAACAAAAAAAAAATGCCAAGGAATACGTCATCAGTTCAGTTCTTCTGTGGATACAGAAAAAAGAAGAAGAAAAAAACCCAAATATCTATGTGAAAAAATTAATACCCACAACATTAAAGAATAAATCAGTACATAAGTGTGATTTTTCAAAGTTAATAATTTTGTTTCAGAGGAAAGTTGCCTTGGTTTAAAGGTCAAACAAGTACATGACATCCAAAAGAGGGGAAACCTTGATCTAAGTTTAGCAAAAACACATGAATAAATGCACCACTGCAACCATGGCTAGCTGATGCTCAGCCCCACAGAAATGAGCTCAAGGGCTGCATGTGAGCCGTACAATTACCACATTCCTGATGATATTTCTAAAAAGCAGAGAAGACAGCCTCGTGTCTCCATGTGATCCGGCCCATGTGATTTTCTGTCTTCTGTACAGGCAGTCCTCGACTTACAACTATTCGTTTAGTGACCGTTCAAAGTTACAATGGTAGTGAAAAGGTGATTTATGACTGTTTTTCATACTTACAACCATTACAGCACTCCCTTGGTCATGTGATCAAAATCCAGATGTTTAGCAACTGACATGTATTTATCATGGTTGCAGTGTCCTGGAGTGTCATGCGATCCCCTTTTGCCACCTTCTGACAAGCAAAGTCAGTCGGGAAGCCATTTAACAACTGTGTTACTACCTTAACAACAGCAGCTATTCACTTAACAACTGGGACAAGAAATGGGCCAAAACTCACTTAACAACTGTCTTGCCAGGAATAGAAATGTTGGACTCAATTGTGTTCATAAGCAGGGGACTACCTTCATAGGAAGAATAGCAAGAATGATGGAGTGTGGTTACAGCAAGTTCCTGTGTTGAAAAGTTTGTGAATTCCAGAGGGAGGTTATAACAAGATGATAAATCATGTAAACATGTGTTAAATCGTTTAAGATTTTAATGTGGTTGATTACTCCCTGATCTATTCCCTTGTATCAACAGATAATTTAAAGTGGGGCAGGAATAGGGGGCACTTACACATTCATTTTAAAAGAATTATTTATACATTAATTCACACAAATGTAGGAATTGTGAGTTAAGGGGGCGGTAAATGTTAATTCACATAATAATGCTTGCTTATTACAAGTCAGCTTTCATGTATGGAAAATTTCTTTGATATTTTCACTGTGCTTTTTCTGAAGGTTTGGGAATACTTAAGCAAATGTCAATATTAAATCAAACTTTTAATTCTAATAAGCAGCTTCTTACATAGCTTAAGCCTATTATAAGCCACCAAGCAGGCTCTTGTTTGTTTGAAATCAAAAGTGAAAAAGGCAAAGAGTATTCCAGCTGATCAAAACATCAGACATACAGACTTGATCTTCTTGTGAAAGATTAATTCATTTTAATAATAGCCAGACTATTGAAAAAAGATTTTAAAATTCATGTTGAGCTTTTTTTTCTCTCAAGTATCCTTTCTGCATGTAACCTATATTTCTCTTGTATGCCATTCTCCCTATTCAAGCTGAATGCTGATGACAAAGCTAGAGAGTCAATGTTTGGTTGTAATGCATGGAAACTTGGGGCCAGAAGGCCAAAAGCAAATGGGAACAGAATATAAGACACAGGGTGTAAGAAGCAGCATCCAACCTGAGGTTCTTTAAAGTCACTCTTATTACATCTGTTAGACATAATCATCATTTAGCCATCAATATACACATACAAATAAGCCACATAAATTACTATCATATAAACCACCATTCAAAAGACACAACAAAAAGGCAAGGAGGAAGCAAAAAAGACCAGAAAACATCCTATCCATCAAGCTACAAATAGGAATTAACAGCAGACAAACAATTCAGCAGAACAAAATAAGTAATTAGCAAGCAGAAACAAATACACACACACACACACTTAGAAGGTGGAGAAGGTAGATTGATTATGTTCAAAATAAGTATCGGACTAAAAAGTATCAAATAGTTTATGAACAACGTTATGAATGGCAAATATTAACGTATATGTTTAAATGGGAAAGGGGAGTTAAGGGGGTGTTGGAAGAGAGTGGATATGAGTTAAGATTTTTGTGGTATTTTAGCTTATGATTGATAAATGTTATACCCTGCATTTTGTTCTGGGAAGTCTCGGGGGGTTGGGGGGTTGGAGGGAGTTGTGGGGAGAGGGAGGAGGGAGGAGGGAGGGGGGAAGTGGGGGGGAACAATGGTTTAAAAATGTGTTTTTTGTAAAACTTTTTCAATAAAAAAAAAGAAACTTTTCACTGCCGTTGTAATTTTGAACAGTCACTAAACAAACTGTTATAAGTTGAGGACTACCTGTATTTATATTTTTAAACATTTTCCACATTATCATATTAAATATTAATTTAATATTTCCAAGAACTATAGAATATAAAACTCTCCCATCAAGAACTATAAAGCCACTTAAAGTAGCCATATCGATATCAATATTAATACCACTTTCATATTAACTATTGGACTAGTGCATTAATTTAGATATTCAGATATTGCGTTTAGAATTTAACACAATTATCAAAAATACAAGTATACACACAAGCACACACTCATACGTACACAGAGAAAGACACAGTTGTTTATTTAATGGCCCTCAACAGGAATTAGAGTTGCATCTGACCTCTTTTAGTGATTAGACCAGGCTCACTGGTTACCATAACATTTTATTGGAATTCAAATCTAGAAGAATCTTCTCTAATTTTACTGAAGTAATTTTCAGTTCAAGATCATAGTTTTAATGAATGATTTAATTGAAGTAATTTTCTTAGCTTGAAGGGAGATTATAGTAGAAACCACCCACTCTTCCATTAATCAAATTCATAGCTATATACACAGTGGTGGGATTCAGCCAGTTCGTACCACTTCGGGAGAACTGGTTGTTAACTTTCTGAGCAGTTTGGTGAATTGGTTGTTGGAAGAAATCATTAGGGCAGAGGACCAGTTGTTAAATTATTTGAATCCCACAACTGTATATACACCATGCTTTTGGACTTGATGTCGATGTGAATTCAAATTTCACTTTTTCATTTTTTTCCTTCTAACACTAGCTTACAAAAATTCCAGAACTTTTCACTTCACAGACCTTTCATTCATCTAAATATCCACAGCCAGGGAATGGGAGGATTTGAAGCTGACTTTATAGTCTTGGAGTTTTAATCACATGCAGATTTAAAACATTCCTTTATAGCTTATTGTGAATAAGGAGATTATTGGATTCTTATTCTTTTTTCTTTTTGCATTGCATTAGGGAATTACAGAATAAAAAATAGCATAAGTATAAACATAACCATTAATATGAAAGTTTTGGGTAAGTTACAATCAAATACTAATGTTATAAAGGACTGTCAGTGTGATACCTTAAGTCACTCTGTGACTTCATTTTTTTTAGTTCATCTTGGAGACCTCCTAGGAAATATAACTTAAAAGGAAGAAAGTATAAAGTATTACTAAGCTGAACCTGTTTGAGAACTGAAAAAAAATGTTGTGAACAGGGTCATTAAAGGACATTTGAGCAGTTTATGATTAAGTTGTTAGGGTTCCCACAGATGCCCTGATTAATTCATCAGCCTCGAGCCAGGTTTCAAAAGAAATCCAGTTATTTATTAGGAGCAACATGTTGGCACTTATCCAAGTGGAGTCACTCTGCCCCCATGTAATTTATGGCCCACTATGACCCTGTTTTCCCCCTCCTCTCTGGGTGTGTCATAAATCACATTCTCCAACTGAGCACTTTTCCAGGCTGTAGAAAACACGCCTCTTCTGCTGGCTCTGGTAACCTGGGATACAATCTGGAGAAAGGTATGCGTGGAATGCGCTTCTGGTCATGGCAGCCGAGCTGCTGCATCAGTTTCTCCCTTCTTGCCTATGGCACTTCGAGAGCAGGCCTGGAATGCTATATGAGTTGACATTAGTACTGTTTAACTAATATAAACAAATATTTATAATAGAAATGTGTGACTTGCATATTACTAGAAGGTTCATTTCAATGTATTGGAATAAAAAGTTTTCAGTTTTTAGTTTAATATAAATATAAATTACATTTAGAATCCAAGTTTGCTCTCTATGAGGAGGTGGCTCCCCAGTGATGCATTCCAGAAGAATAAGAGGCAATTTAGCCAAGATATTATGTGTGAGCGAAAGAGGATAAAGACAGTTCCTGCCTAATAGTTTACAGAGCATATTGTAGATGCAGATAGTAGAATTTTCAGTCTGGCAATATAGGCATGAAACAATAAAGAATTCAAGTTGGAAGAATTGCCCCATGTCATTCTTGACTTTGTGCTTGACTCTGTCTATTACACATTAGACATAATAAAAAAAGGAAATCAAAAGGAAATAAGAGAGAAACAAAATTCTCAAAAAAATAAACTAAATTAAATTACCTTTTAATACAGCTTAAAAGTATGTGCATGAAAGTCAGAGAGAAAGAAAGGAGTGAAAATTCTGTAACAATATCCTAAACCAACAATAGCTATTTAGTAAATCTTTTTTTTGTTTTTTGTTTTTTTGTTTACATTTATACCCCGCCCTTCTCCGAAGACTCAGGGCGGCTTACAATGTATAAGGCAATAGTCTCAATGTATACAATGTATAAGGCAATAGCCTCATTCTATTTGTATATTTTTTCTTTTTACAAAGTCAACTTATTGCCCCCCCAACAATCTGGGTCCTCATTTTACCTACCTTATAAAGGGTGGAAGACTGAGTCAACCTTAGGCCTGGCTCGAACCTGCAGTAATTGTAGGCTCTGTGTTCTAATAACAGGCTTCTCTATTGCCTGAGCTATCCCGGCCCCTAGTATCTTAGTATCCCTTTCTAGAGATTTCTGGAGATGAATCACTTTGTAAAGAGAAGTGTAAGTTTCATCTTATCTGCTGAAGAAATTGAATAAAAAGACATTATTAAATTTATATTCCGGGTCATATCAAGCAGGAAATATATCATACATATATAACTTTATTAATTACTCCCACCAAGCTTGAACATAAACACTCTTATACTGCAAGCAATTTAATTAACATGAACAGCAGAGTTTTACATCTGGCAACAGAAAAGGCCTCTAAAGATACAGGCAAATATTTGTTGTATATTTGGTTTGAGTAAAAGTTCTTCTGGATAGATCACATTCACGATAAGTAAGGTTCTATTCAATTCCTTCTGGTGCTTAGTATGGAATGCTGTATTTCTTTGGATTCCCCTTTCACTTTCTTAAAGTTATGTCAGACCAAATATTGGATTGAGAATCCACAATATTTTAGACCTAGTTAATGTTTTACTTCTGGGATCACAGAAACTATTCCAAAGGATTAAGTAAACAAGAGAGTCCTCAATCAAAATTAAATTTAGCTGAAATGCTAAAACAATCTGGCCAAATGGATAAACTAGTCCAAATTTTAGAAACAATAGACAACTAGAGACACTTAGAAAAACCTTGAGCATGCGTCTTAGGAATTGAGACCATATTGTTTCTAAAGGCCTTGGCCCTTTATATTTGCCAATCTGTGAGCCACATAACAGACAGCTGATCAATCTTAAAAATATTTATAAGTAGCAAGAACATAATCACCATTTTCACTGCTGGCAAAATGCAGAAAGAATCACTGCTCTTGAGGTCTCAATTAATAAACCTTAACAGCAGAAGATTGAAAAGAAGCTGCCAATTGTTTAAAGTTTTTGTTTTAATCTATGCAGATACCATTACTCTTGCAGCAATGTCTATGGCTTGCAAGGCACTTAGTAAAGGCCATTACTTTGGTTTTGACATAAGTGATAATGAGTATTTCCTTTCTACAATATGAGACTGTGGCTTGAAGTCTCTGTGTTATATAAGATGGTTAAATCAATAGTATTGAGAAGAACTGATCCAGATTTATTTGCAACATTTGGTAAGTGGAACTTGATTTTTGTCAAGTTCTGGCTATAGGATTTATTTAAATGTTGAAAAGAAAGCAGGCTAAGCTTTCAAGCACTGCACATATTCAAAGTACCAAAAACCTCATAGGAAGTTTTTATGAAAGAATGAGAGGTAAAGAATAGAATCATGAAAACTGCAATAGGAATTTCCATCCATCCTTTATTAATGAGTTCATTAAGGGAGAGTTGCTTTTAATGTTTTTGAATGTGTTTTGCATCTTGGATTGAGCGGCTATTTATGAGATCAGACACTAAAATAAATATTTTGCCAACAATCGGTTGCTAAAGTTTAACACTCCACCCATTATATGTTCAATATCCTCACAATCTCGGACCACATCATTGCTTCATCCCTTTCTAATCTTCATTGAACATGTTTATGTAATCTTATGGTCATCAATGAGGAAGTGGTGGCTCAGTGGCTAATATGCTAAGCTTGTCGATCGAAAGGTTGGCAGTTCAGTGGTTCGAATCCCTAGTGCCGCATAATGGGGTGAGCTCCCATTCCCTGTCCCAGCTTCTGCCAACCTAGCAGTTCAAAAGCACATAAAAAATGCAAGTAGAAAAATAGGGACTACCTTTGGTGGGAAGGTAACAGCGTTCTGTGCACCTTTGGCATTTAGTCATACTGGCCACATGACCACGGAGACCTCTTTGGACAGAACTGGCTCTTTGACGTTGAAACGGAGATGAACACCGCCCCCTAGAGTCAGGAACAACTAGCACTCTCCAATTTCCTGGGTATTCTAAATTATAATGCCCCTCATTAGTGTTAGACAAACAGTTAATAGTGCACAGAATATACCCTTGCAAGAAAAGTTATCTCTATTGGGTTGGGTAACAGTTTTGAAGAAGGTACTCGAGTAACAGTCTGCCACAATACTGTATGATATTCTCCTTTGTAATCCCTCTCTAAATGCCTGTTTACAATGGCTAAATTAAATTGTTAATTATTTGAGCCAGCTGCCCTTCCTTTTACTAATGCCTTTGTCTTTGGCTCCCTGAAACTAATATTTCAGTAAACTATGGTAAACTTTATTTATTTATTTATTTGTTAGTTAGTTAGTTTGTTTGTCAGACATGTACATGATAGCAGGTATGAATATGAACATGGACATGAACGAAAGAAATGAATACATATAAATGGGGACAGTAGGTCAGGGATGGTAGGTACACTGGTAACATAACATAACATAACATAACAACAGAGTTGGAAGGGACCTTGGAGGCCTTCTAGTCCAACCCCCTGCCTAGGCAGGAACCCTACACCATCTCAGTCAGATGGTTATCCAACATTTTCTTAAAAATTTCCAGTGTTGGAGCATTCACAACTTCCCTTTACAGACCTCGTAGGAATGGGGTGATGTCCACGGTAGATAGTTTAAGGTTGAAGCTGTGGGGGTTTGAGGTTGTAACAACGGATCGGGTAGGGCATTCCAGGCTTTGATCACTCTGTTGCTGAAGTTGTATTTTCTGTAATTGAGTTTGGAACCATTTACCTTGAGTTTGTATCAATCATTTGCCCGTGTATTATTGAGGTTGAAGCTGAAGCAGTCATTGACAGGTAAGATGTTGTAGCAGACAATTTTGTGTACTGTGCTTAGATCATATCAGAGGCTGCGCAGTTCCAGATTGTTCAAGGCCAAAATTTCAAGCCTGGTGGCAGAGGGAATGCTATTGTGCATAGCGAGTGGAGTACTCTTCTCATGAAGTACTTCTGGACCTGCTCAATCATATTAATATCCAATATACAATGTGGATTCCAGGCAGATGAGCTGTATTCGAGAACTGGTCTGGCACAGGTTTTGTATGCTCTAGTTAGCAATTCAATGCTACTAGAGAAGAAGCTTCATAAAATTTTCAGCTAATGGATAGCTGGTTTTTGCTACCCAATTCTGGTAGCTCTAATTATGGCTAATGTATAAAGAGTCCTGCAGCTTTAAAGCCTAATTGAATTGTTTTACTGTAAAGTTAACATTTAAGCACTGAAGTCCACTTAATAACTGCATTTGATGTAAATTCTAGTACATAAAATCTTATAGTATAAGAAGTCTTAAAGTTGTCAAAAGGTTCTTTAAATGCTTGACGAGATAGACAAGGAGTCTTACTATGCACAGTTTATTCTTCCCTGTGTTTATTTATTTTATTTCATAGATTTTAAATTTTTCTAATTGTTCTCCTGGCTTTTGGTGTCTGTGCATTTGTAGAAGGTTAACATAAAAGCTGCACAATGTTTCTGCTATGTACTTAGCAACAGAGAAACTATTGTTTTTCTGTAGCATCAAGAAATAAACTTAGTTTAAGACCAACTGTGTTGTGTTACAACACATAATTATATATGTTGGAGTTAGCTAGGTTAATAGCAGTAATTATTTGTCACAAACATTTCATGATTTCTAAAGTGCCCTAGAGCTTGGTGTATTCCCACGCCTGTGAATACATTTTTCTTCATTTACCGACTGAAATTAAATTTTCTTTATGCTAATATTGTGAAAAATAGAATTCAGTGTTTCCTTTCAGCGCTTGAATATCTGGGCCACACAATGTTTTTGGAAGTGGGTGGTTTTAAAATATGAGGCAGATTCTATACTGTAATGGTAAATTAAGAATGGTGTGATGGTACTGCTAACATTTATTTTAGTCAGAATCAAGCACGTTGAAAATTCATCTGTTTCTCAGGATTTCTGGATTTGAATGTTCTGTATGACTAACTTCTCTCTGTGTGCATGTGTTATTTGTATTATATATGTTAATATGTTTAAATTTTATTATATTTTAATAATTGTAGTATTCGCTGTGTTTCATGTATAATGCTTTAAGGTATTTTAGTGAGAATAGAGAAATATAGCTGTTCATGATGTTGATTAAATCAGGCAATTTTTCTCCTGTCATTTTATATCTGTTTTTTGATTACAATAAAACTCACAAAACAATAAAATTTCTCATTTCTACTGCTGTTTTTGTACTGTTGAAATCGGTCTAAAAGGGCTCTCAGAATAGGCCTGTAGAGGGAGTGTTTGCTCAGCAACTACTCTGCATTTTTCCTCTTTTCATTCTGGAAAAGAAGAAGAGATTTTATTATCAGTTTTATTCCCCAGTATAGGCTTTTAGGGAGTACATTATATGCAAAGTAGTAAACAGAACTCAACTGCAGCTCCAGGCTTAGAAAAATAGCTTGGGAAGAGATGTATTTGACAACAACCCAACCACCCAAAACCCAAAACAAGGAAAAATAATCAGCATTCTGAGTAGGCACATGTTTCATGAAAAGGTAAAAAGGATTTTGATACTCTGCAAGGTAAAAATAAAACAGTTCTGACTGATTGGACCAAGATTAACAGAAGCTAAGAAGGCATTTGTCCTTCTACTTCTTACCTTTTCTTGATATAGGGATTTTTGTAAGAGTCAAAATGTTGTCATGCCCATTCCATGTACCACCTAACTCATAACATGTTGCAAAACAGACATTGCTGACTATGAAAACAATTCACACTTCAGATCGAATTTTGGAAAAGCAGAAAAAAGTGACACTGGTGATTAGTCAAGAAAAAGCATTGCAAGAATTCCGGAATCTCATCTAAAACACTATTTTGTCTAATTATGTTTGGTAAATGAGTTTTGCATGTGGATTCCCAAGTCAAATCTTAATTCTTTCTGAGCCATGTTGCTACTGCTTTTCTGCTACATGTTTTCTGCTGCTTGGCTCAATGAACCTAACTCTGTGCATTGATTTGTTTTTAGTTCCCTCTGCTCTTACAAGATGAAAAATGAAGATGTAACTATTACTACAAACACAAGTCATACATATAAAATGCAGTTTATTTTTAAGTATCTCTTTCCATTTTGAACAGCTACACAGTAGAAAAAAGTTAAGGAGCAAAAGTTGAAGTAGCTTTATTTTATTTTTTTTCTAAAAAATATGTTTTCTGAGATTATCCAGTCAGGATAAGCTTTATCAATGGAGGAAGAAAGGAAGGGAGGCATTGGTTTAGGGTTAAAAAATAGTTGAAGACAAAAATCAAATCTGAATATTATTCTCTGCTTATCTCACACTGTCTTCTCACGGATCTAAGAATATGTATTTTTTAAGCATAAAAAAACTGAAGAAAATATTCTTCTGTGCTGTTTATCTTATACTGTTGTTCTCTTGAATTTTATTTGTCGGGGGAGGGAGAACAATATCTACTTCATCACTTAAAAGTTTCCCAGTGGAAAGAAGAGCAGCAAATAATAGTTGTGCAGCTCACAGATTCAGAACTTTTAAAGTTTTGTTCAGTATGATTGTCTCAAGCATATTATTGTTGAAAGCTCTGTAACAGGGGCCTCCAACCTTGGCAACTTTAAGCAAAGCTTGCTGGGGAATTCTGGGAGTTGAAGTCCACCAGGCTTAAAGTTGCCAAGGTTGGAGACCCCTGCTCTGTAAGATCCCAATAATTAGTAATGAAAGGATTCCACACATTCTGTTTTGTCGTCGTCCCCACCCCATTTTAAATGTAGAAGCATATGCTCAGTTCTGTTTCAGTTTTGCAGTCATCGTATTTTCTTCCTAAGATCAAATAAATGTGAGAAAACGAAAAAGCTCTAGCAAATTGCCCATATGCTAAAAAAAATGTATTAAAAAAAATCCCAAAGTACATTAGGAAACAAGAATTCCAAAATTTATGGAGAAGATCAGATGAAAAAAATCTTGAAAACATATGTATGATAAGTGCACGTCTATAAGTTATTGGTAATATGGTTATTTTTTTCAATCAATTTATTTGCATTGTTTACAACCTTTTTTCCCCCTGTACCCTTGCTTTTGTACCTATAAATAAATTCCATTTTCAGTAGTTAGTGCTTTCTGGGCCATCATTGGAGAGGCATTTCACAGCTATCCTTCCCACCTATTAATCTTGCCTAGTGACTGAGATTTAATAAGAGTATTCTGACTTCTCACCATGTGACTATAGCAAAGAGATAGTCTAGTATTGACAACATCTGAACATAACTTGCGTATAAATAGCTATTTGCATTGGAAGTGCTACAATCACAGAAAGTGTGGTAAATTTTACTCATGTTGCAGCAGCTTAGTTATTTATGAGATTTATAGGCTACTACCCAAATCTTTTATTGCTCTGAGCTACTTACAAAATAAAAACATATAATTATATTACTGGTATTTTAAAAAAAAATTCTGTGGGAAACGCCTACATTTAGAAAAAATATTATACAATAACTCAAGTACTCACTCTGTTGCAAGGTCTGAAGACAGAACTAAGTTTTAAGTTCTTGTTTAACCATGGCCAGGATACTAATTTCTGGGGGAACTGTGCATCAGTGGGCAGCCACCATGATTGTCCACTCCACTAGGTTGACCAGACCTGAAAATTAATTCCACTGGAAAGGTAAAACTGCTTTCATTGGCTCAATATCAGAATCTTATGCATTTGTTTATTTGTTTATTTATTTATTTATGAAACTTTATATGGTTGTCCAACTCACTCTCAGTGACTCTGGGTGGGTTATAAGAATAAACCTCCTTCTCCCTCTTATATTTCAATGAATTAGCAATGTATCTGCCAAAACAGCTTCCAAATGCTATCTCATTTTGAACTTAAACATGTTTTAGCTCTAGGCAACAGATCCTGCATATTTCCATCAAGATCATCATCCTTACTCTCCTCAAAAGTAGAGAAGACCTGCTTCCGAGATCCTACTGATTGATATTGTTTACTTTATGAGGCTCAGAGCATGCCAACTCTGTTAAACCATGTGAAGATGAGAAGAAAGGATGAGAAACACGGAGTCACTCAGATAACTAGGCTCTATGTTGTGAAGGGATTAATAGGTTGAACTGCACCTGGAAGTCTAATGGAACAGGTGTCACATGGGTCTGCTGAAGAATACCTATAAGTGCCCCCACCTTCTGGACTACTTTAGCTTTTAAGTGATCTTAAAAGAAAGTCATGAGGTGATTAAACTAAACGACTAAATAAATTTGTGCAAAGGCCTTCTTAGCCACAGCTGCCACTCATGTAAGAATTGAAAGTACACAGGACCCTAAGTTGTGTAGAAGTCCTGAAGAGACAAGTATAATGCCATACATGACCAAAAATGGAACCAGTCCAAAACTGGGAGGCCAAAGTATCCATAGCCACTTAGTCTTGCCTACATCTGTTCCATCCCATGTAATGTCCTTTGCTTTGTTTGACCTACTTCAGTAGGTGAATTTAGTCATTATCATTTGCAAAGCATGGCTTATGGCTTCATTTGCATGAGCCATCATGCCAAGATTCATTAAGCAAGTCAAGATTAAACTACTATATATTAGCACAATATGTGGACTCAGGCTATTTTATTGTACATTCAGAATGTTCACCATCATTAAAAATATCAAGCTTTATTCATAGCAAAAGATGGAGGACACAATTTAACATGTGAGAATCTTGCAGTTGAAACTGCAGAGTGATGAAAACTAACTTGCATATACTGAGCTCAAATATTACCAAGATATTCAGGACTTTTGGCAGGAATCATGACAATATCATCCATATTATGCCCTGAGGCAAATGAAAAATATCTGTACAAATGTTACGAATGGAAACAGTTTCTAAACTAAAATGACAATCATTTCAATAATATTTTCTTCAATTTCCAAATAAACTTCAAATTCATTAAGATAGATGTCATGATGAGTTGCATGTATGATTTCTCTTTGAATGTGTCTATGTGAAGGCTAAATATGATGACAATTAAAATTTGGGTAAATTGGCCATTGGGATAAATCACAAAGCATAAGTTATGTGTCTTCCATAATTACAAGAGTATTAATACAAGTAAACACTTCATTTACTGCATTAATTGGGAAGAAGGGGTGTCACACTTTAATTTCTATTAGATCAAACAGAACATTATGCATACATCAAGTAGCAAATAGTTTTTGTCCATTGTATCCAAAGTCTGCTGTACTACAATCTGGTACTACAATCACAGTATCTACTGTATAATAAAAATAGCTGAAGGTTACTTACATGTTTATATAGTTCCACTTTTATAGATAGCTGGTTGCAGTATTGAAGACAGAGCTTACCATTTTTAAAAATAACTGCTTTTTCCAAATTTTTCTAGACGGGCAAAAGATAAGAAAAATTACTGAGAAGGCTCAAAAATGTATCTTTAAAGAAAACAGTATTAATCGCAAGTTATCACATTTTGAAAATCAGCTGCCTACTATACATATCTCTACATCTATTAATAGTTTCTAGGCGGGGAAGCAAAGAACAACCTTCATGGGCTTTATTAGATGTGTTGTCAGAGATGCAATATGCAAAGGCATTTATAAAAAAAAATTGAACAGCAGAGTGTCTGCTATGCATAGTTTATGTGATATGTGGTCTCTTCCCAAAATCCCCAAAGCTTTAACCAAAAACTGTCTACTATTGATCTCACCCCATTCCTAAGAGGTCTGTAAGGGGCGTGCATAAGAGCACAAGTGTGCCTACCGTTCCTGTCCTATTGTTTCCTTTCATTATATCCAATTAATATAGTTATTACATACTTATGCTTTTATATATATGCTTATATATTGTATAGTTATTTCATGCTTATGCTTATATATACTGTGTGACAAAATAAATAAATAAAATAAATAAATAAAATAAGATATCCTTAGCCACTGTTTTTTTTTGCTGGGGGAAGGAGATGCTGCTCAATTAATTGAGAAGCACCTTTTTATTGTAGCAGCAATACAAGAATCTAAAGGACGTAGGAGCATTAGATGGAATTAGGGAATATAAAAGGTTAATTTGTGGAAAACTATCAAGTTACAAAACATTCTGATATGGTGAATTAGGTTCTCAATAAATCTAGTTTATAGCACATGCCATGATCCAATGAGTTTTGAGTGCTGTTGCAAATTGGTTTTAGCTAAATATTCTGACTCATTAATCACAGGAGTCCTGCTAACTACTTATTTTAAATGAACAAAGAATAATTTAATTTAAAACCAAAATTGTACATTCCCCAAATACATTAATTATGGGATCAGATTGTAGATTCTCACCATGTTTTAAGCATGGAAACATATAGAAAAGCTGATATTTCCACCTTTTATTTGTTATGGCCATATAAAATTCAGGACTTATTTCGTATTTTGTAAACATACCTGAATAGCCCAAGAATGTATACTTTATTTCCATAGTTTATTATTTATGATTATATTACATAGTCAGCGTTTATATACTCTGTAATATGTAAACATGCTGACCATATACAAATAAGAGATGCAGTCAGTACGTGCACTCTGCTTCCATGCAATTGCCAAATATTAATATGACTTAATTAATATATTGAAACACTTTACCATACACTTATTTCATCTATAATAAATTCGAATAAATAAATAAATAAATAAATAAATAAATAAATAAATAGATAAATAGATAAATAGATAAATAAATAAATAAATACTATTAAAACAATTGCTCTCGTAACCTTTAATTGGGTGAAATTGGGCAATCGGGCAACAATTTTTGAACCAAAGTATAACTTACAGAATGTATCCAAAATTCAGGATGCATGATTCTCATGGAATTGAAATTTGGCAAATTTTCTAAAACATTTTATGACATAAAAATGATCTTAACAGATTTTATTTCATAATACAAAATGTCATAAAACATTTCCCCTGGTTAACTTCTGATGTTTCATTTTGTTATATAGTTCAGCCAGGGTTACTTTCAAGACAGATAAATTTCTGAATATCTCCCCAAATTTTTAAGAACTTTTCAAATACATTAGAAACTCTGCCATCATTAAAGGCATTGGGGCCTCTGATAAGGAAATGTCTGTCAAACAATGACCCAAGAGGTTTCTAGTTACTGACAGCAAAGGAATGCTTGGGTCATTATTCCATAACATCGTAATATGACATCATACAATGGCTTGTAAAATGTTTCATCATTTCCTGTTATTTCCATCTCCAGGATGGGTGTGGAACATGCTAAGAACTGAAGCTTTAGAAAGATTGTTTTTATTACTGTTATCTTCTAAGTAGATTATACCGTTTTTATTATTACTTCTGAAATTATCTTGCAAAAGAATTCACATTCCTTAACACAGCAGGAGCCGAGATACTCTTGGCATCTGGAAATAGGGCTAATTTATATGCATGACTTTTCTACTAATTATGTTGTGATAAATCACCATGTCTTTAATATAATAATAGTTATTTGGTTGTACAGTAAATGTTAAATGCAAATCATCCAGCACTAATGTTTTGAAACTGTTACATCAAGGACTTTAATGAATAAGAGCCATCAAACAATTCATAATTATTTACAAAGTTCACTGGGAGCAGACTTAGAATCCCATCCCTACATTTCCAACATTTTATGTGCATGCTTCAAATATAAAGTGTTGGAAAAACAAACATATTATTCTTAGAGAAGTGATATTAGTCTAAAACTTTACCTGACTTTGTTTTCTGATTTTACTGAATAATGGTGAGTTGTGACAGGATATCACTTCAATTTTTTGTCTTTGTTTACTATTATCATGATGAATATGTCCATTGTGAAAATAAGTCAAATCAAATGTTTATTACCATCATAAATCAACATAAGAAAAGTGAGATACTGTCATTAAAGAATACACCAAGAGTAAAAATAAAAATCTAAATCTGAAAAAGGTATGAAAAATCAGAAGATACACAAGATATAAGAAATAAAAAGTATATATAAAAAGAGAAAATCAAAAAAAAAATCTAACAGAATGTGTAGAAGGATTAGATTGGGATAGGAAAACATAAAAGATTAGAATGTGGAAGACTGTGGCAAGTTACTATGCACTTTGATATGGCAAATTAGGTGCTTAATAAAACTAGCATTTAGCATGGAGAAAGTCACCGTCGGGACTTCCGGTTTGGCACCGTAGGTGATGGTGGTGATCTTTACGATCACCAACCTCTGGATTTTGTGGAATCGCTAGGACAGCTTAAATCTGCTGTCCAGCGGTTCGAAAAACCCTCTCTTCGGGAGAAGAGGAGGGGGTGAGCTGAGGGCAGAGGTTGAATTTCCCTAAAGCCCCTGAGAAAAAAGGGGTTTGAAGGGTTAAGTTCCCTCCAGCAACCCGAAGAGCTCCAGATCCGAGGATTCTTCTGCTTGGGCGGAACCAATCACCACGACCAAACGCCGAGATTTATTTTGGACAATAAAGGATTATACCGGACAGAATGAAAGTGGGAGAACTTTATGCAAGTAGCCAAGCCGATTCCCCGATACTTTGTAACAAGTTTGAAAACAGCAAGAAAATGGAGGCGAATTGTTAACAAGTTAACGAGTGGAAAGCGAAAGTGATACTTTCACAGCTTGCCGTCTGCACTTGGTAAATTGCATGTTATTTGCTACTTCAACTCTTTAACTCTTTGCTGCCTAGAATCTAGGGAGATTTTTAAATACTGCTTTAAAAGACTGTGTTTCTCAGAGGTTAAGAAGATTTAAAGTGAATATTAAGTTGGAAATACATAAATAATTTTATAGAAGATGGCAGCCATACAATTAAAGTCTACTGTAACAAAGCGCTCTGGAACTTTATCAACTGGTGCCTCTCCAGCTCATACAGCACAGACTAGAACATTGAATTTAGAGGCGTTACAAGAGAACTTAAAAGGCTTTATAGAAGAAAAATTTAAAGTAATAACTGATGAGATGTCTGAAATGAAAGAGCAGATATCAGAAATTCAAGTGGGAAATAAAGAAGTTAAAGAAGGATTTGTAATGGCAGTACAAAGTTTGGCAACGAATGTGATTTTATTGGAAGAGGAGGTTGAAGAAATTAAGCAACATAATTTAAAATTAGAAAATAAAATGGATGAATTTCAAAGTAAAATGGAAAAACAGAGGATGAAATAGTTTTGATACAATATAGAAATATGGAATTTTCTCTTAGAATTCGAGGTTTGAAAGAAAATAAGGAAGAGAATTTAAGGAAATTTTTCTGAAGTATTTGCTGAGATATTAGCAGCTCGTCCAGCAGATGTGGCTTATCAAATTGATAAAATATATCGTGTGAATTCTTGGATAGCAAGGCAAAAAAAGTTGCCAAGGGATGTTGTTATTTATTTTACAAACAGAACAGTGAGAAATCAGATTTTGCAAGCTTCATATAAGGGGGAGAAGATTCAGATTGCTGGTCAAGATATTTTGATATCAAAGGAAATTCCACCAAAATGTTAAGGGCTAGGAAGGAATTTGCCTTCCTGGTGAATGAACTTAAAAAACATCAGATTGAATATAGATGGGATATTCCAACTGGTATAATAGTATATTATGCAGGGAAAGTACATCGTCTCAATACAGTTGGAAAAGCAAGAGAATTTTATGTTGAGGTATTAAAAGTTGGAAGTCTTCCCCCATTGGAAGCTAGAAGAAGGGAGGCTGAAGTGAAGGAAAGAGAAGTGAAGCAGGTACAAGAACAGATTGTGATGGAAGAAGATTTATTACAAGTGTTGGAAATACCTACGACGGGTTTAGATTCAAAAGAACAAAGGCTGACAAGAGCTGCTGCTAAACGCAAGGAACAAGAGATGAAGGCACAACAACAACTGGCAACTACTACAACGGAAACAGTGGGAGGAGCAAGGCCTAAAGCAAAATGTGATTTGCGGCTAGTGTTCCAAAAGTTTCCTTTGGCCGATAATGGCAATTAAACTATTATCTTGGAATGTTAATGGTTTGAATTCACCGCAGAAGAGAAGGAAAGTATTTCATTATTTGAAACAATTTAAAAATGACATTACTTGTTTACAAGAAACACATATTAGATCTTTAGACCAGAAATATTTGATAAATTCAAAACTGGGAGTACATTTTGTTGCCTCCTCTTTGGAGAAAAAAAATGGTTTAGTTATATATATAAAGAAGGATATATCAGCAAAATTAATTGAGGTGGATAAGCAAGGAAGATACATTGCTATTGAACTCTTGTTGGAGGGAAAGAAGACATTATTAATAGGAGTTTATGCTCCGAATCAACAACAAGAAAATTTTTTCAAGTTTTTACATAAAAGAATAGTATTTTGGGATTATAAATCATATATATTAATGGGTGATTGGAATGGTGTGTTGGATACTCAAAAAGAAGAATGGAAAATGTGGATTGATTATATTCAAAATAAGTATCAGATAAAAAAATATCAAATAGCATATGAGTAAATTTAGGAAATAATTTGTATTAGATATATTTTTGAAGGAGAGGGGAATTGAGAGTGTGAATAAGCGTGGAGAGACCAGAGATTATAATTTAGGAATTATTTTAGATTATGATTGTTAGTTTTGATACCCTGCATTTTGTTCTGGGAAGTCGGGGTGGGGGTGGGGGTAAGGGGAGGGAATTGGGGGTTGAGGTTAGTGATGGAGTGATGGTTAATGTACAGGGATTATTGAAGAAATATAATTAATGTAGGGTCGGGTCTGCATAGTTACCATTTTAGAACGGTGGGAGGAAAAAGAGAGAGTAGGAGGTAGGAAAGAGGAGAAGAGGAAGGAAGAGGGGTAGAAGAGGGAGAAGAGTGTAGGGTGGAGGGAGGAGAGGAGGTAGATAAGAGAAGGAGAGGAAGGTTTGGAAAGTAAAAGAAGGTAGAAGAGGGAAGAAGGTTAAAAAGGGGGGTGGTGACTGGGCAGGTCCGACTAATTGTATATAACTGTACATTGGATGAATTATTTGACAAGATTGTAAAAATAAAACTTTTTTATAAATAAAAAAAAAAAAAAGAGAGAAAGTCACCGTCCAGTGACTTTTGAGCCCTGCTGCGAGAACTTGACAACATTATAACTAGTAATAGGGTTGCCTATCTGGAAACAACTGGGTTGTGTAAAATTTACTGTATGTCCTGAGTGTTTATGCAGTATATGGTGACATGAGGCTAATACAAATGACTCTGTAGGACAGGCATTGGAAAAGCACATTTATTTGTGTCCAGAGTCACTGGTAAGGAATCTTCCTGTATCAGCCTTCAAAGATAGCTGAGATGAGGACATGACATTGGGCCAGAGCCTTTTGCTTAGACACTTCCAGTTGATTAGAGGCACAGAATACCTGTTGTATTCACTGGCAATAAAAGTTGGGGTCCTGCCTAGAGCCAATTAGCATTCTGTGTGTGCTACATGCTGTTTAATCTGCTTTGCCATGATCATATCCCATGCAGAGTAGAAGACCTGGAGAGAAGCCCAAGGATTTTAGTTGCCATTGCCTATTTCCATGTGGATTGAACATCATAGTTAATGGAGCAAGGCCAGGAAATGGGGATAGAATCTAAGTGAAAATAAGTTAAAGTTCATTTCCTTATTAATGATTTATAACATTTTCATAACATAACTGAACCATCATTGAAGTGATATAAAGTCTCTCCTCATTGTTCTTATGTTGGTATAATTATGATTGGATGGTTTTAGAATATGCCATAAGTCACTGATGGAGACATTATCCATGTAGATAAATTGCTTTCATGATCTGAAATAGATATCTGAGGTAAAGGATGGATTGCTTTTAATACGTGTATTGCTCAATCTTTAGGCATAATTTGCTCCAAGCTTCATATGTAGATAAGACTAATCTATAATTAATATGTCAGTTTGTTCAATTAGATTTGCTGTCAGCCCTTTGCTACATAATATATTATAAATATTTTTTGGATTATTTACCTATGCTACTTTATAGAACTGGTGGATTATTTGCAGGTTGTTTTTGCCTAATGATGGAGAAAGTTTGTTTTTGGAAAAAATATACAGCTAGCTAAGTACTATAATTGTAATTTACTTTAAAGAACAAGATGCTTTATAATATTGCATATTTCAATATTCCAAATCTGTTTAATCTGATCTATAATTCATGGTTTTGAAGACCATGTACACAGCAAATAGAGAATATAGTTCTATATAAAAAGAATCAGTTTTCTTTCCTTGTTTCTTTTATTAAATCACTTTTGGATGTTACACTACAGCTCTCAGTTCCTTAATATAACAGAATTTAAGAAAAGGAGTGTGTCATTTAATTCTTAATAGCAGAGATTTAAAAATGGAACATCAAGATGGTAACACTATAGCTTCATTGCCAAACTGCCTTTTGGCAGTTTTGTGATATGTAATTTTTAGACATTTATCTCAGATCATGGATGGCTTAGTCAATCTTCTAAATATAGAATATTTTTTTTCAAACTGTTATTCTACAGGCATCTCCTCTTCCCCTTCCCCTCCCATGTCCCTCCTAATTCATGCATAGGTAACTGCTGTAAATGGGCTCAATTTTTTCCTTTCCATTGGGTGGACACCAACATCTAATAGAATACATATTTTTTATTTGTTTTTTTTTTAAATTTGCTAAAATGTTTTCATATTCAGAACAGTCATGACCTAATGCAGCAACCAGCAGTTCAAAGCAGTATTGGCTCTCATTTTATTTGCTGATACTAGGTTCCTCTCAGAAGATCGCTTCAATGTGCACATTTATCTTAAGTGGAATACTTATTCTTAGAAACAGCATTGCTATTACTTTCTCCTGTTCTCCATACAAACTAATTCATCATCATAGCTCTCTCCCAAAGTGATACTGAAAGGGTAAACCAATTGAGATGATACAAGATATTCTCACTGGGTACTTTTATTTATTTTTTTTACTTCTACCATTAAAAAAGGCAAATGTGATGTTTCCATCATCTATCATCCAAGTAGTGTATAGCCACAAAAACAACAACAACCATGTATCTGGTTTTGTTTGCCTTTCAGGACCAGGAAAATGCAGAAGCAATGATAAAATATGACTGTATTATTTATTAAGAATTAAGTAAGTGGTAGACTACACAAAACAGAAAAAGAAGGAAAAACCCCTTACTATATTATTAATGTCCTGAATTGAACTTAATTCCATTTGTGAAACAGCTAGAGTTATGAGTTTAATAGATTTAGAGTTGACATAGAATACTTTCACCTAATGCTCTGTTTCCTTAGGGTAAATGTAACATACATTTGTGTGATATAAAAAGACAGAGAGTCAAAAATATTGGCAAAACACATGGATAGCTGGTAGTCCTGAGGTGTCAGAAGCTTTCGTAAAGCTAGTACAAGTTGATGCATGGGATAATTTGGATGACTGAATGGGATCCTGTAATAGTATGTGGAATGACCTTGGGAGACCATAGGAAGGGCTGCAGACTAGACAATCACCATGAAAAGAGGGTATTCATGTATGGATCTCAGCCCACAAAAGCAAAAGGAACATAGGAAGAGACTCAAAAAGGGTCTTCCCTAGTTTTTGAGAAAGTAAAAGTAAACAAAAGGAGAAATCATTCGAGATTTGCAAAATTCTCTTACTAAAACCTTATAATAAAGGTAGTGTTCTCGTGGT
This sequence comes from Ahaetulla prasina, assembly GCF_028640845.1. NCBI lineage: Eukaryota > Metazoa > Chordata > Lepidosauria > Squamata > Colubridae > Ahaetulla > Ahaetulla prasina. The sequence goes on along the minus strand of NC_080543.1, from coordinate 94,116,408 downwards.
TTATGCTTCTTTTCTGGACTACCTCAAAGGAATGATAGGTCCTTATTCCAGAAGGGAAAAATGATGAGGACCAAACAAGGTTTGGGGGAAACCGGGCAAATGGGTAGATGACAATAGAGATGGAGAGGGAAGGATGGAAAGGAGCAAGCTGTTTTCAGGAAAGGCAGTTTCCTGAAATATAGTATTTAATACTATACTGATTTTGTCTTCTAGTCCTATGTGCTCTCTCTCACAGTCTTTTAATCAGGACACCAGAGGCCCTGGTTTTTGGCTGTTGCTACTTAATGTACAATTAGCTATAATAAAGTTTCTTCATCCACAATCTAATCATAGACAAGATCTAGCTTTCAGTCCTGAAACCGGGCCAGACACTGAGGAGAGGGGGTCCTGTCTTAGAGATGTGTCTTGTAAAATGTTGTGTGTTGAACCAGTTGTCAGGCTGGGGTAGGAACATAGGCATTTTTATTAGAGAAAATCAGATGGCTTCTGTGGCACTGTGCCACAAATAGCATTTGGGAGAGACTGTTTGCAAATTTGGGCTGTAGGAATCAGAGGAGACTGATGCTAGTATACCAGCCTCACTGTTGCATGGCAACCTTCTGAAGGTGCTCAAGATTGGCCAGATTGAATTCCCCAGGCTTGGATTATTGTCAACCCAAGAAGTTTTACCAGGCCAAGAAATCAACTCCACAGCAAGTCTAAAGCTACATTTATTGAGTTTGGCAATAGTAACAGAATCGTCTAATTCCGATTGTGAATTCAGTAAATTAGGGCATATCTGTCTGATCTGTTTCTGAATATTATCTTATTATGAACTTTAAAAATGCTTTGGCCACTTTTGCCTGGGCAATAAATCCTGCATATCTGTTAAGGCCACCTTTCTTACTCCCCACAGTTAATGACAGACTTTAATTCTGCCTCACTTAGAGACTGCTTGCAAGTTTATGGCAACTAGAGATCCAGTCCATGTTACCTGTGGTCTGAATTACAGTGAAAGTTGCACAATGGATCTTGTTTTCATTCTGAGGCTGTGGAGACATTAACTGGAATTTGTTCACTACAATGGACCACTATCAATCTCTTGTCATGTACAAATTACTCCTTTTTTGGCCTTGGAGTTCTTAGTTGCAGCATCTGGTTTCAGGAATTCTAGATGATGAAGTGACACAAGAGATGCCTAGGTTGCCATTGGAGCAAAATGAAAAGTGAACCTGATCAAACATGGTAAGAGCTGTTTTTTCTGCATTACATTGTGGTGATAGGAGCAACAAAACTTTCTTATTTTTCCTGCTCTTATTGCATCAGTGGCTAGCCAGTGGTTCTTTTTAAGATGATACACTGTCCCCTGGGTAAAGATGGTTTGGGAAACATTTACAGGACTACTATGAGGATTGTCCTATCTGTCTGTCAGAATAAAGTGAATTCACTCAAGTTTTGATTCTTGTGGCACAAGTTCTATGGAGGTATCTCAAGCATGGTCTTGCCCAGTTATCTGGGAAGAGTTTAAACCTGTTAGTCCTAATGATGTGGACAAGGTCTTGGGAGCTGTGAGTTTTGGGTCAAGGCTTTCCAGGAGGTCCATGGAATGGTTAATGCCACTTTGTAAGAAGGGTGGTTCTACCTGCCTTGAAAGAGGTGGTGATCTGCCATCTCCACAACAGATCATTTCTTAACCCACCATATTGCCTGGGAACACTTTGCCTGTGTGCAGTGTTCCCATTTTAGAAAAAAATGTTAAGAAGATTGATAATTTGCACTTCCTGGAAGAAATGGGTTGTTTGGATTCTTTTCAGTCAAGATTTAGACCTGGTTATAGCTGTGAGATTGCATTGCTGGACCTTGAGGACAACCTCTAGTGCAGTAGTTCACCAACCTTTCTGGCTTTGCAGCCTAGCACTGTCAGCATGGGGGGAGGGGAGGATTCCATGCAAGTATTGCATGTGTGTGCTTGTGTGCTTGTGTGCACAGAATTTTGTGTGCAAGTGTGCATGCCTGTTGCTTGCGGAAGTGGATCTGTATGAACTCACGCACTCACCCACCATTTGCACAGGTCAGTCATGGCCCAGGAGTTCAGGGCCCCTGCTCTAGTGGGGCGTGATGGAGGTGGTGTATCCATTCTAGCCCTCCTTGATACGTCAGTGGCTTTTGATGCCTTTTGTTATGTTATTCTTTTGGATCAGTTCTGGAGATTTGGAGGGGAAGCATGGGATTGTGATGATACTAGGGCCAGTTCTAGTCTGTGTTGGTAAGTGCAGAGAAACTTACTTTGAAGTGATGTTTAGAGGTCTAATCTCTTTCCACTTTTATTTAACATCTGCATGAAGTTGCTGGGTGATGTCAACCATTATCACAGGTCAAGGTTTCATCAATATGCTGATGATACCGAATCAATCATTTCTGATTCTGGATGACCAAATGATATCATTAAGGTGCCCTTAAGGGAACAGTGGTTAGAATGCAGTATTGCAGACTAAACTCTGCACACAGTCTGGAGTTTGATCCTAATAGGGTTTGAGGTTGACTCAGCCTTCTATCCTTCTGAGGTTGATAAAATGAGGATCCAGATTATTGGAAGCGATATGATGACTTTGTAAACCACTCAGAGAATGCAGTAAAGCACTCGTGTATAAGTCTAAATGCTGTTGTTATTAAGTTTCAACTAAACCCAAGCAGGAAGGCAGCCAGGCAAGCTATCTATCTGTGCATATGTGTGCATATATGTGCATATGTATTTATGTATGTATTGTATATCTATCTATCTATCTATCTATCTATCTATCTATCTATCTATCTATCTATCTATCTTATATATGTGTGTGTGTGTGTGTGTGTGTGTGTGTGTGTGTGTGTGTGTTTTCTGAGGTTTTCGCGGGTGTTTGTATGTAGGTCTTTGGTTATTCGGGTTTTCTCCCGCGTAAAATTGTGTGCAGTATGTCCAAACAGGACACATCCCCAGCCAATCAGAGCACAAAAAAACCCCCATCCAATCAGAGCACAGCCAAGCTCCCACCCAATCAGTTCAAACCCCCACTAGCAGTTAAAAAGGAAGAAACAGCTGTAATCACACATTGCTCCCAGAAGCACGAAACTGAAGCCTGAAGATGACGAATGAGACTTCGTTGAAATGTCGCCGACACCTCCAATTTTATGCGAGAGAAAACCCGAATAACCAAAGACCTACATACAAACATCCGCGAAAACCTCAGAAAACATGTGTGTATGTGTGTGTGTGTGTGTGTGTGTGTGTGTGTGTGTGTGTGTGTAGGTCTTTGGTTATTCGGGTTTTCTCCTGCGTAAAATTGGAAGTGTCTTGGTGACGTTTCAACGAAGTCTCATTCATCATCTTCAGGCTTCAGCTTCGTGCTTCTGGGAGCAATGTGTGATTGCAGCTGTTTCTTCCTTTTTAACTGCTAGTGGGGGTTTGAACTGATTGGGTGGGAGCTTGACTGTGCTCTGATTGGATGGGGGTTTTTTGTGCTCTGATTGGCTGGGGGGGTGTCCTGTTTGGGTGGGGGCTTGGTTGTGCTCAGATTAGTCTGAGTTGCAGGGGAATTTGAGCTGGTGAGCTGCATAGCTGTTGTTTGGCTTTGTGGTCGTGCTACATCTTCATAGTGGGTGTCAGTCTGCTGCATGTATGGATTGGAGGGGTTTGAAATGGCTAATGTTGCAGCTGCGGTCTGGCTTCTGGTCCTTGGTCGTGCTTCATGATCAGTGTGGGTTTGGGTCTGCTTTCTGGGTGGATGTGCGGTGGTGACATCCTGTGTGGACCTCGTGAGTGTGGGTCTGGTGTCATTCCTCATGTTAGGGACTCGTTTGTAAATAAGGGCAGGTTTCCAAATGGCTGGTAGGCGGGAGGTATCATCTCGTTTGTTCATGCTGTGTGGGCGTTTTTCTATCTCAATGGCTTCTCTGATTATTCTGTTGTTAAAGTGTTTAGTTTTGGCGATAGTTCTGGTCTTTTTAAAGTCAATATCATGTCCTGTGACTTTAAAGTGTTGGACCAGGGAAGAAGTTGGTTTCTCTTTTTTGACTGAGTTCTTGTGTTCTTCAATACGTGCACTTATTCTTCTGTTGGTTTGTCCAATGTATGTGGAGGGACAGGTGGTGCATGGGATTTCATATACTCTTTGATTTTCTAACTCAATTTTGTCTTTGGGGTTTCTTAGGATGGTGGATATTTTTCGGTTTGTGCAGAATGCTGTCTTTGTGTTTGTGGAGGATCTTGCTGATTCTGTCTGTGGTGCCTTTTATATATGGGAGGAGGGCTGTGCCGTTTTCTTGTTCTCTGTCTTAGATTTTAGTGGGGGGCTCTTTTTGGATTAGTTTGGTAATCTTATTTCTTTGGAATCCATTGGATGTTAGTACATTAGTGAGAGTGTGTAGTTCGGTTTTTAGGTGTTGTTCGTCAGCTAAGCATTTTGTTCTGAAGATGAGTGTCTTGGCTATGGAGTTGATCTGTGCTGGGTGGTGGTGTGAGAGTGCGTGCAGATAGCGGTTTGTGTGTGTTTTCTTCTGGTAGATGGTGTGTCCTAGGGAGCCATTGGGTTTCCTGTAGACTAAGACATCCAGGAAGGAAGTTACCAATGTTCAGCAACTTATCCTTACTTTTTGTATTTACTCTCCAATCAGGAGTGGAACATGATCCATTTTGATAGGCAGGTGCCAGGTAGATGCTGGTTATCATTGATTCAAATAATTGCATGACCATAGCAGAAGAGGCTTGGAAATCCTGTCCCATTTCCATCCTGGGTGTTAACCAATTGGGAGTATATTTATTATTTATTTATCAACAAATACAAGAAAACAAGTTACAGAGTAGACACAGACGTGGACACATGAAAAAATTTTGGCACACACAAAAAAAGGATATAAATTGGCAAAACATAGCCATAAACACATAGAATGATTACATATAATTGGGAAGAGTAGGACCGGGACGGTAGGCACGCTGATGCGCTTATGCATGCTCCCTTAGGGGCCTCTTAAGAAACATGAAAGGTCCACAGTAGACAATTTACCATGAAAGATATGGGGATTAGAGAGACTAACAACAGGATCAGGTAGACTGTTCCAGACATTTACTACTCTATTGCAGAAGTCATATTTCCTACAATTAAGATTAGAATGAATTACATTGAGTTTAAATCTAGTGATAGCCCTTGTGTTATTATGGTTGAAATTAAAGTACTGATTTACAGGTAGAACATTTTGGTAAATAATCATATGAACTAAGGATAGGTAAAATGTAGACAACGTAGTTCGAGGCTATCTAGACCTAAAATTTCAAGTCTGGTGGTATAGGGAATTTTATTTCGAGCAGAAGATTTGAGTACTCTTCTAGTAAAATATCTCTGCACCCTCTCTAATGTATTGATGTCTGAAATACAGTGAGGGGTTCCAGGCAGGTGAGCAGTAATTAAAAATAGGTCTGGCAAAGGTTTTATGTGCCCTAGTTTGGAGTATAGCATTACCAGAGAAAACTTCGTAAAATAAGTACTTTGTAAAATTCATCTACTTTTATCGGAGTTCAGAATGTAATATGGTAGATGCAAGATAGAACTGGATGGATGACAATTTTGAATATGAAAGTTTAGCTTTACCTTTAAATATGACATTATGGATCATGATAAAACAGTATAATCGATAAGAGAGTGTTGGTCTTACTTGGTGAGAAACTTGAGCTGGGTAGTCTTCTCTCACTGCTTCACTCAACAAATGGAAGTTCAATTGATACAGTAGTTAATGAAGCAAAGGCCTTCATTAATTGCTTTTGAAAAATTGTAGTCTTCTCAATTTAAAGATTCCCATGTTAAAGGAAAAATGAAATAAATCTTGAAATAAAAATGAAATAATCTTTCCTCATAGAGACATAGTTGCATGGCTGCTAATTATTTTGGTTCCTCTCTTGTATCAATTTTATACCTTTGTAAACTTATGCCAAAACTGTATCCAGTATTTCCAATGAGTGTCCACAATGCATTTGTACAAGGTCATTATAATCATGGCTGGTTTGTGTTCAGATCCTTTGATCATTTATGATCTTGATTTGACCTTTTCTTACAGCAAATTGTTATATATTGGAGTTTACATGACATTATCCCCTGCTGTTTTCAAATTTTCCTCATTTCTATACTATTCTTTCATAGGATGAGGACTGATCCCACAGAAAAATGAAAACTGCCTAAATTCAATTGGGAATGACTTCTTTGAATGCTAGTGAGGCTTATGCAGTCATTTTTTAAATATTTGTATAAAATATGTATTGATATTTTTCCCTTAGAATATTTAAATAATATTGAGAATTGGGGATTTTTTTTCAGTCCTATGTGGATATTTTATTCAGATCAAGGGAATAAAATAATTTTCAGTTGCTGAAGTGGGAAGCACTGACATTTTTAACTACCTTCTGGGTGGTAAAAGTCATCCAGCTATTTAACTTATTGAGAAGAAATTTCCTATGTTATACTGGTGAACTATAGAAAGAAGAAGGAAGGACATTATATTTTGTTTACACTGGTATTGCTATTTATAAAGAGAAGATATCAAACAAGAAATCATTATTTTAAAGTGTGCAGTACAATTCATTTTTAATGATACGTTAGTGACAAAGAGTTGTGAACACTTTAGAAAAAATATGCCTGTAATCATAGTAAACTGAAATTATTCATAATACAAGAATATCTGAATTACCAGAGGGTCAAACAGTGACACTGAACCTTAGGACATGCTTATGCAATAAAAAAACCCAAGATAGCTGTTCAGATACATGAATTGTTTTATTCAGGGGTGAAATCTCTGAATAAAAAGTTTTGACAAGATCTGGAGAACTGGTAGTGGAAATTTTGACCAGTACGGAGAACCGGCAAATACCATCTCTGGCTGGCACCAGAGTGGGGAGGGAATGGGGATTTTGCAGTATCCTTCCCACAGGAGTGGGGATGGGATGAAGATTTTGCAATATCCTTCCCCCAGGAGTGGGAGGGAATGGGGATTTTGCAGTATCCTTCCCCTGCCACGCCCACCAAGCCATGCCTACCAAGCCATGCCCACCAACCCAAATAAGTGATCAGAAAGTAGCAACTGAAAAGATGATATCTTTATTGTGGCAAAATCACATGAAATCATTGCTGCTGATCACAAAATAATCTTTGCTGATGAAAGGTAAATATTCTTTACTGCAGAACATTTATAGGCAATGTACAAATAGTCATGCCAAAGATATGGAATGTCTAATTAACTCAGCTTCAGGAGTTCAGCATAGGAGTGTGCTTGTATTGAATCTGAATGCAGTGTGCTTTATAGTTTAATGTCAAGCATTGTGTTAGTGTTTAAATACATTTACACCATATCCTTTTGTGAAATATTTATTCCACCTCTTTGCTAACATCTTGTGAAAATTGGAACAAACTGGAAACATTTGTACTTACATTTTGCAAACTAATGAGACAACTTGTGAACCTAGAAGAAATTTTTCCAAGATAATTACTTTACATTGCTTCTGGGGAAAAGTGGTAGACTGAAGATCGTTCCGCCAAAATTGGAACCAATGCTTGTGGCTAAGGAGTCAATGACTATATCAGCTCCTTCAAGCATCTCTGGACAAAGACAGGACATGAGATCACCCAAGCTGTGCTCCATGTTATACAATCTGTTTCTAGAAGAAATGTTAAAGAAATAGATATGCAACAAAATTTATCCAAAAACACGAACAAGTTTTTGAACAAGATTTGTCATTTAAAAAATTGGATGGGGTTTTAAAAATTAAGAAAGAAATTAAAAATGTCAATCCCAGAGAGCAATTGGAATAATTTATTTTTGCTGGATTTACAAAGTAGGCTATTTGAAGTAGTGAAGATATTTGGAATAAGAAACAACAATCATCAGAATCAGTGGTGGGATTCAAATAATTTAACAACCGGTTGTCTTCCCTAATGACCAGCTGGGTAGGCGTGGCTCGGTGTTCATGTGACTGTGTGGGCATGGCCAACTCAACGTCACTCAGGTCGAAGGGCGCTTCGCCTTAGCTGTTACAATGTAATAAGGGTTAACCAGAGAGGCAGTTTCTGTAAGCAGGGCAATAAAGATTAGGCTAGAAACAACACCAGAATGTTTCCTTCCTGCCTTCCTTACAGGATTAGCCCTGTAAAGTGAAAAAAAACAACAAGATTTCTTCCAACAACCGGTTCTCTGCACTGCTTAGAAAGTTAACAACCGATTCTCCCGAATAGGTGTGAACTGGCTGAATCCCACCACTGATCAGAATGTATTAAAGAGCAAGATTGTGGTACATAAAAAGAGGGAACATCAAGTCGGTTGATTTCAAAAGGGTTAAAATGGGACATGTTATTTTGCTGACATCTGGACTGGAAAAAGGTTATGATTACTATATTGCCTATTTTGCAATAGTGGCTTATGAAATTTCTGTTTAATTTCTTGTAACAACTTAGATGATATTCAGCCGGAATATTAAGCTACCACATTCTTCTACTGGATAATTTCCCAGCTGCTGTACCTACCTTTCTATTTCTGGAAAGAGGTAGTCAATTATTTTGCTTCCTTTGGATAGGTTTTATATATGTTTGCTTGCATATGTTTATATAAACATACATACCCATTACACCATAGGTAGTCGTCAATTTAAGATTGTTTTTTAGTGACTATTTGAAATTTCAATAGTGCTGAACAAAGAGGCTTACAACCCCTGCATGAAGTTACACCTGCTGAAGCACTCCCAAATAGATAAATAAAATTTGGGTGCTTTGAAATTCCTTGAGTGACCATAGAGATGCTGCAGCAGCCTTACTACCTATCTCACCCCCTCCTGCCCCACTAGATCCCCACAGGACTTGGATCTTCTTCCCACCCAGCTGGGTCACAGACTCTCCTCCCACCTCCTTCACGAGTTGCTCTCTTATCTTTTCAGTACTATAGATCTTCTTCTGGAAGTGGCCACTTCATTGCATGGTCTTCCTACACAGAGGAGGCTGAATGGCTCCATCCTGGAAGTGGGCACCATTTCACAGCTCTGGAGATAGCATTGGGAAAGGAGAGGTCCATCATTTCTCACGCTCCTTAGGCTGCATGGCTGGCCATCCTGGAAGTGAGCTCCATTTTGGGAGGAGATGCAATTGGGACGACACTGTGAGAAGTAGAGAAGGTCTGTGGAAACTTTGAGAGTTGGAATGGGAAGTGGAACACAAGATGCTGCAGGTGGGGGAGTCATTGGGAGGCCTGGAGCAGGCCATGTGTGAGCTGGGGAGTACTGCAATGTGGACCTGAGCCTTCACTAAGCCTTCCATGCCCTTCCCAATCCCTGAGGCACCCCATGCTCTAATTAACCACCTGCATGGTCACTTAACAACCCCATCAGGGATAACAGGGACAGGAGCCATTAAGCAAGACAATCACAATGGCACTTAATTTAATAACTGACCCAACTTGCAACTGTAACAGGCAAATTCCATTATGGTCATAAATCAAGGACTACCTTTATTGTGTTTTGTGCTTTGTAGTTGGACACAAGGTACAGAAAAAGAGTGGAAATATTTTGTGGAGAAAAAAAACATTGGATTGGGCTAGAAATTGTTGGTTTATTGGTGTAAGGTGAGTGAAGAGTCCAGTACAATTTTTTTGAGTTAGTTTTAGATTTAGAAGAATCCTAAATTTAAAGAAGTCATTAGAAGTTGTTAGAATCAGGAACAAGCTATATTTGACAGAAGTTATCTTCTGTCAGCTGAACGCATCTGCTACAATTCAAAATTGGCTAACAAAGAGATCTACATGCCAACACAGAACATTCAAAAACAGCTGGAAGGACCAAGTTCTTCAAGACACATGATCACAATACCTGCATAAAAAATACCCAGCTGAGAACATTTAAAATAATTTACAACCCTTTGAAGCCAATGGGAATTTGAAAACAAATATTCCAATGTAAATTTATACTGTAAGAGTTTGGATTCAGCACAACTTCAATGGGTTGTCCGTCATATTAAAGTAACTGGAATTAATGGAACTTAAATGAGGCATGACTAACCTATTAATTTCAATTAGTCTAAAATTGATTGTATTAATCTAAGCTACAAATAAATAAATAAATAAATAAATAAAGCCTGCTTTAAATAGAAGAGGAGGGAAATAACTGTTGAGAAAACCTATTAAATTCTTCATTTCAGAAAACACAATGGCTTTTGTTCTGAATAAATGTATTCTATAATTATATTTCCCAATTACCTATTATCAGAAGTCAAGACAAGTGGTTGGTGAGGTCAGGAGGCAAACTTCTCAAGAACTATTCAAAGCATCTTCCTTTTTAAGATCAGAAGTAAAAGAAAGGTCTCAGAAGAGCACTATATTTAGAGCTGGCTTTGTTTGTTTTAAGTCTGCATTCCCAAGCAGAAAGTTTTATATTACATATTCAATGCAGTGTTAATTTGAAGGAGACCACTTTTTCATTATATACACTGCTTTATGTAGCAGAAACAAATAATAGAAGCATGACATTTGACACTTTGCTTATTTGACTGAAAACTGGGTTTTACTCATTACTTATAAACTGATGCAATCAGGGACACAAATGAGCAAATTATTACATACAAAATATTAAGGTAAAGGTAAAGGTTCCCCTTGTACATATGTGCTAGTCGTTCCTGACTCTAGGGGGCAGTGCTCATCACCATTTCAAAGCCGAACAGCCAGGGCTGTCCAAAGATATCTCCATGGTCATGTGGCTGGCATGACTAAATGCCAAAGGCACACAGAACGCTGTTACCTTCCCACCAAAAGTGGTCCCTATTTTTCTACTTGCATTTTTTATGTGCTTTCGAACTGCTAGGTTGGTAGAAGCTGGGACAAGTCACAGGAGTTCACCCCATTATGTGGCGCTAGGGATTTGAACCGCTGAACTGCCAATCTTTCGATCGACAAGCTAAGAAAAGTGAAACCTCAGGTGCTGCTTCTTTACCTGGGGTTGGCTTTCATTTGCACTGAGTACTTTCCAAAAATCTATAATTGTAATGTAATAGAATATGTGTGGAACCAAGCAGTGTGGTCTTTGGTAATTGACAGATGAAAATGTTGTCAATGTATGGTAGCCAGAGTGCCAATAATCTCTGGAACCACCATGGCTGGTTTATGTCATAATCTTTCAATTTTGATTTAATATGTGATCTTCTCCAACTCTTTCCATTATCTCCTTAATTATCCACACTTTCTTCTTTTAAATCTCATGTTTAATGGGCTAAGGCTTTATCAATTTGTATTCAGAAATCCCACAGTAATTTAATCTGTTCATTTTTTACTATCTTTTCAATTTTGTTTCACCAATTTTTCATTACTGACACATGATAATTTACAGAAGTTCTAGTAAATCATTTTGTCATGTTGTGTAATATCATTGTTTATAATCAGTTTGTGTGATTTTTTTTATGTGCTCAGTATATGGTCTACTGTTTCTTTTGGTTCTTTGCACAATCTGCCCTTTGAATCGTTTGACAATTTTTCAATTTTGAGCTTGATTGCCTTAATTCAAATAGTTTGCTTTTGAGCAGCCAAAATCAACTCTTCAGTTTCTTTTTTTAAATGTTCCAGTTGTAAGCCATTGTCAGGTTTTATTTTTATCCACTTTCCTCTTAATCTTTTGTAGAATTAACTATATAATGCTTTTACTTGCCAGAATTCTGTTCTTGTGTTTATTAAATTATTTTGCTATTCATGTTGTTGTTTTTTCTGGACATTCAGTAAGTTTCCATTTTTAACTTGCATCAGTGGTTGTTCTTGGCTATCTTCTATGTAATCTGTTTATGCATCCTTTTCTTTTTGATAGTTTGATTGACTTGAAGTAAACCTCAGCCTCCATTTCTTTGGGCCAGGTATAATCTATCAATATCACTATGAGGATGTACTGCATAATGAACGTTTATTAGCTTTCTTGTTTTTCAATCAAATTCAGCTTCTTGTCCAGTTTATAATTCCAGCAGTGTATTGAATCAAAAGTATAGCACAGATACTGATGGGGTTGATGGCGTTTCCATAATTCAATTTTGCACTTTTCCCATTCTTTGGATCTATAATTTATTAATCACATTTTCAACTTATTCATACTGATTTTATCCAACAGTAAAATGTTCAGATATTTTTTAATAGTTTTAAAAATAATTTTAAAGTATTATTATCATTTATAATTTAAAGTTCTAGAACTACTTATTTACCAGCAACTCTGGGTAGTAGACAAGAATTAAAAACACATAAAAACCAATAGTTTAAAATGACAAATAGTGGTTTTAAAGATGAGGATGTGGTGGATATAACAGGGAATGGAAAAAAAACACATAGAATATTGTTTGAAGCTAAGAAACAATAATGAAATAATAATGAAATAATTTAAATGTTCTTTATAGATAAGAGTAGTGTAATCTTAAAAGGCTACTAGTACTTCAAATTAGCTTTCATGTTTTAAGAAAGTGAGGTTATCAAGGTATAAATTGTTTTAATCTATCCAATGTTAAGTATAACATTGATAGGTCTAATTCATATAACTAATGGTACTTCAATAATTTTGGAAGAAAACATAGGCACAGTGAGTATGCAGCCATGTATGTAAAAGGATTGGAATTTCCCTTCCTCGGTTAGCTTGGGGTTGGCAATTGTCTTCTCATAAAACTTTAAAATGGGATTAAATTAAGTGGCTTAGAACGATAGAAAACTACAAATATTGACAACACAATTAGAAAGAACTACTGAATTCTCAGCGGTTCAAATCCCTAGGGCTGCTGTGTAATGGGGTGAGCTCCCGTTACTTGTCCCAGCTTCTGTCAACCTAGCAGTTTCAAAAGCAGGTAAAAATGCAAGTAGAAAAATAGGGACCACCTTTGGTGGGAAGGTAACAGCGTTCCGTGCGCCTTTGGTGTTGAGTCATGCCGGCCACATGACCACGGAGACGTCTTCGGACAGCGCTGGCTCTTCGGCTTTGAAACGGAGATGAGACCACCCCCTAGAGTTGACAACGACTAGCTTGTCAACGTATGTGCGAGGGAACCTTTACCTTTACCTTACTGAATTCTATGGGGGGCAAGTGCTGGGCCATGCCTGGTACCCGACATATTGAGAAATTATCCTGAAGAGAGATAGATTGTTTTCTGGAAAAAAACAACAATGCAGCAATATTTCAGAAGGATCACAAGGAGTGTCATGACCATGTTGGCAGACTTATTCATTGAAAACTTTGCTAGAAGTTTGGATTTGAATGTAGTAAAAACTACTGGTACCACGAGGTTGAGAAGGGTTCTTTTTTTGGGGGGGGGTGGAAAGGTAAAGATCTTATGAGAGTTTAAGATTCAAACAGACAGGCATCTTGTTCATAACAGCCTGATTTTTTTTAAATTTGAATTTATATCCCGCCCTTCTCCGAAGACTCAGGACGGCTTACACTATGTTAAGCAATAGTCTTCATCCATTTGTATATTATATACAAAGTCAACTTTTTATTGCCCCCAACAATCTGGGTCCTCATTTTACCTACCTTATAAAGGATGGAAGGCTGAGTCAACCTTGGGCCTGGTGGGGCTTGAACCTGCAGTAATTGCAAGCAGCCATGTTAATAACAGATTGCTTAGTCTGTTGAGCCACCAGAGGCCCTTGTAAATGATTACAAGTTAAGTAGCCTCAATTTATAACCATTCATTTAGGAACTGTTCAAAGTTATTGACACTGGAGATCTATAGCCAAAAGAACTAAGGCCTGAATATCATTGTTACATCTGGCAAAATAATTACAATAATGTCATACCCTTGTCCTTCCAAAGAGACCCAATCTATATCCCATGTCATTCCAGGGATCCAGCTCTCTATAGAAAAGGCTTCTCTGCTGGGAAAGGTGGAAACAGAGGGAAAAAGATGACCAGCATCAAAGTAGATGAACTAAGTTATGCTGTCAATGAGTGCACCATTGGGAAAATGTAAGAAGAAGTTGGGGATAGACCATCATGGAGAAAATCTATGTGGTCACTAGTCCTCCTGGGTCAAAAATGACTGGACATATAATCAATCAATCAATCAATCAATCATACACCTGACATCTCAATCATCACATTTGGGTAATCTTGTTTCTAGCAAAGTGTCCAGCAAACAGCAGTGTTCTGAAATAGAAATGTTCTTCTTATTTGTTCTTCACCAGCTGATTTTTGTATTATGTGCCAAATGCCTTCCTAGTCTTCTTTCAGAAAGTTTAAATCTGATATTGCAGGGGAACTGTCAATCTATTTGACCATAGTATTCTGAAGTAAACAGAAGACAGAGGAAGCAAAATAAAAGCTCATGATGTTCCGATTTTATCATTATTGTAATATTTTTATCACTAAAAAACTTATTGTAAATCACTGTAACCTTGGTAGTTGACAGTGTGATAAGTTTAATAAATAAATAAGTAAAGAAATACTATAACATGGTCTGCCAACTAAAAAAGCAAAGAGCAATATCACATTTTCTACTCTAAACCAAAATGCACTATTGCTGAACAAGAATTTTGATTTTTCTCAGAAAGCATTTTATAAAGGAGAAATAGATGGTATATAAAATAACAATCAGAACTTCATGCAGCTTTTGTTGTCGTTTCATAAATATCCTTGCATCTTGATTACTGATACACTTCTGATTGTACGCTGCAAAATATTGATAAAAATCAAGTGTGTTGTTATTAAACTTAAAGGATTATTAAGAATACTCATGAGATTTAAAATATACATCTAGCCAGCATTCTGGTGGTGTCATGTTTTTTTGTAATTATGGAATGTTATCCAGACAGAGACTTATTCAGTGATTCCAAAGAAAATTAAAAGTGCATCAAAAATGAAATATTTAGCTTTGTCACAATTAAATGACCAGGTATTCATACTGAAATACTTTCATAACCAACTAAAAATGTTAAAGCATTCTGCTAACAATTACTATATAAATAAATTTATAAGATTTATAAGAGGTTTCTACCATAGCAAAGCAACATTGATCATCCTTCTCTGGTCCAAACCCGTAGGGAAAAAAACACATATATTTACAGAAGTTGCATCCAAGAAAAATATTATCAAAAATTACATAGCAAAAAAAGCAAACATGGGGGTCTCTTTACACACACACAAACACACACACACACACATACCACAAAGTCTGAGTACATTTTAAAAGAGCTCACATTGTGACAATTGATGTAAAATTGATGTAAAAATGTAACAAGGTATATAGAAAATGTACATCAAAAAGGAAGATTAGAGAAATGTGCATTTTAAAAAATGAAAAATAATGTTACAACTGAGATAGAGGGAGGGAGGGGAGGGGAGGGAGGGAGGATGGGAGGGCCAGCCAGAGTTCTGCCTTCTTAGAAAGGTGAGAAATTGTATCAGATTTATAGATAGAATATAGATTATATAGATTCATATAATTCATCCTAATTACTGCATATTCTTTTGCATATACTATATATGCTCTTTCAATATTCATGATTCAGAGCCTGTCTTGCTAATTGCCAGTTTTAGAAACATTATTGAGACAGATTATTATGAAGGACTAAGTGCAGGCTGCCTTGCTGTCTCAGAGTTTATCCTGAAGAACCATCCTCAGAAAGTGTATTTAAATAAAAAACCTATTCAAGCTGCCAGACATTTTGCAGACATATGCTTTTGTTCATATTTTGAAAATAACCCTATGTTGTTCTTAAATTTAGTTCTTATTTTAGTTGGGTAGCTTGTTTTTTGCATAGATATATGATGAACAATTGCTTGTGTGAAGAAGCCGGTAACAACAGCTGTTATTGTCTCCCCCTTCTTATTTTTTTTCAAGGGTATCATGTTTGTTTGTTTGTTTATTTATTTATTTATTTTTTATTTAATTTTGTCAAAACAATATATACAAGCATAACACATAATAATGTTGGAAGAAGGTAGTTTACCATGACTATAGATCAACAAGCTTCTGTGATATGCCATGAACATGATAATAGTTGAAGGGTATTCTCCATCATGTGAAGACGAATGCCTCCCAAGGCAGTAAATAACCAGGACTTTAGATTCATTTAAAAGAATGAACCATACCTAGTCTGAATAATGTCCTCCAAGCTCAAGGATCTTTCTTGGGTTAATTTAAGAGCCTAGCTAAGAATTTGCTCAATCCACTTTTATTTGCCCTTTTCTGTGCAGAGTCATTTCAAGATTCATACTGATTTGCTTAATAGGGTTCTGCAGGGAGCCATATTATATGAAGACAGAAGTGATAAGCAGATGGGAATATTTGAAATGATATCTCTAGCATTTCTAACATGCTGTTTTCTGAGTGAATTCAACTCCTTGCTCATTTTAGCAAATATGAGACACATCCATTTATTATTATGCCATTTTTCCTACCCCACCACACAAGGATTCATATGGAATATATAATTTGGAAATATAATTTCATACACAGTGGATTATTATTCATATCACTCTTGTTTTTGCAAAAATGGAGCAAGCCGTGCATATAAACAAATGTTTTAAAATAGAGCAAAATATTGGGGATCACAAAAAATATTAAATAAACTAAGAATAAAAGATCATCCATCCTGAAGCTGGATAGCTTGCTTGTCTACTTATTTAATCAATTTATATAGCTGCCCAATATGTAAACTGCAACTGTGAGTGGTCCACATAAGGCTAAAGCCAATATAAATACCAACTAAAAAAAGCACAATCCAACTGAGACTAGGTCACAATAATTTCATATGAACTACATTCACATGACAGGTTCATCTACCATTCTGACCTAAAGCTCAGGGGAAAAGCTAGGTCTTCAAGACTTGTGGCAGGAGGCCAACAGTATCAGGGCCATCTAAATCTGAGATCAGCCGTTTCAGACGGAAATGCCAGAACAGAGAAAATATGCCTTCTGGGTCCCATCAGATACATTATTGTATGAAGGAGACCTTGGTCTAGCAAGGATGGGAAGAGTCAGTTGGAGATATTTGGTTCTGCAGGTAACCTGACTTTGTGCCATGAAGAGCATTATAGATGATATCCAATACCTTGAACTATACCAAAAACATACTGGGAGCCAATGAAGTTTATAGAACAGTGATGTTATTTGGTTATACAATGGAGCAGCCAAACTAATAAAAGATCAATGCACATCTATAGAACTGCAGCACTGATTTAGTCTGGTTTTGTTGAAACTTTATGTTCAAAATTGTGTTGTTGTTACACAGTGTCGAAAACCGGATTTCAGTGGAAACTAGGTTCCTCGTGCTGTTATATCAATTGTAAACTTCTCCTTATTTCCTCTGAGCAGGCTTAGAGTTCCCACTTTCATCTTTTTATAAAATGTTAGCTTTAAAAATATTTCCATTGTGTCTAGTATCAAAAGATTCCATATACTTCTTTCACTTGAGCCCCCAATTTACTGAATTCCCTAATTCTCTAAATCTGCATAATAAGCAGTCTTTTAATTGAACAAATCATTTTTAAATGTAAAAGTTCTGATCCCACTCGTGATAATGTCACTGTCATATATAAACTTAAACAACCTGATCTATTAAGTATTTCTATTTCTAAATCTGAAAGCATATCTAATTCTCTTTCTGCGTATTTTACATAACTATGTTATTTGCTATTGAGGTTAGAAGGGGAAAAAAGTACCATACTTTTGATACACGAACTGAACTTTCTGGTGATGATTTTCTGTATTGCTATCTTTATCCAGCAACAAATATACAAACAAAATGCATAGCCAACTATATCTACAAGCCAGTTATTTGAAGTCAAACATCTTATTTAGGGTAGACTAAAAACTGCAGAGGTCATTGTTTTCATTTTTTTCAAATGAAAATTTATGTATACTTTGTTTGGAGAGGCAGGCTAATGTATCTCCTTAAAGCCTTGGCAATATTAATTTTTTAAAAAGATGCAATAGTATTCCTTTTAAAATCATGGATTTTTTTCCTTATATCTATCTTATTTGTATTTATATTTAAGAATAACTCTATATAACATATTAACTTCAGTGAGTATGCCATTCTGCTAGAAGCAGATTTCAAATTGGATATGGATATTCTTTCAACCTATTTATTGATTCTCTTTTAATTTATTTGTTATATTATATACTACTATATTATAATAATATATTACTAGGTTATTTATTTATTTACTGTATGGCAAATACATGGACCTATAGTGATTCAAATGTTAATGTCCAGTCCACCCAGCCTTTCAAGGACAGGGTGTCCTATGTTGAAAAAAATCAGACATTGGACTAGTGTAAACTCTTGATAGACATTCAGACACAATGTGATGGATATTTTGTCAAAGAGCACCACAGTCACACTGAGGGGTAGAGACAAGACCCCAATTAAACAATGAGTCCTGGCAGAAACCATGTTGGGTATGAATCCTGCTCAGAGTTGACCAGTGCTGGAAAGGAAGGTCAAAACCTGGCACCTTTTGTGCAGGGTCATCTATGTAGCTGCCTGTATCTTGGCATTCAGCAGCCCATTTGGCTTTCCACTGTGTGTTGAGGTCAAAGTTGGTAGACACCTGTTGAGCGAGTGCTAGAGAGTGCTTCCTGGATTTAAGCCTGCCAATTGATAGATGAAGAAGATCAGTGAGCACAGGAAGAAGTGGGTTTCTCAAAATTTTGTTGTACTCTTTCACTAAGGCTTCCTGACTTCATAGAACTGGTGGTGCAGTATGGCTCAAGATGGGGAGCCAGCAAGTAGTAGAAGATTTTATGCAACCACTTATGATCCTTATTGTGTCATTTTGTCTAGCATCAATCTTGCTAGTGACAGCTATTAAGCCAAACAGGGGCAGAGTATTCAGATGTGGAGTAGACCAACCCTAGTGCTTATATTCTGAGAGTAGAGACTGAGGCTCCCCATCTTGATCCTCTTAGTTTCTGGACTAACTTGTTCCTGGTTGTTGTGGTCCATCAGCAGCCTATGGAGCTGGCAACAGAGTCAGACAGCGATGAGGCTGAGGTGAGGCCAGGGCCATCTGGAAGTGAGGTGCAGACTCCAGAGCCTCGAGAGACTGATAGTAGTGAGGCAGAGGAGGAGCCTGTTCCTAATGCATGCCTGAGAAGAGCTGCCAGAAGGCAAGAACAGCTCAAGCAGAGAGGACAACTCGGGAGTAGGGCCAAGAAATTATTGGCCGCTCCCATAAGGCTTAAAACAGACCAGCACTGGCATTTGAGTTTTGCCGGAAAACAACGTTGTAGCTGCATCTTCTTCTTTGTCTTCTTCTTTGTCTACGTCTTTGTTTTTGTGGCTTCTGGACATTTGCCAGGAAGGGTCTTTGGCAGTTTGCCTAATTGGACCAAGGTTTGCGAGATAACTGAGGAATTTGTGTTGGGAGGCATTTGTTTTACTTTGAGTTGAACAACGCTGGGAATGAAGTAATTCCCAGCTGTTCGAATAAAGTTTGTTTGTTTTTTCACGGACTTGAGTTTCTTACTATCTACTTGGGCCTGGGTCGCAACACTGGTATTGATTTTAGCACACATGTTCTCTAGGTGTTTCTTATAGAAGAGAGTCCAATCCAAAGTTACTCCGAGGTATTTGGGGGTGAGGATTATAAGGGAATAAGCTGTTATTCAGGTAGGCTTTTGGGGTGGCATTGGGGTGACATCGGAGTGGCGATGTTGAGATAGAAACAGGTGACACCATTTTGCTGACACTGGGTATGAGTCTCCAGTCAGCAAAGAATTTTCCCAGGGATTTCAGCTCCTCAGAGAGGAGGCAGTCCAAAACTTACAAGTTTTTATCTTGTGTTGCTAGGGCCAGTTATCTGGATATCCAAATTTATATCCCCTTATAGCTGGCATATCTGAGATATAAAGATTGAACAGTCTAGGTGCCTTGTGGAAGGCTGTTGCTGAGTTTTCTTAACTTGCTAACATTGTCACCCATAATGATCTGAAAGGATCTGTCACTGAGCATGTTGGATTTTACAAGGGATGATGTGACTCAGTTTGTAAAGCGGACACTATTACTAGGTGTCATCAATGAATACAAAATTTGGTTTAAGTACAAATATATGGTTTGGAAAATAAGTTGGTAAATGGAAAAAAAACTTTTAAAAATATATTTCTAGGAAATTTAACCATCAAATATAGCTGAAATTGTTTCCTCAGTTTTATGCTTCAAAATATAATGAATAAATCAGTTATAGACAACACAATATCAACAGTAGAGATCTTCAAATTTCTAGGTTCTATCTTATCGCAAGATCTAAAATGGACAGCTAACATCAAAAATGTCATCAAAAAAGCATAACAAAGAATGTTCTTTCTGCGACAGCTCAGAAAGCTCAAACTGCCCAAGGAGCTGCTGATACAGTTCTACAGAGGAATTATTGAGTCTGTCATCTGCACCTCTATAACTGTCTGGTTTGGTTCTCAACCCAACAAGACAGACACAGACTTCAGAGGATGATTAGAACTGCAGAAAAAGCAATTGCTACCAACCTACCTTCCATTGAGGACCTGTACGCTGCACAAGTCAAAAAGAGGGCTGTGAAAATATTTACAGACCCCTCACATCCTGGACATAAACTGTTTCAACTCCTACCCTCAAAATGATGCTATAGAGCACTGCACCACCAGAACAACTAGACACAAGAACAGTTTTTTCCCTGAACACCATCATTCTGCTAAACAAATAATTCCCTCAATACTGTCAAACTAGCTATTTAAGTCTGCATTACTATTAATCTTCTCATTGTTGCCATCACCCATCTCCTTCCACTTATGACTGTATGACTGTAACTTTGTTGCTTGTATCCTTACAATTTATATTGATATTGTTTCCTGATTGCTTATTTGTACCCTATGACTATCAATAAGTGATTCTGATTCTTGATGAACGTATCTTTTCTTTTATGTACACTGAGAGCGTATGCACCAAGACAAATTCCTTGTGTGTCCAATCACACTTGGCCAATAAAAAATTCTATTCTATTCTATTCTATTCTATTCTATTCTATTCTATTCTATTCTTATAGCAACAATGATATTGTTGATTTAAAGAATTAGCTATTTGGATTAAAAAAGAAATAGGTAGCTAAAATCAAAAGAATCAATTAAATTCATCTTTTTCATTCATTCATTTTTATACTTGTTCATTTAAGCAACAATGGATTCCACCAATTCAGCCAGCTTCATTTAGTTGTCAGTATATTAGAACACAGACAAAACTATTGACATCTAAATCAATAAAACAATGTCATAAAATAAAACTTCATTAGCAAAACACTCTATGTATATGTATGAGGGAGGAGGACAGAAAAAATAAGAAGATACATTATTTTTGCCACTGAATCTTTGATGTCACAGTTGTGATTCTACTCCCTCTTTATTGATACTTTAGCACATAGCCACTGTATGTTATCACAGCTTTTGCTTATGCCACAGTTTTTTTAAAGTGTTGATGTAGTTGGAGTGCTGGATATTCATTCATTTGCCCAATAATCCATTTATATAAAATATGTATAGCTCACTAATCAATCCATTAATATCTAGCAAAATAAATAAGAAATTAATTTAATATAATGTAACATATTATATTAACATAATAACATAACATAATAACACAGAAGGAACATCACTATCAGGACCCTTAAAATACAAAAGGAATGGTTAAGCTGTTGAATGATTCCTAAAGATTAAAAGGCTGGCTGTGGAATTCTGGGAGTTGAAGTCCACAAGTCTTAAAGTTGCCAAGGTTGGAGACCCCTGCCATAGTGGGGTCTGAACTGAGTTGCAGGTTGTTGCTTTTTTAGAATTTATCAGTTGTGATTAAAACATCTAATTTTTTCATGAAACTATCTGTACAAGAAAGCTGCAAGTATAAAAAGGAGGTAAAACTTGAGGAAAGATTACTCCTTAAATCAATTTCTGCTGCTATTAATTTAAGTATAGATCATGCTTGTCACGAAGATATAAAATTCTTTTTTTTTTTTTGCATTTTTCTATACACCTACTTGTCATTTTTCTATATACTGTACATGGTTGTCATGGTCACAGTGGCCAAGAAGTCACATGGTTACCCCATCATAAATACCTCAGCATGGAGGCTGGAATCTTCCACAATCATCAGTCTGGAACTCCCCAACATCACCTCTAAGATTTATTTATTTATTTATTTTGTCACAATATATGTAGGTATCATACAAAAAGATTATATAGTATATAAACACATATATGAGTAAATATAAGGAGGTATAAGCATATATATATATATAGGAAGAAGAAAAGAAAAACAATAGAACAGGAACGGTAGGCACGTTTGTGCGCTTATGCACGCCCCTTATGGTCCTCTTAGGAATGGGGTGAGGTCAATAGTAGAAAGTTTTTGGTTAAAGCTTTTAGGATTATGGGAAGAGACCACAGTGTCAGGTAAAGTATTCCAAGCACTGATGATTCTGTTACAGAAGTCAAATTTCTGCAATCTAGATTAAAGCGGTTAACATTACGTTTACATTTATTGGTTGCTCTTGTATTATTGCAGTTAAAGCTGAAGTAGTCTTTAACAGGAAGGACATTACAATAGATGATTTTATGAGTTAAACTTAGGTCTTGTCATTCAGTCAGGTTCAGCCAAGGAGATTACTGTGGAACAGGGTAAACAATATACAGAAACTACTGTTCTGTTTCCTTGGCTAAACACCAAGTACCCGAAATTAGAGCAGAAGGATTTCCTCATGATGATTGTGTATCCTGCTCAGAATCACATGTATGAGATGGGTGGCTATATAAATTTGCTAATCCTCTAAATCGCCATGTGACTGTGCAGGAGGAGATCAACTCTACCAAGTCTACACATCCAGGTCACTGTAATACGTTATCAGTATCATTCAGGAAGGGAACAAATCAGCAGAAAGCAGAAATCAAAGCATAAAGAATGAATCTTGCAGATTAGAGATTCAAAAAAATGTCACTTCTGCATTCAGTGGCACCATGTTCCTATTGTTTGTCTATGATGTACTTCCGGTGAATATAAGACTGAAACAGTACCTGCATACCCAGAAATTTTCTGAAAAGTAGCTCTAATTGTTATGATTTCAGCACAAAACCTCCACAAAAGTTTATGAAGGGAAGAAACTCATTCAGTTATGCAATTTCCATTGGCTAATAAGCCATTTATTATAGCCTGAGATGTCCATTAATTCTTATTACTGATGTGTTTCTGTAGTTTTTGATCTGCCTTTGGAAATAAATATTTAATTATTATTATTATTTAATCTGAAAAGGCAGGTGTTGAGAGTGATGATGGCTTAGATCTTTTGTATCATGATTAAATACTTCATGTTGAAATGGAATTTCAGGTTAAAATATATCTGCCTGGCTACAAACCACGGAGGCCTGCCTGACTGTAGTTACTGCTACTGGTATGTCACTGTTGTTAGGAAGAAAACACCTTTGTTTATTATTATTATTATTATTAATTATTATTATTATTATTATTTATTAAATTTTTATACCGCCCTTCTCCCGAAGGACTCAGGGCGGTGTACAGCCAAAGTAAAATACAAAATATATACAATTAAAATGAATTTAAAATATAAAATTACTAAATGGCTCAGAATTAAAATGAATTTAAAATAAAACCCAATTTAAAATCAATCCATTTATGCCAGTCCCGCTTGAATGAATAAATATGTTTTTAGCTCACGACGGAAGGTCCGAAGATCAGGCACTTGACGTAGACCAGGGGCGAGTTCATTCCAGAGCGTCGATGCTCCCACAGAGAAGGCCCTACTCCTGGGGGCCGCCAGCCGACATTGTTTGGCGGACGGCACCCTGAGGAGACCCTCTCTATGAGAGTGTACGGGTCGGTGGGAGGCATAAGGTAGCGGCAGGCGGTCTCGTAAGTACCCGGGTCCTAAGCCATGGAGCGCTTTAAAGGTGGTGACCAGAATCTTGAAGCGCACCCGAAAGACCACAGGAAGCCAGTGCAGACTGCGGAGCAGTGGTGTTACGTGGGAGCCAGGAGCGGCTCCCATTACTACTCGCGCAGCTGCATTCTGGACTAACTGTAGCCTCCGGGTGCACCTCAAGGGCAGCCCCATGTAGAGAGCATTGCAGTAATCCAGCCGAGATGTAACCAGAGCGTGAGTGACTGTGCATAAGGCATCCCGGTCAAGGAAGGGATGCAACTGGCGGACCAAGCGGACTTGGTAAAAGGCCCTCCTGGAGACGGCCGCCAGATGTTCATCAAAGGACAGCCATCCATCCAGGAGGATGCCCAAGTTGCGAACCACCTCCTTTGGGGCCACTAACTCGCCCCCAACAGTCAGCTGCGGATGCAGCTGACTGTACCGGGGTGCCGGCATCCACAGCCACTCCGTCTTGGCGGGATTGAGCTTGAGTCTGTTTCTCCCCATCCAGACCCGTACAGCTTCCAGGCACCAGGACAACACTTCGATCGCTTCATTGGGGTGGTCCGGGGTGGAAAAGTACAGCTGGGTATCATCCGCGTACAGATGATAACTCACCCCAAAACCACTGATGACCTCACCCAGCGGCTTCATATAGATGTTGAACAGGGTAGGCGAGAGAATCGACCCCTGAGGTACCCCACAAGTGAGGCACCTCGAGGACGACCTCTGCCCCCCTGTCAACACCGTCTGCAACCGGTCAGAGAGATAGGAGGAGAACCACCGATAAACGGTGCCTCCCACTCCCAATCCCTCCAACCGGCGCAGCAGGATACCATGGTCAATGGTATCAAAAGCCGCTGAGAGATCTAATAGGACCAGGGCAGAGGAACAACCCCTGTCCCTAGCCCTCCAGAGGTCATCCACCAACGCGACCAAAGCCGTCTCAGTGCTGTAACCGGGTCGGAAGCCGGACTGGAACGGGTCTAGATAGACAGCTTCCTCCAGGTGCCGGGGAAGCTGCCATGCAACCACACTCTCTACAACCTTCGCTAAAAAGCGACACTGACACTGATGCAGTGATATTATAATAATCATAGACTAAAGAAAGAAACAAAGACTGAGGTTCTGAAAAACACATTATGATAGATATGGACAACATGTGGTCTTCCAGTTTTGAACCTCATCTTTGCCTAACATCACTATGGCTCATGAGCCCTTGAAGATGCAGTGCAACAATATGTGAGAGTTGCATATTGCCAACCTGATTCTAGTCTGTTTGGTTATATGTTTTTTCATAAAATAATCCAGCATTATGTAAATATTGCTTAAATATCTAGGAAGCTGCTAATAGTGGATTGT
The DNA here is from genome assembly GCF_028640845.1 of Ahaetulla prasina. Classification (NCBI taxonomy): domain Eukaryota; kingdom Metazoa; phylum Chordata; class Lepidosauria; order Squamata; family Colubridae; genus Ahaetulla; species Ahaetulla prasina. Next base: position 94,091,162 of record NC_080543.1, on the reverse strand, counting down.
AAATCTGAGTATACCAATGGTAATCTCTTCCATGCATTTATTTTAAATTCATGTTAATAATTGTTGAGATGGCACTATATGGTTTATTAATGAACCAGGTTAATCTCAGTAGTAAGTGAAGTAAAATTGGATCTGGTTAATAGTGTATGGGAGATTATCAGCTAAATCAATTACTGTAGACCAGACTGAAAAATTAAGCACACAGAAGCACAAGCACATATATTGAAAGAAAGGCAATGGCACAGCATTTCCACATTATTGTGCATCAGAAATTCAATTCATGAACTGCATATGATTGCTGAAATATAAAATACAAACACTTCCCCAGAATATTTTTCTCTAAACTGGATTTTTCTCTCTTTGTTTTCTCTTGAAAACAAAATGTAGCATGATGAATATTTGTAGTCCTTCTTAAAGTTGAACAATAAGTGGTCAAATATCATTTTTCATTCAGAACAGAGAAGCATAATATGGACAAAGTGTGGCCTATCTTGAAGCACAATTGCCCTAGTTGACATTCAATACATGAATCACCTTGCTGGCCCATAGAGGACTGTCATTATAAAATCTAAGAAGACAAAACATGTTTGAGGAAGAGATCTACAAGAATGATGGGAAACTTATCTTAAGTAAATGTATACTGCTGTTCAAGAGCTTTAATGTGGGGAAAAAACATTCTGAAGCTTCAGATGAAGAAGCAAGACTGACTTCGGGACTGCTGCAATTTTGGCCTTTGCTTATCTAAAAATATCTCCCACTGTCTTCTACTGGACTTTTGCACAGCACTATCTTCCTAGCTGCTTTAAGAGAAAGAAAGGACAAAAAACCTGTTAGTATAGTTTCCATAGAGACAGGAGTTGACAAGATTATCTTATTGCAATTATAAAGTTGAATGGACTTCAACTTTAGCTTCTATCCCTATGAAAAATAAATTCTACACTTCAAAATAAGGGACTACATTATATACTACATTAAATCTTTTTTTCTTTTTAATCCCGGATAATAAATAAGATGCTTTAACAAAAAGGGTTCTATTGAAGGCACAAATATTCTATGAAAGCTGATTTATTAATAAGAACAGTAATAAAAAATGCATGGCTTTCTAAAGCTAATAATAATACTATTCATCTGTTTCATGCAAACATGATGATGGTATTTCTCCTCTTGATATTTAATTGATAAGACTCATTGCTATAAATACCCTGATAAACAACTTCATCTACCTCCATAATTAATGTTGCTACTTGAATACCATATAAATGTACCACGGCCTTTTTTGCTTTTGATATCCTCCAGAGTGACTGTAATGGAAATATACCGGTAGTGAGTTGAAAACCACATACCTAAAGGACATTAAGTCTGGTGACAACTGTCTTATGGCATGTTCACTAAATATAGAATATTTGACATATAAAACATCCATAAAATGTACATTATATTTTAGGATCAATTCAATTTAAAATGTCATTATTCTAGTGTTGCTACTGTCGAATAAATGAATATGTATAAGAAGAAGGAGCCCTGAATACTGAAATTGAAGACTATTATCATTATTTCCCATGTTTTTAACATAGCAAACATAGTATAACCCATAAACCCACGCACCCACCCCACTCCCCCCCACACACTATATGTCAAAATTAAAATCAAAGAAACCCTCCAAAACTACCTGCAAAAATCTAAAACAACATACAGGGTTTCATGTCGCCTACTGCTTGCAGCGCATAGTTGTCCTTCTAAATATGCAGTGTGGCCTTTGGTGCCCAAAATGCTACATATTCTTGCTCTAGTGTCCCTCAAATGTGAAATATGCTCTGCTTCTGCAACATCGGAAGTGCAATTGTATTTGAAAATAGTTAGGGCTGGAACATTATAAAATATAATGTTATGCAGAAAACTGAATATTGCACAAGAGATGATTTTGTGTTGATTTTAAATTTTATTGTTCGTGATGCTTCTGAGAAAATGTTGGGCACTTGATATCTGTACGTTGAGCCTTGATTAAGTATTAGCTAAATTGCAATCAAAGAGGTACTGCTTTTCTTGTCATCTGAACTAATTAAATAGGTGTAGATGGTTAATTCTTGTATAAATAAGACGTTACTTCTTCAAGTTGATGATTGCTTCAATGTTTTGTGGAATAACTTGAACAAAGGAAACCTACCCATAAAAATTCAATAAAATAATGAATGAAAGAAGAGGTTCAGAAATTGTCATAAGCAAGAATTATTATTTACTATAATGTAGGTTTGTATTTGTGATTTTATTGATAGTTTTGTTGATATTCAATTGGTCAATAAATTCCCAATAATTGAAAGTGTAGTTGCAAATAATTAAAGTGGATACATTGGAGTAAATATATATGTGCCAACTAAACACAAATGATGACCTCACCCCATTCCTAAGTGGTCTGTAAGGGGCGTGCATAAGAGCACAAGCATGCCTACCGTTCCTGTCCTATTGTTTCCTTTCATTATATCCAATTAATATAGTTATTATATACTCATGCTTATATATATGCTTATGTATTGTTTAATTATTTCATGCTTATGCTTATATATACTGTGTGACAAAATAAAAAAATAAAAAAAATAAAAAAAATAAATGACTGGGCGGCCATAACTTTATATAATGATGAAGACATGCTCAAAATGAAAACTCAAGCCATCACCAGACCAGGGTAATTTTAATATTATTTGCCTGTTTATATAAATGGTTCCTGGGGAGCCTATGAATATGGTGAAGAAGATAGTTATTATTAAAAGTTGATTGGCAAACCATTCATCTGACAGAATGCTAAGATCAATTCTTTGGTTGTAGGTTTCTCCATTAACCAATATAGCATTCTGTTTGATTTCATTATTTAGCTTTTTGGTACCTATCCATCCCAATACATATTTTAATAAGTAGCAATGCCTAAACTGGCTGACTTTTTTTTTTCATTTTCATAAGGTTCATAAGAAGTTTCTAATCACCAATAAATATAGAGAGTGTCTTTTGTCTTATTAAATAATTTAATTTATCCATCTCAGCAAGATCTGTCAGTAACATCAACCATTCCTCTCTAGGGGGCAGTGTCAAATCTTTCCATCTCTGGGCATATAATCTTGCCACAATATCATATATTGAAATGAATTTCCCCCTGTTTATCCGTTTATCCTAAAAGAAAAAAAATCTGGCTTCAATTGTATATTTATTTATATCCCACCATATTATTCTTGCAAATAATTCAAGGTGGTAAACTTATCCATCACAATTCCCCCCCCCACCCCCATTTTTTTGTTTAGCTGTAAAGCAAGTAAAGTTCATATTAATATGAACTTTACTTTAGCAAGGAAAGTTCATATTAAGTCACACCAAAAACACTCATTCCTCAGATATGAGGATGAACATGTTAAGTAACATGAAAGCTTCAAGAGAGAGATTCAGTTTTGATACCTCGCTTATTCCTGAAACATTGAAGTACCCTCCCACATGGGAAAAAAAGGGTTGTTCAGCACAGTCAACCAAGTTGACTTGCTCTCAATACCATTATTGTTTTTAAATGAACAAGACAGGAATTTGGACAATATTGTTTCTACAGAATCAATTCAGGAGTTTATTAAAGTAGAGAAGTCTAGGCAATTACCAGTGATGAAGAAACAGAGACTCAAAATAGTTGCCCTTGTTTCATGGCCCAAGAGAGCCTTCCTAGAAACATAGTAGATTTTGTACTTGATTATGATTCTTTCTGCACATGTATAAAGTGATGGTAGTAAAAATGATCAACTAGTTTAAAAATAGGAAGTGTTGGACTACTCTTGTCTAACTAAACCAGAAACTGGAAAAAGGTACTTGAAAGAATACAAATGCATTGATATCTTGTAAAAAAAATGAATGAACTATTACAAATGAACTTCAGCAACCTCTTTGTATCAAATGCAAGCTCTATTTTTAGTTAATTTCTTGCTTACACTTTTTTCTTCATACATGCAGTATAACCTGTAGTGGGTTTCAAATCCCGCCGCTACTGGTTTGCTTGTGGGCGTGCGTGTGCTCGCGACACTTCTGCGAACCGGTGAACCGGTGAACCGGTAGCAACCCACCACTGAGTATAACATACTCTGTTTGGGTGGGAGGGCAGTTTTCACCTTGATGTGATCATGCAGAAAGATGATGTCAAGGTGCTTATTATGAGAACTAGATCTTAAAGGAGGAATATCTCAGATATGCCTTTGTTAAAAGTTGAATGTTATCTGTGAATGAAAGGTGATTGCTGGGAGGCAGCAAGTGATTGGATATTTTGAAACTTTTTGAGTGTGAAAAAAAGAGACACAGCAATCTTTGAGGACAGTGAGGAGAAAGGTAAAGAAAAAAAATGTTTGCCTAGGGCAAGGGTCTGTAAACTTGGCTTTTTTAAGACTTGTGGACTTCAACTCCCAGAGTTCCTCAGCCACAAATCTTAAAAGAGCCAAGTTTGTAGACCCCTGGCCTAGGGCAAAGGCTGGTGATGAGGCAACTACCACAATTTCCCCAACATCTACAAGTTTCAGACAGCTATTTTTTTAAAGACATGTCCTATATTCATGGACTTTTACTGCAAGTAAAAATGTTTGGGTTTTTTTACAAATAAAAAGTCATGGTTTCCATTTATACTGCTGTAGCTTCCAAAAAGAACATAGCCACTGCCATTTTGAAGCAGGTAGTTCAAAAAAACAATAACAACAAAATAATAGTTTGATTTCCATTCCCTTATTTCTATCATCCTATTTCCCAGGGAGCCCAAAACATGTTAATTCAAAATTCAGCACTAAAGTATTCTGAATCTTAATTATTTTCTTGTTAGGAAGATTTATCTGTAGAAAAGATATAAGCAAAATTTGAGTCCAATGCAAGTAGGTACAAGACAGAAAAATGTTTTTGGATTTTCCTGGCTTATTGTTTAATTATATTTTCTACTGAGAAGAAATATATAAAAAAATAGTTTAAGTACTTTAACAGACTTAACAGAGTTGGAAGAGACTTCGGAGGCCTTCTAGTCCTGCTCAGGCAGGAAGCCCTTTACCATTTCAGACAAATGGTTGTCCAATCTGTTCTTAAAAACTTCCAGTGTTGGAGCATTCACAACTTATGGAGGCAAGTTGTTTCACTGATTAATTGTTCTAACTGTCAGGAAATTTCCCCTTAGTTCTAGGCTTCCCTCCTTGATTAGTTTCCACCCATTGCTTCTTATCCTGCCTTCAGGTGCAATGGAGATTAGGTTGATTGACTCTGCCTTCTTTGTAGTAACCAGGGGTGCTATTTAGCAGGTTCTGACAGGTTCTGGAGAACCAGTAGCGGAAATTTTAAGTAGTTCAGAGAACTGGCAAATACGACCTTTGGCTGGCCCCAGAGTGGGGTGGGAATGGAGATTTTGCAATATCCTTCCCCCAAGAGTGGGGAGGGAATGGGGATTTTGCAGTATCCTTCCCCAGCCACACCCACCTAGCCATGCCCACCAAGCCACACCATGTTTACCAAGCCACACCCACAGAACCGGTAGTAAAAAAATTTGAATTTCACCACTGGTAGTAACCCCTTAGTTATTGGAACATTGCTCTCACATCACCCCTAGTCCTTCTTTTCATTAAACTAGATGTACCCAAGTCCAGCAACCATTCTTTATACTCTATATTTTAGCCTCCAGTCCCCTAATCATCTTTGTTGCTCTTCTCTGCACCCTTTCTACAGTAAAGTCTCAACATATTTTTTTTTTTACATTGTGGCAACCAAACTGGATGCAATATTCCAAGTGTGGTCTTACTAAGGCATTAAAAAGTGGTATCAAGACTTCATATGATCTTGATTCTATCCCTCTGTTAATGCAGCCTAGGGCTGTGTTGGCTTTTTTGGCAGCTATAGCACACTGCTGGCATATTTAAGTAATTGCCAACTAGGACTCCATGGTCCCTCTCACAATTACTACTATTGGACCAGGTACCATTTATACTATACCTGTGCATTTGGCTTTTCTTGCCTATATGTAAAACCTTACTTTTTTTACCATTGAATTTCGTTTTGTTAGATAGGGGCCAATGTTCAAGTCTGTCAAGATCCTTCTGTATCTTAAGCCTGTCTTCTGGAGTGTTGGCTATTCCTGCCAGCTTGGTGCATTCTGCAAAATTGATGAGTTCCACATCTAACTCCTCATCTAAATCATTGATGAAGAAATTGAAGAGTACTGGACCAAAGACAGAGCCCTGGGGTACCCCGCTTTTTTAAAGCTGAAACTGGTACAGTATCTTAGTTTTGCTTTGACAAATTCTGAGTCCATATTTGTTTTATAATTTCTCAAAAGTTTTCATCTGTGAAAATGAAGTGAGGAATTCTGTCTCTATGAAAGTTCTCATAGATTGAAAAGTACCTAAAAAGGATAGATAGGTTTCTGACTTCTGAGAAGAGCTATATAAAACTTAGGTAATCAAGTCATGGTAATGGAAAAATCTTAATTGAAACATACAGTACATCTGCACTAATTCATGCTTGCTAATAGAATTTGCAAAGACAATGTTTTTGATGGAATGAATTTAAATATTTTCAAGTTGTTATTGGTTGGCTGATTACCAAACAACCCTGAAGGTTAAACTACAAGGAAAAATTAAATGCTCAGATTTGACATGGTCCCTGCTCAGACTGTTTTATTGACTCATTTAATGAAGCAGTTCATCAAAATGGACAAATGTAGATACTCTTGGTTTCACTGACATAATGATGCTTAGATTCTTTTATTAATTTCTAAGGAATTGCAAATACTTCTATAATTTTAGATGACTTCAGTTGTAGGGCAAAAATTAGCACCCTCCCACTTTTGAATATTTGAAGTGCGTTATTGTGAATGTAATATAGTCACCCATGTCTGTACTTCAGAAAGCAGATAAAATCTTCATCAGCCGGCACCCTTATTTTCTACATTTGTGTGTTATGTAGTCAAGCAAGTATATAAATGGAATGTGAAGGGCGCATGAATAAGCAAAACAAATAAGAAAATGACAAAGTTAAGGCTGGACCTACACCATTAACTCTGATACTGGGTGTGTGCATACTGCTGTGTTGTTAAAACTCAATTACTAATTCTCAAATAATGCATCAGATAATATAACCAAGAAAGATATGCATGCAGTTCACAGTACTTTTTGCCACATAGCTTTAAAAATCTTTAAACTGGTTTAAGAGTCGAACATAATGGCAGTCTTTAATAATACACTGCAATTACAAACCTCAAATCTCATTCTTTGCAAGAAAATTTTGGGATGGCAGACTGATTTCTCCCCCCCCCCCAGCAAATTAGATACTGAATCTGATAACCCTGACAACAACACCCACAAAAGACAAAAATATCACAGCATGCAAACTGAACCTGCAGCTATTTGAATAAAAGACGTGAACAGCCAACACAATTCAGATAAACAGAAATGGTAATTCTTCTTGTGACGGAAATGTTGCTGTCAAACTGATTAAAATGTTATCATAAAATGAATACTTACACATAAATGCAATGAAATATTAGATAGAAAAACAATTAGGGGAATGGTAGAAAGATTAAATTGCATTTTGAAAGCAAGAGTCTGGCTCTTTGTAATTCCAGAGATAAAACCTGTTGCAAGACTAAATATAATGACTTCTAATACATGTTAAAATAAAAGCCACACAGAAATTCAACTTTTATTTTAATGTGCAATATTTCATATAGCCTTTCTTTATGTTTATTTTATTTTATTTTTTATTTATTTTATTTGTCATAACAGCATACATAAGCATAAGAATGAAGCAACAGTAGGACAGGAACGGTAGGCAAGTTTGTGCTCTTATGCATGCTTTCTTTCTTAGGAAAGGGGTGAGGTCAATAGTAGATAGTTTTTGGTTGAAGCTTTGGGGACTTTGAGAAGAGACCACAGAGTCAGGTAGTGTATTCCAAGTATTAACAACTCTGTTACTGAAGTCATATTTTCTGCAATCAAGATTGGAGCGGTTAACATTAAGTTTAAATCTATTGTTTGCTCCTGTATTGTTGTGATTGAAGCTGAAGTAGTCTTTGACAGGAAGGACATTGTAATAGATGATTCTATGAGTTAAGCTCAACTCATGCCAAAGACGGCGTAGTTCTAAATTTTCTAAACCCAGGATTTCAAGTCTGGTGTCATAAGGTATTTTGTTGTATTCAGAGGAGTACAGAACTCTTCTTGTAAAATATTTCTGGACACATTCAATTGTGTTGATGTCTGAAATGTGGTATGGTTTCCAGACAGGCGAGCTGTATTCAAGAATTGGTGTAGCAAATGTTTTGTAAGCTCTGGTTAGTAGTATAGTTTTTCTGGAGAAGAAGCTACGTAAGATTAGGTTTACAACTTTTAATGACTTTTTTGTAATGTAGTTGCAATGTTATTGCATATTTTATATATATTATATATACATATATACATACATACATACATACATACATACATACATACATACATACATACATACATATATATATATATATATATATATATATATATATATATATATATAAATAAAACATATATTGTTACTGAATATTATTTCCAAAAAAGTGGTGTAGATAAAAATGTTCATTTTATTTAGATTTTAGCCTTATTTCTCCATATTCATTTAGGTAGTCAGAAGATATATATCTATAATCAAATATAGATTATAAATTAGATCTACTTAGAACATATTTTATGTTCTAAATAGATTTTTAGAATGGGCCTCTGTGGCTCAGACTGGTAAGACAGTCTGTTATTAACACATGTAAGAGCCTGAAAAACCTTATTTTCTTTTCTTTTTCCTGGTCTAAGGTAACTGGTTGTAGCAAGAGTAATGGTGGAAGAAAACTATGGCTACTTTACAATTGTTAAAGACAATTTTTTACAAATGTAAAAAGTTGTAAAATACAAGTCCTGAAGTTTTGAAATGTGCTTTTGCTTACCAAATGCTGCTGCTGCTATTATGATGATGATGATGATGATGATTAAGATTTATTTGTCACCCATCTTGTTTCAAAGTGACTCTGGGTAGCTTACAACATAAATATATATATAATTATCAAATATATATATAAAATTATCAAATATACAGACAGAATAAAATCATTGAGACAAGATGAAGAAAGGAGCAGCCAGATACACAGGAGGGGGAGTAGGATTAGCTCTTAATCAATAAATCAGATGCCATTTGAAGCCCCCCCCCAATTGGGGCCCAAAGCCATCTGGCAGAACCAGGTCTTAAGGCTCTTACGGAAAGTCAGATGGATAGGAGCCAATTTTAAAACATAATTATTTTGTCTTATTTTTTAGGTTAAAAAATTAGGGATCTATTCTTTCATCTATTCCTTCAGTTCTGTTTGTCAGAAGTCACAATACTATGAAGAGTTTCCTACAGCATTAAAAATAACATAAAAATAAAATTTCATCTAGTATGTCCTGTTCAGTTTGGTTTTTAATTGAAGTAAAATATGATGGTGATTCTGTTACATGCAGGTTCTTCTTTTTGTAATGTAGAACATCAGTTGTGTGGGAAATAAATAGCAGCAGGACCAAATGAGTAAAAGAGACTCTTACTGCTCCCCAATAGCATGGTTTCAGTGAAATTTGCATACTTCAACCTGTATTGTGGTTAGAGGAAATTCCTTTGTCACCATCATTTCAAATTACTATTAACATAGCATTCATTAATATATAACAGGAGGACACATTTGGAGCTATGGCACTAATGGTAATCCTTAGAAGAAACAAAGTCTGTGTGCAATGTCATTAATGTGTATGCATCTACATATATATATATATATATATATTTGTTTTCTGATACAATAAAAATTGGAAGTGTCCAATTTTACATGGGAGAAAACCCGAACAACCAAAGACCTACATATATATATATATATATATATATATATATATATATATATATATATATATATATATTTGAGAATGACTGACGAGTCTCATTCGTCATCTTCAGGCTTCAGCTTCGTGCTTCTGGGAGACTTCGTCGAAACGTCGCCAAGACACTTCCAATTTTACACGGGAGAAAACCCGAACAACCAAAGACCTATATACAAACACCCGTGAAAACCTCAGAAAACAAATATATATATATATATATATATATATATATATATATATATATATATATATATATATATATATATATATATATATAAAATATATATTCCAAAATTAATATTGTTAAGCAAGACCTTGGTTAAGTGAATGTTGCCCCATTTTACAACCTTTCTTGCCTCTCTTGTTAAGTGAATCACTGCAGTTGATAAGTTAGTAACCCGGTTGTTAAGTGAAACTGGATTCCCCATGGACTTTGCTTGTCAGAAGTTGCAAAAGGGGATCACATGACCCTGGGACGCTGCAACCGTCATAAATATGAATAAGGTGCCAAGCGCCTGAATTTTGATCACATGATCATGTGGCTGCTGTAAAGGTCGTACCTGTGAAAAATGATCAAAAGTCACTTTTTTTCAGTGCTGTTGTAACTTTGAATGGTCACTAACCGAACTGATATAAATCAAGGACTACCTGTACTCATTGCATAATTGCCTTTCGGTATATGCAACATTAATGATGGTGCCGAAAGACATAATGAGACATTTAAAGCATGAGATAAGAAAAAGAAAAGAAATTAGTAACAATGTTTATTCTGAGTCTTCAAATCTTAATGTCTTTAGAAATGATCCTACCTTCTACCATGTCCCTATACAGCTTTGTACAGAGCCTTTTGAACTGCCATAAAGGTAACAAGCAATCAAGTCCCCATTCAGCCATGAAGTTTATTGTTTGGCCTTCAGTAAATTAATGCTTTTCAGTTTAACCTAAATTAAGAGATTATCATGTCAAAATGCTGAACACAGAGGAAGAGAAACATATTGCTCTCTGGCAAACTTAGGGAAATAGTAGAATATAAATAGTTTTACAATAATTACTTCACACAAGTCCCCCCTTCGTTTTTCATTTATCAAATGTCAGAAGATAAGATTTTGAATGACTCAGTTTGTAGAAAACCATTGGTGTGCAATGAATGTTATGTGGAAAATCTCCAAAGAATTCATTGGGAAAATAAGATGATATAATATAAATTCTTACCATGAATAGTTTCAGACTTTCCTGTGTATGAAATGTACCTCATGAAATGGATTATCAGTAATGCCACTGTGAAGGCAATGGAGAATGGATTTTTTAAAAAAATGAAGGAATATCTCCATGCATACAAATGAATGGTTTGGACTATCACCTGAGAGAAACAAGAGGGAAATAGATTTTTGTTTTTCTCCTAATTTTCACAGAGGAAAAAAAACCCTCAATTATTTCTGGCTTTTTGTACACAAATCTTTATGTGTTCTTACCTAAAACATATATTTTAAAAAATATATGTTGAGATTTGCCTCTTCTAAAATGATTCGATTGGCACATCTTTGGGACATCGTTTGGGGCATCCTGAGGAAGGTAAAACAAAAACCCAACAGTCAACATGGCAATGTACTGTGCAGTCACAGGCACAATCTTGAACTTTTTCACACATCAACACACATGATAAAGCCCTGAACTGCCCCCCTCCTTTTTTTTGCTTGTTTTTAAGGGATGTTCAGATCCGAGTCCAAAACAAAAACAAAAGGGAATAATATTTAAAATGTTTAGGACAGAGAGAAAATGACTAAGGAGAAAGGGAATTAATTAAAATGTTCATGTTAACTTTCTTTTTTCTTTTAAATCTTTGGCAGAGCATATATCACAGCCAAACTTTGATTCCTGACATTCTTCCTGCCCGTTACTGAGGCATGCCTGTCCAAAATATTGAACAACCTGATGTCTGTAATTAACCTTTTTTTTAATTGATCAGAAAAACTGGAAAGAAATGCATCATTTTTTTAAATGTAAGGACCTTCCCTTTGTTGCAAATGTCAGGCAACATCCTGCTTTGAAAATCTTTGAGGAATAAAATCATTAAGTTCCAAAATGGAAGTCAAATAACTGCCTCATCCCCTCTTTCTTCCCACAAACACACAATGTTTTCCTATAAATTGGATGGTGAGTTGTCTTTCAGTCTTACCCTTGGATTTCCTGACTTGCTAGTGCTAAGTCAGGAACTGATTATGTAATTTTGTTAGTTTATAAAAGATTTATCAATTACCTCAATCAGGTATATTCAGTAATACAATTCAATAATAATAGTAAGAATGCAAAGATGTTCTGGAAAATCCCAAATTTTTACAAGCCCAATTTCTTTGTTTGAAAGAAAAGTTGGTAACAAAGAACCTTCAAATAATTTCTATTTCACTTTGCAAGTACTAATTATCTTTCTCCCTGCCCCACCCCTTTATCAGAAATCAGGTCCTTTTTTAAGGCTAGACAATGGCACAATTGCTCTGGGGTTCACACATGTATAGTTCAGGATTTGACATTTATTTGTTTGTTTGTTTATTTTATAATATTTTTATGCCCACCCATCTTAACCCAAACTCTGGGCAGTCCACAACCCCCCAAAAATAAAAATAATATATCAACAAAATAAAACATTAAAACAAAAAAGTATTGATGGAGCACTACTTTTAACTTAGGAAGTCAAACTAATCAGTTAAACCATAATTCTAAGAAATTAACATTCTATCCAGGGGTGAAATCCAGTAGGTTCTAACAAGTTCTGGAGAACCCATAGCGAAAATTTTGAGTAGTTCGGAGAACCAGCAAATACCACCTCTGGCTGGCCCCAGAGTGGGGTGGGAGATTTTGCAGTATTCTTCCCCTGCCACCCCCATCAAGCCACGCCCACAGAACTGGTAGGGAAAAAATTTGAATTTCACCCTTGATTCTATCACTAGGATTTGAATCATCTAAAAGAGCCCAGTTTGGAATCACAGTCAAAAAAGAGAAATGGCAGCTGCCGTAAAAGAATCTTGAATGGATAAAGGAGCAGCTACTAAATTACAAGGAAACAAAAAAGTATGAAAACAAAAGAGTGTTGATTGCAAGATTTTTCAAGAAGTTAAATAACACAGAATGACAATTCCTAGCTACTGATTAAATTCAAACTGATATTTTTGTTTGATTATAGATAGCTGGAAATTTAAAAGGGGAACATAGTAAAATGGAAATAATTATATGAATTGGTGTATCAGGAAAACTATACTTCTAATTTTGATTGTACAATTGATATTATTTTAATTCTAAGGTCAGTTCTCAGAGGTTATAAGTATGTTATTCATTTATTCAGTTATGCTTACAGTTATAAGTATGTATTCAAGTAAACGAAAAGATGGACATATATAAGTAATCACTTTCATCATTCAGATAATTCCACCTGTGATTAACATTTCAGTTATACAGAATAGTTTGCAAACCAGCAGAATTTAGTTTTTAATCATAAATCACCTAAACTATTTCCATGAATCATATGTTCATTTGATGATGTATTCTTGATCCTTACCATATTCACTTGGATAAAAATCCCACTGATTTACTCTGAAATAAGTATATTGAGAAATAAACATTTATTTCTGCATTGAAGTAGTAAGAAATCAATTTTTATTGAACATGCATTCTGAATTAATCCTTTTTGAATATATACAGGAAATATCATAAAATGTTTTCTGTAATCTGTATTTATCTAAAGAGATAAACACTGATAAATTATTTAGCATACTACATCTTTCCATTCTAGATTTATACATAATCTTTGTCTTCCATCATCAGTATTGATGATGTTGTCCAGATGATTTGGATTTAAGCTTCTATTAACCCCAGGATAGCAAATGATTATAGTTGTCTAAAAGACCTAGAAGGCACTAGTTTTTCTTATGAAGCCACATTTCTCAAATTCTTAGTTATGAAAGTTACTGAAGAAACTTGAAAAAAATCCCATCATGATATCTGTCCTTATTTTAACCAGGCACAATTAAAAAGACCATCATGGTAAGATATTCTGTGTAGGATAAAGCAGTTTTTCTTGACTTCAGAAATTTTAACCCATTGGAAAGTTCCTAAAGTCAAGAAACACTGTGATAATGAAAAGATAATGAAGAAGCTTTTCTGGGTTCAGGATTCTGCAGATATTCAGCCTATGAGCTAAAGGGATTTGACTAAATCTACCATCTATCCCTGTCGTGGGTGTAATCTGAAAGTAATAAAGTGAGCTTAGCAAAACATAGAACCTGAATATGCATTTTCATACAACATGAACCACTTTTACAGAAAGAGTATTTTGATTAAATAGTTAACTTGAGGAAGCATGTTAGCCAAATATATTGGTGTTATGGGAATCAAATAAAATTGCAAAAGCTCTCTCCTGTTATAATAAATCAAGTTTCTGAATTTTAACACTCAGGAAATCTAATAGATCAGTAATCCCAAAGGTAATTTGCCTTGCTATCAAAGTGTTGTGCAAGTCAGCAGCCAATTATCTGGGAGAACGAAAACCAGAATCCTAAAATTACATAACAAACATAAATTGTCCTTAAATTAGTGAAAATGAAGGAGGGAATAAAACAAGCAGATGCCTTTTTAACTGTATTCTGCCTTGAGGATTTATTTGTGATCAATAGTTTTATAGATTAAAAAGAGCCATGAAAAGAAAAATATTCTACTTTATGGAAATTTAAGTTTCCTCACTCACAAAATGCTGCTTTTACTGTTTGAAACTCTTTAGTTGTAGCACTCAGCAAATTACAAAGATTACTTTTTTGATACCACTCAGGGATATTGTCATCTCCTTGTACTATACATCTGAAACCTTTTTTTTTTTTTTTGCATTGTACAGTAATATTTGATTGATAGCTAAAAAGCAAAGAGCCAGGTTATTGCATAGAGAGAGAGAGTTTGAAGTACAGTAGTAGTTAAGGTACTGGGCTAGAAATGGAGAGACCATGTTTTCTAGTCCTGCCTTAGGCACAAAGCCAGCTGGGTGATGTTGGACCAGTCCCTCTGTTTCAGCCCGAGGAAGAAGGAGCTAGGGGCAAGTTACTTCTGAAAATCTTGTCAAGAAAACTGTATGAAATGGTTCAAGCAGTCACCAGAAGACAATACTGAGTTGAAGGTATAAAAAGAAAAAGAAAAGAAAAGACAGGAAAAGAAAAGAAAGGGAAGAAAGGAAAAAAAAGAAATGACCTGTCCTATGGCATTGGCATGATTCAGATAAAAATATGATTGAAAAGCTTCCTGCCAAATGAAGGCAGGAAGTAATTTGGCCAAACAAATCTATTGATTAAAACAAAACACAGGGAGGCAACCTATCTGCATTTTTAGAAAGTTTGGTTAATCAGAATACCAGGGACCGAAGAATTACATGCTGATCAAGTAATCCATGTGTATTTCTAGGCAGCTCCATGCTGTCTACAGGTAATTTCCATTAGCAAAGAGCACATTCTCTAGTACAGAGAGAGAACATAGCTGAATTCTGGAAAGGAACCTGTTGTGATGTTACTATAACAACTGGAGAAACCGTTACTGTGACAGCAGAAGGTTACTATGGCAACAGAAGGCAACTTTTGTAATTTGAGGAAGTAAGAAAGAACATTGCTATTACCTCTAATGTCAGCCAGGTAATTAGTACAATACAAGAGCATGTCTATAGTGCCAAAGTTGCCAGATGTGCTTTATTGCTAACTATATTTTTAGAAACAAAGAAATTAGGTACGGAACTGCATATTTTCCCCAAATCATAGTCTGGATATCTTCTGATGGGGCTTGTATTTGATATTAATGTATTCAATTTCCACTAGTAATACCAGAGTTCTTTCTCTTACAAGTAAATTCAATATATTCAAATGAAAGCACTGTCACATAATTAAAATTGCTTAATATCATGATATTTCTACTTCTTCGTTTCTGTTTATTCATCCATCCTGCCAACAGCCAATCAGCCAATCAGCCAACCAGATACCTATACATAACAGAAGGCTGGAAACTTAAAGCTGAATAACTTAGTGACAGCAAATCTGCATGGCAAATAAAAATATTTAAACATGTTTCATTTTAAATAACAATATATTTGGAATAGATGTGCTATAAGACTGGATAGCCTTAGAACAATGATAAATTATCTAACAATGGTTTGATCCTTTGATCAGTGTCATTTAAAAAAACATAGACTATGCAGCCAGTATATTAGAAAAACTTTCTTTTTCTTTCTGATAATTCAACACATGACACTAACAAATATGAGTTATGACCTAAAATATAAAACTAAAAACTCTGGATCAGACTAAATATGTACAATACCTTATCCTACAATTTTTTTTCCTCCAAAATCATCTAGTGTGTGCATTAAGGTTAGCTGGAAAAGTCTGGCTTGTGGGTTTCACAGCTGGGTTTGGTTGATGGTCCAATAGACCAGGGGTCTCCAACCTTGACAACTTTAAGCCTGGCAGACTTCAACTCTCAGAATTCCCCAGCCAACTGACTGGGGAATTCTGGGAGTTGAAGTCCGCCAGGCTTAAAGTTGCCAAGGTTGGAGACCCCCTCGCAATAGACTAGGCAGGGTTAAGGAATGGGTTGAAATAGACTTCCTTCCACTATTTAAATATCCTTCTCAGCAGGAAATGAGAGGCCTACTGCATCAGAATTAAGGCAGCTTCTTGAAAACTAGTACCCCAAACAGCTTTACCTTTCAAAAATTTGTCTAATCTGCTTTTGAGGTTAAGGGTTAACCCTGCCTAGTCTATTGTGGGGGTCTTCAACCTTGGCAACCTTTTGAAGTCATTTTTGTGGTATGTTTCACTACATTCTGAAGTTTAAGATATATATTTCAAACTGAAATGAACCATATAATTCTTACGAAACAAGATGGGAAACATCCACTGTGAAAATCCTATCATTGTCATAGGGAATGAATAGATCTGGTCAATTTTTTTCTGTGTAAATTTTGTATCTATGAATTCATAAATCCATTCTAACAAAACTTTGAATTTACATGTCTTTCTTTCAGGGAATCCACATGACAAATTAGATTCACACTTTATGTGTACATGTATGTGAATTTTATCATTAAAATCTGGTTTGTAAATGTTCAGTTTTGATATGTTTTAAGACAACACTTAATACTGAAGCTGGAAAGTAACAAAACATATGCATTTGGATTTGCACATTGTTCAGAAAACACAAATCATCTAATTTCCAAATACAGCTGTGTGTTTTTTAATCAATTAAACCTTCGGCATCTCTAAATAACCATTATGTCATCTTATCTAAAAATGATTATCATGAGGGAAAGAGAAGGGAAGTTTTGCAGTTAAATCATGTTTTAATGCTAGGTTACTCAGAAGTAAATACCACTGATGTCAGTATGACATACTCCATAGAATATATATATTTAAGACAACTGTCTTGGAAACTTAATATATCACTTTTGTTCATGGGTTTAACATAAAGGAAATCTTTCTGTTACAAAACTT
Source organism: Ahaetulla prasina (assembly GCF_028640845.1). Taxonomy (NCBI): domain Eukaryota; kingdom Metazoa; phylum Chordata; class Lepidosauria; order Squamata; family Colubridae; genus Ahaetulla; species Ahaetulla prasina. Next base: position 94,073,749 of record NC_080543.1, on the reverse strand, counting down.
TATGTATAAAGACTATAAATGTTATTCATATCTTTCTACTAAGTTTGAGAGATGGGATTTTGTTGGATTCATATAAGGGTGGAAAATGGATTGAAGTAAATGTAATCATAAATAAATATTAGAGATAAAAGTAGGATATGCTAAATATTGAGCCACAAGGTTCTGTCCTTAGAAAGGTTGTACACTGCCGTTAGTTATATTGTACACTTGATTCTAATAGGTTGTCATCAAGACTATATCTATCAGTTTATATGGAGGACTGTTTTGCAAGATAAAAAAAGTTCATCTGGTTCTCAATTTTAGATTAAACATATCTGATTAATGAATTGGAATTCTAGAAGACCAAGACTGCTGCCCTTATCCTTCTTCTGAACAAACTTGCTACTCTGAAATAACACAGGTAGGCACATTTTGGAGAGTAGCCACAGGTCTGATAACCCAACAAGTTGTTGTGACACAGTTAATGCTGATATCTTTCTTATTTATTAAGCTGGGGACAATAGATTTCCCACCCATTAACTGATCGGGCATTCATCAACAGTTACAGGGAATTGCAAGCAATCCACTAATATCTTTCCTATAGGGAAATAGACTAACCCACTTTTCATTTGTTAAAAGGTGTTCATAATTAATGGGATTTACATGGATCCCATAATTAATGGGATTTACATGGATTTCATTTCATTCTCATAACATCAACTCTGTAAAGTAGTTTAGACAAAGAGATAAATGGGCCAATGTAACCCAGTCATTTCCATGACTGAGGGTAGAACTGAACCTTGTTCTCCATTTTATTCCAACATCTTAATTTTAACTACAGTGGCTCTCCTGCTTATCAGTAAATTATATCATTTTCCTCTGATCATAATAGAAATATTTTGCCAAGCAGTTCTTTCATAGTGCATCACACTCTTCTTCCCCATACCAAAACATATGTGACTTCAATACAAAACAGGAATTCCTACTCATAAATCCAACAAATACTGAATAAAAATTTCTGTATTCTCTCAGAACTCCATTCCTTGCATCCAAAGTTCCTAACAATACTTCCTATATTCTTTTTCATCTATTTTAAAGTCTTGGCTTAGGTCCTTACTATGTTTCTACGAAGAGATGTCCTAACATGCCAATTGTTGCAGTTAGCACCTCCTCAACAGCCATCTATCTCAAATCTCCCAGAAAGCATTGCTGTTGTTGTTAGTCACATACTCATGTCCAACCCAACACTACCCCATGGACAATGTTCCTCCAGGCCTTCCTGTCCTCTACTATCCCCCAGAATCCATTTAAATTTACACCGACTGCTTCAGTGATTTTATCCACCCACCTCCAAATGGACTTTGCTTTCTCTTAATATGGCCAACTAATGATATTCACAATTCTGTGCTGGTCCTATTAGCACAACTGGAAGCAGAACTCTCTTTCAATATTTTGAATATGAAATCAAAGCTGCCATGAATGACTGACATAAAATTACATTCCCTGACAAAGAATATGCGGACTGATGTTCTTACCTATAGACACCATTCAAGCATTTACTTTCCTATATCTAAATGGGTAAAACAGCAAGATTACAAGATCCACTTTTGTGTCACAATTAATAATAAGAGACTCCTTTTTTGGAGTGAACTAGCATTGCCAACCCTTCTGGCACATAACAAAACCTAAAGTTCAGGTGCAAAAACAGGATTGATGAGTTTTATTCTTTTGAGTTCTGCCCAGTAGAGGGGAATCTTTGCCAGCTTTCCAGTAAGTTTTCCTGACAACCCTGAAAACCCAGTGATTACAACCAGCAAAGCAGAAGTTTGTGCATCTTAGAAAAGCTAATGTAAGAGGTTAATAGGATCCTTGAACAATTATATTCTTAAAATCTAATTGAATATTACTACATTGATCATCTAAAGATTCTACTAGATAATTTGAAGACTGTAATGCTGTCCTTTCTTCATCTGAACTTTCTTTCTCCTAAAAGAAGTATTGAGGAAATATTTCAACATTACACTGTGGTAAAACCCTTCAGATAAAGTTCTCTAAAAGGTCTATTATCCCTGCTGTTTCATTCTCGTGTTCCTGGCATTTTGAAGTTTTCTCATTATTGTCTATAGACTAATCTTTGCTTCAATCAAACTTGAAACACATTCAGTCAAATAAGAGTGCTACAGAATCTCAAATCACAGAGGTCAGCTGAATCAAGTTCTCCTTGAATCTTGAATCTCCAATATGGATGAAATCTGAATTAATTTGCACAGGTCTTATTTAAAGCAATTTCTCAAATGTTTAAAGATGTACATTAAAATACATAGTGTGGCCAAACTAGACTCATTAAAATAATAATTTGAAATAATGCATGATGTAGAAAATTGCTCACTTCTAATTTTTAGGACTGCAGAAGTATGCACCAAAAAACAAAAGCAAAAGCAAAAAAATAAATAAATCTCAATCCATCAGAGAAAAATTAAAATGTATCAACTGGACTAGTAAACTGTAATATTCAGTACTAAAGAAAACAGTTCTAAAAGCAAAATCGAGCAATAACTGGTCATTTCATAACTAATTTATGGATGAATTATTCTCTTTAACTTCCTTGGTTTAATTTTAATTTAATTTTCCACTTACAGACTGCCCAACTGTCAAACTCGGTGGCTAACAAATTTAAAAGCAAGTACAGCATTAATTAGCAAAGATCATAGCCACCTAGAAATGGATGAACCATAAGAAATAAACAAAATACTACAAGAGATTGAGCCCATCCTAACCCAAGGCCTTAGGACATACAGAGTTCTCTGAGAAGTTGCTGCAGGTGCTGCAATAGAGAAGGTTTTGTAGCTTCCTAGGTCCCTCTAGATGCAATTGTTTAACAAAAAAAACCCTGAAGCATACTCATTCTACCCAATTTTACTGAAAGGCAGAAACAATCAAAGAAAGACAATTACATAGATAACCTTGGCTCAGTGGCTGACGCTGAACTTGTTGATAAGAAAGGTCGCAGTTTTGCAGTTCAAATCCCTAGTATAGGTCTCCTGCGCAGGGGGTTGGACTAGATGACCTCCAAGGTCCCTTCCAACTTTGTTACTGTTACCTGGTCCCTTGCTAGGGAGGGGTTTATAGGTTGTAACCAGCACCTTGAACTGTACTTGAAAGCCAACAGTCAACCAATGCAGCTTGTGTAGAGTGGTATCAGACGGACATAAAATGGTGTGTCCATTACTGCTCTCACTGTTGTATTCTGGACCAGCTGTAGTTTGTGAATGGTCTACAATGGCAGCCCGACCTTCAGTGCATTGCAATCATTCATTTGTGATGTAGCTAGAGTGTGAAAGACCATCTGGAAGGCCTCCCAATCCAATAATGAGTGTATCTGTCATGCCACATAAATTTGTACAAAAGCTGTCTTGGCCACAGCCGCCACCTGCTCTTCAAACAAGACTTGTGAGTCAAAAAAAACCTCCCAAAGATTGAGGACCAATCTTAATTAGGGAAGTTCTACCCTATCCAATACTATAAGTGAAAATCCCTCAGATAAGTTGGCTCAATTATCAATAGAGCTTTGGTCTTATTATCTTGAGATTGGCAAAGCCCTCAGATGTGGCATCGGGCATCAATAGCATCACTTAGTGGCCTGGGGTCAAGATAACATTATTTAAAATTGGGTATCATCAGCAAACTGCCGGTAGGGAAGTCTGAAGCAGCTCATGACCTCATTTAACTTAACTTAAAGCTATTTCCTTTTGCTTCCAGAGTGCTTAAAATACCTGAAGATATACAGTATATTAAATTCACTGCAATCATAATTTAATTTCTTATTTAAAACCATTCCGCTTTATGAAGCTGGGCCATAATTCATATTGTCAGTAAATGTCAGTAATTTTTTTAAAAAAAAATTCTCAGGACTCCAATAAATGTCATAACGCATTGGCTTTTACTGGTGAATCTTGAAGTGTTTCTGATTTATTACTTTAGTTTTCAAGTAAAAAAAATAGCATAAGGAAAACAAAATAAAAGGTGAATGGTTCTGATATAATCTACATCTTATCAAGATGAAGAGCAGTACTGAAATACATTAATAATTCCAAACCAATGGAGAGCAAGCTAAATGTTTAGAAGTTAGATAGACTTGACAGATATGCTGGGTTTTAATAAATCTCCTAAAATGCTAGCCAATATTATCAGAATATTGAAATGTGTGGTTTCTTTTCTTAAGGGAGTTGATATTAGTTGTCATTATGCTTATAAAGTAAAGATGGGTTCTGTCAATAAAATCAGCCACAGGTATTAATGAAGGCAAATATCGTTATAATGCAGCTGCACAAATGCAATGCCTAACACAATGGTAGTACCCTATTCTGCTTTAGTCAGGTTTTATCTGGAATTATGTAAAGATAAGAACCTGGAACAGACAAACACACACCTAATTTATTAAGCATCTCCTGATAGGTTACCAATTACTTCACAATCTTCATTGCCCTCTGAGTAAGTTCTGGTTTTCTTCCTTCCTTCCTTCCTTCCTTCCTTCCTTCCTTCCTTCCTTCCTTCCTTCCTTCCATCCATCCATCCATCCATCCATCCATCTATCTATCTATCTATCTATCTAATCTATCTATCTATCTATCATCTCCCCGAGAAGAGATGCTGAAGTGTTGATAATATGATATTTTTCAAATGTTTGAAGGGCTACTATATAAATTACAGTATTGTCTGTTTTTCCAAAGAACCAGTAGTTTCAGATTATGGAAAGTCAGGTTTTGACTGCAAAATAGCCTTGGAATGTATCAAATTTTCTTTCATTAAACATTTTAAATCAAAAAAAAGGTGACCATTTACTATGAATGCTGTAGAAGATTTCCTGAGTGGATGGATGGATAATTGCATAATTATTGAGGTTCCCTTGTAATCTTCAGATTCAGTTAATTTTACTAGTGTTATCTTCATCTACCAAACATGACTTCTCTTCTTTGTTTTTGTTTTTGTTTTTGTTTTCCTCATAGGCATTTGGTGATCAGTGATGAAGAAAAGTAGCTTAGCTAGCTCTGTCTCTTCTTAGCCATTGCATCTCTGGTTTCCTCTGTCTGGGCAATTGATGATAAATGGATAAATGGAAGGGATACAGTTCAGTGTATTGTGTCCATGTTTGTAGACAGAGATATGGATAAATGCATTGAATGGTTGCTGTGGGCATAATTAATTGAGCCTTTTCTGGTCAGCGACAACTACAAAACCTAGCTGATTTTTGAAAGTCAACTAGGGCTCTCCTTGGTTAGTACAGGTTGTCCTCAACTTACGACTGAGGCCAAAATGTATGCAGCTAAGTGAGAAATTTGTTAAGTGAATTTTGCCCCATTTTATGACCTTTCTTACCACAGTTGTTAAGTGAATCACTGCAGTTGTTAAATGAATCTGGCTTCCCCACTGGTTTTGGTTGTCAGAAAGTTGCAAAAGGTGATCACATGACCCCGGGACATTGCAACCATTAAAAATATGCGTCAGTTGCAGAGATGGGTTTCAGCAGGTTCTTAGCAGTTCTGGAGAACTGGTAACGAAAATTTTGAGTAGTTCGGAGAACTGGTTGTAAAAATTCTGACTGGCTTCACCCCCATTTATTTTCTGCCTCCCAAGTCCCAGCTAGTCAGGAGGAAATGGGGATTTTGCAGTAACCTTCCCCTGGATTGGGGTAGGAATGGAGATTTTATACTATCCTTCCCCTGCCACTACCAAGCCATGCACACCAAGCCACACCCACAGAACCTGTAGTAAAAACATTTGAAACACACCACTGGTCAGTTGCCAAGCATCTGAATTTAGATCACATGATTCTGAGGATGTTTCAATGATTTATTTATTTATTTTTATTTATTTATTTATTTATATTTATATACCGCCCTATCTCCCTAAGGACTCAGGGCGGTTCACAGGCAGTTAAAACACATATAAATACAGATTAAAAACAACAATTAAAAAACTTATTCTATAGCCTAATTTTTAAAACAATATAAATAATAAAAACCCCTTAAAACCAATTTTTTTAAAATCTAATCCAGTCCCGCGCAGATGAATAGGTGTGTTTTAAGCTCGCGACGAAAGGTTCATGTGAAAAATGGTCATAAGTCACTTTTTCCAGCTCCAAACAGTCTACCTTTATTTTATTGGGAGACTGGAAAGTCAAAAATACATTTGCGAAAGTTACTTGGATGTGTCTCTGACAATCATCAAATACCCAATTCTTTATCTTTTTACCTAGTTAGTGGCTTAGTAATGCCTCATTCAGCATTTATTTATTTTGTCAAGTACGTATTAGCTAATATATATAAGCATGAATTGAATACATAAAAACGCTGCCTTGGGGGACACTGCTATCAGGATACAGGATTTGATAGGGCACTCCCTATTTTGATCACTTGTTAGAAGCATTAGAAACATATGATGAAATGCAGATGAATGGATCAGAATCAGTCTTGCCTTTAATCAGAAATTTAGGACGGGCTGCCATGAGGCTTATTATTATCACAGTTGAAAACCTCATCTATTATTTGAAAGTAAGACAGTGACTAACCCAATTCACATGGTTAATGCAACACATGACTTGCTTCTTGATTTCTGAGTGTGAATTAAAAAAGAAAGATAATATTTTAAGAGAAATGTGAACATTTTAATAAACAGATCATCTGGCTCAACTAAATTTATTCTAAAATATGTATCTAATCTCCTTTGCAGGAATACCAAATTGATATTTTTTTTGCTCAGACATGGACTGACAGCCGTCTTCGTTTCAACAGCACCATGAAAAAAAGTCTCACTCTTAACAGCAACATGGTTGGGTTAATTTGGATCCCAGATACTATTTTTAGGAATTCTAAAACTGCAGAAGCTCACTGGATTACTACACCCAATCAGCTCCTAAGAATATGGAATGATGGGAAAATCTTGTATACTTTAAGGTAAGAAGCATTTGTGTCTTTCAATAAGGGCTAGTTTAAATAATCGCTCACCTTTTTATAGAGATTAATGTAATTTCAATTTTATAACAGAAACAGAAAAATCTTAGCTGGCGGAGGGCCTTGTCCCAAAGATAAGAAACATAATCAGCTTGGAATTAAATTGGACTGTTCAGGAAACTTGTTCCCTTAGTTTTGATGTATTTTAGTGACCTGGAGAATGGATTGTGCTGAGTTATTCTTGTTATTCTTTAAAACTGTCAAATAGGACAACTATGCAGAACTATGAGGAGTCCTCAACCTATGATCACAATTGAGCCCAAAATTTCCATTGCTAAGCAAGACAGTTGTTAAATGAGTTTTGCCCATTTTACGACCTTCCTTGCCATAGTTGTTAAGTGATTCACTGCAGTTGTTAAGTTAATAACATGGTTGTTAAATGAATCTGGCTTACCCATGGACTTTGCTTGTCAGAAAATTTCAAAAGGTGATCTCATGACCTCAGGGCACTGCAACCAGCATAAGTACGTGGTCATACCAGTTGCCAAGTATCCAAATTTCGATCACATGACTATGGGGATGCTACAACAGTTGCAACTGTTAAAAACGATCATAAATCACTTTTTCAGTTGCTGTTGTAACTTCAAACAGTCACTAAACCACTAAAATTTAAAGATTGTAAGTCGAGGATTACCTATACTATATACCTACAACTACAAACATACATTAATGTATTTTTTCCCAGAAATATAGGTAAAGAGAGTGTCAAATTTAGCTGTATGGCTCTGGCAGTCATCCATTGAAATATTAAAATTTAGGGCTCTAGATTCAAAGAAAAAAAAGGTGCTCTGATCCATGCTGTGACATTTAATCAGCCCTAAATAGAAGTCTATGAAGAAGCTGCATCTTCTCTTGGATTGAGAGCAGCTTCTTTTGACATCTGTAGCACAATCCTGGGAAAAGTCACAACATATATAAGACATGAAGGTAGGTGCTAAATGTATGATTCCCTTTCTCTTTAAATCTAAAGTACTGGACAAATTAGTGAGCAGGCCTGAGTCCAATCAAACCCAGCCAGCCATCTGGCTGACTGCATGGGCCTATCCATACATAGGTATCTGTTGCAAGCCACAATGATATCACATGTGAGAAGACATCACTCTGTAAATATCATAATTCATGTCATCTGCATAATAGTTATAAAATGGTAGCTTATTTCCCACCCCCATTCTAATTCCCATATGACTGTGTGGTTTTCTTAGCAATAATATGAAAGCAATTGCCATTGCCTTCTTCCATGATGGTTTCTGCCTAGTAGTTGCATCAAAGAGAATCCTAAAAAAGCACTTTCTCGTAATATTCCAATTAAGGCTTTGAAATGACCGAGTTACTAATTTTTTTTTATAGCCTGCTGTCATACCAAGACAGTAATAGGTACCTGGTTTTCTCTAGGCTCACCATCAATGCCGAATGCCAGCTGCAGCTACATAATTTTCCCATGGATAAACATTCATGCCCGCTGATATTCTCCAGCTGTAAGTAATAGCCATGGTGCATATCTACTATCTACTAAAACTTTGCATAAAGACTTGCATTTGCTTCTCAATTTAACAGGTGGCTCTTACAGTGGCATTAGATTAAGGTGCTTATTTTCATATTTTCTAGGCATGTGACTTTCTCCATCTGCACTTACAGCAGGATGTTTTTCACCCTGCAGCATTATCACAAATGACAAGAACTATTAATTTGTGGTCTCAATTATGAGTAGGCTGAAAAATGACGCTCAGGATGCAACAAGCATAAAGAAAAACATGAATCCATAGTCCAGAATGTGGCAGGTGTTACAAATAAAGACCCATTTATCTTGAAATGTGTTAAAGGTCCATAACAAATAGCTTAAAAGCAGCTCCAACCTATCTGTTAGAATTGGACAAATGATGTTTTCCTTTTCTTATTTCATAAGCTTGCCAGCTCTAATTGGGTAATCGTTATATGTGGTTATATGGCCATGTGCCAATACTTCTCAGCATTGTTGAGCGAACCTGCCATCCTTGTTGGTAACCCTGCTGCCAGTCAGACTCTCTTACAGCAAAACAATGAAAAATGTTAGTTCTTGCCTTAAATTGCAAACACAAACAGTATCAAAATCTGGTTAAGAATATTTTCCATGCTGCCATGCTGCTTTGATGTATGTGTGTGTAAATACACACACATTTTCTATGGCAGTCTTTGATTCTAAAAATATTTTTACAGAAAATGCAATCATTGATTTATGTGGGAAGATTCAGTTTTCCATTTGAACATTTTAAACTATACATGGTTGGATGGTCAATATTAGGATCTAAATATAATAGAACTCTGGAAACAATTATGTCAGTAACAAAGCTATGGAATGTAATGAATAATAAAAAAAGATTTGATCTTTATTCCTATTCTAAAATGACTTTATGGAGAAAACCAACATTAAAAATTGGGAAAACGATGGTAGTATAGAAAAATTGGATAAAAGCAGTGATATTTATTTTGGATGAATTGATAAAGGATGCAGATGAAATTTTAACTTACTGCGTGTTCAGAGGCAAATATCATCTATCAATAGCATCTGATGCAACTCAGTGGCAATATGTACAGCTGCAACATGTGTTAACAACAATGTTTGGACCAGCAGCATTTTCCGCTTCTGAAAACCCAAGATACTACAACAATTTGTTAAATCTTTTTAAAGTGTGTGTGTTTGTGTGTGTGTGTGTGCCAATAGTGGGTTTCAAATCCCGGGCTACTGGTTTGCTATCGGTAGCATGGGCGTGTGCGCTTGCTTTGTGTACGCACGGCACTTCTATGCATGCTCAGAAGCTTCTGCAGATGCACAGAGCATTTTTGATGATGTCTGGGTGGGAGCCTCCCGCCACTCACCACTACTGGTTCACCTGAACCAGGGCGAACCTGGAGCAATCCACCACTGACCATATATATATGGTTTCTATAGATAAGTCATTTTGATTTGCAGATGTTAAGAAGTGAGTAGAATAAAGATTAGAGGTTCCTATATTGCCTAGAGTTCTAGACCATGGGAGTGTCTTAACTTCTAAGGCCAGAGATAATATAAGCATATTAGAAATACATGAATACTATTTGTATTAGATAATTATACAGAGAACTACCTGTTTACTCTTTTATCAGCATATTACTTTTTTTTCTGTTGTATTTTTTCACCTTTTTTTAAGCATTTGTTACACATTTTTCAGGACAGGATAACACTACAGGATGTGGTATTTAACACAGAACAAGTAGAACACAGAACAAATAGAAGAGCAAATCCATAAGATAAAGTTGGCTGAATATCTGTTTTTGTTTTGCATGTTAGTGGGTGTTAGTTGCAAAATATGTATTTGTAGAGATATATAGAGATACCAAAATTTATAATCTAAAACAGGGGTGTCAAACTCAATTTCAATGAGGGTCATATAAGGGCTGTGGTTGACCTCGGTGGGCGGGGTGGCATGGCTGACCGGGCAGGCATAGCCAGCTTGATGCCACTCACTGGGCATGGTTGACTGGATGGGTGTGGCCAGCTTGACGCCAATCCCCAAACTGTTGGCATGTTTTGTCTTCGCATTGGGTTGACTGGGCCAAAGTGATGCGGGTAGACCACGCTGAAGCCACGCTGGCCCGATATTTCTTCACAATGGATAGACCAGACCAAAGTGATGTGGGTAGACCTAGTCGAATCCATGCTAGCCTGATATTTCCTCTTTGCATTGGGTAAACAGGGCCAAAGTGACACAGGTAGACCAGGCTGAAGCAACACGGGTAGAGCAGGCCAAAATGACATGAGCCAGCCTCTTACATTTTCCAGGACAGCCCCTTGAGTTTGACACCCCTGATCTAAAATAAAATACACACATGAGTAAAAAAAATATCCTCTGTGTCTGTCTGTCTCTTTCTCTGTCTCTCTCTTTCTGTCTTTCTCTGTGTGTCTCCCACTCTGCCTCTTTCTCTGCCTGTCACTTTCTCTCTGTCCTTGTCTCCCTCTATCTGTCTGATTCTTTGACCTAAATCCAAATTTATTCTTTTCCAAACACGTTCCCTTTAGCAAAATCTATTGCAATTGATAGAATTCTAAGAACTCCAGGAGTTCTTAGAACCAGTATACTTTCATATACATTGAGTGAAAACCTCTGATTCATATTCTAATAAACTTCTAATGAACCAGCAAATAAGTAGCATTCTTCACTGATAATGGGCTGTTTGTATCTGATGATTTACACAGCAGTCTTTCAGAACCTTCTCAATATGGGAACCAACTGTTGCAGTATGGACGAAACACTTAAGAAATTGATCTTGCCTCTTAAAACCTTCAGCAAACCATCAAAATGCAAATAAAATGAATCTGGAAATGTCAGATTCCACCCTCCTATGAATTACTGGGTTAGAAAAAAAAGTCACATGGATGTCTGTAGATGCATATTGGGTTATACAAGTTATATAGCTGAGTTCCTACTAGAAAACTTTTGATTTGCTAATGCGTTCATTCTCTTGGGTATTTGCATCAATTCATATTGTGCTGCTAGTAGGCTGTTGTAATATCCAGTTATAAAGAACCATTCATTGGGAAAATATCAGGCTCCCATTAATTTCAATGGATCTTGCATAAAAAAAGCTTTCCTAGGATTCTTTTCCATTTTTATACATGGAGAAGAATGTGGCCTGTGAATGTGCACAGAAAGTCTTAACAAGCATTTAATTCTAATCTGTAGTTTTAGATTTACTCTGAAGTGCTATGAACATAGGCTGAAAATGTGTTGAACAGACATAAATAGAAGTGCTGCTTTTCAGCTTTTCTCATGTTTAATAGTAAAAAATGTCTTGGGGCAAGAAGAAACAAACTGGACAGTGGCGTGAAATTGTTTCTGCAAATGCAATTGCTTCTGTAACGTACTGACAGATCTGTCTGGTAGTTATTCAAAAAGAATGAAAATATCCTGTGCTACTATGAAATTATTGAAAGACATGCCAAGAATTATTTGTAAGTGGGAATCTGTTTAGTGACTTGAGAGATATTAGAGAGATGATAGTTCAGCTTCCATTTGAAATGGTAATGGCCAGCATCCTCAGGATCTGATCTTCTAAAGAGCAGTCAGGATTGATCTCCTCTAGGACTGACTGGTTTTGTCGGCATAAGCTTAAATGGTCTCCGGGGAATGGTACAGGACAGGAAACCTTGGAGGAAAGTTGTCCATGGGATCGTGATGGGTTGGACACAACTTCGCAACTAATAACAAATCAGCATCCTGCCACAGCTTTACTTCAAAAGAGGGTTGAAACTATACTGACTTCAGCGATCGAATGCCCTTATCCTGAAGACATGGTAGAAATGAGTAGGAGGGGGTCAAAAAGAGTGAAAGACAACATGTTCTTGGTGAAAACACATTGAAGGGTTATGAAAGAAAACATCCTATTGTAAAATATCACAATACAAAGGACATGCGGTGAGCTTTCCAAAGACCATTTTCTAGTCAGATCTTCAAACCTGTAGAGAAAGTTAGCATGGGGCTCCAATCTCCAATAAATAATTTACCATCAGTTGAAAGAAGGGGAGAGTTTATAAATACTTGATCTCTGATTTTCTCATCTATAAGGGAACTTTCTTTTACTGCATCTTAAAGAATTGGGGGGGGGGGAGAATTTCCTTTGTTTCTTCATTGTTCCAAAGTTTCTTATTCTGAGCTATCCAACCTATCTAGTATGACTGTGCAATGCTTTGCTTCAGTTCTAAAACAGCATTTGAGGGCACACAGAGCTGCAAATATAGCACCAGTCTACAATTCTATAAAGAAGCTGAATCTTCCCCCAGAACTTCATAGTTAGATATGGATGGCAGCCAGATGAAGAATGCCTGTTCCGTCATAGCACCTGCCCTTTGGAATAGCATGACCAAACATTAGACTGGCCCCAACCCTATTGGCCCTTTAAAGCCTTGAGTCTGTGCAATAGATGTGTTGAATTGTTATTGGTGAATTTGTTTTCACTGCAACAGCGGATTATATGTGTGTTGCTGTTTCTCTGGGTTGTTTTTTTTAAAAATTGTTTTAATTATAGTTAGTACCCTTAAAGTCATTAGCTTGAGATGGGTGGCTATAGAATTTGAATTAAAAAACAACAACAACGATCCTATGCATTTTCCCAGGTATGCAAGTCTTAAAGAGTTGCAAACTGGAGCTGTGCTTACCTCATGCACTTTGAAGTAAAAGCAAATGCAAAGCACTTTATAGCATTACTCCCTAATATAGAGCTTGACTTATTTTAAGGAAAACACCAGTGAATTAATTCCTAATATAATTCTTTATATTCAAATATTCCCACATTAGGGAAGAAAAGAGCTCCTTTTTCCACAATTTACTTCGGACTTTATTAAGATTGTACTCTAAAGTAATTCAAGGCAAATAACTGGGCTATTTCTAGACTTCTGGATTGAGCCTCAAATTATATCAGTTGTTTTTTTAATACCTTCAATAATTTTCAAAACAACAAATGGAAAATAAAGCATACATAACAGCAAATTGCTGAAAAGAATGTAGGAAGACCATCCCCATGTTTTTGTGGTGGAATGCTGCCCTCAGACCTGGGAATCTGGACTACATTCCATCACAGTTTTGGAATATTGAGATTTGCTGAAAATATATGTGGCTGTTGTTTGCATCAATAACTTTGCAAAGTGGATAAATACAATTTGGTATCTGAATAATCCCTAGTAAAGTACAATGTATAATAGCTGGAAGGTCTGAGGAAATATCTACAGACCCCTCACATTATGAGCATAAACTGTTTCAATTCCTCACGTCAGTATTCTGCTATAGGACATTGCATGCCAAAACGATTAGATACAGGAACAGTTTTTCCCTTGCACGATCTTTCTGTTGAACACCTAACTTTCACAGTATTGTCTGATGTCTATGTATAATTACCCATGTTGTATAGCTGTAGTATTACTATTATCCTTCCTATCTCCTCTTATTGGTATTATTATTATTATTATTATTATTATTATTATTATTATTATTATTATTATTATTATTATTATTATTCTGTTGCTTTGCATGTACACTGAGAGTTGATGCACCGGACACAGATTTATTGTGTGTCTAATCACATATGGCCAAATAAAGTCTTCTGTTCTGTTCTGTTCCATTCTTTTCCATTCCACTCAACTCAGCTCCTAGATTATTCTAATGGAGAACTCAATGTGCATGCAACATTTACCTGGACCAAATTTCATTTACTAAAATGGGATTTACTTTATGAAAAATACATAGGATTGAATTATCAGTCTAAGTTCCTGAAATGGTTCCACGTTTTAGGAACGCTTGTGCGCTATGATTTAGAAGAGTTTAATATAATTAAAATAAAGCTATATTTCCTTATTATAATTGTTTAAAATAATGTATCATTATAAATGTAACTTTTATTGACTATCAGTTAAATTAACAAATTCATTTTACCTGGCACAGATATCTTATCTCTTTTAATTGCTTTGATTTTTATTTTAATGTCTTCTTTCTGATAATAGATTAAAGAAGTCCAAAAATAGTTAAATACAATAATTTTAAAATTCGTTTGGCAAGGGGGGAAAAGCAAGAATAAGATTGAAAATGTTGCAAGAATCATAAAACAATGAGGGCTTTGGCTTACCAGCTTGGGAGCTTTATTATCAAGCTTCCATTATAACATGGGTGAGAGAATGGATAACTCTCAGACAAAGAATTGTGGCTGGAAGGACATGATCTCCTATTAGATTGGCATGCTTTTTATGGTACAATAAAAATAAAACTCACAAATACTTCCAAAGACATTATATAAGAAATGCTTTACTTTTAGTATGGGAAAAGGTGAAAACTAAAACCTATATAAAATTATCAGTTTGGCTCTCAACTATGGAAGTATTTACTCATCCAAACATACTAAATTTGGGAAAAACTTTAACGTATAAAGACATTTTGAATACAGAATGGGAACTTAAAACTAAATAACAGTTACAAAATCAAGGGGCGGTTTTATCATGGTGGCCACACATGCAAATACAATTGAGATATGAGAAAGATGTTAAGTCATATGGTTTTTACAAAGAGCAAACAACATTAGATTAAACAATGTTAGGGATAGATGAAAAGCTAATAAAGAAACTATATACCTGTAATTATTTATTAAGTTTAAAAATGGAAGACAAGCAAGTAAAAGAGAGAATGATAGCATGGGCAAAAAACTTTGGATATATGATAGATTTAGGTTATTGGCAAAAACTCTGGGAGAGAGACTATAAATTGAAAATGGCAACTACTTATGAGGAAAACCTCTATACAATGTTTTAAAGGTGACGCTTACCATTGGCAAGATTAGCAAAGATGTTTAAAAACTTGTCAGCCAAATGCTGGAAATGTAATCAGACACTAGGCATGTACTATCATATATGGTGGACTTGTGTGAAAGCAAAGAATTATTGGATTTTTTTTTTATTTTTTTTTGTTTACATTTATACCCCGCCCTTCTCCGAAGACTCAGGGCGGCTTACAATGTATAGGGCAATAGTCTCATTCTATTTGTATATATTTACAAAGTCAACTTATTGCCCCCCCAACAATCTGGGTCCTCATTTTACCTACCTTATAAAGGATGGAAGGCTGAGTCAACCTTGGGCCGGGCTCGAACCTGCAGTAATTGCAGGCTTTGTGTTCTTAATAACAGGCCTTACCAGGCAGAGCTAAACCGGCCCTAAATTAAGGATTAAAAATACATCTATGGTTAGAAAAAATGTTAACGCTACATATAGCTTATAAACCAGAAATATTTTTGTTAGGGATAGTACCAGAAAGATATAATAAAGGGAATTTGTATTTAATATTGCATGTCTTGACAGCAGCAAAAATTGTATTTGCACAGTACTGGAAAAATAAGTAAACTCCGAGATAAGAAGATGTAATTAAAAAGATATTAGATTGTGCAGAAATGGATAGACTGACATTAAAGATAAAAGAGAAGGAAGATACAGAATATTTTCCAATATGGAGTTTGTTTTATAACTGGTTGGATAATAGTAGTAGAAATTAGGTGCTGGAAAATATTATTATTATTATACAAAATGGCAGTATACACAGCAAACGAGATAATTATTTTTGTGCCTCGCCCACCCTCTTCTCCTCAGCCGGGCCCCTCCCTCCTCCTGCCAGGCCTGCTATCAGATTCAGAGTCTGATAATGAAGATGAATGGCCTGGCATTCCTCCAGCCCCCAGCCATGCCCGGACAGAATGTCAGGAATGAACAAACAAACCTCACTCCTACAGTGTGTGAGCACGAAGCCAGCCATGTGTTCGAATTGCCAGCAGCAGATCCGGAGGAAGGGAATTTACAGTGGACGGATCCCTGCTTCCGGAGAATTGAGAGGCGACGTCAGCAGAAGGAAGGGAGGGGCAGGCCTGGATAAGTGCTGAGTCATGGAGCCACACCCCATGGCCTATATAAAGGATCTGCTTTTTGGCATTCCTTGAGTCAAGCAAAGTCTCATCTGGTTTGCTGAAGTCACACCTTGGATTCCTGCCTGCCTGAGAAATCTGAAAGGAATTTGGCAAAGCTGTAGAAGCTTCGTGGCCACGCTTGATACAGACTTCCCAGACCCGGTCGTTGGAGAGGGAGTGGGACACGACAATTATGCTGGATCACAGTCTCACAGTACCACAGTCAAACACTTCCCAAGCGTTTAGGACTGCGTGATGTATCGGCGAATTATGCAAGCAGATCCCAGTAAGGTGGCCTTCTGCAGCTGACCAATGGTGATCTTGTCAGTGCCAATTGCTTTTAAGTGCTTGCCTAGGTCTTTAGGCAGAGCTCCCAGTGTGCCGAGTACCACTGGAACTACCTGCACTGGTTTATGCCAGAGTCTCTGCATTTCGATTCTCAAATCTTGATATCTGGTGACTTTTTCAAGTTGTTTCTCATCAATTCTGCTGTCACCAGGTATAGCAATGTCGACTATCCACACTTTTTTCTTTTCCACAATCGTGATATCCGGGGTATTGTGTTCCAAAACTTTATCAGTCTGTATTCGAAAATCCCACAGTAGTTCTACATGCTCATTTTCAATCACTTTTTCGGATTTATGATCCCACCAGTTCTTTGCTACAGGCAGATGGTAGTTGTGACACAAATTCCATCATCATCATCATCACCATCATCACCATCATCATCATTATCATCATTATTTTGTTATTAACAATATTATTGTTATTATCTATATATATAAGAGCGAAAACCACTCACGCATTAATCACAAAATCTCCAGAACTGTAAAGCCTACAAACTTGAAATTTGCCAAATATGTTCCTCTTGGCTTCTAGGTTCTCACTAAGAAAGGATTTTTTGAAATGACCATCAGAGGATTAGTATTTCCTATATTATTATAACACGCTCTGATGCTAATTAGTTAGATGTCCTACTCCCCCTCCCAACTTGAAAATAACTCTGGAGAGAATGGGATAGCATAGGACAGGCTTCTGTGGGGCAAGCCTCATGGAGAAAAGGGCTAGAAAGCCTGAGGGAGAGAAGGGGAGAGGATAGGGGAAGATTCATGTTGTAAGTATAGATTTATCAAGCCCAATCACATAGTTTCATAGCGAAGCACAAGGATCCAGCTAGTATGTTATATAATTATCTAAGCAATTGACCCGGACATTACACTGTTCACAAAGCACAGAAGTATGTTAATTGAAAATGTATAAATAAACTATATAAAAAAAGAAGTCCCAAAATGTACTCATTTATTCTTTCATTATATTGCTCTGTTATCTAGTTATAACATTTACACCATATCATGCATGGTAATAGTTGGAAAAGAGAATGTGCTAATTAATATATTATCCTTTAGGATCCTTCTGGTAATTTAGGAGAGGCGTTAGATTATTAGGTTTTTTTGCACATATTAAGCTCTGTTCATATAGCACTGACAGAAGATGCTCCAACTAAATTGCAGTTCCTTTCCTCTTGCTATTTCTTATATGTCATAGAAGAACCTTCTAGAACATCAGTCCCCTGGAAATAACTAGCTCATTAGCAGAAAAGCAGAAATAAAAGCTTCTTTCTTTTTCTCTTCTTTAATGTAAGGACCAAAACTAATTCAAAACTACTCAATCAGCATTTCATTTCTCATTTTTTTCCTCATCCAACTGAGCCTTTTCTCCTGAGTACTGTAAGGTATGCATTGGGAACTCAATTGCTGAAAACTATAGATCAAGAAAGGACAAAATGTCCCTGTGGTCTCATCTGCTGAAATGAATAAGTTCCTCGATCACTCATGTTGGTGAATTTGCAGAAAAAGAGAATAAGCAACATATGCATTTTGAAAATTAATCTCTCAGGCCTATAAAATAATTTTAATAGGGTCTTATCCATATTTCCAAAACCAAACAAATTTTTCTGGAACACTCTTGTGAAGTAGAGCATTTTCATAAATAATCAATAAGCACAATGATGACATCATATGTAATTATTGACAGATGTCTTTTCTGTGGGTAAACAATTACTAAAATTATGTCATCATTGAATTAGAAAACTTGGCATTTGCTAGTTGTGAGTAAGGATATCAACTAGTAAGAACATCTGCCAAATCTAATGTCTAGCATGATTCATCCTGGCACAGCCTATCAGTCCATTATATTTCCTTTGAAGATAGTTGATGATGGAGGTGAAAAATTAATTATCAAGCACTTGGGATCCTGAAAATAAGCTCCTTGGATTATAAAACTAAATTGTGTTTCTTCTTATAAACAAATGCAATCATGAATTCTCTCAGTACAAAAAATGATTGGGAGCTAAGAGGGGGGAAAATCCAGGGGGAAAAAATTGAATACATTGTTATAGGACAGTGACTCAAGATTCTGCTGACCTTAACATTCTAAACCCTCCCCCCACTTCTCTTTCCCTCTTGAGTATATGGCTCAAGAATTTCTAATCCCCCTGCCTGCATGCTTTCCATACTTTGTTTACCTTAAGGGTGGATATTTTTATGCGGGTTGGAGACTGCTGCTGATTACTTATAGAAGATTATGTAGAGAACGTTGAGGGAAATATGTGGCAACCATCAGTAAGAAAATGAGCTCAGCAGGGGAAAGCAGGAAAGTGTAAGAAAGAAATTGTTCTGCCTCTACTCTCTTTGGCGTAAGAGACAGAAAAAGAGACCCTGTTAGGCTTTCAAGGTTCTGTTATAGCCTATATCAATAGAGTCCTTTTAGTATTTCTCATAGTATCTGTTTCCTGACTTGCTCCCTCTTGCAAGGATGACAGCCTTTACTACGTGATATTACCAGGAATTTGATGACATCATAGGATGGAACAAAGTTGTTTGTTTATTTTCAGGTTGGAGGGGGAATATAAGGGTAAGGATTAAAATGGGAGCAGAAATATTTTGGAAAGCAAATTTCCCCTAAGTCCACCTTTAATGTTCCTAGTCAATGGCCCCAAATCATACCACTACTATTTGTCCAAATTTTGACACTGTGACTTTTGGCCAGTTGAAGAATTAAAGATCTAACAGCTAAAATTGAAGCAGATTACCTTCTTAAGCCACCACTCCTATTTTCCTCTTTATTTTGAAGGAAAAAAATATAATTAAAAGCAAAAAATAATGAATTAGAAATTTTCAAAGATGAGAGAATGCCAGCTCCGCTGGTATGGATATGTTCCGTAGAACATGTCATAGCACCTATTGCCAAGACTGCCTAGCAACTAGAAATTAATTGCTGGTGATCTCGCAAGCATCCAAAACAGAGGTGGCAAGACACCATCAACAAAGATATGCAAACCGTGGGCCTGCACCCTGGAGACGCAGCTGACTATGCAATATTTATTTATTTATTTATTTATTTATTTATTTTTGTCGCACAGTATATATAATCATAAGCATGAAACAACTATACAACACATAAGCATATATATGAGTATGAGTATGTAATAATTGTATTAATTGGATATAACGAAGGAAAACAATAGGACAGGAACGGTAGACACGTTTGTGCTCTTATGCATGCCCCTTACAGATCTCTTAGGAATGGGGTAAGGTCAATGGTAGATAGTTTTTGGTTGAAGCTTTTGGGATTTTGGGAAGAGACCACAGAGTCAGGTAGTGTATTCCAAGCATTAACTACTCTGTTACTGAAGTCATATTTTCTGCAAATCAAGATTGGAGCGGTTAACATTAACCTTAAATCTATTGTGCGCACATGTATTGTTGCAATTGAAGCTGAAGTAGTCTTTGACAGGAAGGACATTGTAATAGACAATTCTATGAGTTAAACTCAGGTCATGTCGAGGGCGGCGTAGTTCTAAATTTTCTAAACCCAGGATTTCAAGTCTGGTGGCATACGGTATTTTGTTATATTCGGAGGACTGGAATACTCTTCTTGTAAAATATTTCTGGACACGTTCAATTGTATTGATGTCAGAAATCTGGTATGGGTTCCACATATGGAACCATATGGAATATGGTGTTCAATGATCTGAAAAGCAGACTCTGCACCTGTGGGAATATGGTAGAAAGAAGAAGAAGAAGTTTTAGAATGACACTGCTCAGGATTCAGTGTCAAAAGACAACTATATTGTTTCCCCTATTTCAGATGAGCTGCTTCCAAATAGTAAGAAAGAACTGGGGAATCTTACTTAACGGGAGACTCCGTTTAAGATTTAAACTTCAAAATAAATGGCAGTCAAGTTGAATGAAGTATCAAACAATTTAATTTGTAGAAAATCTAGTGTAAAACAGTATTACAGAGCAATGCTGAACTGATCCTGTTAACTGAAACAGAATTAAAATCTGTTGCAAGTACATGTGCTTTCCAAGTTTTCTGTCAACTTCTCTTATATGGTATTTGTGTTCATTAAAAACAAAATCACCAAACTATTTCAGTTCTATACTGTTTTCTCTAAAATGATCATACTATATAGAAATAGCCCTGAAATTAATTAGTTAAAAAGCAAGTTATAATAAACCAATATGGATTAATCAGTTCTTTGCTTGATCATAGCCAAAAGATGTTTGACTGTCCCCAGGATGGCATTCTGACTCACCAGGACTTTTTATCCCTGATGACAGACAACTGATTTCACTGCCAAAGTTGGTTCTTTGGCAGCATACTCCCCAGTTATAAATGGGAGCTACTACTAGGAATGACTCAAGATGACTTTTGGATGACCATGGACCTATCAAAGAAGAGGACCTAGGAGTTAATTTGGGGTCCCAGTAGGGGAGCATCACAGTGGAGGTGGTTGATTAATTAACAACAGATCCCATCTCCCCCCACCCATCTCCACTCTACCCATCTGTAATTGGATCATAGTGTTTTCCAGTATTAATTTATTGATGTGTTTAGTATATATCAGGAGTGTCAAACTAAAGGCTGGATTTGGCCCACAGGGTGCTTAAATCCACCCCACAGGGTCAGCCTGGAAATATCAAAGGACCAGCCCACAGTGCCTCTGGCAGCTAAAACGGGCTGCATGTAGGGGCCCCGCACCTCATTTTTATCCTCCAAGGCCTCCTGCAGGACTCTGCCAGCCAAAAACTAGCCCCCAAAGGGCCCAAAAACAACCGAAAAAATGGACCGAAAAACAGACCAAAAACAGGCCTGAAAACGGCCAGCAGAGTGTTTCAGGAGGCCATGGAGGATGAAAACGAGGCACAAGGGCCACGTGCAGATCCCCCACCATGCCCCATTTTGGCCGGCAGGGTGCTGCAGGAAGCATCTGTCCCACCCCCTCACCCCCTACCCCCCGCCGGCTCACGGAGAACTACAATGCTGGCCCTCAAAGAAATACACTTTGACACCTCTCGTATATATACTGTATGTGTTTGTCTTTTATGATTGTAAGCACCCCAGAGTTATCCAGGGTAAGATGGGTGGCAAATAAATAAATAAATAAATAAATAAATAAATAAATAAATAAATAAATTTATTTATTTATTTATTTATTTATTTATTTATTTATTTATTTATCCCATCTATGAAAGAGTATCATCTGTTAAGACCCAGGAACAGGGCCCTTTCTGCCATTTTGTCCACTCTGTGGAACATCATTGATCAATAATTGTTAGAATAATAATTTAGTGGCAACTATAAGCATGTGTGATAGATTGCTTGTTTAGGATATATGTACTATTGTTTAGGACTCAGAAAAATTCACCAGATTATATAGATTACTATAGCAGATCTGTTGTAAAAAGATCTGAAAAGATATGTAAAGCGATCTGTAAAGAAGATCTTATTTGCGTCTTAAAACAAATACTGCTTTCACTAGAGTTGTCTTTTTCCCTTCCTATCTGTCTCTGCTCCATCATACAATTATTATTTTATTTATTTTTATTTATTTATTAAATTTTTATACCGCCCTTCTCCCGAAGGACTCAGGGCGGTGTACAGCCAAGGGTAAAAGACAAAATATATACAATTAAGATAACAATTAAAACAAAGCAAATTATAAAGGCTGATAGTTAAAAATTAGATTTAAAATTTTAAAATAGTAAGAAAACCCAATTAAAATCCAACACTAGTTATGCCTTGCTAACTACTAACTACTAACTACTAACACTAGTTAGCTTGTGTCACCTGCTTTGGAAACTCAGGTTAAATTTGAGGATTTGTACATGTTTTGGTTTTTAACACAGCAGTTATTTTTAGTGGGCTTTCACATAAATTGCAACAAGGGAAACGTGTGCAATGGCCAAATCAGGTTTCACAAGCTCAGCAGGACAAGCATCAGTACACCCTACAGCACTGGGATTTATTTTCACTCTCTATTTTTAATGTGTTGTCTAGTGCCCAGCAGCAAATGTATTACAATTTCAAAAGAAGCTGGTATATTGTGCAAATCAGAGTCTAATTTTTGCTGCAATTACATTATAAAGCTGAGGTTTAACTAAGTAAGGTACATGCTTTTTCATGCTATCGTTTCTTAAATTCAGTAATTTTGTTCAGCAGATAACAATGTTCCTCTTGGCCATAGGAACTGTTTCAAACAGTGATCTTCTTTGTTAGGTCCTGTTTTAATAGCAGACTGTAGATTTTCCACTTTCTAAAAATATATACAGTAATACAAATACCAAAACTGAATGATGAATAAAACATCCAGAGGGCTCAGCTTATTTTTATCTTATATTAAAATAAAATGTGCTTTACAGACCATACAATAACAAAAATTCCCTAAAGAACATAGTTCTCTTTTCATTTACTAAGTTTTGGTACCCTTATGAAACTTACTTTGAGAAGTAAGCAACATCAAAGAATCTAATCCTCTTAGTGCTTTTTGCAACCTGCTGGAATATAAAGAGGATAAAGAAAGAGACAGGTGATCCAATCACCAACCCCAATATGTGGGCAATATAGAGATTTACAGCAGTGGAAGGAAAGCCTTGCAGGTACCAGCATAAGCTCTTCTTTATCCTTGGTTTGTTCCCCTGGGACATTAAGACAGCCCAAAGACCATTGTACTGCATCTGATTTGCAATCATAAAAGGAAAATGCTGATAGTACCAGAGTGTGGGTGTGTTTGCCAGAAGATTTGTGTCATATGGGACATCAGAAAGGAAGAATTTGAAGCCGAGGGTGTGGAACAGCTGTCAGCTCAACAGACAACTGATGGTAAAAGAAGAGCCAGTTTGGACTTCAGCAAACAAGCTAAAAAGGAGCCCAGAAGTTTCACCATTCCAGCAGAAAAGCTAAGAAGGTAAAGCCAGCCAGCCAACTGCTAGTAAAACACTTTCGTTTTCTTATCCCAGTACAGACTGAGGTACTCAAGCCACTGTCTCAGCGGTAGTTTAGAACAACAGCTGATAGCAACAGAAGCCAACTGGAAGGCTTATGGAAGATATAGTTGGAAGCCAACTATATCTTGCGTAGCTTCTTCTTCAAAAACCTACACTACTAACCAGAGCATATAAAACATTTGCTAGACCAATTCTTGAATACAGCTCAACTTCTGGAACCCATACCACATTTCTGACATCAATACAATTGATCGTGTCCAGAAATATTTTACAAGAAGAATTCTCCACTCCTCTGAATACAACAAAATACCTTATGCCACCAGACTTGAAATCCTGGGCTTAGAAAATTTAGAACTACGCTGCCTTCGACATGATCTGAGTTTAATTCATAAAATCATCTATTACAATGTCCTTCCTGTCAAAGACTACTTCAGCTTCAATTGCAACAATACACGAGCACACAATAGATTTAAGCTTAATGTTAACCGCTCCAATCTTGATTGCAGAAAATATGACTTCAGTAACAGAGTTGTTAATGCTTGGAATAAACTACCTGATTCTGTGGTCTCTTCCCAAAATCCCCAAAGCTTCAACCAAAAACTGTCTACTATTGACCTCACCCCATTTCTAAGAAGTCTGTAAGGGGCGTGCATAAGAGCACAAGAGTGCCTACCATTCCTGTCCTATTGTTTCCTTCGTTATATCCAATTAATATAGTTATTACATACTCGTACTTATATATATGCTTATATATTGTATAGTTATTACATGCTTATGCTTATATATACTGTGTGACCAAATAAATAAATAAATAAATAAATGTGGCTAAATGTCAGCTAAAGACTTTGGTGTAAGCTCAAGCTGCAAAAGAGAACAGCATTGTTTAGGACTGAGGTATACCCATAGACATATGGCATAATATCAGATAGCATAGGCTTAGTAGTCTCTGTGGAAATGTAAGGAAGTCTGTTGATTGCTGGTCTGTACCATTTCCCAAAAGAACCCACTCACAAGAACCAAATATTGTATAGAATCTAAACAAGATTTTCAATCCAAATAACTTAGAATTCTTGCTTACTTGATAAACTAAAGTTAATTTTCATGACCATTTGAAAATATGGATCTTAAAAACATAATAAAACTAATAATAATAATAATAATAATAATAATAATAATAATAATAATAATAATAATAATAATAATAATAATAATAATAATAATAATTGATCATATACGGAGCTGTTGTAAGACATTAGCTCAGACCGACTACAAACAACATCACAACACAGTCGCTCAGATGGTCCACTGGAACTTGTGTCACAACTACCATCTGCCTGTAGCAAAGAACTGGTGGGATCAGAAGCCTGAAAAAGTGATTGAAAATGAGCATGCAAAACTACTTTGGGATTTCCGAATACAGACTGATAAAGTTTTGGAACACAATACCCCGGATATCACGATTGTGGAAAAGAAAAAAGTGTGGATAGTCGACATTGCTATACCTGGTGACAGCAGAATTGATGAGAAACAACTTGAAAAAGTCACCAGATATCAAGATTTGAGAATCGAATTGCAGAGACTCTGGCATAAACCAGTGCAGGTGGTTCCAGTGGTACTCAGCACACTGGGAGCTGTGCCTAAAGACCTAGGCAAGCACTTAAAAGCAATTGGTGCTGACAGAAGGCCACCTTACTGAGATCTGCTTGCATAATTTGCCAATACATCACGCAGTTCTAAACGCTTGGAAAGTGTTTGACTAGTGATCTGTGATACGAAATCCAGCATAATTATCTCATTTGCTGTGTATACTGTCATTTTGTGTAAATAAAATAAACATAATAAAATTAGACAGTTTTTTCCCGAAAGCCATCACTCTGCTAAACAAATAATTCCCCCAACACTTCAAACTATTTACTAAATTTGCCCTATTATTAATCTTCTCATCGTTTCCATCACCCATCTCCTTCAACTTATGACTGCAACTTTGTTGGTTGTATCCGTACGATTTATACTGTAATTGATTGTTTCCTGATTGCTTAATTGTAGCCCATGACTATCATTAAGTATTGTAAGTGTTGTACCTTGATGAAGGTATCTTTTCTTTTATGTACATTGAGAGCATATGCACCAAGACAAATTCCTTGTGTGTCCAATCACACTTGGCCAATAAAAATTCTATTCTAATAAAGAATGGAGAAGAAATATGTACAAATTAACTGTTAATAATCTTTGGGCCTAGTCAAATGATTTTAGACTGATCAATGTCAAGAGATTTAGGTGTCATAAACCACAGTATATTACCACTTTGGTTGTAAATGCAATGTCTGAGAGGTAAGTACTATTGATTTCATGAATTTCTATCTATTCTAGTATGAAAGAAAAACCCATAAACACCCATAAAGATGACTTTCCTTTCAAAGTATAAATGTGCCTTTTAAGGATTTCCATTTTTTATGGAGACCTTTCATTTTTACTTCTGTTAGGTTCTGTACAAATGGATCTAAACTTGTGCCATTTTTTTAGTATGTGCCATCAAGTTTTTGGTTTTTGTTTTATTTCTAGTGAACAGATAGATTTTCTCCAGTCCCTTCCTAACTCGTTTTTTCGAGTGTCCCCATATTGCACGTATCATAACTGAGTCCATCTTGCACCTACTTATGTATTCTCTTTTCTTCCAACTTTCCTAACATTAACATTAGAGACTTTCCTCCTCCTCCTCCTCCTCCTCCTCCTCCTCCTCCTCCTCCTCCTCCTCCTCCTCCTCCTCCTCCTCCTCTTCTTCTTCTTCTTCTTCTTCTTCTTCTTCTTCTTCTTCTTCTTCTTCTTCTTCTTCTCCTCCTCTTCCTCCTCCTCCTCCTCCTCCTCCTCCTTCTCCTTCTTCTTCCAAAGTAGGATCATTTGAACCTGGTAATTTTTGCCTCAAGTAAGAACTCTGAGTTGATCGATCAGTTTGTTCACGGTATTCTCAGGAGTCTTCTCCAACACCAAAGTTCAAATGCATCCCATTCTTTTCCTAACCTAACTTTCACTTCCGTAGAACATCAAAGGGAATACCATGGCTTGCAATTATTCTGATCTTTACAGGTATGGACACATCTTTGTATTTGTCTGGAAAAAAAATATTGTCAGGGAATACTGCCTGTTCCATAGTAGTGAAATCTTCTCTTTCTAGAAATTGTGTATATTTCTGAATAAAAATGGAGATTCAAAATGTCGCTGCACAACTCTTAATTCCCGCATACAATTACCATGCAAAAAAATGAGCCTAGGATTTTCTTTTTTTCTTTTTTCTTTTTCTTTTTTAACAACAAATGAACATAAAAAATTCATCAAACCAGTTACAATGTGCTGGTGGGGTGTTTACATATCTTCTTGTTCAATCTCAAAAAAGACATCTCTTTTGTACATATATCTTATATTATCTAGGTCTCTTATTCAATCTAGGTCTTTTCTAACATATCTTTCCTTCTAGCCAATAATAAAATAAATCCCATATTTTGTAATATTGCTTATCTTCTTGTTCTCTAATTTCGAATGTCAATGTACATTCCATCATCTTCCTAATAATTTTGTCTTGTGAAGGTAATTTCTCATTTTTCCAGTTTTTAGCAAACACAATCCTGGCTGCTGTAATGATATTCACAATCAAGTATTTTACATCTCTAATATATATTTCAGGTATAATTCCCAACATAAAAACTTCTGGCTTAAAGTCAATACATTTTTTGATCATTTTCTCCAACCATGTGTGTATTTTAGTCCAAGAGCCTAGGATTTTCTTAATTTCACACAGATCACATACACAAGATTTAAGTTTGTTTTTGCCCCACAAATAATTTTATTATAAAATAATGAAAGGTTTGCAAGTATCTTCTTATATTTAATGCTAATGCTAACTTTTTGTATATTTATTTCCCAACTGCTTATCTCAATCCAAAATTATCTTACTGTATTGATCTACGTTTACTAAAACTACTTGACTTTATTAACTCTACCAATTTCGATCTCCATAGCTATATCCTGGTTCTATGTCTTCCTATTTCTCTTATTTCCTATTTCTATATATATTTTCCCTTATTGCTCCATCTTTTCAGCTCTTGAAGCCAAACATGGTCCATTTGCATCTGAAAGTCCTTTTCATTCACTCTCTAAAGATTTGTAGTATAAGAGCTTTTCCTCTTTCTGCCCCTAGGACTTGCAATCTTCTCTTCCTGGAATTGCTTGAGAAAACTCTGCCTGGACTAATGCAAGGAGTTGGCTTACTTCAGGTGTTTTGCAGATGCTGGTTGGACTCCTCCTGTGTCTCTGCACACACACCCCATCCCCCTTGGCTCTGTCTTAGCAAATCTTGCCTGTCAGGCAAGCTTCAAGATTTGCAGCTTCCACATATCATGGGACTATTGCTAAATTTGCTCACTTGTGACTTTGAGTTGGAAGCTTTTCCTAGCTTGTTTGTTGCAGTCTTAGTGGCAGAACTCCTTTGGCACCATTCCACTACACACTCCAAGTTTTTACAGTTCTTTCTGGTTCAAATTGTCCAATAAAGAATAAAGTGATATAGTGGGTTGCCTTCTCAGAGTGAAACAAAACACAAAAGTATGTTATAGCAAAAACATCAGGAGTAGTGAATGTGTGTTTTGCTCTCTGCAGCTTCTCCTGCTAGTGTTGATAGGCTTGTGGTTTTCTCCTTGATTAGGGTATTATTGTTTGCCTTGTTTGCCTGGTGTTAATCCCTGCTTTTCTCAGTATTGGCTGCTGGAGAGAATGTGTTCTGATCTTTTTGTTTCCTTCTTAGCTTTTTACTGTGTCTTTTGAAAGTTGTGAATATGGTTTATCCTTATGTGTTTATTAATAGTTGTTTTGTCTGAATGCCAAGCTTCTAGGAATTCCCTAGGTTTTTGGATTTAGCTGGTCTAAGGTGCTAACGATTTCTCATTTGAAACTTGGGTTGTCTATGTGTTGTGAGATTAAGGAGTTTTTATGATGTCTTCTGACTGCTAGATCAGAGGTGGGCTGCAGCCAGTTCACACCAATTTGGGTGAACTGGTTGTTAAGTTTTTTACCAGTTCGGAGACCAGCTAATTCCATCTCTGGCGGTGATTAAAGTGATAAGAACCATTACCGGACTTTTTGTGAAAAACTGAAATTAAAAGTTGATCTGGGCTTTGATGATTAAATAAGGGATTATGGAAATAATGTAGACAAATGTTAGAAAGAGTTTGATATATTTTTTACTTATATCTGTACCAAAGAAAGTTGAAAGTCATTCTATTTCAGTTTTCCGTTTTTTTCTTCTTTCTTTCTTCTACTTTCATCCTTTTTCTTTCTTGAGCCTTTTCTTTTTTCAAATGTTTTTTATTTGTTTATCCCTTAGCTTTGTGTTTTTTTGATGTATAAAGCATCAAATACTCAGCCATTATAATTCTACATTTCTTATTTACAGAAATCATATCAAAATTTAGAATGAAATCCACTGGGAACCATCTCATATAACTCAGAAAAGACTAGAAGAGAATATTTGTAGCTCAGGGTTGAACTGTGGGTTCCTTGGTGCTCTCTGAGCTTGATGGGTTTTTTTTGCAGATGTTTCATTACCAAACTAGGTAACATCATCAGTACTAGAAAGGAGTGGCGTTTGCTCTTATTTTCATATACTAGTGGCTTACCCTGCCAGTGTTGATCAGTTGCTTCACAAAAAATGTTTTTGATTGGTGCCGAGGCTCTACAGCCTCAGGCAGAGAAGGGCTATTCTGCACCCCTCCCTCAAATGTTCTTTAAAATACAGAGTTTCCCAGCATTCCTTTAGGAACCTCCAACATGCAAACTGTGGTTACTCATCCTAAAATTAATCCTCTTTACCTGGAGCTTCAAAATTTGCTATTTGCTGGGGAGGTGTGCAGCTAAAAGTCAGTCTACATTTAGTGTACATCTGACTGAGGATATTTCTTCATAACCAAACAAAAGTGCATTTTCTTTGCAGTTCACACCCCTTGCTCGCTGGATCACAAACCAAAGCCCATTTTGTAATTAACCCCCATGCCCCATTTTGGCTGGCAGAGTGCTGCAGGAGGCTGAGTGTTGTCATGCCCCCTGGCCACACCCACCCTGGCCATGCCCACCCACCCACCCAGTCATTAGAGCAGAGAACCGGTTGTTAAATTATTTGAAGCCCACCACTGTGCTAGATGGTGTTCCTGGATGCACTCTGCTAATCGCCTGCCTTTCTGTTCAACAGAGCGGCTGTTACAGTTCTTATACTTGCATTATGAGAACACTATATTCTTATCTATTAAGTTGCATAACAGTTTATGCGTGATTATTCTTCACATTGAAACTATGAGGTATCATGACTTATTTTCTATCTATGCATTATTTTTCTCTTGCCTTCATTCTCTCAGGATTTCTTTCCCCATATCCTCAAATCTGGAACTGTTGTCATTATGTGAATTTAGAGGTCTGG
Source organism: Ahaetulla prasina (assembly GCF_028640845.1). Taxonomy (NCBI): domain Eukaryota; kingdom Metazoa; phylum Chordata; class Lepidosauria; order Squamata; family Colubridae; genus Ahaetulla; species Ahaetulla prasina. The sequence continues at coordinate 94,043,561 of NC_080543.1, read as the reverse complement.
GAACAGATGGCTAGTTATTTTTTGAATGATATTATTATAGTCATTATTTATGGTTTTTGAAAGAACGGTGGCACTTTTGCTTGTTGCAGATGGAGGTATTTAACACATAGTTAGAAAAGTATAAAACAAATATCTAATTAGATAAAGGGCAATTTATAGTGAGTCTAAGCATTTATTCAAATTCTAGCTTACATTGCTTTTTAAAAAGAATTACATTTCACATCCATTTAAACATATTTTAATTTCACATTGTTATCCTCATGGATAATAAATTTTCAGGCAATAAAAATACCGTTCTTGTGGAAAACAAAAACACATTTCCAACTAGTAGATACTCAATTTTTTAATTGGGGTTTCTCAACTTTGGCAACTTTAAAATGTGTGGACCAGTTCATCTTGGTTGGAAATTCTGTGCATTGAAATCCATAGACCTTAAAATTGCCAAGATTGATAAATACTGCTTTAAATGATGGGCTACATTTTCCTGTGAATTTCATGTTGCAAAAACTACAAGATTGTTGGGCCACTGGTTTACAGATTTCATACACAAAAAACTTTTCTATAGACTCATGTTCATAATCACTTGTATAGAGAGGAAACATCTGGTGGCTGGAGTCCACACATACTGCTTTAGAAAGACCCAGAGGTGGTCTTGTTGCCTCACAGCTAGTGGTGACATTGCAATTATCCATGAATGTGGTAGAGGAGGGATTTCCTTTGTTGTTGTTGTTTTAACTATTTTATGAGGGTTTGGGAGCTTCTACTCCAGCTAGGATGAATTTCTTGAATCAAAATGAAGGTCCTCAAAAAGGACTTTGATGATGTTGCAAAAAGACATTCTGAGAGGATGACAGCAGAGTTGGGTAATCTGAGGGTCCTTGTACTCTTTTAATGTGGAATAAACACTAAACATACAATAGGAGCCTTTAAACGGTTTAAAAAATGTTAAAAGGCAAATAAAACCCACATTTTTGCAGGAGTCCAAGGGAAGGGGGGAAGCTGCTATACCAGTGTGTTGCATGGTCACACTTAGCATGATTGCTTTACTTTTGCAACTGCCCTTCATACTTTAACACACACAACTGCAACAATAAATGCTGAGACTGATTGACAAAGATGTTATTAATCATTGGTTTTTATCAAAGAAGTCTTTAAAGCTTTATAGAGAAGAATTAAAGCCATGCCATGTGTAATCCTAATTTTTGGATGAGCTGGGGGAGATGCAAGTACCCTAGGAACATTCAGAAGGAACTTTAAGTTTATTTTTAGTATAACATACACAGTTTGAACCCAAATGGATCTGACAGTTTTATTTCCCTGAGGTTTTGTATTATATACATTGAGCAAATGGACCTTTATTCCATGCTGATCATTTTATTATCAAATATCCTTAAAAGGTTTAATCTGAAAATGCTGTTGTATTTGGAGCACAATCAATGTGAGAAGAAGATAGTCCCCCTGAAGGGACAGGCAAAGTAGAAAATATTTAGCGGGATTATCAGAAGAGATGGGGAAAAGAAAGCAAATGTAAATGATGCCTATGGCTGCCTGTTGTTGTTGTTCGTTGCAAAGTCATGTCCGACCCATCGCGATTCCATGGACAACTTTCCTCCAGGCCTTCCTGTCCTCTACCATCCTCTGGAGTTCATTTAAACTCATGCCTACTGCTTCAGTGACTCCATCCAGCCACCTCGTTCTCTGTCGTCCCCTTCTTCTTTTGCCCTCAATCTTTCCCAGCATTAGGCTCTTCTCCAGGGAGTCCTTCTTTCTCATTAGTGGCCAAAGTTTCATGGCTGCCTACTATACAGTTAAATTATTTGCATAGACTGTGGTGGAAAGCATTTTTCCAAGGTTTGTTAAGCCTACATTTTGCTATAGATTTTGGTTGTGAGAAAAAGTGACTTACAACTGTCCTTACACTTATGATCATCACAAAATCCTCATGGTCACATTATCGAAATTCAGTTGCTTGGCAACTGGCATGTATTTGCAAAGTTGTCAGCATTCCAGGGTCATGTGATCACCCTTTATGCTCCTCCAAGCCAACTTCCAACAAGCAAGGAAGAAAGCCAGATTCGCTTAACAACCACATGATTCACTCAACTGCAGTGATTCATTTAACAAACATGGCAAAAAGTCATAAAATTGTATTCAACTGACTTAACTGCTTAGCAACAGAAATTCTGGTCTCAGTTGCGATAATAAATCAAGGATTACCTGCACCGCAATGTCCATCAGAGTTCAAAAGAGATGATTATCAGATAACAGTTTTCAGAAAGGAAAAAAAATCCATTAATATGATAACAGACAAATTAACAGCCTACATTCTATTCTTCAATATACAGAATTCTTGATATATTGAGAGTCTTAAATATAACAGTTAAAGGAAACATTGTTTCATTAGTTGGACAAATATAATAAAATATTTTTAATCATACAGGAAATTTTGTTATACTTCTGATATATTTTATAAACTTTCTTTCTAATTTGACATTTTGAATATGTATTAATTTTCTTTTCTTCATGTCAATTATTGGTGCCATGTGTTCCAAATAAGAATTTTGCTCCTTGGCATCAGACGCCATAGAATTCCCTGGGATTTTTGCTCCAGGCTATAGCTTCACGGAAGTCCTTAGATTGGGATTGAAAATTGCATTGATGCTTAAAGGTGAAAAGAAAATGAACAAGGCTATAAAATTATGGTTTCCTTCACTGTTCTGTGTCTTTTCCCATATACCTGGTCGGGTCCTGCATCAAACTATCAAACCAACTGTGAATGAGGCTGAAATATTTTAAAATACTTTTTAATTTTAACCTTTTTCATTCTGACATTTTAAACTAGATTTCCCCATATTTGTAATATGCACTATATTTTAGTATCCTGATATGTGTCCCAATTTTCAGGACAATGTGCTAATTTTGTAAGTTGGGAGAAGGAACGTTTTAGGTGATTTTTCCAGATAGCTTTGTTTAAAAAGGGTATGCCAATGTAGTCCTCATTTAAGGCTTATTAAAAATGAAGTAGAAAAAGAAAATTAAAGAAAACCTAGGTTTAGCAAGATGAGAGAAACTACCTTCAGAATGAGCAATCCAAATAAAATCAGGCAGTTGGAAAGTAAACTTTCATACATTTAAATCAGGGATGGGCTGCTGGGGGTTTGCAGGGGTTCGGGAGACCCTCTAACTAAGATTCTGTGCAGTTTGGAGAACCCCCAAATCCCACTCCTGGCTGGCCTCCCCACCCCACCCTGCCTCTCCCAGGAGTCTCCATGCGGCCCATTTTGGATGCAGGTAAGTGCAGGGCACACACAGAGGCTTGGGGAGGGGGAAAACTGGGTTTACTTGAAGTTCCGTTTCCAGCCTCCAGAGAGCCTCCAGAGCCTGGGGAGGCTATTTTCACCCTCCTGGAGGTTCGAACAAAGCCTCCAGAACCCAGGGAAGGCACCCCCCCACCTCACACAGTTGTACAGGAGGCTAACTAGGCCACGCCTACCATGGCCACGCCCACCCAGCAACCGGGCAGAGAACCTCTTGCTAAAATTTTTGAAGCCCACCCCTGATTTAAACCCCCAGGAAATTCTTTGATTTCATTACCAATATTTGTTTCCTTTTCCGTGTTCCCATTAATCTTGTTCATAATCTTGTGTAAAGAAGGTGAGGGAGAACCTCTGGTTGATGTTTAAGGATTCAAATTTAGACTTTTTAAAAACAAAGTGAAAATGGGAAAAGATGGAGCAACAAGAGCAATATTACCAAAATCTAGATTATTCCTTTCATCTCCTGCTGTTCATCTCTGGCAAAGAAATAAGTAAGCATTCCTTCCAGGGCTTTGAGCCCAGTTATTAGAAGGAATACCACTATTTATAGCTATTTGCTCACACATTAAGATCTTAGCCAATACCTTTCTTCAAATGGTGTCACATTGGTGCCAACAATGGAATACTCCCTTTGAGCTGCCAATTTTCTATCATTTAAATGAAAAAGAGAAACAAAGAAAGAAAAAGAAATCCAAGCAGATATTAAATAATTTCCATAAATATTTTAAGCTCTCTGAATTTTGAGTGTTTTTCTGCTAAGCTTCCACAGAATAGCACAAGTAATTTGGGACAAAACTGAAATTTGGTTGTGTTTCTATCAAAATATAGCAAAGCACATGTTCTTTTTTTTTTTTTTTTTTGCAAAAAATTTTTATTTTTCCATAATAATTCCCACAATTTGACCAGTGTACAATACAATCACTTATCCAACAATCAGTCCTATACTCAAATTATACTCAGTCAGGGCTGCTCGACTGCCACTCCCCCCTTTAATCCTTTCTTCCCTTCTCATCCTTCTTAAACTTCCCCCACCACCTTCTCCTCGCTTTCCTACTTCCCCTCCTCTTTCCCACTTCTCACTACCATCCTTTCTAACCCTCTATCTTCTCCTTCTTCTCCTCCTCCTATCCTTTCTTCTCCCTTCCTTCTTTCCTCCCTACCCACCTACCTACCTACTTTCTTCCTTCTTTACTCCTCTTTCCTTACCCTTTCCCTTCGGGAGTGTTTGCCGAGCAGTCCCGACATTACACCATTCCAACTTGTTTAATTCTACCATTATTCCTGTACAATGGCAACCAATCAATTTATAGTCTTCCCTTCCCGCCTCCTCCCCCGAGACTTCCCAGAACAGAATACAGGGTATTGTAACTAACAAACATAATCTAAAATATAACATAAAACATATTCCATTTCACACCATCACACTATCAATTCCCTTCTTTCTTAAACTAATACATAATAATTCCTAACTTCACTCAAAAACTAATTGATATTTTTTAATCTGATACTTATTTTGAATATAATCAATCCACTTCCTCCATTCCAATATATATTTTTCTTGTGTACAGTCTTTCAAGTAGGCAGAAATTTTGCCATTTCTGCTAAATTTGATACTTTACTAATCCATTCTCCAATTGTAGGTAAGTCTTCTTTCTTCCAATATTGTGCAATCAATAATCTTGCAGCAGTTATTAAATTCAGAATCAGTTTTGTCTCTATAACAGTGCAATCTGAGATTATTCCTAATAAAAAGAACTGTGGAACAAACTTGATCATCTTATACAAAATGTTCAGCATAAGCCACCATATTTTTAATCCAAAAGGCTTTAACTTTTTTGCAAGTCCACCATATATGATAATAGGTAGCATCCTCACAATCACATCTCCAACATTTTGCTTTCACATTTGGATACATACATGACAGTTTTTTAGGATCTAAATGCCATCTATAAAACATTTTATAAAATTTTCTCTTAAATTTTGTGCTTGCGTGAATTTAACATTCCTCACCCAAATTTTTTCCCATGTTTCTAACATTATAGGTTGTTGAAAATTTTGTGCCCATTTTACCATACAATCTTTAACCAACTCCATTTCTGAATCAATTTCAACCAATACATTATATAATCTCTTTATATGCTGTTGACCTTGATCTTTTATTTGTTTTACCAGATTATCATCACTTTGCCTTATACCAATTTTCTGATCTATTTTCCATCTAGATTGCAATTGTCCATACTGGAACCATGTATAATTTCTTCCTTCATCCTCAATTTCTCCCTAGATTTCAACTGTAATTCCCCTTTTTCCATAGTCAAAAGCTCTTTGTAAGTGATAACTTCCATTTTTTGTAATATATTTATATTCTCTATCATATGTCTGGGGATGGTCCATATTGGTATCTTTCCATCTAACTTATATTGATATTTTTTCCAAATCCTCAACAACGCACTTCTGACCATATTATTCTTAAATGTCTTATCAATTTTCTTGTCATATATTACATATGCCTGCCATCCATATAACAAACCATAACCTTCTATATTCAAAATCCTTTCCTCTGTTAAATTAATCCAATCAGAAATTAAAGTTAAAACAACTGCATCATAGTACAATTTCAAATTAGGCATTTTTAAACCCCTCTTTCCCTAACGTCTTGCATTATTTTTAACTTTATCCTCGGTTTTTACCCTTCCATACAAATTTATTAATCCTTTTGCCATTCTTGTAAATTTGCATCTTTCTTCAAAATTGGAATCATTTGAAACAAAATAAAAATCTAGGCAAAACATTCATTTTATAGCTGCCACTCTTCCCAACAATGATAATTGTAACTTCTTCCATTTCTCCATTTCTTTAATTACTTTTCCCCACAATACCTCATAATTGTTTTTATATAATTTTACATTCGATGCTGTAATGTATACTCCTAAGTATTTAACCTTTTTAACTACTTCATATCCAGTTATTCTTTCTAATTCTTCCTCTGATGTGTATTCATATTTTTAATTATCATTTTGTCTTCTGTTGATTCACTTTAAACCCAGATACCTTACTATACTGATCAATTGTCTCCATCAAATATACAGCTGAATGTATTGGTTGAGATAAAGAAACAACCAAATCATCTGCAAACGCTCTTAATTTATAATCTTGATTTTTAATTCTAATTCCTTTTATTCGATCTAAACCACGTATCTTACTCAATAATATTTCCAAAGTTAGAATGAATAATAATGGTGACAAGGGACATCCTTGTCTAGTCCCTTTCTCAATCTTGAAAGATTCTGTTAATCCACCATTTACTATTATTTGAGCTGTTTGCTTTTGATATATAGCCTTAATTGCTTGAATAAAATAATCCCCAAATTGCATTTTTTCTATTACTTTAAACAAAAACTGCCAATCCAATCTATCAAAAGCTTTAAAGCACATGTTCTTAATGTTACTAGCAACTACTTCATGTGGCATAGATATGTCAACCAATATAGACTTTCTAAATTAAGTGAAAATGTCAGCTGATCAAAGTCGTGAAGGATGGCAGAAGGTGATATCTATGACTGAGTATGGTGATGACCATCATACACAGTACAGTACAGAGCATAAATTAACAAATTACATGAAAGAAACTAAAAATAGATATGGTGGTCTCTCTGTGAAATTAAGAGAAAGGGAAGGGTGTAATAGATTCATTCCAATCCATATGAATCAGATCAGATATGATATGATATCAGATATGAATCAGATCAGATAATGATCTGAACTTATGAAGTGGAATTGAAAAATGCACAAGGAAAATGAAGGTGTAGGTTTAAGGAAAAGAGTGAAGTGTATTTCAGAAAGTATAAATCTGGGTTATCTATATTAAGGTGAATATGTAGGGAACTATTACTGCAGTTGATGTTAGAAGATGTTGCAGTCCAATAATGGTAATAATGGTAAAAAAAAAAGGAATGGTTTTGTGAGGAAATGATCCATCATTTTGAATCAATGAAAATAAAGGAAGAAAATGATTCTGTTGGTTGACATGAATGGATAGATGAGAACAAGAGATGAAGATGAAGAAGTGATTAGATCATTGAGAAACTAAGAAAGAGTGAGTATGGTAATTGGTGAGCATCAATTTCAAAGATCTGTTTATTTTAAATAAATGATTTAAATCTCAGTCTATTCATGTAATGCTTGGAAAATGAATAAAAAATTGTGATTGATTTGATTACAATGCAGATTTGAGAGAATTAATAAATCATATAAGTTCCAGAGAGTTATTTCTACTGTGGGCAGAGCATTACTTCATAGAGTTAAGAATGGATCTTGCAAAAGAATGAGAATGAAAGAATGAAGATAAACAAAAGAACAAGTAAGAGAAATGAGAGTAAAATTAGAATAACTTCAGGAGAAAAAAATGTAGAAGCTCTGAATGAAAAAGTGCTTGGGAGATAGATTAATCTTATAGGGTTCCACAGAATTCTGTAGAATTACATTAATGTCAAGTATGAATAATAAGGGGCAACATGGCTCAGTGGTTAAAGATGCTGAGCTTGTCAGATGGAAAGCTGATATCCCGGGTTCGAGACCCAAGTGTTGCGCAATGTATTACTTGCCCCAGCTCCTGCCCACCTAAGTAGTCAGAAAGCATGCAATACTAGTAGATAGTACTAACTTCAGTTCTGTGCTGGCCATATGACCATGAAAATGTTTTTGGATAATGCTGACTGCCTTGGCTAAGAAATGAGATGAGCAATGCTTCCTAGAGTCAGACACACTTACCTTTAGTTTTATGAAAAGTGATGTTTGATCGAATGATGAGATGAATGAGCCTGTTGATGGAAACTTATAAAAGAGTGATTGCTACAAAAAAATGAGGATCAAAGAAAGATGCAGTATAATGTATATAGAAAAAATAAGATAGTTGCAGATAATACACTGAAAAAGAGTAAGGAATGGTTAAGATTACTATCAGCAGAGAAAGTACACAGTAAGTTTAATAGAAATTGTTTGTTTTTTTGAAAGGGATGGAAAAATGGTTAAAAAGGAACCTTCAGAAGGCTGAATAGAATTCAAAGTGAAAGAGATAAAACAACTTGGAATGGAACTGAAAAGAGGGAATACTGGAAGGGTTATTTTCATAATGAAAAATGGTAACACTGCAGGTGTAGACAGTATTACTGAGAAACCTTAAAATACAAATATTGATAGCTTGTGGAATAACTGGGTGTCTTGTTTAATATATGTGCATAGGATGAATCTATGCTTGATGATCAGACAAATGCTGTTATTCTTCCCCTATTGGGTGTCAGCAACCCACTGCTCCGGAGCCACATGAAGCTCTTTGGGCCTTCTGCTGCAGCTCCCTGTCCCATCACTGGCTGGCCTCCCCTCCCAGTCACTCCTTGCCTGGCCTGAGAAAGTAAGGGTGATGGTGGGGAATGGAGAAGAAGCCAGGGCTGATTCTCTGGCGCCTCACTCTTGCTGGAGCTTCTTCTGGTCATGTTGGTGCTGGGTGTGCCTTGGTTGCTTGGGGAGATGCGCAACCTGCTCTCCACCCCAAGACACTAGCCTGACCCAGCTGCGACTGACGCTGGCCTCACTAACACAAGAGCTGGTGAGGTGGGAATTAGTTCTGGAAGGAGGGGACAATGGAAAAGGGGATGGGCCCGCAGCATCCACTTTGGCTTTAAGAAGCTCAGGGCAGTGGGAAAAGGGGGCTGGCCCCACCAAACCTCACACGCCCACCTCGGGTGTGTGTGTGTGTGTGTGTGTGTGTGTGTGTGCATGCGCTGAGGAATGAGTGTGAGCCACAGCGGAGGCTTCCTTTGGTTAACCTTCCTTCTCCCTAGTTGGTAGGGCCAAGAGAAAGACGGGGGTGGCGTTGAGCACAAAAGCCCAGCAGGGCAGAAGGGCAGAAACGCTGCCATCCTCACCTCTTTCATAACCATGCGAGTGGGGGCAGGCATTAATCGTTACCATTGTGGCAGATAAATGTGAGGAGTTTCCTACGGAAAGGCCAGAGAGCAAGTAGTATGTGGGAAGGGAGAGGTAGCAAGACCCAGCAACGGGTTGGTGGCTGAAAAAGAGAGAAGGACAACCTGCAAATCTAGGAGGGAAAAAGAGGGGGGGTTGAGTGGGTGAGCGATAGATAGAGAGGGGCAGAGAGGGGAGGGAGAGGAGGGAGCGATACAGAGAGTGGGGAGAGAGAGGAGGAGAGGGGGAGAGAGACACGATGAAAGATACAGAGAGGGAGGATGAGAGAGATACATGGAAAGAGAGGAGGGAGAGGGAGGGAGAGATACAGAGAGAGGGGGAGAGGGGGAAGAGAGGAGGAGAGAGTGTGGAGAGAGAGACAGAACATAGAGAGAGATACAGAGAGGAGGAGAGAGATAGAGAGAGGGGACGGAGAGAGATAGAGAGAGAGGGAGAGAGATACAGAGAGAGTGGGAGAGGGATACAGAGAGAGAGAGGAGGGAGAAAGAGATACAGAGGGGGAAAGAGGAGGAGTGGGGAGAGAGACACAGACAGACAGACAGAGAAATACAGGGAGGGAGGGGGAGAGATACAAGGAGAGAGGAGGAGAAAAAGGAGGAGGAGAGGGGGAGAGAGAGGGAGGAAGGGAGATAGATACAGAGAGAGGGGGAGAGACACAGATTCAGAGAGAGGGAGAGAGGAAGGAAATCATTTGACATCATTTTAGATATCGAAAGGGTTTTGTGGCTCCCAGTGTTTTTTTACAACCAGTTCTCTGCCCTAATGACCAGCTGGGTAGGCGTGGCTGGGGGGGTCATGTGACTGAGTGGGAGTGAGTGACATCAAGTTGGCCATACCCATCCAGGTTTTGTGGCTCACAGTATTTTTTTTTCCCCCTATAGGAAATGGGTCCAAAAGGTTCTTTGAGTGTTTAAGGTTGCAGACCCCTGCCCTATATGAAGGCAAGAATAGAAAAAGCAAATGACAAGAGGATAATTTTATAAAGTATGTCTGACAAGATGTTTCACAGAATTCTGATTGATAGTTTTTGAGAGGTGACAATTGGCAACATTTGAAAAATGTGATACAGTTTTGTGCTAGGCAAGAAGGGTTCAGGTGCTCTTTAGCATCTTCAAGAAATGTGTGAGTACGAATATTTTATGTCTCTTGATCTAGATAAAGTATATTATAAAGTCAATGGACTTTAATTATGAACTATATTGTACAAAAATAGAATTGAAAGTAGGTTGATGAAAGTGGTAAGAATGGAATGTGAAAAAAGTAAAGCAAGTATCAGAATAAATAATATACTTGGTTAAAGAAAGTTAAAAGAAGCAAGTAAAAATTGGATGCTATTCCATTGCATGGAGAGAAAGGAACTAAGAACTAGGTAGGCTAAAACTATTTTGACTGGAATTGGCTAAATTAGCAGAATCTTTCTAATGTGCATGTTTCTGGAATGCTGAGTGATTAAACTGGTTTAAGTTAGGACGCTAACCCTGGTTGAAAATGTGGTGGTGTGAGCAGCAACAGCAGCACCTGAGGGCAATGGATGGGAACTAATCAAGGAGAGAAGCAAACTAGAACTAAGGAGAAATTTCCTGACAGTTAGAACAATTAATCAGTGGAACAACTTGCCTCCAGAAGGTGTGGATGCTCCAACACTGGAAGTTTTTAAGAAGCGATTGGACAAGCATTTTTCTGAAATGGTATATGGTTTCCTGCCTGAGCAGGGGGTTGGACTAGAAGACTTCCAAGGTCTCTTCCAACTCTGTTATTCTATTCTATTCTATTCTATTCTGTTCTGTTCTGTTCTGTTCTGTTCTGTTCTGTTCTGTTCTATTCTATTCTATTCTATTCGACTCGACACTGTTCTATTCACTTAATTAATGTATGTGGTAAAACAAGAATAGAAAAAGTTGAGAATGAATAAGGGCTTGGTGAGCCTGTTTAAAATACAAAACCGAGTGACCAGTAGGACACAAATACGTTGATGCAGATTGGATGTATGGGTGAATGAATGAGGATTGAATTATGTATGTCAACAGTGAATGGGCTGAAAGTAAGGACAACTGCCCCTCCCCCAAAAGTCATGATTGGAAGATTTTGAAGAGGAAGAATGAAAAAAATGTGTGAAGTGGTATAATAATAACTTCATGCTGAATGTTAAATACAGATAAATGAAAACTTACATAAGCACCCATTTCTTACATTTGTTTAGAAAAATAAACTTAGCAACAGAGAGAAAATTGTAATCAAATGATCCTAACAGAGTTTCTAGCAATGTAAGTAAAAACATTTTTGCTAAAAATATTTTTTACCTAAACTTCTAGTCCCACTTTAATCATGAAAGCCAGCTGGGTGATCTTGAGCCAGTCACTCTATCTCAGCCCAATCCACCTCACAGGTCGCTTATGTATAATATGAAGAGTGTTGGACCTAGAACACTGCCTTGGGGGACAGGAGCAGGATTTGATAGAGCACTGCCTATTTTGACCACTTGTCGCCTGTTTGACAGGAACGCAGTTATCCAATTATGGAGGGGTCCGGAGATGCCATAGGATTTTAGTTTTAGAAGTAGTTTGTCAAGTACTACTGAATCAAAGGCTTTACAGAAGTCTATGTAAATTGCATCTATTGCTTTGCCCTGATCAAGATTTGTAGTCCATATGTTTTTGCAGTGAAGAAGTTGTAGATTACAGGATTTTTTTTTTCTGAAACCAAATTGTTAATTAAAGAGTAGGTTGTTTGTTTCTAAGTGGAGGGTAATGGATTGGTTGATGATTGATTCCATTATTTTGCAGGGGATGCAGCATAAAGAGATTGGTCTGTAATTTTCAGCTAGGCTGGGGTCTCCTTTTTTAAAGACAGGGATGACTGTGGCTAGTGACCATAGATTGGGAAGGGAGCTGGTCCTGAAGGATTTATAAAAGATTATGCTTAGGATTTATCAAAGATTATGCTTAGGGGTTCTGCAATAACAGTGGAAAGCTTTTTTAAGAACTATGCACATAGTCCATCAGGTCCAATAGTTAGAGATGGTTTCAGTCTACTTAGTGTGTGTACTGTAGAAGGTCTTCTTCTTGTTCTTGTTTGATGTGGTAATTGGTGCATTCAATCCTTATTTGGTGGCATATATTTTTGTAGCAGCTTTTAAAGTTAGGTACATAGCCAGTTTTGTTTTTTCGCCAGAGGGATTTTTTTTTAGATTGGAGCTTTTTTATTGATATGGGTAATTTGTTTTTCCTGATTTTAGTGGTGATTTGTGGTATATATAGTTTAATAACACTATTGACTTCAAGCAAGAAAACATTATAGTGGTCTTTGGCAGTGATACAGTTAAAGAATAGAATTTGCCAGTCAAGAGATGAGAGGTTGGTGTCTATAAGATCATAGTTGGCTTTTTTGAAATTGTAGTTTGGTATACCATTATTATGGAGATTTTTATAAGGGCATATATTGAGACAAAAGTCTATCATGCTGTGGTCACTGTTGAAAAAGGGTTCTTTTATTTGTAGTCCATAAATTGAGTTTAAGTTGTTGCAGAAGTTGAGGCCAAGGCAGTTGTTGAGTCTAGTGTTGTTAGTTACTAGTTGATCAAGACCTAGATTTGTAAAAGCATTGTACAGGGTTGTATGGATGGGTTCAGTTGTACATTCATTTTTTTTCTAATTAATAAGAGGTAGGTTGAGGTCACTCAGAAAGATGAGAGGATAAGGGCAAGAGGCAGCCCATGTTAGCAATGTGGGCCCTTCTCCAAGACTCAGCTTACACTATGTCAAGCAATGTTAAAGTATAGTTCGCAGATGATAGTTTCTGGAAGAGCGAGTTTATGTGCAGCTTGAATATTTTTTAGATTTAGTGACTTTTTGTAAAAAAAGCTACTCCACCTCCCCTGTGGTTTTCGCGATCTGACTGGATCACAATCACTTTGTAATGTCCATATGGGCTTCCTTCAGATAATCTTAACCTTTTTGTGCCATGGAACTCTTTAAGAATCTGATGAAACCTAAAGCCAACTACATAAGAAGTGTGTGTCTGTATCTGTCTGTCTGTCTGTCTCTCTGTGTCTGTCTATAAATACATAAATTTGGATTGTGTTACAAAGAGAACCAATGATGCTCAAACACTGTAGAGATATCTAAGTATTTGTTTTCTGAGATTTTAGCGGGTGTTTGTATGCAGGTCTTTGGTTATTCGGGTTTTCTCCTGCGTAAAATTGGAAGTGTCTTGGCGACGTTTCGACGAAAAGTTTCATTCGAAACGTTGCTAAGACACTTCCAATTTTATGCGGGAGAAAACCCGAATAACCAAAGACCTACATATCTAAGTGTGCATATACTTAATATTTTTATTAATCTACTAAATTAACAAAACAATCAATTTAAAAGATGGGTAAGATATTCTTTTTATTCTTTTTTTAAAAAGTCCTTTCAGAATTAAAGCCTTAGTTTAGCTTGAACAAGAAAATCATTTGGAATTTATATGCCATAAATTATGGGTAATCTTCAATTTACGACCACAATTGAGCCTAAAATTTATGTTGCTAACCAAGACAGTTGCTAAGTGAATTTTATGACCTATTTTGCAACAGTTGTTAAGTGAATCATTCCAGTTGTTAAGTTAGTAACCAGGTTGCTAAGTGAATCTTGCTTCCCCATTTATTTTGCTTGTCAGAAGGTCACAAAAAGTGATCACATTTTTGTGATCTGCAACTCATTTATTTGTTTATTTATCTAGGACTCTGCAACTCATTTATTTGTTTATTTATTTATTGTTCACATTTTTATACCGCCCTTCTCCGAGGACTCAGGGCGGTATACAGCATAGATAAAAAACAAATACCAAAAAATTTAAAATACAATATATCATTAAAAATCTAATTCAATAAGCTGAATATTAAAATAAGTGGGTAAAATTATAAAAATAGAATAAGCCCCTTACAAACCCCACTAAAAACCCTCGATTAAAATTTATCATTAGGCCAGCCCTGCTTGATGAAAGAAGAAAGTTTTAAGCTCACGCTTAAAGGTCCGAAGATCAGGGAGAAGGCGTAGCCCCACAGGTAGTTCATTCCACAGGGCAAGAGCCCCCACAGAGAACGCTCTTCCCCTGGGGGCCGCCAGCCAACATTGTTTGGCCAATGGCACCCTAAGGAGGCCCTCCCTGTGAGAGCGCACAGGTCGATGGGAGGCTACTGGTGGCAGCAGGCAGTCCCATAAATATCCCGGTCCCATGCCATGGAGTGCTTTAAAGGTGATGACCAAAACCTTGAATCACACCCGGAAGACCACCAGCAACCAATGCAGCCTGCGCAGGAGAGGTGTTACATGGGAGCTACGAGATGCTCCCTCTATCTCCCGCGCGGCCACATTCTGTACCAGCCTATGCCTGAATTTTGATAATGTAACCCTGGAGCTGCAATGGTCATACATGAGAAAAAAGGTCACATTTTTCACACCTTTTTCAGTGCCATTGTAACTTTGAATGGTCACGAAATGAACTGTTATACATCGAGGTCTACCTTTGGCCACCACACATAACTACGGGCCAAAGCCTTCATTCTAACAATGCCCGGGTGGGCTTCGTGGAGCGTTGTAAGAACGCTCCCCCTTAGCTCTTGTGGGACTACTATCCTATTCCCCCACAGGAGACAGCCTTTTAATGCTGACAGCTCATGTTGTCTGTGCCGGAACGGAAGGAATTCTTCTGGAACCGGGTCCCTTGGCCACCCCCTGCGCACCCAGTCCAGAACCTGGGACAGGATCCAGTCTGAGGCAGAGTGGTGCGCAATATCTGAAGAGGATATTGGGGACTGCCATTCATCAATGAGCAAGACTAGCTCTGCAGGTGCTGGGTCTTCAACAGGGGTAGGTAGAGGGCACCGGCTCAGGGCATCATCATGCCGACCTTATGCCTCAATGCGAGGGGCACCCTTCTAGACTTCAAGCGGATAGGCGCAATGCTGGGATCCAGGTTAAACGAAACCGGGGAACCCGTATATCTCCCCAGCTGATCACTGAAGACATCGGCGAATTCCCGGGTGATGCCTTCCCAAGAACAGGGGGTGGTGGAGTGGACCCCTAGGACATCAAGTTTGAGGGCATCAAACCAATCCAACCCCAAAAGAGTGGGCAGGCGCCCTCTAACCACAACGAGAGGCAAATACCCCGAGAACTCCCCATGGCGAATATGGAACTCGTAGCACCCCAAAACCGGAATAGCCCCCCCCCTGATAATCATTTAGGGTGATGGGGCATGGCCACAATTGAGATTTTGAGAAATTTGGCAAAAGTCGTTTGACGGTGGACCAGGAAATTAAGGACTTGGAGGACCCAGTGTCCACTTCCATCTTGCAAGGAGAGCCTTCCAGATTTACCGTGAGGTAAATCTTATTACCATGAGGGGCCGCCGATGCATGGCCAACGGTAAAACAGTCTTCCCGGCGGGAGGCGGTCTTCCAAGTCATCTTCTTACGGGTGGCAGGTTCCGCAGGAGGGTCAGAAACCGGCAATGCGGCCCGGCAGACGCGGGCGAGATGGCCCTTCTTCCCACACCGGCGGCAAGTGGCAGCCTTGAAACGGCAATCAGATCTGCCGTGGCTCCCTCCGCATCCCAAACAACCAGCGGGGGACGGTTTGGGCAGAGGCCACCCTTTCTTGGAAGTGGCCTTAAGACGGCGGACACCGCTGTCATCGTCAGAGTAATCTGATGGGTCCGAAGCGACCTGAAGGACAGCTGAGCCTTTCCCGGAAATAGCGGGGGAAGGTTGGAATTTATGGATCTCCGTCGCAGACTTCTCAGCCATCTCAGCTGCTCGGGCTTCATCAATTGCCGCGGCCAAAGTCACATCTGCGCGCGCCAGTAGCCGCCTTTGCAACCGCAGGTCGGCAACACCGCTCACCAGCTGCTCCAGGAGGGCCTCGTCTAGATCGTGGAACTCGCACTCTAAGGCGGCCGTGCGCAAAGAAGCCATATAGGTGTTAATCGATTCGCCCGGTTGCTGAAACCTTCGCCGAAACGCGTGCCTTCGGGCAATACGGGAGGGAGTGGGGGAGTAGTGGCTCCGCAGCTTGCCTAGTAGAGTGTCCCAAGGCACCTCAAACACAGGAATGGGAGCGGCCAGAGCTCTGGCCGTCCCAAACATATCTCTTCCACAAAGGCTGAGGAAATAGCCACGCTTCCTTTCAGCTGACAGCTCAGCGTAATCATTTGCCGCAGGAAACATTCGAAACGGTCGAGGAATGCTTGCCAAGTTTCAGCGTGAGGCTCGAAAGGAGCGAAAAACGGCTGAGTTGCCATCTATGAATTAATTCAATTTCAGGATACAACCTTGCAGGTCCGACTTGACCTTCGTCGCCAGTATTATGTCTGGTGTCCGATACCAGGAAGAGTCCAGTCAGGAACTGCTTTTACAACTTTATTAACCAACGGAATAACAACAAGAGAACTCTGACTAAAAAACTAGGAAACCCTTGACAGCTCTTATATACCGGCTGCCAGAGGGGCTGCACCAATGACAGGGCTCCAAATCTCCCGCCTTTCTTGTGGCGCGTCTCATCCAATCAGCAGACGCCTGGCTGTTGCCAGGCTAGAGACGCGTCGTGACTCTGAGGTCACGAAATGAACTGTTATACATCGAGGTCTACCTTTACTGTGTTACCTTTTTTTGGAAACTTGTGGAAGAAAAATCCTTCTGCCTCCTTTTTCTTCTCACATGATGAAACTTGCTAGTTTGTGGCATCAGGATGTTTTCTTCTGGCTGTGCCCAAGTCAGAATATACATACAACCTAGGGGTAAAATGCTCCCGGGTAGCAATGGCGGTGGGTGGTTCATAGAACCGGTAGCAAAAATCCCTCCCCCTCCCCCCCCCATGCCCAGAGGAGCCACGTGATCATCAGTTTTTCTTTTTTTACTTTTAAAAGCATTTTTCTACAACCTTTTTGGCTGAAGAGTTGTAGAAAAAATGCTTTTAAAAGTAAAAAAAAAAGTTGGTCACACACATCCAGTCACATTACACTCCTACCAAGCCACGCCCACAGAACCGGTAGTAACAAATTTTACATTTCACCATTGATACAACCACTAATTCTTTTAAAAAAACAAAATATGGTGGGAACATGATGAAAGCTTTGGGGAACTGAGGAAAACTTAGCAATGGGAATGAATTAGGTGGGCCCATTGTGTTATGGATCGCGGAGGGCATATTACAATGTATTTCTCAGACCTGGAGCTCTCTTGCAGCTGTACAGTCTTATGAGACATCTGTACTAAAATCTAGCATTCCCACGCCAACAACATGTTTACTAAGTGCAAGCATAAATTGCTGTAGTTGGGATACCATGATGGTGGGTATTGCTTTATTTTTAGATTTAGTGACTTTTTGTAAAAGATAGCTACTCCACCTCCCCTGTGGTTTTCGCGATCTGACTGGATCACAATCACTTTGTAAAGTCCATATTTGCTTCCTTCAGATAATCTTAACCTTTTTGTGCCATGGAACTCTTTAAGAATCTGATGAAACCTAAAGCCAACTACATAAGAAGTGTGTGTCTGCATCTGTCTGTCTGTCTGTCTGTCTGTCTGTCTGTGTCTGTCTATAAATACATAAATTTGGATTGTGTTACAAAGAGAACCAATGATGCTCAAACACTGTAGAGATATCTAAGTATTTGTTTTCTGAGATTTTAGCGGGTGTTTGTATGGTCTTTGTTATTGGGTTTTCTCCAGAATTGAAGTGTCTTGGCGACGTTTCGACGAAAAGTTTCATTCGAAACGTTGCTAAGACACTTCCAATTTTATGCGGGAGAAAACCCGAATAACCAAAGACCTACATATCTAAGTGTGCATATACTTAATATTTTTATTAATCTACTAAATTAACAAAACAATCAATTTAAAAGATGGGTAAGATATTCTATTTTATTCTATTCTATTCTATTCTATTCTATTCTATTCTATTCTATTCTATTCTATTCTATTCTATTCTATTCTATTGTGTTCTGTTCTATTCTATTCTATTCTATTCTATTCTATTCTATTCTATTCTATTCTATTCTATTCTATTCTATTCTATTCTATTCTATTCTATTCTATTCTATTCTATTCTATTCTATTCTATTCTATTCTATTCTATTCTATTCTATTCTATTCTGTTCTGTTCTATTCTATTCTATTCTATTCTATTCTATTCTATTCTATTCTATTCTATTCTATTCTATTCTATTCTATTCTATTCTATTCTATTCTATTCTATTCTATTCTATTCTATTCTATTCTATTCTGTTCTGTTCTGTTCTGTTCTGTTCTGTTCTGTTCTGTTCTGTTCTGTTCTGTTCTGTTCTGTTCTGTTCTGTTCTGTTCTGTTCTGTTCTGTTCTGTTCTGTTCTGTTCTGTTCTGTTCTGTTCTGTTCTGTTCTATTCTATTCTATTCTATTCTATTCTATTCTATTCTATTCTATTCTATTCTATTCTATTCTATTCTATTCTATTCTATTCTATTCTATTCTATTCTATTCTATTCTATTCTATTCTGTTCTATTCTATTCTATTCTATTCTATTCTATTCTATTCTATTCTATTCTATTCTATTCTATTCTATTCTATTCTATTCTATTCTATTCTATTCTATTCTATTCTATTCTATTCTATTCTATTCTATTCTATTCTATTCTATTCTATTCTGTTCTGTTCTGTTCTGTTCTGTTCTGTTCTGTTCTGTTCTGTTCTGTTCTGTTCTGTTCTGTTCTGTTCTGTTCTGTTCTGTTCTGTTCTGTTCTGTTCTGTTCTGTTCTGTTCTGTTCTGTTCTGTTCTATTCTATTCTATTCTATTCTATTCTATTCTATTCTATTCTATTCTATTCTATTCTATTCTATTCTATTCTATTCTATTCTATTCTATTCTATTCTATTCTATTCTATTCTATTCTATTCTATTCTATTCTATTCTATTCTATTCTATTCTATTCTATTCTATTCTGTTCTGTTCTGTTCTGTTCTGTTCTGTTCTGTTCTGTTCTGTTCTGTTCTGTTCTGTTCTGTTCTGTTGTTCTGTTCTGTTCTGTTCTGTTCTGTTCTGCTCTGCTCTGCTCTGTTCTGTTCTGTTCTGTTCTGTTCTGTTCTGTTCTGTTCTGTTCTGTTCTGTTCTGTTCTGTTCTGTTCTGTTCTGTTCTGTTCTGTTCTGTTCTGTTCTGTTCTGTTCTGTTCTGTTCTGTTCTGTTCTGTTCTATTCACTTAATTAATGTATGTGGTAAAACAAGAATAGAAAAAGTTGAGAATGAATAAGGCTTGTGAGCGTGAAGAACGCTCCCCTTAGCTCTTGTGGGACTACTATCCTATTCCCCACAGGAGACAGCCTTTAATGCTGACAGCTCAGCGTAATCATTTGCCCGCAGGAAACATTCAAACGGTCGAGGAATGCTTGCCAAGTTTCAGCGTGAGGCTCGAAAGGAGCAAAAACGGCTGAGTTGCCATCTATGAATTAATTCAATTTCAGGATACAACCTTGCAGGTCCGACTTGACCTTCGCCGCCAGTAGCCGCCTTTGCAACCGCAGGTCGGCAACACCGCCACCAGCTGCTCCAGGAGGGCCTCATCTAGATCGTGGAACTCGCACTCTAAGGCGGCCGTGCGCAAAGAAGCCATATAGGTGTTAATCGATTCGCCCGGTTGCTGAAACCTTCACAAACGCTGCCTTCGGGCAATACGGGAGGGAGTGGGGAGTAGTGGCTCCGCAGCTTGCCTAGTAGAGTGTCCCAAGGCACCTCAAACACAGGAATGGGAGCGCCAGAGCTCTGGCCGTCCCAAACATATCTCTTCCACAAAGGCTGAGGAAATAGCCACGCCTTTCAGCTGACAGCTCAGCGTAATCATTTGCCCGCAGGAAACATTCAAACGGTCGAGGAATGCTTGCCAAGTTTCAGCGTGAGGCTCGAAAGGAGCAAAAACGGCTGAGTTGCCATCTATGAATTAATTCAATTTCAGGATACAACCTTGCAGGTCCGACTTGACCTTCGCCGCCAGTAGCCGCCTTTGCAACCGCAGGTCGGCAACACCGCCACCAGCTGCTCCAGGAGGGCCTCGTCTAGATCGTGGAACTCGCACTCTAAGGCGGCCGTGCGCAAAGAAGCCATATAGGTGTTAATCGATTCGCCCGGTTGCTGAAACCTTCACAAACGCTGCCTTCGGGCAATACGGGAGGGAGTGGGGGAGTAGTGGCTCCGCAGCTTGCCTAGTAGAGTGTCCCAAGGCACCTCAAACACAGGAATGGGAGCGGCCAGAGCTCTGGCCGTCCCAAACATATCTCTTCCACAAAGACTGGGGGAATAGCCACGCCTTTCAGCTGACAGCTCAGCGTAATCATTTGCCCGCAGGAAACATTCGAAACGGTCGAGGAATGCTTGCCAAGTTTCAGCGTGAGGCTCGAAAGGAGCGAAAAACGGCTGAGTTGCCATCTATGAATTAATTCAATTTCAGGATACAACCTTGCAGGTCCGACTTGACCTTCGCCGCCAGTAGCCGCCTTTGCAACCGCAGGTCGGCAACACCGCCACCAGCTGCTCCAGGAGGGCCTCGTCTAGATCGTGGAACTCGCACTCTAAGGCGGCCGTGCGCAAAGAAGCCATATAGGTGTTAATCGATTCGCCCGGTTGCTGAAACCTTCACAAACGCTGCCTTCGGGCAATACGGGAGGGAGTGGGGAGTAGTGGCTCCGCAGCTTGCCTAGTAGAGTGTCCCAAGGCACCTCAAACACAGGAATGGGAGCGCCAGAGCTCTGGCCGTCCCAAACATATCTCTTCCACAAAGGCTGAGGAAATAGCCACGCCTTTCAGCTGACAGCTCAGCGTAATCATTTGCCCGCAGGAAACATTCAAACGGTCGAGGAATGCTTGCCAAGTTTCAGCGTGAGGCTCGAAAGGAGCGAAAACGGCTGAGTTGCCATCTATGAATTAATTCAATTTCAGGATACAACCTTGCAGGTCCGACTTGACCTTCGCCGCCAGTAGCCGCCTTTGCAACCGCAGGTCGGCAACACCGCCACCAGCTGCTCCAGGAGGGCCTCATCTAGATCGTGGAACTCGCACTCTAAGGCGGCCGTGCGCAAAGAAGCCATATAGGTGTTAATCGATTCGCCCGGTTGCTGAAACCTTCACAAACGCTGCCTTCGGGCAATACGGGAGGGAGTGGGGGAGTAGTGGCTCCGCAGCTTGCCTAGTAGAGTGTCCCAAGGCACCTCAAACACAGGAATGGGAGCGGCCAGGGCCCTGGCCGGCCCCAACATAACTCTTCCACCAAGGCTGAGGAAATAGCCACGCCTTTCAGCTGACAGCTCAGCGTAATCATTTGCCCGCAGGAAACATTCGAAACGGTCGAGGAATGCTTGCCAAGTTTCAGCGTGAGGCTCGAAAGGAGCGAAAAACGGCTGAGTTGCCATCTATGAATTAATTCAATTTCAGGATACAACCTTGCAGGTCCGACTTGACCTTCGTCGCCAGTATTAAGTCTGGTGTCCGATACCAGGAAGAGTCCAGTCAGGAACTGCTTTTACAACTTTATTAACCAACGGAATAACAACAAGAGAACTCTGACTAAAAACTAGGAAACCCTTGACAGCTCTTATATACCGGCTGCCAGAGGGGCTGCACCAATGACAGGGCTCCAAATCTCCCGCCTTTCTTGTGGCGCGTCTCATCCAATCAGCAGACGCCTGGCTGTTGCCAGGCTAGAGACGCGTCGTGACTCTGAGGTCACGAAATGAACTGTTATACATCGAGGACTACCTTTACTGTGTTACCTTTTTTTGGAAACTTGTAGAAGAAAAATCCTTCTGCCTCCTTTTTCTTCTCACATGATGAAACTTGCTAGTTTGTGGCATCAGGATGTTTTCTTCTGGCTGTGCCCAAGTCAGAATATACATACAACCTAGGGGTAAAATGCTCCCGGGTAGCAATGGCGGTGGGTGGTTCATAGAACCGATAGCAAAAATCCCTCCCCCACTCCCCTCATGCCCAGACAAGCCGCATGATCATCAGTTTTTCTTTTTTTACTTTTAAAAGCATTTTTCTACAACCTTTTTGGCCGAAGAGATTGTAGAAAAAATGCTTTTAAAAATAAAAAAAAAAGTTGGTCACACACACCCAGTCACATTACCCTCCCACCAAGCCACGCCCACAGAACCGGTAGTAACAAATTTTACATTTCACCATTGATACAACCACTTATTCTTTAAAAAAAAACAAAATATGGTGGGAACATGGTGAAAGCTTTGGGGAACTGAGGAAAACTTAGCAATGGGAATGAATTAGGTGGGCCCATTGTGTTATGGATCGCGGAGGGCATATTACAATGTATTTCTCAGACCTGGAGCTCTCTTGCAGCTGTACAGACTTATGAGACATCTGTACTAAAATCTAGCATTCCCACACCAACAACATGTTTACTAAGTGCAAGCATAAATTGCTGTAGTTGGGATACCATGATGGTGGGTATTGCTTTATTTTCCTTAAGTGCCCTGCCAAATCTCTGTGGTTTACAATAAAAGCTTTTTCATGTAAATTCTAGGGGAAACACTTTAAGTCAAATTGGAAAACTTGACTTTCTCTTATCACCTCATTAATTAAAAAGTAAAAGAATGGCTCACTTCACCTGTGAGAATATCAGTCTAATTTTCTTCTGCTTTGAAACACATTTTGAGAGCAAATTTCACATTCACCTAGTAGGATGAGAAATTATCAGTAAAAGTACAAGCATTTAGCACAAAGCTGCACCTACATTTCAGTAGGATGAGAAAAAACTATTTATTTATTTATTTTTATTTTTTATTTTTTTTCAGGTATGGTAAATTTTCATTTTTCTTATACAAGATAAGAATTTTACTCAAATTTTTAACACATACAACAGCCATATGGCAAGCAGGTGACACGAAGTAGCTAAGTTTACAAATCTTACATACGCAATAAAGAAGGGTCAAGAATAAACAGAATATCATACAAAAGAGAATAAGGAAAACCAACACAATACCAAATATCTTTATCACTTCCTAGTTTTAGATCTCAGAACTCTGGGTTCAGCCTGACCCAACTCCAGGGCCGCAACAGCGGCAGCCGCCTCCGCCCCATGGTCTATAACCTCCCCTTCTTCAATTCCTGGATCATCTAATTCCAGGAGGGCTTTGTGTTCCTCCACGTAGGCCGTAGCCTCCGCAATTGTACTAATTTTTTTCGTAATGCCCTCCCGGAAAATCATCAATCCTCTGGCATCAGCCATCTGAAGCCTACTCCTTCTGGTACAATTTGCTTGACAAAAGTAATATTTCTTTCTCATTTCACGACCTGTCTGGGAATCTGCCTCAGAATGGCTATCTCCTGCCCCTATAAGTCAGTGCCCCACTCCTATGTTTTCTAAGAATTTCATCTCGCCTCTTCTCACAAATTTGACATGAACCTCTCTGGGAACTGCATGCGTGCATATTGTGAATTAACTCTATAAACTCGATCCACATCCCAATTCATGAAATCAACACCTCTCCCAAGAAATTCTCCCAACAATTTAGTCACAACATCTCTCAAATCTTCTTGGTCCACTTCTTCCAAATTTTGAAACCTAAGGAAATAAGACATTTTATCCATCTGTAGTCCAAGCACAGCATTGCCTGTCGCCTCCTCTTTTCTGCACTGCCCGCATCTCACCCTCCAGACCTTCCACTTTCTGCTTGTTTTCTGCTGAGACTTGTTGAGTATCCTTTAAATCCTTTTGGATAGTCACAATTTCTGCTCTTATTTCCGTTGGCCTCTTTGCAAATCATCCAGTTTCTTGTCCATATTAGATAACTTTTCCAGAATTCTCCATCTCTCCAGCAGTTGGTCTCTGACCTTTGCCATTTAAAAAAAAAATTTCAAAATCCTCAGGCAAGCACAGTATCCTTGTAATTTCCTCCGGATCCACCAGGGGCACTCACAGGAGCAACGAGTCCAGAGTACAGTTAGTCAACCAGGAAGTCAAGGGAAGTGATGTCATCAAGATTCTCATAGTGAAGGCGGAAGCTGGACGCCACCACTGTTCCTCAGAGGAGGGGGCCTCAAACCTCCCTCCTAAATTTCTCCATCACCTCTTCTCCAGAGCTCCACAAAACCGTAATCTTCTTATTTTAAGTTCTCCTCTCTCCAGAATGACTCGTGCTCTTCCAGCCGCAGGGGAGAAAACCCCCGCACTCCGGAGCACTCCACTGCCACCGATATCCCCTTCCCTTCTCCATTCCTCAATTCTTCTCCGTTCCCTGTTCACCACCAGGCTGCTGCAGTTATAAATCCAAAGCCCCGGTGTCACCGGGCACAGCGGCCCAGGCGACGACCAAAGTAATGGCCGTGGCCTGTGGCCTCCAAACCCCGCCGAGCCTAGGACGCGCCAGCATCGGTCCCCCCAGTCCTGTATGTCGGCTGGGAGACCCCTGGCGAGCCGTCCGTGCGGCAGGTGTCCTTTTCGGAACACCTGGCCCCTGGGGGCCTCGGCGGCGGCCGGATTCGGTCACTGGGGGCAGGAGAAGCCTCCAGACGACCGTTGCCCCTGGACACCGGAAGTCGTCTCCAAAAAACTATTTATTTTTAGGGGTGTTTTTTAAGTTGTTACTAGTAATATCATTGTAGTTTAGATGGAATGAGCCATTGATCAGAAACTAGTAGTCTTACATTCTGCTATTTGTAAAACAGTTCAAAAGCAGATCTCATTTGATGACAGTAATTGGATACAATGAAGTAATTGGATACAGTAATTGGATACAATGAAGTAATTGGATACAATGAAGATAGAACAAAAACACATGAGCGGCTTGCATACCTTGGGAGGGAGGACAGAAAACTAATATTTGAACTATAGAACATTTCTAAAGTATCCATTCTTCACATCAGCATATTGTTTAATTGTGGGTTTCTCTAGTGAGACAAATCGATTGATGAAGTTAAATGATACAATTTTATAGTCTGTGCTTTAGGGAACCCTTGTATGCTAAAAAAAAATTTGGTTTGAAACTTTTTATTCACTTTTAATTCATCTGGGATGGATATTTCCAGAATGTTTTCTCAGTGCCTTTTAAGACCATTTCATATTCCTTTAATTTATTGCACTTTAACCCATGGGCTTAGAGTGCCTTACACAATTTTGCTAATGTTAATTGTATTTTTAAAAAAGATTTGTAATGCAACATTGTTTAGAAGATAAAATGTAACAGATAAAACAAAAGGCAGAATATAAATTTCTTTTAACAGTATAGTGGAATATTACTTCCACAGTATAAATAACCAACTGGAAAAGCAATCCAAGGCTAGGATTTTGGTACACATTTATCTGTAATGGGCTTGTGTTTAGAAGTGTAACAGAGTTAAGTGGAATGCTTGATGAATTTTCTCATCGTTCCCCAGGAGGCAAATGTATGGTCCAGGCTCTGGACCATAAAGTTTTCCTAATAATAATAATGAAGTTTTGAGAAGGAAGCTGATGGCTATTGGTGAAAAGTTAGGAGAAAACAAATCAAATATGGAATTTTCCAATGTGACTCAATATCACCTTTATTTTTTATACTATCAGTGGCCTCACTGACAACAATTATGAAGAAGAAAAACTGTGCATATGAATTGGCCAGAAAAGAAATAAAAATGTCGTATTTACTCTATATGGATGATTTAAATTATTTGGAAAAATGCTGAACTAGATTTCTTATTAGAAAGCATAAAAGACTTTAGAAAAGATATTGAAATGCAACATTTATGTATTCATAGCTATAAGGTCAGGCAAAATTGTTGAACATGATGGAATACAGCTAAAGAATGAAGATTTGCTAAAGGCAGTAGCACCAGAAAAAGATTACAAATATTTGAGAATTTTGGAAACTTCAAGTTTATTACAAAATTAAGTCAAAGAAAATATTTGACCAAATATATCGGAAAAATTTGAAATCAAAGCTAAAAACCTCATCAAAGCAATCAATACCTGGCTAGTTCCTGTTGTTCAATGTACAAAGAAATAGCAGAGTTGATAGCTTGGATCGGAAAACAAGAAAACTAATGACAGTGGAGAAGGCTTTGCATCCAAAAAGTGATATTGATCCACTGTATTTACCAAGAGCTGAAGAGGATGGAGGACTTCTACAGGTAAAACAAACTTTGGAAGAATCAAAACATACCCTGAATGACTACATTAAGAAAAGGCAAGAACCCTTGCTGAAAGAAGTCAATCAAGAAAAGCTCTCAAAAACAAAAAAGTGAAAGTTGAATACAGAAAAGAAACAATTGAAAACTGATTTGTTACTTTAAAGAGCAAGCAAATGCATGGTTGATACTTTTATTTATTTGTTTGTTTGTCAAGTACATATTAGATAATATATATAAATATAAGCATGAATTGAATACATAAAATGAATACAATTAAAGGGAACATTAGGGCAGGGACAGTAGGCATGCTGGTGCTCTTATGCACGTCCCTTACAGACCTCTTAGGAATGGGATGAGGTCAACAGTAGCCAGTTTAAGGTTAAAATTTGGGGGGTTTGGGAGAAACCACAGAGTTCCATCCCAAAACTTCCCAAAAACCATCCCAAAAGAGTTTCACATGCATGGTCAATACTTGAAGAATATAGAAGGAAAATCTGATAAAACACCAGGATGGAGTTGTTTAAGATCAGGATTGTTAAAGAAAGCAAGTGAAGGCTTTATTTTAGTGACTCAAGAACAAGCTTTAGCAACCAAACTTTGCATGAAGTCAAACATTTTACATGTAACAAACAGCAAATGTTGCCTTTGTAGTGAAAAGGATTGAATGGAAACAACAAAACATTTGTTGCCTCAAAATTTCACAAGCTGACTACAGGTAGCCTGATCACACAATTGCCAGAATTATCCATTGGAAACTTTGCCAAAAGTTAGGATTTGAATATAGTAAAAGCTACTATCAGGTTATGAAGGCCTTGGAAAATGACAGGTTAATATCTTATGGGACACAAGCATTTTGGACATAACATGCCTGATACAGCAGTTATTGAAAAGAGAAATTTGCTTCATTGATGTTGTTATAGTGGTGATGCTAGAAAAGCATTTGGAAAAAACACGACATACTGGGATTTGCATATTGAAGTTGAACACTTATGAAACAAGAAATCCATTGTTATATCAGTAATGATTGGAGCCCTCAGAGCAAAACTTAGATGACTTCCTAAATTTATAAAAAAAAAAAAAACCAAAAAAACCCACTCTGCTTGGAACTGCCTATATTTTCAGATGCTAACGTAATCATTCTTAGGTTCATGGTTATGACTTGAATTATTAAGTATTTTTACCAGGCGTAGAATATGTACAGTAGTGGCCAAATTGTGGAAACCTTTTGGAAAAAGTGTATTTTCTAAAACTAGCTAATAACACCAGTTTTTTGGGGAGTAATATCATAAAATTATTTATCAATGGAAAGATAATTTAATTAATAATGTAATGCAATAACTTTTATGAAGGATTTGCTATTAGAATAGCAGTTACAGTATAAAGAAGAAAAGTGAAACACGTAGAAAAAATGAGATATACAAATCTTTAGCATGAATCACAGCCTTACAATGTCTTCCCATGGAGTGAACCAAGTCTTTAAATTCTGCAACTGTTATAATGTGAAACCAAGATTGAATGATTGCTTCTATCAACTGGGTTTTATTGCTGGGTCACTTTTGGCTAACAAGTTTCTTTAGTCGGCTCCATAGATTTTCAGTTGGGTTAAGGTCTGGGCTATTCCCAGGCCATTCCAGCAGTGTAATATGATTATCTTGAAATTCCAAAAAAATTCTCAAAAATACACTTTTCCCAAAAGGTTTCCACAATTTTGGCCACTACTGTATCTATCTGTAGAATTTTGACACATAAAACTAATAATAAGGCATTTGAAGAATATCTGAAAGACAGTGGAGAAAATGCACTGAAGCTAATATACCATGAAGGTTTATGTCTACTGGAGAGATCAGATTGGCTTACAAGAAAGAGCAAATGAAGAATAGAAAAGAAAAATGACAAGGTGAAGTATTAATGACATCACCAGTATATTAGCAAAAAATAGCAGGAAAGGAGATAGCAACAAGACCTGGCAATAGTTAAAAGCAGGAAAGTTGAAGAAGGACACAGAGGGGCTAATTCTGCTTACACAAGACCACATCATCAAAACAAATGCAAACAAAGCTAGAGTTGGGTAGACAACAATAGAAAGTTAATGCTGCCTCTGTAAAAAAGCCTGAGGAAACAATGGACCGCCTACTTCGATGTTGGAAGTTCTAACAGACTGATTACAACAGCATGACAAAATAGCAATATGGTACATTGGAAGATCTGCAAGAAATACCATTTGCCTGCAAGCAAGAACTGGTGGGACCATAAAATAGAGAAAGTCATAGAAAATGAAGAAGCTAAAGTGTTTTGGGACTTCTGAATTCAAACAGACATGCAGCTGCCACATAACACTTAACAATTATCAATAAGAAAAGTAATAAAATCTGAGTAGTGCATGTGGTACTAGCAGAAGAGAAGAAAGAACTGGAAAAAATTAGAAAATACAAAGAACTGCAAATAGAAATAGAACAACTATGGCAAAAAAGCAAAGATCGTACTTTGGATACACTTTGGATGCAATCCCCAAACAACCAGAGCACCACTTGAATATCATTGGCACTGACAAGATCACGATCAGTTAATTGCAACAGGCAGCTTAGGAATAGCTTACATTCGGTGACAATACCTTTAATACCATCCAACAATAACAGCTGCCTACCCTAGGTCCACGAGAAGGACTCAATAGGTGGATAAAAATGCCATATCCAGTCTAAACATCTGGCTGACTGTACAACAAGCTATAATAATCCTTTCTGTCATGGGGAGCATCTTGTGATGCTTGTTAGCTCCCAACCCGCACAAGAGGTTGGGAGTTATGCTGGCAGTAGTGTATTCTACCAGCAGGGTCACCCATGCCAGATAGACCTGAGAGGAAGAGCCAGATGAAGTGTGTCCATCAAGCTGTTTAATATGGTGAGAAACAAACAAACAAAAAAGAATCATATACCAGAACAGTCAATGCTCAAGCCAACAAGGACCATGTCAAATGTTAAGAGTTTGTGGGCATCTGTTGGTAAGTGAGCAACAGAACTCAAAAGCTACTGCCAATCTTGTACTAGGAGCCACCAGGATCTAGCCTTGTAGGGGAGAACAACAATTACAGATAAGACAAAAGTATACTGTGTTTGAAAATTGCACATTATGGCCTGATGTCATAAATCAGAATCAACAAAGTAGGGATTCTTAAAGTGAATGTTTGAACATTGGAAAGCCCCCCTCCCCCCAAAAAATAATAATAGAAGAATAGTAGAAGAAACTCAGATGACAACAATTGCAAATGTAAAGGAAAAAGCTGAAATGAACTATAGAAATAATAACTTAGAGAAAGTAGTAACTTGTGGTCAGAACAGACCAACACTGAAATAATCTGTGAAATGATACTCCCTCAAATAAGAAGAATTAAAAGAGAAAAATATGGTGCATATAGAATTACCAGTAGAAAGACAAAGACTGACAACGTTTAAAGTACTATAGTGCTCAAAAAAAGCCTATAATGAAGAATGTGAATAAGGTGCTTGCAAAAATTAAAATATCACCATAAAACATATCAATCAGCTTGCCTACAATACAGTAGTGAGTATTAAAATTAGAAAACCAACAGCAAACTCATATTCAAACCTAGGGGAGGTTTGAATAAATAGGAAACCATATGACAGGAGAGGCAGGAGTTTATGGCCAAAGAAAGAAAGTTAAGGAGGACCCCTACTGGGTCAAGCAGTTAAAAGTGGTGGGCAAGAAGTTTGTATTTTCAGACTTCCAAGATTCTGTTAATATAGCCATGCAATAAAGTAGATTTCGATCATCTAGTCATGTTTTCTGTCTCCTTTATCAGGGAAGGACAACATCAGTCTTGCAGATCTGATGGTTTCCTAGGCAGCGTCTTTTCTCCCGTCAAGGTTATCCATGCCATTCCATTGCATCAGTCTCCAAAATGATTCACTGGAACATCTGTAATCTGTTATCATGTGCCAGTAATGAAAAATTGGTGGGAACATAAAACTGAAAAAGTACTTGAGAATGAGCAGTTTAAAATACTGTGTGATACAAACTTATAGTTTTGACTCATAACACGCCAGATTTAACTGTGTTTAAAAAGAAAAAAGTGTGGATAATCGAAGTAATGAATAGAAGACAAAGAATTGGAGAAGATCACAAGGAATCAAGATCTGAAAATAAAAATTCAAAGATTAGGTTATAAATCAGCCATGGTGGTCCCAGTGATTATTAGCACACTGGGTACCATATCAGAAAATCTTGGATTACACTTAGAATATCTGAGCATTGACAAAATTTCCATCTGTCAATTACAAAAGACCATACAGCTTGGACCTATACACATATTACCTGAATACCTTATGACACCCTAGATTCTTGGGAAAAACTGTATACCAGCACTAGCTAAATAACATATGTGCCATTTCATGATATGAAATCTGCATCTTCTGTTTCCAATGCTTTCTATTTAGAGGCACCATAAAATGTATGTACATAAAATTGGGCTGTTGGGCTTTATTTATTTAATTGATTATTTTGTATAACTCATGTCCTAATAAACACTCAAGATGGTTACTCAATCAAAATTTTAAAACAAAAACAATAATAAAAACTAAATTAAAATATCAGTTAAAACTATAAATTAGGACTGATTTCTCATGTAATATCTCACATTTCCAGCCTAAAAATTGAAAGTGAAACAAAAAATGGGAGAATTGTTCATATTTCCTTAATAAACATAAATCTTTATTGTTACACGTTATAGTTATCTGATAACCCAGAACGAATATTACCACTTAAAGAGGTTAAAATACTGGAGTTTGCCTCTGGGATCAGAGAGAAAATGGGAAGGAGAGGGTAAACTCTATGTATACTCTAACTAGTTTAAAAATAATCACAGAATTTTATAACATAAACCTTGAACTAAGCTGCTAGTCACTTTACTTGATGTCCAAGTTTTCTACCCAGTCCAAATATTGGCAAAACTATGGGGTGACACAAATCGTATGAGTGTGCCATATTGTAAATCTACTCCCTAAATTGTGCCGAAACTTTGAGACTATCTGAAAATTCCATACACTGTGGCAATTCCTCTTTTAAGAATATGGAATCCTCATTGTTTTTCCTTCAAGGCTCCCATGCAATTTCTGAGACAGACATTGGACTAAGATTTAATAATTCCTTGCTCTAAAGAAAGCAAAAATCCTGCCTGTGTGGTGCCAATAACAGTCTCCTGAAAATTTCTGCTTCAATGGCTAAATATGACTGTTTTGTTTATTTCAGTAAGGAAAAACAGAGGACAGATTAGATTGGAAATCCCTATATATAGTAAGTTTCCTGCCCAGATAAAACAGATATCTGTTTATTTGGGTAAAATAAATTTAGTAGAAATATTTATTAGTTTCATTTAGTGACTGGTTCTATGTTTATTACAAAATTTTGCGCATGGGAGTGAACTGATAACAAAGGTAAGTGAAACCAATCCCTGGCTTCAAGTGCCAAATGACAAAACTTCCATTTTGAGATCCATACTGAGTTTCTGATAAACAATTGAGCTTATCCACTAACAGAACAATTATTGTCAATGAAGTAGCTGGTTATGTACTGCACATTTCCAAAATCAGCTCTGGAGAGTTGGAGTTCATCATCCATGTCCTTGGAAGTAAAAGAGAATTACTGAATAATATTATTTGCTCATTACTAAAGGCACACTCTGCTTTTCTGATTATATAAGTGGTCAAGGCAGTTCACCATAAAAGAAAATACAAAATGTGAACCTCATCAGTAAAATCAGCACAATTTCTTTGAGCTATTAAAATCCAGTGATAGACAAAAGTTTAAATAATCATCATGACTGAATGTGCTTCTCAGTTTCAAGCTAATACTGAAAAACCTATTGGCCTCTTCATTTTTTAAATTTGGAGAGGGGGGTTAGGGGATCGAAAGACCAAAAAAGATATAATGAAGCTGAAAAAATGTCAGATTAAAAAGCTAGCATTGCAATATCCTAATGTTCTTTTTTACAACTCTTTCTAAAATAGCAAAGTATATCATTGGCCAGATGGAAAGAGGTGACATTTCTTTATATCTCCAGAATACTGGGCAATTGCTCCAGGCATTTCATGTCATTTTCCTTCTGAATTGTATATAGTCAAAAAGAGACAGAAATCTGATTTGTTATTTTTCAAAAGCTCAAAGTATTTTTTGGCAACTCCCAGTTATGGAAATAGTTTGTTGTTCTCTACTTTCTTAATATAATATTGTATATCCAAAGACGCTGTAAGTAAGATAGCTTAAAATAAAATAACTTTTCTACTAATGGAAATTAAATTGAACAGAAAACAAACAAACATTTCCACCTGATGGAAATTAAACTGGAGAGAAGCTGGAGTACATAAAGTCATGGTTAAGAGGGAGGCCAATAAATCCTTCATCAAAAACTCATGTTGGAAAATTACTCAGAAGATCTATTGTATAAAAGATAAATGCATAATATGCTTTTAAACATAGACATACAGGAATCCAACTGATAGGGTTCAAATTATGTGTTCATGTATGTGCATGCATCTAAGTATGTGTGTTTTATACATTTAATGTTTAAATCCATAATTTGATACATTTACGTGCTGAGAATTTTCATAGTAATATTTGGAAAACTGCAAAATCTCTTGGTAAGAGGAAAACAGAGATATAGGAAGCCCAAAATATATGAATCTGGTAATTTTGTTTACACTCAGGTACAGTCTGAGGTTTTTCAAGCATTCCTATGACAAAATGGGATGTTTAGGCATGGCCCATTTTGCTCCCTGCCACCTGCCACAGCCACTAACTGTCTGATTTTCCTCTTCTGATAGCCCTCTGCTGGCAATTCACCACCGCCACTGCTTCCCCAGCCCACTTCCCCCAGCCCAGCGTGCCAGCCGTTTTCCCAAAGCACATTCCTACCCAGCGATTCGACAAAGCATATTCCTACTCCACAGGGGCTCTGGGGATGTGGCTCATGCAATGGGGCTACTAGCTGGGAGGATCATGGGGTATGTGACTCACTCGATGGTCTGCTGGCTGCAAAGATGGTGGGGATTGGCTCACACAATGGGCAGTTGGCTGGGAGGATCTAATAGGGTGGATTAAGACTTGGGACAAGGGCACTTATAGAATCAGGCAGGCCTGCCTCACCTCTCTGTTGGGTGTACATGTCTGGATTGCCTGGTGATCTCCCATCCAAGTACACTTTCTGAGGTTACTTTTTCAGAGTGACTTGTATAGGCAATAGGGTGGATTAAGACTCGGGACATAGGCACTTGCACAGTCAGGCTTACCTCACAGTGTTGCTGTAGAATGGGGCAGGACAGAGCCCATTTTAATAATTTTTTTAAAAAAAATCTTACCACCAAGATCACCACCAGGTGATTCCAGACTTGTATATCTGACAGGAGATGAGGCAGCCCTGCCTGGCTCTCTGAATGGTCCTGTCCCGAATCTTAATCAGATGGTTCAGACCTTTTAAACATGTTGCTACTTGTGCCTCTCCTTCAGGTATGTTTCCTCAAACCCCAATATGACTTTTCCCTTGTATTTTGGCCAAGACTAAATAGAATGAAATCTCAAGGATGATGCCAATTGGTTATTTTGGATCTTGCCAAGTTCAAAATCAATTTGTCCAATCTTTAAATTTTGTAAATTGTAAATTTGTAGATTTGGTAAAGTTTTCAGTTTACAAAGTTGTGTTAGAAGTAGAATTCATCTTACAACATACTATTTCCAATATTAACATGAGGCATTTGAGTTTATATTGTCCCTAATTATAATAGTGTTTTTTTCAGCAGACAATTAATTACAAGGGATTCTCAAGATAGATGAGCCCAGTGCAGTGGGCTCATAAACTAATTTTATGTAACTTGTAGTCCATATAGATGCAACAAGCAGTGAAACAAAACCTTTAAGGAACCTTCAAGTTTGTAGAGATATAAATAATTTGTTATGTATTGTTTGGAATACCAATCTAGAGAATACAGTAGTCACTGTAAATATTGTGAAATGTAATATTGGACAAAAGCATTGCAAGTGTATTTTTCTTGAACTGAATTTATTTTTGAAAATAAAAGAAACCAATACATGAGAGTAAAGAACAATAAAAGTAAATGTATTCTTTAATCTCTTTGTGACTGAAACCTTGTCAAACCAAGGAATCAACTAATAAATTATGTCTTGATAGTCTTGAACAGAACAAACTGTACAAAACTTATTTTTATAGAAAAAATAAATTGTAGGTTTTTAGTATGCAAGGGTAGAATAGAATAGAATAGAATAGAATAGAATAGAATAGAATAGAATTTTATTGGCCAAGTGTGATTGGACACACAAGGAATTTGTCTTGGTGCATATGCTCTCAGTGTACATAAAAGAAAAGGTACGTTCATCAAGATACAACATTTACAACACAATTGGTGGTCAATATATCAATATAAATCATAAGGATTGCCAGCAACAAGTTATAGTCATACAGTCATAAGTGGAAAGAGATTGGTGATGGGAACTATGAAACGATTAATAGTAGTGCAGATTCAGTAAATAGTCTGACAGTGTTGATGGAATTATTTGTTTAGCAGAGTGATGGCCTTCGGGAAAAAACTGTTCTTGTGTCTAGTTGTTCTGGTGTGCAGTGTTCTATAGCGTCGTTTTGAGGGTAGGAGTTGAAACAGTTTATGTCCAGGATGCGAGGGATCTGCAAATATTTTCACGGCCCTCTTCTTGATTCGTGCAGTATACAGGTCCTCAATGGAAGGCAGGTTGGTAGCAATTATTTTTTCTGCAGTTCTAATTATCCTCTGAAGTCTTTGTTTTTCTTGTTGGGTTGCAGAACCGAACCAGACAGTTATAGAGGTGCAAATGACAGACTCAATAATTCCTCTGTAGAACTGGATCAGCAGCTCCTTGGGCAGTTTGAGCTTACTGAGTTGGTATTTCATGATTTAGCTAGCTGATAACACACCACAGGTCCCTTTCAATCATATTCTTATTAACTCCTACAATGAGGATAAACTGAAGAAAATATTTATTTTTGTAAATGTTCAAGTACAATGAAAATGATGAAATGGACAGACTCCTTGATCTTGTCAGTGAAATCATCTGCCAATTAGATCCCTGTCTTTCTGGGACCCTTTAAGGAGGCCCTGTTTCACCACCATCTGAAAAAAAAATCTCTTGATCCCACCTGCCTGGACAATTTCCATCCACTCTCCCACCTTCCCTTTTTAACTAAGATAATAGGGAAGGTGCTTTCATGGCAGCTGCAAAGGGCCCCAGATGAAACAGATCATCTAGACCCCTTCCAGTAAGATTTTAGGCCCGTAATGGAATAGAAATGGCATTGCTCAACCTTGTTGATGATCTCCAGCAAGAGTGGTATGGGAATAGTGCATCCATTTTTGATCTCCTTGACCATGCAGTGGTCTTCAATGTCATTAACCATGGTGTTATTTTAGGCTGGCTGCAGGGTTTGGGGCTGCGCTACCCCAAACATACCCAGTGAGCAATTTTGGAGTTCTGGATTTGCAACTACTGCTCAATGAACAGATGGCAGTTGTGGCTAGGAGAGCCTTTGCACAACTTCATGTTGTGTGCCAGTTGCACAATTTCCTGGATCAGGAGTCACTGCACTCAATTACTCAAGCCCTGATTATCACACATCTAGACTACTGCAGTGCACTTTATGTGGGGAGGAATACTCATTCTCAATTTATGAGTATCCATAAGCTTCAGCTGATACAGAACACAGCTGTGAGGGAAGTTCCTGAGGCACCTAGGATGGCTCATATTACACCACTGTTCTGCAAGCTGCACTGGTTTCTGGTGGCTTCCAGGCGCAAGGTCAAGATGCTGGTTACCACCTTTGATTCTGAGCAAGTCTCACCACAATGAGACTATCTTGTCCAACTAATACCAGGTAGGACTTGTGATTTCACTGCCAGTTTCTCCATTGACACTGCTTGTTAGAAGGTGGCTGTGAAGATCACAAATAGTGATCACATGATAGTGGGATGTTGTTATCGTAAATGTGAGAATTGGTTGTAAAGTTACTTTTTCTGTGGTGTTGTAACAGATGCTAAACAGGGCAGTCATGAAGCGAGGACTGCCTGTATTATTAAAATGAAAAACCAGAAGTCCAAGAGAGAATGGATGGGAATGGAAGGACCCTGGAGGAGGGCAGGACAGGACAGCAGCCATCACGAACAGGGATGGTCTGTGTTGTGGTGTTTTGCAAGTCTAATTGTGATTTCAAATTAGCAACGAAGAACTAATCTAAAAAAAAAAACACCGCCTGTGCTAAGATAATAAAGCGAAAGCTCATCACAGTGTTAAAAAGTGCTTAGTACAATTGTTTCTTCGCATGAGTACTTTGGTAGCCGCATTACGATTTGCCTTTAGTGAAAATAAAAACAAGAACCCGTAAAAGTCTTCCAGGCCATTTCTTAATAAATTATTGGAGAGGGATGCAATTCTGGGCAGTTTTTGCGTGGGTGGAAGGGGCTCTCATATGCAGCTGGAGGCTTTTTAAAAAAAAAAAAACTGCAGCTGGTCACCCACTGGAACAGGCAAACATTTCTTTTCTGTTTGAAACAGCCTTGCCTACTCATAGAGGTCATCAGGAACAGCAAATAAACTTTGGAAACCCCTCTAGCTACAGGAGAGCATTTCCCCTGCCTGTCCAAATGGCATATTGGCCTGCTTCCAGTCATTTTTCAGGAGCTTCAAGAGACAGATCAGCTAGATTACTGCTTCCTTATTTAATAAAGTACTGGATTTTGTTTCCCTGACAGTTTAGCAAATAAACTTTAGTAATATAAGAATGGAGGGGAAAGCCAAATCAAAATGAGACTGAAGACAAGGGGATCCTAAAATGGGAAACAAACATTTGAGTCATAATACCAAAATGCTGTTATTGTTTTTATAAAAAGGAAACCAGGCAATAGGAGGAGAGGTTATTTTTTACCTTTTTTTATTGCCACTACAAACATAGCTTTATTTCAGTTGCAAAAGAAAATGGCCATGGCCATTGCCAAGAGGGGCAATGTAACTTCATATGGCCAGTCAAGAGGGACAGTATAACTCTCCCATTCTAGCACACTGTATTATATTGAATAAAAAGCTATTTACCATTATAGCCAAGTGACACCAATCATATGGAAAAACATTTCTTATATGTCGTCCAGCCATATAAATATATAATGAAAAGTCTTGGCTGGGGAAAGAAAAAAGGAATAGCTAATCCATGGGGCTGTGTGGCATCAAAGAGGACCCTGGAGAAAAGGAGTTGAAAGAGACTCATTGGTGGAAGCAAGTAGGAGTGATATGCTTATTTGACATGGTTTGCTTTCTTTATAAACAAGGGCTGAAAGAAGGTGTAAAATAAAAGATTGGTACCTGAGAGAAAAAAAAAGTGGTTCCATTTCTCTAGTTCAGCAGAGAGCTTTTTAAAAGTCACTGTTTGGAACTCCCTAAATTCAGCTGTTTGTGGGCTGTATTGGGGTTTGTCACCTCCATTTTGAAAGACCCTTCAGCTTTATCATGGTAGGCAAACTCATTTTTTTCATGTTAGGAAAAAGGATACCTTTACACTATTAGGTGGGCAAGATTTGTTTGATTTTATGTATATTTTATATTTGTATGTATTTAGATAGTATACATAAGAGATGTACGTGTACATGGGAATGTAATTTTATTCATAAATGGGTGGAAAGGCCTCAGAGAAAGAAAAAATGACAGGTGCATTCAGCTGTCAGAAGTCCAGAGTGGTAGCTGTGCTTAAGAGAGGAAATGCAAGAATATTGAAGGTGTTTCTGCCCCAAAATGATCCCAGTTCAAAAGACACTGTGTACCTTTGTGATCCCATTATGTTAGCTGAGTTTGGCAGCTATTCCAATTTATTTTGGATCAGCTATGGTGTAATCCAAATTAAACAAAAAGAAAAACAAAAAGCAACCAGGCCATAAATATCACCTCCTTTGTTTTTTGCAAAAGTGAAGCCCTGCAGAATGATTTGGGGGTTTAGTTCTCTATGAAAAGTAATCTTGCTTCACCCTTCCATTCATTTCCTGGTCCATATTCTTCTATGTTTTAGCTATATTTAATATTGGGAAATAATTATCTAGGAAGTATTGGACCTCCCTCCCTCCTTTTCTCTTTCTTTGCATGTAGTTGGCACGGATGGGTAGGTGAATCTGGAAGTGGCATAGGAAGATTCACTCATTTATGGACTATGTCACTTCTCCAGCTGTTCATCCATGAGGCTGATGCTTCTGTTCCAATTTAAATCAGTTATTTAAATGCCATTTAAGCATATTTTCACTCAGTGTCAAGTATTTTTATTCTTTTTCCTTTCCCAAGTCTTAACACATATTTTAAAATGTATGATGAGATAATGTTTGAGTTGGAAAATAAACTGCATTGGCTGTGATCTACAAAGGATGCTAGCAGGATAATAAATAAATTTACACGTAAATTTGGGAATTGCATTTGAGGGTGCTTGTGGCATATGAAGTTGTAATGGCCTGGCATGGATGTTGTTCAGCTGGCAGGAGTTGGTATAAGGAGAGAGCCAAAGAGAGAAGCAGCTCATTTCTCTGGCTTTGAAAGGCAACTAGGATGTTATGAGGCCTGATGAGCTGATTGGGCGACTGTGTGGAGATGAAGAGTAGGAGTCCCATTGGTCCAGTCTAGACCTCTGGGAGGGGACATCACCTCCTCAGTTGCTGGGGACGAGGGGGACATGCTGCCAATCTGACTAAAATTGGAGAGGAATAAAAGGAGAGGAGAAAATGAGAACAAAAGAAACTGACTGGAGAGAAAAGTTGAAGAGTGGATTTATGTAAGTATACAGGTTTCAGTTCCTGTCTGGAAAGGGAGAAGATAGAGCCAAGAGAGTCTCTGCTCTGGAAGAAGGAAAGTGAAGACTCAGAGAAAGGATGTCTGCCCCCAAGATCTGCTGATTACATAGGACATCCTAATGCAACACCCAAGATTGGAAGGGGAGCTCATTGGTCATTGGTGAAGCTCTGGTCTCTGGGGAACGACTAGGGAGAAGATTCTGAAATAGGTTTTCCCCCAGTTGAGAATAGTTGTTTGGCTGAGCAGAGGCAGCAGAAAGTCAAGCTGTGTTGAATCCAGCCTACTCCATCTTTCCATTTTTTTTCTCTTGAAAAGCCCAAGAGACCAAGTGAAAGGGGAAGGAGGCAGAGGAGGCAGAGGGGGAAAGCAGTGGTGGGATTCAGCCAGTTCGCACCACTTCGGGAGAACCGGTTATTAACTTTCTGAACAGTTTGGCAAACTGGTTGTTAGAAGAAATTGTTAGGGCAGAGAACCGGTTATTAAATTACTTGAATCCCACCACTGGGGAATAGTTTCTGGGAGGAAGACTTAGGACAAAACCGGATACCAGTTGAATATCAGGGTAAAGTTGTAAATATTTTTCAATATACAGCTTCATTGTCTACATTAAAAAGCACAAAATACTTCACTGTCTTGTTTTTGTGTCACTTTGCATTCTCCAATTCAATCTGACTTACAACAGTTGAAACGCCGGAGAAGACGCCTAGAGAGCACTTGGAGGTCCAGTCGCTCTGAAGCTGATCGGACACTAGTTAGGTCCTATTCTAGGACCTACCTAGTGGCAATGGGGGAGGCGAGGCATTCTTACGCCTCCACCCTCATTGCGTCGGCAGATAACCGCCCGGCCGCCCTGTTTCAGGTGGCCCGCTCCCTCCTTCATCAGGAGGTGCGGAACGACCCTTTGCAGGGACGAGCCGAGGAGTTTAGTGGTTATCTATACGATAAAATCGCTCAGCTCCGGGACGGTCTGGACCGAAATTGGGATGATCCAAGCGAGGGAGAGGAGACACGTCTTGTTGAGCCGGTTTGGGATGAGTTTGACCCTGTGGCTCCCGAGGACGTGGACAGGTTGTTGGGGAGGCTTCACGCCACGACATGTTTACTGGACCCGTGTCCTTCCTGGCTGGTACTGGCCACTCAGGAGGTGACACGAGGCTGGCTCCAGAGGATTATCAACGCTTCTTTGCTGGAAGGGGTTTTCCCTGCCGCCTTGAAAGAGGCGGTGGTGAGACCCCTCCTCAAGAAGCCCTCCCTGGACCCAGCTATTTTGGGTAACTATCGTCCAGTCTCCAACCTTCGCTTCGTTGCGAAGGTTGTAGAGAGTGCTGTGGCGCGACAGCTACCCCAATACCTGGATGAAGCCGTCTATCTAGACCCGTTCCAGTCCAGCTTTCGACCCGGATACAGCACAGAGACAGCTTTGGTCGCATTGGTGGATGATCTCTGGCGGGCCAGGGACAGGGGGTACTCCTCTGCCCTGGTCCTATTAGACCTCTCAGAGGCTTTTGATACCATCGACCATGGTATCTTGCTGCGCCGGTTGGGGGGATTGGGAGTGGGAGGCACCGTGCATCGGTGGTTCTCCTCCTATCTCTCCGACCGGTCGCAGATGGTATTGACAGGGGGGCAGAGGTCAGCCGCGAGGTGCCTCACTTGTGGGGTCCCGCAGGGGTCGATTCTCTCGCCCCTGCTGTTCAACATCTACATGAAGCCGTTGGGTGAGATCATCAGTGGCTTCGGGGTGAGATACCAACAGTACGCTGATGACACCCAGCTGTACTTTTCCACCCCGGGCCACCCCAGTGAAGTTGTTGAAGTGCTGTCCCGGTGTTTATTTATTTATTTATTTATTTATTTGATTTTTATACCACCCTTCTCCCGAAGGACTCAGGGCGGTGTACAGGCAGCAGTAAAAAATAACAATACAATGTACAATTTAAAATAGAAATTAAGAAACTTATTATAATTAGCCTAGCATTTTAAAAATTTATAAAACTAAACCCCATTTAAAATAAATAACAAATTTAAAATCAATTAAATTTAAAATTTATAAAAATTAAAAAATTAAAAAAATTTAAGCCAGCCCCGCGTGAATGAAAAGGTGTGTCTTCAGTTTGCGGCGGAAGGTCAGAAGGTCAGGTATTTGGTGTAAACCCGGGGGAAGCTCGTTCCAGAGTGTGGGAGCCCCCACAGAGAAGGACCTTCCCCTGGGGGCCGCCAGCCGACATTGCTTGGCGGACGGCACCCTGAGAAGTCCCTCTCTGTGAGAACGTACTGGTCGGTGGGAGGCATACGGTAACAGCAGGCGGTTTGGAAGCCGTATGGGTCTGGATGGGGAGAAACAGGCTCAAGCTTAATCCCTCCAAGACGGAGTGGCTGTGGATGCCGGCATCCCGATTCAGTCAACTGCAGCCGCGGTTGACTGTTGGAGGCGAGTTACTGGCCCCAAAGGACAGGGTGCGCAACTTAGGTGTCCTCCTGGATGATCGGCTGTCGTTTGAAGATCATTTGACGGCCGTCTCCAGGAGGGCCTTCCACCAGGTCCGCCTGGTTCAGCAGTTGCGCCCCTTCCTTGATCGGGATGCCTTGTGCACAGTCACTCATGCGCTCGTTACCTCTCGCTTGGATTATTGTAATGCTCTCTACATGGGGCTCCCCCTGAAGTGCACTCGGAGGCTTCAGTTAGTCCAGAATGCAGCTGCGCGGGTGATAGAGGGAGCTACGCGTAGCTCCCATGTAACACCGCTCCTGCGCAGACTGCACTGGCTACCTGTGGCCTTTTGAGTGCACTTTAAGGTGTTGGTTACGACCTTTAAAGCGCTCCATGGCTTAGGGCCTGGGTACTTACGGGACCGCCTGCTGTTACCACATGCCTCCCACCGACCCGTACGCTCTCACAGAGAGGGACTTCTCAGGGTGCCGTCCGCCAAACAATGTCGGCTGGCGGCCCCCAGGGGAAGGGCTTTCTCTGTGGGGGCTCCCACCCTCTGGAACGAGCTTCCCCCAGGTTTACGCCAAATACCTGACCTTCGGACTTTCCGCCGCGAACTGAAGACACACCTTTTTATCCGCGCGGGGCTGGCTTAAATTGAATTTTAAATGTCAAATTTTATTAATTTTAAATGGGGTTTTTTAGTGTATGGTAAATTTTTAAATTTTCAGGCTAATTTAAATAAGTTTTTTAAACTGCATTTTAATTGTATTTTGTATTGTTCGTTTTATTCTGCCCTGAATCCTTCGGGAGAAGGGCGGTATAAAAATCAAATAAATAAAATAAAATAAAATAAACAGTTCACTTAGTGATTATTAGAAGTTACAATGGCACTGAAAAAGTGATTTATGACCATTTTTCACACTTATGATCATTGTAGCATCCCCATCGACACGTGATTTACATTTGGCTGCTCGACAACTGACTCATATTTATTACGGTTGCAATGTCCCAGGGTCATGTGATCCCCCTTTTGCAACCTGTTACTTATTTAACAACTGCATGATTCACTTAACAACTGTAGCAAGAAAAGTCATAAAATGGGGCAAAACTCACTTAACAAATTTCTCATTTAGCAACATAAATTTTGGGCTCAATTGTGATTGTAAGTTGAGGACTACTTGTACTTGTTTCAGATTTAGGGATTCAAATTTGAATCTTAATGTATAGAAAACCAAGAGCCAGAAATCTCATTGATGAAACTGAGGACAGCTTCTTTTAATGTTTTCACTGTCACTGTTTTGCCTTCATCTAAAGATAGTATAATCCAATCTAGGTTGGATTGGATACCACTGTCAACAGTGATGATAAACAGGTAAAAAGAGAAGAGAGGACCTCTGGTTTGTTATTGATTGACTGCTGCTATTGGGTGATTCATGTTGACTGTCAAGTTCTGCCGGTCTTTCACTAAATTCAGCATAACAAGTCAAAGCATTAGGAGGACACTCCCAATTGCTGGAAAAGCAATCACCAACAAGGGACAAACTACCACATGTGGTGGACATGTCCCAAAGCAAGAGACTATTGGTTAAAAATTTTAAAAAAATGTCTAGAGGACATGACAGAGGAAAAAATTGATATGAAACCTGAACTATTTCTTCTGGAGATTATAAAAGGGAAAATGAGTAAAGAAATTCAATATCTCATACTCCACATAATTACGGCCACCAGAATTTCATTTGCCCAAAATTGGAAACAAAAACAAGCTCCATCAAACACAATGATTATAAAAAAGGTGCTAGAGCAGGGGTCTCCAACCTTGGTCCCTTTAAGACTTGTGGACTTCAACTCCCAGAGTTCCTCAGCCAGCTTTGCTCCCCTGTGCCTCCCCTGTGCTAGAGTGTGCAGAATCAGATAAGTTAACGATGGAACTTAAAGATAGAGAGGAAATGATTTATTATGAAACATGGAATAGATGGTATAATTGGCTAATAAATAAATCTAAAGTTAATGTATAATGTATAGTATAAGAGAAGATATTATAGTGAAATGCAATATTTAAAGTATAGTAAGTATGTATATAATGTAGTGATTATACAAATGAATAAGTAAGAAACAAAATGTATATGTATATAGTTGTTTGAAAGATAAAATGGATATTACTAAAGATGCCAGTATTGGAAAGCTGTAAAAATGTAACAAAGTTTTTAAAGATGTAAATGTTGAATAAAAATATTTATATATATTGGGTAAATTTGGAGATATTATTTAGCTACAAATGTGAAACAATACCCAGAAACAATAGAAAAAGTAGCTTCTATGAAGGAAGATATCACACCAAAATGATCAACTTTTCATGAAGAAACTCTGCCTCCAACATTACGTGCTTTCGAAACTGCTAGGTTGGCAGAAGCTGGGACAAGTAACGGGAGCTCACCCCGTTACACGGCAGCACTAGGATTTGAACCGAGCTACCAACCTTTCAATCAACAAGCTCAACATCCTAGCCCCTGAGCCACCGTGTTAGCTGACTGTTATTATTATTATTAGACTGCATTAGCTGACTCTTATTTTTGTTGCATGTTACATTATGAATAACATACGAGGCACTTGAACCTGTGGCTTGCATAAGAACTATGGTGGCAGAAACTTTGTGAACTGACTGATTCTCTAAGGAAAATGGTGGAAATACTTTCTTAAAGGGCAATGTAAATTCAGTACATTTAAAAGGAACTTTATTGTCACTTTGAATGTAATTGGCATACATTAAAATAAAATTTCATTTTTTATTTTTTCACAATATATGTAGGTATCATACAAAAAGATTATATAGTATATAGACACATATATGAGTAAATATAGGAGGTATAAGCATATATATATATATAGGAAGAAGAAAAGAAAAACAATAGGACAGGAACGTTAGGCACGTTTGTGCACTTATGCATGCCCCTTATGATCCTCTTAGGAATGGGTTGAAGTCAATAGTAGAAAGTTTTTGGTTAAAGCTTTTAGGATTATGAGAAGAGACTACAGAGTCAGGTAAAGTATTCCAAGCACTGATGATTCTGTTACAGAAGTCATATTTTCTGCAATCTAGATTAAAGCGGTTGACATTAAGTTTAAATCTATTAGTTGCTCTAGTATTATTGCAATTAAAGCTGAAGTAGTCTTTGACAGGAAGGACATTACAATAGATGATTCTGTGAGTTAAACTTAGGTCTTGTCGAAGGCGAC
Organism: Ahaetulla prasina; assembly: GCF_028640845.1. Lineage (NCBI taxonomy): Eukaryota > Metazoa > Chordata > Lepidosauria > Squamata > Colubridae > Ahaetulla > Ahaetulla prasina. The sequence goes on along the minus strand of NC_080543.1, from coordinate 93,998,603 downwards.
GGAGTTCCAAGTTTTCTAAGCCTAGGATTTCAAGTCTGGTGGGATAATGTATTTTATTGTTTTCAGAGGAATGGAGAACTCTTCTTGTAAAGTATTTCGTTGCATACAACTCTCCACCTCCAATATACACTACATAAACAAACAAACAAACATACAGTCATATATATGACACAACACAGTCTAGTTTGGATGTATGCATGTACATGGCGAGAAAAACTAATCTTGTGAATAGATGGCATAGGGAACAAAGCTATCAGAATCTGGAAGTCCTGCTAGAAGTACTTTGAAACTTCCTCCCACAGGGGAGCAACAGAAACAGACTATGAAGTAGGTGTTTAGGGTCTTTACCAATGCTTTGAGCTCTAAGCACATAGCGCTAATAAGCAATATCCTGAATAACAGGAAGTGAGCTTCTTATAATCTTCTCAGCTGTCCTTACCACTCTCTGAATGAACTTTCTCTCCGAGGCACTGTAGCCACCAGTTTGTTAAAACACTCTCAATTGTGCCTCTGTAAAAAGTGGCTAGGACAGAAGGAGAAAGATATCATCTGATGCAGGAAATGCAGACATTGGTTTGCATGCTTCACTAAGGATGACGTATGGAGAGACCAGTTCAGATTGTTAGTTATCTGCATCCCCAGGTACTTAATGCTGTTGACCACCTCTACAACTGCATCCTTGATAATGAGTGGAATTTGACCATGCTGGCTCTTTCTAAAATCTCCTGATGACCTCCTTTGTTTTATTAACATTTAGAACCAGATTACTTTTATTGCACCAGTTCACCAGTTCACCAGAATCTTCACCTCTTCCTTATAAGCATCTTTATTGTCATCCTGGAGAAGACCCACCACTGCCATGTCATCCGCATACTTCACAATATGATTCCTAACAGATTTGGCACAGCAGTCGTGGGACATCAAGGTGAACAGTAGAGGACTCAAGACACAGCCCTGTGGGGAACATGCATTCAAGGAGATGGGAACTGGACAGTGATGACTACAGGTAGTCCTCAACTTACGACCACAATTGAGCCTAAAATTTATGTTACTAAGCAAAAGTGAATTAAGTGAATTTTGCCCCATTTTACAACCTTTCTTGGCACAGTTGTTAAGTGAATCACTGCCATTGTTAAATTAGTAACATGGTTGTTAAGTGAATCTGGTTTTAACTTTGTTATAAGGTCACAAGGTGATCCCATGACCCTGGGACACTGCAGCCATCATAAATATGAGTCAGTTGCCAAGTATCTGAATTTTGATCACATGACCACGGGGATGCTGCAATGGTCATAAGTATGAAAAATAGTCATAAGTCCCTTTTTTCAGTGCCATTGTAACTTTGAACAGTCACTAAATGAACTATTGTAAGTCAAGGACTATCTGTAGTACATGATAGAGAGAATTAAGTGTTAGGAATGCAATAACATGATTATATTGTTTTAAAGATAGTTGGTAATTCTGCCAGCTCATTAACTTTATTGAAACATGATTAAATATTTTAGAATCTCTACTTACACAGGGTACTGCCTTCATTATGCATATGCATGCAGGAACATATTGGCAGCTGATACAATATTGTTTGTATCTGGATTTTTATGTGTGTCTCAAGGCATAGGACTGAACTATTTTTAATTATATTGCATACTGAAAGCTTTTAAAATATATTTGCTTTTTTGTTGGAGTCTCCTTATCTTTTTGGAGTCAAAATTGCTTTTCTAATCCCCCCACCTCGTCATAATTCTGAAAATCACAATCTTGTTCCAAAGCTGACAGTGTACTAATTGAACAGGGTGACACACTGTAGACAAACACTCCCAAGTGCCAGCATTTCTCCTTAATTGCTTTTTGAGATGGTAGCTGATTAATTAATATTAATTAGTAGAGATGAGTTGGAAGGAAAAAGTTAGTCTAAGGATGTTAAATATAAAGCCTGCAATGAATTGTTTCAGCTCCACCTGCAAACTGTTGAGTGCTTCAAAATTTGGAAAACAATTTTTTGGGTTGACGTTGACTTACTACCACAATTGGGATTGGAACTTCCATTGCTAAGCAATGAAGTCATTAAGAGAATTGTGCCTGACTCTACAATCTTTTTTTCATGATCATTAAATGAATCTCATAAATATATCCAGCAGCCCTATTGACTTTGCTTATCAGAAACCCCCTAAGAGTTCTCAGAAAGTGATCATGGGATACTGCAATGCTTATAAATACATGCCAACTGCAAAGCAGTCAAATTCTGATCATGTGACCAATTATATTGTAGCAGTTCTGAGTGCGAGGACTGGTTGTAAGTCCCTTTTTTTTTAGCACCATCATAACTTCGAACAGTCATTAAATGAATAGTAGTAGGTCAAGGGTTATCTGTAATTATATATCGTTACATATGTTGTAAGGTAAAGGTAAAGGTTCCCCTCACACATATGTGCTAGTCATTCCCGACTCTAGGGGTTGGTGCTCATCTCTATTTGAAAGCTGAAGAGGCAGCGCTGTCCAAAGATGTCTCCATGGTCATGTGGCCAGCATGACTAAATGCCAAAGGCGCATGGAACCCTGTTACCTTCCTACCAAAGGTGGTCCCTATTTTCTTACTTGCATTTTTTACATGTTTTCGAATTGCTAGGTTGGCAGAAGCTGGGACAAGTAACGGGAGCTTACCCCGTTACGTGGCACTAGGGATTCGAACTGCTTAACTGCTGACCTTTCGATCAACGAGCTCAGCATCTTAGCCACTGAGCCACTGCGTCCCTACATACATATATACATACATGTACATACATACGTACATACATATGTTGTATGTTTACCTAAATAAAGTCATCCTGAAATTTATTTTTTGGGCAAAATGTTCTGGTAAAACAGTTTCTATCAAAATATATTCTAAGCATAATGGCTTTATAATATTGGTTTAAAACAAGGGTGTCAAACACGATTGCATCATGTGACATATTGTGATGTATTGCATGCCTTTGCGGAGCTGGAGTGGGTGTGGCCTACATGTGACACATCTGGCCCACAGGCCGCCAGTTTGACAGGCCTGGTTTAAACATAAAAAAATGAATGTATATATGATGTATGAATATATAAGAATGGGAAAAGCATTTTTCATTTTTATATAGGATTTTTCATTCTTATATAAAAGGCATACATACACACACACACACACAAAGTCAGGTATATCCTATTCCTGACATGATCTTTTTTTCACATGAACCAGAACAAAACTGTCTTTGCAAAGTATAACGTTTTTGCTGCTTATTTAATAATATATGGCAGAAAAGGTCTTTCTCCTTTTGAAATTCCCTCAAATTTCACAGGATTACAAGGAGAGTTGTACTGTTGTTTGTTAATTTTCCTTTGTAGCAATTTGATTTAAAAGACTTTACTTTACTTTATTTTACTTTACGTTACTTATTTTAGACAGAAATCAGCACTGTGACCAAATGGATTGTCTTCTTTAAATGCTTATTTAAAAAATGCTAATGGAAAAATCATATTTCTCATGGAGCTGCTGGGAAAAATGCAAGATTCATATTCATTTAATGAATATTATAAAGAAATCATTGTTTGGCACTAAACTCAAAGATGGACGGATGGATGGATGGATGGATGGATGGAAGAATAGATAAATAGATAGATAAAATATCTCAATGTACTTTGTGTAGGATGGTTTATCTTCTATTAATGTTATATGGTACATTAATTGTATAACAAGAAATTTCCCTTGTCCACATTGATTTTCTCTCTTCTAGAACCATATCTTTTTTTAAAATAAACACATAAATAGGGGGGGACGGACAAGAATATCATTGTTTCTTTCCCCAATTTTCTGATTCTCCTGCCCCAAAACATTCTACTGTTGGTTCAATAAATCCTCGTATATTGACTAAGTCCTGTTGCAGTAACCAGACTCTTAAATGAATTGGTAACTATGTGAACAATTGACTGAGAGATGCATACTGCAAAGATTACTGCATTCAGATAAAGCAGTGTGCATTGTTGTCAGGCAGATGAAATCTGGTCATAAATATGCACATTAGTTTCAAAATTATTTTTTTCCTCACCATTTCTTTTTGTTTGTTTGTTTGTTTTGTTTTGTTTACATTTATATCCCGCCCTTCTCCGAAGACTCAGGGCGCCTTACAGTGTATAAGGCAATAGTCTCATTCTATTTGTATATTTTTTTCAAAGTCAACTTATTGCCCCCCAACAATCTGGGTCCTCATTTTACCTACCTTATAAAGGATGGAAGGCTGAGTCAACCTTGGGCCGGGCTTGAACCTGCAGTAATTGCAGGCTACTGTGTTCTAATAACAGGCTTCTTAACAGCCTGAGCTATCCCGGCCCTTATATCCCGTATTTGTGAATGATCACCCACTGAGATAGTCATTGAATAATGAGTGGGTGTAGAATCAAATTTCCCATGTTTTACTTCTAGAAGGATAGCTAGTTTTTAACTTACAACCATAATTGGGGTAGGAATTTTGGTTGCTAAGTGATGCAGTGATTAAACAAGCCATCATATGAATGGATCTGATTTTATAATTTTTGCCATAGTAATTAAGCAAATCACATGATGGTCAAGTGAATCATATGATTGTTAAGCAAATCCAGCTTCCCCAATTGACTTTGCTTGTTGGAAGCCTGCTGGGAAGGCTGCGAGGGGCGATCCTGTTACTGCAAGATGTTGCAATTGTCATAATGTGAGCCAGTTTCCAAGCACCCAGATTGTGATCACATGATTGAGGGCTGGTACAGCAGTTGTAACTTTGAGGTTAACTCATAAGTCACTTTTTCTGAGGCCATTGTAACTTTTAACTATTGTTCAATGAATAGTCATAAATCAAAGACTTTCTGTAAATTGGTTGTTGTTTTTAAAAAAATGACTTTCTTTCTAAAGTTGGTGAAGAAGTGTAGTATATATATGAGTACTAATAATAACTTCCTTTAAAATGCTAATAACAGCTTGGTCAAAAACATGATAGGACAAAGTTAAACTTACCTATTCTTTCCAATAAAGGAGAATATTTGTAGCTCAGGGTTGAAATGAGGAATCCTTGGTGCTCTCTGCTTTTCTTGCAGACGTTTCATTACCCTAACTAGGTAACATCATCAGGGTAGTAAGGAGTGCTGTTTGTTGTCAGTTTATATTCTGGTGACTGTCTGGGGGTGGGGGTGGTCTTAGAGTTTCCTTGGTTGGGCTGTTTACTGATGGCTCTTTGGAAGTTCCTTGATTGGTCTGAAGTTAACCTTGGAGTTAATCTAAGCTGACCTGGTTGCTGAATACTGGTGGAGAGATGCTGGAACCTTTTTGCTCTCTTTTGGGCTGGTTGATTGCCTCTTTTGTGTAGTCTATCGATGTTGTTGATGTCTATGTGTCTATTGATGGCTGATTTGTTAGAGTGCCAACCTTCTAGAAATTCCATGGCATTTTTGGATTTGGCTGGTCTAGGATTGTCACATTTTCACAATTGAAACTATGATTAAATCTGTCTATATGTCTGTATGTTGTGAAATGAAAGAATTTTCATCATGTCTTCTGACTGCCAGTTGGTATTCATGGATGCGTTCTGCCAGTCTTCTGCCCGTTTGCCCTACATAATGGTTGTTGCAGTTCTTACATTGTATGTTGTAGATGACTCCTGTTTTTTATTCTGAAGTTGCTGCGTCTTTTGGTTTGCTTATAATGTTTTTATCTACCCTTTGTATTCCATCTGTGACCCAGAGACTTCTACTTAAATAACAACAAAAAATGCTCACCTGATGCTTGATTAGATTTATACAATAAAGATAGCTAGTTTGCTCTTTATAACATTATTAAGCACTAAAAAAATCTATTTCCTCTCACCATGATCTAATATAAAATTCCAAAAGAAAATCTAAGATGTGCATAAATTAATAATACATTTATATCTATCCTGACACAAAACTTTTTGAAAATGGCACTTCTTAATAAGGCATCTTAAAAATGATCAAGGATTGAGCAAAGTGCTGGAGAATCTGGATGTTTGGGAACAGGAAATTCCACAAGGGAAGCTGCCTTACTAGTCCTGTTCTGACAGCATGCTTACCTAGGTTAATGAGAGGTTAATCATATTGCAGTAATGCTGAAAAGGGGTTAATGGATCTAATCAACATCTTCCATGCAGTTAGACTTGACCTAAACAGATCCAGTTATGCATGGGATAAAACTAATTATCCAATTACTTATGCCTTTAGAATATCTAGACTTGATTTAATGACCCAGCTTGCATATTTAGATAACTTCCCTGCAACTAACAGCATATTCTAGAACAGGGCTGTCAAACGCCTGGCCCACCAGCTGGATGTGTCATGGTGCTGGCCACACCCATGCCCGGTTTAGCAAAGGGGGGGAGTCCCGATATGTCACATGATGCCGCCATGACGACACCCCTGTTCTAGAATCCTCAAACCAGGGTTATGGCAGGCTAATAATGACAAGGACAGCTTTTTAACACTTGTCTAGGTGATGCTATATGATGCTATAAATTATTGGGGAAGTGGGGGGGGGCTGAAAAAACCCTACTTGTCATTTTTAATATCAGAACAAAGTCCTCCGCCTCTCAAATTCTATTTGTTGCAGGAAAGTCTGTGGCCAGACTTCCTGCAAGCTGTAACAGTCAGCAATGGAAACAGATAGTTGTGCATGTGTGTGTAGTAACTTTCAGTGAACCTCTGAAGGCTAAGCAGCTGGAACTATTTCACACATTCTCAGAGAGAAGCAAACAGCAACACGGAAAGAGATTCAGCCATGGCTCTGTAGAATCAAAATATCCCTCAGTGACTTTCTCAACACTTTCAGATACTACTCAGAATATTCTTTCATCCCATAATAGTTACAGTCTCTGTGCTTCTACTCATGGGTAGCAAGGGCAAGATAACAAGACATCCCGCCAACTTTTTTCATAGGGTATCTAAATCCCTACAAGTACCTACTCCTTGGCTAGAAAAGCTCTTCTGGTTCCATCCAGCCAAGCTGACACCCAGGTGCTACATAGCTCCATGCAATTGATCCCTAGGCATCTGGATGAGTACAACAGAAATCTCCAGAAACTCATAGAAGGATGAACAGGCTGTAAGTCCCCAGCCGCATCTGGAGAAGGTCACAGAAGCAGCTGACCTCACTCCTCAGTCCCCATCCACAGACCCTGTGACACATTAGGTGCCCACTCTTCATAGTCTATGTGTAGACAGTCTATTTCAAATATGCCTCAGGAGGTATTGTAACCAAAGGATTCAGAAATGCTATCCAAGGTGAAAGAGATGGTTTCAGAAAGCAGAACAAGAAATTAATGTGCCCCAAGTTACTTTCATATAGCTGTTTTACCCTCATTTTCTCCTCCCACTCCTCTCCATTCCTGGGTTGCCTTATGACATCTGTTGAGATTACCATAGTTTTGGGATGTCTGATCCTTCTGTTAATGTTTTCCCTTGTTAATTGCTTTTTTTTTAATGTGATGCTTCTCTGTATTTCCCATGGCTGTTTTGTGATACTTGCTTTATATTTATTTATTTATGGGTATTTGTACACAGAGAATCTACAATATTGTTAGTGTAGATTTTGGCTGCTTAAAATTTCTACTTTGTTTGGTTCACACTTGCATGCTATCCAGGAGGCAAACCAGCTCCACACATAGAGTAGCTAATGACATTCTGCAGAAGTGTCAGGGTCCTCTGGAGGCTTTCTCTTCTGATTTTGCCTTACATTCAGGCTGGTCCAGCTTCCTACCAGAGTGGTACCTATTTATCTACTTGTATTTTACATGCTTTCTTCTAGTTGGCAGAAACTGAGGTGAGTGATGGGAGCTCACTCTATCACATAGTGTAAGGGCTCAAACTGCTGAAATACAGAGAACTGACCTTTTTTGGCTGACAAATCCAGCGTCTTTAAGCTGCTGATCCATCACATCTCTTGTTTATAGTCAGATGTGAAGAGGGAAGTAGTGCTGGCCAGGGAACAGATATTCAAATAGAACAAAAATAGAACAAGATCATCTAGAGGGACTGAGAGAGTGAGTAATATTCATAGGTCTGGATTGATGTTTTGCAATCTGCCATGTCTAGGCTCTTCTCCCTTTCTTTGTTTCATTATTTTATTTCATTTAACCTTCCCTGCTCATAGTGCTTGCTTGTCCATTAAAAATGTACTATTGATGTAATGAAGCCTTGCCAGAATTTGCCAGCTACAAAGGCTTAAGATACTAGGGTTTCCTCTAGTTGGTGGGACTTACTAATTTATGAACTGGCTATTTTTTTCCAACTTGATTATATTCTCTTAGACATACCAGGTAAGATAGCTGATTGAGTTCAACACATTTGAAACAAAAGATCAAGATTTTCCAGGGTTTCAGATAAGATTTTTTTTTGTATTTAAAGATGCAGGAAAATATGTGTTCCAACGCTGGATATTGGCACCCCAATAAATGTTATCCAAGTTTCGCAGAGAGTTTTTTTAAAACAAAAGGTTAGTATCAATTGAAATAATATTCAAAAGCTTTTTTGTTTGGATTATTATTAATAATAATATTTTTGTGTAACAGGGAAGTGCTAAAGAAAAAAGATTAGGCAGAAACTTAAGGCAGAAAGAGGATTTCAGTATTCTCTAAGAAACCCATCGGATGAAAAGTGAGCAATATTTAAACTATGTATTTGATAAAATGGAGAAGGAGTCCTGTATCAGGAGGATGAATAGAATAAAAATTGATAGCAAGCAAATGGAAGTGTGGAAACAAAAAAAAAGGGAAGGGAGAATAAGACCACTGCATTTAAATGAATAAATTAGGCAACTACAGTACTGACATAGAGAAAGAAAAATGAAGTAAAAAGATAATATTCTGACTATTATTTAAAGGAGGATCCAGTCATTTGAAAGAGTTGCTTTCTTTATAAAATAACTACTTCTTGTGGTTACATTAACAAAAACAAATCATACTGCCTGGGTTGGCTTATAATTGCATTTCAACAACATCTGGAATGCCACAGATTTCCCATCCTTGAGATACATCAGTATTATAATTCAACATGAGTGCCTGCTTGCAAAGTCATCACACCATTCTCTTGGGTAAGTAATGTTCTTACTTTATATCAAATTTTATATACTTGTTTTGCAATTGAATAGTAATTAATGTACTTATTTTATATGATTAATTCACCTTAGTGGACATTCATTCTGCTTTCTTTCATTCATGTTAGCCCTTTTTTATTTTCTCTACCCATTCTTCTTAAGGATAGCAATAATACTTAGCTTATATACTGCTCCACAATGCTTTACAGCCCTCTATAAACTGTTTATAGAGTCACCATATTGCACCCAACAATCTGGGTCCTCATTTTATTGACCTCAGAAAAATGGAAAGCTGAGTCAACCTTGAGCTGGTCAGGCTCAAATTCCTGGCAGTGTGCAGAGTCAGCATGCAATACTGCATTCTAACCACTGCACCACCAGGGCTCTGGACCCATGTTGAACTTACTTTTATGTTTCTCTTATCATATTTAACATTCACCTCCATAAAACATTTCATGAAAAAATCAACAAAAGTCAACATCATTTTCTTACAAAGTGTATATAGATTCCCATCCTGAACCAACCAAACTCTTATAGTCTTGCAGGCATTCATTACATTTCTCAAGAAATATATTAAACCAAGGGATAGTACATATTCTGCTACCAATTCCATTACTTGGCATTCTTACAGCATATTTTTTAACCTTCATCACCTATCATGATCTTTATAGATTTAGACTTTTACACAATGCTTTGCATCACAGCCAATGTGTCAGATATAGCATTTCCTGCTAATGATAGGGAGTATATTGGTCACTTATGGGTTATTTTGCCTAGCTTCTCTCAAGTAAAGATTGTGCTCCAAAAGAGGATAAATATGAGATTTAAGACTCAAAGACTCCTGTAAACTCTGGCTGTCTCATTCTTCACATCTCCCGGACGTTGTCCCTAGAAGCATGCCACAAGTAAGGGCTTTTTACTATCAGTATACTCCGGGGGTGAAATGTACTTACCTCTCTTACCAGCTCGCTGATGTGCACACACTCCGTCTGCACATGCGCAAAGCCTTCTGCTCGTGCACAGATGGTCAAAACCAGGACATGACGACGTCCCGGTTTGGGGGTGGGTGGAGCCTCCTGCCGCTGGCACTAGTGGTTCTCCAAACTACCAGCCCACAAGCTGGATAGAGCTGGCAGCATTTCATCTCTGTATTCTCTATAAGCTAGAATCTCTGTTCTAGTGGTGATTTTGCAAGCTAACATGCTTCTGCCCACATTCCAACCAAAAGACATGTGGATGGCTGACTCATTAACATACGTTCTAGATTCTGATATTTTCCTTTAATCCCTTTTAGGTTTTCTAAGAGTTTAATTGATAGCTTTTATGTCATATTTTCTAAAATTAATTGGTGAAATTATCTCTTGGTAAATGTTTTCTCATCATTTCATTCTAGATCAATTATTTTTTTTCCAACTTGATTATATTCTCTTAGACATACCAGGTAAGATAGCTGATTGAGTTCAACACATTTGAAACAAAAGATCAAGATTTTCCAGGGTTTCAGATAAGATTTTTTTTTTGTATTTAAAGATGCAGGAAAATATGTGTTCCAACGCTGGATATTGGCACCCCAATAAATGTTATCCAAGTTTCGCAGAGAGTTTTTTTAAAACAAAAGGTTAGTATCAATTGAAATAATATTCAAAAGCTTTTTTGTTTGGATTATTATTAATAATAATATTTTTGTGTAACAGGGAAGTGCTAAAGAAAAAAGATTAGGCAGAAACTTAAGGCAGAAAGAGGATTTCAGTATTCTCTAAGAAACCCATCGGATGAAAAGTGAGCAATATTTAAACTATGTATTTGATAAAATGGAGAAGGAGTCCTGTATCAGGAGGATGAATAGAATAAAAATTGATAGCAAGCAAATGGAAGTGTGGAAACAAAAAAAAAGGGAAGGGAGAATAAGACCACTGCATTTAAATGAATAAATTAGGCAACTACAGTACTGACATAGAGAAAGAAAAATGAAGTAAAAAGATAATATTCTGACTATTATTTAAAGGAGGATCCAGTCATTTGAAAGAGTTGCTTTCTTTATAAAATAACTACTTCTTGTGGTTACATTAACAAAAACAAATCATACTGCCTGGGTTGGCTTATAATTGCATTTCAACAACATCTGGAATGCCACAGATTTCTATCCTTGAGATACATCAGTATTATAATTCAACATGAGTGCCTGCTTGCAAAGTCATCACACCATTCTCTTGGGTAAGTAATGTTCTTACTTTATATCAAATTTTATATACTTGTTTTGCAATTGAATAGTAATTAATGTACTTATTTTATATGATTAATTCACCTTAGTGGACATTCATTCTGCTTTCTTTCATTCATGTTAGCCCTTTTTTATTTTCTCTACCCATTCTTCTTAAGGATAGCAATAATACTTAGCTTATATACTGCTCCACAATGCTTTACAGCCCTCTATAAACTGTTTATAGAGTCACCATATTGCACCCAACAATCTGGGTCCTCATTTTATTGACCTCAGCAAAATGGAAAGCTGAGTCAACCTTGAGCTGGTCAGGCTCAAATTCCTGGCAGTGTGCAGAGTCAGCATGCAATACTGCATTCTAACCACTGCACCACCAGGGCTCTGGACCCATGTTGAACTTACTTTTATGTTTCTCTTATCATATTTAACATTCACCTCCATAAAACATTTCATGAAAAAATCAACAAAAGTCAACATCATTTTCTTACGAAGTGTATATAGATTCCCATCCTGAACCAACCAAACTCTTATAGTCTTGCAGGCATTCATTACATTTCTCAAGAAATATATTAAACCAAGGGATAGTACATATTCTGCTACCAATTCCATTACTTGGCATTCTTACAGCATATTTTTTAACCTTCATCACCTATCATGATCTTTATAGATTTAGACTTTTACACAATGCTTTGCATCACAGCCAATGTGTCAGATATAGCATTTCCTGCTAATGATAGGGAGTATATTGGTCACTTATGGGTTATTTTGCCTAGCTTCTCTCAAGTAAAGATTGTGCTCCAAAAGAGGATAAATATGAGATTTAAGACTCAAAGACTCCTGTAAACTCTGGCTGTCTCATTCTTCACATCTCCCGGACGTTGTCCCTAGAAGCATGCCACAAGTAAGGGCTTTTTACTATCAGTATACTCCGGGGGTGAAATGTACTTACCTCTCTTACCAGCTCGCTGATGTGCACACACGCCGTCTGCACATGCGCAAAGCCTTCTGCTCGTGCACAGATGGTCAAAACCAGGACATGACGACGTCCCGGTTTGGGGGTGGGTGGAGCCTCCTGCCGCCGGCACTAGTGGTTCTCCAAACTACCAGCCCACAAGCTGGATAGAGCTGGCAGCATTTCATCTCTGTATTCTCTATAAGCTAGAATCTCTGTTCTAGTGGTGATTTTGCAAGCTAACATGCTTCTGCCCACATTCCAACCAAAAGACATGTGGATGGCTGACTCATTAACATACGTTCTAGATTCTGATATTTTTCCTTTAATCCCTTTTAGGTTTTTTCTAAGAGTTTAATTGATAGCTTTTATGTCATATTTTCTAAAATTAATTGGTGAAATTATCTCTTGGTAAATGTTTTCTCATCATTTTCATTCTAGATCAATTTTTTTTTTCCTTTAGGCACACAGCAATTACATCTGAACTATTTTCATTTTTATAAAAATGAATATGTCAGGAAATAATTACTAAGTAATTGACAGGTATGTCCAACTAATAAAAAGAATAAGATAGATTCAATTTGCAATGTGAGCAAAATATTTAGTGGGAGTTAGGGTGAGGTCTCTCTTTAAAAAATAGAAGCTGTAATTTCACAGTGACTTCTTAACAAGTTCCTTACTTTTAATAAAATAAATATCAAATATGGCAAGTTCTAGTTTTGCATATAAAACAAAAACTATTATAGAAGGAGATTTGGAAAGTAGGTTTGTAAAATCTACAGACTATATGGAAAGTGTTTTGTAATTGTCGCTAAGAATTTTTAACAATAATTATATTTTTATTTATGGACAAAACATCCTAATTATTTTGTTCTGTGTAATTTTATAATATTGTTAAAATTTTAGTCTTGTTTCTTAAGAAAGAATGTTACATTAAAACAAAGAGGAACACAATACAAAAATACTAAAAATAATGTACTAAATGCATTAAGAGTCTAGAATTTTTCAATTGAAAGTCTTCCAACTCTTGGTGTTTTTGATTATTGTGAATATTCCTACAGTACATTATATACAGTTAATGATAGATGTTACTCACTCCCCCAACAGAAAATTTTAGTGGTTAAAATTGAGAATTGTAAGATTAGCATTCCTCATAGCAGAACGGACTTGAAGTGGAAAGTTGTAAGACCTTTTGCAAATAAGCTTTTTTCTTTATTGATAAATGAAAGTCTTTTTCTGAAGAGTATCCCGCTATTCTTGGCAGGTGGTAAGGATTATCTTAATCCTCAACAACATAAAAAACTTTGTCTGTAAAATTGCATTGCCATAAATCTCATTTTATATTTCCATGCACCAAAAACTGCAGCTGCTACATACTAGTGTAACCAAGAGTTTCTGTTCAAACAGTGGTTACAGTCCAGAGCATCTTTACCCAGGGAAAGGCAATCCCACTTGTCAAACATTAATTTCTATCACTTTCTTTCTCAGTATCACTCTACATCTGGGTGCAGCCTCCATATAACATTTCACATTGTTTCAGTGAATTCTTTGACCATCATGAATAGCTTACGTATGTACAATGGTCTGGTAGTGGTGTTCTGACCCAGCTTCCCAAACACAACAACACTCTGAAGTTAACTCAAAGATTACTTTATTATGAGTGCTGGCAGCAAAAAGTTCCTCTCTCCACCCCAGGCTAACAAGTCCACCCAGCCAGAAGATGAATAGTTATCTACCACATCTATTCATCTCCACCCCCTGCCTTTTATCCCCAGATGGTGGGGCTTCACTATCAGTGGTGACTCTTCCTTCCCAAGGATCAGCCCATGGATTTCCACTGCTCTCCTCTCCTCTGTCTTCTGCACATCCGCACATCAGGCACTGGACCCAGCTATTTCTCCTCTTCCTCATCAGCCATTTCCAGACCTGGGAGCTGTTGACTCTCCATCTGATGGCTGACGGATGGCTGAGGCTCCACCTGTGTCTCTCTCTCTGCCAGATCCACTCCCTCTTCCCCCTCAGAGCTCTCAGATTGCCTTGATGCTGACCCTGACTCCCACACCCTCTCCTCCTCTGATGTGGCTTCTGGAGGGGCCAGCGGGGACAGGCCACAACAAGTGGATGTAAAAACCACATAGAAAAAAACCACATTATGCACATAGAATTTGGTCTGTATTTTCAGGCTCCAAACCAGTTGTTCTAAATCTGCTATTGAAATATAATTCATTATCTACTATTAACAGCAAAAAGAGTCAATTTTAAATATTTCTGAACTCTTGAAATTTGAAGGCATTCAGTAGTAAATGTGATCCAACCTTTTCCCAATAATTGAAAAAGAAGTATTTGATTAAAGGAGAAAAAAATGTTTAGAGGACAACCAAAATGATTGGGGAAGCCACTCAAAGCCCCTTTAAAAAAAATGGGAATCTTTGAGAATTTTTAACTTAAGAAAAAGGATGTCAAAGAAGGACACATGATAATGATAGATAAAATTGTACATGGCAGGGAGGAAGTGGACAGAGAAGAGACTTTGATCTGCGTTTTCAGACTCCAAACCAGTATTGTTCTAAATGTGCTATTTAATATATTTGATTACTTCATTTACGCCACCTATATGAAAACTGTAGGACAGGGGATATTTAGGTTAATTGGACATCCATGTTTATAGGAAGGGTTAATCATTATTATAAGAGTTCATGATCCCTACTGATCTGGATAGTTTTAAAAGAATTTTGGATAAATTCATGGAAGACAACTTCATCAGGGGCTACCAACCATGAAGACTCTATGTTCCATCTGGGCTGAGACAACATTGTTTCAAATGCTATTTGAGCAAACAGTTGTCCCCATCTCCTGCTTTACAGCATCCCATAAACAACTTGAAGGTAACTCTGAGAAACAAAATGGGAAAAAACTAAGATGGGAAGGCTATTCTCAGATTCTGTAAATTTCGAATTTGCAGAATTTCACTTTGTGTGAAAATATACCTTTGCCATTAACCTTTTGAATTAAAACAAAAAGCATTGTTTGTTTGTTTTCCTTTTCTACATGTTTGCACCATATGTGATTGATGGTTCTTAAATTGCTTAGATTTTTCTTCTTTACTCTTTATTCTGTTTTCTATCATTTCCCCCTGTAATATAAGAATTATGGTCTAATTTATTTCAACCAGGAATCTTGCTGTCTCATTTATTTCCTATTACTTCTTCACATAGTGTTTTAGATGAAGTTATTTTTCAGCTCAGAGTGTCTTTTTCCTTATTGCATTATTTATTAGTTTAAGAGGGCTCTTGCTGAGTCAGGAAAGAAGTTGTCATAAGAGACTAATATGCTGTCCTTCCACGAATATTGGAGAAATTTGAAGTAGTTTAAACAGTGAAAAGTGTGAGGTGAATGGAAGATTTTTCACCATTCTGAATAGAGAAAGATCATTGGTTGGGTTCTGATACAACTCCCTGCCCGCATGGTCTTTCCTGCTTCTTTTTGTGTTGACGTCATTTCACACTGCAAGCAGTAGTGAAACATTTCTGTTATTTGAACCTGAAGGTGAAAAATTAATTCCAGGTTCACCTTGTAATAACTGTAGTAGTTGTAGTGCAGCAGCAATGCACCACACGGGAATTAGAAAAATCTGAACTAGATCACAGGAGGGAAAGTTTTTTGCATCTTTTTACATTCATGCCATCCAGAGTTTTCTCTCCATATATGAAAACTCTCAATTTATCTGTTGTCAAAGTTATATTAATAAATATAAGAATGTATTCACTTGGTAGTGATGAAGAATTTTCATTTACATTGACATTCCTGTGCTCACATTCAATGAGAATAAATGGATTCAAATATGTGGCTTTTAGGTATGTGATTCTTACTGTACATGCTCACTAACAAAAGCTAGATGAGAAATATAACTTTTTGTGACAATAAGAGAGATGAGTTTGGCAGCATCTGTTGCTGCATACAGGGTGCCAATTTCTTTCTGCAAAATGCCATTAATATTGAATTATTTCAGAGTATTGGGACAAGGATTTCTCTGATGGAGGACATGGACTCCAAAGCGTAAAATCAAGTTTTACTTATTTATTTGATTAAGGAGACTATATGATCATACAGCTCAAGCAATTATAACTCTGGATAGTGCATCATAGAATAGAAGAATAGAATAGAATTTTATTGGCCAAGTGTGATTGGACACACAAGGAATTTGTCTTGGTGCATATGCTCTCAGTGTACATAAAAGAAAAGATATGTTCATCAAGGTACAACATTTACAACACAATTGATGGTCAATATATCAATATAAATCATAAGGATTGCCAGCAACAAGTTATAGTCATACAGTCATAAGTGGAAAGAGATTGGTGCTGGGAACTATGATACGATTAATAGTAGTGCAGATTCAGTAAATAGTCTGACAGTGTTGAGGGAATTATTTGTTTAGCAGAGTGATGGCCTTCGGGAAAAAACTGTTCTTGTGTCTAGTTGTTCTGGTGTGCAGTGCTCTATAGCGTCATTTTGAGAGTAGGAGTTGAAACAGTTTATGTCCAGGATGCGAGGGATCTGCAAATATTTTCACGGCCCTCTTCTTGATTCGTGCAGTATACAGGTCCTCAATGGAAGGCAGGTTGGTAGCAATTATTTTTTCTGCAGTTCTAATTATCCTCTGAAATCTGTGTTTTTCTTGTTGGGTTGCAGAACCGAACCAGACAGTTATAGAGGTGCAAATGACAGACTCAATAATTCCTCTGAAGAATTGGATCAGCAGCTCCTTGGGCAGTTTGAGCTTACTGAGTTGGCACAGAAAGAACATTCTTTGTTGTCCTTTTTTAATGATGTTTTTGATGTTAGCTGTCCATTTGAGATCTTGCGATATGATAGAACCCAGAAATTTGAAGGTTTCTACTGTTGATACTGTGTTGTCAAGTATTGTGAGAGGTGGAAGTATGGAAGGGTTTCTCCTAAAGTCTACCACCATTTCTACGGTTTTGAGTGTGTTCAGTTCCAGATTGTTTTGGTTGCACCACAAGGCTAGTCGTTCGACCTCTCGTCTATATGCGGATTCGTCATTGTCTCGAATGAGACCAATCACTGTTGTGTCATCTGCGAACTTCAGTAGCTTAACAGATGGATCATTGGAGATGCAGTCATTGGTATACAGAGAGAAGAGAAGTGGGGAGAGCACACAGCCTTGGGGGGCCCCTGTGCTAATTGTACAGGTATTTGATGTGATCTTGCTTAGCTTCACCTGCTGCTTCCTGTTTGTTAGGAAGCTTGTGATCCACTTACAAGTCTGTTCCGGTACCTGTAGCTGGTTTAGCTTAGTAAGAAGAATGTCTGGAATGATGGTATTGAATGCTGAACTAAAGTCTACAAAAAGGACCCTTGCATAGGTCTTTGGAGACTCAAGATGTTGTAGGATGTAGTGCAGAGCCATATTAACAGCATCATCTGTTGATCTATTTGCTCGGTATGCAAATTGCAAGGGGTCTAACAGCGGATCCGTGATGGTTTTCAGGTAGGAAAGCACTAGCCTTTCAAAGGTTTTCATGACTACAGATGTTAAAGCAACTGGTCTGTAGTCCATGGATAAACAGCAAGAAAACAGTACAAGTAAATTCCTTAGATTCTTTGGAAAATAAAAAAGCATAATCAAGGACAGCTGTAGAAGTTACTGCTGCAATTTCATATCAAATCAGTCTTTACTATAGTCAGAGATTAGCATAAGGCACAAGCAAGGCATAGCGTTAATAAAAAAAGATATAGACACATAAAAGATGTAAAACATGTAGGGGAATGAAAGCTCAGTGATGGTAGACTGGGGACTCACTTAGCTATAAGCTATAGAGTTAGATGCTTAGTATGAGCTAGAAGTCATTATTCTGAATACTGGCAGCAGAATCTGGCAACACTGTATGTTGTGACAGTGTTGATGTCTGAAAGGAGTAAAGAAATGTAAAAGTTGAACCATGTGTTCTGGATATTTTTATAGTAATGGTAGGATAGATTGGTGCAAATATTTCTGAAATAAAAGCAGAAGAACATGTGGTGTTGTTTCTAGATGTCAAAAAATGTTACTGTTCCAAGAAGGCTGTCATTCCTCAAAAAAGCGTGAAGAGAGATTGTGCCAAAGTAAAGCCTTTTCTGTGCTTTATAACTTTCGGTTGTATTAGGTAAGAGATAGGTAGAATTCCTGAGAAGAATTTCAAGGACCCTAGCTCAGTTAGCTTCACATTTTATAGAACAATTAAGCATCATTTAATTAGAGCCTTTTCTGGATCTTAACCTGTATCATGTAGGGGAGAAGGAGATTTTAATCACAACTGCATGTTTCCAATTGTATTGGAAATCGTTATTCATTGGCAGGGAAGAATAATTCCAGGGGAGTAAAAGAGAGAATGTAAACCAAACATGGACAGTTATGCTCTCACCTCCACTTTCATGAGGCCTCTCCAAAAACAGGGTGGAACTGGAGACTCAGTTTATTTATTTATTTATTTATTTATTTATTTGATCATATTTATATACCGCCCTATCTCCCGAAGGACTCAGGGCGGTTTACAGGCACTTAAAAACACATAAATACAATATAAAAGCAATTAAAAAACTTATTCTAAAAGCCCGATAATTAAAAAATATAGACATAAAACCCAATTTAAAACCCATAAATTTAAAATCTAACTCAGTCCTGCGCAATTAAATAAGTATGTTTTAAGCCCGCGGCGGAAGGTCTGAAGGTCCGAAAGCTGACGAAGTCTGGGGGGTAGTTCGTTCCAGAGGGTGGGAGCCCCCACAGAGAAGGCCCTTCCCCTGGGCGTCGCCAGACGACATTGCCTCGCTGACGGCACCCTGAGGAGTCCCTCTCTATGAGAGCGCACGGGTCGGTGACAGGTATTCGGTAGCAGTAGGCGGTCCCGTAAATAACCTGGCCCTATGCCATGGAGCGATTTAAAGGTGGTCACCAAAACCTTGAAGCGCACCCGGAAAGCCACAGGTAGCCAGTGCAGTCTGCGCAGGATAGGTGTTATGCGGGAGCCATGGGGGGCTCCATCTATCACCCGCGCAGCCGCATTCTGGACTAACTGTAGCCTCCGGATGCCCTTCAAGGGGAGCCCCATGTAGAGAGCATTGCAGTAATCCAGGCGAGACGTCACGAGTGCGTGAGTGACCGTGCATAGGGCAGTTGGGGATTTGAAGAACAGCTTTTAAGAATTTTCACTGCAAAAGCTTCAGTGGAGAAAAATTGGAAAGGAACCCATTTGAGTACCCTGGAGAGGCTGGGTTAGACTTCATATAATAGCTGTGGTATATTTTGGCTGTCTCTTGTTCTAAGATAGGGTATAACAGATGAATGCACTTTGAATACAGATAGTCCTCCACTACCTTTGAATACAGGTAGTAGACCACAAATTTCTATAGCTAAGTGAGACATTTGTTAAGTGAGTTTTGTCCCATTTTACAACCTTTCTTGCCACAGTTGTGAAATGAATCACTTCAGTTGTTATGTTAGTAACACAGTTGCTAAGTGAATCTGGCTTCCTCATTGACTTTGCTTGTCAGAACGTTGCAAAAGTTGATCACATGATCCCGGGACACTTCAACTCAGTTGCCAAGTGTCTGTATTTTGATCACATTGCCATTGAACAGTCACTAAACAAACTGTTATAAATCGAGGACTATGGGTAATGTAGTTCCTATGAATTTTCCTACTGCCAGCAGAAGTAAGGACTATTCCCAAATATTTGAAGCAGAAAACTTGCTCAATTTTGTGGTCATTTATAATCCATAATTATGGATTATATTCCATTCCATTTTGGCACATGTTAGAATTTTGCTTTTCTAGTGGTCAAGTCCCAGCTTTTTTTTATGGTCAATAGGAACCTTTGAAGCATATCTACATCACCTGCATTTGTAGGGCTGAAAATGTGTCTCCAGACACTTTTGGGAAGAGAAAGATGAAAGTTGAGCTGGTTTCCCAGAGATTCAGTGCAACAATTTATGGGGGAGAGTGGAATCTTTGCTTGGCACTCTTCCAGGTTTCAGTATATCATAAAATGTCCCCGTGAATTGCATCTTACATTAACAAATGTGTCTTCACGTAGCATGCATATTAGGTACAACAAACACTGGCCAATCAAGGAGTCTCATACAATTTGACTTGGGAAATCTATAAAAGCAGCATAGAGTGAGGTCATATTGCAGGAAGAATATTTTTTCAATGAGCTAGGGAATTAGATACTAATAGGTTGTGGACTGGCTTTCCCTCAACCCGTCTGTTCCTCTGCAGCCTGCAAATAGATTCTGAGATTTCAAAAAGGAAAAAAAAATAGTAAACAATTCAATTTGTAGATGTCTTGCATTGAACCTGCTAATTTTCTTTGCAAGTTGATGAGTCTGTACTTTGCAGCCTTGGTCACAAGTCTCTGGGAATTTAACCATAAACACCTATGAAAATATAAATCAAAGTGAGACTAGAAGCCCAAATGTACAGATTCTGTAGCCTTTACTAGTTTTATTTGGGAAACAAAGCTCTTGTTTTCAAAGGTTGTAGTTTTTTATTGTAATTGTTGCAATTTTATTAAATATTACAATTAAAAATATTAAAACGAATACAACCTAAAAAAGAAAAAAATAGAAAGAGCAGAAAAGAAAAAATAGAAAAAAGAAAAAATAAGAACATAATATAGAAAAAGCAAAAATATATAAAGAAATTACTCCCCACCTACATCACAAGCAAAAACAATTTTAATATATCACCTATTTAATACCTATTTAATATCACTTATTAAAATACATCAAATTATCCTTTTTTTAATCCCATTTCTTATTAATAAACAAATCTGCAACTCTTGACATCTCAGTTCTGGTCAGCAAAAGTCCATTAAGGGTTACCAGAGATAATAACATATCTATTTTAAGCTTGTTCAAATAAACCAACTTTATATTCCTGCCTTTTATTTTTAATAATATCAATCTTTAACCCCTTCAAATAATATCCTAGAACTTTATGTCTTTTCTTTTTTTTCTTTGTCCCTTCTCACAAAATTTTCAAAACTTTGACCTTGAAGTTTGGACTTTTTTTTTTTTACTTTTGTAAGTCCATTATAGGAAAGTTATCCTCTATTTTGTTGCTATTTGTATATCCCTTTTAATTTATTTATTTTTTATTTGATTTTTATAGCTACGCATCCTGAAAAGTGATTCTGGGCAGCTGATGTTTTATGAATGAGAACACATCAGCTGATATCATTTGTTTATCCAGCGAGGCATCTTTTTCTATATCATTCTTATAGCCTGTCATTTTTAAATCCACTTTCAGATGAGTCTTGTTCTTGTGTGGTAAACAGTATTCTTCTTCCAACACAACTTTTAAACACAATCTAAGTATAATAGTGGATGCTCTTAAAATTAACTTCTGTGTCCATTATTCACAAATATCCTTTAGAACATTGCAATAATTATAATCCTTCAATAATTTACTTCTTTCTACTCCTCTCTAAGTCTTCAAAGTTCCATCCTATCATTTTTTTCAAGAATTCAAAACATTTTCCAGATGGGAAGGAGACTTATGATTGTTGTCACTTGTTTTTGGATGACATCAACGATAATTAATTATTATCACCACCACTATTATTATCACCACCACTATTACCTGCCTGTACACCGCCCTGAGTCCTTCGGGAGAAGGGCGGTATAAAAATCAAATAAATAATAATAATAATAATAATTACCACCACCACCATCTCCTCCTCCTCACCCTCCTTCTTTCAACAGAATGAGGTATCTACTTTAAATTCAATTTTAATTTAAGAAAGGATTAAAATTCAATTTTAATTTTAGTAATTATAGGTTATTCAGATAGTTGGTCACCTAATATATTATTTTTATATGTCAGTATCATGGAATAGTGACCTTCAGGCAATTACTGTCTCTAAGCCCTAGGAAAAATATACTGTGAAACTACTTTTGAAATCTTGCCCCAAAAATTGCTTCAGCTTATACAGGCAGAAACCAGGACTCAGCATTGACTTTATAAAGAGCAGTAGTGGTGCAGTGGTTACAATGCAGTACTACAGGCTAACTCACTGCTCATTCCAGGAATTCAATTCTGAGCACTCAAGGTTGACTCAGGCTTCCATCTTTCCGAGGTCAGTAAAATGAGGACCTAGATTGTTGGAGGCAATATGCTGACTCTATAAACCGCTTAGAGAGGGCAGTAAAGCACTATGAAGCGGTATATAAGTCTAAGTGCTATTGCTATCAAGGTACCTCAAAATACTTTATTTGAACTGCAAAGTTTAGCACTACCACCAGATAGCAGCAGAGTTAGCAATTTCTATGTAGTTTTGCAGCCATTTAATTGTCATTCCCATTTTTTGCTACTTAACTATAATCTCCGTAAAACACAATGAATGTTGCTAATCCAAAATGTGATTACAAAGAACAGAAAATGGAATTAAAATATTTATTAATAAAGAGACTGAAATGGAAAATGAAATGGGAAAGATTTCTTATAAATTCCTACAAATAAACTTTGCCAGCAGATGCAGTACTTATTAGTAAAATGACCTTTAATGCTGGAAAATCTATTAAAACAGTATAAAGTCTAGTATAAGAGTCAGAGGTCTGCCTGCCCTTAAGCAAAATTGCTTTAAAAAATTGAAAATTGCCTACCTCTGACCTACTAGTATAACCATTTTCTTCTTAAATCTGCTGGTTTTCTCTTTCAGCTTGATTTCTAAGGTCTCCAAGGATCAAGCTGAAGGTTTTTTACGCATGTCCTTGAGCTGAGTTTTTTTTAATGCATAAACATTCTCTCTCTCTCTCTCCCTCCCTCCCTCCCTCCCTTCCTCCCTCCCTCTTTTAATCGACCCTGAGACTGTAGTGGCAGTTGGAGAAATTGAGGGTCACCTTACTCAGCTCCGTGGCATATACATTTAATAAGCTAATGTGATTTGACCTTTCAGTGCTATTTATATGATTTTCTTGGTATAAAGTAAGTTTGAAAGTGGTGACAGGCTGGATATACAGTATAATTAGTTTTTGTTCTCAATTCACAGAGGACTCCTTTCCTCTTCAGCCTTTTTATACCTGGTAATTATTGTTCTTGTCCTGAGTTACTTCAATCATATGAGCAATTCATTTGAAGTTGTTGTCATATAGGTGATAAAAATGGGCCGAAGGAATTGATAACCTTTGTGTCAATCAGTGGCAGCAGTTGTCAAATAATGATGTTATAAGTAGTATTGCAATGGATGCTGGAAGGACACTAGAATTGGCTCATATACCAGCTTTTTCCTACTATTGTTCCTAATTGAAGAACATTTTGGAGTTCTTTTCAGGTGAAAAATTGCAGGTTTCTTTTTCCTTCCAAGAATCATTGACAATAACTGCCCTTGTCAAGATTTTTGCAATGCATTGCATTGTGGTCAATGTCCTATGAAAGTATTCCTAGGGTCTATGGTGGTGTTTCTCAAACTTAGCAATTTTAAGAACTATGGACGTCAGCTCCCAGAAATTCCCAGCTAGCATGATGGCTAGAGAATTCTGGGAATTGAAGTCCACAGGCCTTAAAGTTGCCTAATTTGTAAAACACTGGACTAGGAGGTTGCTGTAATGGAACTCCTATAGCAAAGTCTTATTCAACAAATCACAACTTTGTTGCAAGTTTGGATAAGGAAGTTGCTGTATCATAGATGCTGGTATTAGATTTGCCCATTTGAGGTAGCTTGATTCAAAAATTGTTGCCCTTCATTGCACTGTTTCACCTAGTTAAAGGTTATGGAAGCAACAGTTTTAGTATATACATACATACAGGCACAGAATTGAGCAACATTAAGCTCCCTGCTCTCTGCCAGGGTATTTCATCAGAGGGCTAGGGCAAGGGTAGACAAATATCATCCAAGATTCCCTATAAAAATAACCAATGTACATATGACACAGGCCATATTTACAGGCCACTCTACAGAGCCATACCCACATGGACATAATTGCTGATATGGAGGGATACCTTTATAATGCCTAAAGAACTGCAGTGGTTAGTGTATCGAAACTAGTTATGGTCAAGGTCTGGAGTGAAGGAAAGGAAGATTATTGTTTACACTCATTTTTTAAAAAATCTAGAGACTGTGAGACTGGATATCAGGATTTTAGATTGGTTTGTAGTCAATTATCCAAAATATTCTACTTTAGAAAATTCCCAGAGTTTTCAAGCCTCAATGGCAGGGTGTTTTCCAACAGAGACCTATAGACTGGAGTCTGCTATTAACTCTTTTTAGCCAAATTGATTTTAAATGTTTTCTGAGAACAGGTGGGGAAAAATAATAATTTTAACCTGAAATTAATGACATAGTACCAAGTTCTGGCTACCCATGGAAATCAAACCTGTAAAAGCAGCATTTTGGGGTCAGATTGACACTGCAATGATTCTCTTATAAATTTGGATTGGACAGGTTCCAGGATATTAAACTTTGTAAAAGTACAAATCTGAATTCCATAAAGAAGCTGAGAAATAGCTTTAACCAAAAAAAAACCCCCAACATCTTGCAGGCTACAAGAATAAATGTGTTCCCTTTGAATGGAAAAATATCAAGATAGCTGAAGAGCTACATTGAACAACATTGGCCCGATAAGAGAAATGTGTGTCTCAAGATAAGGAGGCCTGGAATTGCATCCCAAGATACTGATAAGTATGTATCTGCTCTATTGGAATACCATTAATTTTTCATTTATGTATCCTATAGTAATGTGTAAAAACTACCACTTTCATTTTTTGATAATTTATAACAAGCTGCTCTTCTAGGCAAAAAGAAGCCAATATCCACAATGTCCTTCTTAGTCCCACCTCAGACAGACAAAATTACTATATCATCTATAACAAAAGCTAGAATTATATGATCTAATAATCCTGGAATATGATAATAAGCAGAAGATGTAAGAGCTTGAATTATTGAATTACTCTATAAGTTTAAAAGTATGGGTGCTGTTATACAGCCTTGCCTTATCCCTTTCTGTAGTAACAGTTGCAGAAATGCCCATAAGGGAACATAGGATGTTAGAATAAGGAGCCTCAATAAGAGGGAACAATCTTTTACCTATTGAAGATCCCCTTAGTTTTCCCCTAGCACAGGGGTCAGCAACCCATGGCTCTGGAGCCGCATGTGGCTCTTTCATCCCTCTGCTGTGGCTCCCTGTCGCTCAAAATATGCATCACAACCACCAATGTGTAACACCCACTAGCACATGATTTATTCAAGTTTTCAACCCCCGGTAGGCAACCATGGATAAATCCAAGAAAAGAAAACTTTCAGAAGAAAACACAATGTTTAATTCAACTACATATACTAGTTTTGTGCTGCTCAGGAAATAGTCAGGCATGGGAAGGATTTTGTGGCTCCCAGTGTTTTCTTTTTTGGGGGGGAAATGGGTCTAAATGGCTCTTTGAGTGTTTAAGGTTGCCGACCCCTGAGCTAGCATCTCCTTGGAAAGCAATTCAAAGCTGATTTGAGATCCACAAAGGCTGTGAAAAAGGAGTCTTTGGGTGATGAGGTATATTTTTTGGCTAAAGGGTGCAGGACCAGTCAATGATCAAGACTGAATATTCTCCTCTGAATCTTACCTGCTCCCCAGTAACCATTTGGACACTATCCAACAGCTTTAAATAAAGATATTTTGGATATATTTTGCTTATTGCATTGAGCAAGCCATAGATTTGTAATTGGCAGGATCACATCCTTTAGTCTTATAGAAAAGGATGACAATTATTATTATAATATTATATGATTATATATATATATATATATATATATATATATATATATATATATATATATATATATATATATATATATATTCTGAGGTTTTCACGGTGTTTGTATGTAGGTCTTTGGTTGTTGGGTTTTCTCCGTGTAAAATTGGAAGTGTCTTGGCGACGTTTTGACGAAGTCTCATTCGTCATCTTCAGGCTTCAGCTTCGTGCTTCTGGGAGCAATGTGTGATCGCAGCTGTTTCTTCCTTTTAACTGCTAGTGGGGGTTGAACTGATTGGGTGGGAGTTTGGCTGTGCTCTGATTGGCTGGGGGGTTTTTTGTGCTCTGATTGGCTGGGGGTGTGTCCTGTTTGGGTGGGATTTTACACGGGAGAAAACCCGAACAACCAAAGACCTACATATATATATTACATATAATATTATTATTATAAAAATTATCATGTAACTTACAACTTCTCCACTGCAAAAACATATGGACTACTAATCTTGATCAAGGCAAAGCAATAGATGCATAGACTTCTGCAAAGCTTTTGACTAAGTAGTACATGATAAACTCCTCCTAAAACTAAAATCCTACGGCATTTCAGGACCTCTTCATAATTGGATAACTGCTTTCCTCTCAAACAGACAACAAGTGGTCAAAATTGGCAATGCTCTATCAAATCCTGTTCCTGTCAAAAGGCATTCCTCAAGGCAGCGTTCTTGGAGCAACACATAAATGATCTCTGTGACCATATCTCAAGTTATTGTGTTCTCTTTGCTGACGATGTCAAACTATTTAACACCACCAACAATACTACTACCCTTCAAAAAGACCTTGGCTTAGTATCCGATTGGTCTAAAACTTGGCAACTCCAAATCTCAACTAGCAAATGCTCAGTCTTACATATTGGAAAAAAGAACCCAAACACTAAATAAAAGCTTGATGGACATTACCTTACAGATGACCCCCACCCTGTTAAAGACCTTGGAGTTTTCATATCAAATGATCTAAGTGCCAAAGCCCACTGCAACGACATAGCAAAAAAGGCTCTAAGAGTTGTAAACCTAATTTTGCGTAGCTTCTTTTCCAAAAACTCTACACTATTAACCAGAGCATACAAAACATTTGCTAAACCTATTCTTGAATACAGCTCACCTGTCTGGAACCCTTACCACATTTCTGACATTAATACAATTGAACGAGTCCAGAAATATTTTACAAGAAGAGTTCTTCGCTCCTCTGTAAACAACAAAATACCTTATACCACCAGACTTGAAATCCTGGGATTAGAAAACTTAGAACTCCGCCAACTCCGACAAGACCTGTGTTTAACACACAGAATCATCTATTGCAATGTCCTTCCTGTTAAAGACTACTTCAGCTTCAATCACAATAATACAAGAGCATACAATAGATTCAAACTTAATGTTAACCGCTTCAATCTTGATTGCAGAAAATATGACTTTTGTAACAGAGTTGTTAACGCTTGGAACACACTACCTGACTCTGTGGTCTCTTCTCAAACTCCCAAAAGCTTTAACCAAAAACTGTCTACCATTGACCTCACCCCATTCCTAAGAGGACTATAAGGGGCGTGCATAAGAGCACAAAAGTGCCTACCGTTCCTGTCCTATTGTTTCCTTTCATTATATATACGCTTATATGT
Organism: Ahaetulla prasina; assembly: GCF_028640845.1. Taxonomy (NCBI): domain Eukaryota; kingdom Metazoa; phylum Chordata; class Lepidosauria; order Squamata; family Colubridae; genus Ahaetulla; species Ahaetulla prasina. The sequence continues at coordinate 93,970,932 of NC_080543.1, read as the reverse complement.
TATACAGTTGTTTTATGCTTATGCTTATATATACTGTTGTGACAAAATAAAATAAAATAAAAAATAGTCCGATTATACTAAGATGGGAAACTTTATTTTACCTTAGCATTTCTGGAGGGATGAAATCAACACCAGGAGTTTTCTTAGATTTTAATTGTATGATGAGGTGCTTAATCCTGGTAGGCATTTGTGAGGTACATTATAATGAGGGACCACCATTGGGTTATTTGGTAGTTCTAAGTGGAAAGCACTCAATTAGTAATTCTCCCAAATGATTCCAAGTGGTGTAGGATTTCCTGCCTAAGGAAGGGGTTGGACTAGAATACCTCCAAGGTCCTTTCCAACTCTGTTATTCTATTTTATTCTAAATATCTGAAGGTATTTGACAGATTGAACCTCAATATTCACCATAGGAAAGCAGTTAACCAGGTGCCAATACCAAGCAGGAGTCTTAAATTTAGCTACTGCAATTAATCTCCTCCAATCCTCTCTCAACACTTCTTGTTTCTGTTTCTTGGATATTAAAAGAACTTTATAGACCATCTTATTCTCTGTGGGTGATTGAAAGGAACCTGATGAGTTCTCAGATCAAAAAAGTATATATTGCAGTGAGAAAGAGATGTTTTTACTTTATAACAAACTCTAAAACAACACATTGATCTAAATGTGGAAAATGAGACTTAGAGAATATGGATGGTAAAGTAGTAATTTGACAATACCTGTTCAGAAGTTTAACTTTGTTCATAACTTATTAGGATTATAGTCTCCCTATAAGAAACTAAAATGAAGATTTGTCTTCATTTCTAATTTTTTTTGTCTGAACTGCTGCAGTCAATTAGAACAATATCATACTGTATAGCATTGATAGGAGAGGTGTTACATGGGAGCCTCGAGTTACTCCCTCTATTACCCGCGCAGCCGCATTCTTGACCATTTGGAGCCTCCGGGTGCTCTTCAAGGGGAGCCCCAAGTAGAGAGCGTTATAGTAGTCCAGGCGGGAAGTGACGAGGGTGTGAGTGACCGTGCATAGGGAATCCCGGTCTAGGAAGGGACGCAACTGGCGTATCAGGTGAACCTAATAAAAAGGTCCCCTGGCAACGGCCATCATATGCTCTTCTAAAGACAGCTGTACATCCAGGAGGACGCCTAGATTGTGCACCCTCTCCATGGGGGCCAATGACTCGCCCCCAACAGTCAGCGATGGAGTCAGCTGGCTGTACCGGGGTGCCGGCATCCACAGCCACTCAGTCTTGGAAGGGTTGAGTCAAAGCCTGTTTTTCCCCATCCAGACCCACACGGCCTCCAGACACCAGGACAGCACTTCCACGGCCTCGTTGGGGTGGTAAGGGGTGGAAATGTACAGCTGGGTATCATCAGCGTACAGATGGCATCGTACCCCAAAACCACGGATGATCTCACCTAGCGGCTTCATGTAGATGTTGAACAGAAGAGGTGAGAGAACCGGCCCCTGTGGCACCCCACACATGAGGCGCTTCGCGGCTGATCTCTGCCCCCCTGCCAACACCATCTGCGACTGGTTGGAAAGATAGGAGGAGAACCACCGGAAAACGGTGCCCCCCACTCCTAACCCCTCAAGCCGTCACAGCAAGATCCATGGTCGATGGTATCAAAAGCCTCTGAGAGATCTAATAGGGCCAGGGCAGAGGAACAACCCCTGTCCCGAGCCCTCCAGAGATCATCTACCAACGCGACCAGTGCCATCTCCGTGCTATACCCAGGCCAGAAGCCAGACTGGAACGGGTCAAGATAGTCAGTTTCATCCAGTTACCGGGGGAGCTGTCGTGCCACCACACTCTCAACAACTTTCACCACAAAACGAAGGTTGGAGACGGGACGATAGTTTGCTAAAGCAGCTGGATCCAGGGAGGGCTTCTTGAGGAGGGGCCTCACCACCGCCTCTTTCAAGGTGGTAGGGAAGACACCCTTCGTCAAGGAAGCATTGACAATTCCATGGAGCCAGCCTCGTGTAACCTCCCGGGTGGCCAGGGTCCAATAAACATGTGGTTGCATTCAGCCTCCCCAGTATCCTGTCCATGTCCTTGGGAGCCACAGTATCGAACTCTTCCCAGATAGCATCCTCAAGACCTACCTCCGTCATCCCACCTGAATCTACCCAATCCAAGTCAAGACCATCCTGAATCTGAGCAATTTTATCGTGCAGATATTGTCCAAAATCCTCAGCACGCCCTTGCAAGGGGTCCTCTCATGCTCCCTGGTGGAGGAGGGAGCGGGTCACCCTAAACAGGGCAGCTGGGCAGTTATCTGCCGATGCAATAAGAGCGGAAAAATATTATTATTATTATTATTATTATTATTATTATTATTATTATTATTATTATTATTATTATTATTTATTCGATTTTTATACCGCCCTTCTCCCGAAGGACTCAGGGCAGTGTACAGCCAAAAGTAAAAACAGGCAATACAATATACAATTAAAATACAAATTAAAAAACTTATTTTATAATTGGCCTAAAAAACTTTAAAATATATAAAACTAAAACCCCTTAAAATTAATAATAGAAAATTTAAAATCAATAAAATTTAAAATTTAAAATCAATAAAATTGATATTCACGTTTTGCCGTTCTTATCGCCACTAGATAGGTCTGAATATGGGACCTTACTAGTGTTCGATTGGATTCAGAACGACTGGCCCTCAAACCATTCTCTAGGAGTCTTTTCCGGCGCTTCATCTCTCTCAGCTCCTCAGAATTCCAAGGGGCCAGTCGAGATCGACGCCGGGTCAGAGGCCGCAAAGGCGCAGCACGATCCAAAGCCCCAGCCGCCGCCCTTTCCCAGGTGGCCACTAATTCTTCAGTCGAGCCATGAGCTAAATCCACAGGAAATGGTCCAAGCTCCATCAGAAACCTCAGAAACCATCAGAAGCCTGGGACGGAACCAACAAATCAGCCCCGTTAAATAGCATCATTGAAACAATTCTCCCTCTATTTTTTTTTTTATTTTGTCACAACAGTATATACAATCATCAACATAAACAATAATTCATCATGAGAGAAAAAGTATATATAAGTAAAAGTATGCATATAATACTATAATGAAGAGAACAATAGGACAGGAATGGTAGGCACTTTTGTGCTCTTATGCACGCCCCTTATAGTCCTCTTAGGAATGGGGTGAGGTCAATGGAAGAGACAGCTGTGCAAAGTTTGGTTAGAAACATTAAAAAGTTGCCTTTATATCAGTCAGCTAATATGACCTATCCAGTGGTGGGATTCAGCCAGTTCGTACCACTTCGGGAGAACCGGTTGTTAACTTTCTAAGCAGTGTGGCAAACTGATTGTTGGAAGAAATCATTAGGGCAGAAAACCGGTTGTTAAATTACTTGAATCCCACTACTGGACCTATCCTTAAAAGTTAGTGTAAACTCTGAATAATCCAACCTACATTTGAGAAACCTTAGTTCATATGATGGATATTTTAAAAAATTGGAGAGTCATATTGTAAGTAGGACTCTGAGGAAGGATGAATTCCATATTTTTTAATCTGGATTCAAACAAGCTCAGTTTTTGCCCATAAAAAGAGGTAAACATCAACCACCAATCCATGTAGACCTCTGACATGCTAAAGTATACTCTAGTATCTCATTCTGCATTAATATTATAAAAGGCTAAAATATTGCTGGTGGAAATTATGACTGTGGGGCTCATGTTAGTCTACTGTTCAATCTGGATCAGCAGATGGAGATTTCCATTCAGGTCTGTCCTTTCAGATCTTCAAGATATCAATTCTTAATTTTTATTTTTCATTCACTGTTCAGCATTCAGAGTTTTAAACTAATTGCACCATTTCCATCCCTTGTGATTCTTTCTAGGCCTCATTACAATGAACAAGAGCAAAAAAGTAAGAGATTATCCTTCCACACTGACATAAAAAAGGAAAATTACCCCAATCTCCAAAAATAAAATTCCCTCTTGAATGCTCCTGATTTTTTTTAATTTGCTTTTATGAAAATCTGGTTTCAAGAACTCCCTTGAAGTGAAAAGTGCTGGTTTCTTAATGTTGTACATTAAACTAACTGAATATAAATATCAAATAGCAGGTTTAAGTTGGTGATAAAAGTTACATTAGCTGAAGTTATAGTAATAGTTTTCCAATGAAAAAAGCTTCCATGAAGAAATCTAATAGGTGTTTTAAATGTTAAATATTGTATACTGTCCCTAATTGTAATCATATGAAAAAAAATCAATCATTGGGAATTCTCCAGTGAATTTAGCTGACTGGCAATTTTTTGACTGTGAAGTTTTTTAAAAAAATAGTTTTTATTGAACATTTTCCAACTTTAAAAAACACAAGTAAAGAAAAAAAAAGAAAAAATACAAATGCAAACAAATAAAACAAACAAGCAACACAACAGTATAAATAATTTTACAGCTTTCCGTATCAGCATGTATATTCTGCTTTTGTAATTCACTATTCAATATTTGCCTTCTCATATATTTTAACAATTCTAGTAATAACGTAATAATTATATTATACTTATATAATACGTTCTGGTTATACGTATATACATTTATCTTTGTATTATAGTTAATGGTTTTAGAACTTTTATTTCTTGTTTTGGCTTCTATTTTGACTGTGAAGTGAATTTAGCTGACTGGCAATTTCTTGACTGTGAAGTTCTTGATGCCATCTGAGCTTGGTTGCTTTCATAAAGATGTCTCATTATCTTCAGTGCTAGAGGAAAGTGGTGTTTGCTCTGTTTGTATATGGTATCATTGTATCATATTGCATTGTAGTCTAGTTTGGAAGCATTACTGCTTCAGACAGGAAGATGGTGCAGAGAGTGGAGAGCATGGTAGAAAAAATTATTGGTAGTTCACTTCCTTCTATTCAGGATAAAGCATATAAGTGATGCTTGAGTAGTGTCTGCAGTACTATCTGGGATGCTATGACCTGTTTTCCTTGTTACCTTCTGGGAGTGGGCTTCGTGGTATCTGAAGCAGAATATCTAGATTCAGTCAGTTTTCTTCCATATAGCATCAATCTTTTTCAGCCTTCCAACACTTTGTTTGGTCCTCCACAGGCCTCCCCTGGCCCATTGCAGGCTGAAATTGAGCCTTTGGGGGCTGAAATGGAGCCTCTGCGGGTTCGGATCTGGTCCTCTGATACTCCATTTTGCCCCATCGTGGCCCATTGCAGGCTGAAATGGAGCTTCCAGAGGCTGGATCTAGCCCCCGGAGGCTCCATTTTGGTTTGCAATGGGCTGTTGGAGGCCTCTGGACCAGTGGTGGGTTGCCCCCAGTTCACACTGGTTCTATAGAACCTGTAGTAAAACCGGTGGGAGGCTCCACCCACTGACCTGAACGTCACTTAAAGTGATCTGTGATGCAAACCAGTAATAAAGGTAAGTAGAACCCATTCCTGCTCTGGACCCCAAACAAGGTGTCATTAGGGGGCCATTATCGCTAAGTTTGAATGCTTGCCAAAGGAACGCTCATAACCTGGGGATTACCTGTATTTCACAAGCAGACAATTGTTTGAAAGCATTTGTGACATGATTTATTTTGTGACATGACTGATTTTGACTCTGAAGAAAAACAAAAATAAATAAATAACAAATAAAACATCTGAGAATTTAAAAGAAACAGAAAAATATCTAGGAATCAAAATGGCATCATTAGAGTGGAGAGAAAACAGGAAAAGGAAATGCTAAGTATAGTACATGAAGATGAAGTTGCTGTGGATTTCCGGAGAGACTATCAGAATATAAGAAGTAAAACAAAAATATATTTCAAGTGAATGTTATTAGCAGTGAAGTTTCTTAACAACATATAGCTGACTCCACAGGATTATCTGAGATAAAAATCTCAAAAATCAAAGTAAAAAACAACTGCAACAAAAAGATACATCAGATATATAAGAAGTGGACTAGAGGCATAAAAAGCCCCACAAAGACAGATTTCATAATTTCATAAAAATGAGATAAGAATTTACAAAATATTAAGACAAATAAAATACATTATTCTATTGTACTAATGATTAATATATGATAATAATATATAACCATTATCAATTTGGCTCTTTAACAACCATTTTAGGGACAACACAAAGATTAACAAAATCAACCAAAATAATAAGAATAACTAGACAAACTAATAGTTATTGACCAGAGCTTCTAGCTAATTTAAAACAACATATCCTTGACTTTTGTGACCAAAGAGAATATAATGTTTTATGGTTTTATGTTTTATGGTTTTATGTTCAGAGAAACACAATTTTTTGATGTGGCAGAACTCAATATGCAGAATTATAATCCATAAATTGTGTTCAAGTTAAATTAAAGTTAGTATCAAACTTTATTTGCTCACATACACAAACACACAGCTGAAAAGCTGAACAGCAACATTGGGCAGCCTGGTGAGTAAAGTAACTAGAGAAATGGGCTGCTTTCCATACAAGGCAGCCAGTTCTGCAACATTTTCTGATTTTATATATTGCAAAATTATCCCCAGGCAGCTCTATTCTGGTCTGACCAGGGGGCTTATATTCTATTGTTCAACCTGTCAAGGATAATATTCTATATTGCTGATTTTGCTTGTTTATGAGGAGAAAAATGAAATATAGCTAGCAAAGCATATATTGCTATGAGAAGATAAGCAATAAATATAAGCCATAATTTTCTTGAAAATGAAGGGCAATTGAAGGAAGCAACTCCATTTTCATTTTGAAAGGAATGCTATCTGTGTCCCACATAAAACATAACATGAGGTTCCTGGGGATCAGACTGGAGAGACTGAAATTCTCCCAACAATTCATATTTTTAATTATCATTATTATGCCTGCAGCAAAAATCTCTGTGAAATTAAAATGATTTCAAAGTATGTCACCTTTCAAATTTGCTATTAGTCAGGTGGTCATAAGCCATCAATTAATTTTTCCAGAAGCAAAATACAAGTTGATCTGGTTCTTCATGATATAATAAAATTGTTTCTCTATTATTACTGTGTTTAAACTTTTTTCCTAAGATTTGGGTAATTCTTATAAACCTGCTACCTGCAGATTTTCTGCCATCTCTACATTAAGAATTAGAGAATTAAGAATTAAGCTGTAAAATAAGCATCCCTCAGCAGTGTAATTTGGGGGCCTAGTTGAAAAACATTTAGATTCAGGAAGAGATTTATTTCCCAGTGCCATCCCCATCCTTAAAAGACACCAAAATGGCTCAAAGAAGTCTGGAAAAATACAGGTAGTCCTCGATTTACACCAGTTCATTTAATGACCATTCAAAGTTACAATAGCATTGAAAAAAGTGACTTATGATAGCTTTTCACGCTTACGACCATTTAGCATTCCTGAGGTCATGTGATCAGAATTCAGGCACTAAGCAACTGGTTCATATTTATGACGGTTGCAATATCCCGGGGTCATGTGATCACCTTTTGCAACCTTCTGACAAGCAAAGTCAGTGGGAAAGCCAGATTCACTTCACTTAACAACTTCAGTGATTCACTTAGCAACTGGGTTGAGAAAAGTCATAAAATGGGGCAAAAATCAACTGCCTTGCTTAGTGATGGAAACTTTGTGCTCCCTTTTAATCTCTTGTATAATGATGAGCATGTGTGACAGCATATATGTAGAGTGACACTATGACATTATGCCCATCCTTTTGCACTTGATTCTAAAATTAATCGTGTAACTAAATTATGGGGTTTGCATCATGAGTTTGTGGCAATTTGTTTATTGCTTTGCTTTGATTGCAGATGTCAATACTTAGATTCATCTGGTTTTGATTTTATCACTCTAATTAATCCCTCACCACAGTTTACATAAGTAATTTCCCTTCAGCAAGATAGTACCAACGTGAAATTTCAGCCTTTAAATACTATCCTCTCTTTTTTGGCATTTTTACTAATCATGCCAGACATGCAAAGATGTCCAGCACTGAAAAGGTTAACATCACTGTTGACAAGAGCTTTTAAACTGCAAGTAAACACTTATGTTTCAAGTAGACAAAAAGCAGTTATTTTAACTTATACTTAAAAGGACAAGATATAGGTTTAGTGAATGAAGATGAAACAAGCAGTATTATTGGCGTCTATTAAAAGAAAATAAAAATGTTTATTTTCAACGTAACTGGTTAAGAAGAAAAAAATCTTATTCTAATCTCATTTGGAATATTTAGATCCCCTCCTTCTTTTCTTCTTTCTGTTCTATATGTGAAGCAAAATGCTCCCAATATCAGTACATTTTTCATGACTAGTGAATCACTGTTATGTGACATCTGAGAACAAAAATGTAATTAAATTTTATTTAATTATCCCATTTCCTCATTTTTTTTCAACCTTAAATCTGTTCTGCTTATTTTTCCCTTAGTTTCTTTTTTTAAAATATCAGATCAGAATCAATATTCTTACTATGCATTTCCATGTACATTTCTCTTAAAATATACATGGTAGGCATTATTTTCAAACATATACATTTCTATTGTATATGATATTTTGGGATTATATTATGAGCTTTGTAAATTTTTGACAGGATACTTCCATTATTTAATTAAAAGTTATTGAATCCATATTTAATCATGAATTAAACATCCTGCTTTGTACATTTTTCATGGAAATATCAGCTATTTGACTCTGACAGACCATAAAGTTTTATTTGTATAAACAAATGGAAATAACAGAAATATGACAATTATTTATCTATTTAGGTGATGTAATTACATTTAACATTAAAATGAAAAAACATATTATTTTAGGCTTTAATGCTTAGTGTTGAAATATGATGGCACTTGGGAGGGGGAAAGGGGAATTAAAATATTTCCAGCTATAAATTGTTCTGCTGTCCCATGTGATCACAATCCAGCCTGAGCCTGAACAATATTCAGGGCCAGCAAACTGGTCCACAATATGAGCAGATTACTCATCTTAAAAAGCAGAACACCATTTTAGCCTTGAGTTCCTTTTCTCAGAATCAGGCAAATTGGGAAAATAAAATTTTGTAAATAAGGTTAAGGACACAGTTGGGCTATTTTCACCCCAACAAAAATATATTTCTTTTGCGAAAGGAAAACAAAGTAACATAAAGGTTTGGTTTATATGACTATCTGTCAGAAATTGCAACTTTTTTCCACTGAAAATAATATTTCCCATTATTAGTAAATTAGTTGGGAGGGGGGAGTTAAGAAAGAATTTAATTTAAATGTTAAATTAAATTGAAAATAGCCTGAACTTTGACATGTGTTGATTTTCTGCTCTTATCTAAGAATGGCAGAATTTAGTCTTCTTAGGGGGAAAAAAATAATAGTATCTTTGTTATCGAGGTAGAATATTTGTCCCTTATTCAGCTGGTTACCAATTGATATTTTCTAGCATCATGATTTTTTATCCTAGCTTGTTGCCATTATTCCAAGAAGATAAATTTAGTAGTTTCCTCTAAAAGTATGAACTTTTAACACAGGTTTTCTGACGAATATATAATATTCGGGAGATAGGGCGGTATATAAATATGATTAATAAATAAAAAATAAATAAATAAATAAATAAATAAATAAATAAATAAATAAATAAATAAATAAATACTCTACCAAAGTGGGTAAAAATTGTATCACTAAAAGACCATATAGATAACTACAGGAGAACATACATCTTGATACATCTTGATGTTGATATAATTTATTCATCCAATATCCTGAAATTGAACCAAATTGCTATATATGTTCTATTGTTGATTTGGATGGATATCTATGAATACCATCAGCATATAATTTGAGTTTATATTCTTCATTTACCAGTTTAATTCTTGAAATTTTGGTTCCTGTCACCACTTCCATGCCAATGGTGTTCATGTCAATAATGACAATGCAGAACACAGATAGAACCTTGTTTGTCTCTTTTGTTGTAATACATTTTTGTAATAAAAACCAATTTGCCATTATCTTGGCTTCTTGTTTATCATAAATATCTATGTAAAACAAAATTGAAATGAAAATTGCTATTCTTGTGAACCAGTGGCTGAATTTAGATTGTTCATTAATATGTGTAACACAGGTGAATTTGGTTGCATGGAGCAAATATGCTTTAGACTTTAATGGCAGGCAAAGATGGGGGCGTTTATCTCTATTGTGCTAGAAGTTTCAGCTTTGACACTGCTATTAGTATTTCATTAGTCTGAGGTATCTTTCCCACAGTGTTGTTTATCCAAATCTAGCACATAAGGTTCAATAAAGACAAAAGATCTTTCAGTATACTTATGAACAAAAGCTTCAAAATGAAAGCTTCACTATTCAGTGAGTCTAGTTTTTTACTGAAATAATTGTTTAGCCTATGAGAAGGCATTGCTCAGCCATAAACTCTAAGCTCTCCTTTGAAAGCATCTTTTCCCAGTCGTGTCTCCAGGTTTCTTGGTCCTCTATGAACACCCAAGATCAATTAGAAAGAGGGGCAGATGGAGAGACTGAGAAGGAATCTGCCCACTTGGTTAGATGGAGGCTGAGAGATCTGAAAGTTTATTATTATTACTGTTATTAGTGTTGTTGTTGTTGTTGTAAACAACCCCATTCAAAGATCACAAAGCTGTGAGATGGGCATCTGCATATATGCTTAAATAGAATAAAATAAATAACTTTATTTCTGGATCAGAGGTGAAATGCTCCCGATTCGGACTGGCTCACCCGATCCGGTAGCAATGGCGGCTGGTGGTTTGGAGAACTGGTAGCAAAAATCCCTGGCCCCGCCCCCTGCCTCTGCTGAGCCATCAGAGGTTTGGTTTTTTTACTTTTAAAAGCATTTTTCTTCAGCCGAAAAAATGCCTTTAAAAGTAAAAAAAAAAAGGCTTAGATGATCCTGCGGCTCAGCTGAGATCGTCAGAGCCTTTAAACTCTTTTTTTAAACAACCTCTTTGGCGGAAGAAGTTGTAAAAAAAAAGGCTTTAAAAGGCTCCTCTGGCGATCCTAGCTGAGTTCTTCATCACCAGAACCTTAAAAAACATGTTTTCTACATGTTAAAACAATTATTTTTAAGAGGTTCTGGGCTGCTATGAGGGAACTTCAGCTGAGATCGTCAGAGGAGCTTTTAAAATCTTTTTTTCCTCTAGTGATCCCAGCTGAGTTTCCTGATCATCACAGGCTTTTAAAATCACTTTTTAACAGCCCCCACTTACAAGAGCCTTGGCCCATGCCCACCCAATGCCCTGTCCTCACTTACCTATAATTACTGCTCCTTTCAGGCTGGCAAAGCCATGCTGTACTTCAGCTACTGTAATCAGTTGCATCAACTAGCAACTGACTGCCTGCCTAAAATCCATCTCCTCATGAGCAACTGAATCTGCCTGCTTTGCTGGCTGAGGAACTCTGGGAGTGGAAGTCCACAAACCTTAAAGTTACTAAGGTTGGAGACCCCGATCTAAATAAATAAATAAATAAAATAATAAAATAAAATATTTATGCAGCTTTCTGAGATTTGCTGGGTTTCTGTAGTGTTTCACTCTAACTACACAAACACACAAAATCTCACAAAGCTGTATGTGGCATTGTGTATGTGTGTGTGTGTCGGTTGTGTTGTGTTGTGTGTGTGTGTAAAATAAGAAAGTGTGAGGTTCCTGCTTGTTGCAGGGGCCATTTTGGGTGAAGTGCAGCTGCTTTTACATTGTGTGTGAGTCAGATGTGTTGTGTGTGTGTAAAGTGTGAAAGTTGGTTTTTGGTACCTCTTATTGTTTTGTATAATTTATTTATTATGTTTATTATTTATTGTTATTGGCCGGGCCGCCCAGTCATCTGACCACCAAGCCATGCCCATCAATTAAGCCACGCCCACAGAACCAATAGGGAAAATTTTTAGATTTCACCCCTGGCTGGGATATTCAAGATAATCTTAAGAACTGATTTTTCCCCATCAAGAACAAATCATTTCATCAATGGCATTTAATACATACCTAATATTATCTCTCACATACATCTTTGGAAAAAACCCTGTCTGATCAGAATAAAGAAAATCATGAAGAAGTCTATTTAATTTCTTTGCAAGTATTAAGTCTTAAAGTAGTCCAAGTCAGGAAACAGACACTGCAAGAACTGATATTCTGCATTATGGTTGCAGAATGTAATAGAAGCTTGAAAGTCTGAGAGATTCTTTCTCCCACTATCAATTCTTATACCAAAGAAAATCCAGACACTGAAAAGTTTATTTTCAGTGCCTTCTGCCTTTCAGCACAAAGCTATTCTTTAGGTAACAGCTACTGAATACCTTCTTGAAGGCATTGCATTACTCTTCTACAAAGAAATCTACAGGTAATAAAGAGATTTGCCTCTACAACTTTGGACAAGTTGGATCGGAAACCTTTTCATAAATAAATAAATGTCTGTTGCCATGAAAGTGGAAGTATCTGATGCTGTTCAGTCTCAACATTACTTAAACTAACAGTTACTTCAGAATTCCTTTGAAAGACCGATAGGTATATTGGAAAGGGAAAAAAATCTGAGCTTGGAGATTTATTCAGCTTTAATTTCTGAATTGTTTCTTTTGCTTCCTCTTTTGTGATTTTAATGTGAACGGGGTTAATTTCTCATTCCTCTTACTTATTGACATTGCTTGGCTTAAATAGGAAATAATTTGACCCTTGAACAATTTCACTTGTATCTAAATATATGAAGCACACTGAAAACCAATAGGCAAGATATTAAATTAAATTCAGTTTATGATTTATCAGATAAAGTTATCTTCTTTTCCATACAATTCAGAATCTGAAAATACCTTTCCCTCCACTCAACCATCATTCCCCCAACCCTCATTTTTTTTTCCACTTATCATTGTGCTCCACTGAATGGGGACTAACTGTGAGGTAAAAGACAGCAGAAAAAAAGTGGGGGAACTGGTGGGTTAGCAGTTTGAGTCATACCACTAGGGTATCACTACCAACCAGAGTAACATAATGTGGTGTTGTGATCCAGGCCCCAGTAGGTAGTAGGAAACTCAATCAGTGTAAAAACAAACAAACTTTATTCGAACAGCTGAGAATTACTTCATTCTCAGTGTAGTTCAACTAAATTAAAGCAAATTCCTCCAAACACAAATTTCTCAGTCCTATTACCAACTTTGGTCCAATTAGGCAAACTGCCCAAGGCCTTTCTTGGCACAAGTTCAGAAGACACCAATACAAAATAAATGCAAGAAGATGAAACTATCAATGTTGTTTTCCGGCAAAGCCAAATGCCGTTGCTGGTCTTTTCAACCTTATGGGAGAGGCCAATCACCTCTTGGCCCTACTTCCAAGTCGTCCTCTTTGCTTGAGCAGCTCTTGCCTTCTGGCAGCTCTTCTCATGCGTGCATTAGGAACAGGCTCCTCCTGTTCCTCTGCCTCACTACTGTCAGTCTCTGGAGGCTCTGGAGTCCGCACCTTACTCCCCGATGGCCCTGGCCCCACCTCAGCCTCCAATGCAGAACTCTCATCCAGGCTTCCCCAGCCTCCAGGACTGGCCCATGTTCTTCCTCAGCCTCATCACTGTCCGACTGCGTTGCCAGCTCCGCAGGCTGCTGATGGACTACAACTTGTGGGACTGATTATGATAAGTAAGCAAAATTGTGGGAATGATGAATGAACTGGAAGAATTTGTACTATACTGTAGTGATGTGTGAAAAGGTATGTTCTTTCTAACATAAAAAGCTTGAAAAAATATGATGGTCCAAAAGTGGAATGAAATCAGGCTAAGTCTTTCTCATTCCACACTCTATGCAATTTAAATGCGTTTCAGATTAATGTATTGAGAAACACCTCTATCTGCAGCTATTATCTGAAAATCTATCTATCTATCTATCTATAAGTGCATTGAACTTGATAAGGCTTTTAGGTTAAAATTCTGAGATGATTACATCTACAAGTTCCCTTCTAACTCTGTTATTCTGTATTCTGTACATTTGTTCTGAGTTTCAAAGATGACTGTGACCTAATAATGAATTGTAGAAACCACTTTGTTTTAGAAATTGACTTCCTTTTATTGCTCTGTTACTTCCCCATACACTTCCCCAATTTCTTCTTTTCAAATTTCTTGCCATCATACATTAACAGCAGCAGTTTACAGCTCTGTAAAATACTGGTAAGTAGATTCAGCACTAGAAATCATCAGGAAAGGAATGAAAAATAAAATTGCCAGTATAATCCTTAGTGAAACTCTATTTTGACCACATTTGGAAGACAATGGACTCATCTCACTTCCTGCTTATTACAGCAGAAAGATGCATTATTAACTATGTTAATAATTACATATATTACATTGACTTTAGTCATCCCCCCCAATCAGCCATACAGAACAGACCAAGTAATAAATTGATAGAATCAAGATCACATGAAGTATTAGTGCTGCTTTATAAAATCTTAGTAAATTTATAAAATATAAATAAGACTTGGAATACTGCATCCAGTTTTGATCACCATATTATAAAAAAGGTGTAGAGATTCTGGAAAGAGTGCAGAAAAGAGCAATAAAGATGATGAGTTGGAAGCTAAAATATATGAAGATTAGCTGCAGGAATTTGGTTTGTCTAGTCTAGTGAAAAGAAAGACTGGGATGATATGATAGCAATGTTCCAATATTTGAGTGGTTGCCCCAAAGAAGAGAGAATCAGCCTATTCTCCAAGGCACCAAAAGACAAGATAAGAAACATTGATGGAAACTAATCAAGGAAAGAAGCAATCTAGAATTAAGGAGTGAGAACAATTAACCAGTGGAATGACTTGCCTCCAGAAGTTGTGGGCATTCCAACAGATTTTTAAGATTGGACAACCTTTTGCCTGAAATTGTATAAGGTTTTCTGCTTAATCTGGAAATATTAATCAATGTTTATTTGCATACACAATCTGATTTCATTGCCAACCAGTTCATTTGTCTGGAATGTAATAGACAGCCACAACCTGTCTGTCTGTGCAACATTTTTCTTGAGAGATCCAGGCAACTCAGATTTCTATCATTTAATCTCAGGGAATGAATTAAAAGCCTCAAGTAATAACTGATAACTTGTATTTATAAATTCACAAAACATGACAGGAAGACCCTTTTCTGTATGAACTTTGTATTTTTCTTCTATGCATGAATTCTGGAATGTGATTTTCAAAAGAACCTTTCTGTATTGATGCTAATCCTTTCTGCTAACCCTTTATAATTGCCCACATTTTTTTCCTGAAACAGGTATCAACGTAAAAAGAAAAGTCTCTTCAAGCAGGATATGAAAGTATGGAATATTCTAGGAGTTGTAGTGTTTCAAACAGAGCTTTGCAAGAACATACCTGTATTGGAACACTACAGCTCCAGGAACTTCCTAGTATCACTGGCTGTGAAACCATCTCCTTCGTGATTAGAATAGGCAGGAAAATGATGACAATTACCACAGTAGATTGTGAAAACATCTCAGTGTTGGAATAAGTGAGAACTGGGACATATGGAACTATTCGTTATATGCTATGTTCTATTTTTATGTTTTGCTATGATTTGTGGATAAATATGGGGTTTAAATAGAGGTAAACTATTCTTCCAAGTTCATTCGCCATTTAATTGGAATGGGTGAGCACTCTAAGCAAAGCAAAATGTGTATGCATTTGTATAAACTAACATTTCAAATGAGCACAATTTTGTTCTTGCTTTTTTTTCAGATCAAGGTGGCAATTGCTATATGCTAAAGATCTGGAGATTAAGATTTGGCATATTATGAAAATGTATTCCAATATTACCATGAAATCTCTTTTTTTTTTCCTTTCCTCATTCTTCAAATTGGAAGAAAATTATTCCCTTTCTCCTCATGTAACAATAATGTATTTGGTCTTGGCATTGTGAATGTCTATTCAATAAAGAATTAGGATGTTTGAGGGAAAAATGTCCTGTACAAAATGAGCTACTTCATTGGGAAATCAGAAAGAGGCTCCTAGATTTGACAGGGAGAGCACTTAGCTAGGACTTAATTTCCTCTGAGAACTGTCAGACTGATAAAGAGAAAGACAGATCAAGTGCAGATATGCAGAATTTTGAAAAGCTTAGCATGTCTTGAGAGAGGAAAGCTTGCAACTTTATCATATTTTACACTGAACATCAAAAATCAGTCAATATAAGCAAAATCCAATTTTATGTAGAAAGGACATAAGAGGTCATTCCCTAACTATCTGTTGGTATAGGGTTTTATATTTAAAGCATGGCTTTGGAGATCTCAAAACATGGAAAGGAACATATGGGAGGAGGTTCTTTTTCCTGTACTCTGACTCTAAGCCAGGGGTCAGCAATCTTAAACACTCAAAGAGCCATTTGGACCCATTTCCCACAGAAAAGAAAACACCGGGAGCCACAAAACCCTTCCCAAGCCTGACTATTTCCTAAGCATCCACAAAACTAACTTTATTTTTTTTTATTTTATTTATTTTGTCACAACAATATATATAAGTGTCATACAAAAAATTATATAGTATATAAACATATATATGAGTAAATATTAGGAGGTATAAGCATATATATATATAGGAAGAAAAGAAAAACAATAGGACAGGAACGGTAGGCACGTTTGTGCTCTTATGCACGCCCCTTATGGTCCTCTTAGGAAAGGGGTGAGGTCAATAGTAGAAAGTTTTTGGTTAAAGTTTTTAGGATTATGGGAAGAGACCACAGAGTCAGGTAAAGTGTTCCAAGCACTGATGATTCTGTTACAGAAGTCATATTTTCTGCAATCTAGATTAAAGCGGTTAACATTAAGTTTAAATCTATTGGTTGCTCTTGTATTATTGCAATTAAAGCTGAAGTAGTCTTTAACAGGAAGGACATTACAATAGATGATTCTGTGACTTAAAATTAGGTCTTGTCGAAGGCAACGGAGTTCCAAGTTTTCTAAGCCTAGGATTTCAAGTCTGGTGGGATAAGATATTTTGTTGTTTTCAGAGGAATGGAGAACTCTTCTTGTAAAATATTTCTGGACACGTTCAATTGTATTGATGTCAGAGATGTGGTGAGGGTTCCAAACAGGCGAGCTGTATTCTAGAATTGGTCTAGCAAATGTTTTATATGCTCTGGTTAGTAGTGTAGTGTTTTTGGAAAAGAAGCTACGCAAGATTAGGTTTACAACTCTTAGAGCCTTTTTTGCTATGTAGTTGCAGTGGGCTTTGGCACTTAGATCATTTGACATGAAAACTCCAAGGTCTTTAACGGATGGGGTCATCTGTAAGGTAATGTCCATCAAGTATGTACTTAGTGTTTGGGTTCTTTTCCTCTACTCTGACTCTAAGCCAGGGGTCAGCAATCTTAAACACTCAAAGAGGCATTTGGACTCATTTCCCACAGAAAAGAAAACACCGGGAGCCACAAAACCCTTCCCAAGCCTGACTATTTCCTAAGCATCCACAAAACTAACTTTATTTTTTTTTATTTTATTTATTTTGTCACAACAATATATATAAGGGTCATACAAAAAATTATATAGTATATAAACATATATATGAGTAAATATTAGGAGGTATAAGCATATATATATATAGGAAGAAAAGAAAAACAATAGGACAGGAACGGTAGGCACGTTTGTGCTCTTATGCACGCCCCTTATGGTCCTCTTAGGAATGGGGTGAGGTCAATAGTAGAAAGTTTTTGGTTAAAGTTTTTAGGATTATGGGAAGAGACCACAGAGTCAGGTAAAGTATTCCAAGCACTGATGATTCTGTTACAGAAGTCATATTTTCTGCAATCTAGATTAAAGCGGTTAACATTAAGTTTAAATCTATTGGTTGCTCTTGTATTATTGCAATTAAAGCTGAAGTAGTCTTTAACAGGAAGGACATTACAATAGATGATTCTATGAGTTAAACTTAGGTCTTGTCAAGGCAACGGAGTTCCAAGTTTTCTAAGCCTAGGATTTCAAGTCTGGTGGGATAAGATATTTTGTTGTTTTCAGAGGAATGGAGAACTCTTCTTGTAAAATATTTCTGGACACGTTCAATTGTATTGATGTCAGAGATGTGGTGAGGGTTCCAAACAGGCGAGCTGTATTCTAGAATTGGTCTAGCAAATGTTTTATATGCTCTGGTTAGTAGTGTAGTGTTTTTGGAAAAGAAGCTACGCAAGATTAGGTTTACAACTCTTAGAGCCTTTTTTGCTATGTAGTTGCAGTGGGCTTTGGCACTTAGATCATTTGACATGAAAACTCCAAGGTCTTTAACGGGATGGGGGTCATCTGTAAGGTAATGTCCATCAAGCATGTACTTATGTTTGGATTCTTTTTTCCAATATGTAAGACTGAGCATTTGCTGGTTGAGATTTGGAGTTGCCAAGTTTTAGACCAAACGGTTAGATGATCAAGGTCTTTTTGAATGATAGATGTATTGTCTGTGGTGTTAAATAGTTTGACATCATCAGCAAAGAGAACACAATTACTTGAGATATGGTCACAAAGATCATTAATGTATAGTATGAAGAGCGTTGGTCCAAGAATGCTGCCTTGAGGAACGCCACTCCTGACAGGAACAGGATTAGATAGAGCATTGCCAATTTGGACCACTTGTTTTCTGTTAGACAGAAAAGCAGATATCCATTTGTGAAGGGGTCCTGAAATGCCATAGGATTTTAGTTTTAGGAGAAGTTTATCATGTACTACTGAGTCAAAAGCTTTGCAGAAGTCTATGTAGATTAAATCTATTGTTTTGCCTTGGTCAAGATTTGTAGTCCATATGTTTTTACAGTGGAGAAGTTGTAAGTTGCATGATAATTTTTTCCTGAAACCAAATTGTTTATTGGAGAGTAGGTTGTTAGTTTCTAACTGTGAGGTAATGGATTGGTTGATGATTGATTCCATGACTTTGCAGGTGACACAGCACAGAGAGATTGGTCTGTAATTTTCAACTAAGCTGGGGTCTCCTTTTTTGAAGATTGGGATGACTGTGGCTAGTGACCAAAGTTTGGGAAGGGAACTGGTCGTGAAAGCTTTATCAAAGATTATGCTTAGGGGTTCTGCTATATTAGTGGAAAGTTTTTTTAAGAAGTATGCACATATTCCATCGGGTCCAATAGATAGCGATGTTTTCAAGTTACAAAGAGCTTTTCCAACATTATCTTCTGTGAAATCTATATGAGTTAAGTCATCATACTCATTGCTGGTATGTTTGTGGAATGTCGGATGTATGTTTGTGGAATATCGGATATGGGTCAACGCTGTTAACAAAAACTGAGCCAAAGAAAATGTTTGCTTTTACTGTTTCGTCAATGCATTCTTTGCTGTTAGAATCTTTTAGTGGAGGGATGGATCTTGAGTCTTTTAGTTTATTGTTAACAAAATTATAAAAGGCGCGATTGGAATTTGTGCGCAGAAGATACTCTTCTTGCTTGGTGTGGTAATTTGTGCATTCAGTTTTTATTTGGTTGCATATATTTCTATAGCGGTTTTTGAAATTTGCTACATATGTAGTTAATTAAACATTCTGTTTTCTACTGAAACTTTTCTTTTTCTTGGATATATCCATGGTTGGCCTACCGGGGTCAAAAAGCTCAATAAACTGTGTGCCAGTGAGTGTTGCACATTGACAGTTGTGACACATATTTTGAGCGACAGGGAGTCGCAGCAGAGGGATGAAAGAGCCACATGCGGCTCCAGAGCCACGGATTGCTGACCCCTGCCTTAAACCATGTTGAATTTACTATGTAAGTAAAGTTCAAAGCACTTTGAAGTGATCTTAGAAACAAAGTTAGGTGAATGCAATTAATAATAGTAGTCATAATATCCATATTCCAATCAGCATAGCTGGCATATTTTGCCCAAGCTAATTTTCTGTTGTGATTTTTAAAAGCAGTTGTATATGCCACTCAAATTGCAGTGATCTGAATAGGAGGCATAGATCACTGCTTCCTCTACTGAGACAGAGACTTTTTCAAGTATAAGAAAGGATAGAAGTAGCAGAGGATCATATGATTTAAGCAAGACATTTGGTTCATTTTTACAGGCTTCATAATAAAGAATATGCGCACATAGGAATGGCTTTTATTAAACACACATAATAAATAAATTGAGTTAAAGTGTATTCTGAAGTTCTGACAACTCTATTTTCTGAAAGGAACATTGTTCTTGATTCATTATTCTTTAAATCAGTCACATGAATTAACTATTCACATGAGGTTGTAAGTGTTCCTTTGTTAAGTATGGATTATGCAGGAAGTGTTTAAAAGCTTTCAGACAACAGTATAATCGCTTTGTGTAAAATGAAATGGTTTTTAATGTTAACTTTCTTATCAAGTAGTTTACTTTTGTTAAGTACTCACAGTGTGGCTTGTGATAGCCCATTGAACAGGAAAATGTGTTGATTGTAAGACCACATAGACACTTAATTTTAACATTGGCAGGCTACAAAACAAGATGTTCCTAAAACTTATTTTACTAATTCATTAATTAATAAAAAGAGTTAATAATATTGCAAGGCAGTTTATTTAAAAGTAGTTTTTAAATGTTGCTTCATAAAACATTCTTAAAAATAAATTGTCACTTATCTAGTTCACACACCCACCCAAAAAAATGTTAGGAAAGGATTTCTCTCTGTATGCATTAGTATTTGCAAATTATTACTTATAATACCTTTGTTTAAAAAATCTGCTTAAAATAGTAATTTTGACTTATACCGTAGTCCATGTAGTGGCACATAAATGTAAATAGTTTAATTATACATATATTTATTTTAGAATTCATTTCTACATTATGTTTAATAAAGAACCTGTATGAAATGTTAAAGAAACTATCTTTTTGTAAATAGTAAAACCTGACTAATAGGCATGTAGCACATGCCTTGATTCATTTTTTTAAAAAAATAATTTTATTAGCATTATAATTGCAATAGTATAAATTAACACAAAATAAAAGAAAGAGTAAAAAAGGGTAAAATTTACAAAGATAATACTGTAGAAAAAGAAAAGAAAGAATATTATTAAAGGGAATATATTAAAAAGTGACTTCCAATCTTCATCATGACAAATATAAACAATTCTGGTAACTTTACACCTCCTCTTAATTTACAAGCATTGATTTCTTTGTCCTGTATTCCATTTCTTGTCTAGAAAACAAATCCATAAAACATCATCATTTCAGTCCTGGTGTCATCAAAAGTCTATTAAGAGTTGCCAGAAATATCAACATATCTATTTTAAGCTTGATCAAATAAATTAACTTTATATATCTTCTAGAATAGAATTTAGAATAGAATAGAATTTTATTGGCCAAGTGTGATTGGACACACAAGGAATTTGTCTTGGTGCATATGGTCTCAGTGTACATAAAAGAAAAGATACGTTTATCAAGGTACAACATTTACAACACAATTGATGGTCAATATATCAATATAAATCATAAGGATTGCCAGCAACAAGTTATAGTCATACAGTCATAAGTGGAAAGAGATTGGTGATGGGAACTATGAAACGATTAATAGTAGTGCAGATTCAGTAAATAGTCTGACAGTGTTGAGGGAATTATTTGTTTAGCAGAGTGATGGCCTTCGGGAAAAAACTGTTCTTGTGTCTAGTTGTTCTGGTGTGCAGTGCTCTATAGCTGCTTTGAGGGTAGGAGTTGAAACAGTTTATGTCCAGGATGCGAGGGATCTGCAAATATTTTCACGGCCTCTTCTTGATTCGTGCAGTATACAGGTCCTCAATGGAAGGCAGGTTGGTAGCAATTATTTTTTCTGCAGTTCTAATTATCCTCTGAAGTCTGTGTTTTTCTTGTTGGGTTGCAGAACCGAACCAGACAGTTATAGAGGTGCAAATGACAGACTCAATAATTCCTCTGTAGAATTGGATCAGCAGCTCCTTGGGCAGTTTGAGCTTACTGAGTTGGCGCAGAAAGAACATTCTTTGTTGTCCTTTCTTTTTATTTTTAACAATCTTAATCATTATGCCAGGGATCACCAACCTTTCGGACCTCAGGGACCACTAAATTCATAATTTTAAATCCCATGGACCAGTAATATGGTTTTTTAAAAAAAAAGATAAATACTATTTTTTTTTAAAAAAAGATAAATAGTATTTAGTGCAATATAAAAAATGAAAATAATTTTTCTGTGGACCACCAAAATTTTCTCGCGGACCACCAGTGGTCCACGGACCACCGGTTGGTGACCACTGCATTATGCCATTAAAGTAATATTGTAGAACTTGTTTTGTTTTGCTCTTACATTTCCTTTTTGTCCATTTTCATAAGATTTAGCCATGATTTAAATCCAACATAATAGAGTTATTCAAGTTACTTTCTTGGTTTATTATTTGTACAGTAATTCTGATTTTTATTTGTAATTTTGATTTTAATCAACCAATTTCTTTTATATGTCCAATAAAACATCTTTTTTCATATCATTCTTGTAACCTGTTGCTTCTAGACCTACTTTCAATGTCCAGATAAAACCTGTTCCTCTTCTGCCATTTCTTCCATAACATCTTTTGGACACAATCTATCCATAGAAGCAAACATTGCTATTTACATTTTCAATATTAACCTCTGATTCTATTTTTCAAAAGGGTGCTTCAGTATTTCCAACGTTATGATAATTTGGATCATTCCATAGTTTTAATCAAGTTTGTGCATTTCTCTCCTTTAATTAAAATCTTTAGTTCCCTCTAGTGTACAATTTTTAAAATTACTATAATGACTTAGAAAAATTCAAGGCAAATCCTTGGAAGTCCCATAGGGAGGATTCTTTATAATTAATTCCACAATCTTATTTCAAATTTATCTAGACCCTTAATCCATTTATAACTTTCTAAAATCAAAGTTTTAATTAGCTTTTTGCTATTTATTTCATTTTTTCCCTTAAGCTGGTAATTTTTTTTTATTAAGGTTTGAAGGCAGACTCACCCAGTGTTTTCAGACTTGTCAATCCAAAAGTCTCTAATAGCTGAAAAGTAGTTAACAAGCAATTTCTCAATGTGATTAGAAAAGAAAGTGTGCAAACTTAATTTCTTTTTAGGTCCTGACTGCAGTTATAACAGGATGACTATTTCCTCATCTCCCAGGGCTTAAAACCCTCCAGAAATTTCTGTCTTGTGGTCTCCCCAGAGGGATCAATTGTTGGAGCACTTGAGGGTAATCTGCCACTCCCGCCCTTATCTGGAGAGGTTCAAAGAGCTGGAATACTCACCAGCTCTAGGTTCTTTACCATGGTCCTCAGCTCCATATTTTATTTTATTTTATTTATTTTTTTGCTGAACTGTCTTCAGTCCACAATTTCTTTCTCCATAAGAAGTTAGCATATCAAATGGGGAAATATAGGACACCATTTTACGTAGT
Organism: Ahaetulla prasina; assembly: GCF_028640845.1. Taxonomy (NCBI): domain Eukaryota; kingdom Metazoa; phylum Chordata; class Lepidosauria; order Squamata; family Colubridae; genus Ahaetulla; species Ahaetulla prasina. The sequence continues at coordinate 93,947,678 of NC_080543.1, read as the reverse complement.
TGCATTTACACACTTGTTGCCAGCTAAACTGCTCCCATATCAGCTATCCAGTTCATCAATACACCACTGAAAATTCAATTCAACAGGATTTTGAATAAGGAGTGACGATGTATGATTGATTCCTGTGAATGCTGGGGAAAATGTATCTAAAGAAACTGCCACTATTAAAAGATGTCTTCAGATTAAAATAAGACATTGCTTCTCTAACTCCAGAATCTATTATCTATGGAATTAAAGAATTGAAAGGAGACATTTAGGTTACAAAATCCAGTCTTATACTAGAATCCAATTTAAAGCATCCCATAATTATTGCTGTCCAGTAAGGGGCACCCTGTCACTATTCTGAGTGATTTGTTTCCCTAATTGCTCTTACTCTCCCTATCCTTCTGCCTTCCTTTAAATTAAATGCATTGTTCAAATCCTCTTTTCTAGAATGATAGGAAACAAGTCTTCACTTTCTTCTGGGTAGCATTCTGTCATGTAATGTCAGATTATTATTATATATTCCCCCACTCTTCCCTTTTTAAGGTTAAGCATTTGCAGATCACCTTTCAATAAGATTTACTGTCCAGTCCTCTGATCACAATTATTGCTCTTCTCTGAATCAGATCTTTTGGGTCTGCAGACTTTTTAAAGCATGCTACCTATTCCTGGACAGAGTACTATAGAAAGAAGTGATCAATGCAGAATAAAGTAGAAGTCTCATAATGCAATTTTATTTCTGACAATGCCATATAGAATTATATTTCACTTGCCTGAAATGAAGCATCATACCACACACTTTAGGCAGTTCCAAAAGTATACTTATTCCAACATCTTGTTCAGAAGTCAATACCTGACAACCCACTTCTAATGTTCAGTTTTTCTTCTCATGTAATTGTTTGTAATTTAGTATCTTTTTTCTATAAACTCAAATCTGACATGAGCTCCTTTCTCCTATGCATTTAGCTTCCAGTTATACATCTGAGTAGGCTCGGTACTAGCTTTTTTCAATATCAATATCCAAATGTCATCATTTCCTGTAGAATTTTATATTTCTTGACTAAATATTTCCTATTTGAATTTCCTGGTGGTAGTCTACTTGACCAAATTTGTTTACAATAGATTCAGTCTAATTAAACTCTTCCACACAGCTGCTCCATGTTTCCTTGAAAGATTTGCAACTTGTTTCTAGAAATGCACCTTAACTTTCTAACCAGTTGCCTGGGCAACAGTAGGAACAACAATATTACTTGTGTTGGTTCCCGCACTGCTTTTAACCCAAATGTACTCTGCAATATCAAGTAGTTAAATCATTTTGATTTCAATATAATTTCACTTGGATATTTTTAATATCAATTCTTCTTTCTCCTCATCTACTGTTTCTATTTCTTTTATTTCCTTCAATGTTTTATTTAAGTCATAGGGGTCAATCCACCAGGTCTCAGTTATACCTATTAAATTATATTTGTCTTCTTGTAATAAAAGTTTGAGCTCATCTTGTTTATTTCCTATGTTCTGAGGCACAATGGCCATGACCTTTATAAGCCAACGTTCTTTCTGATTTTTCATTTAATGGTTCACTTGAACCCATTAGAGCATTTCCAGATCTTTTTGTAATATACTTCAAGGATTTTAACTGTTACATTCATAGGACTCAATTTAAAGTTCACCAAGTTTCAGCCAATCACATTTTTTGCCTCAGATCCTAAAACCACCATCCAGATAATTTGGACCATGGTTCTAAAAACTAACTCTTTCCATAGATGCCACTTCCAAGGTTAGTCATTGATCTATAGAGTATTTATTTCTCTTCCCAGTCTCCTTCCATGAAGTGGAAATATGGATTATATTATCACCTTAGTTGTTGAATTCCTTTCCACTTCTTCCAAGTTCATGAGACTAAAGCTGGAACCATTTTGTAATATAATTTATTCCTACACTAATTAGCAGACAGAGCTAATTGTCAATAGCCTTGATAAATATTAGAAGTTATTTTGTTCTACTTTAATTTTGCACTATCACTGGTCATAATTAAGTTCTGTTCTATTGCATATTTTAAATTGGGTTCCTGATAGATAGCATATTATGTACAAATTGGTTGTGATGATATAATGAATATATATATTCATTCAATGGATATAATGAAATCTTATGATTGACTAAGTTGAAAAACAAATCAAAATTTTGCTGCCAATACCATCCAAGTATTAGAAATGAAGTCATAAATCAAACAGAATCTGACAGAGGAATAGGCAACCATTTACATAAAGTCAAGGTAGAGGAAGAGGAAGGCGAAACATACTCAAATCTAGAAACTACGGAATTTTTAAAGTTCACTTCTTAGAGGCCCATTTAGTATCATCAGCAAGAATTTTGAGATTATTTGACTCAGGACAAATCCTTAACCATGAATAATCAGTCCATAAGTTCTCTGATTCTCAGGTGAGCATTATTTCATTCGGCTATCAGTTTAGTTATCTTATGTTCTCTAGGCAGTCAGTGTTTATTGTGTCCATGGTGGCCCCAACCTTCTGGAATGGTCTTCCCCTGGGTGTGAGATTGGTTTCCTTAAATGTTCTAGTGGTCTTTAGAATTTTAACGAGGTTGTGCTGGTTATATGATTTAATTACTTGACAGCTTTATTTATATTGTACAGGTAGTCCTTGATTTAGAACAGTTTGTTTAATGACCATTTAAAGTTACAACAAAAAAGAGACTTGATCATTTTTCACATGACCATTGTAGCGTCTCTTGTGGTCACATGATCAAAATGCAAATACTTGGCAACTGACTCATATTTATGATGGTTGCAGTGTCCCAGGTTCATGTGATCACATTTTGACAATGTCAACAGGGTAGCCATATTCACTTAACAACCAGCTTCAGTTTATTGAATTAGATTTTTAATCGTTTATTGTATTTTAAAGTTTTTGATATTTATGTTTTATTTCTGCTTTACACCGCCTTGAGTCTTCGGAGAAGGGCGGTATAAAAATATGAATAATAAATAAATAAATAAATAAATAAACCATGTTATTAATTAAACAACGGCAAGTAATTTACTTTATCACTACTAGCCATGAAGATCTGGCAGTACACTAGATAGGAGACAGATAGATTGACAGACAGATAGAAGGCTCTGTGCATGCGCAAGATGGCGGCTTGATAGAAGACCGGAGCCGACAACGGGGGATCTACGGGGGGATGGCGACGTCCAGGTGGTGTGCCGAGCTGTTTGCGCCCCCCAGTCGGGTGTGTTATCTCTCCAGCAGCCGTGGGAGAGGTCTGCGGACCGTCTCGGACTCACAACTGCTGAGAATGAGACCGGGAGGATGAGGGCAAGCGGCGGACAGCAGCCATTTTATTGGGCGCGAGGTGAGGCTGCGGCTCGTTGTTTGTTGTTAAAAGACGAGGCCGCGGCTTGTTTCTTCTTCCCGCTTGGACTATCTGCGGTGTTCCATCTGTTCCGGTTTTTCCCAGGTCTTCTTCTTTGGATCGGTGTGGGGTTGAAGGGTTGTGAAGGGTCCCCCTAGTGGCCCCCCTGCCTGAGACTTTCTGCCAGGATGTCATATTCTGCTCTTCGCCGCGGTGAGATCCTCTGGTTGAAATGTGCCCACCGGGTTTCCGAGCATTCCATCAGCCGAGGGCTCAGGGTAGGAGTGGGGGGGTGGCGGTTGTTATTAGAGAGAGTCTAGAGCCGAGGGAGACCACTGTACCTCAGATTGCCAAGTGTGAATCCCTCTTTGTGAGGTGGGGTCATAGGTGTCAGATGGGCTTGTTTGTCACGTACCTGGCTCCTTGCGGCGTGACAGCAGCCCTGCCCAAGCTCCTGGAGGTGCTTGCTGGAGTGGCAGTGGAGACCCCCAGACTTATAGTCATGGGGGACTTTAACTTGCCATCAACTGGCATGTCATCGACAGCAGCTCGGGAGTTCATGGCTTCCATGACGGCCTTGGACCTGACTCAAGTAGTTGATGGCCCAACTCACATTGGGGAAGGCACACTGGACCTGATTTTCATCTCTGGTCAGTGGTTGAAGGATCTGGACTTGAGGGATTTAGTCACTGAACCTTTGTCATGGTCAGATCACTCTCTCCTTCGCCTGGACTTTCTGACCGCCACTAAACACCGCAGGGAGACGGAACCAATACGTTGGTTCCGTCCCAGGTGCCTGATGGACCCAGAGAGGTTCCGGACGGAGCTTGGGCCGTTTCCTGAGGGTCTGGCTCACGGCACGGCTGAGGAACTAGTCGTGGCTTGGGAACAGGCCGCGGCGGGGGCTTTAGACCGTGTCATGCCTTTGCGGCCTCTGACCCGGCGTAGGTCTCAACCAGCTCCTTGGTTTTCCGAGGAGTTGAGGGGGATGAAACGCCGGAGAAGATGCCTAGAGAGTTCCTGGAGGTCCAGTCGTTCGGAGGCTGATCGGACACTAGTTATGTCCTATAATAGGGGCTACCTAGTGGCATTGAGGGAAGCGAGACGTTGCTATGTCTCCTCCCTCATTGCGTCAGCAGATAACTGCCCGGCCGCCCTGTTTTGGGTGACTCGCTCTCTCCTCCAACAGGGGGAGCAGGATGACCCGTTACAGGGACGTGCCGAGGAGTTTAGTGGTTATCTATACAATAAAATCGTTCAGCTTCAGGATGGTCTGGACCAAAATTGGGTGGATCCAGGTGAGATGTCAGAGAGCTGTCTTGTTGAGATTGTTTGGGATGAGTTTGACCCTGTGGCTCCCGAGGACATGGACACGTTGCTGGGTAGGTTGAATGCCACCACATGTTTACTGGACCCGTGCCCCTCCTGGTTGGTACTGGTCCTGTCCAAGATTACGAATGCTTCTTTGCAGGAGGGGGTCTTTCCGACCGCCTTGAAAGAGGCAGTGGTGAGGCCTCTCCTCAAGAAGCCTTCCCTGGACCCAGCTGTTTTAGGGAACTACCGGCCAGTCTCCAACCTTCGCTTTGCGGCGAAGGTTGTAGAGAGTGTGGTGGCATGTCAATTACCCCGGTACCTGGATGAAACTGTCTATCTAGACCTGCTCCAGTCCGGCTTTCGCCCGGATACAGCACTGAGATGGCTTTGGTCGTTGGTGGATGATCTCTGGAGGGCCAGGATAGGGGTTTTCCTCTGCCTTGGTCCTATTAGACCTCTCAGTGGCTTTTGATACCATCGACCATGGTATCCTGCTGCACCGTTGGAGGGATTGGGGTGGAGGCACCGTTATCGGTGGTTCTCCTCCTATCTCTCCGATCAGTCGCAGACGGTGTTGACAGGGGGCAGAGGTCGGCCCGAGGCACCTCACTTGTGGGTGCCGCAGGGTCGATTCTCTCACCCTTCTGTTCAACATCTATATGAAGCTGCTGGGTGAGATCATCAGTGGCTTCGATGTGAGGTACCAGCTGTACGCTGATGATACTCAGCTGTACTTTTCCACATCGGGCCATCCCAACGGTTATCAAGTGCTGTCCCGGTGCCTGGAAGCCGACGGGTCTGGATGGGGAGAAACAGGCTCAAGCTCAATCCTCCAAGACAGAGTGGCTGTGGATGCCGGCATCCCGGTACAGTCAGCTGCAGCCGCGGCTGACTGTTGGGGCGAGTCATTGGCCTCAATGGAAGGGTGCGCAACTTGGGCGTTCTCCTGGATGGACAGCTGTCCTTTGAAGATCATTTGACGGCCGCTCCAGGAGAGCTTTTACCAGGTCCGCCTGGTTCACCAGTTGCGCCTTTTCTTGACCGGGATGCCCTATGCACGGTCACCACGCCTCGTGACATCTCGCCTGGACTTTCTGACCGCCACTAAACACCGCAGGGAGACGGAACCAATACGTTGGTTCCGTCCCAGGTGCCTGATGGACCCAGAGAGGTTCCGGACGGAGCTTGGGCCGTTTCCTGAGGGTCTGGCTCACGGCACGGCTGAGGAACTAGTCGTGGCTTGGGAACAGGCCGCGGCGGGGGCTTTAGACCGTGTCATGCCTTTGCGGCCTCTGACCCGGCGTAGGTCTCAACCAGCTCCTTGGTTTTCCGAGGAGTTGAGGGGGATGAAACGCCGGAGAAGATGCCTAGAGAGTTCCTGGAGGTCCAGTCGTTCGGAGGCTGATCGGACACTAGTTATGTCCTATAATAGGGGCTACCTAGTGGCATTGAGGGAAGCGAGACGTTGCTATGTCTCCTCCCTCATTGCGTCAGCAGATAACTGCCCGGCCGCCCTGTTTTGGGTGACTCGCTCTCTCCTCCAACAGGGGGAGCAGGATGACCCGTTACAGGGACGTGCCGAGGAGTTTAGTGGTTATCTATACAATAAAATCGTTCAGCTTCAGGATGGTCTGGACCAAAATTGGGTGGATCCAGGTGAGATGTCAGAGAGCTGTCTTGTTGAGATTGTTTGGGATGAGTTTGACCCTGTGGCTCCCGAGGACATGGACACGTTGCTGGGTAGGTTGAATGCCACCACATGTTTACTGGACCCGTGCCCCTCCTGGTTGGTACTGGTCCTGTCCAAGATTACGAATGCTTCTTTGCAGGAGGGGGTCTTTCCGACCGCCTTGAAAGAGGCAGTGGTGAGGCCTCTCCTCAAGAAGCCTTCCCTGGACCCAGCTGTTTTAGGGAACTACCGGCCAGTCTCCAACCTTCGCTTTGCGGCGAAGGTTGTAGAGAGTGTGGTGGCATGTCAATTACCCCGGTACCTGGATGAAACTGTCTATCTAGACCCGTTCCAGTCCGGCTTTCGGCCCGGATACAGCACTGAGATGGCTTTGGTCGCGTTGGTGGATGATCTCTGGAGGGCCAGGGATAGGGGTTTTCCTCTGCCTTGGTCCTATTAGACCTCTCAGTGGCTTTTGATACCATCGACCATGGTATCCTGCTGCACCAGTTGGAGGGATTGGGGGTGGGAGGCACCGTTTATCGGTGGTTCTCCTCCTATCTCTCCGATCAGTCGCAGACGGTGTTGACAGGGGGGCAGAGGTCGGCTCCGAGGCACCTCACTTGTGGGGTGCCGCAGGGGTCGATTCTCTCACCCCTTCTGTTCAACATCTATATGAAGCTGCTGGGTGAGATCATCAGTGGCTTCGATGTGAGGTACCAGCTGTACGCTGATGATACTCAGCTGTACTTCTCCACATCGGGCCATCCCAACGAAGCTATCGAAGTGCTGTCCCGGTGCCTGGAAGCCGTACGGGTCTGGATAGGGAGAAACAGGCGCAAGCTCAATCCCTCCAAGACAGAGTGGCTGTGGATGCCGGCATCCCGGTACAGTCAGCTGCAGCCGCGGCTGACTGTTGGGGGCGAGTCATTGGCCTCAATGGAAGGGTGCGCAACTTGGGCGTTCTCCTGGATGGACAGCTGTCCTTTGAAGATCATTTGACGGCCGTCTCCAGGAGAGCTTTTTACCAGGTCCGCCTGGTTCACCAGTTGCGCCCTTTTCTTGACCGGGATGCCCTATGCACGGTCACTCACGCTCTCGTGACATCTCGTCTGGATTACTGCAATGCTCTCTACATGGGGCTCCCCTTGAGGAACACCCGGAGGCTTCAGTTAGTTCAGAATGCGGCTGCGCGGGTGATAGAGGGAGCCCCTCGTGGCTCCCATGTGACACCTCTCCTGCGCAGACTGCACTGGCTGCCTGTGGCCTTCCAGGTGTGCTTCAAGGTTCTGGTAACTATCTTCAAAGCGCTCCATGGCATAGGGCCGGGTTACTTACGGGACCGTCTGCTGCCACCGAATGCCTCTCACCGACCCGTGCGCTCTCACAGAGAGGGACTCCTCAGGGTGCCGTCGGCCAGGCAGTGCCGACTGGCGACACCCAGGGGAAGGGCCTTCTCTGTGGGGGCTCCCACCCTCTGGAACGAACTTCCCCCAGGACTCCGCCAACTTCCTGACCTTCGAACCTTTCGCCGCGAGCTTAAGACACACCTATTTATCTGCGCAGGACTGGACTAGGATTTTAAATTTTGAATTTGGTTTTAATGGGGTTTTATTATTTGTATTGCTATTTTTAAATATTCGGCCTTATGTAATAAGTTTTTTAATTGATGTTTTATTTTGTATTTATATGTATTTTTATCTGGCTGTAAACTGCCCTGAGTCCCTAGGGAGATAGGGCGATATAAAAATGCGAAAAATAAATAAATAAATAAATAAAATAAGATAGTTCAATATCTAAAGGGGAGCTCTCTGCACCTTGAATCCACAGTCTAAAAAGTTTCTTTAAGAAAACAGGAGCTACAGCACTGTTTGCAGGAATAATTTATCTCTATAATTCAGATATCCCTAATCTATCTACATAGAAAGATACTTTGAGAGAGAAGAAAAATGGCCATCATTAAGCAGTATGCATAGATAGATAGATAGATAGATAGATAGATAGATAGATAGATAGATAGATAGATAGATAGATAGATAGATAGGCAGGCAGGCAGGCAGGCAGGCAGGCAGGCAGGCAGGCACAATAGATGGAGACATTTTTTGCCCAAAAGTTCTCCCAGCATGTGGAACACTTCCCCATCATAAATTTCACCCCATCCAGAGAACTTAATGTTCTGTTTGGAAGGCTTTACTTTAATTCAGGAATGTGCCAAAGACCTGTACAATTTCCTCCTCCCTAACTAGATAGAAATTGTTTTCACAATATTGTATAATCATTACTTTTGCACTTTCATGTTTTATGGTATATAGAACTTCCTTTGCTATTTTGATTTGTATATAACCAAGCTAATTAAATCCATTATATTTGTGTCAGGGGATGTAGTTTATTTCATGATTGTTTGTCTTTAGAGACTGCAATATATAGTTCCCTTAAGATTGTAACAGCTTCATTATCTTCCTGTTGTTTTCCATCACTGATTCAAAGAATTTGTGCATCTAATCTTAGACCAACCATACAACAACTATGAGTAACTAAATAACCCATTTACTAGATAACCCATAACCTGTTTGGTCTTCAAATTAGAGATATTTCCTTACTAGATTGCTCAATGCCTTCATCAATTCTGGAAAAGTTCTACTTTGAAAGTAATCCATGTTGAACTATATAGCACAAATGTTGAGTATAGAAAATTTTGTATTATACCATAAAATGCTTTATGATAATTTTTTATCATAAAATGTTTTATAAAATTTGCCAGATTGCAGTCCCATGGAAGTCATAGGTTCTAGATTTTGAATGTATTCTGTAAGTTAGCCCATTTGAAGTACTTTAGTTGCAGGGGTGAAATGCTCCCAGTTCGGACCGGATCATCCGATCTGGTAGCGATGGCGGCGGGTGGTTCGGAGAATCAATAGTAAAAATCCCTGCCCCACCCCATGCTCAGTTTAGCTGCACAATCATCAGAGGTGTTTTTTTTTTTACTTTTAAAAGCATTTTTTCTTCGGTTGAAAAAATGCTTTTAAAAGTTAAAAAAAGTCTCTGATGATTGCACGGCTCAACTGAAAGACTCAGCTAACAGACAACAAGTGGTCAAAATTGGCAATGCTTTATCAAATCCTGTTTCTGTCAAGAGTGGCGTTCCTCAAGGCAGCATCCTTGGACCAACACTCTTTATACTACACATTAATGATCTTTGTGACCATATCTCAAGTAATTGTGTTCTCTTTGCTGATGATGTCAAACTATTTAACACCACAGACAATACTTCTATCATTCAAAATGACCTTGATCATCTAACTGCTTGGTCTAAAAATTGGCAGCTCCAAATTTCAACCAGCAATCTTACATATAGGAAAAAAGAACCCAAACACTAAGTACATACTAGATGGACATTACTTTACAGACGACCCCCATCCCATTAAAGACCTTGGAGTTTTCATGTCAAATGATCTAAGTGCCAAAGCCCACTGCAACTACATAGCAAAAAAAGCTCTAAGAGTTGTAAACCTAATTTTGCGTAGCTTCTTTTCCAAAAACACCACACTACTAACCAGAGCATATAAAACATTTGCTAGACCAATTCTAGAATACAGCTCGCCTGTTTGGAACCCTCACCACATCTCTGACATCAATACAATTGAACGTGTCCAGAAATATTTTACAAGAAGAGTTCTCCATTCCTCTGAAAACAATAAAATACCTTATCCCACCAGACTTGAAATTCTAGGCTTAGAAAACTTGGAACTCCGTCGCCTTCGACAAGACCTAATTTAACTCACAGAATCATCTATTGTAATGTCCTTCCTGTTAAAGACTACTTCAGCTTTAATTGCAATAATACTAGAACAACTAATAGATTTAAACTTAATGTCAACCGCTTTAATCTAGATTGCAGAAAATATGACTTCTGTAACAGAATCATCAGTGCTTGGAATACTTTACCTGACTCTGTGGTCTCTTCTCATAATCCTAAAAGCTTTAACCAAAAACTTTCTACTATTGACCTCACCCCATTCCTAAGCAGACCATAAGGGGCGTGCATAAGCGCACAAACATGCCTACCGTTCCTGTCCTATTGTTTTTTCTTCTTCTTCCTATATATATATATATGCTTATACCTCCTTATATTTACTCATATATGTGTTTATATACTATATAATCTTTTTTGTATGATACCTACATATATTGTTGTGACAAAATAAATAAATAAATAAATAAATAAATTAGATCCCTTTAAAAACATTTTTTCTACAACCTCTTTGGCCGAAGAGGTTGTAGAAAAAATGCTTTTAAAAGTTAAAAACAAGTTGGCCACGCCCACCCAGTCATATTACACCACCACCAAGCCACGCCCACAGAACCGGTAGTAACAAATTTTACATATACACCCCTGCTTAGTTGTAAAAGTTTTTCCTTATGATACACCATTTTATCCAGTTAAAGGCTATAGGAACAAGACTTCTAGTATATAGATTTCTTAAAAACCTAATTTGGCATAGGAAATTCACCAATTCATAAATCAGAGCTTAAGAAAACTACAGATTTAGTCATCTTGTACACTTGGATTGTTACTACCTTTTTTAAATGGAACAACACAGAAGGCAGGCCCAATAGTTCTCTATGCAGAGAATAACTGAAGGTATGCAGTTTGGTGGGATGAACATTTCATTCAATTCAGTGTTTTGTAAGGAATTCAAAAGCAAGGTAGAAATGGTGTATAGATTTAAGTTTCTCTATGAGCAAACAAATACATCCATTTATTTCTAAGATTTAGCAGTCAGATCTAAAAACAGTATTCCAAATGTGACTCCCTGATAGATTCATGTAACACAAAGATATTACTAAAATAACCCTAGCCAGACTACATCCTACTAGATTTGAAATAGATACCAAAGCACTATAGATCCAAGCTGTGTTTGTCTTTAGTCATTCCCACTTAAGGAGAGAAAAGAAAGGAAAAAAGGAAATAGCTTTCGAAGTAGGATTCCCCTCTCGCCCTGGTCATCCTTTCCATTACTCCGCAAAGAATTTTGCATTGATTGCTCAAATTGTTTTGAATGCAGCTGGTTCATTGTCCCCAAAGGAGAACCGTTTGTTTCTTCCATATGTATAAAATCTGAATTCTCTTACTGGCTGGCAGTTTTTGTATTTTATTTTGTACTCCGTCAATTTACAGCTTACAGCTGGCATCATGGAAGGGTTGAAGTAATGCTTAGGAACCGATGCAAGGTTTTCACCATGAGTTTAGCTTCTTTCATTTCAGTTCTCTGAATTATGCTGGATATTCTATTTTCCTTTTCGCATGCTTTCGTAAAGTGGAAAAGAAACCATTCCCTTTGAGCTGTCCACTACAATTCTTAAAATTCTGCTACAATTCCACTACAATTCTTCTAATCTGTCATTGCCAACTGTCAGCCCTTTGCAGTATATTAGACTAAGAAACCAAAGTTATGAATGGTAATGATATTAATTATTATAACATAACATAACAGAGTTGGAAGGGACCTTGGAGGTCTTCTAGTCCAACCCCCTGCCCAGGCAGGAAACCCTACACCATTTCAGACAAATGGCTATCCAACATTTTCTTAAAAATTTCCAGTGTTGGAGCGTTCACAACTTCTGCAGGTAAGTTGTTCCACTTATTGATTGTTCTAACTGTCAGGAAATTTCTCCTTAGTTCTAAGTTGCTTCTCTCCTTGATTAGTTTCCACCCATTGCTTCTTGTCCTGCCTTCAGGTGCTTTGGAGAATAGCTTGACTCCCTCTTCTTTGCGGCAGCCCTGAGATATTGGAACACTGCTATCATGTCTCCCCTAGTCCTTCTTTTCATTAAACTAGACATACCCAGTTCATGCAACTGTTCTTCATATGTTTTAGTCTCCAGTCCCCTAATCATCTTTGTTGCTCTTCTCTGCACTCTTTCTAGAGTCTCAACATCTTTTTTACATTGTGGCGACCAAACCTGAATGCAGTATTCCAAGTGTGGCCTTACCAAGGCATTATAAAGTGGCACTAACACTTCACGTGATCTTGATTCTATCCCTCTCTTTATGCAGCCCAGAACTGTGTTGGCTTTTTTAGCAGCTGCTGCACACTGCTGGCTCATATCCAAATGGTTGTCCACTAGGACTCCAAGATCCCTCTCACAGTTACTACTATTGAGCAAGGTACCACATATACGGTACCTGTGCGGTTTTTTTTTGCCTAAATGTAGAACCTTACTTTTTTCACTGTTGAATTTCATTTTTTTAGATAGCGCCCAATGTTCAAGTCTGTCTGTATCTTGAGCCTATCTTCTGGAGTGTTGGCTAAAGTAACAGAATCTTGGAAGTCTGACTATTCCTCCCTCCTTCCTCAAGAAAAGTAGAGAGAATCAATCCGCAATATTTTCTCAAATTCCTTTTCTGCCTCAATTTCAAATGTCTTTTATCTGACTTGTTTTGGTTGGGGCTTTCTGATCCTAGGACCTACACAATTAAGCTGAAATGAATCACCTTTTAATTTAGGAGATCCATGTGATTATCTTAATTATAAATGCATATCTGTGTTATTTCTCTTAGATTTTTAATTTTTCAGCCATAACTTTCCATTCACCCTCACTCTAAAGTTTCCATATCAATTTGCAAATTCAGCCAAAAAATGGGGGGGAAAAGAACTACCCCATTTTACAAAATTCTGAAAAGTGTTGATTTCAGTGTGCAACTGCATTTCAGTTTGCCCACAGATTAAAATGAGAAGTACTAAATTCATCCTCCATTCTCAGTGGAATTCAATAGGATTTAAATATGGCTTCATTGGATTATGGGTATGTTCATTGTTTTTGACCATCCTTCGCTCTCTCTATAATGGTGATGAACTGAGAATGAAAAGATAAAGGGGGTATACGTAGTTATGATGCTTTTGCAGAACAATTGTAAGAATGATTAATCCACTACTGGAAGAGAATACAAAGAACATAATCCATTTCTAGGCAATGTTCTATTTTCATAAGATAATGTGGGGTCTTCCACTTCAGCAAAATAAGTTTTATGCAATATAACAATAGAGCAAGCAGCAGGTCAAGGCTTTTGTTTGAAGCATTGCTCAGAAATATAATTCCAAGAAAGTTACATAACCAATATTTATGATATAATCATTGCTCAGAGAAGAATTTTTTTTCCTGTAGGTTGATTATAATGTGACCTTCCATAGCTAATAATAAAGTAATAAGTTCTGGAAATGTTTTCCCCTCTTTTTAAATTTCTTTTGAGCTCATTTTCTTTTGCTTCCTGTTCTATCCTATTATGTGGAATGATGCTTCACCTGCTTCAGTTCAGCTGGACTTCTTTTTATTTGGCCAATCTTGGAAGGGAAGATATGGTTCCTTCCATTGAACCATGTCCTCTGCCACTGAAAACAGAAAAAAATAATCTCAGGAAGATTACAATTCATTACTATAGCTTTAGAAAAATCTTGACACATCGAAGTTATAACATTATTTTTATTGTTGTAGCATTTGATGTGAAGAACTGTTGAAGAAAGTTTCAGGGTTTACTTTGATCTGTGTTTTTAATGTAGCTGAGAATCTAAACAAATTGCTCATTTTATTTTATTTTTTGGACTTGACCCTCTCGTGGTGTGTGATATTACCACAAAACTATTCCTGATTAGGGATTAAAGTAACTGCATCCAATTCATTTGGGCTGATAAAATCAGGTTTAATTTATGAATGTATATTTGAGGGATCCTCTCAGTTCTAAGTAAATAATCACTTACACATTTAGGGCACTTGTAGTAAATATTCACTGGTGCAATCCTCTGCCTGCAAAAGAGATTCGTGTAGAAAATAGATTGCATTTGAGCTGGCATACAGAATTTCAATAAGAAAGATCAAATGCTCTGGCTGTTCTTTGCCTTTTTCTTTTGAAGAGCTGGGCTTTTCCAGAAATAAGTAGTATAAGATCAAAGAACCTATGATGCTTGTTTGTAGCTATAAAAAGAACTAAAATATCAGAATAGAACACCTACTTTTAATTACATATCTATAGTGCAGCATTTTTTCCATGTAAATTTCAAATATCACAGAAATATACATATATCTAAATCAGTATATTCCTTTAAAGAAATAAAAAGCAACTACTGTATCTGGCAATATTTTACAAGACAAGATTCAAGACTCAGACTATTTTGAAGATGACATCCCAATCCAAAGCAGAAATTTGCTTTCAAAAATCTCTTCATTGACTTATAAAAGGTAAAAGTAAAGGTTCCCCTCGCACATATGTGCTAGTCGTTCCCAACTCTAGGGGCAGTGTTCATTTCCGTTTCAAAGCTGAAGAGCCAGCGCTGTCCAAAGACGTCTCCGTGGTCATGTGGCCGGCATGACTAAATGTCAAAGGCACATGGAACACTGTTACCTTCCCACCAAAGGTGGTCCCTATTTTTCTACTTGCATTTTTATGTGCTTTCAAACTGCTAGGTTGGCAGAAGCTGGGACAAGTAATGGGACTCACCTCGTTATGCAGCACTAGGGATTCAAACTGCTGAACTGCCACTTTTTGAGCGACAAGCTCAGCATCATAGCCACTGACCCACCACGTCCCTTTCATTTCATTCTCTTTATTCTTAAAAAAATAACATAGTTGTAAGGGACCTTTGAGGTCTTTTAGTCCAAAGCCCAACTCCTTGCTCAGGCAGGAAACCCTATACCATTAGAGACAAATGGTTGTCCAGTCTCTTCTTTAAAACTTCCAATGTTGGAGCATCCACAACTTCTGGAGGCAAGTCGTTCCACTGAGTAATTGTTCTAACTGTCAGAAAATTTCTCCTTATTCTAGGTTACTTCTCTCCTTGATTAGTTTCAATCCATTGCTTTTGTTCCTGCTTTCATGTGCTTTGGAGAAGAGGTTGACACACACACACACACACCCGCTTCTTTGTAACAGCCTTTTAGATATTGGAACTATCATATCACCTCTAGTCCTTCTTTTCATTGAATTATACATACCCAATTCCAGCAATCATTCTTTATGTTTTAGCCTCCAGCCTTACAAAACTAAAGCAGCAGTTGGTTATAGGCAAATACATCTACGCATATCCTCTTTGTAACTTCAGATTTAAATGTAACTATCACATCTCCCTATCCTTGCCACTCCAATCCTGGTCATTCATTTTTTAATTACAGAACCCTAAAGAAAAGAAATTGCCTTTAATAATTGGCAGTAACCAGAGGTGAAATGTAAAATTTGTTACTACCAGTTCTGTGGGCATGACTTGGTGGTGGAGGGGGCAATGTGACTGGGTAGGTGTGGCCAACTTCTTTTTTTTTTACTTTTAAAAGCATTTTTTTTTTGCCTTTAAAAGAAAAAAAGCCTCTGATGATCAGGCAACTCAGCTGGGATCATCAGAGGAGCCTTTTAAAAGAATTTTTTCTACAACCTCTCGAAGAGTTTGTAGAAAAAATACTTTTAAAAGCTTCTGATAATCAGGCAACTCAGCTGGGAGCTCCAGAGGAGCCTTTTAAAATATTTTTTTTACAACCTCTTTGGCCAAAGAGGTTTTAAAAGCCTCTGACGATCACAGCTGAGCTGCGCAATCATTAGAGGCTTTTTTTTTACTTTTAGAAGCATTTTTTCGGCCGAAGAAAAAATGCTTTTAAAAATTAAAAAAAAAAATCCTCTGATGATTGCGCGGCTCAGCTGGGCATGGGGGGTGCAGGGATTTTTGCTACCGGTTCTCCGAACCACCTGCCGTCATCACTACCAGATCGGGTGATCCGGTCCGAACCGGGAGCATTTCACCCCTGGTTGTAACCCAAACCTGGCTAAAACAACCAAATTACCTTGAAGATACAATATAATTTTATTAGCATGCAAACAATAAAGCAGTACACACTGAGCTCCCAGCAAAGCATTAGCTTGCTAAGCGGCCTTGAATAAAAGCAGAACTGGAGCTTATACAGGTAGTCTTTGACTTATAACCATTTGTTTAACGACCTTCAAAGTTACAATGCCACTGAAAAAGGTCAGGTTTTCACATTATGACTGTTTTCACATTTACAATCATTGCAGTATCCCTGTGGTCACATGATCAAAATTTGAAAGTTTGGCCACTGGAATGTATTTATGACAGTTGCAGTGTCCCAGAGTCATGTAGTCACTTTTTGCAACCATCTGACAAGCAAAGCCGATGGGGAAGCTGGATTCACTTAGCAACCATTTTAATAACTTAACAGTTTCAGTGATTCACTTAAGAACTGTGATAAGAAAGATCATACAGTTGGGCAAAATTCAATTAACAACTACCTTGCTTAGCAATGGGCTCAATTGTGGTCATAAATCTAGGACTACCTGTATATCTTTGTATTACTATATTGCAAAGAGAAAATGAAGAAAAAGGCAGGCACAATATGAATTTCAGCATGACATCAGAATGCTTTTGATAAACAGATCTGGTTGCCCTGCTCATTATTTATCCCTTCCCACTAAGTCAATATAAATAATTTGGTTTACTGGATCCCTGAGTCATTTCTGATTCCTCCCTCGAGTGCCACTCAGGGCCAATTCAGTCTGTGAATGTCTTTTTAGAAGGGCACCTTAAGTGGTTCACATGCATTGTGTGTGTGGGGGGACTATCATTGGTTTGATAGGGAACACAGCTTGACATGTGGTGGGGGCTACCTACCACAAATGGGAATAACCAAATGACAGAGCTTTTAAAGTCCTGCTCATTTCAATGGACAAGTTTCATGTATTTTTTATTCTTTGTAAGAACAGGAATTACAGTCAACTAGATTATGCCCTTACCTTTATTTGCTTCTAATTCCTAAACTGATTCCATAATTCAAATGGTTTTATTGTGATGTTAAGATTATTGTGTTTATCCTTGCTTCAAGGAATAAGGATATAGTGATACAGTATATAACCTTCTTTCATGGAAATTTCATTTAATAGAATCTTATTATTGATGATTATATAATTTAATTCTGTAATAATGGAGGAAAAATCCAGAGCTAAAGCATCCATAACAAAACTAGTGCATTTCCTAGTTT
This sequence comes from Ahaetulla prasina, assembly GCF_028640845.1. NCBI lineage: Eukaryota > Metazoa > Chordata > Lepidosauria > Squamata > Colubridae > Ahaetulla > Ahaetulla prasina. The sequence goes on along the minus strand of NC_080543.1, from coordinate 93,930,307 downwards.
ATGTTTTTTGTATTTCTCACAAAAATCTATTATAGATTTTGCTACAAACATTGATTTGAGCAGTAATGTATTATTTTGTTTTAATGATATTTTCCATACAAAAGTTCCATGATACAGACTGATAACAGAAACTTTAAACTCTCTCTTGACTATACAAGTTAACTGTTGTAATAATTTATTATCTTGGAGATTTGCCAATATATTTTGACAAAGACTGATCAAGCCCAAATAGAATCTTGTCAGTTCTCAGTATGTAGCTTTATTTACAAGTCTTATTTATAGATGTAACAATACTTTGAGTTACAGCAGTGTACCTTAAAGGGAAATGAAAAGATTATAAAATATTAGTAATTAACATTGAAATACAGATACTATGGAAGACACCAGCAAAATTTTATCCATAATTATTGGAGCATTAGAAACTGTAACAATAGTATTGTCAGTAACAACTGAAACATTATTTGACTTCATAGCCTAGAGCTTGCAAAACACAACTTTTCTCAGAACTATAATGTTGAATTGACTCTAAGCTAGCAGCATTTAGTGAGCATTCCTCAGAAGAAAATGAATATCATCATGAAAATTATGACAATAACTTTAAAAGCAAACTCATATAAAGCCAGAACTGGAAGGACAGCAAATTCTGCTTCTGAAAAGAAGCTGAAGAAACATTGGACCTCCCAGTTAGTTACTGCAACAGGAATTCATAGATTCGGTACAAATAACAGCATCACAAGTAGCATTAATGGTGTCCTAGATATCTGAAAAAATATCATTTCTCTGCAAGAAAGAACTGTTTTGTGGGACCACAAAATAGGCAAAGAAGTAGAAAAATAAAGAAGCTAAAATGCTCTTGGACTTTAGAATTCAAACAGATAAGCACCTGTCATATAACACCCCAGACTTAATTGTGATAAGATAAACAGAAATGCCTGGATAGTGGATATTGTAGTACCTGGACACAGCAGAATAGGAGAGAAAGAACTGGAGAAAATACAAAGTACAAAGACCTACAAATACAAGTAGAATGACCATGGCAAAAGAAAGCAAAGGTAGAGTAATAGGCACCTTAAATACAATCCCAAAAGAACTGAAATATCATTTGAATATTGTCGGCATTGTCAAAATCACCACCAGTCAATTGCAAAAGGCAGCTTTACATGGAACAGTTTACATTCTGTGACAACATCTTTAATACTAACAAAGAACATTTGCCTATCCCACATCCTTGGGAATGACTCAGACGGTGGCTTAAAATGCCCAATCCAGTCTAAACATAAGGCTGACTGAGATAGGAATGTAAAATAATATGATGAAAAGTCTGGAAAGTTTTGCCAAAAATTGGTTAGATTGCTCAAAAATCTTCTTCTTTCCTCTTTGTTGACTACAGTAATTTCCGTTCACTGCTGAACATCAAGAATATACTTCTGTCCAGTTCTTTTGGCAAAGCTGCATATCCCCAAAGTCCACCATTCTTAATTTGTTAACAAAATCCAAATAGTGAGGTTATTTCACTACAGACATTTTCATCTTGAAAATACAATAAAGTCTGTGAATATCACCCAAAGATGATAGTAATAGGAAAAGCTACTATAATACTGGAAAGACAAAGAGAGACAGAGAATGATTAGAAGTTGTCTCATGTTTTTTGCAGATATTGTTTATGGAATCTCTAGAGTAGTCTGGAAGTATGTACATGTCGCAGATCCACCCTTTCAGTTTCAGAAGTGGGAAAATGTTTCCAGGCTACTAGGTATTGGACTTTTCCTCTGTACTTATGGGAGTGAAGAATGTCTTTAACTTCAAAATGCTGTTGTCTTTCGATCAGGGTGGGCTCCCAGCTCAGGCAGCAGGGAAGAGGTTAGTACCAGTTTCAAAAAGCTGCAGTGAAATATCAAATGGATTGTCTGAGGTTTGTTTGTGAATAGAATAGAATAGAATAGAATAGAATAGAATAGAATAGAATAGAATAGAATAGAATAGAATAGAATAGAATAGAATAGTTGGGAGGAACATTGTAGGTGTTCTAGTCCAACACGGTGCTCAGGCAGGATACCCTATACCATTTCAGACAAATGGTTGTCCAATCTCTTCTTAAAAGTTTCAGATGTTGCAGCATTCACAACTTCTGCAGACAAGTTGTTCCACTGATTAATTGTTCTAGCTGTCAGGAAATTTCTCCTTAGTTCTAGGTTGCTTTCCTCCTTAATTATGTTCCACCAATTGCTTCTTGTCCTGCCTTCATGTGCTTTGGAGTATACGACTCGCTCTTCTTTGTGGCAATCCCTGTGATACACTGCTATCATATCACCCCTAGTCCTATTTCTACAAATGCTTTATCAATAGTTTCCTCAAAACGCATCAGAATATAATGAGAGTTTTCATTTACCTCAAAAATGAATTTACTTGCTAATCTTAAATTAAAGATTATCCCTTAACGTAAATTTTCATTGATACTGCAGCACAATAGTTTCATGCAGCATTAAGTTCAGAGATGATCCACACAAAGATAAGGATCCCAAAATTTTTAGGCCTTTGGTTGAGTTAAATAAAATATTTCAGCAGAAAAGAGAGCTAAATTCTGAAATTTGTTCTTTCAGCCAGAAACAAAAGCTTAAACAAATGCTTTATGATAAATTTGAAACTGTTGAAAATGTAAAACCTTCTTTCCTGTGAGGAAAACCTCACAGGATAGCCCTGCTAAAATATTTATTCAGTATCTATAAATCTGTTTAATGTAATGGACTGAAAAATTCTTCCCAAAATATAAATCACCTTTGAGTTTAATCCATCTGAATCATATTTATCATGTTCCAAACTTTTTCAGGAACTCTAGACCAATATTTTAGATCTTCTTTCATTTGTATCAAAACAGAGATTTCAATTTGACCTGTTGAGAAAGCTTCCTTTCAAACATAACCTAAAACCCAAATCTTTTTCAATGCATTTTTGCTTTTTAATTAAATAACAAAAAAAGGGAAAGAAAAAGAACAGAACACAAAAATGATAATGGTGCTCAACCCTATGACTATCCTGATTATATCTCCAACAAAGTGCTGGTTTTGGCAGTCCTTTTCTATACTAATGTAATGGATTCCAGTAAGTTCTGACTATTCTTTTTGTTCTATAGGTCATAATTTGTGATCCATTGACACTCTTGCTATAGAAGTTAAGACATTCTCCCATAGGGGCTTCCGGGTGGCGCCACCCTCCTCGTTGGGTGCTAATTTATGGCACTCCGCATTGAATATGGTAGAAGCCGGATTTAACAACTGATCCCGGCTTCATTTCTCTCTCTGGTTGAAAGAGAGAGACAGAGCAAGGGGGAGGATTTGGGTAGATTCTCCTAGGGGCTTTGTTTTTGTAATACAAAGCCCTGAACGGTCGAATCCCCTTATTTACCCCTCCCCCACCTCCAGTATTCTCTGCGCTCCTGAAAAAGCAGGAAAAGAGGAGGGTGTCCACTTCTGCTAACAATTGATTTCTTTTTGTGGATACGAAAAGCAGGCGGAAGAGTGTGAGGAACAATTATTGGTTTGCAAGTATTTTTGATTTTCTGACTTCCTCCCCCCCTTCAGTTTCGTTTTAGAGAAACTGAAAGCAGAGCGATACATCAAAGGGAGCTTTGCTGTTGAATCGAAACTGAATGGAGATTTTATCTTATTGTGTTTGACTGTGGACTGTTGGATTATATTACGCTGTTTAAGTACGTTACAAGGGGATTCTCAGCAGGAATTTTGTTATGGAGGTTCTTTCAGAAGAATGGGTTCGGGACGTTATACAGGACTACACAGAAAGAATGTATTTAATTATTCAAAAATCCAAATTGAAAAAAATTGGGGACGTTTTGGATGAGAGTTTGGAGCAAATTAACCAGTGCAATTATTCGGAAAATGGAATGGAGGATATACAAATAAAAGTGGATAAATATGAAGATTTGATCGTGAAGAAACAAGGTGATCTAAAGAAGTTTTCTTTAAATAGTTTGGATGAGTTGCCTGAATTTGTGCTACAGGAGATTGTCCTCAAATGGAAAAGACTCACAAGCTTAATGTTTCCCAAGAGTTCTCTTTTGGACTGATGGAATATACGGCAGTAATTTTGGATTTCTGGACATAAGGAATTACTAGGAAATATTGTGATTGACTTTTAAAAGGAGCAACGAAGGAAAGACAGAGATTAATGCACCAAAAAATGGCAAGAGACAAAAGTATTATTTTTGAAACAAGGTTTTTTTAAAATATTAAGAGACAAAAATATTAGTGTCCCCGAAACCCAATTTGTGATTATAAAAGACTAGATATTTGGATATACTGGACTTTGACGAGGAAGGACTAAAGTTGAATAGATATTGTAATTAATTAAATAATATTGTAATTTTCTATTGAATTTTTATAAATTTTATAATCTGTTGTATTGAATTTTAAATAGAATATTCTTGAAAGATCTTATGTAAGAAGGACTTGGGGGGGGGATTTATATGGTTATATGGTTATAGAAGTTATAAGGGAGATATTCTCTGAACTGGATTGGATTTTTATGCTTTAGCTGGTTTTAAAATATTTTAGGATTAATTTGTTCTACTGATTTATATATTTTATTACTGTTTATTGTTAATTTTTTGAAGGATTTGGTTATGTAAGGAGGAAGTCAGAGTTAGAGAGGGAGAATTGGTATAATAGTTTTGGGGAAAAATTTTTTTTTAGCATATGTTTGTTTTATTTTTAACTATACCTTGTGTTTCTTCCGGGAAGCCAGGGGGGAGGGGGGAGGGGGTTTGTGAAGGGAGAGGGGTTGGTGGGAAAGGGGGAAAAAAATTTTTTGTAAAACTTTTTGAATAAAAAAAAAAAAAAAAAAGACATTCTCCCATTGTCTAGGCAATATAAGAACCTCTCGTTCTTTATTCCACTCATTTCTTGATATTTGAAAATATCAATATCAAATTGATTTATTGAAAATTATAAAAACTGATGGTTTTTTTTTAATTTTAAAAGATTTAATACATTTCCCCAGTATTCAGGTGCCTCTGAAGCTGGTCTGCTGGTCCAGATATTGTTAAACAAATATTGTAACTGTAAATATTGTGTTACACAATATTTGTATTACATCTGATGAAGTTTATCTTTTAATACTGCAAATGTTAAAAATTCATCTTCATCACCTACTAGTTGATTCAAAGTCAATATCCCCACTCTCATCCAATCTTTCCATAGAACATTTTCCCCAATTTTTAAAGTTACTTAAAATCAATTTGGCATAGGAAAAAGACCAAACCCCAATCTTGATATATCAGAACTATTGCTATGAGCTATCATTTATTTGAGTTTCTTACCACTTTTTAAGTATTAAATCAATGCTTTACTGACATGAGATTAGGAATAGAAATTATAGAATATACATATTCAGATTTATAGTAAGTAGCTATGAAATAATAATAGAATCTCATGCCTTTCCCCGTTCTGAACTCTCTTTGATAATTTCAGAATTTCTGATTACACAGCTGGGAGGTATAGAAACAAATTAAAAAAGAAGACAGAAGGCATCTTTGATGTGTATTTCAAATACATTTGAGCAAAGAGATTACACACAATGGTTTATTCAAGAATTAATAATGAATAATAATTAACTAAATAATCCATATCAGTCTAAAGTATAAAAGTGTGCGGAACCAAAACTAGGTCAAAACTTACTCTACAAACTTCCATATCAAAATCTTTCTTAATGCCAAAAAACAGCAGCTGAATTATATCTATCTAATTAAAGCAGGAATATCAATTAAACAACTAAAATTGTATCAGACTCGATGGGTCCGTATAAATCCAGGCTTAACTGGGTCTATAACAGGTTTGAAATATATATATATATCCTTTTACTGTAGGTAAGTATATCCCAAATAGGTGAAACAATATTACATCGTTCAATAAGTTAAAAATTAAGGGCTAGTAGACTTTTCTGATCCAATATCATTTTTTTCCGTGAGTAGAGAAGCAGATGGTTGAGAAATAATGATTCCTTTGAGATGTTACTGATTAATTTTATAATAATATTTTCCAAATAGTCCTTATTTATCATCCTAACTGGGCTTTTTTCATGATGATTTCTAGAAATATTTTCTACATGGCTCTGTACATTTCTTTTACCATGCTATTATTATTGCTTTGTGGATTTTTTTTTAATTCAACTAAATTTGTCACTAGAGGATTTTTATTGTTTTTTAATAAATGGTCATTAACTTTAACATTCAAACTATCTGGGAGACATAGTATTTCCTTCTATGGTTTATACCAGGGGTTTCCAACCTTGGTAACTTTCAGACTTGTGGACTTCAACTCCCAGAATTCCTCAGCCAGCTTTGCGGGCTGAGGAATTCTGGGAGTTGAAGTCCACAAGTCTGAAAGTTGCCAAGGTTGGAGACTCCTGGTTTATCCTGCCTTTGGACTTGTTTCACCCAAGTTACCAGATTGTTCCTTGGATTCCTTGCTTTTCTTTTCTTTTCTTTCTGCCTTTGACACTAACATAGCACCGATCTAACATGTATTATAATTACACAGATTTTTCATTTTCAAAAGCTGTCTCCTTTTAGAGATATTTTGCCAAGTTTATACCTCAGCAAATTTACCCTCTATTCTTTTTATAATCTACAACTGCTATTTGTTAGCTGATTTATTAATACCACCAAAGTTACTCTGGATTAGTGCACGCTTTGGTTGATTCTCACTGAGGTTACTTCAAGCATCTGCTAGGATATTTTCTTCTTGACCTCTCCAACCTTGGTTCAAAAAAGTGCTATTCCAGCTGCTTTTTAGATCTTATACACCATTTTCATGTTTCATTACAGATGAACATGTCACCGATTATTTTTTTGAACTGTACCCAGTCAGATTGACCCAGACTCAAAAGAGGTATAAAAAACACTGGATCCTAGACAGGTAGTTTTTTTTTTATATCTCAGGGAGATGTTTTATTTTGAAGAAACCAATATATAAAAGTGAAATGTGAAACTTACAAATCTATATGTGAATGCTTTGTCCCATATTCTGTTGCTGTTGCTATTATTTTATACAACTATGCTAATAACTATTATCATAACAATTACTATACTCTATTATACTGCCCAGTTACTAATATTTCCTCTATACCAGGGGTGTCAAACTTGTGGCCCACAGGCCAGATGTGTCATGCGCTGGCCACGCCCCCACTTGGTTTTGCGAAGGGTCTCTGGTGGCTCAACAGACTAATGCAGTCTGTTATTAGCAGCAGCTGCTTGCAATTACTGCAGGTTCAAGTCCCACCAGGCCCAAGGCTGAGTCAGCCTTCCATCCTCTATAAGGTAGGTAAAATGAGGACCCAGATTGTTGGGGGCAATAAGTTGACTTTGTATATAATATACAAATGGATGAAGACTATTGCTTGACATAGTGTAAGCTGCCCTGAGTCTGCGGAGAAGGGCGGGATACAAATGCAAATAAATAAAAAAAAGAAGGGGGCAGAAAGTCCCGATACATCACGTGACGATGCCATGACAATGCAAGTTTGACACCTCTGCTCTATACTGTGCTCTGCAGTTTAACTATTACATTATTATTACCTTTTTACTATTACCATCTGCTATAATATTATTAACATTTTCTTCTTACAAATCCTGTTCTGTGTGCTTCCTTAATTTCTCCCTAAGATTTCTTCTGCTTTTTTCTTCATTATTAATGGCCAGCAATGCAGAGTATTTGCCCCTTTCCATATTGTGGTGGCTGTGCTTTATTTCCATACCTCTTTTTCTCTCTGGACAATCCAGTCCCTTTGAAGGGGGGAAAAAGCCACTTCTTTTATTTGGCTCTTTTCCTGTTTGTTGGTGGCTATAGAGCTTCCAAAATGCACCTCTCCTCTGTTCTCCTTCCACACCTGTTTCAAGGCTGCAGCTTTATTGGCAACTCTGCCAGGTGATGATGGGCTAAAAGCTCAGATAGGAGGTGAAGAAGGCAATGCAGGAGTCTGCAATTTTTGTAAGTGGCCTGCTTTTCAACAATTACATCAAAGAACTCTTCACTGGATCCTATTAAAGAAGACCCTAATTAAAACTACTCTTGTTTGTGTTCCAAATCTTCTACACTCAATTCCTCCTGGGATTTCTCTGCCCTTATTTGTCGCTACCATCCTGGTCATACTTGCAATCTGGCTGATCAGTCCCTTTTTGTCCACATTCCAGAGTCAGAATTCCAGATTCTAGGTTTTCAGGATCTGTCTCCACAATTTTGAAGTCAGAGCCCGCTTTCCTCCCATCCCTCCCCTATGTTTCATGAAAGCCTCAAAGGATAGTTTTAAGGGAGTACAAAAATATTTTTGTTTGACTGGTGGTTTAATATATGACCTAGTTATTTTACCTTACTTTCAATAGGATTGTTAGTTTTCAGGCTGATGTATGTTTTATTTATGAGTGGCTGTTCCCTCTACAGCATTGTAAGGCATTTTTTTAAAATATCTGTGGCTGTTTCATTTCATTTATTTTATTTAAAGTAATTTTATTGGTTTGGTTATCAAATTGTGAACTCATTTTATTGGACTTTTGTAACTATTGATTTTGCTTTATTTGTACTATGCCTTGGTAAAGGAATGTAATAAGTTATTATTATTCTTTTTTTTTATTTGAATTTATATCCCGCCCTTCTCCGAAGACTCAGGGCGGCTTACACTGTGTTAAGCAATAGTCTCATCCCTATTTACCAATAGTCTCATTGGTAAAGGAATGTAATAAGTTATTATTATTCTTTTTTTTATTTGAATTTATATCCCGCCCTTCTCCGAAGACTCAGGGCAGCTTACATTGTGTTAAGCAATAGCAATACATCCCTGTATATTATATACAGTCAACTTTTATTGCCCCCAACAATCTGGGTCCTCATTTTACCTACCTTATAGAGGATGGAAGGCTGAGTCAACCTTGGGCCTGGTGGGACTTGCTGTGTTAATAACAGACTGCATTAGTCTGTTGAGCCACCAGAGGCCATGCTGAACACTTGGAAATAATCTATTGTATTGGATAAAGATGTTGAAAACAATTATGTATTTTTCCTAAAATATCTGTAATTTCTCCATATAAATTCAAGAATTGTAGACATTGATCATCCAGCAAAATATATTCAAAACATCTTTCTCCATTTTTTTAAAGAAAAAGTCTAGGAAATTTGTTAATCAAAACCAGCTATCTTTTGTACATCAATCTTCCCATCCAAAATTTCAAATTTCTATTTTGAGAATACAACTCTCGAGGCCTTTTAAAATGTACTAAACACCTTAACTTGAAGATCCCAATCTTTAACATTTTAGAATGAAACCTGCCATTAGATATAATTAATACTGTAAAGAAGTAAAGAAAAAGGACATATTTATCTACCTTGAGTATTCATAAGTTGCATTATTGCAATTCCAAGCCTCCTGAAGAGATACAAGATGAAGTCTTTTATTAGTTGTAACCAATGATGGTATAATATTATACAGTGCTTCTCAGATTTCCCCTGTACAGGTTTATAAACTAATGCGGATGATGATGTTGATTAGTATTACACAAAAGAATAGACTAGAAGGGAAGAGAATGTTTTATCAATTAGTCTAATAAAGAATACATATCTTGATGAACATATGAATTATTTAACTTAGATATGCTGTACATCATTTCCCTAGGAACAACCCTTTTTTTCCCTTTCCCTTCAGTTATACAAATGGATTGAAAACTTCTATAAAAGGTCATTCCTTAAAGCACAAGTAAGGGACTTCATAATTAATTATTGAGCATTATCAATTGTAGAAAGTTGCAACTGGAATGCAATGAGTTGTCTTCATCTCTCCTCTACAGGCACCATGATGCAAGTATGTAATGAATAGAACAATAGGACAGGAATGGTAGGCACTTTTGTGCTCTTATGCACGCCCCTTATAGTCCTCTTAGGAATGGGGTGAGGTCAATAGTAGACAGTTTTTGGTTGAAGATTTTGGGATTTTGAGTAGAGACTATGGAGTCAGGTAATGAGTTCCAAGCATTAACAACTCTGTTACAGAAGTCATATTTTCTGCAATCAAGTTTGAAGCGGTTGACATTTAGCTTGAATCTATTTTTTGCTCTTGTAATATTGCGATTGAAGCTGAAGTAGTCTTTCACAGGAAGGACATTGCAATAGATGATTTTGTGTGTTAAACACAGGTCATGTCGAGGTCGACCTCGAGGTCGAGGTCGGAGTTGTAAGTTTTCTAATCCCAGGATTTGCATAATGATGTCATTGTACATGAGTCATTATGTTGATAGTTTAATCACTACTAAAACCTTTTCCCCCTTAGGGCTCTTACCCACTTTCACACAAGGAACCATGACAGAAGTCTTTTGCTGTTTCATCTTGTCATTTTCAACAACCTATGTTACAGATTCCTGGCATTGTTCCTTGGGTCTGTGAGTGGGCAGGTGGTCCATATTTATCCAACACCATCTGAGAATTGATGGATTATCTCCAAATAATACGAGATGCCTTGCTATAGAGTCCCAAATTGACTTGTTGCTGATAGAAACTTGGCATATCATATTGCTAACTAATATCCTACTAAAGGAATCTTTTACAAAATTAAAGCCATGTTCAGTTAATAACTTCTTACTGACAAATTCTTCAACTATTCATACCAAGTTCTTAATCAAGAAATTAAAGCTTGTACCATCCTTGTTAGAAATATATTTCACCCCACAGAATGTATCTGAATTATTGATCTTGACCTTTATTTTGAATATACAATGTTGTGTAATGAATTGACTGCTGTTTAAATGGATTTCTAGCAATAAATTAAGACTACTTTAAACAAATATATGCTTGATCCATCAAGCTTTTTTGACACCTCTCCACAGGATTATTGTGCTTATTAACATCCCTACTTTTAGTACTTATTACATGCATTATGTTAACAAACAATAAGATTAAAAAAAAATCAGTATCAGCAACCACAGTCCCAAAGGTGCTTTTTCAGGAGGCAACTGGACTTTCTTGTTTTTCTTTTGAAGATGTTTCACTTCTCATCCAAGAAGCTTCTTCAGCTCTGACAGGATTGGGGAATGGAAGGATTTATATTTCTTGCAGACAGCTGGTAATCTGCATTCTTTTATCAGGTTGTTGAAACATTTGGAGGTTTATCTTTTTATCAGCAACCACAGTTCCAAAATAGACTTTCTTGATCACTTTAGTTGTGCAGTGATGCTCATCAAAAGCTTATTAATAGGAAAGTTGATTTCTTGGATCTATTTGCAGACTAATCTCTATTTCACTAATCCATCTCTCCTATCTTTCTACCAGCACTAATTAGAAGTCAATCCATCCTTTATTACAGCCAATCATCAGAATTGTACTTAAAAAGAATAAAAATGAAATCTTAAAAAATAAAATATAAAATAAAATAAAGAATAATAACTACATAATATAATTAATTACAGTGGGTTTTACAAACAGTAAAAGAAAACTTGCCCACATGCAAAGAAACTGAATTATAAAATAAATCTGAATCATCTAGAAATTTGGTTAATAAAGGGGGATATAAAACATAGCCATGCAGTGCAACAATACATCTTTTGCCACAAGGATAGAGTTCTAAAACATAAGGGATTTTCATTAATTTTCTTTCGAGATGGATGTGGGAACTTCTAGTGTTAGTGTCCTCCTAAATTTAGGAATGGATATTTGGGTTAAATAACATGCATTCTACAAAACAAAGGAAATTGGCTGTCCAAAAAAAATCTAATCTTTAGAGAGGCCAACAAATAGAATAGAATAGAATAGAATTTTTTTATTGGCCAAGTGTGATTGGACACACAAGGAATTTGTCTTGGTGCATATGCTCTCAGTGTACATAAAAGAAAAGATACGTTCATCAAGGTACAACATTTACAACACAATTGATGATCAATATATCAATATAAATCATAAGGATTGCCAGCAACAAGTTATAGTCATACAGTCATAAGTGGAAAGAGATTGGCGATGGGAACTATGAAACGATTAATAGTAGTGTAGATTCAGTAAATAGTCTGACAGTGTTGAGGGAATTATTTGTTTAGCAGAGTGATGGCCTTCGGGAAAAAACTGTTCTTGTGTCTAGTTGTTCTGGTGTGCAGTGCTCTATAGCGTCATTTTGAGGGTAGGAGTTGAAACAGTTTATGTCCAGGATGCGAGGGATCTGCAAATATTTTCACGGCCCTCTTCTTGATTCATTGCCTTTTAAAGTCCATAACATGTTTAAAGTTTGACATGGCTTGCTTATAACTCAACGTCACGAATATGGCTTGACAAAAACCATAACTCTGCAACTTCAGATAAATTAAGCCGATTCTAAGTTATCAGCCCTATGGCTGTAGAGTGAAAAATGATTTCAATCAATACATGGCCATTTGAGGGATAATACTCTAATCACATCAGCTTCACGATTAATGATTGTAGCAGCACTGCCCATTGCCAATCTAAGACAAGTATTGAATAAACAGAGCTTAGGGCTAGAACAAAAGTATACATGGATGGGGAAAAAACTGAAGTTCACTAAACCAACAAACAGGAAGAGCAAACATCAATTTAACAAGGAAGATTGACTAAGGAAAGGAAACAGAGGGAAGAGAATAAAAAACAGATAGTGCCTAAAGAAAATAAATTCCCAAGCTCTGCTAAAGTTAAGATTTCTGTTTCTTCCCTGAAGAAAAGTGACCAGTGGTAATAATCAGAGAGTCACTACTGAAATGGACAAAAGCAGGGAACAGTTGTCTTGATAGCCTGGCAAGAGAATTAATTGCTTTCCTGAGGTTAACACTTAGAAAGTAGTGGAAATGCTTCCAAGACTCTTTAAGCCCACCGACAATTTATCCAGAATAAAAAGTACCAAATTTACCTGCACTGTTTTTGATACAGTAGACCAGTTTAATTTACTAGTGGGAATGTATATATACTAGCTAGGATTGTTTTGTTTTTTTAAAAACGTCCATGTCTGCCTAGGGGAGCTGTTTTTCCCAACCCCAACCAACACATGGAAGATGAGGTAGGAAGACCAGCCTTTATTAGCATTGCATGAGGTAGAAAAAGACAAAAAAAGATTCTCTGGTTCAAAACCAGATTACTCCCTGCTATACCATTTTGATCGAAAGAGTATCAGGAAAAAGAAAATTGTTATCTTCTTCTCTGAACCTGTTTACCATTTAATCAATCTGAAAATAATTTTAAAGGAAAGCACAGGAAAAAATAGAAAGAGAAATGTTTAGATTTGTACATCCTTTGAACAAGGGCAGAGACTAGCAACGGTATCTGTGCATGAAATTTAGTTCATGAGCCATCTAACACTGGCCTGTACTTTATAATTTAATCTATAGAGCATGAAGGCAGAGCAGAGATGCCCATAAGCAGATAAATAAGCTTGTAATCAATGAATCAAGGAAAAAAACTCTATAAAGATTTGGAAAGTAATGGAAAAGTCCAAGTGAGTAATATAAGTAATAGAAGGAAAAAACTATAGCTGAATAAAGTGCTACTTGAAAATAAAATGTTTTTATAGGCTTTATTTTTGTAATAAATTTGGCAGCCTGAAGGGTCACCTAACTATTTTTTCTTTCAGTTGCCTTCTACTCAAAACTTCATCCCCAGTTCTCTGTGTCAGATACAGGAAAAAAAATATATTTATGTTTTTCCTGGCAGCTAGAAAACCTCTTACAAATTACAGTTTGGATCAGAAAACAGCAGAGAAAGAATTAAATGCTGCAAATTTCTTTGTCTAACCAAACTAATGATCCTAGGAATTTGTTTTTTCTTTTTCTCTTCCACTTTGAAAACTATTATTGTATATTCATAAAATGTAACATAATTTGATATGATATAGCAGCACACGTTATCAAATATATTTGTATTTCCTTTTGTTTTATGGTATATGTACAAACCAGTGCTGTTCCATCATGCAGTGATATTCCAAATATGAAATATTTTTCTAAGTATTAGCTAAATAACTATACTTTTATTTCAATTTCACTGAAGTATATTCTGATTCACTAAGTTATTTTTAGTCTTCTCTATTCAAACAAGTATTACAAACAATTATTTGTTGGGACAATTTTCCATTAATCAATAACAATTTATTTATTAAATGTATTGGCCTCACTAAAGATGAAGTGGGAGGGAATAAGATGAGCGAGGGGAAGTGGGATTAATCTATCAGCATCTCTGATGTGAAGCCACTCCCCCCATTTTAGAATAGAATAGAATAGAATAGAATTTTATTGGCCAAGTGTGATTGGACACACAAGGAATTTGTCTTGGTGCATATGCTCTCAGGATACATAAAAGAAAAGATACGTTCATCAAGATACAACATTTACAACACAATTGATGGTCAATATATCAATATAAATCATAAGGATTGCCAAGACTACTAACAGAGCCAGATCTCTAAGCTCTCTTGGATAGAAATCAAAGGAAAATAGAAACAATGAACTGCTGCTATTGTCAAATGCTGAGAGCCAGTTTGATATAATGGTTAAGGCATCAGGGCAGAAACTAGGAGAATGTGAGTTCTAATCCCACTTTAGGTACAAAAGCCAGTTGACTGACCTTGGACCAGTCACTCTTTCTCTGCCTTAAGAAGGACACAAGAACAAACCACTGCTGAAAAACCTTGCCAAGGGAAGTCAGGAACTTGTCCAAGAGGTCTCCAAGCATTGAACATAAAAGATTTTTATTTTCAAATGTAAAAGAAAACCATTTCAACATCTAAATCTGCCTGGTGTATTTTTCATTGTAGCATTAGATATTTCAGTTTTAAAAAGTTTAAATCGGGGGTGTCCAAACTTGGCAACTTTAAGACTTGTGGACTTCAACTCCCAGAATTCTGGAAGTTGAAGTCCACGAGTCTTAGAATTGCCAAGTTTGGAGACACCCCTTGGTTTAAATAATGATACAACTGATACAACTCCAAGAGCAGTAGAAAGGAGCAACCTCAGAGATAGCAGGACACCATCCCAACATAGAAAACAATAATGCAAAATAATCAACAAATCATCTTGGACATTATCTGTGTATACAAAACGGATGTTCATATCTTCCAGATCTTCCACTCTTTCAACCATTGCATCATGTAGGAAACTGTGTGACAAAAGAGTCTTCAATATTTTCAGATCACAAACAGTTAAAGGGTTTAATGGCAATAATCAGATAGAACTTAGCACCCTTTTGTTTATCTGATCGATTACTAAACTGAGCACAAGCCCCATTCTATGCCAGGATTTGTCCACCACTGTAATTGCTGCCTTGCTAACAATACTTGCAGAAGGACTTTTGAGTGTAAATATTAGGCAGGTGAAGATTTCTGGAATTTGTCTCACAATTTCTGAATTGTGTTGAGTCTGAAGTCTGTTGAGAATTAGACTGAGTCACTAAACTGATGTGAACATCCAAAAGTTGCCCTGATGCCTACACTTCTGTATGAGTTGCTTGGCTACTTCAGAGCTTCAGTATAAGAAGCTTTTGTGTGGTATATGCAAAAATCCCTTTTTGGAGAAGACTTCCTCAAAGCAAAGCATTATGGACTCTTCTGATTTGAAAGCATAGGAAGCCTCCATAGTCACCTCATCTGCTTCCTAAGTAGGTGCTAAAAATTATAAGCGAGTTGCACCTGACAGATATAAGACAATATTAATGTCACACATAATTTAACACAGTAAGTGTTAACCCACCTGTTATTCTAAATTATATTCTCTACATCTTCTATAGTCTTTCTCATTATGTTTGTCTGGATATGGTGGCGATCAGAACAGTAGAAAGACATTATGTCCTGTGTATCACAGAAGTTGTAGTTTATTGAATTTTAGCAGCAAAAGGTCTTGTGCTGCTGTCTTTAGACTTATTTAGTAGAATTGTTGAATGAGTGAAGAGAGTCAAGGGATAGGATGGGCCCTTCAAACAGCTCATACTCCATATTCTGGCTGGAGGTCTAAAACTGTTCTCTTGAAAGCAACTGGTCTGGGACCATGCTTTGTATAGATCCAGGATTATTCAGCCTTGGGCTCAATCTGCTTTGTGTGGTCCTTAGTGCTCTCTGAGCTTAGTTGTTTTCTTGCAGACATTTCATTACCCAAACTAGGAAAACATCATTAGTGCTAGTAAGGAGTGGGGTTTGGCCTCAGTTTATATTCGAGTGGCTTATCCTGACAGTGTTGGTGAGAGTGATCTTGGTGGTTCTTTGGTTGGGTTGTTTACTGTTAGCTAATTTGGCAGTTTTTGATTGGGGTATGGTTTACTTCTTGATTGTTGGTTTGATGTTAATCTTGGAGTTAATCTATGTTCATCTGGTTGCTGATTTTTTTTAATTTTATTTGAATTTATATCCCGCCCTTCTCCGAAGACTCAGGGCGGCTTATACAGTGTTAAGCAATAGTCTTCATCCATTTGTATATTATAAACAAAGTCAACTTTTATTGCCCCCAACAATCTGGGTCCTGATTGCTGGTGGAGAGATGTTTTGTTTTCTCTCTCCCCTTTTTTTGGCTTGTTAACAGTCTCTTTTGCATAGTATGTAGATATTGTTTATGTCTGTGTGTCTATTGATGGCTAATTGTCAGAGTGGCACATTTCCAGAAATTCCCTAGTGCAGTGATGGCTAACCTTTTTGCCATCGTGTGCCAAAAGTGGGGATCACACGCATGTGTGTCCACATCCATAATTCAATGCAAACCCCCCATGCATGCGCATGTGAGTCCCCTGTGCTCCCCCTGCTTTTGGCATGCATGGTGGGCCTTATAGGCCCATTTTTCACCCACCCCAGGCTCCAGAGACTTTCTTGGAGCCTGGGGAGGGTGAAAACGGCCTCCCCCTCTCTCCCCCCAAGGCCCTCCGGAGACTAGAAACAGCCTGTTTTCCAACTTCTGGTGGGCCCAGAAGGCCCGAAAACCAGCTGGCCAGCGTGTGCATGTGCGCTGTAGCTGAGCTAGGGCAACGCTCATATGCCCACAGATATGGCTCTGCATGCCACCTGTGGCACGTATCCCATAGGTTCACCATCACGGCCCTAGTGTTTTTTGACCTGACTTGGGTCTTGGATGGTCACAGTTTCCCAGTTGAAACTAGGGTTAAGTCTGTCCATAGGTTATGAAGTTAAAGAGGTTTCATCATGGCTTCTGACTGCTAGTTGGTGTTATGGGTGCATTCTACCAGTCTTCTGCCTGTTTGTCCTATTTTGTCCCATTTCAACACTTTATATATTTTGCCTAAATGCCTCCAAGCTGAAAGAAAGTGAGGATATGGTCTCCTATCATGCTAACTGTTCTAGATTGTTTCAGGAGTAGCATGAGATGGAGGTAACACCCCATCCATATGCAAGGAACGTCCATTCAAGTTCCTGGGCAAGCTGAAAGGAAAGGAGGGATGAAGTACAGCACTAGGAACAAAGTAAGAAGGAATAGGGAGAAGAGCAGAAATAGGAAGAGATATAGCCAATTGAAGAAAGTTACACACATGCTTGTCAGTTGCCAGTTTGAGGAACTTCCTTGTCCTCAAAATAATTTTATTTTGCCATCTAAATCATAGATTTAGTTTCTGGTGCGCCCTCTTCTATTCTAATGTCTCTCTCCTATCTATTCTTGTCTCTTTAGTATTCACAAACAATGCCCTTTTCTGAAGTTATACCTACTCCAATTTTGTTTTCAATTTTTCTTCTTTTTTAAAGAATTGCTGCATTTCTGCTGCTAGACCTTAGCATAATCATTTCCCCAAAGCTGTCTGTTTTAGCAAAGCAGAAGCTATTTATCAATCAGAATTTGAAACACTTTAGAGAAGGTGTTGCCATGTGAATATTAAATGAAGCTAAAATCAGCAGTATTATAAACTACAGATTTATTGCCTGATTTTATTTGACTGCAGTGGAATTTAACTATGCATGAGCTGCTATTTTAAAATTTTTGTTTTCTAGTATTGATTCCCCAACCATTACAAGATTATATTCCAATAGTTTATTTATAGTAGCTGAGTGTATATTGTGAACAAGAGACTAAAAGTTAAAGCACAGTGGAAATAGTGGAATTTAAGGAATATGTTTTAATTTTATTTTTCTTCAATTCAAATAGAGGGAATATATGATTGTGAAAAATATTCAATAGTTTAAGCAGAATTACATATTTAATTGTTTCTGTTGTGATATTTATTATTAAATCTATTGTCTGCTGCTAAGCTAATTTGTATTTTGGTTTCATATATGGTTCTATCTTTAGATGGAAGAGAAACCAGCAGATTATAATTTCACAGAATTATAGTTTAAGCCAAACTTCTGCTTTTCCATAACAGGTATAGCTCTCTTCATAAATGCTCTGGCTGGTGAAAACAACAGAAAATGTTAACATAAAATGAATGAAATGTACTGAGGTCAGTGAGTAGCATAAACAATTTCAACATTTATTGCATTAAAAAATAAGCAAATTTTAAAAAGTAAGCATCTACATTCCCTGAAAACTGCACCTATTTGCCTCAAGTTAGTCTGAGGGAAAATATTTTAAAGGCCAAAAATAGTATGTTCGGTTGGATATCTGTTACGAATCTGATATGCATCTTTCAATAATAATATTTGTTATAAAGTTACATTTAAGTATATATAAAGTCATCAGCCAGTGTACTTCTTTCATTATGTTAAATGTAGTTCTTTCAAGCTAGTTATAGGTGATATTTTGCTCCATTTCCCTTTTTATTTTATATTATTTTATTGGACAATTTTTTATTGTCCATATTATTTATAATAAAAATAATTTATTATAAATAATAAATTATTTATTGGATATAAATAAACAAAAAAAAACCTAGTGTATCATATAGTTATAAATATCTGGAGCAAAAAAATTAAATGCTACCTTTAATCTTGTGATAAAGCATTTGGTCCTGCTCTGGGTCAATGAATCTTAGTGGCTATGATTATTCTGATTTTCTCATCCAATGTCTGTGAGATGCTCAGTCACCAGAGATGGATGCCAATGCCAAATGTCCAAAACTATTAGAAATAAAAAGAACCCATTAGTAATGATGTCAAAAGTGTTATGTATCTTTAAATATTTAGGCGGGAAACAAGCACGTTGCTGATTGGTTGAAGCCGCCGGTTAAACAGTATATAAAGGGTTGTTTTTCCCCAGCCAGGTTGCTGGGTTCACCCTATATTAAAGAGCTGTTGTCACTACCCTGGTCTCCAGCCTCGTTACTTCCCGAACTTAACACTGGCGACGAGGATGGGATATCGAGGCTAAGGAGCACCAGAACCGAGCTGAAGCACGAAAGAACCGAACCCAGCAAACACAGGGCAGAAAAGCGGAAATGGCCAGTTACACTCCGCCCGCACCGTTTGACCCGGCTAGAGAGAAATGGGGAACGTATATGACCCGTTTCGAAAGCTTTCTAGAAGCCAACAAACTGCAAGGAGTTCCAGACAACCGCAAAAGGGCTTACTTCTTGAGCCACTGCGGTCCCGAGGTCATCGACATCGCGGAAGCCCTGGCAGAGCCAACGCCGATACAATCGGTATCGTGGCAAACTCTGCAAACCCTGTTAAAAAACCATTTCGCGCCAACGCCGTCCAAATACGTGCGGCGTTTTGAATTTGGAGAGCGCCGACAGCTAGAGGGCGAATCCATCGGCGACTACATGGCCGCCCTGCGGAAAGCCTCCAAAGACTGTGGGTACCGAGACCTGGACGAGGTGCTGCTGGAGCAACTCATCAGGGGGGTCCGAGACATGCGTTTGCGGAGGCGGCTGCTATCGAAAAGCAATCTGACGCTGGCAAACGCCCTGGACGAAGCCAGAGCACATGAAATGTCCACCCAAGTGGCGGAGACACTGCAGAAGCCTCTCACACCAAAGGCGAGCACAAAGTCAACCCCGGTGCACCAAGAAGAGATCCAAACCGAATCTGACGGTGAGGATGAGGAAGGGGTTTGCCGAACTGAGAAACGGGGCCAAGAGAACCGGGACGAATGCGGAAGTTGCGGGGGTCAACACCAGCGCCAACGCTGCAAGTTTAAGGACGCAACATGTCGGCGGTGCGAGAAGAAAGGGCACCTAGCTCAAGTCTGTCGAGCTCCCCAACCTTCCCGCCGAAAATTCAAATCGGCCAATCAGAGCGCGGGATCGGCAAGGCGACCCGCGATTGGCTCAAACAAAAAAGGCACGGATTCAAATCAAACAACGGTGGTCATAGGCCGCACCTCAACCCGGGTGGAGAAGAAGATCTTCACCAAACCCAAAATAGAAGGAGTCCGGTGCCGACTCGAAGTGGACACCGGGTCAGCGATCACCATCATGTCCTGGGACACTTTGGCGAAGTCACTGCCGTCAGTCGCGAAGCGCCACCTGCAAACACAACGGCTACGAGTCCACGACTACCAAGGGAATCGCATCCCTGTTCGAGGGACCACCTCCGTCCGAGTCGAGTACGGACCACACAAGAAGACCCTACCCATCACGATCATCGAAGGGACCCTGCCTAGTTTGTTGGGACTAGACTGGTTTCGTGCACTGGGCATGGGAGTGACTGGCATCTACAGAAGTGACTGTAACCTGAAAGACATACTCATGAACGAGTTCGAAGATGTCTTCAAGGACTGCCTGGGCAAGTACAAGGGGACCCCTATTTCCTTCAACTTAGACCCCCAGGTAGCTCCCATTAGGTTAAAGGCAAGGAGAGTCCCTTTTGCCCTTAAACCTAAAATTGACAAGGAGCTAGATAAGCTCATAAATCAGGGGATTTTGGTGCCAGTCGATCACGCAAAGTGGGAGACGCCAATCGTCACCCCAGTAAAACCAGATGGGTCAATTAGAATCTGCGCTGACTACAAGGCGACGCTAAACAAAGCCTTACAGAAAAGCGCTTACCCAGTTCCCGTGGTGCAACACTTGCTGCACTCTTTGGGGCAAGGGCAAGTCTTTGCAAAGTTAGACTTGGCTCAAGCCTACCAACAACTGCCCGTAGACGCCAACACAGCCCAAGCCCAAACGATTGTAACTCACAGGGGGCCTTCAAGTGTACCCGATTACAATTTGGGGTGAGTGTGGCACCGGGCTGTTCCAAAATTTGATGGAACGACTTCTGCAAGGGCTCCCAGGGTAGTTCCTACTGATGATGTATTGATATCAGCAAAACGAGAGGAATTGGGGAGCGTTGAGAAAAGTTCTGGGCATTTTCCGGTCAGCCGGACTAAAGGTTAAAGTGAACAAATGCCAGATAGGGGTAGAATCCGTCGAATTCTTGGGCTACCGAATAGACAAGAAAGGAATCCACCCCACTGAGAGCAAGGTCAAGGCAATCAGAAAGGCTCCAGCGCCCAAAAACAAAACAGAGCTACAGGCATTCCTAGGGCTAGTGAATTTTTACGCGGTTTTTTAAAAAAACAAAGCGACCATTGCTGAACCGCTGCATAAGCTTCTAGGGAAAAATACTGCTTGGTCTTGGGGAAAGTCGGAAAGTAGAGCTTTCGAAGCAGTAAAAAACCTGCTCTCGAGCGACAGCCTGCTCATCCAGTATCATAGCTCATTGCCATTAGTGCTGGTTTGCGATGCCTCCCCTTACGGGGTGGGGGCTGTGCTCAGCCACAGACTGCCAAACGGCACAGAAGCCCCTATAGCCTTCTACTCCAGAACGATGTCCTCCCCAGAGAGGAACTATAGCCAGTTAGATAAGGAAGCGCTAGCAATTGTGTCAGGGGTAAAAAAATTTCACGAATATGTTTTTGGGCGAGACTTTGAAATTGTGACTGACCACAGACCGCTGTTAGGAATACTGGCTGGCGACCGCCCAACGCCTGTGGCACTTTCGCCACGATTGACTCAATGGACTATTTTCTTAGCCGCTTATTCTTACAAGCTGCAGCATCGACCAGGAAAAGAAGTGGGTCATGCGGACGCGTTAAGCAGATGCCCACTACCAGGGGCGATCGAAGATCCCACTCCGGGGACGCCCATCCTGCTTATTGACTCTTTGGACTCTGGCCCAGTCACATCTAAGGAAGTGGCTCGGGCATCATACCGGGACTGTACTCGGTTGGGTACAAAGAGGGTGGCCCGCTGCGCCGGGCGAACGGTTTAAGGAATTTGTAAAAAAACGTGATGAGCTCTCGGCTCAAGGGGGGTGCCTGTTATGGGGTGATCGAGTGGTAATCCCGGAGAAATTGAGGGGAAGGGTATTGGACCTCCTCCACGAGGGTCACCCAGGGATTGTAAGGATGAAGGGGCTAGCAAGAAGCTATGTGTGGTGGCCACTCATGGACTCAGAGATTGCTGAGAGGGTAGGGAAATGCCAGGCTTGCCAAGAGTCCAGACCTCTACCCCCAACGGCCCCAGTCAGGGAATGGGAAAAACCCCAAGGGCCCTGGTCAAGAATCCACATTGATTTTGCTGGCCCTTTCCACGGCCAAACCTTCTTAGTGGTTGTCGACGCTTTCTCTAAATGGTTGGAGATCATACTCATGAAATCCACGATAGCCGAGGCAGTAATCGCAGCCCTGCGCCACCTATTCGCAACCCACGGGTTGCCTGACACTCTGGTGTCCGACAACGGCCCGCAATTCATGGCAGCCCAGTTTGAGGAATACTTGGCAGAGGAGGGCATCCGACATGCCCTCTCTGCGCCTTTCCACCCTGCGTTGAATGGCCTTGCAGAGCGTTCCGTCCGGAGCGCTAAGGAGGCATTGTCCAGGCTCAAGCCAGGTGACTGGCAAACAAAGATAGATTTCTTTCTGGCTGTTCAGCATAGAACCCCAAGCACTGCTACAGGCAGAAGCCCAGCCGAATTATTGATGGGACGGAAGCTCCGGTGCCCACTTGACCGTTTGAATCCCCATTACACACCAGAGGGGTACAAGGGGGAACTAGAAAAAACGAGAGAAATGGGCATAGGCGACCGAGTGTGGGCCCGCAACTATGGGGACGGCCCAAGTTGGCTCGCAGGGCAAATCATAAAAACAACCGGCCCAAAGTCATACTTGATCGAGTTACAAGATAACCGAGTATGGAGGCGCCACATAGATCAGATAAGGAAACGAAGAGCTGAACAACCCAAGCTAAATGAGACAGATCATGACCACTCCTTATTTGAATCCACAGCTGACCATAACCCGGGGGAGGCGCAAGACTTAGCTGAGGTCCCGGAGGTCCAGCGACGCCATCAGGTTCCCGATGGAAACAGCAGGGAAAACTCTAAAAGTAATCCAAGGCCGGAGGGCCAAGAAAAAGAGACTGCCAGTAATCCAGGGCCCGATGGCCTAGAGAAAGAGCTGGGAGGAGAAAAAAGCCCCTCCGACCAGCTCAAAACACCACCCAGGACTGAACCGCGCAGGTCCGAAAGAATTAGGAGACGCCCAGGTTATTTGCGTGACTACGTCGAAAAATAACATGTAAATAATATGTAAATAGTGGTAAAGTGTTTTCTGGGAGGGGAGGAGTGTTATGTATCTTTAAATATTTAGGCGGGAAACAAGCACGTTGCTGATTGGTTGAAGCCGCCGGTTAAACAGTATATAAAGGGTTGTTTTTCCCCAGCCAGGTTGCTGGGTTCACCCTATATTAAAGAGCTGTTGTCACTACCCTGGTCTCCAGCCTCGTTACTTCCCGAACTTAACAAAAAGTTTATAGGCCAGTCTGATAAAATGAGCAAACACATCCAGAAGGGCACATATATAGACTGCAAAGCATAAAAATGGGGAAAGGGGTAAACATTCACATATAAGTTTTATCCTAAAGCTTTTCTATGGCAAAATAAATGCTTCTGTCTGCCCCTTGAAAAAGAGCTTAGTCTCCAAAAGGCATTAGCAGAAACATGGAATTTAGCTACCTTTTCCTCAGTTTCCTCATGCTTATCTGCCAATAGGAATATCACTTTCTATGACCTGCCAGAACAATTTACCAACAAGCTTGGGACTCTATACATCTGAGCACCAAATGATTCTAATCACTTGGGATTAAACTAAGATTAATGTTCTGAGTCCAACAACAATTCTACATCCTTGCAAACTATATCTGCAAATTCCCACATTTCCTAGACACTCCTCCCCCGCTCTCTCTCTCCCTCCCTTCGTCCCACTAATATATATGTTCATTCCGACAGTAGAGCAAGATTTTTTGGACATCCTGAATTCTGGCATTGAACTCTAAGATATCAGCAACCTCCCTGTTATTATTATTTATTTATTTATTTATTCATACTTTTATACCGCCCTATCTCCCTAGGGACTCAGGGCGGTGTACAGCCATATAAAAACACATAAATATACAAAGTAAAACATTCATCTAAAAAACTTATTATATAGGCCAAAATTTAAAATAGACATATAAACAATAAAACCCAATTTAAAACCAAATCTAAAATTAGACATTTAAAATTTTAAAAAATCTAGTCCAGTCCTGCAGAAATGAATAGATGTGTCTTGAGCTCGCGGCAGAAGGTCCGAAGGTCAGGAAGTTGACGAAGTCCTGGGGGAAGCTCGTTCCAGAGGGTGGGAGCCCCCACAGAAAAGGCCCTTCCCCTGGGCGTCGCCAGTCGGCACTGCCTGGCCGACGGCACCCTGAGGAGTCCCTCCCTGTGAGAGTGCACGGGCCGGTGGGAGGCATTCTGTGGCAGTAGACGGTCCCATAAGTAACCCGGACCTATGCCATGGAGCGCTTTGAAGATCATTACCAAAACCTTGAAGCGCACCCGGAAAACCACAGGCAGCCAGTGCAGTCTGCGCAGGAGGGGTGTTACATGGGAGCCACGAGGGGCTCCCTCTATCACCCGCGCAGCCGCATTCTGAACTACCCGGAGTCTCCGGGTGCTCCTCAAGGAAAGGGAAAGAGTTTAACACAGTGGTTCTCAACCTTTATAGTGCTGTGACCCCTTTAATACAATTCCCCACGATGTGGCGACCCCAACCGTAAAATTATTTTCATTTTGAATTTATTGCGCCTGAAGTGGTATTGGCTAGCGATCTGAACTGCTTGCGATTGCCTTGAGGACGGAGGAATTAAAGCAGAGACTCCTCCCCTATTAAGTTTATCACGCCTGAAGCCAGATTAGGCTAGCGATTGGGAGTGATTGCAGCTGGCTTGAGAGGGAGACATCAGAGCAAAGATTTCTCTCTTTTTTAATTCATCGCGCCTGAAGCCGAATTCGGCTAGCGATTTGAAGAGCCTGCAGCTGGCTTGTGGAGTCAACCATTGGAGTGTGATTCTTTGACTCGCAAGTATACTTCCCATATTTCCGATGGTCTTAGGCGACCCCTGGCAAATCATCATTCGACCCCCAATGGGGTCCTGACCCACAGGTTGAGAACCGCTGGTTTAACAGACTTTTTTTTAATCGCGCAAATTTTGGATGTAGAAGCATGAAATAGGCCAAAGCAAGAGAAAAAGAAAAATACATGTGCTTATACTACATGTATAAGTATGAAGAATGAAGAGACAAAATGAAGTAACTTGATAGCTGACATATGTTAATTGGGGCAATAGATAAATGTACATAATTTTTCACATTTACCTCTCGCAGTTAAAATGACAAGTAAATTCAAATAGCTCATGCAAGATGTTTTGAGCTATTTCTTATTCTATAAAGGTTCTGGAAAAGACATTTCATAATGAATTACCATAATACATATGGGAATCATAATGAACATATTACAACCTCCAACATGCTTGTATAATTCAGTTCCAAACATGGATTCCTCTCCTTTATCTTGTGTGTGTTGTTGTTGTTTTCAAAGCTGGGTATGTTATTTATTATATGTGATGTCAAGTCTGGTTGTATCTTCTAGTTTAAAACAAATACAGGTGGAAGTGAAATCCATTATTCTGCTCTCTTTTTTGTTCAAGCTTAGGGAAAGTATTTCAAACCTAGAGAGCAATGTCTGAAAATTTTGATTTTTTCATTAAATGTAAGACGATCCATCACCAGTGGTGGAGACTTTCCATTACTGCAGCATTTATGGACGGGGGGACAATTAACTATGTTGATACATGTACTCTATAGCAGTTCTGGAAAGGAATATCTGCCTAAAGGTGAGTCATTTTCCATAAAAGCTTTTGATCTCTCTATTGAAATAACATTCAACATTTGTATACCCTTTTTGATTTGATGAAGAGTATTTCACAAAGCATATCTTAATAATCCCCACAATATCCCTGAAAAAGACTTTCTTTAGTGCATGGAGAAGCTATGGGACATATTCCCATCTCATTTCTACAAGTTAATTTGGAAGAAATAAAGGAGTAATGCAACTGACTGATAGGGTTGAAATATTTAATGTAACAGAGAACCCTGATTACACAGAGCTCCCAATCTCCATGATAATTTCCTTCTCAACAGTGTTACATCTTTACATCATAACTTTCCTTTCACATTGAGGGGTGAAAGTAGATTCTAGATTCAACCATTTAGATATGAGCCAGCAGTGTGCAGCAGCTGCCAAAAAAGCCAACACAGTTCTGGGCTGCATAAATAGAGGGATAGAATCAAGATCACGTGAAGTGTTAATACCATTTTATAATGCCTTGGTAAGGCCACACTTGGAATATTGCCAGTTTTGGTTGTTGTTAATGCTTGGAATACACTACCTGACTCTGTGATCTCTTCTCAAACTCCCAAAAGCTTTAACCAAAACCGGTCTACCATTGACCTCACCCCATTCCTAAGAGGACTATAAGGGGCGTGCATAAGTGCACAAAAGTGCCTACCGTTCCTGTCCTATTGTTTCCTTTCATTGTATGTGCTTGTATATAATGTTGTGACAAAATAAAAAAAAAGATGGAAAAAGATGTTGAGGCTCTAGAAAGAGTGCAGAGAATAGAATAGAATAGAATAGAATAGAATAGAATAGAATAGAATAGAATAGAATAGAATAGAATAGAATAGAATAGAATTTTTTATTGGCCAAGTGTGATTGGACACACAAGGAATTTGTCTTGGTGCATATGCTCTCAGTGTACATAAAAGAAAAGATACGTTCATCAAGATACAACATTTACAACACAACTGATGGTCAATATATCAATATAAATCATAAGGATTGCCAGCAACAAAGTTACAGTCATACAGTCATAAGTGGAAAGAGATTGGTGATGGGAACGATGAGAAGATTAATAGTAGTGCAGATTTAGTAAATAATTTGACAGTGTTGAGGGAATTATTTGTTTAGCAGAGTGATGGCCTTCGGGAAAAAACTGTTCTTGTGTCTAGTTGTTCTGGTGTGCAGTGCTCTATAGCGTCGTTTTGAGGGTAGGAGTTGAAACAGTTTATGTCCTGGATGTGAGGGATCTGTAAATATTTTCATGGCCCTCTTCAAGATGATTAGGGGACTGGAGGCTAAAACATATGAAGAACAGTTGCAGGAACTCGGTATGTCTAGTTTAATGAAAAGAAGGACTAGGGGACACATGATAGCAGTGTTCCAATATCTCAGGGACTGCCACATAGAAGAGGGAGTCAAACTATTCTCCAAAGCATCTGAGGGTAGGACAAGAAGCAATGGGTGGAAACTAATCAAGGAGAGAAGCAACTAAGGAGAAATTTCCTGACAGTTAGAACAATTAATAAGTGGAACAACTTGCCTGCAGAAGTTGTGAATGCTCCAACGCTGGAAATTTTTAAGAAAATGTTGGATAGCCATTTGTCTGAAGTGGTGTAGGGTTTCCTGCCTGGGCTGGGGGTTGAACTAGAAGACCTCCAAGGTCCCTTCCAACTCTGATATTATTATTATTACTTTTCTTTGGCACAATGCATTGTGCAATCAAAAGAAACTTGATAGGATCTTCTCAACAATTATGCTAATCGAAGTGTTTTTCTGAAGTGTTGTATTCAACATCATCAAAAGGTAAGAATAAACATTGAATATTAGGATATTTGAATACTGGAATTATAAATTATTCCATGTCTCAAGATTTTGTATCTATAGTTAGCGTTCAGCATCAAAAAAAGAAGAAAATTTCAGAAATTAAGTCACTATACGCAGTATATACACACAGTTTAAGTTTCTCTTCCCTTTATGCTTCCCTTGGTTCACACCACGCTATGTCTATAGCAAAAGGATCTGAAGTCTACAGCCATTCTTGGAAATACACATCATGCTAAAGGTTGAAGCTTTATTTTGGAGCCTGGCAATTTGCTATATAATAAAAATGTTAACCCTTTTTTTTGGGTATACAGTTTTAATTTAATTATATTTGCTTTTTATGGAATCACTGTTTGAGCTTCTATTGTTCCATTGTGGATGTTTTTATTTCTGTAAACCATTTGGCGTCACAAAATTATGCCAGTTTATAAATCAGATCAATTAATAAAACTGATATTTTTATTTATTTTTTTATTTATTTATTTATTTAATTAATTTTATTTTTGTCACAATCATAGTATATAAACATATATATGAGGAAATATGAGGAAGTATAAGCATATATGTATAAGAATAAAAGAATAAATAAGAATAAAAAACAATAGGACAGGAATGGTAGGCACGTTTGTGCTCTTATGCACCCCCCTTATAGTCCTCTTAGGAATGGGGTGAGGTCAATAGTAGAAAGTTTTTGGTTAAAGCTTTGGGGATTATGAGAAGAGTCCACAGAGTCAGGTAATGTATTCCAAGCACTGATAACTCTATTACAGAAGTCATATTTTCTGCAATCTAGATTGAAGCGGTTAACATTAAGTTTAAATCTATTGGTTGCTCTTGTATTATTATAATTGAAGCTGAAGTAGTCTTTAACAGGAAGAACATTACAATAGATGATTCTGTGAGTTAAACTTAGGTCTTGTCGAAGGTGACGGAGTTCTAAGTTTTCTAAACCCAGGATTTCAAGTCTGGTGGGATAAGGTGTTTTGTTGTTTTCAGAGGAATGGAGAACTCTTCTTGTAAAATATTTCTGGACACGTTCAATTGTATTGATGTCACACATGTGGTGTGGGTTCCAGACAGGCAAGCTGTATTCAAGGATTGGCCTAGCAAATGTTTTATATGCTCTGGTTAGTAGTGTAGTGTTTTTGGAAAAGAAGCTACTCAAGATTAGGTTTACAACTCTTAGAGCCTTTTTTGCTATGTAGTTGCAGTGGGCTTTGGCACTTAGATCATTTGATATGAAAACTCCAAGGTCTTTAACAGGGTGGGGGTCATCTGTAAGGCAATGTCCATCAAGTATGTACTTAGTGTTTGGGTTCTTTTTTCCAATATGTAAGACTGAGCATTTGCTGGTTGAGATTTGGAGTTGCCAAGTTTTAGACCAAGCAGTTAGAAGATCAAGGTCTTTTTGAATGGTAGATGTATTGTCAGTGGTGTTAAATAGTTTGACATCGTCAGCAAAGCGAACACAATTACTTGAGATATGGTCACAAAGATCATTTATGTATAGTATGAAGAGTGTTGGTCCAAGAACGCTACCTTGAGGAACGCCACTCTTGACAGGAACAGGATTTGATAGAGCATTGCCAATTTTTACCACTTGTTGTCTGTTAGACAGAAAAGCAGATATCCAATTGTGAAGAGGTCCTGAAATACCATAGGATTTTAGTTTTAGGAGGAGTTTATCATGTACTACTGAGTCAAAAGCTTTGCAGAAATCTATGTATATTGCATCTATTGCTTTGCCTTGATCAAGATTTGTAGTCCATATGTTTTTACAGTGGAGAAGTTGTAAGTTACATGATAATTTTTTTCTGAAACCAAATTGTTTATTAGAGAGTAGGTTGTTTATTTCTAAGTGGAAGGTAATGGATTGGTTGATGATTGTTTCCATTACTTTGCAGGTGATGCAGCATAGAGAGATTGGTCTGTAATTTTCAACTAAGCTGGGGTCTCCTTTTTTGAAGTTTGGGATGACTGTGGCTAGTGACCAAAGTTTGGGAAGGGAACTGGTCATGAAAGCTTTATCAAAGATTATGCTTAGGGGTTCTGCTATATTAGTGGAAAGCACAGACTCCACAATGTATATGCAATCATTTTCCTGGGATACAAATTAGCTACCTCTCACTGTATGGCAAATACATGCTATTTACTTAACCCTCCTCACTTTTTTCTTTTGCTGAAAAAGATCAGGGTTTGCTCAAGAGCTTCTCAATGTAGTAACATTTTAAAGCAACAGATGGCAACGGATTCTGGCTATGTAAAACTGAGCCACATGAATAAAAAGCTGTACTTTTCCACACCGGGCCACCCCAATGAAGCCATCGAAGTGCTGTCCCGGTGTTTGGAAGCCGTACGGGTCTGTATGGGGAGAAACAGGCTCAAGCTCAATCCTTCCAAGACAGAGTGGCTGTGGATGCCGGCATCCCGGTACAGTCAGCTGAGTCCACGGCTGACTGTTGGGGGCGAGTCACTGGCCCCGATGGAGAGGGTGCGCAATCTGGGCATTCTCCTGGATGAATGGCTGTCTTTTGAAGACCACCTGACAGCCGTCTCCAGGAGAGCTTTCCACCAGGTTCGCCTGGTGCGCCAGTTGCGCCCCTTTCTAGACCGGGATGCCTTGTGCACAGTCACTCACGCCCTCGTGACGTCTCGTCTGGATTACTGCAATGCTCTCTACATGGGGCTCCCCTTGAGGGGCATCCGGAGGCTTCAGTTAGTCCAGAATGCAGCTGCGCGGGTGATATAGGGAGCCCCTCGTGGCTCCCGTATGACACCTATCCTGCGCAGACTGCACTGGCTACCTGTGGCTTTCCGGGTGCGCTTCAAGGTTCTGGTGAACGTCTTCAAAGCGCTCCATGGCATAGGGCCGGGCTATTTACGGGACCGCCTACTGCTACCGAATACCTCTCACCGACCTGTGCGCTCTCACAGAGAGGGACTCCTCAGGGTGCCGTCAGCGAGACAGTGTCGTCTGGCGACACCCAGAGGAAGGGCCTTCTCTGTGGGGGCTCCCGCCCTCTGGAACGAACTCCCCCCAGGACTTCATCAACTCCCGGACCTCCGGACCTTCCGTCGCGAGCTTAAAACACACTTATTTATCTGCGCAGGACTGGATTAGTTTTTAAATTTGTGGGTTTTTTAATGGGTTTTTTATCATTTATTCTAAATTTTAATTTCGGCCAATTGAATAAGTTTTTTAATTGTATTTTAATAGTATTTATATTGTAATATTATTGTCTATTTTATCTGGCTGTGAACCGCCCTGAGTCCTTCGGGAGAAGGGCGGTATACAAATTTAAATAATAAATAATAAATAAATTAAATAATAAATAAATTTTATTATGTATTTATTTATTGTTCAATAATACCTACCTCATTATAGTGATTCTAGGCATCTAACCATATTTAAATTCAAAATATAAACAACCTAAAACATCAATACTTACAATACTAGCAAAGGTAAAGTTAATGTGCCATAAATCAACAACTACACAGGCGCCAACTAACTATTTGAACTCTGTGTCTAGGAACACATTCAGCCCTTCAAAGCTTTGTGACATATCAGCTGGCAGTGTCAGTGCCTTCTAATCAAGAGCAGACTGTTATTCCAAGGGGCAGATGTTGTGACAGAAAGGCATACTTTCTGTATCTGGAAAAATGATTAGTCTTAAGTGACAGGACCGTCAGTACACCTCTCCTGCTTAATTGAATGGGACAAGTAGAAATGATTGGAGAGAGATGATTCCACCATGGCATGAGGGGCTTTATAGGCAGTGGTGGGCTGTTGCTAGTTTGGATTGGTTTGGGCAAACCAGTAGTTGTGACCTGTGGATGCCACCCCTGCCCACCTGCGCACAATCCTGTCCTATATCGCTGTGTTTTTGACACTGCATACATGCTCAGAAGGCACATAAGAGCAAATTGCCATGTGTTTTGACGCTGCATGCATGCACGGACAGCGTGCACACATGATGTGTGTGTTGTGTGTTGCCACACGCATGTGCGGATGGTGCATTCATGAGCAAAGTGAGTCTCATATCCCAGAGCCCCACATATCCAAGGCCATTTGGTCTTATCAGGGTTCAGTCAAAGCTTATTGTCAAAGCTTGTTGTCCCCCATCCAGGCCCCCACAGCCTCAATCTGGGTCACAAAGAAAGGAAATATAGAGATAGCTATCCCCCAGCATAATAATGGTGCAAAAATATTGCTGTTTCACTGTCCATAACAACAAATGATAAGCCTTATGGCAACTATGAGGCAGGATAACCCTGACATCTTAATTGTGGCTGTAGTTTGTGCTTCATAAAATTCATTCCTCATTGTCCTCCAGCAGTGCTCTAAATATCTCTTCTCGCATTTCAACCCCTTAGCTCCTCTGAAAACTAGAAAGAAACCCAGAATCCAAGAAAAGGAAGAGGCTGCATAAGCATGATTTCATCAAAAGTCCCAGCAGCCCTATCATTTCAGGTCATGATCAAAGCCTTTAATAGGAATGTGCATCAGACCTTCAAGAACATCACCGCACTCCCTCAGGAACCAACAGGCATCTGGGTGGAATGATTGAATGTGTCCAGCTTCCCTGCAGTAGGGGGCAGTCCTAGGGAACTCCAGGGCAACTAGAAAGTGATCTGATCAATTATATATGCTGGCAAATCTATACCTGGCTGATGATATACCTGGTTGAAACCTTCCTAAGTCTTGTCTGTAAATTAATTTGTTACAACAGCTACAAAAGGGAAAGATCAGGAATGAGAAAGGAACAGGGAGAGTAACAATGACTCTCTCTACTTCTACAATTTCTATTTCAGTAAATTGTTTAAAGAGGAGGGAAAGGAACTGTGCATGGATAGTCCAGAAACCGATTGCAGTGTGAAATGTCTCAGACATTACAAGCTCCTTGCAATCTGTTGCCATGAAGAATAATTTTCTGAACAGCTTTCATAGTTGAATTAGTCCTGATGGACAGAACAAATATAAAGAGTAACATGCCAGAAGAATAATAAAAGGATTTTGTGCTACTAGCGTTTTGACTGACCACCCACCTAATTTGGCTGAAGAATAGTTGAGATTCCTATCATTTGCCAGCAGGAAATCAGAAATGATTGTGAATGAAAATATACAATCTACAGGCAAGGTACAGGCCCAGCAAGTTTTTACTTGTTGGCAGGAACTCATCAACACAGCCTTTGATTATGATTGAGGAAGAAATATTGGGTAGCTGTAAGCTGTTTACACAGTATGTATACATAGCCCTTTCATACTTTAAAGCATATAAATGCATGTGAACAATATTTAACAGAATGTTTCATTTTTAATTTGGTGGAAGCAGCCTTATTTCCATTAAACCTGGCAGTCCTACAGGTGTGATAATTGTTTCCAGTCTGGGGTGGTGCTGGATTGTGGGCACAACAAAGCTAATTATGCCAACAGCTTAAACAATGCTCAATTAGTGGTTTTTTTGGCTATGGAAGCATGCTGGCTTTCATAATGCATGATAATAGTTAGTTGCAATGAAGCAAAAGAAAAGAGAGAATGCCAAGACTTCAGAACTACATCCGCTCTCACTTTTTAGTTGTATCAGTGTGATAGAATCCAACATGTGTGACAAAATAGCTATTTGATCTGCCATATAAACCTAGGGGATATGTAGCTAGGCCATTTTTGGTCAAATAAAGTCAAATAAATGTAAAGTGTACATAGGTGGGCCCAGTACAGAAACAGCTATTGTTTCTACATCTTTATTCTTCAATTTTTGATTCCACTTAAAAACTAACATGGCTGTGGAAGAAAAGTATGCATGAAAGCCCAGGAATATTGAAGAAAACTATAAGTAATCATTTTGTTCCAGGGACAATGAATATATTTAATTTTATGTTTATTTACCCAGTTCACACTTCACAAGCCTACATGAACACCAAAGTGATAACTTTTTAGAATTTTGTGACAATCTGTGAGTCAGAAATATGCACCTTAAGACAAACAATGCATAATATTAAATTGGACAAAATTTGCAAAAGGTTCATGTTCTAAAAGCGCATATAACACAAAGCAGAAAAGTTATTCTATATAATTATATACCAAATTATATATAAACCCTTTACCTCAATTTATAAAGTAATGCAGAACAATTGGGAAAGTGAAATACTGAATAGGATGAACATTGACAGATTTAACCACCATTTAATTATTCTCTATCAGTGATTAATTCTGTCCCTACACTCTCCTTTAGTGCCAGTAGAGGAACAAACATGACACTCAGATAACTAAAGTTGTACTAAAACAATTTATAAAAAGCAAAATAGAAATAAAGGCTTGGTTTAGCTTGATAGAATAATAGAAAGTTCTGTGTGCTGCAAGATGATATCACAATATATAATGAGCCATATAGATAAAATATTTACAACATAAGATTAAAGGAATCAGGTATATTTCACCTATAAAAGAGTTTAGGAAAGAAAATAATTATAATCATTTTAAAATATTAAGAGACTGAAGAGTAAGTGATAGAACAGATTAGTTCTCTGTTGCTTTAGAGAGCAAAACTCAATGACTTCAAACTAAAAGAGAGAACATCACAATAAAACATTATGGGAATTACTACATGGAAAATTAGTTTTGACAGTCAGACAGAGTTAGAAGAGCCTCAGAAGGCATCGCATTCCAATTTATTATAAACAGTGTAGCAGTCTGTTATTCTGCAGTGGTAACAAGTTGTACTGGATGCAGTCTAAAGATCCTGACAATTACATCAATCTAAATTAAGAATTCAGATGATGGTTTTAGAACTTCTGATCCAAAAACCCATGAGTACAGGCTCATGACTTGTTATATATCTTATGGAGGTCTTGTACTTCAGTGCATGTGGCCTATGCTGTTTAAAAGATGGTGATTTCCCATTTTATTTATTTATTTATTTATTTAGTCGAATACATATTAAATGATATATATAAGCATGAATTGAATACATAAAATGAATACAATTAAAGGGAACATTAGGACAGGGACAGTAGGCATGCTGGTGCTCTTATGCATGCCCCTTATAGACCTCTTAGGAATCTTTTGCATCTCTGTGCATCTCTTTGATTCTTTTTGAATCTCTTTTGCATCATCACAGTCTTATAGCAATAGCACTTAGACTTATACATCACTTCACAGTGCTTTACAGCCCTCTTTAGGCAGTTTACAGAGTCAGCATATTGCCCCCAACAACCTGGGTCCTCATTTTACCGACCATGGAAGTCTGAGTCAAACCTTGAGCCAATCAGAATCAAACTCCTGGCAGTAGACAAGAGTTAGCCTACGATACTGAATTCTATCCACTGCACCACCATGGCTCATATGATGAAGCGATTCTGGTATATAAACCTCATATACATATTTTGGTTCATAAAATTTGTACTTCCATTTGAAAACAGAGCAAATTTGAATCCTAAAGTACTCATTCTTCAGGGAGATATAAATGCTATAACACATATCTTAAAGCTGACTTCTTAGCCCAAAATATGTTAATATAATCTGTCTGGCAATACAATAAATTGTCTTCTTGGCCTTTTTACCAGTCAACATCATGAACTATAAGTACTTTTGATTCATAATTGAAAAGCCTCTACAGTATAACTGTGACTCTTTAATATTGATTGAAAATAAATGATTGCCATACTCCAAAGACACTTATAAATAATTTTAAGTGATAACAGATTAATGTTTTGTGGGCATCTCTCATGCTACAGAGCAACTTGAGAAAATTGATTAATTAAATATAGAAAGAGTTCATAAAATGGTATGTGAATTATTAGGTATATACTTATAAGAAGATAAAGGTACTTAAAGCAAAAAGTATAAGAGATAATCTATAAACTTGGAAATTCCAGAAGTGTTTCTACAGCCTATGTATGTTATTGTAACAATTTATAATTATTATTTAGATGTAATTGCCTGCTAAAACTGAGGAAGTGAAGACTTATATTTAAATTCATAGAAAAGTTTGTAATATTTGATTGGGCTTCACAACAATCCTACAGAAATCTGTCTTAATCAGAAAAGGGTTGTTATAGCCCATTACTCTTAGTCAGGATTCATTCCCAACTTTGTAATTCAAGATATTTTTAGATGGGAGCCAATGTCTGTAGCTGTGGGAATCATTTATTGCTTAATGCAAATTATCTATTTATGAAGATATGCATATTTGCAAGATATATTGAACTGAGGGGCATTAAAGCAATAGGCAAAGTGATCCATATGTTCTTAAACAGCTCTGACTTCAGAGAGCCTTCAGAAAACCTCTAGCAACTGATACTGTAAGTACAGCATAATTAAAGTGACAATGGGGCCGTGCATGCTATTTTGCTTTCATTTTGTTTTATATTCTTGCCTAACAAATAAAAGCTATTTATTTATATGCTTTCTATTTATTGCCTTGCTTCTTTGATTGGAAATTATCAACTTCAATGTTGAATAGGATAGAACTGACTCAAACAGACTCTGTTGCAAACTAGGGGTCCTTGGATTCCTGCTCCAGGTGGCAGTCGTGGCTAGCAATGCCTTTGTGCAACTTTGAGCTGTGCACCTATTGCACCCATTCATGGATCACAAGGCTACTGTCCATCATTCATCTCCTGGTCACCTCTTGGATGGATTATTGTAATGTGTTGTACAGGAGATGCTTTTGAAAAACATCTGGAAATTAAAGCTGGTGCAAAAAGTAGTGCAGGAGTAATGTGCATACCAAATTAGTGCATGTTAAACCTCTGCTCTGTGAACTTGATTTGTTGTCAGTTTGTTTACAGGCTCAATTTAAAGTGCTGGTTATGACTTATAAAGATCTACAAAACATGGAGCTGGATTATTTGAAGCAGCATCTTTCTCCAGTTATATTTATCCATTCCATTAGACCTGGTGAACAGGATATGTTATGGGTCCACCAAGAGTTTCATATGACAGGAACCAGGACCTGCCATGGCACCCATCTTCTGGAACATCCTCTTCCCTGTGGCTATATTGGCTAAAGATGAAGACCTGGCTTGAAGATATGGCTATGACATCAGGCCTGGGGATCCCATAGATGCAGGGGGACAGCAAGATCGCTGTACTGTTTGTGAATTGTTAGTTGGCATTCTCCTGCATTTTTTATGGTTAATCAGTTTTCATCATTTAACTTTATTTATATGAGTATAATTTTTTGCTTTAAGCTGCCTACAATCACATATGTGAGAGGAGGAGGAGGAGGGGGGGGGAAAGTTGAAAAGTGTAGTGTTCACATTATGAAATATTTACCAGATATTTGATGATGACTTTTAATTTACAGATGGATATCCACAAGAAGAAATGGTTTACAGATGGAGAAAAAACTCAGTAGAAGCTGCGGATCAGAAATCTTGGAGACTTTATCAGTTTGACTTCATGGGACTCAGAAATACTTCTGATATTGTGCAAACATCAGCAGGTAATAAATAAAAATTTCCTGTCCTGGAGCTTGAAAGAGTCACTACACCCACTTTTCTGTCTAGAATATCTTGTGATCACAATAAAAAATATATACATACCTATATGAATGATAGGAGGCAAGAAGAAAAAGCCCAAAAAACCCCCAATTCTTGTGGTAATTTTGAATCAGTTTGAAGATCGATTCATAAAACTTACAGAGTTATAGCTTGTCATGGGACATATTACTGAAAATGGGTTACAAAAAGGTGCTGGATAATTTAAAACAATATGTGTCAGGTATAGATATGCAACTAGATTTTTTTCAGATCTTCCTACAGATGTGTTTTTGAGTAGTGTTCTCATCATTTTATACCAACAAGTTATCTAAATAAGATAACTATTCCCAAAACTAGAAAAGCATTAACCTTAGCTTGTTTTAGTGCACTGTGAATATTGTAGTTGAAGTAAAATCTTTCTATCTACCTATCTATCTATCTATCTATCTATCTATCTATCTATCTATCTATCTATCTATCTATCTATCATCTATTTTCCTTAAATAAAATCCCCTATCTTTCAAGACTTGTAATGAAGAGATGGTGGAATGCTTACTGTAACACATGTACTGTACTACTTTACTGAGTAACTGAATTTTCAGATCAGCCAATGAATTCTTTATTGCAACCACAGAGCAGCATATACATGTATTTTAGGTACAATTGTTGTTAGTGGACTGGTATCATTCATTCTTTGAATGTGGCCAACTTTTGTATTATTGTCTAAAAGTTATTTCCATTAATTGTATTGATATGGACATGACTGTTTATTATTTTTACCAAATTTTATTCTATAATATTTTGCTTTAGTTTATTCATTATGTCTTAACTTTTACGTTTTTCTAAATGAAATACTGATTATTGATTCTAATAAAGAGCTAATAAAGGACTGACTAAAAAAACAAGTTTAAATAATCCTTGCCTCGTACATTGAGCAGGTGATGACCAATTCACTGTAATACAAAAATCATTATATATTACTGTTGCAAACGCATGAGAAGAGATAGTTGTATATCCTAATATTCTTGGTTTTATAAACATAAAATTAATATTCAGAGGGTATACTTTATCCACTTCATCTACAAATGAATCCACTGCTTGAAATGCCAATTCTAGAAAACCTCTCTCCTATAATGCACATCTATTTGGGAAGGCCCTTGAAAGATCCTAAGTTAAAACTTCTGCTTCAAGCACCAGGTTCAAAAGAATTCTTGATTTCTTCACAGGTATTTTGCCAGCTCTAGTGTGAATCAGTGAATAGAGAGATCGGTATTCTTTCATTCATAATAATGCATTTAGAATACAGGTGTCACCTAAATAAATAAAAAGTAGAAGTATTTCTCCAACTTATAATTCATTATCAGTGCCTCTTAACTCAGTGTTTTATAAATTAATGGACAATTGACAAACAACTGACCTTAGTAATGAAATGAATGTTCATTTGCAGGAGCAGTATGTTTCTGATAATCAGATATGGGTGTAACCCAGAGGTAGTCAACCTTTTTATACCTACTGCCCACTTTTGTATTCTGTTAGTAGTAAAATTTTCTAACCACCCACCAGTTCCACAGTAATGTGCCATGTCTGCGCAGGCCTCGCATGCATTGTGGATTGGGGGGGGCGTGCGCCAGCTACCAGCTCCGCTTGTCTGTTACAGCTGGGTGGTGTGGGGGGGATGTATGAGCTATTCTGAGATGAGGCTCTTTTGTTTGCAGTCGCACTAAAGAGTCATTTAGTTTCACTTATGTAAAGTGAACTAAACTTATGCGCGGGTGATACAAATAGTATATTTTCAGAAATTTAAATTGTCACAGGGAATTTTATGAAAACCTAATGAAAATGTTTTTAAATAATACTATGAAAATTTTTTAAAAACTCAATTAAATTTAAAAAAAAGGAAAGTGCTTCAGTATCGGGCAAAACCCCTACCGCCCACCATGAAAGCTGGAACATCCACTAGTGGGTGGTAGGGACCATGTTGACTACCACTGGTGTAAACAGTTTTAAGTGAAGTGTTCCATCATCCAGTGATATGTAGCATTGGGATATTTGGTCCCTGCTGAGCTTTGTGGTCCTCTTGCAGATGTTTCATTACCAAACTAGGGAACATCATCAATGATAATGGCTAACACTGATGATGTTACCTAGTTTGATAATGAAACATCTGCAAAAAGACCACCAAGCACGGAGAACACCAAGGATAATTCAACTGAGTTACAAATATTCTTTTTTATCAGTATATAGCTTACTGGCATTGTAGCAACAACTTGCATTAGACAGATATTGGTTTGACCCATTAAGATGATTAGGTGTTGTTCTTACAGTAGCCCTGACCATCTATTAAATCAAATGAGAGTTACGATTTTAATATATGGTCTGTTACTATTTGAGAACATATCTGCATTAAAGCCACTTACTGCGTTATTTCTGAATGTCGTAATAAATAAACCAGTTTATTGGGTAATCTGCAGTCTTTGACAGGTGCATTCTCAGGTCAGATATGGATTTCAATCTTATAAAAATCTGCCACTGCATAGAGAAATCCAAGTCTTAAGTCAATTGGATTTTTTATTTCTGTCCATCTGTCTTTTCACTTGTCTTCCATTCTTAAAGCTTAATTGCTTAATAAATACCCCAATAAATATTAATTGTAACCATTTTTTGTCATTTATTCTTGATGTCATTTTTCATTCGTATGTCATATCATTTTTTAAATGTAGTCAAAGGGAATTGCAAGTAGCAAGATCACTGATAGTTGATTATTGTTGAACAGCCCGGAGTATATTGTGTTAGCTGAACCAGTTAAATAAGACATTTCCCTTATTATTCAGTCTTTTCTCCAGGGTTTGGTAGGATGTGTTTTTCCTCTCCTCCAAAACATTTTAAAGACTTGGAAAATTGCCAAGGTAATGAATGCTTTTCCCCCCATTGCCCTTATCAACAGACTTTAATTTAAACTTAATGGAATTCATTTTAGCTCTAGCACAAACTATTGTCCAGCGGGTTAGTAAATGCAGAAGTATGCATGGGGATCTATGGATTATTAACCACTCTAGAAATTAGGATTTGTTTAATTTTGCTCAAGGAAGGGGTTCCACTCTTACCAATGGTTAAACTTTGTGAAGAGAATGCTATCCTGATACCAACATAATATTTGTGTATCATAAATAAGCTCAGGTTGGGAAGGAAAAAGAAAAAAGTAAATGCCACACTTTTCTAGATTGCTAATCAGGGATCCTTGTATAACCCATAGCTACAATACCCATCGCCTGACTAGGTGGCTAAGACACTGAGCTTGTTGATCAGAAAGGTCAGCAATTCGGCGGTTCGAATCCCTAGTACAGGTCTCCTGCGTGAGCAAGGGGTTAAATTAGATGACCTTCAAGATCCCTTCCAACTCTGTTGCTGTAACAAACCTTGTAACACAGGAACAGGCTCTAATGCTACTACATCCATATTTCTCTGTTTTGAGAGCTTAAGGATAGATGGACTATATAAACCATTCTGAAAGCCATTAAGACAAGATAATGCTACATATCAACTGCCCCAAACAGATGTACTCTTATTCCATAAGTCTTGTCTTGTCTTTTCTGATTGCTGCATAGAGCTACAAATTTCCTTTATCTCTACATCCATTTGAAATACCCTAAGATGCAGGGATGGTCTTAGGAATTTTTGGAGTTCTAAACAAGAAGGTCATTAAGACCCCATATGGAAGACAGATATTTATAAAGCTTTTCCTCTTTTTGAGCACATGATATTAAGAATGCTAACTGAGGCAACCTCATCGATTGTCTGCTTTTGATACTGTTTTTCCTTTTACTGAGGAGATCTGGGTTTTCTGAAGGGGAAAATGTTGAGGGCTTATTTACTAAAAATAGTCTATATCTAATGTTACTGTGTATCAAGCCCTGGTGGTACAGTAGTTATAATGCATTTTGCAAACTCTGCTCAATCCTGATGGAGCTGAAGGTTCACTCAGCCTTCTATTATTCCAAGGTCAGTAAAATGAGGACCCAGATTGTTGTTGACAATATGCTGACTCTATAAATCCCCCAGAGAGTTCTGTAAAGCACTAGGGGATGGTATATAAGTCTATGTGCTATTGCTATGTATGTGTATGTGTATATCAGAGGTGAAATGCTCCCGGTTTGGACCGGATCACCCAATCTGGTAGCAATGGCAGCAGGTGGTTCGGAGAACCAGAAGCACAAATACCTGGGGCCCCCCATGCCCAGCTGAGCTGTGCAGTCATCAGAGGGTTGGGGTTTTTTTATTTTTAAAAGCATTTTTTCTTCGGCTGAAAAAATGCTTTTAAAAGTAAAAGAGAAAGCCTCTGATGATCGCATGGCTCAGCTGGGATCATCAGAACCCTT
The DNA here is from genome assembly GCF_028640845.1 of Ahaetulla prasina. Taxonomy (NCBI): domain Eukaryota; kingdom Metazoa; phylum Chordata; class Lepidosauria; order Squamata; family Colubridae; genus Ahaetulla; species Ahaetulla prasina. The sequence continues at coordinate 93,888,580 of NC_080543.1, read as the reverse complement.
TAAAAGCATGTTTTCTACAACCTCTTCAGTCAAAGAGGTTGTAGAAAAAATGCTTTTAAAAGGCTCCTCTGGTGATTCCAGCTGAGTTGCCTGATCATCACAGGCTTTTAAAAGCATTTTTAACAACTTCTTCGGCCGAAGAGGTTGTAGAAAAAATGCTTTTAAAAGTAATAAAAAAAAGTTGGCCACGCCCACTCAGTCACATTATCACCACCACCACCAAGTCATGCCCACAGAGCCAGTAGTAACAAATTTTACATTTCACCCCTTGTGTATATACATTTGCATAAAACTCTTTTTGTAATGAACTTTGATTGGGTGAAATGGTGCATCATAAGGCAACAATTTTTGAATCAAGGTACCTCAAATGGGCAAACGTATAGAATGTGTTCAAATCTGGAACCCATGTCTTCTCACAGTTTGAAATTTGGGGAAGTTGTAGCTGCTTTAGTGCTACTGGGTGCTGTATTGCTGGTTATTGCTGCCTTCACATGATCTTCATTTTCAACATTCCATGACAGTTTCTCAGCCTATCTTGCAATCCTTCATTCACTCCCTCCTTCACCCAGCAGCAACCACTTTCCTGCCTGCTGGAAAGGGAAGTATAGGACAAGGAGGAAGGAATTTCTGCACACCTTTTCTGGTGTCATGGATATGCTCCTGGACCGCTCTCCAGGTGCGAGTTCAGAGGAGGAGGGTGACTTTGAATCCGCAGATGAAAGCATGGAGCTGAGTATTGGTCAGGATTGGGGCTCAGAGAATACTAGCCTGATGAACCAGCCTCAGCTGGGTTGATCAAATGAGCAACAGGCTGAGGCTGAGGGAGGTGAGCTACAGCTGTGACATGTAAAGCAGGGAGGAGACAGGTGCAATGCCAGTCAGCTAGACTACTCATGAGGAGGCAATCTCACCTCTCATGAAGGGCTGCACCGCTTAACACCCCCCCCCCAAGATTTGAGTGTTGCTGAAGCAATGTGCTCAGTTTTGTCCCTTGTATGCTCATGCCATGTGACCTGGTCTGTTCGACTCCTGGACTATTTTCCTGGACTTCATGTGTGCCCATTGGACTCGATTACCCAGTGACTGAGGGTGCTTTCCGAAGACCTGTTTTGTTTTTTATATGCAACTATATAAACATGTTTATCCATACACCTATCAGCAGTTACTCCTTATAGCAATCCTAAATGAAATATTATAGCTGCATAAATTATTTCAGAAAGATAAACTAGTGAGAAAAATTGGAATAAAAAATTATTTTGTGACTAACTCCTAGAATTTAAAGCCACTCTTGTGTAACTGATGGCTGTTGTACTCAGGAGGTTTAAAAAAGTTTTACAAGCTAAGCACAATCAAAAAATTATAAATAATTCAAAAAATTTGGAATAAGATCAATATATCATTGCAAGTTCTTTAGCCCTGACTTATCAGTAAAATCTGATATTGTAATATGAAGTGATGAATTCTTCAAAACTGAAATTAAACAGATCAAGGTGTGTGCTTTCCTGCTAATATTGGAATACATTATACTATAACAACAGAACACTGATACACAACTTAGTGATATGTGCTGTAAACACATCAATAATGCATTTCAATTGATAAAGTCTAGTACCTTGCTAAAATGAAATAAACATCACTAAATCTTCTGATCATACAGTTCAGTGATCAAATTACAAATGAAGCCAATGTGTAAGCACAACACTAACATTTTGTTGTCGGTTTCTAATTCTTAAAATAAGAATAAATTGAAAACTTTTCAAAATGCATATTTATATACTTTTATTAACTCAGATTCAATTTTATCACTTTGGGTGCAAGGAATGGTAACTTTTCCTTTCTCCTTCTCTCTTGGCTATAGGCCACAAACAACTATAGTTTGGAGGTGAGTGAATTTTTAGCAATTGCATCAGTGAACAATTCCTACTGGTAACCAATCCATCTCCATAATGAATGGACCTTGCAGTATCATTGATTGATCCTCCCTTCAGCAACTTTAACGGAGAAGGATTAGAGTAGATGTATGAACACATTTCAAAATAGGCTTGAATTCAAAGGATTAAGGCCAAGGGGAAAAAGCAATCATATTCTCTTCTCTTTTCTTTTGGTCACTCTCCTCACTATTATATCAAATGAGCAATAAATTGTAGGAGAAGACTATTAGAAGATTTCTGAAACTTTGGAACAGAAGAGGATAATTATCAACATTTGATTCTGGATCAACAGAGCTGGCATTTCATTCTTCTCAAAATCCTATGGATACTCAAATTAGAATGGCATTGTTTTCTGAAATGTGGGATTCTCCTTATACTGTTTTTAAAGTCTAATATTTCTATAAAACGTTTTAAACCAGCATCACAATCAAAACATTTGAACTCATTTCTTTCAGTAAATTTTCTGCCATTTATAACTGCTTCCAGACCATCATGGCTATTAGATCCCATTCTCAAATTCCTCGGGAATTTTTAGAGCTTTAAATCCAATATGTGTAACATGACAAACTTTGCCTTTCATTCACACCCCAAATGCCAGCAGGAACAATATTACGAATAGTGAAGTTCCCTGAGCTTGGTTGTTTGTCTGCAGGCATTTCATTGTTTGATTAAGAATTTCCATCAGTGGTAGTGAGAGTGGGGTTTTCTACCTGTTTATATACAGTAACTTGCTCTGCCAGTGTTGGGGGCTAGTTTTCTCCTTGGTAGTCCCTTCATTATTGTTTTTTTTAATTTTTAGTTGAGTGTTTGTCTGGATTTAATCCTATTTATCTGAATGTTGGCTGCTGAAGAGGATTTGTTCTGTTTGTTATTGTTTTGTTTTTGTTTTTTTCTTAGCTTATGTAAATGTGATTTAGCTCTGTGTGTCTATTGGTTGCTGGTTATCTGAATGCCAAATTTCCAGGAATTCCCTAGCATTTAATGGATTTAGCTTGGTTTAAGATTCTCACAGTTCCCAGTTGAAACAATGGTTGAATTTGTCCATGTATCACAAAGTTAAAGAATTGAGGGAACCTTCAACCCTGAGCTACAAATATTGTCCTTTATTGGTTAAAGAATTTTCATTATGTCTTCTGACTTCTAGTTGGTAGTCTTCTGCCTGTCTGTCCTACATAATGGCTAGGTATGCCTTACAGTCCTTACACTGTATGCTGTAGATGACTCCATCTACAGGAACTGAAGGAACATTGACCTACATATATTCTCTTCCATTGAAGTGTCAGGAATGGATTTCTGTGGACAGAATGTAGCCACAGATGCAATTAGAATTTCTTCTTCAGTGTAGAGTTTCTTTATTCATTTAGAAAGCTAACTTCAGGGATATAAAGTTTATTAAATTGTAAAATTTAGTGTAAATTCCATTAAAAATAATGGAAGAAATAATTCATAGCTAGCATTAATTATGTCGGAGCCTTTCTTATTTGTTTATTTCTCATATATTTTTGTAATAATTAACCATAGATAAACCATAAATGAACCATATCCTAGGATGTGCTAGTACTAAAGTACTAAAATGGTTATTTATGTATTTATTTAGCACATAGTACCAAAATAGTAATGTAAGACTTTAAACAAATAAAGAAAATTATCTTTATTACCAGTACTGTACTAACTTAAGAATGACATTTATTCATATAAATGAATTCCTAAATATTTTTTCATGCATACATAATGAATAGTTCATTTCAGCTTTGCAAACTAATCTTTAAATAACACACCTAGAAGTTGTGTTGTAAATTGCAGGAACATGCACAAAAATATTTTAGCTAAGTTAGTTAAGGTAGAAATAGTAAAATATTTTGAGTAATATAAGCATTGAATTTGGTATCTTTTATTTACAGAGGTTCATAATTTTAGTCTTATGATTAAGAAGGTACAAACATATTTATGATGCAGATTAAGGTTAAGGAGCTAATTGAAAATAGAAGACAACACAGAAAGGGAAAAGGGAGATTTGAATCCTGCATTTTTTAATTCACAACTAACCTTCTAGGCAAGAATACAATTCCAGAAACATACACTATGCATGTAGAACAGATCAGGCCTAAATCTACAATATAAAATGAAGAATAGAATAGAATAGAATAGAATGGAATGGAATGGAATGGAATGGAATGGAATGGAATGGAATGGAATGGAATGGAATGGAATGGAATAGATTTTTTTTATTGGCCAAGTGTGATTGAACATACAAGGAATTTGTCTTGTGCAAACGCTCTCAGCGTACATAAAAGAAAAGATACCTTCATCAAGGTACAACACTTACAACACTTAATGATAGTCATAGGGTACAAATTTAACACTTAATGATACAACACTTAATGATAGTCATAAATAGAATAATATCATAAAATAGTAAAATAGAAGGAGGGGAGAAATCAGAGGTGGGCTGCTGCCAGTTCGGACCATGCACACAGGGTTCACATTTTCAGTGCTGGGCGAACCAGTTGTTACAACCGGCAGCAGCCCACCACTGGGAGAAATCCTGATTTATATATATCTCCTTGTTGTTCTTTATAGGTATTTCCTTCTGATTTCCTCACTGTTCCTCTGGGTTGATGTACTTTCTATCACTTGGAGGGAACAATCTAAAAAAAGGGCCTCTCTTCCTAGGATGGAAGATGGAACAGATAAGAGCAACACTTTCACAATAAAAGCAATTACTATTTCTTCTTTTTCAAACCCTTCTCAGAGAGAAACTTTTCTTTTCCTTATGGGCTGCTCAAAGTTCAAGTTTCCTGAGTTTTGCTGGTCTCTTCTCAACTATCCGGATTGAGAAGTGTAGATTGGGTAGCATTGTTGTATCTGAACTTTGTCAGGATGATATTTCTCCCGTTTCTTACATTCTCTAAGGACTTTTTCTATAGAGTCAGTAAGAAAATATATTATTATTATCTCTTTTATTCATTAAACATGAAACTCAGTCAACTGAACATTTAAAAATGTGTTACAAGTACAATTAACTGGTGCTAATGGTTGATATGGGTTGCTGCCAGCATCCTAGGTATCAACCAAGTATCTTCTTAAAGTAAATGATGTTCCGAGTAGTACAGTTTTTTGCAGTTCTGCTGGTGTTATTGCAGGAAGCTGCAATTTCTTGATGTGTTTTGTAAAATTCTTGGACATGATACCAAGTGCCCCGATGACAATGGGTATCACTGTTACATATTTCATCCATAGCCGTGTAGTTTTGATGGCCAGGTCGCAATATTTCATGGTTTTTTCCAGTTCTTTTTCTTTGACTCTGGCATCTTCTGGTACAGTGATATCAATAAATTGTACACTTCGGCCCTCAACAACCATGATATTTGGCGTGTTATGTTCCAAATTACGATCTGTTTGTATTCGAAAGTCCCACAAGATCTTCACTGTCTCATTTTCGATAACTTTTTCCACTTTGTGCTCCCATGACTTTTCGGATAGAGGTATGTCGTATTTTTTACATAATGACCAGTGGACTAATTTAGCAACTTGATCGTGTCTAGCTTTGTAATCAATTTGCGCGATTTTGCTACACTCGCATATGCACTTAGTGGTACATGACAAACTTCTTCTAAAACTAAAATCCTACGGCATCTCCGGACCCCTCCATAATTGGATAACAGCATTCCTGTCAAACAGAAAACAAGTGGTCAAAATAGGCTGTGCCCTATCAAATCCTGCTCCTGTCAATAGTGGTGCCCGCCCCCCCCAAGGCAGCGTTCTAGGACCAACACTCTTCATATTATATATTAACGACATCTGTGACCATATTATAAGTAATTGTGTTCTCTTCGCTGATGATGTTAAAATATTCAACACTACCAACAATGCGGCTACCCTTCAAAAAGATCTTGACTTTGTGTCAGAATGATCAAAAATTTGGCAACTCCAAATCTCAACCAGAAAATGCTCCGTTTTACACATTGGAAAAAAGAATCAGAACACTAAATACAAGCTCGATGGACATTACCTTGTAGATGACCTTCACCCCGTCAAAGACCGTGGAGTTTTCGTATCAAATGATCTAACTGCCAAAGCCCACTGCAACTACATCGCCAAAAAGGCTTTTAGAGTTGTAAACTTAATCTTGCGTAGCTTCTTCTCCAGAAAGATTACACTACTAACCAGAGCATACAAAACATTTCCTAGACCAATTCTCGAATACAGCTCGCCTGTCTGGAACCCACACCTCATTTTGGACATAAATACAATTGAGCGTGTCCAGAAATATTTTACAAGAAGAGTTCTCCACTCCTCTGATCACAACAAAATACCTTATGCCACCAGACTTGAAATCCTGAGTTTAGAAAATTTAGAACTCCGCCGCCTTCAGCATGACTTGAGTATAACTCATAAAATCATCTGCTACAATGTCCTTCCTGTCAAAGACTACTTCAGCTTCAATCGCAACAATACACGAGCACACAATAGATTTAAACTTAATGTGAACCACTCCAATCTTGATTGTAGAAAATATGACTTCAGTAACAGAGTTTTTAATGCCTGGAATGCACTACCTGACTCTGTGGTCTCTTCCAAAAACCCCAAAGCTTTAACCAAAGACTATCTACTATTGACCTCACTCCATTCCTAAGAGGTCTGTAAGGGGCATGCATAAGAGCACCAGTGTGCCTACCATTCCTGTCCTAATGTTCCCTTGATTTTATCCAATTCGTATGGTTATTTCATACTTCTACTTATATATACTGTTGTGTTTGACAAATAAATAAATAAATAAATAAATAAATAAATAATGAAACAGTTTCAACTTTGTCGTTGCAAAGTCGGCAGTTTGGATTTTCAGTGGATTGTCAGTGCCCATGTCAAGTTGTTATCACACATTCCTTCAATGTTTTTCAAGTGTTGTCCCTGCAGAGCTTTGGTTTTCCATCCATTTAATCTGTCATCCAAGTGTTTTTCCTTATATTCTGCATTATTATTGTTATTATTATTATCATCATCATCATTATCATCATCATTATTATTATTCACACAGCCAGCCAGATGTTCAGATTGAAAGGACATGTAATAGGCAAAATCTGGATGTTTGGTGGTATTACAGATATCGCAGGATGGAAGCTGTCCTCGGTAAAGCCATCTTTTGATTAATGGCAAAATTGTTAATTCCAGTGGTGTTCAAGTGGTGCTCTAGTTGTTTTGGAATTGTATCTAAGGTGCTTAACTATTGGTATTACCCTTCCTTGGCTTTGCCACAGACATTCTATTTCTATTTGTAAGACTTTGTATTTTGTTATTGTCTACAGTTCTTTCTCTTCTCTTCTACTGTCTCCAGGCATTGCCACATCCACTATCCTGACTTTTTTCTTTCTTATTGACAATTATTAAGTCTGTGGTATTATGCCGCAGCTGTCTGTCTGTTTGAATTCTAAAGTACCAGAGCAATTTAACATCATTTTCTATCACTTTCTCTATTTTATGGTCCCACCATTTCTTGCTTGCAAGCAAATGATATTTCTTGCGGATTTTCCAATACACCATTGTTTCTACTTTGTCATGCCGCTGCTTGAATCAGTCTGTGTGATCTTTTTGCAGCAGCTTACTAGGTGGTCCATTGTTTCTTCAGCTATATCGTTGTTGTTGTTGTTGTTGTTGTTGTTGTTGTTAACATATAGAGATTGCCAAATCCCTAAGGACTCTTGGTATTTTACAGATGATTCATAATAAACAAAATACAAATAAAAGAATGTGACTAAAATGCCCACAAATGAATGAATAATATCAAATAAAGTTAATTTATCCAAACCACAATGAGGTTCATAGCCAAATACCCTCCTGAAGAGCACTGTTCTGAGCAAACTCTAGAAGACAGCTAGGGTAGACATTATGAGAAATAATTCCAAAGAATCAGAGCAACCATTGAAAAGCAGCACCTCTCCAATGTGGGATGCTGCTAATAGGACTTTTTTCTGTAGATTGAACTTGCTGGGCTGATTCCAAGAGAGAAGGTGATCTTGCAGATAATTGGACCCATGATACCTTTTCACTTCAGGAGTCACCACTGGCTTACCAAATGAATCTGGGAAAAGTTATTCTGTGGACAGCCTCCACCTCTGTTCTAGCAGAAGCCTTGAAAAAGTTTCTCAAGGAGAACCTCAAGCTGTAAACTTCTTATTTCAGATTGTGCTTCCCCATCAAGAGACAAAAGCATCTACTAACATACTTACCATGGGCATTTATGTCTCCTAGTTTACAATATGATTAACAAAATGGTCATGGTTCCAGCTAGTTTGGGCTGCAACTTTAGATAAATTTACCTAGAAAAAGCATTCAGTTTGGTGAGATCTTACTTTTGAATACAGTATCAATAATTTTTATTCATTGCTCAAACAAGCAGCTTCATGAAAACAATACAATAGAAGAAAAAGATGCTATACTAGCATGCACATAAGCAAATATATCTATTAGGTAATCCTTTAAAATGAACATCTGTGCTGGCTTTTCACTGCAAATTCTAAGTTGTATGTTGAAGATATTTCTTTTATGAATATTAATAGGTCTTATCTGTTTATAGAATGTTACTGACATTTTTCAAAGCCCCACTGGCTCCCACTGAGTTTTAATGGTGCATTAAGACAATGCTTGTCATATGAATGAACATAATTGGAAAAATGCTCTGGAGACTATGCTTTTTATCAGGACACAATTTGAAGAAAACAGGGTACACTACACATCAGTGAGGTTAACATCTTCAAAAATATGCATATAAGCATATAAAGAGCAGTACAGTTAGTCCTTGATGTATTACCATAATTGGGACCAGAATTTCATTGCTAGCAAAGCAATGGCTAAATGAGTCCCACTCTATTTTACAACCGTTTTTGTCATGGTTGTCAAGCAAGTCACTGCAGTTGTTAAGTGAATCACATGGTTGTTAACTGAATCCAGCTTCCCCCATTGACCTTGCTTGTTGGAAGCCAACTGGAAAGGTTGCAAATTGTGATCACATGATTCCAGGCTGCTGTAACTATCAAAAATACATACCAGTTGCCAAACCCTCAAATTTTGATCACATGGGGAGGCTGCGATGGTCAAAAGTGCAAAGACCAGTTGTCACTTTTTTCAGTATCATAACTTTGAATAATCATTAAAAGAATAATTGTATGTCAAGGACTACCTGTGCTATTTAATACATATGGATGAATAACTTCTGCAATAACAGTAACTGTCTGGTTTGGTTCTGCAACCCAGCAAGACAGACACAGAATTCAGAGGATAATTCGAACTGCAGAAAAAACAATTGCAACCAACCTGCCATTGAGGACCTGTATACTGTTATTTTAAATTTTGGGGCAAATTTAAATCAGTTTTTTAAGGGTTGTTTTAACTATTGTGTATGTTTGTATTTTATCTGCCTGTTCACCGCCCTGAGTCCTTCGAGAGAAGGGCGGTATACAAATTAAAACATTATTATTATTATTATTATTATTATTATTATTATTATTATTATTATTGTTGTTGTTGTTGTTGTTGTTGTTATTATTATTATTATTATTATTATTATTATTATTATTATTATTATTATTATTATTATTATTATTATTACTGCACGAGTCAAAAAGAGGGCTGTGTAAATATTTACAGACCCCTCACATCCTGGACATAAACTGTTTCAACTCCTACGCTCAAAATGACACTTTAGAGCACGGACACCAGTACAACTAGATACAAAAACAATTTTTCCCCGAATGCCATCACTCTGCTAAACAAATAATTCCCTCAACACTGTCAAACTATTTACTAAATCTGCACTATTAATCTTCTCATCATTCCCATCACCCATCTCCTTCCACTTATGACTGTATGACTGTAACTTTGTTGCTTGTATCCTTACGATTTATATTGATATTGATTGTTTCCTGACTATCAATAAGTGTTGTACCTTAGAAATCTTGATGAATGTATCTTTTCTTTTAATGTACATTGAGAGAATATGCACCAAGACAAATTCCTTGTGTGTCCAATCACACTTAGCCAAAAACAAATTCTATTCTATTCTATTCAATGAAGGGTAGCATCATGTTCACACCAAATACCATACAGTAGATCTGTAACGATATGTCCAGGCCCAGAGCACAGTCTTATTTTTGAATTCTGCGATAAACCCTTATCTACCATCTGATGGGTCTGGTTGTGGAAAGAAGGGTCCTGATTTGCACACTGTTGTGTGTGAAGTGGAGAATTAAGCTGGAATGGGAAGCCTCCCTGAGGAATTTACAATATTCCCCACTTCCAATTTACACATATTAAAGCATGGTATTTTATTAAAAAAAAACATCAACTGCAGTCAAATTTGGAAAGTTGTGGCTTTGCAATAGAAAACAACATACTTCTACCTTACTGGAAATACATAAGATCAATTACTGAGGGCCAGCTGTATGTCTGGCTCTAAAATCTTGCAGTCTTGCCTTGTTAGGGTTAATATTTTTTCCTATTCCCATACATATCTTATTTCAGGCTTCAACATACTGGATAGAATGGTGGCAAAAACCTTTGCTAAGAAATTAATGTGATTTTTTTAAAAAATATTTCTCTTCATTTAAAACCCTTGCTCATAGGTGCCTTGCTCAGTCATCCAGGTCCTTTGGGACCTAACTCATAGGTTTACTCTCCTTGGGGAAACTACATTGAAAATAAGACATTGTTCCTCTCTCAAATGTGCTTTCTTGAGTTTTCTTGTGGCTTTGCTAATGCTTGAGGCATTACCCTTTATAATGGGCATAGCATCTGAACTCTAGAATCTGAACTAATTCTTTTTTTGTTAAATACATATGAATCCCCCTCCCCACCTGGCATCATCCAGATATGCTGGGATTACAGTTCCCATGTTGGCTGGGAATTCTGGCTCTTACAGGGTCATCAATCTGGAGAACATCAGATGGGGAGAAGGTGTTTCATATAACTGAACCAAATTAAATATATCTCTTTCTTTTGTTTCATTTATTAATATGGGTTTTACAAAATAAATTTGGGCAGGGATTATATTCAATTATAATTTTTAAGAACGTTCAAGTGCCATAAGAATTCCTGGTCCTTCTCTCCCACCCCCCTTGAATTAACTAATTATAACAGCAGACATAGAACTGCAACAATTATTGATTAATTGTTACTGAAAATCAACAAATACAGTTGAATGGCAATTCCAGGTTAGGAGATATGGTAGCATCCAGGATCTGATTCTTTTTTTATGATAACTAAAACAATACAAATTGTCTCTGCAAGTCTGAGATGACCTCAAGAAGATGATTCTCGCTTCCTGTGTCTCCATTCACTCTCCTAGCTGTTTTCTTTTCCAATGATCTATTCCATTCCTTTCTCTTCTTTTAAATATACGGTTGGTGAAATGGACCCACTGAGCATCCTGAACTGCCTCCTGTCCCAGTTCTCTTTGAATTCAGTGACAATCTCTTCTGCACAGATAAGCATAGGAGTGTGCTATTAAAATGTAAATTAGACTCAGTATCCCTGTTAATTTTAATGTTGTCAGTTTGCAGCTATACTAAGTGTAGCACTTGTGGGCTACGTTTTCAGATCTCAGAATCTCTTCTTCATTTGCATTCTTATTAAAAATGAAGCTATCTTCAATATAATGTACTACTGTTCTTGTTATGTTCTAAGAAGAATGTGTTATAAAAATGTAAATATGGAAGCATTTTAATCTATTACAAATATGACTATGCTCCCCAAAAGTCATTCTTCAGTGCAGAAATTTGCTAAATCATTTGATTACAGCAGCTTCTCCAAATATACATGCATACCTGAGTTTATAAATGAGAGATGCAACTGTAACATTCATTGACCTCAGTTTGTATATGTGTTGGATCATCCAGTGATCTCATTTATTGATTCATTATAATAGATGATCCCAAGAATTCAAAAATCAGATTAATATTAATAAGGACACGCTGGTGAAAGCTTTCATTTAATTAACTTTTCTGACATGCAGAAGGCAGCGCTGTCAAATTAAGGTGGTCCATTGTTGAGTTTTTTCAGCTAGAGAGTTAAGATTTCTATTGTTGTTTGTCCCTTGATCCTTTTCTTAATCTACCAGTAGGTCCTTTTAAATGGCTCCCAATCATTTCTGACTGACAATTAAAAGCTTCTTTGCATTGGAGTTTAGGAATTTCTTTTATCCAAATACAGAAAGTTTGTTTCCTGATTAGTAGAAAGTATCTGTTTAAGTCTCACACACTTAATGGGAATTTAAAGGCAGTGATTTTTTTCATGCTCTGTGAAATGTTTCTTAAAATATATCACCTTGGCAATGCAATTATCCAAAGAAATGGGGTTAAAAGACAGTTATTGTTTAGCAAGTGAGCTTAACAGCTAATGATCCATTAAGAGAAAATGTAAATGGTATTTCAGGTACAGTGTAGTATTAGAGCACAGTATCACAATGTGGTAAAGGCCATCAAGTAGTTTCTGAGCCTCAATTGTAACCTTACAAGATTTTTGGCTTGTGTAAGGAACAATTCTTTCCTAACATTGTCCTATGGAACTCTGCCTTTGTTTTTAATGTAATCTAGCTATTCGTGTTTTATATACCCTCCATATTTTCAAGAGAAGCAGTATTCAACTGCTTATGCTATTATTTTTTGTATTCTTGTCCTGGTCATAGTGAAATATTTTTGTAGCTAATATCTATTGAGAATGCCTGCCTTAAGCTGAGTCAAAGCAATTCTTTTGAAGAACATTGTTGACAGCGAAGAACAACACTGTTGATGGTGCCAACATTTTTTCCCTTTCAGTGCTTTTTCTACACAGCCACTGAAATGACTTCCTCTGCATTTCCTTCAATGGTTGGCATTCCCCAACTGCCATCAGGGAGGTCATTTCATGCCACATTTAATTGGCTGCAAGGTATTGTGCTAAATCCAGTTTTAGAGATCATACTAGAAAGCCAACATGGCTATTCTGGGAAGGCAGAAGCAGAGGAAATGTCATCCAAGCCACAGCGGCAAGGGCATGGGAGGAGGCCAAGTCATATTTGAATTAATGTTGCAATTCTATAATTGCTTCAAGAGAATACAATATAGCTAGTTTGGTGTAGGATGGTTAAAATGTTCGCCTAGACCAGGGGTGTCAAACTCAAGGCCCATGGCCACATCTGGTCTATGGGGTGCTTAGATCTGGCCCATGGGGCCACCCTAGAAACAACGAAGGACAGGCCCACGGTGCCTCTGCCAGCAAAAATGGGCTCCAAATTTCCATTTTCAGCTAGGACAGCCTCCAGCAACCCTCTGCCAATGAAACTAGAGCTCCATTTTCACTGGCAGATAGTTGTAGGAGGCTGAGCCAGCGAAAAACAGAGATTGGGAGCCTTTTTTCTCTGGAGGAGCACTTGGACCACCACAGACACCTCTGACATGAGTGACATCAAGCTGTCCACCCTGCCCCCCACACACACACCCAAGGTCAAACACAATCCTGATATGGCCCCCAGTGAAATCAAGTTTGACACCCCTGGCCTAGACCAACCTTAGTGTAAAAAGTTATTATGGTTGGTCACAGAATCGCCAGATGTTTAGACTGATTTTGTCATTTCTATTTCTTGACTGATTCCTTCAGCAAGGATGTAGTCATTCAGGCCATGCTTTTCTTCTAACTATAGAAGTCCTCCTCTCCCTTCTGCTCTTGGCAATACAACTGATCAATATCACTTTCTGGATCCACAGGATGGGGCATGTTCATTATTCTTCTGATCCAAGTTACCAAGTTCTATGTGGGTCCAGTTCATGTTCGTGCTGTATATTGAATAACAGGGACTACCCAGGTATTAATTCCTTTAATGATGTTTTTATTATTTAGCTTTGATTCATCTGATTCCAAAAATTTTGAAACAATTCCCAATATAGCAGGGGTGGCACTAAGTTAAAGTTTGTTGTTTAGTTTTGTTGATTTGGGACTTGAAAACTTTACTATCACTGATAGAAGCATGAATTCTGTTTTGTGTCAGGGAATTGTATTGGGGGGGGATCAGAACCAAGCTGAAGTACAAATCTTTATAGCAAATCCATTAGAATAGAATAGAATAGAATAGAATAGAATAGAATAGAATAGAATAGAATAGAATAGAATAGAATAGAATAGAATTTTTTTTTATTGGCCAAGTGTGATTGGACACATAAGGAATTTGTCTTGGTGCCTACGCTCTCAGTGTACATAAAAGAAAAGATACATTCATCAAGAATTCTAAGGTACACCACTTAGTGATAATCATAGGGTACAAATAAGCAACCAGGAAACAATCAGTATCAATATAAATCCTAAGGATATAAGCAACAAAGTTACAGTCATAAGTGGAAGGAGATGGGTGATGGGAACGATGAGAAGATTAATAGTAGTGCAGATTTAGTAAATACTTTGACAGTGCTGAGGGAATTATTTGTTTAGCAAGAATGGAACAAACCATTCTTGTGTCTAGTTGTTCTGGTGTGCAGTGCTCTGTAGCATCATTTTGAGGGTAGGAGTTGAAACAGTTTATGTCCAGGATGTGAGGGGTCTGTAAATATTTTCACAGCCCTCTTTTTGATTCGTGCAGTATTCAGGTCCTCAATGGAAGGCAGGTTCGTAGCAATTGTTTTTTCTGCAGTTCTAATTATCCTCTGAAGTCTGTGTCTTTCTTGTTGGGTTGCAGAACCAAACCAGACAATTATAGAGGTGCAAATGACAGACTCAATAATTCCTCTGTAAAACTGTATCAGCAGCTCCTTGGGCAGTTTGAGCTTTCTGAGTTGGCACAATAAATACATTCTTTGTTGCGCTTTTTTGATGATGTTTTTATGTTATCTCTCCATTTTAGATCTTATGATATGGTAGAACCTAGAAATTTGAAGGTCTCTACTGTTGATACTGTGCTGTCTAGTATTGTGAGAGGTGGAAGTATGGAAGGGTTTATCCTAAAGTCTACCACCATTTCTACGGTTTTGAGTGTGTTCAGTTCCAGATTGTTCTGGTTGCACCAGGAGACTAGTAGTTCAACCTCCCGTCTGTATGTAGGTTCAATATTGTCTTGAATGAGACCAGTCACTCTTGTGTCATCTGCGAACTTCAGTAGTATAATAGATGGATTGTTTGAGCAGTGGTAATGATATAACAGTTATACAAAATAGATTCCAATGAAGTGTCATTACTTCACCTATGAATGTGACACCGTACTGACTTCATGACACACAGCCAAACATTAATGAGAGATTCCAAATATCAAGAAAAATTGTAAAACTAGTCACTGTATGTTTATAATTTGTTCAGGTATTATTCATTACTATGTAAGTTTTAAAAATGCAGTTAATTATTCGCATTGACTGCTAAATTTCCTGTTTAAAACAGAAATACTTTTCCTTTTGTAAAGATTCTTATACTTTGTATAAATAAAACAAATACCTGCCCTTGACAAACAGAGATGACAGTTTTTAAATCAAAATAAGTATGAATCCTTTAATATATATAAAAGCAAATAAAAAAAAACCCTTAAATATGTTCAAAATAACTCCTTTTGCATTTGGTATGCATCAATATTGTTGTTCTCATTTTTGTATAAAAAGAAAAAAACACACAACCCAAATCGCTACACCAAACAGTACATTTAGATATTGATGCAGTTATTTATATTGCATGTCACGCTTCAGTCACAGAATTTTATAAATCCAGGCTTTCCAGAAGCTGTGTCTCTGCAGTTTCTATTCATTTGTACTTTGGGGTATTCCATAGTGATCTGATAATTTCAGAAGTTTGTGACATGTTATTCGGAAACTTGGTGTTCCTTGTAGAATGCAGTGAATTAATCAGCCGTACCACAGAAATTTTGATGGAGTAACATCAAGAGCAAGAGGAAAGTAATTGTGCAATGTTCTATTTGATTTCCCCTTTCAATTTAGTTGAACTAATGGAACAGAATTTTTTCTTGAATTTTCCCATTCTTTGTTGAAAAGATCAATCAAAGAGAGGCAGCCCAGAGAGGAAAACAATATTGTCTACCGTGGTCCTTATCAGTCTCACTTTTCCTCAATAAAAGAATATTTCATTTGGGATCATTGGGAGGGGAACAGCTGATGTAGGGCAAGAGTTTATGAAATTAGTTTGCACACAGGCTAAAAGGAACTCCAGTTGAAGGATTCCCTGTAGGTTCCATGATGTAGAATGTTTTAAGGAATTGGGGGGCCCAATGCATTCTTGAACTCTAAGAGCGGGACTCCTTCCTCCTACACTTATAGATTAACATTACAGATGGATTTAAGATGAGAGGAAAGTACTTTTCTTAGGTCCAAATGAATTATATAATTCAAACCCCTTAAATTGATCCTGGCCCCAATAATATAAACAAGAGAACTTTTAAGCAGCTCTGCTCTGAGTAATGTCTCTGTCTATAAGATAAAGATAATGCAGACATGACAAAATAGCAATTCTGAAAGCTGCATAGCTCCAAAATTAATACAGGAAGCTAGAAGTGGTTAGAAAGGATTAGTAGGAAAAGGAATGGTAGAACTGAAAAGAATCCCTATGTAACCGCAAGTGAACTAAATCCAATTCCCCTTGTTGACTCTTATCTAACTCTAACCAGGAACATTTTGCTTGAGAAAATTCCTGTGTATAGGCTTTTAGCAATAAATCACCTTACTTGAACCTTCACCCGTGGACCTGGTCTTTTGTGTCTGACAGGACTATTGGCAGAGGAAGAAAAGATTAGAGTGTTCTATGCATGAAGGGCTGCATGTATGAATGGAGTGAGTAAACCTAATGGGATCTATGTGTATGTGATTCAGCCCATCGGAGTATATCAATAATAGAATAATAGTAGAAGGCACAGATAACAGTGAGAAGATTTTTTTTTTACCAGAAAAAAATAGGCATTTGTATAAGAAACTTTTGTGATTTGAAAAATGACTATACAACATTTCAGGCTTTAAGTGAAAAACAAGCTACTTCTCCCAATGATCTAAAAAGGACATAGTAAATTTCCAGCCTATCAGCGTCTACCTGTATATCAGGGGTGAAATCCAGCAGGTTCTGACAGATTCTGGAGAACTGTTAGCGGAAATATTGAATAGTTGAGAACCAGCAAATACCACCTCCAGCTGGTCCCAGAGTGGGGTGGGAATGGAAATTTAGCAATATCCTTCCCCTAGGAGTGGGGAGGGAATGGGTATTTTTCAGTATCCTTCCCTTGGAGTCGGATGGGAATGGAGATTTTGCAGTATCCTTCCCCTGCCATGCCCACCAAGCCACACCACGCCCACCAAGCCATGCCCACTGATCTATATATGATCTATATAGAGCCAATTTGCTGTAATGGTTAAGGCATCAGCCCAGGAGAACCACAGTTATAATTCTACCTTAGACACAAAGCCAACTAGATGATCTTGGGACAGTCACCTTCTAAGAAGGCTAAGGAACAGGTAATAGCAAGCCACTTCTGAAAAACCTTACCAAAAAAACAAAACCCTTCAGGGACTTGTCCAGGCAGTCATGGAGAATCAAGACTATTTCAAAAGCAACAACAACAATAAAGATTCTATAAAAGTTTAAGGACTGTGAAGCAATTCACCTAAATAATTGGCCATGATTGATGGACAGCAGTCAATAGATAGGCATTGCTTAAGCCTTAAGGGATATTTCTATTACAAATCAACTTGGGCATTTACCCTAGATTTTTTTCAAACAAGTAAACTAACTAACTAACTAGGGTAGTTGGGGGGGGGCATGTCAACAGGTCTGTATTCCCTTTTAGAATTCCAATATTGTAAAATAGTCCTGAGGTTAGTACCATAGATAAGAACAAAAAGTTCACTAATGAAATGTAAAATAACAGGCATCTGCAGGGACAAGGTGTGTGTGTGTTAAAAAACATGTAGCATATAATGAAAGTCCAAACTTGCATCCTTCCCATATACATGTACCAAAAAAAAAAGATTGCATTATGTTGTCATTTTATCAATTCAGTGTCATAATAGTTAGGAATGGGTGCCTACAGTAAAATATGAACCATGGTTCTTTTTTTTCTAAACATAAACTACTTCAGAAAAAAAAAGAATTTTATAGGAGGTATTAGTTCTTACTTAACTTTTTTCCTTAGCTTTTCCTTAATTAATTGCTAGATAATAAAGTCCTGTGGAATAAATAATATGTGTAGTGCATGAGTTTCTGAAGTATATATCTACCTTTCCCAAAGATCAGTTTCAATATCTGGCCATCATTTAAGAGACAAAGGGAGACCAAACTTAGCGAAGTATTTGCTTCAAGATTTAAAAGGACAAGCTCTAGCAGAATATATATTTCATGAATTCCTCAAAAGTACATCCCATTGAATGTGCAAGAGCTGACATTGCTAGCATAATAGTTTGCTAATGTTCAACAGAGTATATATTTAGGATGATAAATTTAGGCAAAAAAAAAAAGAAGAAAAAGGGTACGATTCATTCTTATGGGATACATGGCATAAAATATACTATTTACAGAATTTCTATGTGATTGTCTAAAGAATTATAACCATAAAAGAACACTTATTACCAAAAAGATAATAAGTCATTATAATCTATGGTAACAAGGAAGATCAGACTGCTAGCTCCCAGTGAAAGTGAGCAAACTAATCATTACTGGTTGAAGAGCCCTCCCTTACAAGGATCTTTTTTCTCAGGGCCTTGGTTCACAGTTCTCTGTCCTCAGATGCCACCCTAAGACCATCTGTTATGTTGGGTTCACCACAAGAACTACATCAATTCAAGTAGAAGTGAATGAAATATAGACAGCTTCCCTTACTTTAAGTACATTTTATACATTAATCTTTCCCAATGCTCTTGGTTATCAGTATTTCCAGTTGACCAGATACCTGATCTGAAAGTGTTTTTAATCATAGAAGCTGTATTACATACACATAAATACACACAGCAGTTTTAGCTATATATTAATATACTGTACATATTAATCTTGCCTGAGTTCAGGGCATTGACTTTGCACAAACTATGAACTAAAAATCTCGGTGTTAACATGGATCAAAGTTGCTATTGGTGATCCATTTAGTTCTCCCATACTGCCTTTCCAAAGCTCTTAACAAATATGGGACTGTGTATGTCTCTAATCTTGGATCTTCCATATCTTTTAGATTATAGCTCCCAGCATAATCGACTGAAACATGTCACTTTGGGGAACAGGATTCTTCTGAATATTGATTAATGGCTATTTAATGTTTGCCAATACACAGTAGCTTTTTGCATGAGCACCCACAGAAAATGCTATTAGTTATGTGCTTGTGTCAGAAAACTTCACTGTGGTTTGTTGCACACATTACTTATTTTCTGTCCATACTTATTTGTCTACATTCATTTCCATTTTACGTGCCATACACTAAATAAATCAATCTGTACTACTATATCCCTTCCACTCTAGAGAGATCAAAGAAAGATAACTGCTCTGACTTGCTTTTTGTATTACTTTACTAACATTCAGTTAGTATGTCAGTAGAGTCTATGTTAGGAGTGGATACTTGAACAGCAAAAAGAAAAAAGGATGCAGTTCATGTTGTGTAGGATATAATGCCTAAAATATATTGTTTATAAAATCTTGCTGTAACAATCCTTCCCTAAAGAATTATAACCTTTAACAGCTTTTATTTACAAGACAGTCATCTTAGTGTTTGTGTTTTTATTTTGTTCACCAACTAGAGTTCCTTCTGCTAAATGGAACAGATAGATCAGGCAACCATATGAGTTTGTTTAATAAAGAAATAAAGAGATCACTAAAAGCAGAATTAAGATTCTGTTTGGACAATCATTGACCGCTTCTCATATTAAAGGAAATATTAGAAAGGTTTAGAAGCAATATTAGAAAGGTTTAGCAAGCAAAACTCTTTGGAACAGCCAAAAAGGAATAAGGAAAATAATCTTCTCACTTTGAAGACTGGAATCATTGGGGCTTCAGGGCGATAGCTGTTGGATTTTTGGCAGGATTCATCCAAAAAAAGGGGGATTATAAGTGACAGATAGCTATCATTGCTGCATCACTAGGAAGACTTCATGGCCTCCATTTCTCCAATTCCTCATGCCCTCTATTAGTAGTGAAGAGTCCTTTGATCTCCCCAGGATATAGAAATAGCATCTGATAATAAAGATGTATATAGATCAGGACCAATCCATCTTGTTTAAGACTTCACTTTTAACATTTCTGGTCCAATGTTTTTTTCCTAAATATATTTTGAGATTTATAAATAAATTCATTGAGCTAGAGCACTGAGTTAAGAAATATTTTACACTATAAAAGTACATTGGGGGGATTGGAACAGAGTTGAACTTAGTTTGATTTCTAGTAATTTGGGGGGAAGGAGAGAGAGCATGTCCATTTTGTGATTTGTCCTTTGCCAGTCAGCCTGCATTACTGAAATATTTTGGTGATCTCCCACACAAATATACACCAAGTTTAACCTTCCTTAGCTTTGGAATCAGTCAAAATTACTAGGGCCTGTCATTGGGTTAAAAAATAAATTACTCAGATTTTCATTCCATTTCTCACTGACTTTTAAAAGCCATTGGTTAGGAAATACAGAAACATCATGTAAAAAAGAAATGTAAATTTTTTTAGCGAATATCAGGAGGTTTTTTAGAACTCCTTAAAAACTATTTTTAAATATTTTGAAATCTAAATATAAAAATCTAAATATCTAAATATAAAACTTTTTTAAAAAGAATCACATCCATTTTTTTCAAAATATTTATATGGGTGAGAAGGCAATGAAGACTATTGCCCTGAGTCTTTGGAGAAGGGCGAGATATAAATGCAAATAATAAAAAAAATAATGATTGCCAAAAAAGTAGTTCTTAGTCAAAACCTCTGGTCTATGATAGATGTGTAATGCAAGTTTTCAATTCTATGCCAGATTGTTCACCTCTTCTGCAGAAGAGGTACTTTTACTATCTGAAAGGGCTTTCATTTTAGACTATGTCTTCATTACTAGTAAATAAGTATTTCAAGAAGTCCAAATATAGAAGAGAAAAAACAATGGGGACCTTTAAAGACATTTGAGAGTGCCCATTCCTAAACTAGCATTTCCTTTCAACTTAAAAGATGAAATGAAATTGATTATGTACTAAATATCAGGCAGCAGCTTTTCAAACTTTAGACAGTGTCATTCAAGAAAACATTGACATTTTCCTTGAGCTGGTAAAAATGCTACAATCTGCTGAAGAGAAATGAAAGATTAGTGCCTCAGGAAGAGTGAGTGCCTCTAATGCAAATTACTCAATACTGACTCATGTCATATAAACACCGTTGAGTTGAAAGCAAAACCACATTTCTAAATGTCAGGGGGGGAGGTTATTCTATTCTATCACCCAAGGGATACAGTGGTTCCGAAAAAATAACATCCGAAGTTTTAACAATGACATCTTAACACTGTCCTGTGAATGTAAGGAAATGCAAGTCTTTTTATAGCCGTTATAAATACTTTCCTTCAATTTACAGTCATCAGCATGAATGCTTTTACCTAAATTGTTGCCAATCCAGTTCAGTTCAGTTCAGTTCATTCATTCCTACTGCTATATTTAAAGTGGTATATTAATCTGTAATCAGAAATTGAAGTTATTATGAAAACCACAAGGATTTACTTCAACTTGCAACCACAAATATAAAAGAGGCCATCATCACCTCTTCATTCATTCTTCTGGCAGCAGAAATCCAGTTTACTGCTGGCTCCCCACCAGTTCTTTCTAATTAGGAAGTTTAAGGTCCATTATCCCTCTATGTTCAGGATATTGAAATAAACAGTACCTGAAGTAGTGTAAAAGGGATCAATTCCGCCTGCTTGCAAAGAACTGTGGTATTTCCTGGCATCATCCAACATTCACCATTTGATAACAGGAGATGAGCAAAATGTCAGATCCTCACAGCCACTTTGCTGCACATTTGGAATGCCGTTTCATCTTTTTACCACGTGCTATACTCAAGCAAAATGTGTTTTCTTGCTGGGTGTCAAAAACAGGGGAGGATAGCCAGGTAGATAAAGCCAACTAGTAAATGCTTCTTGAAGATTAGTCAGGACTGGGGATCAGATACCTTTTTAAGGTAAGATCACCTGACTTCCATTGTAAGAGAAAAACCATATTAGCCTATGGATAGTCAAAAACTCAAGACTCTGATCAAACCTTTTAATTTGTTTAAAACTAACAAATTTAATTAAAACCTATAACCCATTTTTCCTATCAAAATCTTTCTGAACTTTATTTCTTTCTTCTATATGAATTACCTTATCAAAGGAGTTCAGAAGGGGAGAGAGTTCCTAATTGTGTTCCTTTGCACAATTATAAAGGAAATGGACAACATTTTACTGCTGTTACGGAAGGGAAAACGCTCAATCTGAAATGACTGTCAAAGGCAGAAAGTGGAGACTGGGAATGTTCTCACTAGCCAATTCAACACTGTAGGAATTTAGCACCCACCCCTCTCCTAGAAGAATGCAATATTTTAGAAAATATTTAAAAGGCAGAATATATTTCCCTGGATGAGAAATGGAGAAACATGTTTTAAAGACAAAGCAGCTTCCTGACTCCCCCCACCTTTGTCAATGGGTCAAAGGTAGAAACTCATTCTCCCCACCTTTGTCAATGGGCAATTAAGGCTTCAGCCAAGCTCACTCAATCCCCCCACCTTTGTCAATGGACCATCATTTGCAACACAATAGGACTCATCTAGCAACAGAAACTCACCACATGGCAAGCTTGAGAGCAAGCTTGAGAGACAACCTACAACATTAGCTAAGAACCCTAGACCACCTGGGAGTCTGACAACCAATCAGGATACTCTTCCTGTGCCCCAGAAAGTTCAAAGCTCAGAAAAAGCATAAAGCCAGGGAGCGCACAGGATCTCATCCCTTTTCTGTTCAGGAACTCAAGCCATGTGATCCTGACCACCATTAAACCATCTTTCCAAGCAGCCTCCATGTTTCCAGTGTTTTTATCCCCACTTGGAACTGAACCCAGATGGATATTTCTTCCAACAACACCACAATATGATGTTGTGATGTAAACCGTGGTCTTTTATATTTGCATCTTGATGTTAAACAGAAGTATAGAAGTCATAAAGTCTGTGTCTTGGTGTTGTAATGCATACTTCATAATTTGCCACATATACACCAGAGGTGGTATTCAGCAGGTTCTGACCAGTTCTGGAGAACTGATAGTGGAAATTTTGAGTAGTTCAGAGAACCGGTAAATACCACCTCTGACTGGCCCCACCCCCATCTATTCTCTGCCTCCTAAGTCCCAGCTGATTGGAGGAAATGGGGATTTTGTAGTAACCTTCCCCTGGAGTGGGATGGGAATGGAGATTTTACAGTATCCTTGCCACACATCCTAAGCCACACCACATCCACCAAGCCACGCCCACAGAACTGGTAGTAAAAAAAATTGAATCCCACCACTGATATACACACTCAGTCTCTGGAATGCCTCTTCTGGGATTGTCAGTAAGAGTAAAAAGAAGGAGATAGGTTTTTCTAGAGCACATTGAAAGGTAAAATGGGGCTTCCATATGCCTAACAGGGCTGCTTAGTCCAAACCCCACCATCAAAGAATGAAACTTCTTTGATCATTTCAATCTGGTAGCCTTGAATATATGATTCAATGATGCCTCCTTCAGCTTTGGAGAGTTGTGTTATGTACTATAGTTGGGCTGATGACTTACTTTGCCCCATGTTCTTTTAATTTTAAAAAATAGGGGGCTGACATGCTGCATGTATAAGAGCCAATCAAAATAAAACATCTTTATAACCAACAAGGTTATAACTTTTACAAAGTTTTCTCTCTGGTAATGCTCCAAACTAGAGCATATAAAACCTTTGCCAGACTTATACTTGATTACTGTTCATCTGTATGGAAACCTCACTGTATTTCAGACATCATTACATTAGAGAGGGTCCAGAGTTATTTTACTAGGAGAGTTCTCAATTCTTCTGCTCGAAATAAAATTCCCTAGGCCACCAGACTTGAAATCTTGAGTGTAGAAAGCCTCAAACTACATCGTCTACGTTTCAACCTATGCTTAGTTCATAAGATTATTTACCAAAACGTTCTACCTGTAAATGAATACTTTAATTTCAACCATAATAATACAAGGGCCATCAATAGATTTAAACTCAATGTAATTTGCTCTAATCTTAACTGTACTTAACTTAAGAAATATGACTTTTGCAATAGAGTAGTAAATGTCTGGAACACTCTACCTGATCCTGTTGTTAGTCTCCCTAATCCCCATACCTTTTTCCGTAAACTGTTTACCCTGGACCTTTCATGTTTCTTAAGAGGTCCCTAAGGGGACATGCTTAAGTGCACCAGCGTGCCTACCATCCCTGTCCTAATCTTCCCAATTATATATAATCATTCTATGTGTTTATGGCTATGTTTTGCCAATTTATATACTTTTTTTTGTGCCAAAAACTTTTCATGTGTCCATGTCTGTGCCTACTGTTACTTGTTTTCTTGTATTTGTTGATAAATAAATAAATAAATAAATAAATAAATAAATAAATAAATAAATAAATAAATAAATAAATAAATAAATAAATAAATGTCACTGAACTTATGGGGCTTTTGTAGGTAGACGTTCTTAGGAAATTAAAATGGTGGAAAATGGTAGAAAACTAAACAGGGCATTGCTTTAAAAAAAAAATCTTGCCGGCTTCCTTGTGAAGGAAGGAGAAAAAAGTAAGTAGGAAAGGATTGTATGAGTGTCAGGAATATCACCATTACTTTTTCATTTGGCCAATGGGAGTTCTGTAACTGTCCACATTCAGTATTCAGCAATGTTGTGATAGGGAAGACCATCCTGGTAGCCATTTTGTGAAAGCAACCACAACATATTTTTAAGATTAGAAAAGCATCCCCTTCTCCAAAAAGATGGGGAAGGGGATGTGGCTGTTTGTTGTTGGGAGAAATGCAGAACTAAGCAAAGGAGAGAGGCCCAAATGAAATAAAAGAATCCATCCTGGAGGAGGGAAGAAGCAGATAGGCCAGAGGTAAATGCATTGAATTGATGTGGTGAGGTAATGGCCTGAGTGCAGATTGGGATTGGCTTCAGCTGCTTGAAAATTTAAGCTTTCATAAATGCAACAACTCTCTAATTTTCCCAAAGCCCTCTTGGCTTACTCCCCAAAATCATTTGTTTCTTTTTCCAGTTCCTTAAAAGGTATGTAACCCAAGTAATGGACAAGTGAACATGAAATATTTAGATTTAACGCAACTGAATTCCTGGAGACAATTCAAATACATTGAAAGAGATGGAAGAAGAGGGAAATCATATCTAAGTTGTTATACGTTCCAATCCGGTTTCCGGCCCGGTTACAGCACTGAGATGGCTTTGGTTGCGTTGGTGGATGATCTCTGGAGGGCCAGGGATAGGGGCTGTTCCTCTGCCCTGGTCCTATTAGACCTCTCAGCGGCTTTTGATACCATCGACCATGGTATCCTGCTGCGCCAGTTGGAGGGATTGGGAGTGGGAGGCACCGTTTATCGGTGGTTCTCCTCCTATCTCTCCGATCGGTCGCAGACGGTGTTGACAAGGGGGCAGAGGTCGGCCCCGAGGCGGCTCACTTGTGGGGTGCCGCAGGGGTCGATTCTCTCGCCCCTTCTGTTCAACATCTATATGAAGCCGCTGGGTGAGATCATCAGTGGCTTCGGTGTGAGGTACCAGCTGTACGCTGATGACACCCAGCTGTACTTTTCCACACCGGGCCACCCCAACGAAGCTATCGAAGTGCTGTCCCGGTGTTTGGAAGCCATATGGGTCTGGATGGGGAGAAACAGGCTCAAGCTCAATCCCTCCAAGACAGAGTGGCTGTGGATGCCGGCATCCCGGTACAGTCAGCTGAGTCCACGGCTGACTGTTGGGGGCGAGTCATTGTCCCCAATGGAGAGGGTGCACAACTTGGGCGTCCTCCTGGATGAACGGCTGTCTTTTGAAGATCATTTGACGGCCGTCTCCAGGAGAGCTTTCTACCAGGTTCGCCTGGTGCACCAGTTGCGCCCCTTTCTAGACCGGGATGCCTTATGCACGGTCACTCACGCCCTCGTGACATCTCGTCTGGATTACTGCAATGCTCTCTACATGGGGCTCCCCTTGAGGGGCATCCGGAGGCTTCAGTTAGTTCAGAATGCAGCTGCGCGGGTGATAGAGGGAGCCCCTCGCGACTCCCGTGTGACACCTATCCTGCGCAGACTGCACTGGCTACCTGTGGCCTTCCGGGTGCACTTCAAGGTTTTGGTAACCATCTTTAAAGTGCTCCATGGCATAGGGCCGGGCTACTTACGGGACCGCCTACTGCTACCGAATACCTCTCACCGACCCGTGCGCTCTCACAGAGAGGGACTCCTCAGGGTGCCGTCAGCTAGGCAGTGCCATCTGGCGACACCCAGGGGAACGGCCTTCTCTGTGGGGGCTCCCACCCTCTGGAACGAACTCCCCCCAGGACTTCGTCAACTTCCGGACCTCCGAACCTTCCGTCGCGAGCTTAAAACACATTTATTCATCTGCGCAGGACTGGATTAGATTTTAAATTTATACTGGTTTTAAGGGGTTTTATTATTTATATTGCTTTTTAATAATTCGGCCATGTAGAATAAGTTTTTTAACTGTTATTTTAGTCTGTATTTATATGTACTTTTTATTTGCCTGTGAACCGCCCTGAGTCCCTAGGGAGATAGGGCGGTATATAAATGTGATAAAATAAATAAAATAAATAAATAAAATACTGTTTAATGCCACATGAATGCTCTTCTTTCCACTAGACCAGGGGTGTCAAACTCAAGGCCTGGGTGCCAGATCTGGCCCATGGAGTACTTAGATATGGCCCATGGGGCCACCCTGGAAACAGCGAAGGACTGCCTGTGGTGCTTCTGCCAGCAAAAACAGGTTCCCAATCTCCGTTTTCAGCAGGGACAACCTGCAACCCTCTGCCAGTGAAAACGGAGCTCCCGCGCAGCCCTCCTGAGCTCCGTTTTCACTGGCAGAGGGTTGCAGGATGCTGTCCAAGCTGAAAATGGAAATTGGAAGCCCATTTTCTCTGCAGAGCACTTGGGCCACCACAGGCACTGCTGACAGGAGTGACATTGAACTGGCCACACCCACCCTGGCCATGCCCCCCAGCTCCCCCCCCCGAGGTAAAACACAACCCTGATACGGCCCTCAATGAAATTGAGTTTGACTCCCCTGCACTAGATTGATTCTTTTTAGCATTTTGATTTCTTTTTTCTACAGGTAGTCCTCAACTTACGATCACAGTTGAGCCCAAAATTTGTTAAGTGAATTTTGCCCCACTTTAAGACCTTTTTTTTTCACAGTTGTTAAGTGTCTTACTGCAGATGTTAAGTTAGTAACACAGTTGTTAAGTGAATCTTGCTTCCCCATTGACTTTGCTTGTCAGAAGGTTGCAAAAGTGGATCACATGACTCTGGGACACTGCAATCATCATAAATATGAACCAGGTGCCAAGCATCTGAATTTTGATCACATGACCAGGGGGATATTGCAATGGTTGTAAGTGTGAAAAATGATCATAAGTCACTTTTTCAGTGCTGTTAGTAACTTCGAACAGTCACTAAATGAACTGTTGTAAATTGAGGACTACCTTTACGTTAAGAAGCCCAATAAACACAATGCATTAAATAAGTAAGAAGACATTTCAAAAAAAAGAACAGTGCTATTTTTCTTTTAAACCAACTGCACATAAAATGAACAAGTACAGTCAACCAACAAGGCTTTTGAGAACATGTTGAGCCTAGACATTTTATTTGCAGTGCCTGAATTGATTGAGGTACCACAAAGATCTACCCTTGTGATCTTCATTTCAGTAGCCCTATTTCAGTGGAAAATCTTGTTTTGGATCAAGGAAGGGAGGAAAGATAACAGAGAGGAAAGGGAAAAGCTATACATACAGTACCCTCCAAACTATTGCATCTTAACCAAAAATCTGCTCCTAAATTCTGTTCTGCATTCTGTTTACCTTTGCATTAAAAAATTGTATCTTTCAATACGTATTTAAGTGAAATACTGTTGAGTAAATTTCACAGCATAGACAGTCACAAAAGAAAGTTTTAAATACCTGGCAGTTTTAGAAGTGAAACAAATGTAGTAAGGCTATATTTAGCAATAATTCTCAGCAATGTTGGTTCATGATGAGATAATGTTTATTTATTTATTTATTTATTTTTCAAATTTATATACCGCCCTATCTCCCTAAGGACTCAGGGCTGTTGACTCAGCAAGAGATGTTAGTTTCTTGCTTGGTTGTTACGAGAGCCATAATCAAGTTTTTTGTCAGTTTGAATTGCAGCTAAATGGAAACAGTCCCAAGAACACATGGGTATGAAAATTGCATCTCCTTGAACAAACAGATTGAAAAAAGCACTTATGTAGATAAAAACTGAACAGAATATACTTGTTACATGAAATGAGAGGAATAAAGAATATAGCCTTGAATGCAATTGCTACTTCAGGATTTAATCTTCAAATCAATCCATCGCTGACAATGAAATTATATCCTTAACTGTGATTCTTTATTATGCTTCTTCCTATGTGATAATTCCAAAATAGTCAATAGAGTTACCACTTTGTTTTCCTATTGTTATAAATCATTGTTCCTCCATAAGAATTCCCACAGTGGTGATGTTATGTCCCCTCCCGATCACAATCCAAAAAGATACACGAGTTGACTTTCCTTGCCAGCAATTCACTCCGACAACAGATAACAGTCCTGGCAACGAACCTGCGATTGCCTGCCAAGTTCTTCTCAGACCAGCGTAATTTGCAGTTCAGGAATAAACAGAAGTCAAAGTCTGAATCACAAAATAACACAGCCGAAGCTCCCAAAAGTCAGTCTTTGTCCATCAAGGAGCCCAAAGGCAGTTCCGCCCACTTTTATACCCTATGGGGTGTGGCTCCATGACTCAGCACTCCCCGGGCCGGCCCCTTCCTTCCTTTTGCTGCGCACGCTTTGCTCGGCATCGCTGCCTTGCATCTAACCATACTGGATTCCCCTCAGCTGGCTCTTGGAGCTCTGCCAGGGAAGAGGAGGAGGGGTTGGGGGAAAGAGGTTGTGTCAGCTCCTCCTCCTCCTCCTCCACCTGCTTCTGGAATCTGGAGCGGAGCCAGAGAGGAAGATTCTGCAGAGGGAAGCCCTGTCGGCTCTTCCCCCTCACTCTCTGAGTCACTCTGTGCCAGGAAGCCCGGCTCGGGCCCCGCAGATACAACAGGTCCAGATGATGAATAATAACAACTGAAAATTCAAACAATTCAAGTTTCAAGGTTGAAATGAGGGGACCTTGTTGCTCTCAGAGCTTGGTTGTTTTCTTGCAGACATTTCATTACCCAAACTAGGTAATATCATCAGTGCAATTCAAGTCTCAACTCTAGTCTACAAATTCCAAAATACAAGTCATATTCTCTAGGGTTTTGAGTCCTATATGCAATGTAATATTTTTTTAAAAACCTTATTGAAATTGTAGATATTTCATAGCAGATATACTTTTCACTAAGAACAGTACTGTCAACAGGGATGAACAGAGAATTTTTTTGAACCAATTCAAGTTTTGAGGTTGCTTTATGAGTCACACCCAGATAAAATACAGTGGTAATTGCTATAGTCACTTTTCCCCCACTAACAAGCACAGTTGGTGAATCAACTAATGCTGATGAAACAATACTCAGAACTCTATCCATATTAAATCTATGGCTCTGCCACTGTAGCTAATTGGATTTTTAATGGGCACAATGATTCATAAAGATTAGCAATTTACTCAATTATATGAATGGAGAAGACTTGAAGTTTTAAACCTCAACATCCATAATTCCTTGCTTTTGGCCAAACTGTTGGATACTTTGAAGTCCAAAATATTAGGAGAGCACTACTGACCTAGATAATTTTTTGTAAATATTAAAAGAGCTGCTGTTGCTGCTGCCACTACCACTACCACTACCACTACCACTACAACCACCACCACCAGGAAACATTGCAAGATTTTTTCATATAAAGAGGAAACTGTTATACACTTCTATATAAAACTTTTCACAGACTCCACAGAGATAATTCTAAAGAAAATCTTCTTGAAAGATGAAGGAGAATTATCACATTCATTTATGCTACCACAGAAGGAATTATTCCACCAGAGAGATTTGTCACAGAGCAAGTCCTAAATTCAGTATTAAATGGATATAAGCAACTTTATAACCCAGTAAATGCCTGAAATTGATCTGCCAAAGGATCACAGCTAAAGCTATTTAATTATTGATATTTATTTATTTAAATCTGCTTCCATAATCAATTGACTTATAATTAGCTACCTAATTAATAAATGAAACATTTTTCTTTTTCACATTCCCTATTTTGCTAACTTTGATATCATCTAAGATGTAAAAGGATCAAACAACCATACTAAGCATAAACTTCTCTACACAGCTAATATATCTTTCAAGTAGGAAGTTTTCTGGCACAACTAGAATAATCTTCAACTCAGAATAGCTGTGACATAGATTCATTCTGCACAAATTGGCTACAGCAATTTATTGATAACCCTATGACCCTCTATTCATACTTTACTCATAATGCAAGAGACTATTTACTACATGGAGTAACTGTACCAAATGGCAAAAGAAATATCAAATTTCCCACCCTTGATGTTCATTCTCAATTCTATTCCTTTGTTTATTCTCCTATACCTGTTAAATCTGTATCTTTAATTTAAAAGACTATTTCAAATTCTTATAGAATCTATCTTGTCCCACTCTCCCTGCAGTTTTGGTTATCTTTATTTATTTAGTTAGGAAATTTATTTGCCTCCCATCTTATATCCAATGACTCTGGGTAGCTTAAATCAGAAAAGTCATTAAAATCAACAGTCATGGCAAACACCAGATAAAGTCATTGACAATTACAAACCACCAAAACCAGATGGGAAAAGTGGAAGCTGGACACACAGGGTGTCTGAAGGTGGGATTAGGTTTCAATTAATTAACTACTCCAGTATGAAACTCCCCCCATTGAGTCCCCAAGCCATTTGGCAGAGCCAGGTCTTGAGGCTCTTTCAAAACATCAGGAGGCTACATCTATAATATTTAATACTCTTCTAACAATATCACTCATGTATCTACCCTTCACAAAACCTACTTGATTATAACTTATATATCTATCTATAAATCTATTTAATCTATTACTTATAATGGCAGTAAATATCTTTGCATCCTGATTAATTAAAGAGATGGGCCGATATAATGAATATAATGAATATAATGGTGATAAAATTGGTATAGTATCATTGGATATTTTTAAAGCTTTTGATTCTGTACAATGGGAAACTATTAAAGTAATTGTGGAGGCTTTAGGCTTTGGTAATAAGTTTATACATGTTATTTCAAAATTGTACCAAAAGAGCAGTGCAAGAGTGAAGGTGAATGGAATATTAACTGAAGAGATAAAATTAGAAGCTGGTACGAGACAAGGATGTCCCCTGTCCCCAACATTATTTTTATTGGCTATGGAAATATTGACAAAAATGATAGAAAAAGATGAAGAATTAGAAGGATATAAGGGGTATAAGATAAATTTGTATGCGGATGATACTTTAATTATTTTGAAAAATGTAGAGAAAGATCTGAAAAAGATATATAAGCATTTGATAGAATTTGAGGAAATGACAGGATTGAAAGTAAATTGGTCAAAGTCAGAATTATTGATGGATAGTAATGGTAATGAGTCTGAGAATATGCAAGAGCAATTTGGGATAAGGATTACAAACACATTGAAATATTTGGGTATAGTGCTTTCACTTAAGGTTAAAGAATTGAAAAAATTTAATTATGATGTGGTGATTAACGAAATTGAGAAGAAGATAGATAAATATAAAATTTTAAAGTTGTCTTGGTTTGGTAGAATTGCAATGTGTAAGATGATGTTGCTGCCCAAGTTCAACTTTTTATTCGAGATGCTACCACTAAATTTGACAGAGAAAGATATTGAAGGATATCAGAAAAAACTGGATAAATTTTGTAACGGTGGTAAAAGACCTAGATTAGTGAAGAAAATGTGGTATCAAAATCAAAAGGAAGGTGGATTAGGAATCCCCAAATTATTTAATTATTACTGTGCGTATGGTATCCGGATAGTGGTAAAAATATTTAAAGGTGAAGATAATTATTGGAGAGACTTAGAGTTAAGGGATATAGAGAAATTTGGATCAAAGTGGTTTTTAGATAAAGCAAATTTAAAATGTGTAAGTAGAAGTTATTGGTTAAAGGGATTAAGTAAAATGTGGAATAAATTTGTTAAAATTTTAATTCCGGATATAATCTTTTTGGGGGAGACAATTGGAATTTGGCCGATTAAAAATAATATAAAACGTAATGAAGTGATTAAAGAGGAAAATATAGAAATTATTAGAGATTGGATAAAAGTTATGGGAAATGAAAGGAGGAATAAAGAAATTATTGAAAAATTAGGGTTAAGTTGGTTTGAAAAAATACAGATAGAAAAATGGACAAAAAAACTAAAGGAAAATTATTCGATAAATAGATGTGAAACTGAATTTGAATATTTAGTATCTCGGATTATGAAAGATGAAATTGGGCTAAAGGGACTCGTTAGTAGGGTTTATAAGATTATAAATTCTGATGAAAAATTACAAAGAGTGATGAGGACAAATTGGGAAAAAGATCTTAATATTGAAATACCAGAGTCAGATTGGAATGTGAATTGGAAGAGTAGAATTATGAGAACTTTATCTATAAGGATTAAAGAGCACAATTATAAAGTTGTTTGAAATGGTATTTGACTCCAGTAAGATTGTCACAAATGGATAAAAAATTAGTAAAAATGTTGGAGATGTGAGATGGAATTGGGGACTTATGAACATATGTGGTATAATTGTGATAAGGTTAAAAGTTTTGGCAACAATTGGAGAAAATGATATTTGAAATGATGGGGAAAGTAATAACATTGAGAGTGGAAACTATATTATTGTTGGTAATTAAGGAAATAGAATTAACAAAATATGAAAAAGAATTGATTAGAATTATGATTATAATAGGTAGAATTATAATAGCTAGATATTGGAAACTAGATGTGATTTTTAGAATAGAAGAGTGGAATTCTGAAATGTGGAAATTAGCTTTAAATGATAAAATGACATGTGATATTAAAATTAGAAGTGGTGTGTATAAAGAAGATATTTTCTGGAAGACTTGGAAACCATTTGTGGACTTTGCGCTTGGAACATTGGACGCTTCAGTACCTGTACCTCGAGAACGTGGATTTTGGCAATCATGAGGATATATCCGAAGACCCAAATCTTCCTTTTGTGTATAGCACAAGGGTGTAATAATGTATTTTCTTTTTGTTTGTTTGTTGCAAAAAAAGTAATAAAAAAAAAAACATCAGGAGGGTGAGAACCAATCTCACCTCTGGAGGTAAGATGTTCCAGAGGGCAGGAGCCAATATTTATTTTTATGAACCTAGAACTTGCATTTTACTTGATGAATGGTACATGCTATCGAGATTGTTACAAATTTCATAGTCCTGAATTGATTGATTGATCAATTGATCCATCCATTAGACAGCTGTATCTGTACGAACAGAACCCCTGGCGCATTTAATACAAAGACAGTGGTTGTCTGGTGATGCTACTGATCAATTACACTACTGTTCTCCATGTGTGCTATTTTCTCTGTACCACCATGTCACAGAATAGACTTGGCAAGTTTTTCTTATTTTTCAGCTGTATAGCGAAGTAAACTACTTCCCCCATATAATCCATTGAGAATGAATTTGAAAATTCTTAACAAAGCTAAGCAGGGCAGACTTGTTTAACAGTTGTTCGGGAAATCTCCAGACGGCTGAACCTGTTCCCCATTGTTATTAAGAAAACTCTATCAAAATGTCTATGAACTTAAAGAACAATTGGTCCTCCAGCCTACTGATCTTGCCATCCAAAATATAAAGGTGTTCTGTAATCAGGCAATGCTGAAGTTCAGTGTTAAGTTTGCAAATGGTTGTGGAAATATTTATCTGCATTTAACTACATTTCCAATGATATCAATTTTTTTATCATTGCAGGTGATTATATAGTCATGACTATATACTTCGAATTAAGTAGAAGAATGGGATACTTCACTATTCAAACATACATCCCCTGTATATTAACAGTTGTCTTATCCTGGGTATCATTTTGGATTAAAAAAGATGCTACACCAGCAAGAACAGCCCTAGGTAAGATAACTGGGCATAATATTTTTTATTCATTCCTCAACCTGCTGAGGAGCCTTTCTAATGTATTTCCAATGAATAATTGCTTTATTTCATTCGCTAACAAATGTTTATTTTCTGCAAGAATTCCCCTATTCATGGTCCCCAGCCCCTGGTTAGAGAAGTTTTTGAAAGATTAATTCTCATATCATTTTCCTGGCATTCTACTATTAATCTCTTGGGTTTTGTATCTTCTTAGCTTTCCTTCCACTGTTGTTGATCACTCTACAGTGTCCAAAGTGATATGTGCTAAACTCTTCCTTAGCCACATCTCCCCAAATTTGGCATGAAATGTCTATGGAGTTTTTCAGTCATCCATGTCATGGTTGTCCCAAAGGTGCTTTTTCGAAAGGCTGGAAAGCTGGGCTTTCTTGTTTTTGCTTGAACACATGGCATTGGCATGAAATGTTCATCACAACTTTATTTCAGGTTGGATGCTGAACAGAAGATTATGTGGGGGGGGGGGAAGAACAGTGTTTTTAAATATATATTACTTGTACAATCATAATATTAGGTTTAATGCAGAGCTTTTTCTATTCCTTTTCTTGTTTTTAAGAATCCTAACCTAGTCCTGATCTCAATCCTTTTCTCTAGCAGTCAGCATTTCATGATCCTTATATAGTGTTTTCTCTAACTCTTGCGGGACTCTAACCCTTTAAAAGTTTTGGTACAAATTTAAAACAAATTTGGCTTCTCCAAGCTCATTGAAAACTTCCTACTGTGATCCTAGTTCCTGCCATACCTAACTTATAATATGTTAAATGTAAAAAAATTATCCCTGTTTCTATTGATCAGGATTTTATGGACTAATAGGGAACACTTCTCAGTTTTCAATTTTCTTTCTGTTATGGGAGTATTCTAAGAAAGTGACTACAGTTCTATCAGAGATCAGTTTACTAAATAGCCTCTTTTACACAAGGATTTGTTAATTCTCAATAATCACTTCTCTGAATATATAGAGACAGAAAGGGATCTTTACCAATATTTATATATTGTATTTTACATTAAGTAGAGACTATTTTTCAGTATAGAAAAAATGTGGCCTACTGGGGCATGCAATGAGAATAACTGTGACACTTCTTCCAAACCCTAAATAATTCGATTCTTGTGATCCTTCTGAGTAGCAATATTCTTAAACAATTTGTTTCTTGACAAACAAATGAACAAATTCATCTTCATCTGCCTTGAGTTTTCATGTTTGGCATCAAATGCTTTGGCCAAAGGCATGGACTGTATAGTATAGTCATGAAACTTATAAAGTAGTTTTGAAATTTATTAGCAGATAAACAAATCTGCATCATTACCTTCCATGCACTGCATGACAAGATGGTGATAGCTGGAGTAAGAGGTTATCCGATGTTCCAAATATTTGCTTCCTGATAGCTAATGCTCTTTTTCTGTAATTTTACCACTTTATGGCTTTTTTCCACTGAAGCAAAGCTTCTTACCCACTAATATGAACCAGACCCAATGTGTTTTCATCATATGTAAGCTTCCTTTGACAATCTCACAATCTCCTAAGAGAAGGCAAAGCATTTTATAAACGAAAAGTGAAGAAAGAATATGTGCACTGCAAATGTGCACATGTTGCTTCACGCAGAACACTGTCTTAAAACTATCTTCTTCCTGCACTTGCTACTCAGTAATACTCTTCAAAGATCTGTCTTAAAACTATCTTCTTCCTGCACTTGCTACTCAGTAATACTCTTCAAAGATCTCACCTACTGCTTCAAATCGTAAAGGCTCTCACTGACTGCAACTAAATTGGAGGTCATTGACTTATTTCCAATAAAAAAATAAAAACTTGTTTGAGATTCAGAGTTCTCTATGTGAGCTAAACATGGGTCTCTTCTGGCTGACTCAGAGAAATGGAAAAGTCTTCACAATAGGCTGCTATGGAAAAGCAATTTCCTCCTTACGATTTTATATATTTCAGGTATAAGCTTACAAACATAAGATATAAGTTTCTGTGAAAGCAAAGGTCTCAAGAGCTGAGCAAAATCTTCTTATATGAAATGTCTCACAATCCTGTGCCTAGTTTCATGCAAGCCTTTGTGTTACTTTCAAATTCTACCTACTTTCTACCATGTTGGTTTTGGACCCACCAACCAGTAACTGATGCACGGTTGCCAGTGGTACCAGGTCTGTTGAAAGACCTATGAAATAGGTCTCATAATTGAAAAGCTTTCACATCTGGGCTGTCAGAGATGTAACAGTCAGATGTGAATATAGGAGCAACTGCAATTAGAATTTTCAAATATTGTATCCTACTTCTAAATGCAATGAACCAGTTTTAGATGATCAGTTATCATGAGAGGAATCCAGAGGCTGGCTTGAAGTGTTCTCTGGAACTTGTCCAAGAAGCTCAATTTAAGGACAAAGAAGTAGAATTTGGAGTTTGTATTCATGACTGGCCCTGGAATGGAGTTACTGCTTTAGCTAACTTAAGAACAACTAGAACCACAAGGTGATGGCATAGGAATCTTTGCATGCAGTTTGTTTTGCTCTGCCCCTTGAGATATCTAGGAATCCTAATTGCATACCTTGTCTTTGCACATTGTGCAGTATTGTGATTACCAATATTTTGTGATCTGAACAACTCAAAACGATTCAAGAAGCAATTCACATATTGGCCATTTTTCCAATAGATTTTTTTTTATGTCACAGACTTGCCCACATGATCGCTCTGCTGGAAGTTTAAATAATAACTTGCATTCATATTTGGGGATAATATATTTGGGCCTAAGCCTTTATTAATTGTTCAAAAGGCTAGGGGAGGGAGTTGTCAATAGGTTCAAACTTTACAATCAATATTTGATATCCTCTGGAGTTTCAGCAAAAGAGGTTTCACAAGTGTGAGCAGAAAAACAATTCAAGACCTCTCTAGAAATGATTTTATGCTTTAGTAGAATTTGCATGAAGCACAAAGTTAAAAAAATTTCATGTCTGACTATTATTCTATGATTACAGAGTCTGATATGCTTGAAACAAACATTTTAAATCATTTCTATTGGTGGCATATAAAAAGCTAAGATATCTAAATCCCTTCCCTTTTTAAATCAGGCAAAATGCTACAGAGAAGGAAAAACCAGACTATGGATATATCATTGGTTCAGGTTTTCTTAGGCCTCACAGCCATGAGAACTTGACTTAACCTTTTTCAGTGCTACATGACAGAAATGATTTATGGTACCCATAGCATTGCATCCTCAAGTTAAGTTTTGCTTTCCCTGAGTTAGGTTTCTAGTTTTGCTTTCCCTGAGTTAGGTTTCTAGTTTTGCTTTCCCTGAGTTAGGTTTCTATTCAGGTGAAATGTATGATTTCTTGTAAAACAGGTGGTATTTTGCTAACACGTATACTCTGACGCTCGCTGATTGGTAACTTTCTATATGCTGCTTGCTTGCTTGCTGTAGTTACCCCTCCCTGTAAAAACTGCTTAATAAAAGGGGACACAACATCACCCCGGGCACTCCTCCTTTTCGTGCTCTCTCATCTTGAAAAACTTCTGGTGTGGTGTCTTTTATTCGACTTCTTTCGTCCTTGCGAGGACCCCCTAAATTGTCTTGGCGAGGGCTGAGACTCGTTCCTGCGGGAACCCAGGACAACATCAACAGGGAACCTTGGACAACAAATACGTGTTGCAGACCAGCTGCGACACCAGACACAGCTCTAAGTAGCTTTCATTTCTCAAAATTCACTCTTGAATTCCAGTTTTATTACAAGCTACTTCAATCCAAAATTAAAAGAAATTTAAATATTTAAATTTAAGTGGTTTTACACAATTGACAAAAAGCTTTGGTTCTGACTTTTCCAGTAGCAACCTGTTATATCTCTCAATGCATCCTATATTGCCAGTCTGACTCTGATGAGGCATGGGCTGGTTTAAACCACCTGCCATGGTATTCTCATCTCAGTAACTGAATGCTTTCTGATTTGTGGAAAATTTACAAGGCTCAAAGCATGCAGCACTGGAGGTATTGAATAAGAGATTCAAATTTTACAAAGGTTAGGATGTTTTTTATTGAATTAAAGATTAAGACTGTTAAAAGTAAAAGGAAGGAATATAAAATTGGCTTATTTGATCAAGGTTAAAATAGGAGATTTTGTACAATGTTCTGGTAATCCATTATGGACTATTTACAGACAATATGATTGAGAAGTTGATATTTTATGGTTTTGTTATAGATAAGGGGTGGAATATGGGACAGAGATATCTTCTTGTTACCTTACAGGAAATAAAGTTTGCTGAATTTGTTTATACTTGTGACAAAGGTTGGAAATCACTTCTTTATATATTTGCTTTATTCTGTTATGTTTTTCTTTTTTGTTCTACTGGCTCTTTTGGCCATTCTCTTCTCTTTATTTAAGTTTAGTTGTATTAGTTTTTACTATTATAATTAAAATTATAAATAAAATGTTTATTCAGAATTTTAGTAAGTTTTGAAGAGGTAGGGTATGGTACGGCATAGTGGCCACTATTCACTGCAGTGGGGTACAAGTGACTTAAAATATATTTTGATGTCGTAATACAAAAATAGTGAGTTATATATTTGCATCAGAAATCAGGATGCCATTAGGATGTTGCCATGTGCATCATCATTTTAACATAAACTTGGTTTGCTGCATATGCCTAGTCATTGTTACTGGAAACTGAACTATTGTGAAGTTTGAACAAAAAATAGTTAAGCCATAAAATTTATTTTCTCAGTGATAGTGGTGCAAGAATTTTCTCTTGCATTAATGGGCAACTCACAGATTACAGGATGAGTCATTATGTGTGGATGCTACACAAACAGAATATTTGAAAAGCAATTCTTATAAGCTATCATTGTATGGTTCTGCCTGTTATCATTCAGTAGAGACAGTAGTTACTATACTAGGATTAGTCATGTAATCTATATGGGATGGACCTACATTGGTTGCTGTCATGGATGACCTTTGGTAGAATTTGGAGGGATGCACCTCTCCTTTTCCCTCCAGTTCTTGCAGCAGTTTTTGATACTATTGACCACAATATATTCTGGACCATTTTCAAAAATTGGATTTGTGACATGGTGTTATAGTAGTTCCACGAGTGAATGGATCCACATAATGGTTGCATGGGAAAGAAGTCAAAAGAGGAGAGTCACAATCTGGAAGTCCTGGACTCATGGTTGCTGCTCGAAGTTGTGCATAGTTGCATGTTCTGTGCCAGTTGCAATCTTACCTGGAACACAATGCACTGAAGGCAGCCATTCATGCCCTTAGCATCTTTTGATTAGATGACTCTAACTTACTATACTGGGCTGTCATTAAAGATTATGTGGAAATTTTAATTGGTCCAGAGTGCAGTGATGCATATGCTTAGTCGCTTTGTCTTGATGCTGCCATATTTTTATCACGCACCTTTGCTGCATGAGCTGCATTAGGTTATTAAAAAGATTCTGAGTGCAATTCAAGTTACTGGTTGCTATCTACCACATCCTATGTGACTCAGAGCCAAAATGTTTTAGAGATTGCATTTTCCTATTTGTTTCTGGTTGTCCTACTGGATAACAAGGAAGTACCCAGTAAGGATTTCCATCTCTGGCAAATATACTCTGTTGTAGTCCCCCTTCTTGGAAAGACTTGTCCCCTTAAAGCACACATACTCCCCAGCCACATAGCATTCTAGAACCAGCATAATATATAGCTCTTCTAGAAAAGGCTTTTGCAGATCAATTATAAGCAACAGGACCATACTGAACTACTATAGTGTATAATTTTTACTGTTCAGTTCGAAAATTAGGTTATTGTTATGGATGTTATGATTTTAAAAAATGACAATATGATTTTGATTATAAGTTTTGTCCAGGTTTCAGGCAATAAACAAACTGCATTAATCAATATAGAAATACAGAAATGAAGACAGAATACAGATTTAAGAGTTTTGTAGTAAAACACCATCCTTTACTCTCCTGTATAGAGTAATTGATTCACCTTGCTTGTTCAACATAGCTGCAGTGCAGCGGGGGGGTGGGGTGTATTTCAACAGAAATAGTAAAATAATACTTGATTCCAAATATATTTCAAGGGATATTTGTCTGCAATTTAGCTTGCTGCTGAAAGTAACGTTAATGTTACTTAGTGAATTACGTGTCTAAGTTAATTAATGTTATTTAACTAGAATGAATAGGGAAATTTACTGGCCAAAAATGTTCTGGATGTCACTCTCTTAATTCAGTTATGATCCATGCTGTAAAAGTTAATGGATCTGATGATATTAATTTTAAAAATGCTGGGGCTTTGGGGAAGCGCTCCAAGTGTATGAATTAAAGATTTCATCCGCTTTAACAAACTCTTCATTTGCAGTACAGGGTGTGGTGTAATAAAGAATGCACAGGAAAAAAAATAATGAGCAGAAAACAGGGAACAGAGATGTCAAATAATGAGCAGAGAACAGAGATGTCAAATAATTTATTGAAGTATATACTGCAGTTCCTGAAGTTTTCAATAAAATAACATTTTCTTGCATTTGCTTCTTGGTATGTTTTTCAGATGTTAGAGTTCAGCCACAGAAAAGTACAGATAGTCCTCAACTTACAACCATTTGTTTAGTGATCATTCAAAGTTACAACCGCAGTGGAAAAAGTGACTTAGAAATGTTTTTCACACTTATGAGCATTGCAGCATGTCCATGGTCACATGATCAAAATTTGGACACTTGAAAAATGGCATGTATTTATGACAGTTGCAGTATGCCGGAGTCACAATCTGTGACTTTTCCAGCTAGCTTCTGACAAGTAAAGTCAGTGGAGGAAGCCAGATTCCCTTAACAGCCACATAATTCAGCTAACTCTTAAAAAGTATGGCAGAAAAGGTCATAAAAAGAGACACAGCTCACTTAACAACTGTCTTGCTTAGCAATGGAAATTTTGGGCTCAATTATGATCATAAATAAAAGCTACCTTTATACTATATTCTATGTGTCTACTTTTTTCTTTCCAGATTTTTCCCCTACATGCATTTCAGGTGTTTTTATTGCAACAATCAGTTCAATGAGAAGGGGGGTATTAAATCCATTCATTTGGATTAAGTTGCAATGATATAACTAATACTTTTGGCATGGATGGGATTGCAAATAGGTGGGTGATTTCTGTCTATATTATTGAAGCATGTCACTTCTTGTGAGTTTACCAATAATATTGTTCCCTGTCTAAATGTCACTATATGGCAATTTAAAACTCAAGTGATGTCCTTGAAAACTCAAATATGAATTTGCACCAAGACAAATTCCTTGTGTGTCCAATCACACTTGGCCAATAAATTCTATTTTATTCTTTCTATAACAAGTATGATCTTATGAAACATGCTGCAATGGGACTTGATACGGTTAAAGATCTTCAAAATATTTGTATAAAATATGAAAGACAGTATAATGCCAAAACGCTCATTATCCAGGAGATATAATCAGGAGAGAAATTCAGAAAGATCTAATTCCTTAAAGCAGGGGTCTGCAAACTTGGCTCTTTTAAGACTTGTGGACTTAAGACTTGTGGCTTTGCTGGCTGAGGAATTCTGGGAGTTGAAGTCCACAAGTCTTAAAAGAGTCAAGTTTGCAGACCCCTGCCTTAAGGAATCCAGGTTACAATCTAATAAAACTCATGCCCTAATAAGTAAAGTTTTGTTCTAAAAATTGAAGGTAGCGATATTTCTGGAAATATTACAAGAAAATTATGTTCTGTTGTCCAGGTATCACCACAGTATTAACCATGACAACGCTGAGCACCATTGCAAGAAATTCCTTGCCACGTGTTTCCTATGTCACTGCTATGGACCTTTTTGTGACTGTGTGCTTCTTATTTGTCTTCGCCGCTTTGATGGAGTATGCAACCCTGAACTACTACTCGAGTTGCAGGAAGCCACACTGTACAAAAAAGAAAAAGTCGGTAAGATAAAGTCCTACTGAAAATGGAGCACAATTCTTCTGCGTTATCACAGAGATTAGCAATTGATTGGATTTAGACCTTAAATAAATACTTTGGCTAATGCTGCCTAATAAGAGGAGTGCCTTGTAAGAGTCCTTTGTACTAGGAATGCACGGAATTAGTGCACTGAAATGCTTTCACCACATTTATTTTGTTCTATTCCATTTCATCCCAATTGAAAGTGATGTTCATGAGATTGTGCAGCTGTATAAATATGATTGATTGATAAATACTTCTAGTATTTTAGTGTGCTATGCAAGAATTCAGGGATCTGTATATTTAATGTAAAATGACCATGCCTAATAAATTATTGAATTAATTATAACCAATTCATAAATTAGAATAATGACAGTGGATCATCAGAGTGACAAGGGTCTGGTCTTATAGTTCAGTCATGCCTCTGCTGATAACCTTGCATTTAAATTCTACAATGATTTTACTCAACCTAAAGCCCAACTGCTAGAAACAATTGCATTATTTTGAAGTTGGTTTCTTGCAAAACTTTAATCTGTAAATATATGTAATACTAATATCGACTATGAGAATCAACAATGACTTGATGCCACATAATCAATCAATGTTAATATAGTTTTAAAACAAGGAAAATGTTTTAAAAGTAGAAAAACAACAAATTCCTGGCTTTGCTTATAAATGTATAGCCCTGTACATGTCTATTTGCCTGCTTGCTTCAACCTTTCCACCTCTATAAAACATGACTGTGAGATTGCTCACATCTGACTCCAAATAAAGTTTACCAATAGTTGGTATTGATGTTCGTACAAATAGAAATGACCAGGCTATTAAAGCCCCATAATACAATGCTGCAAAATGTGATGGTTTTTCAGTTAACTAGAACCTATAATACAAACCTTTTTTTTTTGTTTCTTTGTTTGAACTAGTAGAATTTACTCCCATAGATCACTTCTTTGTTATCTCAAAAAAAAAAAAGTTACTTTGTTTTAAAGCCCAGAGAATATATTAATTTATGTTCTGTAGACAAGAAATCAGTATTTGAAAAGTCACTTCTACTTGAGATGAACACAAGGATTAGGATTAGGACTGCCACTGGGGTTAGGTTTACAGAAAGATTGGTGGGAACCACCTTTTCCCTTGTGATAATTGCAGCCACAGGTGATTCGTATGGCTTCCTCCGCTGAGTTAAAG
Organism: Ahaetulla prasina; assembly: GCF_028640845.1. NCBI lineage: Eukaryota > Metazoa > Chordata > Lepidosauria > Squamata > Colubridae > Ahaetulla > Ahaetulla prasina. The sequence goes on along the minus strand of NC_080543.1, from coordinate 93,845,213 downwards.
ATCACAATTTAAATTAAGCATTTCCCCATGATATCCATGGAAAGGTAAAAGCATATATGTTGCTTTTATAAAATAAGGCAACTCTATTTATGTTTACTCAATAGTAAACTTTCTGAACGAATGGAATTATTCAAAGCAGACACAAATAAAATTGTGCTGTTATGGAATCTTTTATGATTTCCTTAATAATTAAAATATCAAAAATGTTGTATTGTTTTATAACTTGTGTTCTTATACTTTACTTTTTTATTTATTTGAGCTGCCTGATGTCAGCTTTGGTCACATGATGGTGAGTATGAATATTTTAAAACTTAAATATTTTATTTGTAAACAATATAAAACCATTATACTTTTAATTAAACAACTATTATTACTACTCTGTCTTAAAAAAAACCATGCCATCATAGTGCATCTTAAATCTGTATGGTTCCCTTACCATTTCACATTCGGAGATCAACAAAATTGCCTTTGGGTTTTTCCCCAGTGTTGAGTTCAAATGCTACCTATAAATCCCTGATTCAGCAAAAACATTATTCCAACACAACATTAGTTTCAGACTTTGCCCACCCCTGTTCTATGTCTGTTTCAATCACTGCTTGATGTCAATACAGGAGAATGTATGGCAAAGCCTAATTCACTTTATATACTTTTAGGTTCCCCGTGCATGGAGATAGAATAAGAGGCAAAATATTTCCTTAATAACAACACAAATACAGAAAATCTGGCATACATCTGTATCACCTGTACACTGAAACCAAGGTGAAGAAAAGCTGATGGGAACATAGCAGAAAATAGATGTCATTTTATGTCTCTTTCATAGTGGTATGCAAGTAGGGAAAGCCCCCTTAAACCTGAGTGTCATCCAGAAAAAAACTGTGTTGGATACTCCATCTGCTAATACCTATTTCCATTCACCACTGCTTTGTGACATTAAAATGTATGTATCTTGACATATAAAGTGTCAAAGGAAAGCTGGACAACATGGTTTCTTTGGATTGCCTGTATTAGACCCAGGAAACTTCGAGACTTCTGTTGTTGCCATGGTATAGCCTCTTTGTCTCTTTTTTTTCTCCAGAATTACTCTGTGTTAGAGATGAGACCTCCCCCTACAGTCATCGCACTGAACAATGCCATGTACTGGCAAGAATTTGAAGACAATTGTATCTATGAGTGTCTGGATGGGAAAGACTGTCAGAGTTTTTTCTGCTGTTACGAAGAATGCAAATCAGGTTCCTGGAGAAAAGGGCGGATACACATAGACATCTTAGAACTCGACTCTTATTCCAGAGTCTTTTTCCCCACGACGTTCTTGCTTTTTAACCTGGTCTACTGGGTTGGATACCTCTATCTCTAGAAACAGTGAAGAAAACTGTGTTTTTCCTACTTCTTAGGGATGGGGAGATGTATGGAAAGACAGATCCTGAACGGTTTCATTGGAAAGCCTGAAAGATGACCTTACCTTTTCTCATTCAAGAAAAAGAAGTTTTTATTTATTGTTTTGTCTAAAAGGGAAAAAAAGTCACTTCACATCTGAGATTTTTTGCTAACTACACCTGACACGATCATGTAACAACGTTTATCTTAATTATTCTCATACAATGGAGAAATTGCTGTTTTCTTTGGGTTACAGTTCATCATGTAGCATACAGATAAGCAAGATAGGGATGTTTCAAATAGTCATTCTTATGTTATTTTTGTCTTTTGAATTGTTCTAGAAGCAAATTTGTATTTGTACAAGTTCTCCACAACTTTGTTTTGAGAGGAATCTGAGTTCAATGAAAAGTTACTTCACTTCACATGTTCCAGGATGTTGTCTCTGGTCTTCTTCTGAGATGAAAAGGCATGATTTAAAAAAAAAAAAACCTTTACATTTGTTTTTCACAAAATTGTTGAATTTTTTTTCCTTTTTTTAAACACAGAGTTTAATATTCCACATATTGGGCAAATAGTTCAGGAAACTAATTGATTTCTGGACAAACACTCCTGCAATGCTTAGTTTGCTTTTGGTAAGATGACTTTCTCTGTCATAGTAGTGGAAAGATTTGATTCATTCCAAGCTATAGGTTTAATTTTTTCCATACTTTATTATTCATTTTCACTGATATTTTCACGGGGGGTGGGGATAACCCTCTAATTCCAGCCTGAATAAGATTTACTGTATCTGTGCTAATTAAAATCCATGTGCCTCAATCACTGTTCTGTGTAGGTTAAATTGCACATCCTATTGTTGCATCATTTGACTTGTGAACTGGATTCTTCCATTTAAATGACTGCATAAGTGCTTGTTGTTAGTATCCTCACCTGGTCAGTGATCTTTGGATGGCACAACAGTGGCTTTTGTTCTTACCAGATCTATAGGAGCCTTAAGGATGCAGACAGGATTTTCTTGGCAAGAAAATGAGATATTGGGAGTTCAGTTAAAAGTTAAAAAATTTAGTGATGCAGAATCACTAGGACTTTTTTTTTAACTAGGAAATTTTAAACTGGAAATGTATTTTGTACTTTTGAAACACATTTCAGATATTGAATTCCTGAAAATAATACATTCTTCTGTTGTAAAATATTCATTATAGATAAGCCCAATTCTAGAAGGCTAATGTAAATGTCTCAATAGTTATTTATTTATTTGATTATTTATTTATTTATTTATTTATTTATTTATTTATTTGTATTTCTACTGCAAACAGTATAGCTACTGTTGAAAAAAGTTTGTTCTCCCTGCCTCTTCTCAAACACTAAGCATAAAAATATTTTTAAAAGTGTAATTCTGATACCATCAAATGCCTTTTTTTTTCACTGTCAACCTGAGGACTCATTTTACTTGCTCCAAATATTTAAGTATCGTGCACACTTCATTTTGCTCTATATTGTCTCATTTTTCTCTTGGAACTCAGTATTAAGAACTTATTTGTTCAAAGAAATGAATTTTAATATCAAAGGGAAATGAAAGTATTGTTGTTTGGTAGTAAAATGTGCTTTCTACAAAGAGGGTATAAGTTTCAATTCTGGGCATTTTCAGATGCAGCTGAAAAGAACTATCTGAACCACAAAGACATCTGCTGTTATTAAACCATGGCAGTTATCTAGACCAATGATTCGATCTAAAATAAAGATGCTTCTACTGTCTATTACATATTCTAAACCCAGTTTTAGTAGATAATGCTTCAGAACTGTAAAAGCTAATTCAGTAAAATTGCTGGATTAAAAAATGTACTAAATTTTACCAAAAGCTTTCCAAAAATATATTTGTTTATTTTACATGAAAAAAAACCACAGATAATTTCTTAACAGACGTTGAAGTCTTTCAACTTAAATATGAATATCAGATTTTCTTTTCCAGTTCATGACTTCTCAATTTTTATAAAACTTCAAGAACCAAAGTGCATTTTTTTCAGAAAGATGTGTTTAATTTCAATAATATATAGTAAAACTCACACAAGGCACTGTTATGAAAACAAAGAACTACAGTATTAAACTCATGCCCTATATAAATATGCGAGTAATTTTCTGGCAAAGGATCCTGTAAACCCTCAGCTAGTGAAGTTAAATTGAGCTTACTGCTTGTTGGTATCAGGATTTGACTTTCTTTTTAGGATACTGCAAACCTAATTTGTTTAAATTAACTGAAAAGATGACACCGAGGTAGAATAATTACTGAGGATTGTCACACTGTAGACAAAATGGCATACTTTATGTGCAATTTTATAACATATATAACCAGAACACATATTCATAGGATAGGATTTGTATATTTGTCTCACTTTCTATTGTATATCATCTAAATAAGACATTTGATACAATCAAACAGAAAATAAAGTTGTGCTCACAATCTTAGAGCCCTCCCTCCCAGCCTCTGGAATCAAAGCAGACATATTAATTTAGCCCAACAATTTTGTTTATGTCTTGGTTAGTATGAATCAGGGGTGAAATTCAGCCAGTTCTATCTGACTTGGATGAACCAGTAACGGTGGGTGCAGGTGGATGCCATGATGTCACTTTTTTGTGACAATTTTAAGCCTCTGCGCATGCGCAGAAGGCTTTGTGCATGCACAGAAGGCTTTGCGCATGCACGGACAATGGGCATATTTGCGAACCAGTAGAGAAGGTAAGTGAATTTCACCCCTGGTGTGAATAATATAAAGATTTTCTTTCATGATCTCTAAAATCAGTTATAGACAAGTTGCACATAATTCACAAGCTAATCAGATATTTTAGGATTCAAAATACTTTGAAAGTAGTTTTTTTCCAAGGAGTGAAAAGTAGCAAATTCACTCTTTATTATCTTTCAGGAGCCATATGAGTGTAGTTGTCATTTGTTGAGAAGTGCTAATCAAAATGTGTAGCCATACACAGTTGGTGATGTTCCTCATTTTCAGACTTGACATTCCTCATTTTCTGATTAACTCATGGATGGAATCTAGACATATTTCAATCCCATTGGTTGCATTGCAAGTGATTTATATTTGCAGAGCAATCAACTCTTTTTCTTCAGCAGAATCAAAGCTCTATTCTTCCTACTTCCCAAGAATACTGTTAGTTCTGAGCCAAAAAACCAGTGAACCACAAGGTCCGTGATGGCGAACCTATGGCACGCATGCCCAAAGTGGCAAGTGGAGCCATGTCGCCTGGTACACGTGGCATCGCCCATTCCTCTTTTGGGTTTCTGGCAAGCATGCGTGTGCATGAGTGCCAGCTACCGGAAGATTAGCCAGCCAGTGTGCACGCTCGCGCCAAAAACCGGAAGTTCATTTTTGGCGCACACATGTGCCCTGGGTAACTCCTCTTCCAGGTTGCAGCCCACACAACGTGTGCATGCGAAGTGGGTGCGTGCATGCACACACTCCCTTTTCGACACTCAGGGCCAAAAAGGTTAACCATCACTGCACTAGGTGGGAGTAAAAAGGTTGGGTTTTCTGCTTCACTCTGCACTCATCCAGTGGACATCTAGGGGATTGCAGTCCACATCTGGTAGCTCTATTACTGTATAATTAACACATTCCATTATTTCAATTTTCCTGTTTAAATTAAAACTTAATGAGGGGTATTGTAATACCATAACTGCTACCGTGGATTTCTACAAAATAGTTCCTTTACAAACTTTCTTTCCAACTAAAATATTCATATTCTAACTGAATCTAAGACGAATTTGCTACTGATTTCTTTGTTTATCTTTTGAATTACTATGCTCAACCTGTCTTCTATTTATTTTTAGAAGCAGCTCACTATTCCATGAACATTTTTTGCGGTTTTCAATAGCCAACATGAATTATTCTTTTTTAGCATCTACAAGGCAAGTTTTAGGACAGTGATCTCCAGCTAAGTGCTATTATTTCACAAAACTGCAACTGATGCCAGTATTGTTTATTTTTATTGTCTTATGAAACACTTTTCCTTGAGGGGGGTACAAACAGCCGCAATTGAGCAGATGGAAACAAATTATGAAACTTTTCAATTAATTTATAAAGGCTCCTTATATAGTAATGGCTTTAGATTTTATCATTTTTGTATTTCCCTCCCCACATAATGTGGAGGATCCCTTTTTATTAATAATGCTATTTATTTAGAAATGTGTCTATGAGGTCACTAGGAATCAATGCTGTGTTAATGGCACATAGTCAAACATAACCATTATTTAGAAAATGCATTATCTAATTTTCATCATTAATAAGCAATCTCAATTTTGTGGTATCAAGATAAAAATAGATTATTACAGCTTAAACCCATAATAAAAGATAGCAGGAGTGAAAACCCCATGGCAAGAGTAATTAACAATGACAAGTCTTCAGCTTGTCTAAAGCTTTCAAACCTTGGTGTTGGCCCCCAATGAACAGGAAGAGGATGCCATGATTGAAATACCTTTCTCTAAAAAAAAAGGCATGGAGAATCTTTCTTGATCACACATTGAGTGGTATACCAGAGACCATGGTCCAAAAGGTGATCAGAAAAAGTGGATGACCTCAGAACAAAAACAGAATTTAATAAATTCTGCACATTAAACCTGACATTGAAGGCTTCATATTTTCTCTGCCAATTAACATAATCCAGAATGCTGAATTCATACAGCGCTGTTGATTATCGGTGCAAGTTAGGGATCCAATTAATTTTTTTTTGTATTGGGCTTTTTTTGATTCCTAATCTACAGCTGCTGAGTACCTTGTAAGTAAATGATCTTAACCTTCTTCATCCTTCTCCAATCTGATAATTCTGAAATGAATTGAAGCATCATCCCAGCCAGTATTGTGTCTGTCATTCAGACTGGAATTAAGGAACTTGGTTTTATATGCAATTATAAATATTGGTAGCCTCTGTTTGTTTGTCTGTTAATGTTCATTTATTCATTTATTCTGTTTATATACCATATGTTCCGAATCAACAAGCTGGTCCCCCACAATTATACATAAAAAGAAAAGAACACTTAGTCTGTAGATGTACAAGTTTGATCCACTGTAAATTTTCAAATAAGCTGTCTATAATCATACTATAGCATTTGCTGAGCACTTACTGCCTTGTAGAAGTACTCACATCTTTAGTGGAGTCACCTGTTCAATTATCCTGACCTTAGGTCTTAATCTAATGCTCTCCCCCTTTGTAAATAAAAAAAAATCAGGTTGATTCATACAGACTATTAAAAGTTAATGCACTACACAATATCCTGTAAATTTAGGAGTCTGGCTGGAACTCAGACATAACTTTCTAGAGTAAAAATATAGTTGCCCCCTTAATTTCAATGAACTACCAAGGAAATTAACTAATTAAATGGTGCTAAAGCCATCTTCCGAAAGCTAACATTCATTACTCTTACTTTACATAGCCTTTCTTCATATTACATCTGAGTTAAAGAGTTGAGTTTTGTTTTGTTCTTATTCTTATTCTTAATAATCTTATTCAGATTATTTAGAGATGCAAAATAAAAAACCAAGCAAACTATCAAACCTAAAACCTTTTTAAATTCACAAGTTTTGCAAAAAGTTCCAAAGAATTTCCAAATAATTTTTTTTAAAAAGTGAATTAAATAACTTATTAAAATATTTGCACATGGAATGAATTCCATTGCTAAAACAGATGTGAGGCTAGACAAGTATACTAAACACATTACATGCAAGTAAGTTATAACTCGAAATATGCTCTTTGGCAGAATTGAAGCCCAGTTCCTTTCTATTACAGTCTCCAAGTCTCCGCATTGTGCATCCATCACAAAAGAGGGAGCAAAACTTTCCTTCTGCCTTCACTCTAGCATTGAAGTAATCTCCTAATTGATCTTATCATGGCACATCCTGCCAAAGGAAGAGCTGAAGGCAACCAACAGTGCTAGTGTTTGATTTCACTGCTAATAAGATGTCACTTTTCATGCTGTGACTTCTTTACCTAATCATATCAGAAATTCTCTTCCCATAGAGCTTAATAGAATCAAGCTATAATTTTTTTAAGTTACAGTTGTTAAAAACAAAACAAAACTTCAGTCATATGTAACACTACTATCTGGAAGTTTTTCCTGAAAAACTTTGTTTATCTTATGCTATATAATAATAATTCTTATAAATCCTGGAGGATTTTACTGTTTATTCACAAAGGGCACAAGCTGAATCTGTAGATTTCAATGTTCAGGAGTCTCTAGTTGTCAAGATAATTACCTAGAAATCTGGGAGTTGAATTCCAAACACATAGAATGTACCCAAATTAAGAAAGATGAGTTGGATCAACCTACCTTCCTTCCTTCTCCCAGATACTATGTAGAAAAGTTTTTAAATTGTTAAGGACAATATTCAAGTGAATAAAGTTGCATCCATATATAACTAATTCTTCTCCTTCATCACCTACAGTACTAAGCTTGATAATACCAAAGATGAATCAGATGAATTGCCAAGGGATGCTTGAACATCTTTCTATGTACATCTAATTAAATGAGACATCCACATGAATGACAGCAAATATATGTGTCCCAGGATAATGTTGCAGGATCCAATCTGGGTCAGTCACCAGGACAAGAGGTTTAGTCTTCCAAGCTTTCAGTTTCGTGCTAGAGACCATCCTCTGGGAACTCCTCTCTCAACAGAATGTGAGAGAAGTTCCCTGAAGATGGACTCCTGCACAAGTCCAAAAGCTGAGAAAACTAAACCTCTGATCCCGATGACTGACCCAGATTGGATCCTGAGAGGTCCACATTTCAGAGGCATTGTTAATATAGAATATGGCATAACCACCATTATCATGTGTATCTAAACATTTACATAAATATCTAGCTTATACTGGAGCCTGTTTGTAGCAAAATGTTGAACAAGATTACCTCACTTAAATCCAGAAAGACAGCTCTTTTCTTACGTTTCAGTCTGGATCACTGAGCATGTAGAATGCCGATGCAGTTCTATTTCTCTGTAGATGGCTAACTGAAAAAGATGGATTGACTTCTCTAATGTAGGACTTTTCAAATATGCTGGCTTAAAACTCCCCTCATTTCAAACCAGCATTGTAACTGGAGATAATAGGAATCACAATATATCTGGCACATCTTCAAACCAGATTTAAAGTTTTCTCTTACTTTTCTCTTAAATACTGTTTAATTTCTTTACCTGAATGAAGGGAGTGAAGAACATCCTCCTCATTAATTAATAATATAACTATAATTTTAAATTCACTAAAAGCCAAAGCATGTTTAATAAGCATAAACTTATAGTCAAAATATATTTTTAAGACAGGATCAAACAACATACTTAAAATATTCTTCGGTAGAGAATTTATCTATAGGTGAGATGTGCGGCATACAAATTTAATAAATAAATAAATTTACGGAATCAAATTCTTCATTTTTTAAAACTTATATTCATTGCAAAGTCTTTACCATCATACAAAAGTTATAGCAACAGTACTAAGTTAAGCAATCCAATCAGAAAACAAACCTCGGTGACTGGTATTATGCTGCTTATGTTATGATTTATTTTATAACTGTTTGGATTTGGACTGCCCGTGAGACAAGCAGGAAAAAAAAATCCCATTTCTTTTCAACGTTATGTTTCTCATCTTTGTTAACAATGCTGTTTGTGATGTTCTAGTGAAATGAGAACTAAATTCTGTGCCCAATGTGCCTTGATTAATACAGGTAGCACTAGTATGCCAATATGCCATTCTAGCTTAGATAGTCATTTTAGTAGTACCCACAGGGTTTTCCATAGAAAGACCTAGTCACACCCGATCACAACCAAGCATCTTTTGTTTCTTACACTAGCGTTGCCAGCAGAAAGCTCCACCTAGGTGATGCATATACATCTAATTTTGTGTTAATAGGTGGGGCTGTGCGTCTAGACTAATATTTATATTTGTATTTTGATTCTGACATTTGTATTTCTGAATATAAATAAAAGTGCATATTATCAGAACATGGTAAATTGTAAACTGGTTATTGTCTAGACCACATAAATCATTTCATTATCTCTGTGAAATTAGCCGTTGGATTTGGTATGTTACTCTCATTAATTCATTCTAGCATCTTATTTCTCATGTCCTACCTCTTTATCACACACCAGCAGTACTAACCTAGGTAAAAATCATCATGGAATAAATGCTACTATGCTCAGATATTGCAGTCTTACAGTTTAAAGGTATGTCTCATTGGGTTCTAGCTGATATTTCATCCTGGACGATTGCAACATTGATTTGTAATTTTTAACTAAATTAAAATTAATAAATCTCCTAAGGTGAAACTGATGTTTTGTGGTGGGAATTCATGGGCATGACCTTTCCCAATCTGATATAATATCCAAGCCATCTAAAATTTCATACTCTACCTATGTTGGCTGAGAATTCAGGAACTTGTAGCCCCAGTATATCCAGAGAAGTATAAGGATGAAATAGGATGCTATAAACTACACTACAATCAGATAGTTCAGAAAAGAAATTATACAGAAACAATTTTATTATTCAATTTATATTGAAATATAAATTCCTCAGATCCATATTCACTTCAAATTTCCACAATACAACTATCCTTACATCCCCATCACATGACATCAATGTTCTCCTATAACAATATTTGCATGCCATGTCCTCGTATTGCCTTTACCTCATCTCCAGTTCACAGCAGAACCATCCTTTAGTCCATGGATCAGCTGCAGGCAGAGAGTCTCATCTATGGGACGAAGGACTGCTATTCAGTACCCATCAACTCCCACTCACCATGTAGGTGAGCTGTCTCATGACTAGGTTCTAAGAAATGGCTAAATCAATGACCCTAACCATTCTATCAAAACTTGTCTTCTCCATCAGCCTCAACCATCAAACCCTCATTGGAATGTAATTTATGCCTGTTTAAATAATGAGCAGATGGTGCTTGATGAAAAGGAAATGAAGCCAGGGGAATCCATTAATTGATGTCCTTAAATCATTTTATATTAAAAGATTAAGAAGGAATCACCAAATGGCCTTTTTTGCTGAAGCAATGTTGTGGCAGTAAATGTTATTCCTTCCTACCAGCAGAAAATCTGGTATGGATTCCACTTTAATGAAACAATTCAGCTGTACCCCGTGTCAATCATGTAAGATATTAAAATATAGTGACAGATGTAGCTATGGTCTAATATTATCACCATCATCATCATCATTACTTCACAATTTTCTTTTGTGAAAAATTCAATGATTCACTTTTTGTGAGAGGAGCAGCTATACAAATTTGTTAAATAAATAATTTGCCATTATTTTCTCTGAGCTTCTCTGAGCTATATCGTTCATCTGGCTGCAACCATGCACTTCCCATTTTAAAACAGTCATATTAAATTTCTGTCTGAACTTGCTACAACAAGTTAAATGATAAAGCTGTAATTGATTCAAAAAGAGCTGAAATCTCTATCTATTGCAATGCAAATTGCTTTATGTTGCTTAGGTGTTATCTGATAACCTGAAGGGATGCTGTTGTCTTATGAGAAGGCTCAGGCTGAAAGCTCTGAATTAATGTTGTCTCTCTCGTCACTACCTAACAAATTGTACATTGAGGTCCCAGAAGCACCACAGTAAAGGAGAACAGGTGATAACATTTATCTGTTTAGAGTCTGCTCTTCCAATTGTTATTTATATTCAGCATTCATACTCTAGCTTTCTAATCAAGGCAGATTACAAACGAAGTAGAAGCAATATAAATTGAATCACTTAAAAATAAGTTTGAGAAATGTAAAAGAAAAAGTCCAGTTCCAAAGACATTTCAGCAACTGAAAGCAGGGCTGAAATACTATTGTTGAATAATTTTAAAGCAATTCATGGCCCTATCTCCTCATCCAGTCATGTTGACAGACTCCAGTCCCTCTTAGTGCTATCCATATAAGAATGTCAGATGAATTCTGGGCCTTCCAAAGTGGGCATTTTCAATTGCCATGCCCATACTGTGTAATTTTCGCCTAATAGATTTCCAGCAGTTAAAATTTGGTTATTGCATCTGGTGTGGAGGTGTGGGGGAGGAAGTATGCTGAGATTGAAACTATCCATCAGGTGAATGCATGGTTTTGTATGTTTCCTTCATTATATGATGTTGATTTGCTGACTATTTGGTTTAGTTTATGAGCAGGTTTATCTATTATTTTTGAAAGGTTTTAAACATTCTAAACATTGTATTACGAAAACACTTCAATTCAAAACATACTTTTTTCATGTGTGAAAAGTTCTGTTTAGAATTCAGAATAACTATTTTGACCATTTTTATTGCTTATCTGTCTAGGATTGTGCTGATTTTATTTATGGATTATTTGTCTCTTTTACTCAGTTTTGTAGATAGATAGATGATAGGTACAGTGGATTTAGATAGGAGGGGGGGATGATACAATATCCTACTGTGCAGTTAGAAGATAGAAGGAAAAGCATTTATGAAGTTCTATGCCACCTTAACTTAAAATAAAACGATCAGAATTCCCATGACTTGAAATAAAATAGAAATATTGAAAGAGTACCAAAAACTTGAACATCCTCTGTTAATTGTTGAGATTTTTACTATGTTATTTTTAGGAGCTGACTTCATAAAATACTACCAATGTGAACAGCTCAGCTATTAGCATGGAAAGGCTATACTAATATTAATCAGCTGTTGGTTTTCTGAAAATTCTAAAGAATTAAAATTCTCATAATATCTTAATATTCAAATTACTATAGAATTATTCAGAAAATTCTGGTAAGTGCTGACTGTATGATAATTATAAATTCAGAAGAAGGGGATGAGTGCTCTAAGGCTGATGTTTAACAGATTTTGGATAAGACATACTTATAAAAGCATTTTCCTACAAGTGTACTGTAGCAAGATACAGTATCTTATTTTTATTGATTATAGTTTTATGCTATCATTTCATATCTTGAGAAACTTTGCTTAATAGAAACATAAAAGAAAAATATTCAGATTGATGTAACTGTCTTCAAACGGTTTTTCTTACATTTTTAATATACCCAATAATGGATGTTTCTGGAAGAAAAGGAATAGAAGAATAATATAAGGTAAATACTACACTATACTAAAAGTATAGTTTCTCTTGTAATGCTAGGGCAACAATGTGCATTATCCTTAACCTTTGCAATCCCACTGTTTCTGCAGTCTCATTCACCGTCATTTTCTCTAGGTAAATATAGTCAAAGAAGCTTCTGGTCAGATTACCCCACCAGTTCAATGGCCACAACAATTTGAATACTATCAGTGATCAACAACTACAATATCATGTATTCATAGTGATTGCTCATATGCATGTGTGTGTTATGATACACACAATCACAAACACATTCATGTGGAACAGTAAAGTGGCTCTTATTAGAAAAGATATAAGAAATGCAAAATATAAAACTTCATTCTAAATCAGTGGTAGTCAACCTGGTCCCTACCACCCACTAGTGGGCATTCCAGCTTTCATGTGGGTGGTAGGGGTTTTGTCCGATACTGAAGCACTTCCCTTTTTTTAAATTTAATTGACTTTTTAAAAAAAATTCATAGCATTATTTAAAAACATTTTCATTAGGTTTTCATAAAATTCTCTGTGACAATTTAAATTTCTGAAAATATACTATTTGTATTGCCCACACATAAATTTAGTTCACGTTACATAAGTGAAACTAAATGGTGCTATAGTGTGACCTCAAATGAAAGAGCCTCATCCTAGAATAGCTCTTGCATCTCCCCCCACACCACCCAGCTGTAATAGACAAGCAGAGCTGGTAACCCCCCCAAATCCAATCCATGATGTGTGAGAGGCATGCACAGACGACGATACACAGCACATTACTGTGGAACCGGTGGGCAGTTAGAAAATTTTATTACTAATAGAGACACAAAAGTGGGTGGTAGGTATAAAAAGGTTGACTACCCTTGTTCTAAACTGGGCAGTAAGGACAAAGAGGGACCATTGGGCACAGTCAACAGTAATGTATGGAGGAAGAAGGTAAAAGAAGTTAAAAACAATATGATAAGCTGATAAGCTGATAAGGAAAAACAAAAACAATTGTTAAAATCATAAAAGGAAGTACCAGAATAAAATCAAGATGGTATTAAAAATAATTAATAAAAAGCAGCAATGGGAAGATTAAAAAATGTTGGACACAACTGAAACTAACTTTAATTAGATCAAATCAAGTCTGAGTATCTTCTCACTGAAGTAACAGGAATAAGTTGGTGTGATTTAACTCACATTGATTTTGGTTTCACTTTCAACTACTTATTGCACAGTTGAATTCACTGGTTTAATGGTTAATCTATTTCCATTCTAGCACATTGATTTCTATAAGAGAGTGAACCAAACATTAAAATTCTTTGTCACTTTAAAATCTGTGTATGCATTAATGCAGTTGTTTCTTGTACAGATTCCAAGCTAATCAGCACAGTTATAATCCTGTAAATCCTACATTTTTCTATGATTCACAAAGTGTAGATTTCCTCTGTATATATCACTACAGAGTTTTCCTCCTACAGTAATTTGCCATAGATCACAATTTGTAAAAAAAAAAAAAAGATTAGATTTTATTTTATTATTCTGTGAATAATACAAACAGCCTTTCTTATATGTAGCTCTTTAGAGGAGTAACTCAATGTATAATTTATTTATGATCAATATTAAGGAGATAAATCCAGCTGAACAAGGTTTAGCAAAGAATAACACCTTCCCAGCAGCTTTGGTTTCATTCGAATTTCAGCCTATTCAATAAGCTTTGTATACCTTTGTCACCAATTCCACTGAATTACTTTAAAAGTGCTCACTGCTGTGTTTATTTTTGTATTTGCAGAAACTGTTTCCATTTTTGTCAGCCTTATATTTGTTCTTGATAAAGAGCTGTTGTTCCAGTTTGATGAAACATGCCAAAATTCAACCTTTGAAATAATTCCACATGCAGAATTTTCCCTTAACATTTGGGACGGTCATGACATCAGCTGGAAAACTGACAAAAAGTCAAAATTATAGGGGAATGACAAAAGACAGAAATATTCGATTCATTTTTATTTGTCATATTTAAATGGCTGCCCATCTCACAGACAAATGACTGGATGCAAACAACAAAGCTAAAACCAATTTATATAAACAAGCTTTAATATTATTATTGAAAACTTTAAAAGTATCAAAGGCACAAAGCTAAAAAATAATAAAGTTGGACAAAGAGCAGGTGTTTACATTGGAACAATACGAAAATATTTATTATCACTTATTACAAAAAGACACTAATTATTTTCTCTAGCATTCAGTACATTATAATTCATTTCAACTATAAAGGAGCATTTATAATTTCCAGAAGTACTTTTAGGGGTGTTATTGGTTTCTTCCAATGAAATCCTAAACCAAAATAATATGCTTTTTTCACATTGAAAAGAGTCTTCTATTTCCTTCAGGCAATACACACCTGTTGTACAATACTCTTTGAATCCCAAAAGTGCTTTTAAAAAAGCACTTTTGGGACAACCATGAGTTGGATGACTGAGAATCTCCACAGACATTTACTCTTCACATGATTTTTCTCTTCTTCATTTTTGCTTTTAGAAATCTCCACTTCCTTTCCTCCAATCCTTTGCCAAATCTGAATTGATACTGGAAAACATCACAATAGTACATTTGGTATGGTAGTACAAAAATATAAAATTAAAATTTCCAGTATGTCATGACAGCCCACAGGATTAAATCAATAGTGTCTGTAAATGAAGAAGAGAACAATAGGGGCAAGGCAACATTAAAAATGATGCTCAAACAGCACTGAACATAAAAACACTGAATAGCTCTAAGTGCTTGGATGTGGAGATATATTTTGGGCAGTAATTTGTTCAGCCATATCAGATGTACTCTTCTGGAATTCAATATTGCTTCAAAACTGGGAAATAGCTTGCTAGTTTTATTTCAACAATGAAGGAATAAAAGTTTCACTTGGATTATTTTTCATCTTAGAGTAGAATAGAACAGAACAGAATAGAACAGAATTCTCTATTGGCAAAATGTGGTTAGACATACAAGGAATTTGTCTCTGGTGCATAAGCTCTCGATGTACATACAAGCAGAAAGTGGTAAAACATGATCATAATCATAAAATTCAATCATCATAAATAATAAGATACAACATTCAGTGATAGTCACAGGACACTAAATAAAATCAATATAAATCATAAGATAAAGTGATACTCATAAGATGCTAAAGGAATAAGTAGTATGAAAGATGAGAAGGATAATAGTAATAAAGCCCTACTATGTTGTTTGACATTCTATGGCATCAGACAATGTTGTGGAAATTAGTTGTTTAGCAGAGTGACGGCATGGGGGGGGAGTAAATCTCTTTCTCTTCCTCTGTTTATAGTTTCCTCCGTTTACTGTATCTAATTGTGCAGATAAATCCTCCTATGCTTTTCCCCTCAATTCCATTTGATGAAAATAACATCAGTAGCGGGTGACAACAAGTCAGCATGGTTGCTTCAAACTTTTGACTCTATTTTTTTATGTTTGTCATGGCAGAACTTGCTGAAATGGCCAAATTGATCTATCTGATTAGAAAAGGAACAATAACTACTTTTATGAAAGACTGGAAACCCTTTATAGACTTTTTGTTGACAATGACAAATACGAACTGTATGATCTAGGGATATAATGATTAAAACAGGTTGTTTATGGGAAGAAGGAAAACATTATATATGTAATTTGAGAGAGTAGAAATGGTAATAGTTATGTTTGAAATTCTTTAAAGAAGATTGGAAGTTGCTTCTTTAGATGTTTTTCTTTTTTTTCCCCCTTCTCTTTCATTTTTATAGTAATTTTACTAAAAATTAGAATTACAATAATAAAAATGAAAAATAGAAAGAAAAATGGAATGTGTAGAAAAGGAAAACATAAACAGAAAAAAATAGAATATAATAAAGAAAAAGAAAATATATATAGAAATGACTTTCCCTTCATCAGAAGTAAAACAATTTTAATAATTTATCATCTAATTTTAAAATACAACAAATGGTCTCATCTTCCCATATCCCAACTCTTATCTATAAATAAATCCTTAAAACCTTGTCATTCATTCCTCATGTCAGCAAAAGTCCAATAAGGGTTATTAGAGATTTTTGCATTTACATATTTGCCTGTGACACAAGCAAAGGGATATTTTATTTATTTATTTATTTATTTTTATTTATTTTGTCACAACAGTATATATAAGCATAAGCATGAAAGTAACTATATAATATATAAGCATATATATATATATATATATATATATATATATATATATATATATTTGTTTTCTGAGGTTTTCACGGGTGTTTGTATGTAGGTCTTTGGTTGTTCGGGTTTTCTCCCGTGTAAAATTGGAAGTGTCTTGGCGATGTTTCGACGAAGTCTCATTCGTCATCTTCAGGCTTCAGCTTCGTGCTTCTGGGAGCAATGTGTGATCGCAGCTGTTTCTTCCTTTTAACTGCTAGTGGGGGTTTGAACTGATTGGGTGGGAGCTTGGCTGTGCTCTGATTGGCTGGGGGTTTTTTTGTGCTCTGATTGGCTCTGATTGGCTGGGGGTGTGTCCTGTTTGGGGGGGGGCTTGGTTGTGCTCAGTTTAGTCTGTGTTGCAGGGGAATTTGAGCTGGTGAGCTGCAACAATAAACTGAGCACAACCAAACCCCCACCCCAACAGGACACACCCCAGCCAATCAGAGCACAAAAAAACCCCCAGCCAATCAGAGCACAGCCAAGCTCCCACCCAATCAGTTCAAACCCCCACTAGCAGTTAAAAGGAAGAAACAGCTGCGATCACACATTGCTCCCAGAAGCACGAAGCTGAAGCCTGAAGATGACGAATGAGACTTCGTCGAAACGTCGCCAAGACACTTCCAATTTTACACGGGAGAAAACTCGAACAACCAAAGACCTACATATATATATATATATATATATATATATATATATATATATATATATAAGCATAAGCATGCAATAACTATATTAATTGGATATAATGAAAGAAAACAATAGGATAGGAATAGTAGGCACGTTTGTGCTCTTATGGACCCCTTAGAAATGGGGTGAGGTCAATAGTAGACAGTTTTTTGTTAAAGTTTTGGGGATTTTGAGAAGAGACCACAGAGTCAGGTAGTGTGTTCCAAGCATTAACAACTCTGTTACAGAAGTCATATTTTCTGCAATCAAGATTGAAGCGGTATGATATGGGAATGTCTAGTTTTTTCACTGTAAAATCATTTCTTCAGAAGATTGAAGCCCCCTTGATTCTTAGGTGCCAGTAAAAAGAAAAATATCAGGTAGGAAGATATTCCACTAATTATTTTCAGTAGCAGTGGCACTATTATTTTTAAATACCACCCTTGAAAAATGGTTGGAGAATTCCTCCTTTTCCTGGAGAAGTTAATAGAAAATTACCACCCAAATTCTCTGCCAAGAAGACATTTGATGGAGAATTTCGAAAGGCCATTTATCTCTAGCGTCTTCATTGCTAGAAGGAAGACTTTCTTACATTATTCATATAAAAATAACTCTTTTAGTATTGAAGATGTTGAAGTTGGGTAATGAAATGTCACCAAGAAAGCAACCAAGCCCAGAGGGCACAAACAACCTCCACAAGCAGGGTTCCTTTGCTAATGAAAGAGGAGAAAATTAGGAATATATTATTTTTCATGTTGAATTTTTATAATGCATATTTATCCAATCTGACCAAAACAATTTCTGGTTTGTATTTATAGATCTAATCAGCAAAATGCTCTCTGTTCAGGCATTCATATCCTTGCCTCAGAATTGGCTGTATAAATCAATAATGATATCCTAGATACAGGCTTATAATGTAATAAAATGCAGATTCTATTTTAGATAGCAATAGCACTTAGATTTATATTCCGCTTCACAGTGCTTTACAGCCATCTCTAAGCGGTTTACAGAGTCAGCTATTGCCCACCAAAATGTGGATCTTCATTTTACCAATCTTGGAAGGATGGACGGCTCAGTCAACCTTGAGCCAGTCAGGATTGAACTGCTGCTAGTTGGCAAAATTTGCTGGCAACAATGCATTTTAACCACTACACCATGCACCATGACTCTTCAAATGATAGATATATCATCTGGTTAAAAAAATAAGATAGATAAATCAGAATTACGATATCAATGTGGTATTCACATAACTTTATATTTTGTAGTTTCTTTAAATACACTGTAATGTCTTGTGATAGTTTTCAGTCCCCCTTGCAATATTCTGTGTAACTGTCTTTGCCCCTCACACACACATGACTTTTCACAACTGCTATCCTGCATTTGTTCTTTACTGTACAACAGTCTAAAGCATTTGTCATGATCTAACTTCTGTTTAAGCACAGTAGACATCTAGATAAGCACTGAAATTATGATTGATGCTTAAGGATAGATAAATTAACATGTAAAAGAGAGGAAAGGAAGGGTCGCTGCAAGACCATATGAGGTAATTAAATCAAAGCAACTGGGAGAGTGTGATGAATTCTAGGAGATATCCATTAAGCCTCTATGGTAAGAGTTGATGATAAATGACTTGAAGGCCAGTGATAAAGAATAATGTGCCTCTTTGTTTTAGTAACGATTTATTTTATGCGAGTTAGCTTGCGGCTATTGACCACTGTTGCCTTTTTGGCTCCCTTAATCGCACACAAAGACAGATCGTTTCCATTTACTTTGGTATCACAATAATTAAGTGATTCCACTCAGAAGAATGGTCTCTATCATGTCATTCTGTATCTTTTTTCTCCAAGTTCCTGTGACACATCCTGGAGCTATAATGACTCACACTGTGTGGGTTTTAACTTCTCAATAAACTTTCTGCTGTCCAGCAACACTTGCATCTGCAACAAAAATGCCTCTGATCTGGATAAGTGATTCCTACAATACAATATTCCAAATGGCTCTTTTGGCTGCAACACCACCAAAAAGTGGATCTCTTGAGCAGTTTATGAGATACACTTTGCTACTATAGATTGTAAGCTATGAAACTACTCCATGAGAATCAATATTGGGCTTGTATCTTATCTGAGCTTAATATCTTAGGCTGGGAATTCCTTTTTATAGAAGGAACATCTTTTGATACATTATTGGAAAGTCAGCCACACTTTGAACTGCAATTTCTAGTAGATGATTTTTACTTACAGGTTGAGACTGCTCTTCTATTGCATAATAGCAAAATAACCTTCATTGTTTGCACAAAGAAACAGTACAAAAATAGCAGCTATGAACTTCTAGTCATTGTTTCAACACACATTAAAAACTGGGGCTTTGGTCTCTTGATTGAAGCCACCATTTTGACTTTTTAACCCACTTTCTTTGGACACCCTTGGCTATATTAGTGCAAATATTGTCTGATATTCTTCCTTCTGATATTCAATTCCCTTCTCACATCATTTAAGACATGGTCTGATTAGGGCTTCCTGAGACATGTCCTTATCACCTTCTAGTAAACCATTGATTCATATCTTGATAACTGATAGCTCTGCCCTCTGTTGTTCTTTCTGTAAACCAACAGTTAGATTTTGGGTTAAATGGAAAGAACGGAGTGATCTTCAGCTAAAGTTCTTTATTTAATACAGTAAAACTACCAGCAAAAAAAGTCTGGCTGATAGCACTCCTTTCATAGGGAGCTGTCAGCCGGGCAACCAATCAGTTTAAAGCAGTTCTCCCGCTTAAACAGTGGACCAGAGTGAAGACTTCACCTCTTGGTTTCAGTAGCTAATTAGAATACGTAACACCAACCAAACTCTTTCTTAAAGTAAGTGCTAACACTGGTTTGTCCCCTTTGGAGCAGCCCTAGAAGAAAATTCTTCGCAGTTAACAATAACCAAGAATGTTTTTTTTTCTATAATTGAGGAAAAGGTATAACTAAAATGATACCTCCAATGAAAAAAGCCTCTTCTGGCTCCATATGAGCCTCCATATTGCCTTTCTACATAATGATATCAAGATGCAATTACAAACCAAAAAGAAATTATAATCTGGAAAATATTGAGAATTGCATCTGAGAAAGTGCGGTACAGTTTCTGTGATATTAGGCAAGAACAATTTATAGACCTCATTCTTCTTCTTCATCACTCCAAAGACTGCCAAAATTCATTGGCAAAATTTAAAATATAGCAGCACAATTTTAATGCCTTGGAAACAATAGAACACATTGGATACAGGGTTATATTTTTATATAGACATTACGTATCTATTTTGGACTTTGAAATCTCTTCCAAGATCTCTTCCTCCGATCTCTCCATCTATTGTGCATTGGAACCTTTGGCAGCAAAAACCAAAGTGACCAGTGGTCAAAGAAAATGGAAGTTATGGGCCAAACGTGGTGAAATCTAAGGAAAGGATGCTATACACTGAGCAGCTTCACAAAATAAACTCTTCCAGAAGTTTAGGTGAACAAATAATCAAAGTTCCCAACTTTAAGTTGCTATTCCATCAAAAAGTTGGCATTAAATACATTAAAATCATAGGGACTGTATGGAACAAGAAGTTATATTATTTATATTGCAGTGCTTTATTTGCACAGAGGAAATGTCACTGGAAATATTGGGATTTTTGTTTGAAAAAAACCTGAAATGTTGTTATCTAAATGGAAAGTTGTACAAAAGGGATTTAAAGGGATTTTATGAAGCACATAGACAGGGAAGAGGAAATGATGTGACCATGATTTGTTTGTTTTTCTTTTCACCTTTCCGGGTATTCTTGCAGAAGGCTCTGACAAGCAAATATCTCTTGGATTAGAGCCATATGAATTGTAGCTGTTTTGACAGCAAGTTGCTTGAAGCTAATAAAAATATTTGAGCTATGGCTGTCAGAATTATATGGGACTCCTTCACCCTTCACCCATCCTTTCCTCTCTTTTTATGTCATGTATCTATCATCTTATTTTCTCTAAGAATGCCTTTAGGTGATTACCCCCAAACTGGATCAAATCTGAAAAGCCAAAACAAAAAGAAATGTTACATTATTATAGTATCCTCTGTTTTAAGATGTAGAATATCAGTACACGAAAAATAAGAAGAGAGAGAGAGAGAGAGAGAGAGAGAGAGAGAGAGAGAGAGAAAGAAAGAAAGAAAGAAAGAAAGAAAGAAAGAAAGAAAGAAAGAAAGAAAGAAAGAAAGAAAGAAGCTGGACAGAGAGATGGAGGGAGGGAGGGAGGGAGGGAGGGAGGGAAGGAAGGAAGGAAGGAAGGAAGGAAGGAAGGAAGGAAGGAAGGAAGGAAGGAAGGAAGGAAGGAATTATTGATCAACCATCCCCAATGTGTTAGCCTCTAGATGTTTGCAATTGCAATCCAAGAACTTACACTCAGTTGGGAGTGTCAGTGCCAATTATTCTGGAGGACACCAAATTAGGGAAAGCTGAAATAAATTCCACAGATCTTGTTCCTGATAAAATATAGATTAGCAATTCTTTATTCAATTTTTTCCAAAGAAAAAAAATGCTCTGGTCATTACAATCAGTTATCAGTGTTTCTTAATTTTGTTGCTTTTCTTTTGCTTTTCACATAGATTAGCATCAGTTAAGCTTTTCACAGTTGATGTTGTGCAACTAGTCCATTTTTCCTTCCCTAATGGGTTCCCTATGGGGAGAAAAATGAAGGAATAAATAATGTGCAAAGGAGGGACCATTATAGGTAGAAGAGATTAGGGTCTTTTTAAGGTTTTGACTCTCATTCTGGTGTTCTATCGTTCAAAGACCTATCTCTAGATTAGTCTGGGAGAAACAATTGCTGAAAGGAGAAGATCTGCCTTGACAGTCTGTTCAATCAGAAAATAAATGTCTGGAGACTTGGAGGGAGACATGTTCACAGCAGCAGAAGGAAGAGGAGGATAGAAAAGGCCTTGTTTTTAGTGAAGCACCAGAATGTTTAAGATTTTACAGTCCATTACCACTGCTTTGCAGACACGGTTTACAATCAATGGAATAGGATGCCAAGCTGCAGAGATGGAGTATAATACAGGTGAGCAGAGCTCAGTGTTACAGATCAACATATTCCTATTGCTTTTCCAAGCTGGTAAGTTATACATTGTGCCAGTGAAGCTGTTCATTTCACAAAATGATTCCGGTACTTAAGATTGCAAGCTTACTAAAATTATGGAGTCCTTGGTGCTCTCTGAGCTTAGTTGTTTGCTTGCAGACATTTCATTAGTTTATAAAATAATAACATGAGTTAAGTACAAGTTTATTCCCTGTTTATATACAGAAAGTTGCCCGGCTGGAGTTGGTGGAGTTGTGGTTTCACTTTGCTAAAAGTGGTGGGGTTGTGGTTGGTGAAGTTGTGGTTTTCATGTTTGTAAAATTATATTTATTTTATTTATTTATTTATTTTATTAAATTTTTATACCGCCCTTCTCCCAAAGGACTCAGGGTGGTGTACAGCCAGAATAAAATACAGAATATATACAATTAAAAGAAATTAAAATAAACTATTACTAAACGGCCGGTAATTTAAAAGATTTAAAAATTTAAAATATTACTAAAACCCCAATTTAAAATCAACTATTTATGCCAGTCCTGCTTGAATGAATAAATATGTTTTTAGCTCACGACGAAAGGTCCGAAGATCAGGCACTTGACCTAAGCCAGGGGGGAGTTCGTTCCAGAGCGTCGGTGCTCCCACAGAGAAGGCCCTACTCCTGGGGGCCGCCAGCCAACATTGTTTGGCGGACGGCACCCTGAGAAGGCCCTCTCTGTGAGAGCGTACAGGTCGATGGGAGGCATAAGGTAACAGCAGGCTGTAAACTTTGCAGATATGTAAACTTTGCAGATTAAGTACGTGGAAACACATCGGTTGCCTTATGAAAAATGTCATTTCTACTGAAGAGTGTTGTAGAGAAAGTCACATGTATAAAATAGGCTTCCACAGTCCATGTGAGTGAATTATTTGTGGAAATCTACTTTCACATTACATTTAGCAATACAAAATTAGTAATCACATAAATCAGACTCATTTTAGCCATAATATAATGTTTGCAATGTTTTCAGGGATGTGCCGTATACAAGTGTCTGAATTCTGCTATTGAGAATGAAAAGGCCAGAATCAGAAAATAAGCAGAAAGCAAAAACAGAACAAACCAAAAGATAAGGCTGAAAAGCAAGATTAAAGCAGAAATTGTAGCACTAAGCTATAGCCCTTTCCTTCATCTTGAAAACAATGGTCAGATATCTGTAGAGAATAGAGGTGGAATTGTCACAAAATACCTTTCATAATGCAAATGTGGGAAAATGGATCTACTTGACCAGCATTTGGCTTCACATTATTAATCAACTACTTTTTTCCCCATCATCTAATATCTAGCTTTTGCATTACTTGAATTTTGCATTGTACAAATGCTTTTGGAACAGCATGCTTGCTTTTTAACTAAAAATGTCTATTTGCATATATTGATATAACAGAATAATGGAGTTGGAAGGGACCTTGGAGGTCTTCTAGTCCAAACCCCTGTTCAGGCAAGAAATCCTATACCATTTCAGACAATTGGTTGTCCATTCTCTTCTTAACAATGTCAGTGTTGGAGCTCCCACAAATTCTGGAGGGAAGTTGTTCTATTAATTAATTTTTCTAACTGTCAGGAAATTTCTTCTTAATTCTAGGTTGCTTCTCTCCTTGGTTAGTTTCCATCCATTGCTTCCTGTCCTGCCTTTTGATACTTTGCTAAACAGGTTGACCTCTCTTCTTCTTTGTGGCAGCTTCTTAGATATTGGAACACTGCTACCACGTCACTCCTAGTCCTTCTTTTCATTAAACTAAACATCCAGTTCCAGCAACCATTCTTTATATTAGCCACTGTTCTTTGATTGGCAAAATTCTCAAGGGCTGAAATCAAAAGAAACTGGAGGCACATTAGAAAAGCAAAGTAACAAAGACAGATCACAAAATTACTTTTTGAGTGCCATTTTTGTGTAAAAGGGAAAATATAAATCAAATCATCAGAGAAATAATCCCTTGCTTTCCTTCGACAATATAATACCATTTTGTCAGGCTTATAACAACCCATAATATCTATGCTATACTCAAGAGACCTATGAACAGTATCTTCCAGATAGCCTTCTTTGAAATTCAGGAAAAAGACTAATATGTTGGCAGCCAAATACCATCCTACCTGAACATCAATACCTATTGTAAGAAAGAATGGCTATGGCCCAAAATAAAAAGACAATTTGCAATCTTGCTTACGTTTGCAATACCATTGATACTACTATCAATTGCACACATGCACACATTACATTTTAGCAAATGCAATAGCACTTAGACTTATATACCACTTTATAGTGCTTTACAGCCCTCTCTAAATGGTTTACAGGGTCAGCATATTGCCCTCAACAATCTGGGTCCTCATTTTATCGACCTCAGAAAGATGGGAGACTGAGTTAACCTTGAATTGGTCAGGATCTGACTGCTGGCAGTCTGCAGAGCTAGCCTGCAATACTGCATTCTAACCACTATGCCACCATGACTCAAAAATCCCAAACTCCAAGAAACAGAGTGACAACACTGATGTTGTGACCCAGACCCAAGTAGGTAGCAACAAACTCAGTCCGTGATAAAATAAACTTTATTCGAACAGCTGGGAATTACTTCATTCCCAGTGTCATGTAACTCAAAATAAAACAAAGGCCTCACAAACACACATTCTTCAGTTATCACAAACCTGAGTCCAATTAAGCAAACTGCCCTTCCTGATAAATGTCCAGAAGTCAGAGCAGAGAACGGAGCAAAGAATGCAGCTACAACATTGTTTTCCGGCAAGCTGAAACACCGGTGATGGTCTTGTTTTAAACCGTATGGGAGGGGCCAATCATTTCTTGGCCCCACTCCCAAGTTGTCCTCTCTGCTTGAGCTGCTCTTGCCTTTTGGCAGCTCTTCTCATGAGAGTATTAGGAACAGGCTCCTCCAGTTCCTCTTCCTCACTATTATCAGTCTCTGGAGGCTCAGGAGTCCGCACCTCACTTCCCGATGGCCCTGGCCTCACCTCCGCCTTATCACTGTCCGATTCCGTTGCCAGCACCTTAGGCTGCTGACGGACCACAACAACTGAATGTAACCTTGTCACACATCCATAAGCATCTGGTTCAGAATATGATGATGAAAACCGTGATGAAGCATGCAATGCAACATCACAACAAAATCCAAGTCATACATGCGTCCCAACATCAGACACATTTGTGATGATTTTACATTGTGATATCAGAAAACATATTATATCCTTTGTCCTTTCCCTATGGATACTTATATACATCACTTTCCCATAACCACTTGCCATAGGCATAACAATCATGAGACTTTCAGGAATCACGTTTAATTTCTTTTTACATGCATTTACCAATGGCAAATGTATCTGTATTAACTACTATAGATGGACTTATTCACACTGCTGAGTTACCCATTCAGGACAAATCACCAGGCATTTTTACAGGGAAGGAAAAAATGATATCACTCTGTATTAGGGTTTTTGTATTCTTGTTTTTAAGGAGGAATTGTTTTTTTTTCAGTTTGATTTGTGCCATTATTAAATCTCAAGTTTTATCTGTTATTTTAAGATCTGGGGGCAGGGTGTTTGTACACCATCCAGAGACCATTGGAGTTGGGAAGTTATAATAAATTTAGTAAATAAATGATTTGATTAATTAGTTAATTATTGCAGAGAAATTTACTTTTTTTCTCATATATCACCTTGAGCTATCCATTTTTGTCAGAGTGTTTTGTTTTTTGGCAGACTAACTGAATTGTTGGCTCCTTTGGAGAGGCAACTCTTTCCCCTTAGCTAAGTCAATAGGTCCCTAATGTCTTCGCAAGCTATTTTTATCAAGAATGCTATAATATTAGAAATGGAAGTTTGCAACCCTTCTATCTCAAGGGACTATAAAGACAAATAAAATCAAGCAGTATTGAACTTATTGCACGCACATTTTTAAAAAGTGCCCAGGGAAAAGTAACTAGCTTGGAGGAAAGGTAGTAAACACAGGCACATACATTTTTGCCAAGTTTTGAACCAGAAACCTATTCACAAGACAAATACAATGATCACTGTTATGTCACCACAATCCTAAAATAGATGATAGATAGATAGATAGATAGATAGATAGATAGATAGATAGATAGATAGATAGACAGACAGACAGACAGACAGATATCGGATGGATGGATGGATGACAGGCAGAAAGAAAGAGAGATGATAGCAGATAGAAGATAGATACAGTAAATGAGAGATGACAGATGAGATAGAGAGATGACAGATAGATGATAGATACATAGATAGATAGATAGATAGATAGATAGATAGATAGATAGATAGATAGATAGATGCTATATGCATACATAGAGA
This sequence comes from Ahaetulla prasina, assembly GCF_028640845.1. Lineage (NCBI taxonomy): Eukaryota > Metazoa > Chordata > Lepidosauria > Squamata > Colubridae > Ahaetulla > Ahaetulla prasina. The sequence continues at coordinate 93,818,455 of NC_080543.1, read as the reverse complement.
TATTCTTCTCTTGCCAACTGCCTCATTTAGTGAGAGTTTGAAATTACAATGCTATAAAAAAAAATCCAGCTCCTTGCATTTATAACCATTACATGAATGTAAACAGCACTTTTTAATGTTGCGACCAATGCACATTTATAATAATTTTTTTTTTTATTTATTTGTCACAACAGTATACATAAGTATAAGCATGAAATAACTATACGAATTGGATACAATGAAAGGGAACATTAGGACAGGAACGGTAGGCACGCTGGTATTCTTTTTTTTTTTATTATTCAAAAAGTTTTACAGAAAATTTTTCCCCCTTTCTCCCACCTCCCCTACCCCCTCCCTTCACAACCCCCCTCCCCCCCCGACTTCCCGGAACGAGCACAAGGTATAGTTAAAAATAAAACAAACATATGCTAAAAAAATTTCGTCCCAACTTAATTATACCCCTACAATCATCAATTCCTAACTTCCCCCGAAAACAATCAAAAATAATACATCATAATCATTCAAAAACAGTCTGATAACTCTTAGTCTGATATCTACGTTGAATATAGTCAATCCATTTTTTCCATTCCTTTAAGTATCTTTCTTGCGTATTGTCTTTCAAAAAGGCTGATATCTTCGCCATCTCAGCCAAATTGGCAACTTTCAATATCCATTCTTCTATTGTAGGTACTTCTTTTTTCTTCCAATATTGTCCTATTAGTAATCTTGCTGCTGTTATTAGATTTAAAATCAATTTAGTCTCAATTTAAAATCAATTTAGTCTCAATTACTGTACAGTCCGTAATAATTCCCAACAAAAAAAATTGCGGCAGGAACTTTATCTTCTTTTTCAAAACATTTTGTAAAATCCACCATTCTTATGCACGCCCCTTACAGACCTCTTAGGAATGGGGTGAGGTCAATAATAGATAGTCTTTGGTTAAAGATTTGGGGATTATGGGAAGAGACCACGGAGTCAGATAGTGCATTCCAGGCATTAATAACTCTGTTACTGAAGTCATATTTTCTACAATCAAGATTGGAGCGGTTCATTTTAAGTTTAAATCTATTGTGTGCTCGTGTATTGTTGCGATTGAAACTGAAGTAGTCTTCAACAGGAAGGACATTGTAGCAGATGATTCTATGAGTTAAACTCAGATCATGCCGAAGGCGGCGGAGTTCTAAATTTTCTAAACCCAGGATTTCAAGTCTGGTGGCATAAGGTATTTAGTTGTATTCAGAGGAGTGGAGAACTCTTCTTGTAAAATATTTCTGGACACGCTCAATTGTATTAATGTCTGAAATGAGGTGTGGGTTCCAGACAGGTGAGCTATATTCGAGAATTGGTCTAGCAAATGTTTTGTATGCTCTGGTTAGTAGTGTAATCTTTCTGGAGAAGAAGCTACACAAGATTAAGTTTACAACTCTTAAAGCCTTTTTGGCGATGTAGTTGCAGTGGGCTTTGGCACTTAGATCGTTTGATATGAAAACGCCAAGGTCTTTGACGGGGTGAGGGTCATCTATAAGGTAATGTCTATCGAGCTTGTATTTAGTGTTCTGATTCTTTTTTCAAATGTGTAAGACAGAGTATTTGCTGGTTGAGATTTGAGATTTGATGGTTGAGCATCACATGGTCATATGATCTTCTGCATGCTTCCCAACTGTGGTTATGATAAGCAGTGATAAAACACATGGCAGTAAAATTGCAAATCTGGTTACCTGAGCTCCTGCTTAATTGTGATGATGCTCTTAATGAACAAATGGGAAGTGATATCATAACTCCATCATAGTCATATGAATTTCTGCTTAGCAATCACAGAACTTAGTGATGGAATTGACAGTGCCAACTAAGCAAGAATACCTATAACTTTAGAAGAAATTGGAGACAGAGCATTAAGAAAAGAATTCTTATTTTAAAGCTAATTGTTGTACATAGATGTCCATGTATTTTAACTCTGCACTTATACATTCAATGTTTGTGTGGGTATTTCATTAACAAGTCCTCACCAGAAATTCAGATAATATCAAAAGCTCTAAGAAGATAAGCTAAGAATCATCTACATTCTTCACAGCAATGGATCTCTAACCCCAATGGAGTGGTCTTCCATGAGCTTAAAATGCTTATGACAATGAGGCAATCTCATTTTTTAAAAATAAATATTCAGCACAGATTTTCTGCAGAATTTGAACTAAAGTACTGTATGAGGGGTAGCTGAACAAAATAATACTCATATAAGACATGAAGGTCGAATTATTCATGATTTATCAGTATTTTCAACAATAGAGAAAAATAATTTCTATTATATTATAATCACAAAATTATACAAAAATCAGTAAAAAAAATCATTAACAAGACCATTTTCTACCACATTTTACTAATGCTTCTTAATTAACCTGGACTAAATTCAAAGTTTCAAACTAACCCTGACTTGTACCATCTTGCAGATTTTATTGAAGTTGACACAGCTTCAAATCACAAGATTGGTCAATTTGCTAAAATCCCTAAAGTTGCCTAACACCACTAGCCAAAAATGAGTATCTATGCATTTACCCATAGCCTAATTATTCACTTTTAATATAATCTGCATTGCTTTCCCAACTGACCAAGCAAAAGATAGAAGAGCTTTAATTTTTATTTAAGAAAAAGTATTATATTTTTAGAAATATAAGGCAGACTCTGAATGCTCTGAATGCTACATTCAAATTTCTTCTCTCTTGCGGAGGTCAAATGAAATGTTAATGCCACATTTCTGGATGGATGTGACCAAGAAAAATTATATCATCTGGTGTTAGCAATTTGGTACTACACAATTTTTCAATCCCATTTTTGATGAAACGAGAGTAAAAAACAGCCTTTCATTAATAATTACTTCTACAAATAGTTGTTTTTAATTATAATATGGTTGCAATCGATCATTCTACTTTCATACCTTCAGGTCTTCTAATGAAGACAAAGAAAAAGGAGGACAAGGAGGAGGGGGAGGAGACTTGTAGTCCTTGTCAAATGAATTATAAGCAAAAGCAATTAGAAGTTATCAGAAAAGTTAACAGTCAGTGGATGAAAGTCAGAGTCCTCTTATGGTTCAGTAACAAACTAATGAAGAGAAAGAATTGAGCAGAAAAAAAATTGTTCTTGTGACAGAAGAATGCAAACAGTGGAAAGTGTGCTGTGACTGGTATTTTTAAATTTGTTCCAAAATGATCTGAAAGTAAGGATGAGCCATGTGTAGGGAAGTCTAAGAATTCTGTGGTAGACAATCCCAGACGATCCAGGGTAAGATGAAAATTGCCCACAAGCCAAACCTAAAGTAATTCTTTTCTTCTTTTTTTTAAAAAAATATTTATTAATTTTCCAAACATTAAAATACACAGTATAAAAAGAAACATAATACACACAAAAAAATAAACAAACGAAGACAAACGCATCAAAATTACAATACTAGTAACAGCTTTTCTACATTGGTATCTCTATCCTATTGTGAATAGAAGTTAAGATAATTTAAACAAGGATGTAAGTTTAAGATATTTAGAAGTAGAATTTGTGTATAGAGCCTACAATAGTTTTTTTTCAAAGGGGTGGGAAAATAGAAACACGCAGAAGTGGCTCACTCTGTGAATACGTGCAACAGGGGAATTACCATTATGAAAAATACAAAATCCATGTTAAGATTAAGAAGGAAAGAATCTAAATAAAATTGTCAGGATCAAAAATCTTTTAAACAAAGGCATAATACAATCATACTTAGAATATTGTGTGTAATTCCAGCCATCACATATCAAAAATGATCCTGTGGAGGTGCCCGTGAGGCTCAGAACACCTGGAAAAGATGAGGCATTTCTTTTTCTGTTTTTGGGGAATCAAGATTTAAGATGGTCAAAGAGATAAGAAAAGTTCAGGAAAAAAACCAATAATGGGTTACAGCAAGTCTTCAGAGAACAAAGGTTACACATCTGAAAGCATCTGAGCCTGGAATAAAGGCAAGTAGATGGGGGTAATATTGAAGCTATAAATAGTGTCAAGAAAATAGATGTTTCATTCTTATCATTCAGTAATACTAGATAATATGAAACTTCAGGTCATTCAGTGAAGCGGAATTGCAATAAATACCTCTACAAAGGAAACATAGCCAAACAATGCAATTTATTCTTTGGTTTATTGTATAGGATAGGACATAAGGGATACAAATTGTAGGAAGGAGGTGGGAGGTTTTGGGGATCACCAAAATTGATGGTTTTCAAGCAATTAGGGGGATTAAGGAAAAAAACATTTGTATCAATATCATCTATATCATATCAGAAGAAATCATTTTTGAATGTCACCCACTTGAAATACATTTGTGTTATTCTCATGGATATATACCAGAATCTTATATAGACCTATGGTCTGATCCAACAAAACTCTTTTTCTTATGTTAGGAAGTATGTCAGAAATTATTTTATTGTAATTTCTAGTAGGTATACCATGGAGAACCAGTTCAGTATAGGGGTTGAAAAGGTTGGACTAGAGCTAGAGAAGCCCAGGTCAAGTCCATTCTCAACCACCGAGTGTTTTTGAGATAGCCCTCCTCTCAGCTCAACCTATGTTACAGGATTGTTGTTGGAGAAAATTGAAACTTTGAAGATGGGAGAACTATGTACTTTATGTGGTGTGAGCTAAAGGGTATATGAATCTCTAGGCCACATTGACTGTTGATGCCACCTCCTGCTTTCCATTTTTAGAAAAAGTTTTGCTTTCAGAAGGAGGGACAGCCTTGCCACTCCCGAATCTCTGATAACCTAGGCCAGAGTACCCTGAGCCTTATGGTAAAGTAGGCACTGCATATATACCACTTGGAGCTCCTGGAGGAAAAAAAGGATAAACATTTAATAAATAAAATATATATAATCCAGTAATGATACTGCTGGGCTCTTATGGGGAAAAACCTGGAAGTTTAAAACTTTGGTTTAAAAAAAGACATTAGGTCTACACTTCCTGTTTGATGTAACTTTGATATTTAGTTCAGTTACCACTTATCTTCCCAAGAAAACATCACCTGGCCCTTGCCTGTCCCAGATTAGATTAGATTAGATTAGATTAGATTAGATTAGATTAGATTAGATTAGATTAGATTAGATTAGATTAGATTAGATTAGATTAGATTAGATTAGATTAGATTAGATTTCCTTATTGGCCAGGTGTGATTGAAAACACAAGAAATATGTCTCTGGTTCACATGCTCTCAGTGTACATACAAACAAGTGAGAGGTCATAGATCGTAAACCATAGTTACAATCATTGATCATAAGATACAAACAACAGGTGATAAATCATAAGATACCAATAGGAAAAGATAGTAGGAAAGATGAGAAGATGAGAAAAGATGAAAAAGGAGAAGATGAGAAAGAGAGGAGATAAGAAGGATAACATCAATGCATCTTACTACATGGGCATATATTTATAGGATTAAAAGAGGGCAGTGAGAATTAGGTGTTCAGCAGTGAATGGCATGGGGAAAAAAACTTTGTATCTAGTTGTTTTGGCATGCAATGCCCTATAGGGGTGTCCTGAGAGGAGAATTTGAAATGGATGACTGGACATAATTAAGATTCTGAGAGAGTTAGAAAGTTTACAATCTAGACTATTTTCTTCATGATTAAAAAGTTTTTTTAATGAAAATGTCTATAATGCAACCTGCTTCTATTCTTTCAGAAACAGAGTTGAATAAAAACAACTTCCCAGCTTTATACTACGGCATAAAGACAATTGGTTTCAGCCCTGCCACCCTCCTTTTAAGAAATAACCTCGTAAGTGTTTAACAACATCTTGTTAGACCATAGATAGTTTAGTATAACTAGGCATCACAGGAAAATAATGGTTTTCCATTTATATGAGCTACCAATGCAGAGAAAAAGGATTATGTGAAATCAGCCCTCTAGCACAGAGAGATAAAAGAAATTTAAATGTATGTAATGTCTAGAGTAGTTAATTTTTCCTTGGAGATCAACTAAATCCTGAAGCCATGTGGTGTCCTGTTATTTCACCTAACCTCCTCCAGTTTCTGATGTAATTCCAGTCTTTGATCAGTCTTTTTTGCCCATTCAGGAATTTTTTGCCTCTTGTTCCATTTTCCCAGAGTTCTGCCTTTGTCTTTTTTTAAAAAAGAGAACTTTTTCCTCTCCAGGAGAAGTGAGGTGAGAGCAAGGTCAAATCTATCTGTGCCTGTATGCAAACAAAAAACCAAAAACCTTGCCCTTCTGAATGCGTATTCAGATTCAGATACTGCCTGGCTGGAAGGGTGAGTGGGTAGGAAGCTAACCTACTGTAATATCAAATGCAAAAATGTTCTTCTACCATTTTGAACAGATGTCAGATAGATTTTTATATTTGTCTACCTTTTTCAGGTCAAAACGTGCACAGCCTTCTCCTTGGAGCCCACTTACAGTCTATTCTAGAAAGACATATCCCAAGTTTTCTTGTCTTCCTGGACAGTTTTATACCAGCTGGAATCTTCTGATGGTAGAGTCTCCATCAGGCCAATATGGTCACTCCCTACTTTTAACACGAAGAAGTGAGCCATATAATAGGAAATTAGCCAACTGAATTTATTCACAGTTAAGTTTTATATTATCTGAAAGATCAAGGAAATTTTACTTCCCTGTTCCCTAGTCTGCCATTCAAGCTGCATGAGAAAGAATTAGTGTTATTATCATTTTGAAAGCAATCTGATTGTTAGCATACAGTGCTTGCCAATAGACTTGTATTTATAACACCTTGTCCCAGTGGTGATAACACATTTGCAAAAATTCTATTTTGTTACTGCTTTTGTCATAATAATAGAGGCACCTCCTTCTCGCAGCTAATCAGACTCCTTTCAATGATAGCATTCTGCCTGTATTGAGTTTTCATTTATTACTCATAACTTTTATGACACCAAACATGACTATCAATAATTATATTGATTTGGAGCACCAGTAATCATAACCAGGCAATTAGCCTTAATAATATTAATTGAGTTCCTATGAGTTAGTTAATAGTACTTCATAATGCCAGATTTTTCTTTTGATCATGGCAATAAGAATAAATTATCATTTTATTCTGTCTGTTGTTTTAAGCATGTTTGAGGAAGCATAGCTACCACATGGCTATATAACAAATTTTCCATAAGAAAAGAAGTCTGGCCTTCAAGTCTCCAGAGTCCTTCTTTGGCTCTCTTCCCCTCATTAAATATTGTAAATCAGCAGTATCTGATTGTATCTTGTTGGCTGTGACCCTCCAGTTCTGGCATTCTTGACCATAGATGGAGATTCATTTCTGATTGCTGTATGCAAGAATTTTAATTTACTTACATGTTTTTCGCATATGCAATATCATTTTTCTATATTTTTCTCTCCTATGTGAGACCCATTGTTAGTTTAAATGAACAAACATAATGAAATAGCACCCGGCAGACATAATCTTAAAATTTACAGTAGGGCTCTTCAATGTTTGGGATATTTGTGTATTTAGAACATTTATATAGCTTCCCATCTTATAAGCAACTCTGGGCAGCTCCCAATGCATTGTTTTCCATTCTTCACTTAGGCATATAATAATCTTGGCACACAGCACAGCCTTTTTTTCCTGCTCATACATTTCCCTGTATATTTTGTTTTTTCCCCAAGGTGCTTTTATGAAAGCAGTGTCATCTCTTCTGTAAATTGTGCATTGATGCATGATCCTAGATTGCCTTATAAACATCGCTGATACTGCACTGGGATGCCAAAAGCATTGCGTGAAGCAAATACAGAAATGCCATTTCTGAGAGATACCTCAGAAATGAAAAGGGCTCCTGTAATAGTTGTATATAGATGAGGGCCTCTGAGGCTTCAGAGAAGATTCCAAAAGGTTTTCAAATGACTTCCTTTTTGGAGTGTTTGAAGCAATAGAATTGACTTACTCTCTCCCCCCTCTCCCCACCATAATCTTGAATGTTGGCATGCAATTTATATATCAGCCTTCAATAAATTGCATGCCAGCACTCAAGATGGCAGAGGAGGGAGGGAAAGGTTAGAGACAGTAAGTCAATTCTGTTGCTTCAAACAGTCCAAAGAAGAAGCCATTTGATAACATTCTGGAATCTTCTCTGAAGCCTCAGAGGCCCTGAAATACTTTATACAAGGGACCAACTAGTATTGCCCATTAACATACACTTATAGGACAGAATGGAGGTTATTCATTATTCCTGGACTAAAAGCTCAAATTAAAAAGGAGAATAATTTGAAAAATAAAAGATTCAAAGAGAAAATAGATGGGATTAAAATAAGATAGAGAGAGATTATAGTCAATAAACAAAATGCATAAATAATTAAAAATTTGTTGCCAGCCAGATTTTTAAAAAAAGCCTTAACAGACTTCTCTTTATTTCAGTTTATTTCGGGGGTTTTCTTTTAGCTTTTTCTACTTCTCTCTTCTACATCTGTTTTTGTATACTTTTAATTGTGTAAACGTTATATTTTAATATTTTTTTAAAAAGTAGATTCCTGTTATTTTAAAAGTTTAATAGTAATTACTTCAATTAAAAAATAATGATAATTACATACCCACATACCCTTCTTGTATACCTCTCCACTTACTTCCTTACTATGTATGCAGTGGTATGGCAGATGATATCATGATGGCTGAATCAGACATTACCCAGTAATAAGAATGATTGTGAATATTTTACATACAACTGAAGGGAATTGCTGACCATTGCGCCCCAAATCCCAACTTCAGCAAATGGAATTGTATTATAGCATCTTCTGTCTGAGATGGATTTTATATGATTTCTAAATTTATAAGGCTGTCTCAGAACAAAATCACAGAAGGAAGGCTGCAGATCCATATTCAATATTTACCTAGAATAAACCTCATTGAATTCAGTAGAATTTTTTTATTGAGGAGAGACAGATCAAATTGCACTATTTCTATTACAACTGCTAAAATAATGTAACGTTGCTTAAATGTTGGTGTTTTGAGTGATTCTTTCTCCTTTCTGAGGGGAAATTGACCAACCAAATGAGACATACAGGCTCTTGCTAGATATGAAACTGCATGAGCTGAATGACTCTGAGTAGGAATAGATGTGACAAATCTTTAGCAACAGCTGCTCATTTTACAGCATGCAAATACAAGAAAACCAAGGCAATTTTCCAACCTAAGACATACATCTCTATCTGTTTTTCCAGACTGCTCACAAATTAGCTTGTTGCCTGTGTGTGGCAATGGTGGACTAAACCATATTCCTAAAACAGATCTCAACCTCTTTTGTGTCTCCATGGTATTTGAGAATTCCCAGAGCAGCCTTGGAATTGCATCATTTGGCTATTGGGTAGATTTTGGCAGCACAGTGGAGATCTGTAAGCTTTGAAAATTAACACAGCCATTTTGCTCCTTAACTGCAAAGTTCCCAAAGGAAGGGTCAAAGAACTTTTTTAAATCTCCAACATGAGTTGAAAAATGTGAGCCCACCACTTCACATGATGTCATAATAGCCCTATAGTTCTTCAGAGGTGAAAAAAATTGAAGGCTATAGACTTTTGATCAATAAGATAAAGTATACCTGTTCTGTTCCCCCCCCCCCACCTCTCCAATGAACACATGCCAGCCAAGGCTGTCTGCCAGCAATTTATTTACAATCGGCCGAGTGTCCTTTGGCAGAAAACAGTTCTGGCACCGTTTCTTCACGTGCCTGCCAAGTCTCTTATCAAATAGCAGAGTGCTGACAATCCGTTGCCAAAGCAACCAGGAGCCCGCAGAATAATCCAAAAGTTACTCACAAAGAAATCCCAGCCTTCAATCCAAGAGCATGAAGCAGTTCACCCTAGTAGCTTGTAGCTTTGTCCGATACAAGAGCCTACAGAACAACTCCACCCGCTTTTATCCCCTGCAGGGTGTGGCTCTATGACTCAGCACTCCCTGGGCCTGCCCCACCTCTTTCTCTGCTGCTCACGCCTATCTTGACGTTGCTGTCTTGGATCGAGCCAAGATTGGTCCTCAGCAGCTGGCTCTTGGGGCATTGCCAGGGAGGAGGAGGGGTCGGGGGAAAGAAGCCTTGTCAGCTCCTCCTCCTCCTCCGCCTGGCCTGCAGCTGGAACCTGGGACAGTGCCAGGGAGGAGGAGGGTCCAGGGGGGGAAGGAGGCCTTGTCAGCTCCTCCTCCTCACTCTCTGAGTCATCTGGCTCCAGGAGGCCAGGCCCGGGGGGCAGAGCCACAACAATACCATGAAGAACATAAGATGCTCAAGTCTGCCAATCCTGGCACATTCTTCAAACTACAGGTAATCCTTGACTTACAACCACAATTGAGCCCAAATTTTTGTTGCTAAGTGAGACATATGTTAAGTGAATTTTGCCCCATTTTACGACCTTTCTTGCTCCAGTTGTTAAATGATCACCACCCTTGTTAATTTAGTAACACAGTTTTCAGTGAATCTGGCTTTACCATTGAGCTTATTTGTCAGAAAAGGTGATCACATGACCCCTGGACACTGCAACGGTCATAAATGTTAGTTCCCAAGCATCTGAATTTTGATCATGTGACTATAAGGATGCTACAATGGTCGTAAGTCTGAAAATGGTCATAAGTCACTACCTTTACAAGACTTTTACATGTACACATAGCTCTGACTACATGGCAGATCTCATTTTATGTGTTGTTGCTTCCGTTGTGTAGAAATACAGGGCTTGGTTTGGTGGCTACTAAAACTACAGAGGATCTGGCTGAAAAGATTAATCATGAAAAAAACATATCCTTTGGCTCTGTCACATCAGTGAAATTGTTAAGGCAAAGTGGCCACTGAAGGAGCAGAGCTTTGATCAGTCTGATTTTGTTCATTTGGCATTGCCCTCTACCTAAAGCCTTTGTCCAAGGTGCAGGTCAGAGTCCAGCTAAGCAGCCTTCAATTGAAATGACAAATTTTATATCTTCTGCCCGGTTTCCTGCACTCTCGGATTGTTCAGTATATGTGGGAACGATCTTTCCCATGCTGTTCATTAAGCATGCCATTAATTTGCAATTATTAAATTCTAAACCTCACCTTTGGCCAAATTTCTATGGCATTCTTGTAATAAATGGTGTCAATGTCACATTTTACAAATGTCATCATATTGTTGGTTCTACCACCTGATTCCAGCTTGCTTGTTTTCCAAACAGAACATCTATCTGAAGGTTGAATAAAGAGCTTAAGTACATCAATTGAAGATAATGAACAGAAGCAAAAGGTTGAAATGAATGAATTCCTCTGTTCCTTTTATGTGGCCAAAGCTGCTGCAAGGTAAAATGAAGTTGAAATTATAGATTGCATTTGCCCTCTAAACAGGATTTGTTGTGATGAACCCTTCCGACTAGAGAGCTAGCTTGGTGTAGTGATTAAGGCACTAAGTTAGAAACTCAGAGACTGTAATTTCTAGTCCTACCTTAGGCACAAAGATGACATTGGACCAATCACTCCTTGTCTTTGGGAAGCAGGCAATGGCAAACCACTTCTGAAATATTGCCAAGAAGGAAACTGCAGGATCTAGTCCTTGTAGTCGCCAAAAATCAACATTGACTTGAATGTGCATACATGCACTCTTCACACTATTGATCCTATTTGTTTATTTGTTTACCCACTCACTATATTTGTATTTTCAGAACAGTGTGCATAGAATTACTTCCTTCCTCCATTTTCCCCAAATTACAGATAATCTCCATTTAGCAACCGTAACTGTGACCAGCAACTTAGTCATTAAATGAAACAATGACCATGCTTACTTTGCTTTACAGACCTGCAAAAGTCATAACTGCCAAGACTGGTCATAAAGTTACATGTTCATCTTCTCATAATTGTGAATTGTTGCTAAACAAGGAAGTCACTAAACAAAATCTACTTGTAACCCAGGGAGGTGAGTTGGGCAACAAACAACTTGTCTAAAATAACTAAAGGAACATCCATATCACTGCACGTACTAAAAGAAGAAGGGAAAAATTATACTTGGTTTCAATATGAGCAACTACATGCTAGATGGAAGGAAGATCAGAAAATTGGTATAGAGCAGAATGAGGGAAATTTGGTAAAGCAAATTAGAAATCAGTCTCAGGAGCATATAAAGAGATTGTATAATGTGTTACTTGAAATAGATTCTGAAAGGGACTTGGTAAAGGACTGTATGATAAAGTGGGCACAAAATTTTCAGGAGCCAATATTATTGGAAACTTGGGGAAAAATTTGGGTTAGAAATGTTAAATTCACGCAGGCACAGAATCTGAGGGAAAATTTTTATAAAATGTTTTATAGATGGCACTTAGATCCTAAGAAATTATTGTGTATGTACCCAGATATGCAAGCAAAATGTTGGAGATGTAATTGTGATGATGCTACATATTTTCATATTTGGTGGACTTGTAAGGATATAAAGGCCTTTTGGATAAAAATTTGGTGGATTTTACAAAATGTTTTGAAAAAGAAGATAAAGTTCCTGCCGCAATTTTTTTTGTTGGGAATTATTACGGACTGTACAGTAATTGAGACTAAATTGATCTTAAACCTAATAACAGCAGCAAGACTACTAATAGGACAATACTGGAAGAAAAAAGAAGTACCTACAATAGAAGAATGGATATTGAAGGTTGCCAATTTGGCTGAGATGGCGAAGATATCAGCCTTTTTGAAAGACAATATGCAAGAAAGATACTTAAAGGAATGGAAAAAATGGATTGACTATATTCAAAGTAGATATCAGACTACGAGTTATCAGACTGTTTTTGAATGATTATGATGTATTATTTTTGATTGTTTTCGGGGCAAGTTAGGAATTGATGATTGTAGGGGTATAATTAAGTTGAGACGAAAAATTTTTAGCATATGTTTGTTTTATTTTTAACTATACCTTGTGCTCGTTCCGGGAAGTCGGGGGGGGAGGGGGGTTGTGAAGGGAGGGGGGAGGGGAGGTGGGGGAAAGGGGGAAAAAAAATTTGTAAAACTTTTTGAATTAAAAAAAAAAAAAAAGGAACATCCATGGCTGAGGATGGACAGATATCTAATTCTTCCTAGTTCTGGTCCAATGTTCCCTTCAGAAAATTTCCCAATGATGGCTTCATGCCAATTAAAGGGAAAAAGCAACCCATGAAATCTGGATTGGAAATTATAAAGCCAAGTAGAAATCACTGGAGCAAAAATTGCTATTGATTTAATTTTATTTCCTGGATTGTGTTCTGAGGTTTAACTTTGAAGTCTGGATGCCTATGGCTTCTAAGAATGGCTGATTGAATTCTTTCTTCTTTCATTTTCCTTCTATTTTATTTATTTATTTATTTATTTATTTATTTATTTTGTCACAACAATATATGTAGGTATCATACAAAAAGATTATATAGTATATAAACACTTATATGAGTAAATTTAAGGAGGTATAAGCATATATATATATAGGAAGAAGAAAAGAAAAACAATAGGACAGGAACGGTAGGCACGTTTGTGCGCTTATGCACGCCCCTTATGGTCTTCTTAGGAATGGGGTGAGGTCAATAGTAGAAAGTTTTTGGTTAAAGCTTTTAGGATTATGAGAAGAGACCACAGAGTCAGGTAAAGTATTCCAAGCACTGATGATTCTGTTACAGAAGTCATATTTTCTGCAATCTAGATTAAAGCGGTTGACATTAAGTTTAAATCTATTAGTTGCTCTAGTATTATTGCAATTAAAGCTGAAGTAGTCTTTGACAGGAAGGACATTACAATAGATGATTCTGTGAGTTAAACTTAGGTCTTGTCGAAGGCGACAGAGTTCCAAGTTTTCTAAGCCTAGGATTTCAAGTCTGGTGGGATAAGGTATTTTATTGTTTTCAGAGGAATGGAGAACTCTTCTTGTAAAATATTTCTGGACACGTTCAATTGTATTGATGTCAGAGATGTGGTGAGGGTTCCAAACAGGCGAGCTGTATTCTAGAATTGGTCTAGCAAATGTTTTATATGCTCTGGTTAGTAGTGTGGTGTTTTTGGAAAAGAAGCTACGCAAGATTAGGTTTACAACTCTTAGAGCTTTTCTTGCTATGTAGTTGCAGTGGGCTTTGGCACTTAGATCATTTGACATGAAAACTCCAAGGTCTTTAACGGGATGGGGGTCGTCTGTAAGGTAATGTCCATCTAGTATGTACTTAGTTTTTGGGTTCTTTTTTCCTATATGTAAGACTGAGCATTTGCTGGTTGAAATTTGGAGCTGCCAATTATTAGACCAAGCGGTTAGATGATCAAGGTCGTTTTGAATGATAGAAGTATTGTCTGTGATGTTAAATAGTTTGACATCGTCAGCAAAGAGAACACAATTACTTGAGATATGGTCACAAAGATCATTAATGTATAGTATAAAGAGTGTTGGTCCAAGGACGCTGCCTTGAGGAACACCACTCTTGACAGGAACAGGATTTGATAAAGCATTGCCAATTTTGACCACTTGTTGTCTGTTAGACAGAAAAGCAGATATCCATTTGTGAAGGGGTCCTGAGATGCCATAGGATATTAGTTTTAGGAGAAGTTTATCGTGTACTACTGAGTCAAAAGCTCTGCAGAAGTCTATGTAGATTGCATCTATTGATTTGCCTTGATCCAGATTTGTAGTCCATATGTTTTTACAGTGGAGAAGTTGTAAGTTAAATGATAATTTTTTCCTGAAACCAAATTGTTTATTAGAGAGTAGGTTGTTTATTTCTAAGTGGAAGGTAATGGATTGGTTGATGATTGATTCCATGACTTTGCAGGTGATGCAGCAAAGAGAGATCGGTCTGTAATTTTCGACTAAGCTGGGGTCTCCTTTTTTGAAGATAGGGATGACTGTGGCTAGTGACCAAAGTTTGGGAAGAGAACTGGTAGTGAAAGCTTTATCAAAGATAATAGTTACTATATTGATGGAAAGTTTTTTTAAGAAGTATGCACATAGTCCATCGGGTCCAATAGATAGCGATGGTTTTAGGTTATGAAGGGCTTTTCCAACGTTATCTTTTGTGAAATCTATGTGTGTTAGGTCGTTGCACTCATTGTTGGTACGATTGGGGAATGTTGGGTATAAGTCGTTACTGTTAACAAAGACTGTGCCAAAGAATGTGTTGAAGAGGTTTGCTTTAACTGTTTCATCATTATATGACAAATTCCTTGTGTGTCCAATCACACTTGGCCAATAAAATTCTATTCTATTCTATTCTATATTCTTTGTCGTTAGAATCTTTTAGTGGTGGGATGAATCTCGAGTCTTTAAGTTTGTTGTTCACAAAATTATAAAAAGCATGATTAGAATTTGTGCGCAAGAGTTCTTCTTCTTGCTTGGTGTGGTAATTGGTGCATTCAGTTTTTATTTGATTGCATATATTTCTGTAGCGGTTTTTGAAATTTGCTACATAGCTCTTTTTGTTTCTTCTCCAGAGGGATTTTTTTTTTGATTGAAGCTTTTTTATTGATATGGGTAATTTGTTTTTTCTGGTTTTGGTGGTGGTTTGTGGTATGTAAAGATTAATGACTCTATTGACTTCAAGTAGGAAAACTTTATAGTGGTCTTCTGCAGTGATGAAGGTTGAGAACAGATTATGCCAGTCAAGAAATGAGAGGTCGTAGTTTATAAGGTCATAGTTGGCTTTTTTGAAATTGTAGTTTGGAATACCATTATTATGATGATTTATGTAAGGGCGTATACTGAGACAAAAGTCTATCATGCTGTGGTCGCTGTTCGAAAAGAATTCTTTTATTTGTAGTCCATAAATTGAGTTTGTGTTGTTGCAGAAGATGAGGTAAAGGCAGTTGTTGAGTCTTGTATTGTTAGTTACTAGTTGTTCTAGACCAAGGTTTGTAACAGCGTTGTATAGGGTACTATGGATGAGTTCAGTTGTACATTCATTTGTTATCCAGTTAATAGAAGGTAGATTAAGGTCACCCAGAAAGATGAGAGGATATGGGCAAGAGGTAACCCATATTAGTAGTGTGATTAACTTGTTTGCATGAGCAATGTCGTAGTCAGGGGCTCTGTAGCATAGTAAGAATCTAAGTGTGATGTTAAGGGACAGGTTGCATACAATAGTCTCAGGAAGAGAAAGTTTATGTGTAACTTGAATATTTTTTAGATTCAGTGACTTTTGTAAAAGATAGCCATTCCACCCCCTCTGCGGGTTTCGCGATCTGACCGAAAAACATGATACTCTTTGTTCGAAATAATGGAGTCAGGGAGGGATGAGTTCAGCCATGTTTCACAAACAAATATAATATCAAATGTACCAATGTTTAACAAGAGGATAAATTCAGGCAATTTATTTACAATGCTTCTTGCATTCATCAATTTGCATTTAAGTTCTGCAGTGTTTGTTTCCAATCTCCCATCATAAATCTCAACAAGCAAAGGAAAACAGCCTGTAATTAAAGACTTCAGAAGGAGCCCTTCTCACCATGTATGAATGGCAAGAAGTTAGTTTGACTCCTGACCCTTCAAAGAATCTAGAGACAGGATCTTGTGTTGAATGGTTTGTAGTTTTAAAAGTCTTTCTTCATGATTTAAAGTACTATAGAACTACGCAGTTTCAGCAATTAAAATACCACTGCAGTTCCACTCTCTCAGTAACCGCCTCACAGATCTAAAAGAAATATTCTTTCCCCTGAGAAATAATAAATCATTCTGAATGGACTGATAAGGAATGCACTAAAGATTTTGATGGGCTGTTGAATGGAAATAAAAGATGGGCAAAATACAAACATTTCTTCTGAGTTTGTGGGCAAAAAGCCCTCTCTCTATAATAAATAAATGTGAATGTATTAGTTTCAGTTTGCAGTTAATCAGTCTTTCAAAACATAAGAGGTGTTGCAACAAGAATTTCCTTTGTTTAGCAGAAGCTGGATTTAAACTGGGAGTTTAATGTTATGGCAGAGATACTGATGTTTTCAATCTGTTCCTTGATTGTACTATTTTGGTTTTATATTTATATAGTTGCTAACATGATTTGGGAAGAAGCGTAGGTTTTAAAATTGTTAATGCTTTGCAACTTAGTGTTAAAATTCTGGAATCTTTCCAAGTATGAAGTGTTTTTGGACTTACCAAATGGTCTGTGACTAAAAGATTGCTTTATTCCAGTGGAAAGACTCTGTTACCCCTGATTTAAAATTTAGAATATGAGACATAGGTTTAGCCCAGGGGTGAAATCTAAAAATTGTCCCTACCAGTTCTGTGGGCGTGGCTTAATTGGTGGGTGTGGCTTGGTGGTCAGATGACTGGGTGGGCGTGGCCAATAACAATAAATAATAAAAATAATAAACAAAGTATAAAAAACAATAAGAGGTACCAAAAACCAACTTTCACACTTTACACACACACAACACAACACAACACAACTGACTCACACACAATGTAAAAGCAGCTGCACTTCACACTTCACACAGCCACAAAAAGCTCAAAAATCAACTTTCACACTGTACATACACAAAATTGACACACACACACACACACACACAATACCACATACAGCTTTCTGAGATTTTGTGTGTTTGTGTAGTTAGAGTGAAACACTACAGAAACACACTAAATCTCAAAAAGCTGCACAAATATTTTATTTTATTATTTTATTTTATTTTATTGTGGAATTCAATTCGCAGAATTGCTCAGCCAGGCAGCATTAATCACTCAGTGGTGAAATAGATTAGCTAAATTTAGATTAGTTCAGTCTAGTGCTAAAAGCGAAACTGGGGCTTTCGGGCTGTGAGCAGAGCCATGAGGTTGATCAGTAATCAGGTAAGTGGCTTAGACTCTTTTAAAAGGAGTTTTTCTACTGTTCTGCTGATGTTCTGCTGATGAGGAACTCAGGTGAGATCCCCAGAATAGCCTTTAATTTTAATTTTAATTTTTAAGTTTAAAGGCTGCCGATCTCAGCTGAGGGGCGGGATCCTCAAAGGCTTTTTTTTACTTTTAAAGGCCTGTTTCAGCTGAAGCAAAACCGGCTTTTAAAAGTAAAAAAAAAAATCCTCTGCAGATGGTGCGGCTCAGCAGAGGCAGGGGGGCGGGACCAGGGATTTTTGCTACTGGTCCTCCGAACCAGCAGCCGCCATCGCTACCGGATCGCACGATCCCGTCCGATCCGGGAGAATTTCACCCCTGGTTTAACCTCTGGATATCATCTGACTTTTTACTGACATAGTGGAAAGTGCAGTCAATAGTTCCACATGTGTTTAAGGTTTAAGTTGCTATTTAATAATTGAGTTTTGGGTTTTATATTTTTTCATTATGTATATTTTGTCAGTTTTTCTGTGTCTATTTTTGTTTATGTTTCTTTTTTATATTTGGCTAATATTTTTTGGTTTTTGATAATGTTGGAAGAAATGTGCATCTGGGTTCAGTTCCAAGTGGGGAGAAAGACATTGGAAACATGGAGGCTGTTTGGAAAGAGGGTTTAATGGCAGACAGGACCACATGGGGTTTTTGGGTCCTGGGCAAATGAGCACATGGGTGAGAGAGAGAGAGAGAGAGAGAGAGAGATTTATACCCTCTCTTGGGCCACACCTTAGAGGTTCCTATTCCTATGTAAGGGCAGGTATTCTGATTGACTCCCATGGGGCCATGCAGGGGTAACTTTATAGGCTGTCTTGAGTCCCAGGCTTGGTTGAATCTTGCTGGGTGATGATGTAATGAAGAGGGTTGTGTTCTGAAAGGGTGTGGGCAATTCTTATTATGGCTTGATGGCTTTGTCCAGGTTTGGACTTTGAGTGAGGGCTAATCTGATCATGTCCTAAAGGTGAAGGTCTTTTGTTTTGTAGATAAACTGGCCCAGCCTTTTGTCTTGTAGATAAGTTGGCACCAAAATATCTGCTGGTGGCAGGGAGCTGAGGCTCTGAGTTTATATCTTTAGAAACATGTTTCTCCTTTAGGGAAAATATAATAGCCTGCCTTTTTAATATTTCCTAGAATATTTCATTTTTCTAGGAGAGGGGTGGGTACTAACCTTTTACAATACTAAAGCAGTAATATTTAAAAATACATATGTAAGTGCTAGGAGATCCCAAATAATGAATTGGATGAAAACTTTGATTTTCATTGTGTTGGGGAATATGATGGTTTTCATTTGCTCTTGCTCATGTAACATAGCATAAGGAAAACTCTTAGGCTACTGCTGAAATGAACTGACAATCCTAGGTCTAAGGATCTAAATTTAAGGATCTAAATCAGCAGTAGTCCTTTCTTGTTCCTCCACTAGTTTTGATTGTGATCCACACTTGACTCTGTCTCAGTGGAGAAATGGATATTACAGTCACTGCCAAAGGTCTTGCACATAAAAACCAGGCATCTCCTTACCACTCACATTCTAAGTGGAACCTGAAAGACGCAATGAGCATACTTGTATCTCTGGATTTGTGTACTTTGGAAGCAAATGTGAAGACCTAGCTCTTTGGAAATGGCTGTAATGCTGGGAAGAGTGAAACGAGAATAAGATAACCCAACCCAAGGTGGATGGACTCAGAGAGGCAATGACTATACTGTTGAAGACTTGAAACACAAGGTTAGGGATAGATCATTCTGGATAAAATCTACCTATTTGATTGCTAGCAGTTGAAAATGACTTGGCACATAAACAATCAATTTTGCTGCAGCAATCTAATATGTGAATCTCTCTGGAAATCTTTTTGGGTGAATTTTTCATATCCATTTCCAGAAGGAAAATGTTATTTTTAATAACAACAGCTGCCTAGATAAAATTATGTTTAATGAGTGAGGCTGGCCAATAAAATTGTGCTCCTTTGGCGTACACCCTACCAAAACCTCAATAGTATCAAGTTATTAATCAAATTTTCATGAGAAACCTAGTTTAACTTTATACTTGAAAAAAATCATTCTAAAATAATTAGAGTCCTAAAAGGTATAGCTATGTACCTTTAGTTTCTTTAGTCCCTTCTTGTATCTACCTATAGCTCTTCTTTGGCAATACATGTCAACTTTGAAACATGAGTCACACTACAGGTCAATTTTCTTATTTCTATGTCTTATTTATAAAATTACATCAACTGTGGGAGATTAAATTATGAATTTTATTTAATGTAACATATGCCCTGGGCATTTACAGGATATTTCAATGGCTATTTATGTTTCATCAGAGAAGTTTCTATAGTTGCAATAGGTATGCATTAACGAGCATAGTTAGAATACTAAAAAGGGTTTGCTGACATGGTTACAACACTGTAAGAAGGCAGGACAAAAGAACTGAAGGTCTCCAAACAGCTTAGGTAGAAATGTAGAACTGATACAAAGGCCTGGTCTACCAAACAAAAGCACTGATACAGTTTAATTTATTTATTTGATTTGTCAAGTACGTATTAGATAATATATATAGATATAAACATGAACTGAATACATAAAATGAATACAAATAGAGGAAACATTAGGACAGGGATGGTAGGCATGCTGGTGCTCTTATGTACACCCCTTAAAGACCTCTTAAGAATGGGGTGAGGTCGACAGTAGACAGTCTAAGGTTAAAGTTTTGGGGGTTTGGGGAAGAAACCAGAGAGTCAGATAGTGTATTCCAGACATTGACCACTCTGTTGCTGAAGTCATATTTTCTGCAATCAAGTTTGGAGCGATTCACTTTAAGTTTGTATCTATTGTGTGCTCGTGTGCTTTGTGGTTGAAGCTGAAGTAGTCATTGACAGGTAGGACATTATGAGCTACACTTAGGTCATACTGAAGGCAGCATAGTTCTAAATTGTCTAAGCCCAGAATTTCATGTCTGGTGGCATAAGGTATTTTGTTGTGAGCAGAGGAGTGAAGGACTCTTCTTGTGAAATATTTCTGGACACGCTTAAATGTCTGATATGCAGTGCGGGTTCCAGACAGATGAGCTGTATTCGAGAATTGGTCTAGCAAATGTTTTGTATGCTCTGGTTAATAGTGTGATATTACCGGAGAAGAAGCTACATAAGAATTACGTAAACTTTTAATGCCTTTTTGGCGATGTTGTTACAGTGGGCTTTGGCACTTAGATCATTAGATATGAGTACTCCAAGGTCCTTGACAGAGTGAGGGTCGTCTACAAGGTCGTGTCCACTCTGCTTGTATTTTGTGTTCTGATTCTTTTTGCCAGTGTGTGAGACAGAGCATTTGTTGGTTGAGATTTGGAGTTGCCAATTGTTTAACCATTCAAGGTCTTTTGAAGGGTAGCAGCATTTTCAGTGGTGTTAAATAGTTTTACATCATCGGGGTGTGTGTGTGTGTGTGTATTAGTGGGGTAAAAAAGTATTTAGTCAGCCACCAGTTGTGCAAGTTCTCCCACTGAAAAAGATGAGAGGGGCCTGTAATATAACAATTACACATACACATACACATACCTATGATAACACATAGGTATACCTCAACTAGGAGAGACAACATGAGAAAACACATCCAGAAAATCACATTGTCTGATTTGTATGTATGTATGTAGGTCTTGGCATTTTTGGGTCTTTTCCCATGTAAGGTTGAGAGTATCTTGGCGATGTTTCGACGAGGCCTCACTCATCATCTTCAGGCTGATGTCTTTGGCTTCGTGCTTCTGATACCAGCCTGAAGATGATGAGTGAGACCATGTCGAAACTTCACCAAGATACTCTCAACCTTACACGGGAAAAGACCCTACATATCTATACCCGTGAAAACCTACAAAAACATATATATACATTGCTCCCAGAAGCACGAAGCTGAAGCCTGAAGATGACAAATGAGACTTCGTCGAAACGTCGCCAAGACACTTCCAATTTTACGCGGGAGAAAACCCGAATAACCAAAGATCTACATACAAACACCCGCGAAAACCTCAGAAAACATATATATATATATATGTAATATATATATTACATAATAGCAGAAGTATAAATCAGTCTTCCCAAGTTGTTTCCAAATAAAACTTTCCAAATTCCAGCCAAATAGCTAATCCCCAGGGGGATGGGGCTGTAGTCTAAGATATCTGGACTATATCACCCACTTTACTTCAATGCAAATCTGTACTACTTTTCCCCAGCTGTTGGTCCTTGGCTCCAATTATCCTTCACTGTTGGAGATAGGACTTAAGGGAGCTGTAGAATATCACCTTGCCTATTTCAGAGCTGATAGTGATAACAGTAGGATGATCCCCATGAGGAAATACAAAGCAGTTCTTGGAAGAGTCAGAAATGCATACTTGCCTCACTCAAATGTTCCCTTCTATGTTCTTAGCTCTTCAAGGTAGGCCAGGTCAAGAAACAGGTTGGATTCCAGGAATGCTATTTACTGTATTGTAGTAAGGTAAATAACAGAATCTTGAAATATTCTTCAAGTTTTCTCTCTCTGTCTCATCTTATTCTAAACAAAACACACTTTATACTATACATTAATGATCTTTGTGACCACATCTCAAGTAATTGTGTTCTCTTTGCTGATGATGTCAAACTATTTAACACCACAGACAATACATCTATCATTCAAAAAGACCTTGATCATCTAACCGCTTGGTCTAAAACTTGGCAACTCCAAATCTCAACCAGCAAATGCTCAGTCTTACATATTGGGAAAAAGAACCCAAAAACTAAGTACATACTTGATGGACATTACCTTACAGACGACCCCCATCCCATTAAAGACCTTGGAGTTTTCATGTCAAATGATCTAAGTACCAAAGCCCACTGCAACTACATAGCAAAAAAAGCTCTAAGAGTTGTAAACCTAATTTTGCGTAGCTTCTTTTCCAAAAACACCACACTACTAACCAGAGCATATAAAACATTTGCTAGACCAATTCTAGAATACAGCTCACCTGTTTGGAACCCTCACCACATCTCTGACATCAATACAATTGAATGTGTCCAGAAATATTTTACAAGAAGAGTTCTCCATTCCTCTGAAAACAACAAAATATCTTATCCCACTAGACTTGAAATCCTAGGCTTAGAAAACTTGGAACTCTGTCGCCTTCGACAAGACCTAAGTTTAACTCACAGAATCATCTATTGTAATGTCCTTCCTGTCAAAGACTACTTCAGCTTTAATTGCAATAATACAAGGGCAACCAATAGATTTAAACTTAATGTTAACTGCTTTAATCTAGATTGCAGAAAATATGACTTCTGTAACAGAATCATCAGTGCTTGGAATACTTTACCTGACTCTGTGGTCTCTTCCCATAATCCTAAAAGCTTTAACCAAAAACTTTCAACTATGGACCTCACCCCATTCCCAAGAGGACCATAAGGGGCGTGCATAAGCGCACAAACGTGCCTACCGTTCCTGTCCTATTGTTTTTCTTTTCTTCTTCCTATATATATATATATATGCTTATACCTCCTAACATTTACTCATATATGTGGTTATATACTATATAATCTTTTTGTATGATGTTGTGACAAAATAAATAAATAAATAAATAAATAAAATTAAGGTGTGGATTTTTTTCCTCCTTAGAACTCTGTAACTTTTTCTACTATCCCTCCCTTAATAGCTCATACATTCCTACCTTATCCCCAGTGTCATGTCTAAATTTCCTTACATCTACAGTTAGATCTTGAAAATGATAACAGGAAGCATAAATGCTGAATCCTGCATGTTATGAAGCTATCTATAGTATAAAGGAGCAGGTCCTTGCCCATTACTGAGATGAAACTCTACTGACTCTTGAGTCAGCAGAAAACTAATTGATTGTATAAAACAATCAAAAAAGTAGAATCATGAAATTTTTTGTCCCCATTGCCAATTCCTGTCCTCAACTGCCTTTGTTTCAAGTCACTGCAATATTGTGTATTGCCTCCAAGATAATGAGTGAGAAAGTCCAAGAGATTCTATGTTTAAACTGCCTTTGGATGATACTAAGAAAAGTATGGAAACCTTATTTTAACACAAATACAACTAGGGACAAGTCAAAACTGCTTCATTTGTGAGCTGATGGCAAAACAAAGACAACATAAAAACATGGCAGAACAAAGATGTTGCAAGTAAATTTTAAGTTGTAAATGAATATCAAGCTTCAAAGAGTTTAAAAAGTTAGTATTTATAATACAAAATTTGGTTAACTTAAAATCAAGCAGCATGGGAACATCTGGATGTACTTCTGAAAATATTAGATATTTTATAAAGGTAAATGTTGTTAAATGTATTATATAAATGTAAATTCTTGCTTTCTTAACTTTCAGCCTTTTAAAGTAATTGTTTTCAGCTAGCCATAATATTTTTCTTTCTGCTTTGAAAGTTTTGACTTGATTTCTGACCATCAGGAGCTATCAGGTCAGTATGGCAGAGTAGTTAATTATAGTATCCTGAGAAGACTACGGAGAGCCATACTCGGTTCCCTAGTCAATCATAAAGCTGATTAAACAATTTTATTCCAATCACTAATTCTCAGTCTAAGCAACCTTACAGATTGCTTAAGAATTAAATGGGATGGGGAGAATCAGGTATACCATATGAGATCTTGGGACTCATTGGGAAGCTGTTCATTTGGATCTAGATCCTTGATGGCGAACCTATGGCACATGTGCTATAAGTGGCATGCAGAGTCATCTCTCCAGGCATGCCAACTGTCACCCGTTGCTCTTCCGGGTTCCGGTGTACACATGCATGCCAGCCAGCTGATCTTTGCTCGTGCATGCGCACCAGAAACCAGAAGACCAGGTGACCAGCATGCATGCATGCGACGTAGACCTGGTCTTCCAGTTTCCAGTGCTCCCGCACATGCTGTTCCGTTTTCCAGCGCTCCCCTACGTGCTTGCTCCCATTTCAGCACTTGGTGCCGAAAAGATTCACCAACACTGCCCTAGATCACATTTATTCTCAAAGCAAATTAGTTTGCATTAGTAAGTCCTCTAGTGGCCTCAATGGAACTAGGAATACCTTCACCCTGGTTGATACTCTGGAAAGCATTTTTCCTGATAACATTACTGCAGCAGGAGGCTATTCATTAGCCGATGGAGAAAAGGTTCATTGCCTCTGCCCCTGAGAGCATGCCGGGCTTATCTTGGCTTTTAAAAGGAGACGCAAACTTTAGCAATTGTTGCAGTGCACACTGAAGTATATGCAAGACAAGAATTGGAAAGACATATTAATTTGGAAGCATAAATAATTCAGTGGCTTGGATGGCTTTGGCTTACTCCCACCTGCTGTTTGAGATAGTGGTGATGGTTTTTTACAAAAGAGGCTTACAGTGCTTTAAAACATTAAGTCAGCCTGCTGTGTGCTGCAGTTATTCATATCATTTTGCAATATTGCTTGTTTTGTGAGGTATCTTGTGATCTCCCAATAATCCCTCTCTCTTTAAAGTCTGATTCCTGTCACTAGGTTGTGTGTGTAAACTTCCCATAGCACAGAAAGGATTTCATCAACCCTCTTTCTGTTGCACTAATTTGGTTGAACTAATTAGGAAAAAAATGGGCAAAAAAGTCTGAAAGTTCTCCTTTTTTCAGTTTGGCACCAAAAGCTTATTTGTGAAGACATTTAAAACAGGCAAAATTCCCCTCAGTGCATATTTTATATATAATTGACTAGTTCTAATGAGATTCAGATGATCCTATTTGGGGAACTCAGGATAAACCCCACATAAAAATCTACCGCAAGCTGCAGGCTTTAAGAGAGCTGCCAGACAAGGGATGTTAAGGAGGATAAAATGAAGAAAAATCTCAGGCTTTCCCAATGAATGGAATAAAGGACTAGCTTTATTTCATGAAACTTATATATCTTTGTTACCAGAATAGCAGTAAAATCAAATAAGACGAGGAAAAAAATGCCTTTATTAAACTTATAACAAAGGCTTAATAGAACATGCAGGGAAGTAAGAAATTAAGAGGGTTTTTTTACAAAAAGAAAAAAATAGCAGCAGCAATAAGACTTACATACCACCCATAGTGCTTGATAGCACTCTCTGGGCAGATTACAAAGTCAGCATATTGCTCCCAACAGTTTGGGTCCTCATTTTATCGACCTCGAAAGGATGGAAGGCTGAAAAAACACTGAGCCATGTCAGGATCAACCTCCAGCCTATGGACAGAATTTGCCTGCAATACAACATTCTAACCACTGTGCCACCATAGCTTCTCTCTAGCTAGCCTATCCATCACTTTCCTAATGGGATGAATAGATTCATGTTCCAGAATAAATGTTGTTATGAGGCTTATAGCTTTTGATTCAGGGGGCAATATGGTGACCAGTAGTCAGTGAAAACCACATTGTCCATAAACTTTGCAACATCTTTTTAAAGCTATTCAGGTTGACAGCTATTATATGAGCATCAGTTGCTACTTCTGTTCTGCATAAGTAGGTATTGTAAAGACTAAACTGACACAGTTCTCTGGATTTTAGACAGGAATTTTACTTTGATTGGGAGCTGCACAGAGTTGGCTGAAAGATAGGTAGTTAAAGATAGATAGTTAAAGATAGGTAAAACAAAATAAATTTTTAAAAATACCTGGGAATATGGGGTTTAGGAGCAAGGGTGAAATGCTCCCAGTTTGGACCGGATCGGGTGATCCAGTAGCGATGGGGGCGGATAGTTCGGAGAACCAGTAACAAAAATCCCTTTCCCCCCGCCCATGCCCACCCAATTGCCCAGTCCCCATTTGCCTACTTGGTGCTTCTTATGACCTCACAAAGCCTTGCTTCGGCTGCTGCATTCAATTGCATCAGCTAGCAACTGAATCTACCTGCCTGCAATCCATCTCATCGGTGAGCAACTCAATCTGCCTGGCTCCAATTGGGTAAGTAACTGGGGGGGAAGCTTTAAAAAAATAGTTAATTGGGTTGCTTTTTTTAAGGAGTTTTATTTTATTTTTTAGACAGCAATTTAAAGTTAAGGAAGTTTTAATTTAGCTGCTTTTATCTAAAATATAAATAAAATAAAATAAATAAAATAAAATAAAATAAAATAAAATATTTGTACAGCTTTCTGAGATTTGGTGTGTTTCTGTAGTGTTTCACTCTAACTACAGAAACACACAAAATCTCACAAAGCTGTATGTGGCATTTTGTGTGTGTGTGTGAGTCAGTTGTGTTGTGTTGTATTGTATTGTGTGTGTGTGTAAAGTGTGAAAGTTGATTTTTGAGCTTTTTGTGGCTGTGTGAGGTTTCTGCTTGTTGCAGGGGCTATTTTGGGTGAAGTGCCGCTGCTTTTACATTGTGTGTGAGTCAGTTGTGTTGTGTTGTATTGTA
Source organism: Ahaetulla prasina (assembly GCF_028640845.1). Lineage (NCBI taxonomy): Eukaryota > Metazoa > Chordata > Lepidosauria > Squamata > Colubridae > Ahaetulla > Ahaetulla prasina. The sequence goes on along the minus strand of NC_080543.1, from coordinate 93,791,350 downwards.
TTGTGTGTGTGTGTAAAGTGTGAAAGTTGATTTTTGAGCTTTTTGTGGCTGTGTGAGGTTTCTGCTTGTTGCAGGGGCTATTTTGGGTGAAGTGCCGCTGCTTTTACATTGTGTGTGAGTCAGTTGTGTTATGTTGTATTATGTTGTGTGTGTGTAAAGTGTGAAAGTTGATTTTTGATACCTCTTATTGTTTTGTGTACTTTGTTTATTGTTGTTATTATTTATTGTTATTCGCCACACCCACCCAGATACCTGACCACCAAGCCACACCCAACAATTAAGCGATGCCCACATAAACGGTAGGGAAAAATTTTAGATTTCAGCCCTGTTTAGGAGCCTGGGATTTGGTTCATGAGGGAAGAAAGATAAAATAAATTCCATAGCATTGCTGACCAAACAGGCATTTTTTTCTGTTTTCTCTTCAATTCATGAAGTATTTTAAAATAATTACTAATAATAATGATAATAACAACAACAACAACAACAACAACAGAGTTGGAAGAGACCTTGGAGGCCTTCTAGTCCAACCCCCTGCCCAGGCAGGAAACCCTACACCATCTCAGACAGATGGTTATCCAACATTTTCTTAAAAATTTCCAGTGTTGGAGCATTCACAACTTCTGCAGGCAAGTCGTTCCACTGATTAATTGTTCTAACTGTCAGGAAATTTCTCTTTAGTTCTAAGTTGCTTCTTTCCTTGATTAGTTTCCACCTATTGCTTCTTGTTCTACCCTCAGGTGCTTTGGAGAACAGCCTGACTCCCTCTTCTTTGTGGCAACCCCCGAGATATTGGAACACTGCTATTATATCTCCCCTCGTCCTTCTTTTTATTAAACTAGGCATACTGAGTTCCTGCAACCGTTCTTCATATGTTTTAGCCTCCAGTCCCCTAATCATCTTTGTTGCTCTTCTCTGCACTCTTTCTAGAGTCTCAACATCCTTTTTACATCGTGGCGACTAAAATTGAATGCAATATTCCAAGTGTGGCCTTACCAAGGCATTATAAAGTGGCACTAACACTTCACGTGATCTTGATTCTATCCCTCTGTTTATGCAGCCCAAAACTGTGTTGGTTTTTTTAGCAGCTGCTGCACACTGCTGGCTTATATCTAAATGGTTGTCCACTAGGACTTCAAGATCCCTCTCACAGTTACTACTATTGAGCAAGGTACCACATATACGGTACCTTTGCATTTTGGGTTTTTTTGCCTAAATGTAGAACCTTACTTTTTTCACTGTTGAATTTCATTTTGTTAGATAGCGCCCAATGTTCAAGTCTGTCAAGATGCTTCTGTAACTTGAACCTATCTTCTGGAGTGTTGGCTATTCCTGCCAGCTTGGTGTCATCTGCAAATTTGATGAGTTCCCCATCTATCCCCTCATCCAAGTCATTGATGAAGACCAGGTGGATGTAGTTCCGTTGAGGACTACACGTTGAGTGCAGTTGGTCAGCCAGTTACGAATCCATCTGGTGGTGGTGCTGTCTAACCCACATTTTTCTACTTTATCTAGTAGTAGGTTATGGTCTACTTTATCAAATGCTTTACTGAAGTCCAAGTAAATTATATCGACAGCATTCCTCTGGTCTACTAATTTTGTCACTTTGTCAAAGAATGCAATAAGATTAGTCTGGCATGATCTGTCAGACAGACAGATCTGTTGACAAACCCATGCTGGCTTTTGGTTATTACTTTGTTTGCTTCTAGGTGTTCGGTGATTTGTTGCTTGATTATCTTTTCCAGAATCTTCCCCGGTATTGAGGTCAGGCTGATAGGTCTGTAGTTTCCTGGATCTGATTTTTTTCCTTTTTTGAAGATGGGAACTACATCAGCTCTTTTCTAGTCCTCTGGCAGCTCCCCTGTGCTCCAGGATCTTTGAAAGATATAGTTCAGTGGTTCTGAGATCTCATCTGCCAGTTCCTTCAGAACCTTGGGGTGTAATACATCCGGTCCTGGTGATTTGAACCTGTCTTGGGTAGACAGGTGTTCACTTGCCATTTTCTTCCCTATTTTAACTTGTGTTTCTAATCTGTTTTTTGTGGTGCTGTTTTTGATAGGTTGGATTGTTTTTTCCTTTTGTGTAAAGACAGATGCAAAATATGAGTTAAGTAGATCTGCTTTCTCCCTGTTGCTTGTCATCTTCTTGCCACTTTCTCCCAGCAATGGGCCAATTGTTTCCTTGACTTATGTCTTCAACATAAATTGATCTAGTTACATAATTTGAGAATTATAATAAATTATAAATAAAGATAGGAGGAATTGTCCAAATTCTATAGGTTTGTGTCTAGGAAAGGTTATGGAAAACTTTAAAATTTGCTGAGACATTCAGGGCACATACTGAATAATTCAGTAACATTCAGTTTTTCATTTGAAGGAATTATAGGGAATGCTCAAGTTTTGCACCAAATATTAGAGTTCAAAGCATTTCATCCATATGATCTCGGCATCTTTACTAGAACAATCCTATAAAGCAGAACTCTGTCCACTGTCTTTATACTGCACAGTGCAAATGAAAATAGGAGTCAAACAATAGTTAGATTAAGGCCTCTTAGTGAATTCTATATCAGACAACTGACCCAATTATTTCTTTGTTTTAAATATACTTAATATTTCTCACTGGGGAGTGATTTCTTCCTTGCTAAAGGTCTTCAGGCTAAGCACTGCTTAGAGAAAAGTGAAAAATAAATATAACAATTACAAATATAAATAGAGAGTAATAGCTGAGTTTTGCTATCAGCTGGCAAGTCAGAGAATAATTGTTATGAGCAAAATTAAGAGAAATCTACCAGGTCCAGTTAGGAAGCATGTAAAGTTTTTTGAAATATCAGAATAAATAAGAGTCTCAGGTTAACTGCTTCTTTTTTTTTCTATAAATATCCTTGAAAAGGTATTGGCTAATTAATCAAATCTCCCTTTGTAGGGTTGAACTATGTGACTTACTCTAGGTGATTTTCTACAGTGCCTGTTGGAGAACACCTAGGATTAATAGCAATCACTAGCTTACACCAGAAAGCCCAGGTATCTTGGATGAACAGAGTTCCATTTTCCCAAGGAAAAGAGACAGTTGCTTCAGTGGTGAAATCTAAATTTTTTTACTACCAGTTCCATGGGCATGACTTGGTGGGAGTGGTGTCGCTTGGTGGATGTGGCTTGGTGGGCATGGCAGGGGAAGGATACTGCAAAATCTCCATTCCCACCCCACTCCAGGAGAAGGATACTGCAAAATCTCCATTCCCATTCTACTGCAAGGTAAGGATACTGCAAAATCTCCATTCCCACTCTGGGACCAGCCAGAGGTGGTATTTGCCAGTTCTCCAAACTATTCAAAATTTCCACTATCAGTTCTCCAGAACCTGTCAGAACCTGCTGGATTTCACCCCGAGTTGCTTGCTGCATTGTGCAATAGTCTAACTTTGACTGCATCTTCATTGCTTTCAGCCTCCAATTACAAATAGTTGAACTTTCCATTAGTTTTTCAATAAGAGAAACAAGCTAAGGTAACTGGACTGAAAAAGGCTTTGAGAAGCCAGAGAATGAAAAATTGCCAAACAATTATTCACTTCTGGGCAATAAATGGCAAGTTAAAGACTGTTCTACTAAGAGTAGCAGAACCATAGCAGAATGAAGAGCTGGCACAAAATCCTGCTCTTCATAATTTCTTTCCAGAGAAAGAAAGGATTTGCGATCACTCTCAATTGCTTCAGACAGCAGCACCTCTCAAGAAGGCCACAAGGTAGAGTCGTCTCTGTTAGGTTTAGAGTTCTGGGGAATGAGAATCATCTTGCTCCAATGATAGTTGGCATGGCTGGCATCTTCATATATTTCTTTTTTTAATCACTTTCAGAAATTGACTTTCAGCTATTAGGAACCGTTGAATTGACAAGTCTCAAAACACCAAATGAGTTTTCTTCAGTTCTTAGCAAAAGCACAAGTTTAAGAAATTTATTTGTTTGTTTGTTTGTTTAGAATAGGAGCAAAGCATGATTAGAATTTTGATTCTGAAAAGCTCTAAATGAAATAAGGGTCTCTAGGATTTGAAATAAGGTTTTGGTATCAATTATAAGAACCTTTCCCACAGGAAATGCTTATTGTTAATTGTTTTATAAAAATATGATTGAATGAGATTTTGAAGGTTTCTAAATCTATGGATGGATTGTGCTTAAAATCAGTTATCAAAAACAAACCAGTTTTACTGCAGAAAACTGACACTGATCTGAAAGTGTTTTAAAAATGACAGGTTACAAGAATGACATGGAAAAAGATGTAAAATGGGACATACAAAAGAAACTGGCTGATATCGTAATACCGTATATACTCGAATATAAGCCGATCCGAGTATAAGCCGAGGTCCCCAATTTTACCCCAAAAACTGGGGTAAACTGGGGACTCGAGTATAAGCCGAGGGTGGGAAATGAGGCACCTACCGGTTGGGGAAACCCTCCCTCCCTCAGCTGAGAAGGCTGGCGGCTCCCCCGCCCCGCCCTCTCACTGCACCGTCCGGTAAAATGTGAAAAAAAGAAAAAAAAAAAACTCGAGTATAAGCCGTATATACTCGAGTATAAGCCGAGGGGCTTAAAAAAAAAAAAAAACTCGAGTATAAGCCGTATAGACCCGAGTATAAGCCGAGGGGACGTTTTTCAGCACAAAAAACGTGCTGAAAAACTCGGCTTATACTCGAGTATATACGGTAATTAAAAGAGCTATACAAATAACAAGCTAAGAGAATAACCTGGATAATCTCCCTATAATGGATTTACAAACAAACAAAAAAAAGCTTACTAAAGATTTGGAGAATTTTGTGAGAAAGGAGAAAGAAAACAATGAAAAGAAATCAAGTTCTAGGACATTTTTTTTTATCCTACCCTCTTTTCCCAGGACTTATTGCCTTCGTTTTTCATTGTCTCTCTTCTGCAAAATAAAATGCAAACAGATAGCTCAAGAGACTAATATTCTGAAGTTATTATTCTTATGACTTTGCTTGCACATATATACAGTAACTAGTTTTTGGTTAGTAAATGTAATACCTCTACTTGTTTCTTGGATCTTTAAAAGTTGTTGCTGTCATACCATATTGCTGCTGAATTATTTTCTACAATATTTGATAATATTGAATTTAGCCATATCAGACAATGATTGCAACCTAGAGTTTTCACATTTTGAATCACTAATTAATGGTGAACTATAACAACTTCACAAATGAAGTTGTCCCAGGATAATGTTCCAAGAGCCAGTGTGAGTCCAGTGTGAGTCAATCACCAGTTGACTCTTCCAAGCTTTAATTAACAACTAAAACCCACATACAATGAGGAACCATATATACACAATACATAGAACATCCCAGAGTACCTTCCTGAGAGAGAGAAGTTCTCTGATGGTGGGATCCAGCATGAATCCAAAAGCTTGGAAGAATAAACATTTGGTCCCACTGACCAATTCAGACTGGATCTTGTTATAACAATTTCAGTCACATCTTGAGAGTTATTTTCCCAAACTCACTGATTTTGTGTGACAGTTAATATTTAGAAGTTGTAATTATGTATACATACATTCACTATAAAAAACAATGCAAGTTCTGATACAGGGAAAAATAACTCTAAAGAAGTCACCCTTTAAAGAAAACAGTGATATGAGGACAATTTCAATGTTTTTGCAGCATAAGAAGAGTTTGGCCTTTTGTGATATTCATGGGTTGAATTTGTTTATTTGTTTACAAATAAAAGTTTTCAAGGAGAAGCTGTGTCTTTATTCACCTTGCAGTGTTGCTTCATTATATTAATTACTTAAATTTCCAACCTATTTCTGATCCTACCATACAGTCACCATTAATACATGCATGGCACTGAGCAGTTTACAAGATCATTTGTCTTTGTTGCAGAGTAATTAATGTCGAGGCAGCACTGTGTGAGAATTAATGTTTTTGTAAATGCAAATAAAGGGGGGAAAATGTAGCAGAGAAAATCAATTCTCAAACAGTTCATTTCATTCTGTTCTGCTTGTAAGAATTCTTGTGAAACTTCAATAAAAAAATCACAAATGTAATTCTTCCCCTCTCTTTTAACATGGGTGCAATATAACTGAATCAATATCCACCATCCCAATGCACAATGAGGATCATCATTCTCAAAGCTAGGTTGAAAGCAACCTCTCAAGATGGGGCAGAAGTTTGGAATCAGGAGGACAAGCTAGGAGTCTGCAATGAAGAATGTATCAGGCAACAGAATGGAGGAGGAAGGTAGAGGTGTTGATTTACATTAAGTAAAATCTACATTAAACTCCCAATCTGATAAATTTATATTATGTCCAATATTTTGACCCCATGCAATCATACAGCCTTTCACTATTTCTTCTTCCAATTCTACTTCTAGCAAGTATTTATAAATTTGGGTAATATTTTTTTTGTCTGGCCCTAGTAAAATTTTATCTAATTGCTGTAGTTTAAGATATATTTCATATTCTTTTATATCTTGTTTGTATCGATTTTGTAACTGAAGATAGGCCCACCAGTCAAACCGCAGTCCTTGTTCTTGGAGGTCCTGTAGTGTTTTTAATTTTCCATGAATATCTAATAGATCTTTATATTTTAGCATTTTATTCAAATCTAAATTATTTGTGTGAATCATCGCTTCCATTGTGGATAGCCAAATTGGGATTTTTATATAGTGTTTCTTTTTAACTTTAATCCAATTGTTTATTAGGGAATCTCTAATCAAATATCTGTGGAAATACTTTTGTTTCATATGTCGTTTCCCACAGGAAGACATGCCATCCTCTCTGTAGGTCATGGCCTTCTATAGCTAGTATTCTTGTATTCTTTAAATTGATCCAGTCTTTTAACCAAACTAGTGTTGCTGCACTATAATATAAGAAGGAAGAAGGAAGATTATAGTCTTCCGTCTCTACAAGAAACAAAGCTTCACCTATGACTCAGCTTAGGGGAACATCTCCTGGGCACCAATACACAAAATAAATGTTCCTAAACTGATTTTTTTTCTCCACATAGACTAATTTTAAAAATACCTCTTTTAATATTTCTCACAGCAAGACCGACTTAATAGAGCCACAGCTATGTACTGTGTACTGAATATTCAGAATCCAGCACAAGCTTGTAATAAAACCAAGGGGCAACACTGAAAATAGTTTCCTGCCTAGATATAAGTTGTGTATGTGATAGTTTCTTATATGAACCAGATGTCCTATAGCTTATTTACAGTAGCCTTATGTCCACCCAGTTTGGTTAAAGCATCAGACTAGAAACTGGGGGACTGAATTCTGCCTTAGGCATAAAACCATCTGGGTGACCTTGGATCAGTCATTCTCTGTCAGTCCTAGGAAGAAGGCAATGGAAAATCATTTCTGAAATATTGCCAAGAATACTGCAGTCACCAAGAGCCAGCACTGATCAAAAGTAGAATGCTCACATTTCTCCAAAAAGAAAATAGTTCTGAATTTAAGATGGACCCAACTCCAAAACTGAAACCCTTGACATATACATCAATATACATATTTTCACAGACCTAGTTATTTCTCCTTTAACAGTAATTATTTAAGGGAAGGGGTATCTTCTTTCAGATAAATATAATTATTTCTACCAGTCCTGTAAACATATTTGTTTTCAGTCACATCTGACCTTGCGGTCACATTTTGTAAGTATCATTCTTTCCTCTATGTAAACTTGTTTTATTCATTACCTGGATGAATATATATATAGAAAATCTCAGCTTGGTGCAGTACTAAGCTCTGCATTGGATAGCATTTCATTTCGTCTCGTTCTCAAATCAGTTTCAGTATTGAAGAACAGGAGGCAAGTAGGATGGGTTCAGTCTTGAAAGACTGTTAGCAAAATCCTCTCTGGGGAGGAGATGGGAAAAAGAGATCTTGCCTTGCATTTGGAACCCCCATTGCTAGAGGCTGAATAGCAAGAAGCTGAGAACACCATGCTTCATTTCCTACAATGCCCTTGAAATGCATGATTTAACATTTTATCAGGGCATGATAGGATATTTACACTGGTAGCTGCCTAGATTTAGTAACCTAATTTTGGGAATGGGATACAGAAAAGTAGTTACAAATATGATAAGTACCAAGGAAGGATGTTTATATGAATCTAAGTAGGATAATGCAACGAAAAAAGTAATCTCCTTCAAGTCAGATCAGTTCCTGGTGACTTTATGGACAAATCTATGTAAAGTTTATAGTAACTAGTTCGACACTGCCTACTTCTAAAATATTGTTTGATTAGGACTACCCTACAGTCATAATATTGTTTGATGTTTGAAAATACTATTCTGGTCCAACTTCCAACTCAAACATAGTTAGCAAATACTCCCATCTGCTAAGGAAATGAACTGAAAGCTTATTCCAGTCAATCCTCTGATCATGTTAACAGGAAAAAAAATCCAGTAGTTCATCTAACATGTATCAAAATAAAAACTAATAACTGAAGAACACAGGAAATGTGGATTTCAGTATAGCTTATTGAAATAGATTTCCATAATACAGTTGAAACATTATGGAAATCTCAACCAGCAAATGCTCAGTCTTACATATTGGAAAAAAGAACCTAAACACTAAGTACTTGCTTGATGGACATTACCTTACAGATGACCCCCACCCTGTTAAAGACCTCAGAGTTTTCATATCTAATGATCTAAGTGCCAAAGCCCACTGCAGCTACATAGCAAAAAAGGCTCTAAGAGTTGTAAACCTAATCTTGCGTAGCTTCTTTTCCAAAAACACCACACTACTGACCAGAGCATATAAAACATTTGCTAGGCCAATTCTTGATTACAGCTCGACTGTCTGGAACCCATACCACATTTCTGACATCAATACAATTGAACGTGTCCAGAAATATTTTACAAGAAGAGTTTTCCACTCCTCCGTAACCAACAAAATACCTGATCCCACCAGACTTGAAATCCTAGGTTTAGAAAGCTTGGAACTCCATCGCCTTCGACAGGACCTGGGTTTAACTCATAGAATCATCTATTGTAATGTCCTTCCTGTTAAAGACTACTTCAGCTTCAACTGCAATAATACAAGAGCAAACCAATAGATTTAAACTTAATGTCAACCACTCCAATTTGGATTGCAGAAAATATGACTTCTGTAACAGAGTTATCTGTGCTTGGAACGCATTACCTGACTCTGTGGTCTCTTCTCATAATCCCAAAAGCTTTAACCAAAAACTATCTATTGTTGACCTCACCCCATTCCTAAGAGGACTTTAAGGGGCATGCATAAGAGCACAAACGTGCCTACCGTTCCTGTCCTATTGTTTCTTTTTCTTATATATATATGCTTATACTTCTTTGTTTCTCCTCATATATATGTTTATATACTATATAATCTTTTTGTGTGATGCTTGTGTATATTGTTATGACAAAATTAAATAAATAAATAAAATAAATAAAATAAACATACCGTGTGAATCCTTCTGTAGGGCCACCCACAAAGCACCTCTCTTCAAATTATTAAAACTAGTAAGATATTCCTCTAAGCTTCTGTAGCTGTTTTATAAATTGCTCCTAGCTATCTCTGCATAGATGCTCTCCTCCTCAAGGTCTGTCCAATTCTGATCAATAATAGATTAGTAGTTAGGTGAGAAAGTTCTGCATGATGCATTAGATATAGATGGACAAAAGTATTTTTCCTTGTCAAGATTTTACAATATTTGTATTAAGGAAATAAATTGCAGCTAACTTGCTGACCAATAAATAAAAGTCACATTGATTTATACTAATTAAAAATCATACTGATTGACAATTTAGCATATCTTCTGTGGAAAAACATATATCTGCATACTACAACGTTCAGAACTCATAATTTATGAGACAAACTGTAAAAATACACAGTAGCCAGCAAAACATAATACTGCACTTTAACTCTGGCAAATGAGATTCTGAACTAGAAAACAATGCTCTACAACAGGGCTGTCAAACTCCTGGCCTGGATGCATTACACACTGGCCAGGCCCACACCCAGTTTAGCGAAGGGGAGGAAGTCCTGATACGTCACGCGCCGTGATGATATGAGTTTGACACCCCTGCTCTAGATTAAGCCCCTTGATCTAAATTAAGCCCCATGATCTAGATTAAGCCCCGTGATCAACATTATATTAAAAATAAAAGGTATATGTGTTCAACGGATTCTACAAAAATTGTAATTCAACGGATGCTACAAAAAAATTTAAATAAGCTGTTGAAGGATTTTTTTATGACTTACAACATTGTCGTATCGATGTCACATCATAAAGTAGTTTAACTGACTTTTGGAGGAGGAACAGTGGACTGCAGATGGCTTCCCAAAAAGTGGAGCTGACAACTGCAGCACAGAATGAAATCAGTAAGCAGATCAGTTCTTTGAACCTCTCCAAATAAATGAGAGGACCTGACATCACCCACAAGTCAGCGGTGAAATTCTCTGAAGTCTGCTACCAGTTCCGTGAGTCTGTTATTGAGTGTTGAGCCTGAGGCACGCCCACGCAGCACTAAAAAAGGAACATTTTGAAGCCTTCCATGTCTGCAAAGGTAAGTAGAACAGTGGGGGGGGGGAACCGCTGTGCCACGCAATTTAGATTAGCTAGAAAGCAGGAAATCCGACAATTCTAGCTAATATAAATTGCATGTCACAGCTGATCGTCGCCCAGCTGATCGTCGGAAATACCGGTTCACTCAACCGGTTCATTTGGGACAACTGGTCCGAACAGGTAGTATTTCACCCCGGCCACAAGTGCTACAGAAATTTCTTCACACATGAAGATAGCATAACAGTGGTCCCTGGCAGGTTTTGGGCAGTTGGAGATGAAGGAAGAGCCATCTTGTTCAAACCATGGTCAGTGTCTTTGAAAGGACATTAAATTTGCATAGATACTTTTCTAATTGCTTTTAGAAACTGCTTGTTAATTATCTTTTGGCTATTAAAAATCTTTGAATTAACAACTTTGAAAACAAAAGATGAGTTTGCTTTCTATCCTTAATGAAAGAAAAATTTAACTGCAAGCTTAAAAACTTTATAAAAAAGCATTTTAAAAAATAAGCAGTAAAATATTGGTTAAAGCTTTGATTTTAGAAAGCTACAAATAAACTAAGTGTCCAGATAAATTTGAAGATTTTTGGAATTAATTATAAAGAATCCTCCTTGTAGGAAAATGCTATGGGGTTTTTTTTAAAGCATAATAAAATAAGATTTTAAACATTGGACACCAGAGGAAATTAAAGCTTTCAATTAAAGGAGAACACATAAACTTGACTAACAGGTATAGAAGAGTGCAAACTATTCTAACACTAAAAATACTGAAGGAGACTTTTGAAAAATGGAGACAAATGTCCATATGTCAACAGCTATATTTGTCTCTATAGACAGACTGTATTTAAAAGTTGTTACAGAAGAGGAACAAATTTTACTTAATAAGACATAAATTGAAAATAAAAACACATTTTTATTGCAGCTCCACCTGAGATCTGTATTTAAGAATTGTGAATGAAGTTCAGGACCCCCTTGAAGTTCAGACCCCCTTGGTTGCAGTGAAATCCCCAGCTCATTCTTGCCATTTATTTATCCCTCTCTCATTTCCCCTACCCGACTCTCTAGCATTACTGAACCTGGTTTAGAAAAAAAATTCCCTTTCATCAGTCATGTAGAGAAACAGGTAGACAGCCTCTTACATAGTTTTCCACCTTTCTGATTTATTGGCAATTCCTTACCCCTTCTTTTTCAGCCATTACGTTACCTCTAAATTTATTCCTGAAATGAAAACAAATTATTTTGGTTTACCTGGGGGCTAGCTATCCAATTGTGACAATATAAATGGTTGTGTTACTTACTCTAGATTTACAAAAGTGTTTAAGATTGAAGAACCAACCTATACTGTTTAACTAAAACAGATTATACTTTGCAAATAAAATGCTGTGGCCCCAAAAATGTAGAAAGCAGTGCTTCTTAATGTTTTGCTAATGTGCAGGTGGTTTTGGTTGAAAGTAGAGATGCAAAAGAGATCCTTCAATAATTTGGTTTTTTTTTCCCTCAGCATTCAAGAATCTGGCAAAGCACATTCTTCACAGCATGAATGGCATCAAGTTTGACTGCTCTGCGTTTTTCTGAACTCATACTCTTCACAGAAACTAATCTCTTTTAAGATATACCTATGCCAGAGTGCTGTTTACATAGCAAAAAGAAAACTATAGATTGTGAGAAAGTTTTACTTATTGTAGTAGTTATGAAAGTTGCTCAGAAAAATAAGCATGCTCTATTAAGGTTCACAATGAGTTTGTATATATATTTAGCTGAACATATACAGAAATTTTTGTGTGATCAAGAAGCCCCTCCATTAGAGGTTGACACTGCTAAAACTCCTAAGAGTACATCAACTGAGTACATCAGTGATACATCAGCATTCAACTAAGTATATTTCATAAACCTATTGCAGAATGTTGCACGTATCTCCATTCACCAAATTGTTTTTTTAATGACTCAAAATCAAGGAGGGATATTGCCTACTAGTTTCTTGCATTACATGTGTGATGTGGGGTCGTAGGACTCAGGTGGGCTTGTTGATCACGTACCTGGCTCCTTGCTGCGTGACAACAGCCCTGCCCGAGCTGTTGGAGTTGTTGGCCGGGTTGAAACCCCCAGACTGTTGGTTATGGGGGATTTCAACTTGCCATCAACTGGCGTGGCATCCTCGACGGCTCGGGAGTTCATGGCTTCCATGACGGCCATGGACCTGACTCAATTAGTGGACGGCCCTACCCACATCGGGGGAGGAATTCTAGATCTGATTTTTGTCTCTGGTCAGTGGGCGAATGATCTGATTTTAATTGATTTAGTTATTGAGCCTTTGTCATGGTCAGATCATTCTCTTCTTCGTCTGGACTTTCGGACCGCTACTCACCACCGCAGGGAGACGGAACCAATGCGTTGGTTCCGTCCCAGGTGCCTGATGGACCCAGAGAGGTTCCTGACGGAGTTTGGGCCGTTTCCCAAGAACCTGGCCCGCGGCACGACTGAAGAACTAGTCGCGGCCTGGGAACAGGCCGCGGCTGGAGCTTTGGACCGTGTCATGCCTTTGCGGCCTCTGACCCGGCTCAGGTCTCAACCAGCTCCTTGGTTCTCTGAGGAGCTGAGGGAGATGAAACGCCGGAGAAGACGCCTAAGAGAGTGCCTGGAGATCCAGCCGTTCTGAGGCTGACCGGACACTAGTTAGGTCCTATAGTAGGACCTACCTAGTGGCATTGAGGGAAGCGAAGCGTTCTTACGTTTCCTCCCTCATTGCGTCAGCAGATAACCGCCCGGCTGCCCTGTTTCGGGTTACCTGCTCTCTCCTTCAACAGGAGGGGCGGGAGGACCCATTACAAGGGCATGCTGAGGAGTTTAACGGTTATCTATACGATAAAATCGTTCAGCTTCGGGATGAATTGGATCAAAATTGGGTAGATCCAGGCGAGAGTTTCGAGACTCGTCTTGTTGAGACCGTTTGGGATAGTTTTGACCCTGTGACTCCCGAGGACATGGACAGGTTGCAGGGAAGGTTGAATGCCACCACATGTTTATTGGACCCGTGCCCCTCCTGGTTGGTGCTGGCCACACAGGAGGTGACACGAGGCTGGCTCCGGGGGATTACAAATGCTTCTTTGCGGGATCCCGCTGCTTTGAAAGAGGCGGTGGTGAGACCTCTCCTCAAGAAGCTCTCACTGGACCCAGCTGTTTTAGGAAATTACCATCCAGTCTCCAACCTTCGTTTTATGGCAAAGGTTGTAGAGAGTGCGGTGGCACGTCAATTACCCCAGTACCTAGATGAAACCATCTATCTAGACCCATTCCAGTCCGGCTTCCGGCCCGGATACAGTACGGAGACGGCTTTGGTCGGGTTGGTGGATGATCTCTGGAGGGCCAGGGATAAGGGTTACTCCTCTGCCCTGGTCCTATTAGATCTCTCAGCAGCTTTCGATACCATCGACCATGGTATCCTGCTGCGCCGGTTGGAAGGTTTGGGAGTGGGAGGCACCGTTTATCGGTGGTTCTCCTCCTACCTCTCTGACCGGACGCAGACGGTGTTGACAGGGGGGTAGAGATCGACCCCGAGGCGCCTCATGTGTGGGGTGCTGCAGGGATCGATTCTCTCGCCTCTCCTGTTCAACATCTATATGAAGCCGCTGGGCGAGATTATCAGTGGTTTTGGGGTGAGATACCAACTGTACGCTGATGATACGCAGCTGTACTTTTCCACCCCAGGCCACCCCAATGAAGCTATCGAAGTACTGTCCCGGTGTCTGGAAGCCGTACGGGTCTGGATGGGGAGGAACAGGCTCAAGCTTAATCCCTCCAAGACGGAGTGGCTGTGGATGCCGGCACCCCGGTACAGTCAGCTGCAGCTGCGGCTGACTGTTGGGGGTGAGTCATTGGCCCCGATGGAAAGGGTGCACAACTTGGGCGTTCTCCTGGATGGGCAGTTGTCTTTCGAAGACCATTTGATGACCGTCTCCAGGAGAGCTTTTTATCAGGTTCACCTGATCTGCCAGTTGCGCCCCTTCCTGGACCGGGATGCCCTATGCACGGTCACTCATGCTCTCTTGACCTCTCGCTTGGACTATTGCAATGCTCTCTACATGGGGCTCCCCTTGAAGAGCACCCGGAGACTCCAGTTAGTCCAGAATGCAGCTGTGCAGGTGATAGAGGGAGCGGTTCGGAGCTCCCATGTAACACCCATCCTGCGCAGACTGAACTGGCTGCCTGTTGTCTTCCGGGTGCGCTTCAAGGTATTGGTGACTACCTTTAAAGCGCTCCATGGCTTAGGACCAGGATATTTACAGGACCGTCTACTGCCATCTTCTATCTCCCAGCGACCGGTGCGTTCTCACAGAGAGGGACTCCTTAGGGTGCCATCAGCCAAGCAATGTCGACTGGCGGCCCCCAGGGGGAGGGCCTTCTTTGTGGGGGCTCCTACCCTATGGAACGAACTTCCCCCTGGACTTCGTCAACTATCCGACCTTCGGACCTTTCTCCGCGAACTTAAAACCTATCTATTCTGTCTAGCTGGACTGGCTTGATGTTAAAATTTTTAATTTGTTTTTATGGGTTTTAAATTTTTGTAAATTTTATAGGGTGTTATTGTATTTTAAATTTTGGCCAATTGAATAAGTTTTTTAAGGGGTTGTTCTTAATATTCTATGTGCTGTTCTTTTTGTATTTTATTCTGGCTGTGCACCGCCCTGAGTCCTTCGGGAGAAGGGCGGTTTACAAATTTAATTATTATTATTATTATTATTATTATTATTATTATTATTATTATTATTATTATTATTATTATTATTATTATTATTATTACATTTCTATTTTGCTATTATGTACAAAAAAGATTTAAACTGGAATAATCAAAAATCAATCCTTTGGGACTGTCCATGCTAATGACCTACAATATTGTTTCCAGTGGCTTTGAAAAGTTTGATATCTTGAGATTTAGATAGTCTAGAATGTTTCTATTGAGTTATCTGCCTTTTTAAACATTTCTTCCCTGTTCTTTATATATTTCTCTCCCTGCTCTTGCTGGATTTTAATCCCAGTTTTGCAAACAAACTTGTTTTGAATTTTGCAGATGTTTAGTAAACAAAGCTATATTTTTGCTAGCTGAACTGACTGTAGTATATGTGATCTGGGTGTAGGGCTTAAATGGGAATGTGTTGGGGACAAAATAAACCAAATGTTGTCCACAATAAATTTTCAACAGTGAAGCCAACCAAGCAAGCAGGAATGTTGGAGGCAGATTGCACATGGGCTGTATTTTCCCCAATATTGTTTTCCTTCTTTATGAGTTTCTTAAAATTATTTGCTCATTTGCAATATTTTATTTTCATTGCAGTAATAAATCAAAGTGAAATACAAACTGGGTTTAAGGAAAACTATCATATTTTGGTGACCCTAACCCTAACCCTTAGAGAACTTCCCAGTACCATCACCCCCTCTCCAGTCCACCCTTGCATTTCAAAAAGTAGCCTGAATTATTCTGTTCCACCAAGTAAATAAGCCAGTGTTTCTCAACCTAGGCAACTATTGGAGAAGAATAGATATGTACCGCCTTTATTTTATGTTGAAATTGGCAGCAATGTAGAAAAGATCACATATTTTATTTCTTTGTTTCCCCTGCTCTTAAAAGCCAGGCGTCAGTTGTTTCAGCTCCTTTTTTCTCCCAGTGGTAATTTATCATGCAATTTCTTCCTTTCTCCCCACCTCACCCCCTTTGCCACTTTCTTCTTGTAATACCAGCTGAAGAATCAGGAAAAAAAGGGGGGGATTGTGGATGCTTTTGGAATATTCTTCATAAAGAAGCTGCTATATTCTGAATTCTGTGGTTACCAGGGAGACAATAGCAAAAGTGACTTCATTTCAGAAATAGCACTGAGCCCTTTTAGCTTTGCAACAGTAATTCCAGTTTCTGAGCTTTCTTTAATTTCTGTCCATTTTGTTGGGCATCCTTCCCCATTCATCATTTATCAATATTGTACAAATTAAGGCATACAGAAGTCCCATGAAAGCAAATGTCTCTGTTGTGCCTCGTCCGCTTTCCCCGCAGCCGGGCCCGTCTTATCTGCTTCCGAACGCTGAGGAATGTCCTAGCATGCCTCCCGGCCCCAGCCCTGGCTCCATGCCCAGACAGGCCAAGGAAGAAGAAGTGCCTCCAGCCCCCAGCCCTGGCTCCATGCCCAGGCAAACGGAGCAACTAGACCCCTCCCCCTCCCCCACAGCATGTGAGCCTGAGGAAGGTCAATTACCAACAGCTGCAGACTGGAGTGACCCTCGCTTCAGGAGAATTGATAGGCGGCGTCAACAGAAGGAAGGGAGGGGCAGGCCTGGATAAGTGCTGAGTCATGGAGCCACACCCCATGGCCTATATAAAGGATCTGCTTTCTGGCATTCTCTGAGTCAGGCAAAGTCTACCTTATCTTGCTGAAGTCACTTTCTGGTCTCCTGCCTGCCTTGAGAACTTTGCTAGGACTTTGGCAGAGCTGCAGAGGCACACCTGATTCAGATTTCCCTGACCCGGCCGTCAGCGGAGGAGTGGGACACAACAGTCTCTTTCCAGTTTGCTCTCTATGGGGTCCAGACAACACAGCTGGAGAACATGTAAGTGACTTGTGTATATTAGCTAAGAGAGATCAGATATGTATGTAGAGATTAATAGCACAGATCAGATTGGGAAAATTTGATATGGTCAACTAAAACGGAAACATGGTGTGAAAATCTCAATTGCAAACCTGAGATTAGGGTAATCTCTTCCAGAAATACATAATAAAGTAAAGTAAAGGGGAGAGATGGAAGGAGCTGAATTTCATCAGAGTCTCTGAGTTCTTGGTCTTGAGGACTTGGCAGCACAAGGAAACAACAGCCAATCACCAGCCATCAACCCATCAATCAACCAATAGGAAAGCACCATGTAAATATGATGCATAGAATAGCCCAAAGCACATGTTCCAATAAAGAGAAGTTCCCTGAGGATGCACTCCAGCACGAGTCCAAAAGCTTGGAAGACTAAACCTCTGATTCTGGTGACTGACCCAGATTGGATCTTGCAACCTTATCCCAGGATACATATATTTGCCTTCATTCTCTTGGCTCATATCCATGAAGCTTCCTTTATATGGTATGGATGTGTTTCCTAGACTAATGGTATTATATAAGTATTATATAAAGAAGCAAAAGGCACACTTTTCCATATTTATATTGTTTTATATTGTTTGGCTAAAAATGAAGCCAATTCAAGAAAACACTTTCTGGAGTCAAAGTATTTCTGTCTTTTGTCTATGGTGAAGGTTTGATGTTCTGTTCAGTCGGGTTTACCAAAAATCCTCTTTGATCCATTTCCCATTTCTTTAATCCTCCTGAACAGGTAAAAAGAAGAAGTGCCACTTTATTATTTTTCCCCTCTTGGATTTAAAAGGGAAAATGTCAGATTTTTTCTTGTCAATTTTACCTAGTTAAAACAAATAAATAAAACAAGTCCATTCTTGAGCTGGCTAGCAATGTATTTACGAAAGGAAAAGAAAATCCCTTATTCTACTGTTCTATCAATAAACTTGTCAATCAATAAAAGACCAGATTTTCACTGTTCTACTGGTAACCTTGTTCAAAAAATGGTAATGGAGGTCAGTGATCAATGAGAACAGGGGAGAAGACATTCCTTCCGTAGATCACAGTAACTAATTGCAGTGGACATGTTTGCTTGCAAGGATTTGAAGTACAGCACATAAAATAGACATTATGGCTTGACTTGATACATGATGGAAAAATAATATTCATATATGAAGCCAGAAAATGCAGACAGAGTTAAATTAGCTGCTGGTTGTGGGACGGTTATGTACTCCTATCTCCAGAAATATGGTTATCAATTGAGTCATCACATGATGACACCCAATTTTATATCTGGCAATCATATGATCCTGAGACACCGAAACATGTTGTAAATATATGCCAGTTGCCAAGCACCTGTATTGCAATCATGTGACCACAGAGATATTGTCACAAGCATAAGTGTAAGGACTAGTTACAAATCACTTTTTCAGTCCTGTGGTAACCTTGAACAGTTTTAGTGAACAGTCACTAAAACCCGTGGTGGGATTCAGCCGGTTGTTAACTTTGTGTGCAGTTTGGTGAACCAGCTGATCCCAACAGTGGCTGGCCCTGGCCCTCACCCCTTCCTCCCAGTCACTCCTCGCCTGGGCTGAGAAGGTAACAGTGATAGTGGGGGAGGGAGACTTGCTCCAGGTGGGGTTGGAAATCTCTGCCGTAGATGGTGGAACAAGAAATGGTGTAAGGTGTACCGCAGCCCTCGCCGGCCAGAGTGAGGTAATGGTGCTGTTGCAGCAAGGTGGGGCGGTGCAGGCAGCCAAAGTGGTGGTGATGATGGCCGGAGCCTTAGTGCAGGAGTGAAGCATCCCTGTACTTGCCTTTACACAGCAACAGCATTCCGCCTTCATCTCGGTACATTTACGCTCAAGATAGCCCTCGGCTCCTGCCAGTTTGGGCTCAGAGCTGTAAACTACATCCGGAAAGCACTGTGGCAAGAGAAGCGGCCAGGTCTGATTCTCCAGTGCCTCATCTCTTGCTGGGTCTCACTGCCTGACAGTCAGGTTTTTTAAATCTGACCCAAGGGATACTTCACTTATGGAAAGGAGCACTTTCCTCAACCTGTAATGGTAGATTTCACAAATAGTGGTAGGGTTTGTTTGTTTTTTAAATCAAGGCATGCAAGAAGAGATTTAATAATGTATTTATTAATGTTGCAAGATTTTGTTCCCATGATTGTAAAAGTTAATTTTCCCCCATTGCCTGGCTCACAAAAGAGTCACTTATTTTCAAGAAAGAAAATAATCAATGAAACCATAACTAAGTCACATATTTGTTCTATCTACTCATTTTCTTTACAAGTACAAAAAATAAATCTTGGGATATGAAGCAGGAGAAATGGCAAAAGGGGGGTTCAAGGCCCTCAGTTAAGTTGGTGGTTTCTCTGCTTAGCTGGAAATATAAAAACTCTCTAAATTAAAATGGAACTTGTATGATCTTCAGCCACATAGAAGACAACTTCTGTTCCCCTCAACCATTGTTACCTTGGCAGTAAATTAACACCATACTATCATTGGAAAGCAAAAGCTTCTACTAGAATATGACTATACAGCAGATGTCAGCTGTCTAAAATTGATCAAATTTATGTTCTGTTAGTTTGCGATATGGAAGGCCTCTACACACTAATCACCTGAGCTGTCAGATAGAGATAGCATGATTAATTTTCCACATACTAGGACTTTTCTACTGCTACTGCCCTGCATAAGAAACTGAAAGTTCACTCTTTCAGCTCAGCTGGAAAGATATTTTCAAATCTCTTTTTCTCTGAAGAATTTTACAACTACAGCCAGCTACCTTTACAATAGAATTGGCTTATAACTCTATAACAGGTGGTAATATGCAATTATAGTGTAGTTTTAAGGAGTATGGTAGAAAACAGTCTGTTATGGGACAGTCCCATGACAGCAATTCAGATTTTTAGTGAACGTTCAATTTAACTTAACATTTTTAAGAGAAGTTCTATGATCTCTTACTTGAAAATGTAAAGTCCATATAAATGCAATGACATATATTATATAAGCATTTTTTGATGTTTTTAACTTTGAATAGAATAGAATAGAATAGAATAGAATTTTATTGGCCAAGTGTGATTGGACACACAAGGAATTTGTCTTGGTGCATATGCTCTCAATGTACATAAAAGAAAAGATACCTTCATCAAGGTACAACATTTACAACACAATTGATGGTCAATATATCAATATAAATCATAAGGATTGCCAGCAACAAGTTATAGTCATACAGTCATAAGTGGAAAGAGATTGGTGATGGGAACTATGAAACGATTAATAGTAGTGCAGATTCAGTAAATAGTCTGACAGTGTTGAGGGAATTATTTGTTTAGCAGAGTGATAGATAGAATTGGTAGAATTCATAAAATATTTCATCCATCCCACTCAAGTTAGTTAGTAAAGAAAGATTCCTGGACCATTGTTTTGTCCAAAAGTATACTTTAGTGAATCAAAAGAGGTTACAGAAGTATCAAAGCAGAATCTGCCAAATTGGCGCACAAATCATTATACTTAACTTTCTTTTTTCACAGGACTTCCCCTGCCCCCCATTATCAGTCCTTGATCAATTGAAAGTTGCACGTTGTGTGGGTAACAGGCCCTCTATGTGCACCTGCTTCGTCTCCACATTCTTTTAGGTGACCTTGAGCTAGGTCGGCATTGCCTGGCTCCCAACTGCCCCCCCCAGTGTCCTCCCACATGACATTCCTCTCCCTCCCCGGTTGCAAAAAATCTCAGGCTGGTAGGATACAAAGCAATGTTAGCAGAATGATGGCATGACATAACAACTCTTTTATATAGACTACAAGTGACCTGGTTCATCAGGTTATATTAAGAAACATCAGTTTTTCTGGCAGAGGTTCACACAATAATATCTGCATAGGATTAAATATCATCAAACTTGCAAAACTAATTAAATAGATACGAAAGGGGGCATTCTTCAAATTGCATACAGGATGTCCTTGGGCAGGCAAAGGGGCAGAAAAGTTAAGAGGCATGCAATGCATGTAATAAGGAGGCAGAGTTTTGGTCATAGAGTTAAGAGAGGCCCCACCTTGACCATCTCCTTGAGCAGACCTGGGTATTTTATGGCACCAGGCCACATCCAGCCTTTTAGCTGTCACTATCCAGCCTGCATGAGGTTAATCAGAAACTAGAACTCAAATGCAAATAAGTGAACATCATTCATGCAACACAACTGCATTGCTTTTATTCTGAAGGTGACTCTTTTTCAATTTACCTATATGCCAGTTTCCCATGTGGCTCCTCAGGAAAATTAATTGCCCCTGCCCCACCGTAGAGAAATCTTTATTGTAACTGTCCTTTATAGGCTTAATTATAATGTTTTAGGAGAATAACAATTTAGCAAATATTTGATCAATACCAATAGTAGATTTTTTCTCATTATCTTCCTGATAAAAATGTAATTAAAACTAAGCATTTTTAAAACATACTGATATATCTCTTATATTAAAATTATATGGGGTGGGGCAAAAAGCATTTAGAATCATGGAATGTATTAAGCTAGTCTGTTACTCATACATTTAAATGTCTAGCCTAATTGATGACATCTGTCTAATTAGACTAAAGTTCTAAAAATAGAACATAATGCAGTATAAACAGAAAGTCTTTGTATCTAAAAACTGTAAATAAAGTTGACTAACATAATCTTCAATAAAATAAAATCCTCAAAAAAAGATTACTTAATTTTCTGGGCACTTTATCAGAAGTTTAAATTTTGCATAAACTTTCTCCCTGTTCTGCGTGGGCAGTGTTTTTTATTAGTGCATAAGAACAGAGGTCAAAATTAAGCAGTTTATTTTTATATGAGGAGGTCTAGCTCAACTCCATAACCTTGTTGTGACAAATCCCTAAAATAAATTTCTTAACATTTTCTGCGCAGAATTTCCCTGAGATTTCATGCCAGGCAAGCAGCAATGCAAATAGACAAGGATAATGTCCAATGTTTATAGCAGCAGCAATGAAAAGAAAGAGAAGGTAATATCAGATGGACAAAATAAATACAAGAAAGAAAGACAGTTTGATGTAGTGGTTAAGGCCCCAGGCTAGAAACCAAGAAAATGAGTTCTCATCGTGCCTTGACATAAAGCCAGCTGAGTGGTCTTTAGCCACTCCATTCTTTCACAGCCCTAGGAAGAAGAAGGCGATCATGAACTATTTCTGAAAATCTTGCCAAGAAAATGGCAAGAATTGTCCAGACAGTTGCCAGGAGTCAGCACTGACTTATAAAAAATAGAAAAGAGGAGGAGAGGAGAGGATAGAAGAGGAGAAGATATTATGAAATAATTGACAAGGCTCCCTATCTGACATTCAAGAATTCCAAATTGCCTTCTAATATTTTGATGGAAGCATTATCTCTGGCTTTCTTGTAATTGGTAATCCAAACTAGAGTTCCGAAAGCAGACATCTCAGTAGAAAATGAAAAAAAAATGCTTTATGCAAAATCTGAATGAAATTCGTAAGGTAAATAGATGGTTTGCTAGTTAAATGTTGCCACTCTAATCTAAAGGATGACACTACGCAGTATCACTTCTGGCACCATCAGTTACTGACATCTAAACTTTCATCACATCCTATTAATGATACATGCATAAGGAACTCAGGATTCAAGACACCTGAAATGCAGAAGCACCATAGACATATTTTAGCAATTACCTGCTGACTTCAACTACCAATTTCAAGAAACCAAGAGAGAATGCATCCATCAAACTATTAGAAGGCAATCTGGAATTACTGAATGTAAGATACTGTAGGGAGCCTTGTCAGTTATTTCTGAAAGATTCTCAGTTATGCAATTAAGCAAAAAGGTGTTTGTACATGACTGTCTTCATAATTCCATGATTGATTGATTACATACATACATACATGTGTCAATTACAAATGTGGATTTTGAAGTAAAAGATACTCTTCCTCTGTTAAAATTTAGCAACATTTTTTCCCCAGATAATGGGTCAAATTGATTTTAAAACATAAAACCAATTCACCCACTTTTGTGGCATTTTATGCTTATTTTTTACTTTCTCCTATAAAAGTTCAAAATAATATTTGAAATGTTTCCAAAATTAAGATAAATTGTTTGTTTCCAACAGGAAATAGTTTTGAAAGTGTTTTTTGAAATAACAGCAAAACAAAAAACTTACCATTTTGAATCCTTCACAGTCAGCTATTGGGGCTGTCAGAGTGTCACCTTGGGCTACAAAACATATTTAATTTTTGAAAAAAAAAAAAAAGTACTGATACAAAGCTAAATGAAAAAATCATTACATTACATATTGAATGGTATTATGTTGGTTTAGCATTGCAAAATATGCTTATTTATGCAGCACCTTCTTGATCTATGACCCAAGGTGTTGTACAATGAAATGCCAATAACTGTATAAAAATAGGCCATCCAAATAGAGTAAAATTTAAAATAATTGCACCAGAGACAACTGAAGAGTCCAAAACAAGTCAGTCAGGTCAACGAGTCTTTCTGATCCAAGACTGGGGCTTTCCAGGTCTTGGAAGGGTTGTATTTCATAGACCTGGCCCAGCAACAGAGAGGGCCAGGTCTATGAAATCTGGATGCAGATTTCTTCAGTCACCCAGATGCTAATAGAACCCAGGACATGCCAAACCTGGCCAAGTCTTATTGGATGGGGAGAGATAATTAGAGAGAGACGCTGTCATAAATGATGAAGCTCTGAACCATGAAGAGGTTAAAAGGTGACAACTAGCATTTTAATTGCACCCAGAAGTCCACTAATAACCAGTGCAGTTCACAAAGATGCAGTGTTACTGAAATGTGCTGTAAGTACCCTGGAGCCATATATCAGAGCAACTGTAGTTTCCAAGTTGCCTTCAAGGGCAGCCCTAGGTATAGTACTTGGCAGTAATCCAAATTAGAGATGATCCAGGCATGAATTTTTGTTTATTGTCTGATGCAGATATGACATTCATCTTATCTAGTATGTAGTGGACAAAGATAGGTCTGTACAGATGTGATAGCAACACCTTTACATTATTCCCCTTTCCATTCTTCACAATAAAGTTCTTTCTTCTTGTTGTATCAGTGTGAGAGCTACTTCTCATATGAACAAAATCAAAGGATCTGATACCATATCTGGCCCTCGGCAAAATAGGAAGCAGATGGAAATTCTCACTCCATTCCAAGTGGGAGTTGCTTTTATATAATTACATGAAGTTATGGAGAGAAACAGATGCGAAAATTTGAACACTAGTAGTTTTGATGCATAGCAGTTGGTAACGTTCTGTCATAATAACTACTAAGTTTTGTCTACAGTAAATTAGGAGTTTATGTTTAGTTGCATAGTCAGCCAGATGTTTAGACTGGGTTTGGCATTTTTATCAACCTATTGAGTCTTCCTCAGGGATCTTGGATAGGCAGATGTTGTTGATAGTGTTAAAGGTATTGTCACAAGATATAGGTTGTTCCAGGTAAGGCTGTCTTTTGCAATGGACTGATGGTGGTTTTGTTAAGGCTGATGGTGTTCAAGATGATTATGATGCTGATATATTAAACTTATATGTCTGAGTCTGTCTGCTTGTCTATTTCATTCCAGCTTGCAAAGAAACCTAAGAAGGATAATATTGGGGAATGGAGAAAATAGCTTGATAATGAAAATATAAATATTGAATGTAACATATATGTATTTATAAATGGTGGTGAGGTCTGCTTCTCCTCATGATGCCATTGGATACTGCTCACCCACCAGAGTAGTGCTGAGCTGAACACAGACCAAACCAACATCAGGCCCAAGCAAAAAGCCAGTCAGACAGGGGTTTTTTGACACAGCCATCTCTGTCAAAATACAGACATGACCCAGTTGATGTGTTTGATTATGCAAGATAGTGTTTGTTGATTCAAAAAGCAGACCCTCTTCCTGCAGAAAAAATGCTAGCAAATGATGATGATGGTTTATGAATCTTATGCTAAGGATAAGTGCATCTCTCTGACTCAGACATTCTAGATCAGGGCTGTCAAACTCCCGGCCCATGGGCCGGATGCCTCACACACTGACCACGCCCCTGTCTGGTTTAGTGAAGGGGGAAAAAGTCCCGATACATCACGTAACGCCACCATGACATCGTGAGTCTGACACCCGTATTCTCGTGAGATATGTTAGTTTGTTGCAAGAGTCTTGCTGATATTCAAAAACTAACCTTAGGATGAGACAGTCCACTTTAGCAGATCATGCTATTTTCTGTACTTACACATTAATAATAATGAACACATATATAGCATACGGTTAATATACTTCATGGTAAAGTTTCCATATTTTCATCCTAAAAGCAGTCTCAGTGTTTGTTGGAAATGAAATTAGGCTATATTAAGGACATATGAGACCCACTTTGGTGTAGTAGTTAAGATGCTGGATTAGAAACCAGGAGATTATGAGTTCTAGTTTGACTTTAGGCATGAAAAACCAGGGGGATAACTTTGGGCCAGTTACTGTCAGCCCAACCCACCTTGCAGGGTTGTTGTTGTGGGGATAATAGGAGGTGGAAGGAGAATTGGGTATGCCACCTTAAGTTACTTATAAAAAGTAAGGATGAAAAAATAATAAATAAAATTTATACTTAACTCTTAATGTGTCCTTTGCCTCTCATCACACTAATGTTGGCAAGTTACTCTTAACAGATAATTCCTTTTACCACTTCTAATGATTCCTCTTCTCTAGCTGTGCCTGGCTGAAAATGAAGGTATAATAAAATTATTTCAGGCTAATATAATTTGCAACAGGCTTGTTTTCATGAAGTTGGCTTTCTCATATGGCAATCAGGGATTAAATAACAAATACAGTGTCAGTAATCTTACAGCTCTTAGCAGGGCCTCCATTGTAATTAGTGCTTGGAAATATTTCTGATCATAGGCACCTTGAAGCAGGAATCCCCGAGATCAAGTTTGGGTTTTCTTCATTTTCTCCTTTAGGAAAAGTGACAGGTGCTGAAATGTTAGGTAGTAAACACTTGAAGAGCCTTCCCCTGCTGGCTTTCTTTCTTTCTGGCATCAGTTTGCTTTTAAACAGCAAAAACCATCTTGTTCGTTATTTGCTTTGCCCAAAGAAGGTCTGGGTCAAATCTTGGGGAATTGGCAGTTGAAAGAGAATGTATTTCAGTATTTTTTCTATGAGAAGTTTCCATCAGGAAAAAAGGTGAAGTGAGAAAGTCACTGGAGAAGATAGTGGTGGGGGGCTGTTTCTTAAAGCCCTGAGTATTAAATGTGGAAGCAGTCTATCTTATTACAAGCCTGAATCACACACCTGAAATTCATTTGCACTGTCATTATCATCATTAAGGTAAATTCATCTCAGTACCTGAGTTTTTAATTAGCATTAAAGGACTTCAGCCAGACTAGATGACAACAGCTAGTAGATACTTTACTGCTGTTCTAGCTATTTTAAAAAGAGGATTTTTTCCACTTCATTATTATTTTAATTCTTGCTGTAAGCTACTTTCAGAACTATGTACAATGGAAAGGACATGACATAATTAAACAAGCATAAATAATGTAGGAAGAAAAAAGTTAATGGCATAAATAAAAACAGGTCATTGGGCTTTTTTCACATAACTCAGTTTAGCTTATTTCTTATCATTTCTTCAGATTTTATTAACATGACTATATATAGAGCAAATCCTCCAGGCTAGCTGACACAGATATTCTGGACTGCAATTCCCATGATGCATGACCATTCAATCTGATAGGAATACAAAACAAAGATTTAAGTTGGACAAATCTAATCATTTTATTAGACTTTTTCTTTAAATCTCTTTTTCGTATAACACAATATATAATAAATGATAGACTTTTATCCATCACCAAAACTCAGAGGGATACATTATGTCCTAGGCAAAAGAGACTTCTATCTTTTTCATCTTTTCTTCTTCACAAGTTTCTATAGTCTGGAATCATTATCTGTCTTGTCATATTTTTGAACAGAAATTACTGCACATTTCTTTGTCCTTAATGCTGGTTTTGTCCCATGATTAACCCTGCTATTTCAAGTGATTTTTGCCTATTCATTACATACCCAACCATTTGTCTCCAGTACAATCCAACATAATGTTAAACACATCTAAAGCCTACTGCTTTTGGTCTGAAATGTAAGTGTGAATAACTAAATTGTTACTAGTTAAGTTGTGATTATGTAAATTTTTTCATCCCCTTCTAATGAAATGAATTGTGATCCATGAAAAGTTGTTAAGATGTTACAATAGTTTCCATTGTTCTTTCCTCAGTTCTAATGATTTATTCTTAGGTTAACCAAAAGCTTCATAATATTACATGTAGCAGTCACTGCAGATTGAATTACCTGTTTCTGGTGTCTAGTCTCTGCTTAATTAATGATTTTGATTATAAGAATAAAATCTAATGCAGATTAAATTTAAAGAAAAAAGAGAATAGAAGGGAGTAAAAAGTGCAAGAAAAAAGAAAGAAAAAAGTAATAATAAGGGAGAAAATACATATAAAGTCTCTTCCAACCCTCATCTCATTTTTTTTTAAAGTGATTCTTCACCCCCTCTAAGATTACTAACATTTATATTTTCATCAATATCCCATCTCTTATCTATAAACAAATTGTTAAAACATCAACTTTTCACTCTGGAGTGAGCAGAAAGTGCATGAACAATTGCCAGAAGTAATAACCTTGTTTTAACTTTGATTATAAAAACCATTTTGTTAGACAAACTTTTGTTATTCTGAACAAAAGCATTTTATAGAAGAAAAATAATAGGCAAACAAAAATGACTCAGTCAAATCAAGAAAATTGATGACAGAAGGACATAAACGACGCTATAGAGCACTGCACAACAGTACAACTAGACATAAGAACAGTTTTTTCCTGAAGGCCATCACTCTGCTAAACAAATAATTCCCTCAACACTGTCAAACTATTTACTAAATCTGCACTACTATTAATCTTCTCATAATTCCCATCACCAATCTCTTTCCACTTATGACTGTATGACTGTAACTTTGTTGCTGGCAATCCTTATGATTTATATTGATATATTGACCATCAATTGTGTTGTAAATGTTATACCTTGATGAATGTATCTTTTCTTTTATGTACACTGAGAGCATATGCACCAAGACAAATTCCTTGTGTGTCCAATCACACTTGACCAATAAAAATTCTATTCTATTCTATTCTATTCTATTCTATTCTATTCTATTCTAAGTGGCAATGATTCACTTATTTACAACCATTTTAAAGATTTAAAGTAGACAATAGAATTTATGGTTTCAAACACACCTTAAGACTCAATTTTAAACAGAATTGTATACAGATAATGAACATGTAATTATTAAAAGGTATAAGCTTTTATTGAAATTTGAAAGATAAAAAGAACAAATGAAAAAATATATGATAAAGCTAAAAATTTTGGCTATAATACACAGATGGAACAATTAGAAACAATGTGGTTGAAAGGACTGAAATATACATTATATTATAATCTGAAAGAGCCGTAGGGGCACAGTGGTTAGAATGCAGTACTGCAGGCTACTTCTGCTGATCACTGGCTGCCAGCAGTTTGGCAGATCAAATCTCATCAGGTTCAAGGTTGACTCAGCCTTCCATCCTTCCAAGGTTGGTAAAATGGGGACGCAGATTGTTGGGGCAATATGCTGACTCTGTAAACTGCTCAGAGAGGGCTGTAAAGCTCTGTGAAGCGGTATATAAGTCTAAGTGCTATTGCTATTGCTATTTTTTTATATAAAAATTTCCAAATCCCCAAAATTTTAACCAAAGACTATCTACTACTACTACTACTACTACTACTACTACTACTACTACTACTACTAATAATAATAATAATAATAATAATAATAATAATAATAATAATAATAATAATATTTTAATTTTTATACCGCCCTTCTCCTGAAGGACTCAGGGCGGTGAACAGCCATTGACCTCACCCCATTCCTAAGTGGTCTGTAAGGGGCGTGCATAAGAGCACCAGCGTGCCTACCGTTCCTGTCCTAATGTTCCCTTTAATTGTGTCCAACTTGTATGATTATTTCATGCTTATACTTATATATACTGTTGTGTTTGACAAATAAATAAATAAATAAATAAATAAAAATAAATAAAAAATGGTGTACTGTTGGTATATGTCACCAGAGAAATTATCTAGAATGTATAAAGGCACTTCAAAATTATGTTGGAAATGTGAACAAAGGAGATTTTCTCATATTTGGTGGACATGTCAAAAAGCTACAAAATTTTGGCTTCAAGTGTACACACTGATTTTAAAGAATTTTAAAGATTAAAGTATATTTGAGACCAGAGATTTTTCTTTTGGGATTGAAGGAAAAGCACTTGGGAAAAAAATCATGGAAATTTCTTTGTGTACATTATAACATTATAAGCAAGATTGTAAAAATGGAAAGATTCAGTATTACCCACAATGGACAAAAGATTGGTGAACATGATGGAATTTGCTAAAAAGGCTAAATTAATGTCTTTGATCAGAGACAAAATAATATCTGTACTCATTGCAGATTGGAAATCCCTTATGGACATATTGTGTAAAACAGAAAAAAATGAACTCACGATTTATGGTTTTGATGATTAGACAGGATAGATTATACAATGCTGTAACCATAGAGTAAGAGGTAAATTTGTAATTGTACTTAAAACAAATATAAAGAAAATCAGAAGCTACTTCTCTGTTTTGTTTCTTTTTTCCCCCTCCTTTCTTGAATTTTTAGCTTTCTTTTTGATTTCTTTCTTTTTCTTACTTTATATTAGTTGTATTAGTTTTGGTCTTCCTTGTTAATTTTTTTTAATAAAATTATATTTAAAAATCTTGTTTTAACCATCAAATAAATCTACATTATGTTTCTTTTTTCTAATTGTTTTAATCTTTAATTCATTTAAATATTATCATAAGATTTTAATTCACTTCATTTCTTCTTTGTCCATCCCCATTTTCAAGGCCTGAATGTCTCTTTTGTAAATCAAATAACCTCTGGCCAATAGATCTGGCTGGGCAACAGATTAAGCAGAATCACTGGGCAATAGATCAGATTGATAGAAGAACTTTGCTTTTGAGAAAGTTGAATTATCTTTAGTTCCACAAGCCTGCTCTTGTGTGAAATTTTCCAGAAATTCTCTTTTTCCCAGTTCTAATCCTAGTACACTTCTGATCTTTGGGTTCAGAATGTGAGAAACAGTATAAATTTGAATTCTAAGATGCAGAGAAAACTTTTTAAAACTTTCCAATAGATGGGTCGCTTACATATTTGTGGGCTCCATCAGTAAAGTCACACAGTACAGTCTAACTATAGAACAGATATGCAGCCTGCTAAATTGACTGCTTTGATTGAAGAAAAGTATACAATTAATTTGGTTTCTATTTGGAGAACACTTCTGGAATTAGTGCTTGAGGTAGAAAAAAAATGAAACTTTGATTTTGGGTTTTGCTGATTAGATAGGTTTGTTATTATAGAAATGGCTAGTATATATTATTATGTAAAAGTAAAAAGTTGACATTATACCAGTATGTAAGTTATTACCTTATTCTACTGCAGGTATCCCCAACCCCCAGACTAGGGGCCCACTAGTGTGCTGTGGCCTATTCAGAATTGGGCCTTGTGAGTGATTGGCAGGAGCACAAGTGTGCATGTGCAACTCAGCCTGCGTGAGAAACAGGCCGGCGGGCATTTGTGTGCCAGACTACCACTTGAGCAAGTCAAGCTGCGTGCATGCATGTCGGCATGTCACTCATGTGTTCCAGCCAATCATTTGCATAGCCCAATTCCAAATAGGCCACAGTCCAGCAGTTTATCCTGGTTATTTCTGATATAGTGTTGGAAGAAATATCCATCTGGATTCAGTTCCAAGTGGGGAAAAAGACACTGGAAACATGGAGACTGCTTGGAAAGATGGTTTAATGGTGGTCAGGATCACATGGCTTGAGTTCCTGAACAGAAAAAAAGGATGAGATCCTGTGCGCTCCCTGGCTTTATGCTTTTTCTGAGCTTTGAATTTTCTGGGGCACAGGAAGAGTATCCTGATTGGTTGTCAGACTCCCAGGGGGTGGGGGTCTTAGCTAGTCTTGCTGGCTGATGTAATCTTCCCAGTTGTCATGTGGTGAGTTTCTGTTGTTAGATGGGTCCTATTGTGTTGCAGATGATGGCCCATTGACAAAGGTGGGGGGAATGAGTGAGCTTGGCTGAGGCCTTAGTGGCCCATTGACAAAGATAGGGGAGGAGGCAGGAAGCTGCAGGGAGCTGCTTTGTCCTTAAAACATGTTTCTCCATTTCTCATCCAGGGAAATATAATATTCTGCCCTTTTTAATATTTCCTAAGATATTTCATTCTTCTAGGAGTGGGGTGGGTGCTAACTTCCTACAATAGGAAGCTATGATATAAAATGATACAAACATAACTGAATAACAAAGAAACTAAATATTCTTGTGTTTATTGATTATTGAAGTTTTCATAACATTAGCTCACTAATACCTGACAAATGATAAACAACAGGATCCGTACCCAATTACTATAAGTCCATGTATTTGCCATATACTAAATAAATAAATAAAGCTCACTTAGGCATATTTTTTTCTTTATGCATTCATCTGATTCCAATGTATGCAGTGAAAACTTGTCTACCTCAAGAGCAACTTAACCAAACAACAGTGGTCTTCTTTTCACAGATTATTTTCTTCTTTGCCTAGATTATAAAACTGTAATGTGAACAAACAATTAAGCATATTAAAATATTCCCAAAGTACCAGCTGGAACTGACTTGTTTCCAAAAACAGAATTTCCTCCCTTTATATATGCATATCTGTTCATTAGATACTTGGGAACATTTTTCCCATAAAGCATGGAGTGCTGCTACTGCAGATACATTTTATGAATTTAATATTTTTGACACTGACAAGTCAGGTCTATGGCGAAACAAGACAAAGCAAAGAAATATTTCATTCAAAAGACACTTAAATACATCCAGCCAACAATGGATTTACTTGAATGCTCTAAAATAGTTGAATGAAGAAGGAATGTCAATTCCAGTGAAATGTTTACTGTGAAAGCACAAAGAGTGCATTTTCCACATGGAACATAATTTTATAAAGACAATGCTTTGAGGAAAATCCAGTTTTCAATAATAATGTGAACTGTCTTTCCAATTCAATAGACATAGCAATCATCATCCACTGATTATTTGATAAGTCTTGGTCCATCACCTGAAAAAAATAATTCTATTTATTTCGGGGCACCATTCATACTTGTTAAGAACAGAACGGCTTATGTTTAATTATTCCTCCATGAAGGATGAATATACTGCTCTCCATTTAAATATCTTCTTTCCAAACCAAAGGATGGAGACACTTTTATTCAGCAGATTATCTTTGGAAGAACAGAGAAAAAGAGGCACTAAGATCATTTTGCTTTTCTCTACAGGAGGCCAGCCTTGAAGAAATGTTTGTAGTATTTGACGGTGCTTTACAAAGAACAAAGAACAAAAAGAGGTAAACCTAGAGTGACAAAAGACAATAAAAAGACACAGAAGGGGACATCCAAAATACTGAAAACAAATATACAAAAATTAAATTGAAAAAAGAAAAGTGGTCTCCATCTCATATTAAAATGGAGAGATGATTAATAGGTATACATAGTCTAACAAATAATGAAGATGTACCTTTATATGACAATCACGCACTAATTTATTGTATGTAGTAGTCTAATGTATGATGGGGAGATATTACTTTAGTTTCCTACCCAATCGTCAGCCTACCTAATTTGTCCATTATACCTGTAAGTAAAGCCCAAAACCAAAATGTAACTATCTTTAGATATATACATTTTGATATGTCCATGTTCTAAAATTTATTCATTTAGTCAGCTGATTTATATAGTCATCCATTTAACAGTAACAGAGTTGGAAGGGACCTTGGGGGTCATCGTGTCCAACCCCCTGTACTAGGGATTCGAACCACCGAACTTTCTGATTGACAAACTCAGTGTCTTAGCCACTGAGCCACTGAGCCACCTAGCCAGGCCATTTCTCATGTGTGACTGAGTGGCTTCCAATAAAATAGAGAAAACACATAAAACACACAGCAGCCAGGAATCATAAAAACCACTATTAACATAACCACAAGACATATTGAGGAAAAGTGAGAAGAAGAAAAGCAGATGTAACTCAGGAAATAATATATGTAATGTGTTTGGGGAAAATTTCATACAAAATATGCAATGTTTATAAAATGGCACAAAACAAACAAGGAGAAATGTGCATGAAAATGTGTGGCTATTTAAGGACACTTTTAGAAAATGCAAAATGATACAAACATGGGATAAGAAATTCAGGGTTAGAAGAAATCAAAAGCAATAGAAACTGAAATTGGCATATTATTTCATATTTGGCTCTCTTGTATGTGTGGATTGCATTGCCTGTTCTCAGGACTAAAATCGGGGAGTCTATTTTCAGTTGATAGCTTACAAATTCTTAAGTAGCATTCTGGTACAGCAAGATTAAAAACTGTCTAAGTAATGATTATAAAATTACTTGGCCTTTTCTTTATGAGATGGCTTTGCAAATTATAAACATGCAACTTTACATATTTTCATTAAATTAGAAGTAAAAACATTGGGAAGAAATGTAATGGACTCTTATACAGGCCTAAAATGCCAGACTTCAAATGCTTTTGGCAAATTTTTCCTGATTTTTATGGTAATACATAACACTATTTCATCAACATCAAACAAATACGGGTCTGTGCATATTATGCAAAGCAAATCATTAAAGCAATCAAATTTTTCAGCAAGAGCTTGCCAATTTTTTGTTCCCATTATAGTAAGTGAATTATTCAAAGTGCTCCCAGTTCAGCAGAATGGTCTTTCTCATTAGCATCAGCATTCCTCTTCATGATCATATATTTAACACAAAGGAGATCTTAAAAATACTGTCCTAATAACTACTCTTTCTTTAATTTTTGTATAGTAGTGTAATTCTTTTTCACTTTCTACCCTTCTTCAGTTTTCAACGACTCTTGAGAATTGTGCTGATGAGACTTCAGAATTAATCATTTCACACGAGTACATTTTCTCATACTGAACAACTTGGGGGTTGTGATACAAGGGAATGGAAGAAACCTTATGAAATTTGTATAATTGCTATGTTCCATTAATTAATGATAACTATTAATTGATACCAGTGGGTCTGTGAAGTAATATATACAAAAAAAGTACACTCTGAATTCTATGATTTTACATATCAGGACATAGTAAAAATCATCTGATCCTTAGCAGTTCTTAAAAGCAGGTAAATACAATCTCAGATGAATAACACATGACATGTTACACCATGTCATCATTTATTTTACAATAAGAAAGCCAAAATGGAGAAGCATAGCTCTCTTGAGGTCCTGCAACATTTTAATTGGGTTGAAATGTTGCAGGATTGCAAAGTTCCATTCTGGACTCTGACTGAGCCATTTCAACACCTTGATTTTTTTTTCAGCCAGTCTGTTGTAGATTTGTTTGGGATCATTGTCCTGTTGCATGATCCAATGTTGGCCAAGCTTTAGTCATCAGGCAGATGGTCTCACATTTGACTCTAGAATACTTTGGTATACAGAGGAGTTCATGGCCAACTCAATAACTGCAAGGTGCCCAGATCGTGTGCCTCAAGGGTGGATTCCACTTACCTTTGCTACTGGCTCACAATGGGAGCGCACATGTGTGCACACTTGCTTCGCTTACGCACGATGCTTCTGCACATGTCCAGAAGCTTCTGCACCTGTGCAGAGCATCCGTGATAATGTCCAGGTGGGTGGGCAGAGCCTCCCACCGCCGTTACTACCGGTTCGCAAGTTCCAGACCAAACCAGTAGCAACCCACCACTGGTGTGCCTGCAAAACAAGCCCAAGTCATCAATCTTCCATCGCCATGCTTGGCAGTTAGTATGAAATGTTTGAGCTGATATGTTGTCTTTGATTGTTACCTAACGGGGCACTGTGTATTATGACCAAACATATGCACTTTGGTTTTGTCTGTCCAAAGGACAGTGTTCCAGAAGTCTTGTGATTTGTGATTTGTTCAGGTGCAACTTTGAAACCTAAGCTGTGCTGCCAGGTTATTTTTAGACAGAAGATTTTCTCCTGGCAACTCTTCCAAACAAACTATACATGTTCAGTCCTTTACTAATTGTACTGTCATGGACTTTAACATTTAACATGCTAACTGAGGCCTGTAGAGTATGAGATGTTTTTGCAATTTCTCTGAGCATTGCACGGGCTGATGGGTTGAATTTGCTGGGACATCCACTCCTGGGAAGATTGGCAACTATCTTGAATTTTTCCACTTGTGAATAATCTTCCTCACTGTAGAATGATGGACTTTAAATTGTTTGAAAATGGTCTTATAACTCTTCCCAGATTGATGGACAGCAACAATTGCTTCTCTAAGATTATTACTGATGTCTTTACTCTCTGGCATTAACACACACCTCAATACTGGGGACGAGAAACTCCTCAAACTTCAGCTTTTATAAAAGTAGTTACTGGCAGCAGGGAAGCTTCCGGCCTAGTATGGCTGATAATCGATTGATCAACTGGCTGTTATTTAGCCTCTTTGTAGCTATGGCAGCAATAAAGGTATACTTAGTTTTTCATGCATGGCTTCTCCATTTTGCCTTTTTTTTTTCCAAAATAAATGATGACATGGTATAATATGTCATGTGTTGTTGTTCATCTGCAGTTGTATTTACCTACTTTTAAGAACTGCTAAGGAACAGATGATTATTATGTCCTGATATATAAAATCACACACATACAGTACAAAAAGGTTACAATCTGATGAACTTCTGTTGATAATACTTAGTTTTATCTTCCTTTCCTATCTAGTTTTCCTATCTGTTTTTTTCCAGGTTAGCCTTATTTTACTTAACAGCTTTATTTATTCAACAGAGCACTTTTATGGTTTCCTCCTCCTTTATCTTCTCTCTGTATGTGTGTTTTAAGATTCTTCGACACATCTATAAACATTGTGATTCCCCCAGTTTACTAATAACTCCCACTTATTCTCGGATGGCATTGTTTTGACTGTGTAAGAGCCAGCATATGGAGAACTGAAATTGCTGTTAATTTATGAGTCACATGATTTATGTATGTTTTACTTATTTTCACTAAGTGTGGCAAAGTACATTCGAAATGATAAAGGGACCTCATGAATGATTGTCACTTGTTTGCCATTAAAAAAACTTTTCACAAATTGCATTTATAGTCATATATATATGTTAATTAATTGCAGAAATAGCAATTTATGCTATTGTCTACAAAAGGTAGCTTTTAATGCTGCTGTAGAAACAAAGTAGATTTTCAGCTTGCTTGACAAGATGCAAATGAACAGTGCTAAAAATAATTCTAACATGAAAGCTGCTTTCACAGGAAGAAATCACATCCACTGAGACACACAACTTACTATGTTTCCATATCAATAGAAAACAGTATTTCAGTATGCCCCACTGACTTGGCAACTATGAGGATTCTCATACAGTCAGAGGGAAATAAGCTGATACCATAACTACCCGCATTACTAAAACAAATTAAAACCAGGCCCCATATTCAAAAGAGGTGCTCAGTACTCTATTACATAGGGCAGAGAAAGTATGAAATGGCCATTAGAAGCAAAGAGTTGGGAGGGGAAAGGGGACATGCCTGCTGGAGCCCACACCAATTGTAGAAGGAGCATTTGTATATATAGTGAAGCACAGCAGGTGGATTGGACTGCCTTGCTTCTACCAGTAGAGAGAAAAGCAGTACTTTTGATGCAAAGCCAGAAAATTCAGGTAGAAGTCACTTTTCCAGCAGGCAGAGAATGGCATCTCTTCCTACTCTCCCCAAATGGTAGGTGGTCCATTCAGATGCCAGGGCAAGGAGAAAGTGCAGATCACATCTTCATTAACACCAGCACAGTCTAAAGACTTTTCATGATCCAGAAATACAAAATATCAATGCTACAGAAAGCAACTATGTAACTATGGTAAGCAAATTAGGAAAAATAAAAACAGCATTCATTTAAAACAGCTGGAGCAACAATCTAGTAGCGATAATGGCATAATCATTTGAAATTAATAAAGCTTGCAGGAAGAGGTTCAGCTTATATGACTTCTACACGGCAAGCAACATTTGGGCAAGTTAAATCTCCAGGGGAAGATTGTTCCAAAGCGCAAGGATCATGACAGTGAAACATAACTTCCTGGCATCAATTGCCCTAGCCTCCATAAGGGAGTGACCATCAGTACTTTTTCCTGTATTGTACTGAATAAGTCAGTTTCAGGTTGGAGATCATGATCCTACAAGTAATTCATTACAAATCTTTTTTATCAGTTAGAGACAGCACTTTAAATTGTACCTTAACAATTAATTAGCCTTTTAATTAACAATTAATTGTACTGGCAATTAATTAGCAGATTGCAGCACAGATGTAATATGTTTCTACCATGTTTCCCTTAATAGAAGACCCGGTCATATTTTCGTTTTGGTTCCAAAATAAGCACCCGGTCTTATTTTCAGGGAATGTCTTATCTCCTTACCTTAGGACCACTCAATCCCATGCCCTGATACCTGTTGCACCATTGCCTAAACTTCTTCTGCAGCCACTTGCAGCAGGCTACGTTGTGCGTTGCGCTGTTGTGTGCACAAGTGGTGGCAGCAGCGCAACCTTGTGGCATTCTGCCACGAGCAGTGGCACCAGCACAACAAGTCTTGCGGCATTCTGTTGCAAGTGGCTGCACTGGCGAGATGAGCCATGTGGCCTCCAGCTGTGAGTGGCCCCAAGTAGCTGCAGAATAAGTCGAGCAGTGGCGCAACAGGTGCCAGGGCATGAGAAGCCTGGCTTCAGTGGTCCTAAGGTAAAGTGGATGTGGGGTACATGGGCAGTTCCACCCCCTGAGCTTGATTTTACACCTATGCCTTGCCCTACCTTGTACAATCAGATAGTGGGTGGGGCTTAACTAGGGCTTATTGGGGTAGGGCTTATATTAGGTGCAGACATGAAAGTCGAGCTAGGGCTTGTTTTCGGGTTAGGTCATATTTTCGGGAAAACATCGTACATTGTTCACTGCAGTTTTCTTCCATCTGCAATTTCTGAAGTATTGTGACTGAAAGAACTGAGCAATCCAATGTACCAGTGAGGATAATACATTTATAAGTCATGCTTTAAAGAATCCAGTGGAAAACCAATATCTTTTCTTTTTTCTTGTCCTAACGTGCAACATTCATAAAAAGAAAATCCTGTATTTTGGAGTATATGTCTGCCGACACCAATCACAACTATTACCTCGTGCAACTATAAATATTTTACCAATTTTCTCCTTCTGTCTTTTTCTTCCATTTCTCATGTTCAGTCATTCTGTGGCATAGGGGAACATATCCATACACCACAGAAATGTATTACAAATACTTAAATTGTTAATTTTGTTTTTCTATTTAGGTTGCAAATACACCATTCCAGTTTATCATGGAGACCCCAGCAAGTGCAGCCACCTAAATATTTTACAGTATTGACCCAAGTCCAAACTGATGAAGATTCTCCTAATTATCTTCTCCACTCCCAGGAGTCTATTTGTCCTGAACTCGCTAATCCATAACCCTGTGGCTCTATGGAAAGCTATCCAGGCAGTTAATCTTTCTTGCCATTCAATAAAGGGGACAGATGCGGTAAGACTAGAAGAAAATAAGCAATGGCATACGATTACAGCATGAATACAGAATAACTAGCAGTCTCTATAAAAGAGACTATGTGGTCCTAACTGTAACGTGGCCTACTTACAGTCTAGGCCAGGGGTCCGCAAACTTGGCTCTTTTAAGACTTGTGAACTTCAACTCCCAGAGTTCCTCAGCCAGCTTTGGGAGTTAAAGTCCACAAGTCTTAAAAGAGCCAAGTTTGCGGACCCCTGGTCTAGGCCAAAAATATAACTGCTCCTTCACACACACACCAGAACCTAAATTGTCTAAAGGTGTGTAAGGATATGCTGCTTACCTGCAATACCCCCAGGTGGGTCAAGGTTGCAGCTGAAAAACTAAGGGGGGCTTTTCTGAATGGAAGATGTGGGCCTCGCTTCCCTTCTCTTTCCCATCAATGCAGAAAGTAAGGAAACAGGAAAGGGGGAATAAGTAATAATCCCTGAACATCTCCCTTATGAAGGGAACATGCTGTACCTACTTTGGCCAGCAAGATCAGGGTTGCCAAATTTATATCTAAGCTAGCTAAACAGAAAGAAATTAACTCTGTCCTGCCAGAGCAGCAAATGCTCTGGGGACAGAACGCTATTAATCTTTATAAGCACCTTTATCTTTCCTTCTTTAATAACAAATGGGTACATTTAGAAAGAAGGTAATTAGATTACAACCACTGTCCATTTTCACCTGTTTGGAAGAATCATGTGGTCTATTTGGAAATCAAGAGTTACTGGAAATAAATAGGATTCTGAACACTGGTGTTTTGTTGGCAGTGGACCATCTTCCTTATTTCTTTGTTTGAAATTAAAATTATACTTAAATAAAATAATATGTAGCAGGGCACCTGGAATAGGCTATGAGATATTTCAGGACCATGTTGCTGACCATGGGTTTCTGATGGGAGATTTATCTTCGCCAAATATTACACGTTTGACTTTTACACCATTTTTAAGTAAAAAAAAATTAAAAGAGTCTTGGGATGTCTTAAATATACAGAAAGTAATCAATGCTTTTTCTTTGTTTTTCTCTTTCCCATCTGCAAGCAAAAGATAAAGAACTTTGGGATTGAACAAGAATTTAGGATTAGAGTATAAAATGCAAAATCCCTTTTCTTGCTAAAAGATGCCCTCTTTGGATTTGGCAAAATTCTTTATTGTTCCAGTTTAAAAAAACATTATTTAACAATAATACAGCATGTTCAAATATATAAATCTAGCTAGCTAGAGATGTATATTCATTTCCCTCTTTTAAAAAGTACATCATCAGTATGCTTTGTTGTTTTTTTTAATTGTTATAATCCTTTTATTTTACATAAGACAACAATGTATTCTCAAGAGAAATATTATTTATGAGTGAATAGATAATTACTTTGGTTGTGCAATTATTACACTAATTGCATTATTTACTAAGGTTCCAATTATTACATTTGTAAAAATTCCAAATGGAATATATGTTATCTTTATGATATAAAAAGGAAGCAATCACTTTTATTTTAGTGTCAAAACTTCCAGTATATTATTGTTTATAAATATTTTTAAAAGAAGAAAAAGAGGGGAGGGTTGTAAATATTTAATTTCTAACTTCCTCTTTCATTGTATTCTAACTGATTTGCATTGTATGTTGGTATAAGGGTAAAGCTTTTTTGAATTTGCCCTAATTCATTACATCATAATATTGGTTTCTTTTAGTTAAAGTCAAGATTTATTGAGCTCTAAGGATGGGTTTCAGAGTGAATGCATAAGACTTAATTCATGCCATATAGAGGCAACCTTTCCCATTTGTGGATGACTCTGTCTTTCTTCTCTTGTACAGCCATATCTGGATATGTTCTAGAAACACTTTGGACCATTTGATTTCATTCAGTACTGTATGTTTGGATAATGAGTTTTGATCTTTTATTTGTTGAAGTCATAGGTGGTACTAATACAAACAGATAGCAATAGCAATTAGACTTATATACCACTTCACGGTGCTTTATAGCACTCTCTAAGCAGTTTATAGAGTCAGCATATCTGAGTCCTCATTTTACTGGCCAAGGAAGGATGGAAGGCTGAGTCAACCTTGAGCTGTTCAGGATTGAACTGCTGGCAGTGGGCAGAGTCAGCCTGCAATACTGTATTCTAACCAGTGGTGGGATTCAAGTAATTTAGCAACCAGTTCTCTGCCCTAATAATTTCTTTCAACAACCAGTTTGCCAAACTGCTCAGAAAGTTAACAACTGATTCTCCCAAAGTGGTGCGAACTTTATTTATTTATTTTATTTTATTATTCGAATTTATATACCGCCCTATCTCCCAAAGGACTCAGGGCGGTTTACAGGCATATAAAACATCAATATCAATATACAAATTAAAATAATCCTTAAAAAACTTATTCTAGCGCCCGAATTATTAAAAATAGAAATATAAATATCAAATATAAATATTAAAATCAATTTAAAACCCCTCTAAATTTAAAAATCTAAGCCAGTCCTGCACAGATGAATAAATGTGTCTTGAGCTCGCGACGGAAGGTTCGAAGGTCAGGAAG
Organism: Ahaetulla prasina; assembly: GCF_028640845.1. Classification (NCBI taxonomy): domain Eukaryota; kingdom Metazoa; phylum Chordata; class Lepidosauria; order Squamata; family Colubridae; genus Ahaetulla; species Ahaetulla prasina. The sequence continues at coordinate 93,749,972 of NC_080543.1, read as the reverse complement.
TTGACGGAGTCCTGGGGGGAGTTCGTTCCAGAGGGTGGGAGCCCCCACAGAGAAGGCCCTTCCCCTGGGCGTCGCCAACCGACACTGCCTAGCTGACGGCACCCTGAGGAGTCCCTCTCTGTGAGAGCGCACGGGTCGGTGAGAGGTATCTGGTCGCAGTAGGCGGTCCCGTAGATAACCCGGCCCTATGCCATGGAGCGCTTTAAAGGTGGTCACCAAAACCTTGAAGCGCACCCGGAAGGCCACAGGTAGCCAGTGCAGCCTGCGCAGGATGGGTGTTATGCGGAGCCACGAGGGCTCCTCTATCACCCGCAGCCGCATTCTGAACTAACTGCAGCCTCCGGATGCCCTTCAAGGAAGCCCCATGTAGAGGCGTTGCAGTAATCCAGGCGAGACGTCACAGGCGTGAGTGACCGTGCAAAGGGCCTCCCGGTCCAGAAAGGCGCAACTGGCGCACCAGGCGAACCTGGTAGAACGCTCTCCTGGAGACGGCCGTCAAATGATCTTCTAGAGACAGCCGTTCATCCAGGAGGACGCTAAGTTGCGCACCCTTCCATCGGGCCAATGACTCGCCACCGATGGTCAGCCGCGATTTAGCTGACTGTACCGGGATGCCGGCATCCACAGCCACTCTGTCTTGGAGGATTGAGCTTGAGCCTGTTTCTCCCCATCCAGACCCGTCGGCCTCCAGGCACCGGGACAGCACTTGATAGCTTCGCTGGGGTGGTCCGGTGTGGAAAAGTACAGCTGGGTGTCATCCGCGTACAGCTGGTACCTCACACGAACCCACTGATGATCTCACCCAGCGGCTTCATGTAGATGTTGAACAGAAGGGGCGAGAGGATCGATCCCGCGGCACCCCACAAGTGAGGGGCCTCGGGCCGACCTCTGCCCCTGTCAACACCGACTGCAACCGGTCGGAGAGATAGGAGGAGAACCACCGATAAACGGTGCCTCCCACTCCCAATCCCTCCAACCGCGCAGCAGGATACCATGGTCGATGGTATCGAAAGCCGCTGAGAGGTCTAATAGGACCAGGGCAGAGGAACAACCCCTATCCCTGGCCCTCCAGAGATCATCCACCAACGCGACCAAAGCCGTCTCCGTGCTGTAACCGGGCCGGAAACCGGACTGGAACGGGTCTAGATAGACAGTTTCATCCAGGTGTAAGGGAAACTGATATGCCACCATACTCTCAACAACCTTCGCCGCGAAGCGAAGGTTGGAGACCGGACGATAATTACCTAAAACAGCCGGGTCCAGGGAAGGCTTCTTGAGGAGGGGCCTCACCACCGCCTCTTTCAAGGCGGCCGGAAAGACACCCTCCACCAAAGAAGCGCTCGTAATCGCCTGGAGCCAGCCTCGGGTCACCTCCTGCGTGGCCAGCACCAACCAGGAGGGGCACGGGTCCAGTAAACATGTGGTGGCATCCAGCCTCCCCAACAACCTGTCCATGTCCTCGGGAGCAACAGGGTCAAACTCATCCCATAAAATGTCACCAAGACCACCCTCAGCCGTCTCACCCGTCTCACCGCAATCTTGGTCCAAACCATCCCGAAGCTGAACGATTTTATCGTATAGATAACCGTTAAACTCCTCAGCACGTCCCTGCAACGGGTCATCCCGCTCCCCCTGGTGTAGGAGGGAGCGGGTCACCCGAAACAGGGCGGCTGGGCGTTATCTGCCGATGCAATGAGGGAGGAGGCGAGCTACGCCGCTTCCTCAATGCCACTAGGTAAGTCCTAGTATAGGACTTCACTAGTGTCCGATCAGCTTCTGAACGGCTAGACCTCCACGAACTCTCTAGGCGTCTTCTCCGCGCTCATCCTCTCAGCTCCTCGGAGAACCAAGGAGCCGGTTGGGACCTGCGCCGGGTCAGAGGCCGCAAAGGCACGACACGGTCTAAGGCCCCCGCCGCGGCCCGTTCCCAGGCCGCAACAAGTTCCTCAACCGAGCCGTGAGCCAGACCCTCAGGAAATGGCCCAAGCTCCGTCCGCGACCCATCCCGGTCCATCACGCGCCTGGGACGGAACCAACGATCGGCTCCGCCTACCTGCGGTGGTGAATGGCGGTCAGAAAGTCCAGGCGAAGAAGAGAGTGATCTGACCATGACAAAGGTTCAATGACTATTTCCTTTAAGTCCAGATCTCTCAACCACTGACCAGAGACAAAAATCAGGTCCAGAGTGCCACCCCCAATGTGAGTAGGGCCATCAACTACTTGGGTCAGGTCCAAGGCCGTCATGGAAGCCATGAACTCCCGAGCTGCCGTCGATGACGAGCCGGAAGATGGCAAGTTAAAGTCCCCCATGACTAAAAGTCTGGGGGTCTCAACTGCCACCCCAGCCAGCACCTCCAGGGCGGCTGTCACGCAGCAAGGAGCCAGGTACGTGACCAGCAAGCCCATCTGACACCTATGACCCCACCTCACAAAGAGGGATTCACACCCGGCAATCTGAGGTACAGTGGTCTCCCTCGGCTCTAGACTCTCTTTAATAACAACCGCCACCCCACCACCCCTACCCTGGGCCCTCGGCTGATGGAATGCACGGAAACCCGGTGGGCACATCTCGACCAGGGGCACGCCCCCTTCAGTGCCCAACCAGGTCTCCGTAACGCCTATAATATCCGCGGCACCCCCCTGAATCTGATCATGTATTAGGGGGGCCTTATTGGCCACGGACCGTGCGTTGCATAACATCAGACGAAGGCCCAGGCTCTGAGGGTCTTGACCATCCGGGGGACGGGAGAAGGGAGGGGGATCGGGGCGCACGATCGCCTGCAGACATCGAGCGCGCGCCCCCCAAAACGATGCGGTCCCCCCCTTCCGCCATATCTGCCCCTCCCACTTACCGTGCAAATGGAACCACCCTCACCAAAAGGAACGTAATCCCCCCCTATAACCTCCGAACCCATTACTAAACCGCCACGAGCGCGCAAGGACTGGCTCCCACCCGGCGGGCTACTCCCAATACCCGCCCTAACCTCCCCCCCTCCCGACGGGTTCTCTCCCCTACCACGAATCCCTCCCTCCCAACCCTTAAAATCCCCATTAAAACTCCCTTAAAAATTTCTTAAAACAACTAATTAAAAAGCCCCTAAGCCTCCTATTTTTAGCATGCCACCTCTCGGGGCTCCAAAGCCCGTCCTCAAGGTGGGCCCTCGATAGTATGGAGGGCCAAACCCGCGAGAGAGGGGCGTCTCGCAGGGCAAGAAGGTCAGCCGCCGTAAACGTTCGCATCACCAAGAAAGTCCGGCAGGAGGCCCATCCTGGGCGGTCAAGATGGTAACAGATGATACAGTGACCACAACCGGTCGGTCAGTCAGTCCTGATGGGTAGCAGTCAATAGTGATCCTCGTGGGGTAGAAAACAAAACCACTCATTCAGTCAGTTCGCCACCCACCTATAAATAGTCAGGGGTGGACTAAGGAAGAAGGAGAGGGGGGGGGCGGACCGATGGTAGAGATGTTAAACAGGCCGTCCGCCACCTTGAAGCGCCGAGGTAGGCCGCCGCCACCGGCCACCTCCGCCCGGCCGTCGTCACCAAAGCGTCCCATCGCCGCCGCATGAGGCCACCGACATCCCCCCCCAACTAGGAAGGGACGCCAGTCACTCCACCGACGCCAGCGCCAGACGAAAAAGCCAGGCCGCCACCGCCGCCAGAAAACCAACAAAGGCCGACGGGGGCCCGGTAGGCCCTCCAGATCTCCACTGGGCACAACTCCTCCTCCGGGGCTCCGGGGCTCCTCCCCTCGCCCCTGAAGTCGCCCGTCATCCATCTTCCTCCACGACTGAAGCCTCCTCCATCAGGGCGGGGGATCTAAGGGGGCCCAAGATGTCAAAGGCCACCGCCGCCGCCGTCGCCGCCGCCGCCAGAATGCCAAAAAAGGCCGGCGGCAGCCAGGCAAGCCACAGGCCGCCCAGCAAGCCACCCGGCTAGCTGCCAGGGCCGCCACTGCTTCCTCCCACGGGCGGGGTCCAAGGGGGCCTGGACATCAGTGACCCCCCGTCGCCGTCGCTGCCGCCACCGCCGCCGCCGCCACCGCCGCCAGACCGCCGAAAAAGGCCGGCGGCAAGCCGCGACCGCCCGGCAAGCCGGCAAGCCGCCCGGCCAGCCGCCATGACCACCGCTGCAGCAGGACGCTCCGGGGCTCCTCCCAACGCCCCCCGGAGTCGTCCTGCGCCAAGTCACCCCTCCTCCGGGTGACTGGATGCTCCTCCATCAGGTGGCTGAATCCCACCACTGATTCTAACCACTGCACTACTATGGCTCATATATGTGATGGAATTGAATGGAAAACCAAATCAACAATAAAAAAAAACACAAAAAGGACTGAAGAACTGCAAAAATGAATTCAAACAGTCTTTTGAAATTTGAACACATAGCAATAAAAAACAAAATTACTGTACACAATGTTCTTTCTGTAGATAAATCTTTACGAAATATTGTGGCAAAGAACCAAGAATGTATTAGTTCACATAACAAAAATAAGTCATTTGAAAATCAATAATCTATTATTCCTATTTGCATAAAATACAATTTCATTGATTGTACTGAGACTGTTTTCATCTAATAATAATAATAACAGAGTTGGAAGGGACCTTGGAGGTCTTCTAGTCTGACCCCCTGCCCAGGCAGGAAACCCTACACCACTTCAGACAAATGGTTATCCAACATTTTCTTAAAAATTTCCAGTAGTTGGAGCATTCACAACTTCTGCAGGCAATTGTTCCACTTATTAATTGTTCTACTTATTAATTGTTCTGTCAGGAAATTTCTCCTTAGTTCTAAGTTGCTTCTCTCCTTGATTAGTTTCCACCCATTGCTTCTTGTTCTACCCTCAGGTGCTTTGGAGAATAGTTTGACTCCCTCTTCTTTGTGGCAACCCCAAGATATTGGAACACAGCTATCATGTCTCCCCTAGTCCTTCTTTTCATTAAACTAGACATACCCAATTCCTGCAACCTTTCTTCATATGTTTTAGCCTCCAGTCCCCTAATCATCTTTGTTGCTCTTCTCTGCACTCTTTCTAGAGCCTCAACATCTTTTTTACATTGTAGTTAACAAAACTGAATGTAATATTCCAAGTGTGGCCTTACCAAGGTATTATAAAGTGGTATTAACACTTCACGTGATCTTGATTCAATCCCTCTGTTTACGCAGCCAAGAACTGTGTTGGCTTTTTTGGCAGCTGCTGCACATTGCTGGCTCATTATTAAATGGTTGTCCACTAGGACTCCAAGATCCATCTCACAGTTACTACTATTGAGCAAGGTACCACATATACGGTACCTGTGCATTTTGGGATTTTTTTGCCTAAATGTAGAACCTTACTTTTTTCATTGTTGAATTTTATTTTGTTAGATAGCGCCCAATGCTCAAGTCTGTCAAGATCCTTCTGTATCTTGAGCCTATCTTCTGGAGTGTTGGCTGTTGCTGCCAGCTTGGTATCATCTGCAAATTTGCTGAGTTCCCCATCTGTCCCCTTGTCCAAGTCATTGATGAAGATGTTGAAGAATACTGGGCCTAAAACAGAGCCTTGGGGTACTCCACAGTGTATTTCCCTCCATGTAGATGTAATTCCACTGAGGACTACATGTTGAGTGTAGTCATCTGTCCAATGCTTTACCAAGGTGTATCAATGCAAAGGTCTTCCAAGACTCTTTTTAAATTGACTTTTGCAAATGTCAGAACATTTGTTTTCTGGTAAATTAAATGTGGAATGTATGAAATACATACATAAAATGTTGAATGCAAAGTAAAATATTCACAGATCATAGGACCTGATGTTAAAGTTCCATTACTGGGTGGTTTTTTTAAGCTGCTGCACTTTAGCTCTACAACTGAACAATATCTTATTCCAATCCAAAATGCAGGTGCTGTAAATACAATCATGTAAATCATGATTTACATGATTGTATTTACTTACAATCATGTAAATACTATCATGTATCATATATTTGTAAATTAGGGGACTGGAGGCTAAAACATATGAAGATTGTACATGATTACATGATTGTAATTACATGACTATAAATATGAAGTCTTCAAGGGTTGGATGGCCTTTCAGATTTAATAAATGAATATATAAATATATCAGACCAGACCTAGAGTATTGTGTTCAGTTCTAGACACTGTACTTTGGAAAGGACACTGATAAAACTGGAGCAGAGAGCAGCAAAAATAAGAGGCCTGGGAGAACAAAATATGAGAAATGACTGGAGACATTAATCTGGAAAAGAAAGCAAGGACACACGATTGTTGTGTTCTAATATCTGAAGAATGTCAGCTAGAATACAGGGCAGAATTGTGTAGAGTTGCTTTGAAAGACAGGGCAAGAATCAACAGGTTGAAATTACATTTTGGTTAGACAGAAGGAAAGATTTCCTGACGGTAACAGCTGTTCAGCAATAGAACAGAATGCCTCAGGGGGTAGTGGACTCTGTTCACTGGAAGCAGACTGGATTGCCATCTGCCTGGAATGCTTTAGTTTTGAATTCCTGCACAGAGAGGGGGGGTGATGTAGAAGATCTCTTCCAGGTCATATATTCTGTGAGTCCATAAAACTAATGGCAATATGTTATATAACAGAGGATCCCAACATATACAACACATACTTCTTTAGCTAGGGCAAAACCTAATAAAATGCTGAGCCAAGCCTTGTTCTTCCTCATCTGTACCATCCTCCTGAACTCACTCTATACATCTCTCAAACTCATTGGATGCAATTGCTTTTCCACATTGCTGTACCAACACTTCCAACATTTCAAAGAGAGGATGTGTATTGTAGCATCCCCCTTCTCTGTTATGCCTTTCTGTTGGGCCTTGACATAACTTAATTTCCATCATTAGAACATGAATCTACCTTTCTCACTGTTTCCCTTTCTTTCTTTTCTTCTGGATTATTTATGGAGGAAAGCACTTTTGCTCAGAACTTGGGGTTTCATAGAACATGCCATCTGCAGTGGATAAACACTCACAGGCATGGATGGAATCTGAATGTACAGTATATAAATATCTTCTTGCGTCTCATTGCCATGTTCGTGGATTTCTAGGAGTCAGCTAGATGGTATGGGACATTTTGAGACCATTTATGTATCCATGTTTCCTTACCACTTAAACTTACATATGAGTTGAAAAATTCTGAATGAGCTCTGAAGTTTACAGGATGATCTTAACCTGTGTGTTACCTATTCTAGTATATAAGAAAGTCATCATATTCTTAGCCAGGCTTGTCCTTTAGCATCTTCATCACAGACTAGGAAATATCACACCTGGTATCAACGAAGAATTGTATCTGCACATTCATACCTCCTTGGTCCCATTCTTAATTTTAAAAAAAGGGTCACCTAAATGTTTGGTGTCACTTATGGCCTAGTAGTATATTAAGTGCTTAAGCAAAGCATTTACTTTGCTAAAAAGAAGAGGGGGGTCAACCTATTCTCCAAAGTTCTTGAAGGCAGGACAAGAAGCAATGGATGGAAAGTAATCAAGGGGAAAAGCAACGTAAAACTAAGAAAAAAATTCCTGACAGTTAGAACAATTCATCAGTGGAATGACTTGCCTCCATAAATTGTGGGTGTTCCAACACTGGAGATTTTTAAGAAGAGATTGGACAACAATATGTCTGAAATGGTTTAGGGTTTCCTGCCTGAGCAGAGGGTTGGACTGGAAGACCTCCAAGGTTCCTTCCAACTGTTATTCTGTTATTCAAATGTGGCTGACCATTGATTTGAAGCTGCATCCTCTATGTGACACCACTTCCCTCTATTTCAGTTCTGTTGTACTCCTCTGGGCCTATTTTATTTCCGCATTATGGCTATGCAAGGTGGAGTTGCTTAGCAACACTTCAGCAGCCCTCTCTTCAAAAACAATTGTATAAAATATCCATTTATTAGTAGAATTATCAGGTCTCCTCCCTAACCATTCCATGGAATGAGTTGTCATTTTTTAAAAGGACTAATCGGATAAGGTTTGATTATCTAATTTTGGTGTCAGCTTCCAGAACATTTATTATTGAACCTACTAACAAAAACAAAACATACAGCTCCTAATAAATCCCCAGTGCTCAGCTATTAACTAGAAGATCACAGCCCCTGAGACAACTTCACTTAAGGACTGAGTCTTGCTTGTTTATAATTAGTGCTACGTTTGAGTATTCTACCACTCTCCATTAATCTATGTATCTGAACAAAAAAAGAGAGAATTACTAAATGGGTCTGCATTGCTCCATGGCAACTGTATTTTCTTAGTGCTTATAAATTATTTTTTTAGAATTCATAATCTACAAATAACCTAAGATTTGTTTAATATGTTTATAATTGCAGTCAATTATTTAAAACATTAGCACTAAATTAAATGGCCCAGAAAAATTTGCATTGTCCTCTCCCATTTTATTCTACTGAATTATGAAGCACTTTGTGTATTTATTTATTTATTACATTTACAGTATATAGCCATCATCTTATATTGAAAGGCAACTCCCAATCAATAATTAAAGCAACATTAGTTGTTTTTTTTAAAAAAATTAGTCTGTTAAGCATACTACATAAATTTATTAAAGCCATAAACATTTACCATTAAGCCCCAAAGTTAAATTTCCAACATCCTTGTTAAATCCTCTCACCCTGTCTCAGTGCTTACCAGAAAAGCTACATCTTAAATGCTTTTCAGAAGGCTAGGAGGAGACATTAAAACCATTAAAAGGGGCAAAGATATCACTGGAGAGGACCACCATTACAATTTGGGAGTATTCTGGAAAGTGCAGCAGTACTCTGCACTGTTTTAAGGAGCAAAGAAGATTGGGGTTTTGGTGTCTCTTCTTTTTTTCCTAGCTACAGCAATAAGATGCTGCTGTTGGGGTGGGGTATAACCAATAAGGCACTGGGTCAATGAAGGAACATTTCCTTTCTGTGACTTGAAGACAGTGTCTGTAATGTATCTTTAAAAGTTTTGGCGGGAAAATAGCACGTTGCTGATTGGTTGAAGCCTCCGGCTAAACTGTATATAAAGAGAGGTTTTTCTCAGCACTGGCTGCTGGGTTCACCATATAGTAAAGAGCTGTTGTCACAATCCTGGTCTCCTGCCTCGTTATTGCCCGAATCCAACACTGGCGACGAAGGTGGGATCTCGAGGCTAAGAGCGCCAGGAAAAGAGCTGAACTCACCAGGAAGACGCGAACCCAGCAAACAAGGGGCGGAAAGCAGCGATGTCCGGCTACACACCGCCAGCGCCATTCGACCCAGCTAAGGAAAAATGGGGGTCATACATGGCTCGTTTCGAGTGTTTCCTCGAGGCGAACGAACTTCAAGGAGTTTCAGACAACAGGAAACGAGCGTATTTCCTGAGCCACTGCGGTCCAGAAGTTTTCGACACCGCAGAATCCCTGGCAGAGCCAACGCCGGTACAGTCGGTACCGTGGCAAACTCTGCAGACTTTATTGAAAGCCCATTATGCACCAACGCCGTCCAAGTATGTGCAACGGTTCGGTCGGGAGCGCAGACAGCAAGAGGGCGAGTCCATCAGCGCATACATGGCCGCCCTGAGGAAAGCCTCAAAACATTGCGAGTACCGAGACTTGGATGAGGCATTGCTGGAGCAACTCATCCGCGGGGTCAGGGACATCCATTTGCGGAGGCGGCTGCTGTCTAAAAGCAACCTAACGCTGGCAAATGCCTTGGACGAAGCCAGGGCTCACGAGATGTCTACCCAAGCGGCGGAAACCCTACAAAAGCCGCTCGCACCAACGGCTGGTGCGAAATCAACCCCGGTCCACAACGAGGAGATCCAGGCTGAGTCAGACGGTGAGGAAGAGGAAGGAGTCTTCCACACCGGGAGGCCGGAGAAAGAAGATCGGGGTGACTGCGCAAGTTGCGGAGGGCAACACCAACGACAACAATGCAAATTTAAGGATGCGGTGTGTCGGCGGTGCGAAAGGAAGGGGCACATAGCACAGGCCTGTCGAGCACCCCAACCTTCCCACCAAAAATTCAAACCGGCCAATCAGAGCGCGGGAACGGCGAAGCGGCCCGCGAGTGGTCAGTTTAAAAAAGGCGCGAAGTTGAATCAGACTGTCGTGAGAGTGGGTCACGCATCAACACGCCTAGAGAAGAAAATCTTTACAAAGGCAAAGATTGAGGGGGTGCCGTGCCGATTGGAGGTGGACACCGGCTCATCGATCACGATCATGTCCTGGGACAATCTCGTGAGAGCCTTACCCGCCATCGCAAAGCGCAAGCTGCAACCACAGAAATTAAAGGTACAAGACTACCAAGGGAATCGCATCCCTGTTCGAGGGGTAACGTCCGTCCACGTCGAGTATGGACAATACAAGAAAACTCTGCCCATCACCATCGTCGATGGGACCCTGCCAAGCTTATTGGGTCTGGACTGGTTCCGAGCATTGGGCATGGGGGTGACCGGAATCTTCAGAAACGAAGTCGACCTCAAAGACGCACTCATGAAGGAGTTTGGGGACGTTTTCAAAGACTGCCTGGGCAAGTACAAGGGGACCCCTATCTCATTTAACTTAGACCCACAAGTCGCCCCTATCCGTTTAAAGGCTAGGAGGGTCCCGTTCGCCCTAAAGCCCAGGATTGACCGGGAACTGGACAAACTAGTAAACCAGGGAATTTTAGTGCCAGTTGACCATGCTAAATGGGAGACCCCTATAGTCACCCCAGTCAAACCGGACGGGTCGGTCCGGATTTGCGCTGACTACAAGGCAACGCTCAACAAAGCATTGCAAAAGAGTGCTTACCCCGTTCCGGTGGTACAGCACTTACTGCACTCATTGGGGCAAGGGCAAGTTTTTGCCAAGCTAGACTTGGCCCAAGCCTATCAACAGCTACCCGTAGATAGCAGCACAGCCGAAGCACAGACAATTGTGACTCACAGAGGGGCTTTTAAGTGCACCCGGTTACAGTTTGGGGTTAGTGTGGCTCCAGGGTTATTTCAGAACCTCATGGAGCGGCTATTGCAAGGACTACCAGGGGTGGTACCATACTTCGACGATGTATTGGTATCCGCTGAGAACCTAGAGGAATTAGGGGTAAGGCTGCGAAAAGTTTTGGGCATTTTCCGGTCTGCCGGTCTAAAAGTTAAACTGAACAAATGCCATATCGGGGTTGAATCTGTGGAATTCCTGGGCTACCGAATAGACAGGGAAGGGATTCACCCCACTGAGAGCAAGGTACGGGCCATCAGGAAGGCCCCAGCCCCAAAGAACAAACCGGAGTTACAGGCATTCTTAGGTCTGGTCAACTTCTACGCGGTATTTTTAAAAAATAAGGCAACGATTGCCGAACCGCTGCACAAACTACTAGCAAAGACAGCTGCGTGGTCTTGGGGAAAGGCGGAAGCTAGGGCATTCGAAGGGGTAAAGAATCTCCTATCTAGCGATAGCCTCCTTATTCAGTACAATGGCACGTTACCATTAGTATTAAGCTGCGATGCATCTCCCTACGGGGTGGGGGCTGTGCTCAGCCACCGGTTGCCAAATGGCACAGAAGCCCCTATTGCATACTACTCCCGAACCATGTCATCAGCTGAAAGGAATTATAGCCAGCTTGATAGGGAAGCCTTGGCTATAGTCTCCGGAGTAAAGAAATTCCATGAATATGTATTTGGCCGTGAATTCGAAATCATCACGGACCACAGACCCTTGCTAGGGTTGTTGGCAGGCGACCGCCCAACGCCCGTGGCACTCTCGCCCAGACTGACCCGATGGACTATCTTCCTAGCGGCATATTCCTACAAATTACTACACCGGCCGGGAAAGGAATTAGGGCATGCAGACGCCCTGAGCAGATGCCCGTTACCAGAGACTATCGAAGACCCCACTCCGGGGATACCAGTTCTGCTAATTGACTCTTTGGACTCTGGCCCAGTCACATCCAAGGAGGTGGCTCGGGCTTCGTACAAGGACATTACAATAAGGACTGTAATTGGTTGGGTACAACGAGGTTGGCCCGCTGCGCCGGGCGAACGTTTCAAAGAATTTGTAAAAAAACGTGGGGAACTCTCAGCCCAAGGGGGGTGCCTGCTATGGGGGGATCGAGTGGTGATCCCGGAGAAATTGAGGGAAAAGGTATTGGAACTCCTTCACGAAGGCCACCCAGGGATCGTCAGAATGAAGGGTTTAGCGAGAAGCTATGTGTGGTGGCCCTTAATGGACACGGAAATTGCTGAAAGGGTAGGGAAATGCCAGGCCTGCCAGGAATCCAGACCGCTACCCCCAACGGCCCCGATTCGGGAGTGGGAGAGACCCCAGGGCCCTTGGTCTAGGATCCATATCGATTTTGCCGGTCCCTTTCACGGCCAAACCTTTCTGGTAGTAGTCGATGCCTACTCCAAATGGCTGGAAATCATTCTCATGAGATCCATGACAGCCGAGGCCGTGATTTCAGTCCTACGGCACCTATTCGTAACGCACGGGCTGCCCGACACGTTAGTCTCTGATAATGGCCCGCAATTCACGGCAACCCAGTTTGAAGGATATTTGGCAGAAGAGGGCATCCGGCATGTCCTCTCGGCGCCTTTCCACCCTGCGACGAATGGCCTTGCAGAACGTTCCGTTCGGAGCGCAAAAGAAGCATTGTCCAGAATCAGGCCAGGCGACTGGCAAACAAAAATCGATACCTTCCTGGCTGTCCAACACAGAACCCCCTGTGTCACAACTGGCAGAAGCCCGGCAGAGCTATTAATGGGTCGGAAGCTCAGGTGCCCACTAGACCGTTTAAACCCAAACTACACACCAGACGGTTACAAAGGGGTACAGGGTAAAACAAGAGGGATGGCAGTAGGCGACCTAGTGTGGGCACACAACTACAGCGAGGGTCCGACCTGGGTAACAGGAAAAATCCTAGAGATAACAGGACCAAAATCATATCTAGTAGAGATAGAGGATGGCTGGGTATGGAAGCGCCACATAGACCAGATAAGGAAACGCATAACCGGTAAATCAGAAACAGACGAAACAGGCCCTGACTACCCAACGAATGAATCCACAACTGACTCAAACCCGTGGCAAACGCGAGACTTATCTGAGTTCCAGAAGGTCCAGCGACACCAACCGGCCCATCCTGAAGACAGCGGGGACGACTGTACAAATAATCCAGGGCCGGATGGCCTAGAGGAGGAGCTAAGAGGAACAAACAGTCCCTCCGGTCAGCTCGACTCACTCCCAGAAAGTGAATTGCGCAGGTCCGAAAGAGTCAGGAGACACCCAGTCTACCTGCGTGATTACGTAGAAAAATAAGATGATAATTTTATGCAAATGTTGGTAAAGTGTTTTCTGGGAGGGAAGGAGTGTAATGTATCTTTAAAAGTTTTGGCGGGAAAATAGCACGTTGCTGATTGGTTGAAGCCTCCGGCTAAACTGTATATAAAGAGAGGTTTTTCTCAGCACTGGCTGCTGGGTTCACCATATAGTAAAGAGCTGTTGTCACAATCCTGGTCTCCTGCCTCGTTATTGCCCGAATCCAACAGTGTCGGATTAGGCCACCTCAGTACTATGGTTATCTTCTCTATCTTGAAGTTAATAGTTAATAATGTAGTACTGGGAGGACTGACAATTGCTAGGATGACCTGATGCAAAAAGGGGATAGATCTCCTGCACATGTAATAGCTTGGTAGAGGACAGTATATCAGCAGGTGTCTTTGCCAAGCATACTTCATCCTTTGAAATCTTGTTTTGTTTGGTTGCTAGAAATACAAGAATATTCTTCTCTTTGTCATTTGGCCTTCTTTATTGGCATTGCTCATTTTTTCAACCATCTGAAAGAGAATTGAAACACCACCACTGAGAAAAGGAATGCTAAAAATATCAAATGTGTTTTCCAATAATGACTGTACCACATGTGAACTTTCCTGATTTTCAAAATAACACTCCTGCCTCTGCAAAAATCAAACTTGATATTGGCTACAACAGCCCCAAATGAGGCTTAAAAGCCTCATAAACCTTTGATATGGAGATGTAATGATGGAAGGCAGTCTCTTATATTATTTAATAGGACAGCCTCTGTAACACAATTCATTGATGCCTGGTACTTTGTTTCTAAATGCATTAGAAAAATCCAGAAGCATTGGAAAACATTTCTTCCACATCTGTAAAGGAGTAACACTTCAAAAATGTGTCAGAATGATATATTACAGCTTTAAAAAAGCATGAGAGAAGGAAATCTATAAATCCAATGATGCTTCTTTTATCCTCGCTGTCATCTTCAGAAATGACCAAGTATCAAGTCAAAATAGGCTAGCAGTGTGTTTGAATAATGCTTCTGTCACAAGATAGCTTATAGTTTTCTTTGGGAAACTGCAGAGATAAAAGGGAGTTGTCTTCCCTAAATATTGTCACTGGATAATTTGTTCTAAAACAAAAACTAGAAGTACCATCAGTTTCCATTCTAATTTTTTGTACTTAGACATCATATACACTTGCAATGAAAAACCATTTGAGTTGCCTTTGATAATAATGTATGGTATGTATGGTATGAGTTCTAATTGGAAAATGAACATTTCTATTTTGCATTTTAGCATAGTTATTCTAAAGGTAAAAATAAAGGGAAAGCTGAATACATTGTAGTTTGCCTTCCTCTTTTTTTCTCTCTCTCCCTCCTCCATTAAATAAAACTCTAAAGTTGGCGAATATTTACTAAAACCAGTGGTAAAATCTGAACCAGCTTACTACTGGTTCACTGGCTGCGCATGCGCACCACACACCGAATGTAAGGTGCACATGTGCGCAGTGCACACCAAAAGGAGGCATGGGGTAAGTAAAACAGCACAGGGGGGTGATCAGCTGTGGTGCGCAATCCTTTTTTTTACTTTTAAAAGCATTTTTTTACAACCTATTCAGCTGAAGAGGTTGTAAAAAATGCTTTTAAAAGTAAAAAAAAGGCTCTGATATAAATATTTTAAAAAAAACATTTTAATCATGTTGTAATTTTACTTTATACCGTAGTTTATGATCAGAACAATTGATGCCCTATTTTATTGTGAGAGGAAGGTGCAATAAAAAATCAGTTTCACCTCTTGTTAATTTTTTCGCTTATAACCATGCGTTGCCTAGCTCATAATCACTATGCATTCAGAGATGCTTCAGAAATAATGGCAGGATGCTACATTGAAAGGGCTAGAATTCAACTGTAGTAATGGACAAAAGAATTTTTTCCCCTTGTCATGCTCACCAAAATAAAGGTGAGGAGCAGCCATTTCAGGCAGATGGAGAACACCTAGATAATGCCATTTAAAAGGTGGTGTAATGCAGCTAAATTAGTTTTAGCATTGTGGCCAGAGTGATCATTGAAATAACAAATGGATTGCTTGACAGAAGCAGAGCCAGCACATAGGAGGAGATTACCAATTTACATACTTAATATCACAAAGATATTATAGTAGAATAAAACAATTTTGGGCCGGGTAATTCAAGTGAAAAGTAGAGCAATTACACAATGTGAGGGATCAAACTTCCAAAGGGAGCAAAATTATTTTGCCCTACATATTGCGGGGTTTAAAAACAGCTTAGCTGAAAGGATTGAGACAATAGTTTTTATCCAATGAATGAAAGGGACAGTAAATGTTTTCCTCCAGATTGGATGCCATTTGCTGCAGCTTTGACAGAATTTGGATAGATTTTTCCTGAAGCCTCCCCTTGAGCTTGTTTGGTGGTTCTAGTACAGCTATCATATACCCTTGTCTAGTGGGGAAATCTGAACCAGTTTACTAGTGGTTTGTTGGCTGTGCATGTGCGCTGTGCACACATGCACAGTGCGCACCATGCACCAAATGTGAGGTGCGCATGCACAGTGCATGCCAAAAGGAGGCCTGCGGTAAGTAGAACAATGCGAGGGAGGGTAATCAGTTGTGGCACGCGACCAGTGGTGGGATTCAGTCAGTTCGCACCACTTCGGGAGAACCGGTTGTTAACTTACTGAGTAATTTGGTGAACTGTTGGAAGGAATCATTATGGCAGAGAACCGGTTGTTAACTTACTGAGTAATTTGGTGAACTGTTGGAAGGAATCATTATGGCAGAGAACCGGTTGTTAAATTGCTTGAATCCTACCACTGCACGTGACCTTTTTTTTTACTTTTAAAAGCATTTTTTTTTACAACCTCTTCGGCTTTTAAAAGGTAAAAAAACGGCTCTCATGATCGCGCAGCTCAGCTATAATCTTCAGAGCCTTTTTTTTACCTTTTAAAAGTATTTTTTACAACCTATTCAGCCAAATAGGTTATAAAAATGCTTTTAAAAGTTAAAAAAAGGCTCTGACAATAGCGTGGCTCAGCTGGGCATGAGCAGGGGGGGCAGGGATTTTTGCTACCAGTTCTCCGAACCACTCACCATCATCGCTACTGGATCAGCTGATCCGGTCCTAACTGGGAACATTTCACCCCTGCCCTTGACCAAAGATCACTATGCTCCTTGTATTTGGGATGGCTACCCACTTCCACTAAGCATGCAGCTCTGGAAGAGATGCACAAGGTTGGTACTGGTTGGTACTGGCCACTCAGGAGGTGACATGAGGCTGGCTCCAGGAGATTATCAACGCTTCTTTGTTGGAAGGGGTTTTCCCTGCCGCCTTGAAAGAGGCGGTGGTGAGACCCCTCCTCAAGAAGCCCTCCCTGGACCCAGCTATTTTGGGTAATTATCGTCCAGTCTCCAACCTTCGCTTTGTTGCGAAGGTTGTAGAGAGTGCTGTGGCGCGACAGCTACCCCAATACCTGGATGAAGCCGTCTATCTAGACCCGTTCCAGTCCGGCTTCCGACCCGGGTACAGCACGGAGACAGCTTTGGTCGCATTGGTGGATGATCTCTGGAGGGCCAGGGACAGGGGTTATTCCTCTGCCCTGGTCCTATTAGACCTCTCAGCGGCTTTTGATACCATCGACCATGGTATCCTGCTGCGCCGGTTGGGGGGATTGGGAGTGGGAGGCACCGTGTATCGGTGGTTCTCCTCCTATCTCTCTGACCGGTCGCAGACGGTGTTGACAGGGGGGCAGAGGTTGACCACGAGGGACCTCACTTGTGGGGTGCCGCAGGGGTCGATTCTCTCGCCCCTTCTGTTCAACATCTATATGAAGCCGTTGGGTGAGATCATCAGTGGCTTTGGGGTGAGATACCAGCTGTACGCTGATGACACCCAGCTGTACTTCTCCACCCCAGGCCACCCCAATGAAGCTGTTGAAGTGCTATCCCGGTGCATGGAAGCCGTACGGGTCTGGATGGGGAGAAACAGGCTCAAGCTTAATCCCTCCAAGATGGAGTGGCTGTGGATGCCGGCACCCCGATTCAGTCAGCTGCAGCCGCGGCTGACTGTTGGAGGCGAGTTATTGGCCCCAAAGGATAGGGTGCGCAACTTAGGTGTCCTCCTGGATGAACAGCTGTCGTTTGAAGATCATTTGACGGCCGTCTCCAGGGGGGCCTTCCACCAGGTTCGCCTGGTTTGGCAGTTGCGCCCCTTCCTTGATCGGGATGCCTTGTGCACGGTCACTCATGAGCTCGTTACCTCTCGCTTGGATTATTGTAATGCTCTCTACATGGGGCTCCCCTTGAAGTGCACTCGGAGGCTTCAGTTAGTCCAGAATGCAGCTGCGTGGGTGATAGAGGGAGCTCCGCGTAGCTCCCATATAACACCGCTCCTGCGCAGACTGCACTGGCTACCTGTGGCCTTTCGAGTGCACTTTAAGGTGCTGGTTACGACCTTTAAAGCGCTCCATGGCTTAGGGCCTGGGTACTTACGGGACCGCCTGCTGTTACCACATGCCTCCCACCGACCCGTACGCTCTCACAGAGAGGGACTTCTCAGGGTGCCGTCCGCCAAGCAATGTTGGCTGGCGGCCCCCAGGGGAAGGTCCTTCTCTGTGGGGGCTCCCACACTCTGGAACGAACTTCCCCCGGGTTTACGCCAAATACCTGACCTTCGGACATTCCGTCGCGAACTGAAGACACATCTTTTTATTCGCGCGGGGCTGTCTTAAATTGAATTTTATCAAATTTTTAAAATTCTTATTAACTAATTTTAAATGGGGTTTTTAGCTCACTGTATATTTTAACTTTCAGGCCAATTTTAAAATAAGTTTTTTAATTGCATTTTAAATTATATATTGCACTGTTTGTTTTATTTTTGCCTGTACACCGCCCTGAGTCCTTCGGGAGAAGGGCAGTATAGAAATCAAATAAATAAATAAATAATAAATAAATAAAATAAGGGAAGAAAGGGGACACCAGCCAAGCCAGCCCATCATCCGAATCATCCATCATTATTAATGTTAACAGATGTTGCAGTCAGAGTGTTAATAGATGTTGCCGTCTCATATATGTGCTTCCTATGAACTCTCCAAGCAATAAATTTGAAGAAGCAGAGACTGTAAAGTTTTCCTCCTTGGAGAAAAAGACTTGAGAAAGTGGATATCTTCTCTAAGAGCAATTCATGTATTATTCTTGGAAAAGGGAACTCTTTTTTATCTTGGGACATTTTGGACTATCTTCAAGAGCTAGAGAATTGTAAAAGACTTCAATTTAAAGTGGGAACCATTTAAAAGAGAATGTTAACAGTCATGATTTTTTTCCATCAACTGAGAGATATCCTCATTTCATATATGTCCATTTTAACTCTTGGAACAAAAATTGTTTTGTCTGCTAGAAATATATAATGAAAGGTAGCCATTGTATAACACGTTTAAGTGCAATTTTACAAATGTCACCTCATCAAAAGGTTCATTGGAACTCAACTTTCATCAGACTGAAGCCTTGGACTATAATAAGCTTAACTTGCCTCACTGTGGTTGTTTGTTTGTTTGTGGAGGAATGAAACAGAGGAATTTCCTCATGTAAGCCACCTAGAAAAAGTGGAAAGTAAATCATCATCATTTTATCCATGTCTACGCAGAAATACATTCCATTTAATACAATAAAAGCTAGTCCAAGTATACATGTTGAGGTGTATAGCTGTAATTTTCAATTTTTTTTAATAGTGTAGTAAAAAAAAGGCTGCTAAATCACTATACTGTGTGTATATTTCTATTTTTTAAATATTTTTACAAAGAAAAACAACAACTTTAAACAGCTTTTTAAGGTAAGGCAAAATATAACTATTTCAAAGTAAATACTTAAATATGTCACTGTGCTGACCCTTGAAATATGTTTGATCTAAGGCTGGAATGACTACATATTAAGTTACAACCAAAACTGCTCTTGTGTTTTTCTTTCTATTTCAGTGAACAAAAGAATAGAAAATATACTAGAACCAGTAAAGAATGAGTGTTCTTAAGGTATTCATTCAAAAATGATACTAGCAATTTTTAATTTATTCCTAAATTATGTAATTGTTTCCAATTACACCTTATCTTTGTAAGTAACTCAGAAATACAGATTTCTTTTCAGAACTGGTTGAATTTTATATATTCTATTTTTGATTGGGTCTTATTTATTTTTATTCCTTATTGAATTTACAACTGTTTTTCTATTTATTTATTTCAGCATTGAAGGCAACAAATATCTGTCACAAACTCCACATGGAGTCAGGAAGAGCAACTGGCCAATAAATGCTCAGCTCCATCCAGTCGCCCCCAACTCTATCCCGAATTAAGAGATCACAGGGTCATAAAAAGGGAGGTGTTTTTTTAAGGCATCTTACAATAAAAACTAACAAAATCCATGCAATCAAAATCAAAACTAAAATCAGCTCTTAAAATTATTAACCACTGAAATCTGGAGGTTTCTTGTCATCTTTTTAATTGCTGGAGTGGTAGGAGCCCAATTCATCTCTTTATAAAGCATTTACCATAATCTGGAAGTGATATTAAGAGAAGGTACTTTCTTCTATACTTAAATAGTCAAGCTTCTTGCCGTGAGGGCATCTCCTGCTGATGTATGAAGCAGTCATAAAATTAATCCACCCCTACGGCATTTATACCTTTAAAGTTTAACATCAGCATCTTAAACTCTCCAAGGTCAGCAACCGGTAGCCAGTTTAGATCATTCATTACAGGCTCTTACTATTGCTATTCACCTTTCCCAGGTTTTAAGCCATGCTATGTTTTTCAAACCTGCTTTCAGAGGACAAGCAGCACTGTAACAGCATCATCTTGCAAGGTTTTAAACAGTTTGGTGGCATTTCAACAATTTCTGTAGTTTTCCTAAAAACATAAAATAGCCACTGATAGGTGTTTGCAAAATACAGGCTGCAAGAGTTAATGAATAGCATGTATAAAATGTCAGCCTTTCTCAGTGCCTCACTAGTAAATTTTATCTAGTAAATGACAGCCAAAAAGTAGTGAAAACTATTGTTGAGGGCTAATTCAGCAACAGGATTTATTAATTTATTTGTTTTAAATAAATCAGGCTATTTAGAAATGTGTTAAAAGTTTTATAGGTCATCAGTTTTTAATGTGTTAATGTTTCTTGGTTTTATATTATTATTTTACCTGTGCTATTTTATATTGTGGCTATATTTTAATGTGTGTATTGTTGCTGTTTATGTTAATGAGTAGGTATAAAAATTATTATAATTATTGTTGTAACATTTACAGCGATACTCAAGGAAGCAAGCACACGCAATAATCCATTTAATGTATTTAATAGATAAAAATGAATAAATATATATGAAAGACAGCTGGCATTCTGTGAGCTTCATAATGATTTGAAATGTAATAATTGTTAAAATTATAAAGTAGTAGAGTGCTTAAGACAGGAATTTGAACATTCTATTTGTTAACAGGTTTAGCTGGGGCCGGTTTAGCTCAGGCTGGTAAGGCCTGTTATTAAGAACACAAAGCCTGCAATTACTGCAGGTTCGAGCCCGGCCCAAGGTTGACTCAGCCTTCCATCCTTTATAAGGTAGGTAAAATGAGGACCCAGATTGTTGGGGGGGCAATAAGTTGACTTTGTAAAAATATACAAATAGAATGAGACTATTGCCTTATACACTGTAAGCCACCCTGAGTCTTCGGAGAAGGGCGGGGTATAAATGTAAAAACAATAAATGTAAAATGTAAAAACAAACAGTGACTTTGGAGACTCTTAAATGTTTTTGTTTGGTGGGAACAGCCTTTCTGCTGATGACTCTTTAATTCATATAACCGTTAGAGAGTGTGACCATTATAGCCCAATAATTTCGAGAACATCAAGAAAAATAGAGGTATCATTGAGGATCTGGTAAATTCATCACTACATGCCCATCTTACTGTTGTTTGCTGGTCGTAGTTCTTTAATAAAATATATGATACATGCACAAATAATAGCTTACCATCCCTTTCAAATATTGTGCTAATTTCTAGTGCCGTGATGGCAAACCTATGGCACGCGTGCCGGAAGTGGCTCACAGAGCCATTTCTCTGAGCACGCAGAGCCGTCACCCATTGCTCTTCCTGGTTCCAGCTCACTGGCCAGCTGGTTTTTATGCACAGGCCGCACCAGAAACCAGAAGAGCAGCCACTCATTGCGCATGCACATTCCAGGAAGCTGATCTACCTATTTCCAGTGTGCGCATGTGCATCGGCCACTTGGTCTTCTGATTGCTGGTGCGCATGTGCATGTAAAGACCAGCAGTGGCAAGAGCAATGGGTCCGCATGCCAAAAGACGTGGAGCAGGGAGCCCAGAGCTGTCATCCAGTTCCCCTCCTACCTGAGCGGGCTTCTTGCATGGCCCCAGGCAGTCTGGAGCACCTGCCCAGCTCGGGCACCCCAGAAGAGCTGGACGGCCCCCGCACAGCCTCACTTGCCACTTCTGCGAAGGAAGCGCAACCGCTTCCCAGCCAGTGCGCTGTCTCCAGTGTTCCTCCTGCCCAGCCCCGCAGCCCCAGAAGAGCAGCAGCAATGGCAGCTGCAGGGAGAATGCTGCCCCATGCGCTGGCTGGGCAGGTGGGGGAGAGAGGGAAGTCCTGGCCTGCCCGTCCTTGCCACCATCACCCCCTCGCCCCCGGTGGCTGTCACGTTGTTGCTTCCGGGCGTGGAGCAGGGCCTTCGCACTGGCAAAGGTTGGTGCAGGAGGTTTTCCAGGCCCAAAACGGGGCACAGGGGGGGTATATGTGCAGGGAGGCTAGGACACATGTGCAGGGTGGGGGGGGATAGTGCATGCATGCGCAGTGGGTGCGCATTGCATTATGGGTGCCAGCACATGTGTGTGCTGTTGCATGTGCACGCACACGCTTCCAGCACCCGAGGGAAAAAAGGTTCGCCATCACTGTTCTAGTGTATATGTTAAAAGGTTTGTTTAAGAACTTATGTGACAATGGATTGAAGAATATCAATTATTTGAAGAATAAGCTACAATCATGTGAATGTATACCACAACTGCACAACACAAACCGTAAGTCATACTTTTAGAAACATTGTGTAAGTATCAAATGAGCTAAAGTATATGTCAGTTTATGGCAACTAGACAACTGATTTTCACAGGGTTGGATAATAGCAGACTTCCCTAAACCTATTGTTTTCCAGAGATATTTGAATGACAATTTTTGGCTGGCTGAGAATTCTGGAAATCATGATCCCAATGTCCCTCAAAGACAGCAGCTTGATACATGCAGATTAATATCGCACAAGCATATAGGAAATAGACCTGGCAATTTCTAAAGAAAATACTATCTCTGTTAGTTAAGGTTGGTTTTTATAATGGTGTGTTCATGCCTAGCATAGGCCTAAGATATACTGAGTCCAGAAGAATGGTTGTATGTAGTACACAATCTCCTACTTTGAACAGAAAAAGTCATTTTAAATCAAATTTGTGACACCAACAAAGCAACAACATCATTTTTCAGTTGGCTTTGGTGTCCTTATCTAATTTAAGCTGGAAAATATTTTTCAGATGGAGTAGGCCAAAATATCTCCGTATATATTGAAGCTCAAAGAAGACAATCTGGAAATCTTAGGGCTTCGTTATATGATATACAGTGTATATATACTATATAATCCTTGCTGGTAAACCGAATATTGGTGAATCTGTTGAAATATTGCTTTCTGTGATCGGAAGAAACTGGTTCAGAGAAATTCTGCAAAACTTGCCACCCAAATTATTTCAGAGAACTGAAACCTTGTTGCCACAGCAATATTTCACCATTCAGGCACTTCTCTGTTGAAAGATGCCTGCTATTTTTTCTTACTTGAGCTTCACCCTCTGTGTTATTTGATACAGATGGAAAGAAAGCTATTTTTGCTTTCTCTCCTTGCATCTTTTCCTGAAAAATAAGGTTGCAACATAAAACCGATACAGAAAAAAAATAGTTTTCTTTTCATTTTAATAATCTTTTTCTTCAATAAAAAGCCGGGAATGAAAACTGTCATCCTTCTGCTAAAGCCTCACCTTTAGAATAGAATAGAATAGAATTTATTGGCCAAGTGTGATTGGACACACAAGGAATTTGTCTTGGTGCATATGCTCTCAGTGTACATAAAAGAAAAGATACGTTCATCAAGGTACAACATTTACAACACAATTGATGATCAATATATCAATATAAATCATAAAGATTGCCAGCAACAAGTTATAGTCATACAGTCATAAGTGGAAAGAGATTGGTGATGGGAACTATGAAACGATTAATAGTAGTGCAGATTCAGTAAATAGTCTGACAGTGTTGATGGAATTATATGTTTAGCAGAGTGATGGCCTTCGGGAAAAAACTGTTCTTGTGTCTTGTTGTTCTGGTGTGCAGTGCTCTATAGCGTCGTTTTGAGGGTAGGAGTTGAAACAGTTTATGTCCAGGATGCGAGGGATCTGCAAATATTTTCACGCCCTCTTCTTGATTCGTGCAGTATACAGGTCCTCAATGGAAGGCAGGTTGGTAGCAATTATTTTTTCTGCAGTTCTAATTATCCTCTGAAGTCTGTGTTTTTCTTGTTGGGTTGCAGAACCGAACCAGACAGTTATAGAGGTGCAAATGACAGACTCAATAATTCCTCTGTAGAATTGGATCAGCAGCTCCTTGGGCAGTTTGAGCTTACTGAGTTGGCGCAGAAAGAACATTCTTTGTTGTCCTTTTTTAATGATGTTTTTGATGTTAGCTGTCCATTTGAGATCTTGCGATATGATAGAACCCAGAAATTTGAAGGTTTCTACTGTTGATACTGTGTTGTCAAGTATTGTGAGAGGGGGAAGTATGGAAGGGTTTTTCCTAAAGTCTACCACCATTTCTACGGTTTTGAGTGTGTTCAGTTCCAGATTGTTTTGGTTGCACCACAAGGCTAGTCGTTCGACCTCTCGTCTATATGCGGATTCGTCATTGTCTCGAATGAGACCAATCACTGTTGTGTCATCTGCGAACTTCAGTAGCTTAACAGATGGATCATTGTAGATGCAGTCATTGGTATACAGAGAGAAGAGAAGTGGGGAGAGCACACAGCCTTGGGGGCCCCCCTGTGCTAATTGTACAGGTATTTGATGTGATCTTGCTTAGCTTCACCTGCTGCTTCCTGTTTGTTAGGAAGCTTGTGATCCACTTACAAGTCTGTTCCGGTACCTTTAGCTGGCACAGTAGCATTTTCTTTGCTTCTTTGCTTCTCATGTATCATAATTGGCATCTCAGAATCATTTTTACTGCAAATTAAAGCAAATGGAAGTATTAAGAAATAATAAATTAAAACAAACACTTTAAGAAATCCCATACACTATTTTGTAATGAAATTTTCCACTTTTGTGGGGATTTTCAGTAGAATATATCCATTGAATTTGTCTTTTAGCAGAGAATGATGAGGTGTAGTAAACATGAGACACTGCTTTCTTGTGATGACATATAGACCCTTTTGAAAATTCTCTGCTCAATTTGAAGGCAAGGAAATTGGGTAAATAGTTGCTGTGAAAATATTTACAGACCCCTCACATCCTGGACATAAACTGTTTCAACTCCTACCCTCAAAACGACGCTATAGAGCACTGCACACCAGAACAACTAGACACAAGAACAGTTTTTCCCCGAATGCCATCACTCTGCTAAACAAAAATTCCCTCAACACTGTCAAACTATTTACTAAATCTGCACTACTATTAATCTCCTCATCGTTCCCATCACCCATCTCCTTCCATTTAAGACTGTATGACTGTATCTTTGTTGCTTGTATCCTTACGATTTATATTGATATTGATTGTTTTCTGATTGCTTATTTGTACCCTATGACTATCATTAAGTGTTGTACCTTAGAATTCTTGATGAACATATCTTTTCTTTTTGTACACTGAGAGCATAAGCACCAAAGCAAATTCCTTGTGTGTCCAATCACACTTGGCCAATAAAAATTCTATTCTATTTATTCTATTCTCTAAATTTCACCATCAGATGAAGTAAAAATCCCAAACAATTTCTCAAGTAAAGGTAATACTAATGGTATTGCTAATGGTAAATTGACAGCTACCAAAAAAGCCCTTGTGATTTAATTGACACTTAGGATACCAACAAGGCTGCAAATGATTGGAAAGATGATTTTACAGAAGAAGACACACATTCACTCAAACACAGCATTTGGCCACGTTGTAACTAAATAAGGGCACAACTATCATTATCCATCCATGAGAATTTTCTCCAAAGCAAATTTTCTTTATCAATCTGAGTAAGAACTGATAGAGGAAAAGTACAGGGAAATGTTTCTGCCTAGCCCTATTGCTATCCCTCCATATTGTGGATGAATTGGCTTTTGCAAATAATGACCACTAAAACTGTTCACATGGACATAGAATGTAAACGTTCATGCCTCCTATTCAAGGGTGAAATGATTTCTGGGTATGGTGTGAGACAATGAATCTGCACTAACAGGCAACTCTCTTTAGACCACACCTGACAAAGAACTTGGCAGTTGGAAAGTTGAAGCATTCTTGTATGAGTTAGAGGATGTTTTTGGCAGCATGAATTTTACCTGATCAATGTTTAGTGAAGAAGGTTTTAAAATAATAACAGAGAAAAGACGAGAAGAGATTTATTAACAAAAATACAATGTAGGGTTACGCCAGGGGTGTCCAAACTACGGCCCGCGGGCCAACTGCGGCCCGCGGGTCAGTTTTTATTGGCCCGCAGCAAACTCTGAAAGTATAACTGAATATGGCCCTTTTTGGCCGCCTCCCGGTGCTTGCCCGGTGGTTTGCTGCGAGGCTCGCGGCTCCTCCCCATGGGCGGGGAATAATGAAGGGAAGGGGCGGAGGAGGCGGCGAGCGGGAAAGAGGCTGCTGGCCATGCCCGACCCCAGCAGTTCTACCCTCGCCTTCCTCGGGCCGCCTGGCGAGGCTCCTGGCTGGGCGCAGAAGGGGGTGTGCCCCTGGTTGAACTGGTTGAGCTTTGCTGGCTGAGGGACTCTGAGGGACTCTGGGAGTTGAAGTCCACAAGTCTTAAAGAGACCAAGTTTGGACACCCCTGTTCTATGCCCATAGCCACATCCACTCAGTCACATGAGCAGTTAGCCATGCCCACCCAGTCACATGAGCAGTTAGCCATGCCCACCCAGTCACATGAGCAGTTAGCCATGCCCACCAGTCACATGACCACCAAGCCACACCCCAAAATAAGCCACGCCCACAGAACTGGTACGAAAAAAATTTAGGACCCACCCCCGTTCAATGGTGTGGCCCGGGCCTTTGCTTATTTTTCTGTATTTGGCCCTTACCAAAAAAAGTTTGGACACCCCTGGGCTAGGCAAATATACATACATACATACATACATACATACATACATACATACATACATACCTATTTGCAAATAACTGAGGACATCCTACCATGATGAGAATCAGAGAGCATAAGTCTCTCTCTCTGTGTGTGTGTGTGTGTGTGTGTGTGTGTGTGTGTGCGTGCGTGCGTGTGTGTGTGTGTGTGTGTGTGTGTGTGTGAAGGAAGAAGGAAGTTATCTCAGATTAGCAATCTCTTTAACAAAAAGCAGGGAATGGTGACAAACAAAATGAGGATATAGACTATGTAACTGTCCATCTTCTCTCTTTACTGTTCCCATCCGGTCAATTGACCATGAGGTACTGAAAAAGTCATTGCTGTTGGAATTAGGCTTCCAATATACCCTGCCTATGTTTAATGGAGTGACATGCTAACTAGCATGTAGTTGCTAACTACTGTGTAGATGACAGTGGATAATTGATTGTCTTGTGTTTTTAAGTCTTTTCACCCTCCTTAATTCTACATTCTATGGAACCGAAGGCTGTCAGAAATGGCTGAACACCAATCACAATGATCAAATCACATAATAGACCTGAAAAATGTCAGTATCCTGGAATGATTTCTCTATAATTATTAGAGAGACAATAGAAATGTATAAACGTCTAACTAATTTCAATAGTGGGAAAGATGAACAATTGTCACTTTATCTCTCTGCCCCTGTGCCAGCTAAAGGTGAGGCTACATGGCTGAATGTTGACAGCTCTTGTTCCTATTCTCCTACCGGTGAGAAAGGTTATTTTAAAAGTTAAATATATTCTTTTCTTCCCATGTAATAATTGTACAGATTGAATTGTTTGATTTAAGCAAAAGAAAAGCCAGACAAATTATGTAGCAAAAAGATTAGCTAAGAAAAAATGCACAAAATGCATACTTTCCGGAGAAAAATCTCAGTTTGTCTTGTTTTTTCAGTCAAGAGTTGAAAATAATGTTCCAGATTAATAGGATGATGTTTTGCTGTTGTAAACAGAAGAGTATGATCTATTCCTAAGAGAACATTTATTTCTTTATATATATTTGTATAGTTTTTACTGCTTTTAACCTTGTAAGCCTCCCACTCTTACAAGATTAAAAGTGTCAAGTTGGGCAACAAATACATTTAATTAATAAATAAATAAATTTCTCAGTCTATAATTTAATCAAAAAGCCCACTCATTGTGAAACTGTAAGATCTGTGCAAATCCTTCAGAACTTCTGTTTTCTCAGCAAAGTGAAGGGGTTTGTACAAATATATGCATTCAGAAGCATGTAACAGAAGCAGCTGAAAGCATGAAGACAATTACTTTTACAAAGGGGGTTCCATTCATATCCCTCATGTGTCAAAATATTTCAGTTAATAGGATTTGCATAGTCCTAGAACCTGCATATCTTGAACTCAATAACTGTACAGTCCCATTAAAAATGTATTTACAGATCTAGACTGGATGAGTTTAAATTAGAATAGAATAGAATAGAATAGAATAGAATAGAATAGAATAGAATAGAATAGAATAGAATAGAATAGAATAGAATAGAATAGAATAGAATAGAATTTTTATTGGCCAAGTGTGATTGGACACACAAGGAATTTGTCTTGGTGCATATGCTCTCAGTGTACATAAAAGAAAAGATACGTTCATCAAGGTACAACATTTACAACACAATTGATGGTCAATATATCAATATAAATCATAAGGATTGCCAGCAACAAGTTATAGTCATACAGTCATAAGTGGAAAGAGATTGGTGATGGGAACTATGAAACGATTAATAGTAGTGCAGATTCAGTAAATAGTCTGACAGTGTTGAGGGAATTATTTGTTTAGCAGAGTGATGGCCTTCGGGAAAAAACTGTTCTTGTGTCTAGTTGTTCTGGTGTGCAGTGCTCTATAGCGTCGTTTTGAGGGTAGGAGTTGAAACAGTTTATGTCCAGGATGCGAGGGATCTGCAAATATTTTCACGGCCCTCTTCTTGATTCGTGCAGTATACAGGTCCTCAATGGAAGGCAGGTTGGTAGCAATTATTTTTTCTGCAGTTCTAATTATCCTCTGAAGTCTGTGTTTTTCTTGTTGGGTTGCAGAACCGAACCAGACAGTTATAGAGGTGCAAATGACAGACTCAATAATTCCTCTGTAGAACTGGATCAGCAGCTCCTTGGGCAGTTTGAGCTTACTGAGTTGGCGCAGAAAGAACATTCTTTGTTGTCCTTTTTTAATGATGTTTTGATGTTAGCTGTCCATTTGAGATCTTGCGATATGATAGAACCCAGAAATTTGAAGGTTTCTACTGTTGATACTGTGTTGTCAAGTATTGTGAGAGGTGGAAGTATGGAAGGGGTTTTCCTAAAATCTACCACCATTTCTACGGTTTTGAGTGTGTTCAGTTCCAGATTGTTTTGGTTGCACCACAAGGCTAGTCGTTCGACCTCTCGTCTATATGCGGATTCGTCATTGTCTCGAATGAGACCAATCACTGTTGTGTCATCTGCGAACTTCAGTAGCTTAACAGATGGATCATTGGAGATGCAGTCATTGGTATACAGAGAGAAGAGAAGTGGGGAGAGCACACAGCCTTGGGGGGCCCCTGTGCTAATTGTACAGGTATTTGATGTGATCTTGCTTAGCTTCACCTGCTGCTTCCTGTTTGTTAGGAAGCTTGTGATCCACTTACAAGTCTGTTCCGGTACCTGTAGCTGGTTTAGCTTAGTTAGAAGAATGTCTGGAATGATGGTATTGAATGCTGAACTAAAGTCTACAAAAAGGACCCTTGCATAGGTCTTTGGAGACTCAAGATGTTGTAGGATGTAGTGCAGAGCCATATTAACAGCATCATCTGTTGATCTATTTGCTCGGTATGCAAATTGCAAGGGGTCTATATATAGCCAAACTAATTAACTAATAGCCAAACTAATTAACGAGCAAACCATAACATAGGACTAAATACAATTGTCCTTTTCCAGTACATATCCCTGCTTTGTAATATCAATTATGAAGTGTTAGTTACAGTCTGCTACTGCCAGATGTGCACAAGTTTAGACGTTGTTACTTACGCTCCTGCCAATCCTTTTTTTAAGTCTAATGTTGTTCAAAGAGGATAGTAAAAACATATACAAACTCTTTTCCAATGCACAGTTAATGTACATTTATAGATGGTGGACTCTCAACTAGTATAGTTTATATTTTTATTTGAACATCTGCGCCTTCTCAAAGGGAATTTCTTATTTTCTGAGATGAAAGCAATTCAAGATCTCTAATCTCTTGTATATTGTTTCCAATAGATCTATCTTTTCACTTTCTGCTTTCTGTCTGCGTTACGGACATTCTTTTCTAGCATTGACCCAGATCAGGTGTCGGCAACCTGTGGCTCTGGAGCCACTTGTGGCTCTTTGGGATCTCTGCTGCGGCTCCCTGTCCCATCACTGGCTGGCCTCGCCCCTCGCCCTCCCCTCCCAATCACTCCTCGCCTGGCCTGAGAAGGTAAGGGCAACGGGTGGGTGGAGAAGCGGCAGGGGATGATTCTTCAGCATCTCACTCTTACTGGAGCTTCTTCTGGTCCTTGTTGGTGCTGGGGGTGCCTCAGTCACTTGGGGAGTGTGCAACCTGCTCTCCCACCAAGACACTGGCCCAACCCAGCTGTGACCCACGCCAGCCTCGCTAACACAAAGGCTGGCAGGGTGGGAATAGGATCCGACAGGATAGGACAATCGAAAGGAGAATGGGTCTGCAGTGCCCAGACACGGCTTTAAGAAGCTCAGGGCAGAGGGAAAAGAGGGCTGGTCTCACCGAGCCTCACATACCCATCCCGGGGGTCAGGAAAGCTGAGGCTGGGCCAAGCCAGCAAGCTCTCCTTAGGACTCTTTGCTACTCCTTTTCTTTCTTTTTTTGGAAATCTGGGCTGGCTGAGGAATGAGCACGAATCGCAGCAGAGGCTTCCTTTCAGGCGCCCCTCCTCCTCCTTCTCCTCTTGCAACCCTCTTGCAAGAGGGAGAGGGGGAGAGAGAGATGCTGAGAGAGGGGGGGGGAGAGAGAAAAGGGTTTTGTGGTTCCTGGTTCTCTGCCCTAATGACTGGCTGGGTAGGCGTGACTAGGGGGGTCATGTGACTGGGAGTGAGTGACATTGTGTTGGTTACGCCCACCCAGGTTTTGTGGTTCCCAGTTATTCTTTTCACTTGGGAACAGGTCCAAATGGCTCTTTGGGTGTTTAAGATTGCAGACCGCTGACCTAGATATACTCAAAGCTACATGTGAATACAGAAAGGTATAAAGGGTTCTTTATGTAAACTAATGCTAATTAAGCAGCTTCTCACTTTGGAGACAACTTAGAAGTTACAACTATTACAATAAACAGCAGCCCCACAGCTGGTAGATTGATCCCTACATTGCCAAATAACACCAATTTTATTGTCACTGCAGAGGCTTCAGTGCCCAATTCAGTGTTAGTCATTTACTTTAAGGGTCTATGTGGCATAGTACTTTGAGTACTGTCATATCCAAAATGAGTTTGACTGTCCTGTTAAGTTGTCAGAATAAGGCTGTTTAGGATGCCACCACCACAGCAAATTAAAAAGCTATGGCCCACGAGGCAGCTTCTTAGATTATACCCCAAACTCTGTGAAACATGCTGCTCCAAGGAGATGCTCTTAGCTTCTTCAAACCCAGCTTTTAGGAAACATCCAAAAGTCAACCTTATTTTATGAGCCCTTGGTGCTCTTGTCCTTCGTGGAGAAAGCCTTTTTATTCATTTTTCTTTATATTTATGAATTGAAATGAGATGACAATCTGTTTATTGCATTTCCTGTAACTTAATCACTTCCCAGGGCTGTAGGATAGGATGATATGTTAATAAATGAATATTTGTGCTTACATTCCTTCACCTTTTAATTTTTTTCAGAACTATCTTTTAAGATTGAATGAGTGTTGAAGAATAAGTATTCATTTTACAGTGAGAAGGATGACACTGACATAATTACAAATTACAATGCATACTTCTCTCTAATATGAGATCATATGATGGCCGTCACCAGGGGAGCTTTTCATCAGGTTCGTCTGATACGCCAGTTACGCCCCTTTCTGGATCGGGCTTCCTTATGCACAGTCGCTCATGCCCTTGCTACATCCCGCCTGGACTACTGTAATGCTCTCTACATGGGGCTCCCCTTGAAGGGTACCCGGAGACTCCAACTGGTCAAGAATGCGGCTGCGCGGGTGATAGAGGGAGCACCTTGTGGCTCCCGTGTAACACCCCTCCTGCGTAATCTGCACTGGCTCCCGGTGGTCTTCCGGGTTCACTTCAAGGTACTTGTTATCACCTTTAAAACGCTCCATGGCCTAGGGCCGGGATATTTACGGGAACGCCTACTGCCACCATTAGCCTCTCACCGACCAGTGCGCTCTCACAGAGAGGGCCTCCTCCGGATACCGTCAGCTAAACAATGTCAGCTGGCGACCTCCAGGGGGAGGGCCTTCTCTGTGGGGGCCCCTACCCTCTGGAACGAGCTCCCTCAACTCCCCAATCTCAGGTCCTTCCGCCGCGAGCTGAAGACATTGCTGTTTCGAAGAGCAGGACTAGCTTGAACGTAGTTTTATATTGGGGTTTTTAAATCAGGGGTTTAAATGGGGTTTTAAATTTGTATTTAAAAGTTTTAAGGCATCAACTGAATTTAATTGTCTATTCTTTTTTCTGTTTTATATGTATTATATGTTTTCTGTTGTTTTATTGGCTGTGAACCGCCCTGAGTCCTTCGGGAGATGGGCAGTATACAAATATAAATAATAATAATAATAATAATAATAATAATAATAATAATAATAATAATAATAATAACAATAATAATAATAATAATAATACCTATATGAAATAGAAATATTATCAGAAGTTTTTTTACCTGATATTTATTCATTTGTATCTGACATATGTCCATTTCCTCAGAATAGCTCTTTATTAGTTCTCCAGATGTTGCCAAAGTACAACTTCCACCATCCCTTAGCATCAGACTGGCTAGGGCGAATTACCTAGAACTCTAGTTCAACATCTAAAGGGTCACTGTCAAGCTCCAAAAACCAAGAAAAACATATTGAGGTTCTTCTAAGCTGCTTCCTTTATTGTTCCTCACTTACCGACAGAAATGTTGCCGAACTAAAGCAAACTAGTTGCATCATTAAAGATTTATTTTGAGAGTTCCTAAAAAGGAAGTACCTTAACTCTCTTCTCAATCAAACTATCTAAATCTCACTTCTCTTGCTCCTCTAAAATGTATTCCCTCTCTCCTGGGAATCCCGATTGCATTCCACGAGTCACAGATTTCTCAACCCTACTTTATCAGAATTAGATGGGACGCTACATTTTGCCTGAGGAAATGTTTTCCAAGACATGAGGAAGTCTATTGTTATGAACAACTTGGGACTTTACACTCCAGTGTATTTGGAAGGCAGGATCACACGCACTGACTCTTAGTAGTCAAGCAGCATGCAATCCAATTACTCATCCAATATATTTATTCAAAACGTTTTGATTGCAATCAATCATGCCAATATCACTGAGGGACAACAAAAAATAGCTTGCTGACATTCATGCCAAATTGACATTTTATTTTGAACAAAACATTGTTCCTTATAGATAAACTTTTGACATTTCTGAAGCCAAAAGCTGATTCTTCTCATAGATCTTCCTCTCTGATTTCCAATTTTCCTTTCTTTTCCTGAAAATGGGTTTATGCATACAAACACTGTCAACACCAACATTTTCATTGTCAACACCTGCGTTTTTTCCTGATACATCAACCCTTACAGAGGGCCTCCTGTTATCCTTGTGGCCATTTCTCCTTGACTTCTAGGAAATCCCAAACTCCAGAAAAATTCTTCCATAAACCTTATCAGAATATTGCTTCTATGAGCTATTAATTGATCATATCCAGTAGTGGATTTCAATTTTGGCCACTATCAGTTCACTTGTGGGCCAGGAAGCGTCTGCGCATGCACAGAGACGTCCGGGTGGGTGGGCGGAGCCTCCTGCCACAGCTGCTACCGGTTCACCTGATCCAGGGTGAACCGGTAGCAACCCACCACTATCATATCATATCATATCTATTCCTCACTTCATATTTAGCAAGCTTTATTGTCTGCAAACCCCAGCCAAGTAAAGTCCGAAATGTTTTGATATTGAACCAGGAAGTCTTATGTTCAAATCCACACTCAATCGCTGGAGAGTTTAATGTAGTCATTTGCCAGCAGACAAAGCTAATTTACAAGGCTGTTGTGGAAATAGAATAAGGAGGGGACACTTCCCTATATATACTATACCACCATAAAACCTCAACATGGGACAAAATGAAAACAACTATAGCAAATGAAATTAATATAGTAATTTTATAGTAATATTAGAAGTATAAATATTAATAATGAACTGCTTGCAAACTTCATGCATCATGTGACAATATAAAAAAACAGAGACTATAAATATCTTTTAAACTTATTTTTCTTCACCCCTACAAAACAACCTTTCTCTTCACATGGTCTGATTAATAATAATAGCAATATAATTTCCTATTCATTTCATTTATTCATGTCAGGAGCATCACAATTAAAATAAGGCATACTTATTTAATATTTAATAAGGCATACATATGATATAAAATATAAAATATAAAATACAAGCTTAAAATATGTACAAATTAAATAGATCTTGCCCAGAAACTAGCAACATTAATTGCATTTTGTCATGCTGCCATGAGGTCCTCAAGTGAGCACTGATCAGAACATAAAGGGCAAGTATACATATCTGTTGTTGTCTGCATGTCACCACAATTGCAAAGAACAGAAGCCACTGGATAACCCATGTTCAGAGTATTTCTGGATCTTGTTGTACCCATATGCAATGATTTCCATACTTACCAGCTTTCATCAGGCCCAGGTATCAGCTCCTGTTGGTTCCATCCAGTGTTGGTTCTTTGTAGCTTTCCATACATTCACTCTTCAAAAATTTTTACCGACTTAAAAAGCTTTTCCTGGATTTTAGTCTATGATGAGCTGGTTGTGGGACATAGAGAGGGTGTTGCCTTGATATTGATG
Source organism: Ahaetulla prasina (assembly GCF_028640845.1). Lineage (NCBI taxonomy): Eukaryota > Metazoa > Chordata > Lepidosauria > Squamata > Colubridae > Ahaetulla > Ahaetulla prasina. Next base: position 93,715,278 of record NC_080543.1, on the reverse strand, counting down.
ATTTGAGTCTCCCTCTGTATGCTGTTGCTTCTCTGTGAACAGCAGGGGGGGCAATGCCAACTAGGTGGTAGATATTATCGAGAGGGGTAGCTTTAAGGCTTCTAGTAATAATTCAGTTATTCATTCAGAGCAACATCTACTTTCCCAGCATGTGCTGATTTATACCAGACTGAGCAGGTGTATTTGTCTGCTGAGTAGCAAAGAGCTAGAGCTGTTGTCTTAAGGATCCTTGATTTGGCACCCCAGGTAGGGCTCATTAATTTCTTGAATATGTTATTTCATCCATTGACCTTCAGTTTAGGCTTGGTACAGTGGTCCTTATATTAAGGATTATTATTTTTTTATAGGCCCTTTTATTTCCTATTTAAAAAATAAAAATAAAATAATTCCTATTTATTTTATATGCCTTTTTATTTCTTATAAAATGCTAAAATGGGGTGAAAGCTGTATAAACGATGCATAAATGTATTGTAGCCATTGAACTGAATTTACTGTAATGCGTGTTTTATTCAGATTCATGGATATATATGGCATCATGGCACTGACAAATTAAGTCAATAGAAGTTGGATAGGCCAGCTGAAGTCCCTGAAGTCCAAATGCAGTACTCAAAAAAAAAGTTTCCTAAGGGGGAAAAAAATCATATTAATATTATTATGGTATGTTGCACAGTCAGACAGATGTCAGAATGGATTTGGTATTTTTGACTGCCTATCAAGCCCTTCCCAAGCACCTGGCAGATGTGGATTTTTGATGATATTACCGATATTGCAGTGGTGAAATCCAAATTTTTTTACTACTGGTTCTGTGGGTGTGGCTTCGTGGGTGTGGTGTGGCTTGGTGGACATGGCAGGGGAAAGATATTACAAAATCTCCACTCCCACCCCACTCTGGGGCCAGCCAGAGGTGGTATTTGCAGGTGCTCTCAACTGCTCAAAATTTCCGCTACCGGTTCTCTAGAACCTGTCAGAACCTGCTGGATTTCACCCCTGCGATATTGTCACAGGATATAAACTGCTCCAAGTAAAGCTGCTTTTTGCAATTGATTGATGGTGAATTTGTCAATGCCAATAATGTTCAAGTGGTTCTCCAAATGTTTTTGGATTGCACCCTTTTGGTAGTACCTTTACTTTCTTTTTTGCAGTCAGTCGATTTCTAGTTTCAGGTCTTTGTATTTAGTTATCTTCTCCAGTATTTTCTCTTCTATTCTGCTGTTTACAAGTACTGCCATCCAGACTTATTTGTCTTTCTTATTACAATTGTTAAGTCTGGGGTATTATGTGGCAAGTGACTGCTTGTTTAAATTCTAATTCTGTTTTAAAATTGTCATATTTTTTTCTTTTCCAAGTGATTTTTTTTTTCACTTGGAAAATGGGGAGAAGAGCCTTTTTGATAGCTTGGTTTCTGCACCAACTGATAGCCTCAGCCATGTAGATCAACCATATTCTTCCATGCTGAGTCAAAAAGCAGAAGTTGGGACAGGATTGAGACAGCCACCAAGTAACTCTTGGGAACAAAAAGAACTGCTTTATTCCCAGAATTACTGAAAAGGGAATGACATAAGAAAATAGCAGAATAATGGTACTTCCAACTTGACTGATGACACCAAAGTGCTTCAGACAGAAGAAACCAAGAAGACCCAGAAAATTTCAATAGATCTCATTATTATATATGCCTAGGTTAGCATTTTTTACTCAGAAGATTCAGCAACAGTATACAGTATACAACATAAACAAGGCCAAAATATGGTTTTGAACTTGATATCACTGCTGAAAGAAATATTGGGATCATCGGAAGCTATTGAAAATTATATTTTGATGATAAAAATGGATGTTGAAAATCAAGCCAAACTGATTATGTCTTCAATTCACACATTAGAGAATCCCCATGGGGTTGCAATCTCACATACAGTTATAAAGTATGGTAGAACACCTCTCACCAAAGCCAGATGAGAGTTTCAAACTGTTTTCTTTATTAAGCTAGCAAAGAAATTTAGTGATCAAACGATTTTAGACGGGAAAGATAGGAAAGATCTTATATAAATTTCATCAAACTGTCTCATATTCAAAGGAGTATAGGTTATTGAAAAACTATTTACAATCATTAATGTAAGGAAGTAAAGGATTCATCTTTGAATGTGTCTGCTTGCTTGGAGAAGAGAAATGACAGTAGCTTAAAGACATGGATGCCCTATATTAGCCTCTTATTGTAATGGTGTGACTCTCCTATTCTCTAAATGTAGGGAAAGCCGAAAACAATATATTATCTACATCCTTAAGTAATGATATCAGATACCTGGAAAACTTCTAGTTGCATAGAAGTTTGATCTTCCTTATGTATGAAATGAGAAGAATGCTGCATTGCAGATGGTTGATATCTACCACAGCTTTCTAAGTTCCATGAAATTCACGATTTTTTTATATACCTTCTTAATGCTACTACAGTGGAAATCAGAGCCATTGAATTAAATGGTTATTTCTGGATATTAAAAATTAATAAAACAAAAGTGGATCCTGGCCTTCATTAAAATTTCAACAGAATATTTGGTTATTCCAGAGGTGGAATTCAGCAGGTTCTGATCAGTTCTGGAGAACAGGTAGTGGAAATTTTGAGTAGTTCAGAGGACCCGTAAATACCACCTCTGGCTGCCCCCCCCCATCTATTTTCTGCCTCCCGAGTGCCAGCTGATCAGGCGGAAATGAGGATTTTGCAGTAACTTTCCTCTGGAGTGGGGAGGGAATAGATATTTTACAGTAACCTTCCCCTGCCACACCCACCAAGCCACACCCTCAGAACCGGTAGTAAAAAATTTGAATTTCACCACTGGGTTATTCCCCATTGTTCTTTGGACTAGAAACCAGGAAACTCTGGATTCTAGTCCTGCCTTAGGCATGAAAGACAACTGGGTGACTTTGGGCCAATTATTTTCTATCAACCCAACCCACCTCACAAATTTCCTGTTGTGGAGAAAATAGAAAAGACTATTAGATATAGTATTTCACTGCTTTGAGTTATTCATAAAAAATTATTAGTGTGGGATGTAAACAAACAATATTACTGTGCCAAAGCCAATTTTGTCTCCCCAGATTCCATAGTGCTCCATATAACTTCTATAGGTGGAACTCATAATAGAATCTATAGTTTAAAAAAAAGTCATAGAAGTGGCTGCCATTCTGTTATTTTTTGTCCCAGACCATTCAGGACTTTATGAACAAGAATTAATACGTAGGCCTCAGAAATTAATGGAAAAGTTTAGAATTCATTTAAGAATGAGTGCTATATTATCTTAAAGCACAGAGCAGAGTATGATACTATAGTAATGGTTTTTCTGGATTATTTGTTACAATCAAAATACAGTGATGTTCTTTGGCATTAAATTGTGTGGCTCTACCTTACTTCTAGCTGACAAAATTAAGCAGAAATTTCCTAATTTAATTTTGGTTTAATGTGCTAACTATAATATAAAATAATGCTTCTTTTTAATGTGGGTTTAAGGCATTCTTTGATTTCTAAAACAGAAAGGACTTTTGGACAGAAGAAAAGGAGAGAAATGAAATCAAGATGCATAAGTCACTTCTAATTGCACAGAATCTCTGGATGTAAGTCTAAAATGCACATCATTGATCTTAATTATCCAAATTAGATTTCAAGAATAAATCGCTTTGATTTGGCACCTTTCCCCTTTGCAGTTTTTTTTTAAATGTAAAGTTTCCCTTGAGTCCTTGTGACTAGCTTTTAGTTTTCTTGGCAATATTACATAGAAAGCTATCTATTTCTTTTTCAGGACACCCAAATGAAAACAAACATATTAGTAGAAGAGATTCTTCACAATGTCTTTTTAAAAATATTTATTAATGGAAAGATGCCAGTCTATACTAAGACTTCTTATATTTGTGATTTGATTGCGAGGGCTGGCTTGCATTTCTAATGGAAGAAACTAATAATCTTACTCTGCCTATTTCATAGAACACTGAATCATAAGGAGTCTTCTAACCCAACTACCTGCCCAAGGCAGAGACCTTATATTGTCCAGGACAAATGGCTGTCCAATCTTTCTCAAAATTTCTATATTTAAGGAAGCCCTAGACTAGACTCAATAATTGTTGAGAAAACGTTGCTATGTAGTAAAAGAAAAACAAAAAACCTCCAAGACATAAATCCACATTTTATACTAAGTAGAATGCCTAAAACGTATCTCCGGATCAGTACGAGTCTGCTATATAATATTCCTTTCAGTGCCTAGCAGGGTCTCTACTCGACAAGGACTGTTGTTTTGAGAATTGCTTGAAAAAGATGTTCTGTGGAACTTTATTTTGTTATTGTTTGAAGCATAAATGGAAACAACTGTTATTTTTCCAGATTCAGCCTGAAAGATCAATATTATGAATCTTCCTTTGTCAGATTGTACTTCTTTCTCTAAAGTTCACGGTAAATTCTTCACAGCTATAGTTAGCCAATTTTTTTTCCATCTGTCCAAGTGAGACCACAAATTTTTGACTGAGATGAAGATAATAAGGAGATAATATACAGATAATATAATAAGGAGATAATATACAGACTTCTTTCACTCAGTTGCCAGTTTGGAGCTAGTCTCTTTTGCCATCTTCTGTTTGTATTATGGCTCCCAGACCTGTATATAGGTTTCTCATGAAAACAGTTATCTAAATACAATGACTTTATGTTTAGGCGACAAAAACAATGGTTACCTACCTACTGACTATAACAACTGAGGACTCTTCTACCCAAGAAAATATAACTGCAAATGAGATCCCGATACTTTTAGAAATGTGACAGAAGTTTAAGTCAGTATTAAGCTACTCAGCCAGGGCTGCTGATTGTCCACCATAGATGAATGATTTCTTACTAGTAAACAGGAAGCAGATGCTGAGAGAGAAATATAAGAGAACCAGCTTCCAGAATAAACCACTGAGCTAGTTAACAAAGTTTGCTAATAGAAACTTGCCTGTGGGGTTTGGTGGAGAAATCCAAATACAATGGTGTTCAGTATCACCCATGATAAGGAAAAGTATGGTGAAACAAGATGCAATACTATGGCATAAACTCTAGCTTTTCCTATTGGTGTCCTGACATCAAATGCATGCGGTTTGTGTCATAACATTGCAATACAAATACAAACATTGCAATACAAATAATTTTATCATTTGCTCTCTCTTTCAACAGATGCCTATATATCCATAATATTATTTTCTTTTGCATTTGGCTAATCTGAAAGTCCAAGGGAAATAAGAAGAAAGGCTGGCTCTTTACTAATAGAAGATGAAAGTGGACATGGCCAGATAGAAATTTACACTTAAAGGCCCTCAACAATCTGGCATATATTTCCAGCAATGAAATTCTTGACTTTCTCTCTAAAGGGGATAAAAATACAGTTGTGCTAAGTTGATAGCCCATTGGTACAAATAATTGAAAATAAATATGCACTGGCAAGACCCATCAATTTATAAAGCATACTATCTGTCAGACTTCTATCTGGTAGATCAGACAGGAACCAATTATATAGGATTACAATAACGCAGAAACTTGAGATAAGTAGTTTATTGCAGAAAAGCTAAGAAGCCATTACTAAATAATTCCAATTACTGCTGTGTATCAAGTGTGAATCTTATTTATAATGGGAAACAGTTATTTCAAAAAAATGTGTGTCTTCTTTTCCAATAGCTGGATAGCAAGAACAATGGCAATGAATGATTCTTCCTCAGATAGTGACAAATGCTACTACCAAGAACAACAGTTGCCACATAATCATGTATTTAGAATTTCAGGAAGAAACCTCAAAACCTTGGAGCTTATGTTATCTCATCAAAGAACATAAAAAGTCAATGACTGACTAGATAAATGATATATGAGAGAAGTTTCATTAATTGGTCTTTGGACTAAATTCTTGTATCATTTACAAATAAACATGAGCATTGAGTCATGCATTTCATGGACTTTGTTGTCTGTACACCAAGGAGAAATAAATAAAATGTATTTGAACTCTTAGTACAGGAAGGAAAATATGATTTAACAGATTTAACTAAGACTTAGTAAGATAAATCCCTGATTGTAGTACAACAGAACACAATTTGTTCAGAAGAAATGCAATCAATAGAAAATGAGGATACATTTTACTTCAAGTTGAAAGTATTCACTTCTGTTCATAAATCTAATTAATGAACTTAGTAATACTATAAGAGGTTGAACTAAAGTAATTGGCAAAATAGTTGGTATTTACCCTTCCTTATCCAAACCCAGGAGAGGTAGAAGACAATGCTATCTAGAAATAAACTTCAGATCTTTCAAAAAGGCATGAAATTGTAAGGGTACACTATCCACCATTCCCATGTTGTTGTTGTTGTTGTTGTTGTTTATTTGCATTTATATCCCGCCCTTCTCCGAAGACTCAGGGAGGCTTACACTATGTCAAGCAATAGTCTTCATCCATTTGTATATTATATACAAAGTCAACTTTTATTGCCCCCAACAATCTGGGTCCTCATTTTATCTACCTTATAAAGGATGGAAGGCTGAGTCAACCTTGGGCCTGGTGGAACTTGAACCTGCAGTAATTGCAAGCAGCTGCTGTTAATAACAGACTGTCTTAGCAGTCTGAGCCACTCAAGGACCCTGTTGAATGGCAACAATGGGAGCTGTGGTTCAACATATACAAAGAATATTATGCTACTACTTACAAATATGTATCATGTTTTATTTTAACTACAACTACATAACAATGGAAATCTTTCCATCACAAAGTCTATCCTGGAGTACTAACTCAAAGATAGTAAATAAGCCCAGATAATGAAATTCAACAACCTATCTGAAATTTTGTTTTCAATCCTAGAAAGGATGATCACTGCACGTTGTGACCCAGACTCGAGCAAGTAGCAACAAATGCAGTCTTTAATGAAAATAAACTTTATTCAAGCAGCTGGGAATTGACCCATTCCCAGCGTCGTGAAACTCAAAAGAAAGCAAAGGCTTCTCACGCAAAACAGTCTGTCATTATTTCCAATCTGGTCCAATTTAGATAATTGCCAAAGTCCTTTGCAGATAAGCGTCTCGAGCAGAGAATGGAGAGCTGCCAAGGTTTTCTCAGAGAAACATCCAGAGCAGAGAATGGGACGAGCACAGCTCCAACGTTGTTTTCTGGCAAACTGAGACACCAATGCTGGTCTCCTTTTAAACCTTATGGGAGGGGCCAATTATCTCTTGGCCCTACCCCCGAGGTGACCTCTCTGCTTGAGTTGCTCCTGCCTCTTGGCAGCTCTTCTCATTCGGGCATTAGGGACAGGCTCCCCCAGCTCCTCCTTCTCCTCACTACTCTCAGGCCCTGGAGGCTCTGGAGTCCGCACCTCACTACTGTCAGGCCCTGGAGGCTCTGGAGTCCACACCCCATTTCTCGATGGCCCTGGCCTCGCCTCCGCCTCATCACTGTCCGATTCCGCCACCAGCACCGTAGGTTGCTGACGGACCACAACACTGCATTCATCTTGTACGGTTTCATAGCAAACATGAACATCTTTCATCTTATGCAGTCATTTAGCTCTCTTGTAAAGTTTCACACCAAACATGCACATCTTTCATCTTGTACAGCTTCACAGCTTCACACCAACATGAATATTTTTCAGACAGCTGAAGATGGGCCATGCATACTTCCACCATACTTTAGCTCCATAAGTGAGCAGAGAATAATTTTACAGCTCCTTAAGTGAATGTTCCTTCACTGTAAACATATGTTAATATATATTCAGAATAATGTGTGAATGTCTTACTACTAAGCCTAGAAACATAGATTTCCATGCGATGAGCACAGAAATCAAATATCATTTTCGAACTAGCCATGTGTATACTTAATTTTCAAGTCATCTAATTCATACTGAATCACTTAGTGCCATTTATAATGGCCAACAGCTAAAGTTAAGGATATTTTCAGATAAACCCTGAAAAGCCAATCTTAGTTTAGAGCCCAAATTTGCTTCCATCATCTTCCTCACCACATTTCACTTAACACCCCAAATCTTATTCACTTCTGAATAATTTCTGAATGAAGTAGGTTAACATGGATTTCCATCAAGATAAAATCTTTTATTCTGTGAATGCATCTAAGGTATAAAAAAAACTGCTCACATCCTGCAATAGGATAATATTGTACCCCAGGGATTGTATCACTTGATCAATTGGAGAATGTTGGTTAAGGTGCCAGATTTTTGGTTTTACTCTTTTTTTTTTAATTTTGTGTCACCTAGAGTAGTATTTCACAAGATGGGCATCCATGTTAGCTTTTTAAATAAATAAATAAAATGCAGATATTTCTTCTTCTATATTAAATTAAGGATCAACTAAATGAATCCTTTTCAGAACACATATGGATGCGAGAAAAGCTGACAGTTTGAGCTGTGCAAAGCAGCATACTATCACAAACTATGAAGGCGACTACATTTTCAGAAATCTTGGTGCAGCTGTATTGAGGACTATGCCCTCCCCCCCTTGTCTGCATAAGATGTCCTACTGTAATATTATTGCTGAATTGTACCTACTTCTGGTCATTACTATAATAAAGTATTTTGTTGTGTGTGTGAAATACTCAAACAAAAATTCTGCTGGGCTTATCAACAAACATAACCTCAGGAAGCCTTTGAAGTAGCCTTTGAAGTAGTCATGTCAAATCTTACAGATGTTGTAGCTGTCTCTGTGCTTCAGAAGTGGTATTGTGTTCATGTCACCTATGAAGCACACCTCAAACTTCTTAGCTTATGAGAGTGTGATGATTTGGAATTAAATAAATAATGTAAAGACAATACTACTTATAGGGGTGTTTGCAGGATGTCTGCTGGGTGATCACATCCACATTGGAGCTTTTCATCTTGACTTCCTTGCCCATAGTTTCTGGACTCTCCTGACTATTTATTTCTGAATGCCTGTATACAGTGGCATTACAAAAGAGCCTAGGAGTAAAAATGAAAATATTTCCATTAGGAATATTATTCTAAGGGTTAATGAGGCACTAATGAGGTAGTGCTTAATACTTTTAAACTTTCTATAATTATGAGGAAATATTGTATTAAAGAGTAAACAGAAGTATGTGGTAACCATGAAATCCCATAAAACTGCAAGTTTTAAAAAAAATCTGAAAGTATAATTTGTATTAGAGATCATTTGAATGCAATCAGGCAAGTGGGCAACTGTTCCAAAAAAAAATACTGTGATGCAAATTCAAATCTCTTTTTTTTTTATTGAAAGAGTTTTAAAAAACAAAAACATTTTTCCCCCTTTTTCCCCCCTCCCTCCCAAAAACCCTTCCCCTCCTCCCCCGGCTTCCCGGGTCAATCACAAGGTATTGTTATACATAAACCAAACATAGAATAAAATTTTCCCTTCCAATCCAAATAACCACATCCAAAGCTTTTCGTCTCCCAACCCCCTCCCCATTACATAAAATAACTTTCTAATTATTCAAAGGCAATCTGATATTTCTTAATCTGATATCTATTTTGTAGATAATCAATCCATTTTTTTCCATTCAATTAAATATCTTTCCTGCATATTGTCTTTTTAAAAAACTGAGATTTTAGCCATCTCAGCCAAATTAATAACTTTCAGTATCCATTCTTCTATTGTAGGTATCTCTTCTTTCTTCCAATATTGTCCAATCAACAGTCTTGCTGCTGTTATTAAATTCAGAATCAATTTAGTCTCAATCCCTGTACAATCCGTTATAATTCCCAAAAGGAAAAATTGTGGCATAAAGTTAGGCATTCTTAAACCACCTCTTTCCCGTGAGTCCTGTATTATTTTCATTTTAACCCTCACCTTTTTACCCTGCCATAAATTTGTTAATCCCAATCTGCCAATCTTCCAAATTTTTGCAAATTCAAATCTCAAGTTACAAATGAGTTCTAAGAGAGGCAGTGATTATCTTGAAGTACTGAGATGAACTGAGCTGACAAGATAAACATATATCTCATCAGATCAGGAATATTCATAAACATCTCTACTCTTCTAATCTCTTTAGATTGCATTCTTAGAACCATTTAAGACGATTCAGTATGTAAATCATTCTAATCTGAGAGTTAATTTTTATTTCATCTCAATTACTGAATATTTGTATACAGTTACTGTACTTTAGAAACATGTTCTACATTTTTAATCTCCCCAATTCTAGAAAACAGGAAAATTTGCATGGAGCACTATCACAGGCTCACCAAAAATGAATTAGGAGCCTACCTTGGCATGAGGAAATGCCTGCCTTTATTTCTATTGCAAATAAATTTCTTCTTCTTTGCTCACATTAAAAAGGAGTTGTTTGAAGTTTGGCTTTATCCCAATGCCTGCAGAGAATTGCTTTCTCACCATTCCATAGCCAATAATCTCCACTGCATCAATGAACTTCTGAAGCTGTTTGCTCTGCCCATAACTAACTGTTATGCACACAACTGTTACGTCTGCACTCAACTGTTGTAAGGGGACTTCTCAAGAGCCCCTCAAATATAATTCTAGTTCTTCTCCACAGCTGTATATGAATTCCATTGTTTCTGCTCCTTGACAATTCCAAAAATACATTTGTGTGGGATGAAAATATCAGAATATTCACCAGAAAAATAATATTGCTGGAGAATTTTTTTCCCAAACCCACCAAACCACAACCAGAGAAAATGGCAGTGCAAAAAGAAATGTTTATTTGGCGCAAGAATAAGAACTATTCCTTACAATATGCAGAACCTTAAAGGAAAAGAACACAGAAAATGGTGTCAGGGGTGTCTATAGAGGGGTCCGTAAAGACAGAGTGGTGACATGTGACAACCATGTGACTAAAGCCCCGCCCCTTTTTACCTGGGTCACAATATAAAAGGCAGTTTATTAAAATATTTCTTACAAAGTATGAAATTATATGAGGAATAATTGCAAAATCATTAAACCACTATAAGCCATTAAAATAATTATCACTTTATATTAAATTATCATCGGACGGAGGAGGAGGTGTGGCCAACGCCGCTGCAGGACGGTGATTCCCTGGGGCTCCGGAGGAATGCTAATATTCCAGCCGTTTTGGGGGTCCTTCATGGACCATAGCTGTCTTGGAGAGACAGCAAAGAAGGGAGGCACGGATCGGCGTGAATAGGGAAGTGGCAAACTCCCTGGAGTGCTGACATTAGCCTCTGACTCTGTGGCATGGGAAGACAGCTATTAGAGCTGTCACAAGCTGGGGCAGCCACACCAAGCAGGAGAGATGATTGAACGGAGTATTTTTACCAGAAAAGTGATTTGCCAACACATAGGTAAGAAGAAAACCTATTAAAGCTTAAAAGAAGTTTTTAATTGGAAATCAGCAGCTGAATTGGCATGTGGAAGTTAAATAGAAAAAACTAAAAGTAAAACGGAATTTTGTAATGAAAGCCCAAAAAAAGACTTTCCATCTGAATTTTAATTTGGCTTTGGAAGAGACTAAATATTTAAAGGAACAGAAAATTGAAAGAAAACATCATTTGCTAACAAAAGAACTAAAACAGAATAAACTTTGTGGATTAACAACAGACATTTTGTTGCTGAAGCATTTGTGAATTGGAAAAAGATATCTGCTGGAGGAAAGAAAGTATCACACCATTCAGATCAACATGGGAAAATCAGAAAGAAGTTGTTTTAACAGCTGTCATGAGATTGTAAAAGAAAAAGGGGGAATGGAACAGATAAAGACTTAAATTGAAACAATTTTAAAACATTTTGGAATTGGACTCTTCCAGAAACAAAGAAGAAAAGAAGAAAAGAGATATATGGATTTAAACTTGGGCTAAATTAAAGTAATAAATTGGAAGTTAGATTATATACAAATTAAGATAAATAAATTTAAAAAGTCTTTCTCCTTGTATTGAAAATATGGAGAATTGGGAGGAATTAAGGGAGATGCTTTTGATGATCCGAGAATCTATTAATGGAAACAAACAAGCAGAATTATGGCTTAAAAATAAAAAAAGAGAAGATGAGGAAATTATGAGATATAATGCTGGAAAAGGAATTAGTGAGGACAATATAGATGATCATATTGGCACTGATAGTGGAAAAAATAAAAATGGAGAGAGGGAAAGAAACCCTTAAAAAGAGGAGGGGAAAAGTGAAAAAGAAACGACTGAGAAGGAAAATTTTAAAAGTGAGAAAAGCAGTGAAAAAAACATATGATTACACTGGGATTAGCAGTGAAAGATTAAAGAGAAGAGGGGAAAATAGAGAAAAATTGAGGGGGGACATCAAAAGATAAAAGTTAGAGAAAAAAGGGAGAAAGAAGAAAATGAAAGAAGGGAAGAAAGGGAGAAAAATATTAAGAGACAGAATCTGGGAGAGACTGAAAGAAAATGGTTAGAAATAGGAGAAAAATGAATAAGAGAAAAGAAATCAAAGTAGTGATAGGTTTGCTTCCTTCTTTTTCTTTTTGCATGTGTGTTGGGCAATGCATGGAATGAGAAAAAATTGAAATTGATGATTAAGAAAAATTTTAAATTTATAAAAGAATGTAAAACCCATCAGAAGAAATTTGGAATGGCATGGTTTACAAATTAAGATGATTGAAATTTAAGATGTAAAAAGGAATAAAATTGAAATGTTAGTAAATGATGTACATTGTTGGAAGAAAATAATAAGTATTGAATCTTGAATAGAAATATTAAGAAAATAAGAGGTGGAAAATTGTACTAACTGAGTGTATGATATAAATGGAATAAGATGAAGATAATGTTAAGGTTTAAAATATAGGAGAGGAGGTTTGAAAAATATGTGTAATAAATGAGAGAATTGGGGATGTCTGGACATTAGAGATATTGAAAATAGATACAGCAATGGAGAGAGATAAGAAGAAGGAGAGACATGGAAGGGAGAAAGAGGGAGAGAAAAAGAAGAAAGGGAAAAGGAGAGGAGGTAAGGGAAGGGAAATAAGTGTAGGAGAAAAGGTTAGATAGGGAGAAAGTAGGGAGGAGGAGAAGGGAAAGGGAAGTAGAGAAGGAGTAGGAGAGGAGGGGAGAAGAAAGGAGGTACGAAGAAAGGAGGGAGGGAAAGGAGTGTAAGGAGAAGAAAAGATTCCTGTGAAAAGGAAATGGAGGAAAGACAACCCCGAAAATATCCGAAGAATAAAAATTGAAATAGTTTAAAAAAAAGGAATGAAAGGGAATGAATATGAATAAAAATGAAGAAATTAGAAAACGAAGGGTGAAAAAATAAGCAAGGAAATATTAGGAAAGGAATAAAAAACTATGGAAAAAAAGAATATTTTGACAAAAATTGTAACTAAGAAAAATATATTTGAATATTTTGAATTCTATAAGATAAAACAATCTCAATATTCTGTTCATGAATTGTGTTTGTGTGGAGGGGGGGAAATTTAAAAAACTAATAAAACTTGTATTTTATATATATATATATATATATATATATATATATATACATACATACATATATATATGTATATACATATATGTATGTATATATATGTATATATATATGTATATATATGTATATATATATATATATTTGTTTTCTGAGGTTTTCGCGGGTGTTTGTATGTAGGTCTTTGGTTATTCAGGTTTTCTCCCACGTAAAATTGGAAGTGTCTTGGCGACGTTTCGACGAAGTCTCATTCGTCAACTTCAGGCTTCAACTTGGTGAAGCACGAAGCTCCCAGAAGCACGAAGCTGAAGCCTGAAGATGACGAATGAGACTTCGTCGAAATGTTGCCAAGACACTTCCAATTTTACGCGGGAGAAAACCCGAATAACCAAAGACCTACATATATATGTATGTATGTATGTATGTATGTATGTATGTATGTGTTCTGTTTCCCTTCCCCCAATACTCCCAGCAAAGAGTCAGTCAGAGGCCTCCTTTTCTGATTTATTTACATATATATAAATGTCCTGGCTACGTCTACCCACGGGCCTGCCAAGTTTCTGGAGATAACAAGGAAATTACAGATAAGGCCAGAATTACTCACGAATATATTCTTCCCTCCGTTGATACAGATTGCCCGCCCAAATTCATTACTTTGTCCAAGACAAAAAACCAGGAAGTCCCGCCTCCTATTTATAGTCTCTGCAGATGTCACTGCATGACAATTATGACTTGGCTTTGTCCCAACTCTTCCGCTGCTGCGCGCCGATCACGTCTCGTAACCTTGCGTCACTCCAAAACTGTTCTTGGGGCGTTGCCAAATCAGAAGGAGGCTCCATGGAATCAGGCTTTGCCGGCCCCTCCTCCTCCCTTTGAGTGGGTGCCAGGGAGGGAAAGGGCTCAAGAGAAGCAGGGCTGGCCAGGTCTTCTCCCTCACTTTCTGAATCATCCGAGTCGAGGAGTCCGGGTCCAGGAACCTGGGTCACAACACTATCCCTCACCGCAGGGCCCTTTCCCCGGGGCTGACGATCGGGATGCGGTCGGGCTGGGTTCTGCTCATGGAAGGCCTGCACCAGGTCAGGGGCATGAACATCGGAGGCATCTACCCAGGAGAAATCAGTCCCGTATCCCTTCCATGCAATCAAATATTGGAAACGACCCTTCAGCCAGCGGGAGTCTCGTACACTGTGGACTTCGTATTCCTCCGACCCGTCCTCGGCGACAGTGACGGGTGCTGTTGGGCACCGAAGGGGACTCGGTGTGGCCTCAGGAACCAGAAGGGACCGGTGAAAAACGGGGTGGATCCGCATGGATCGTGGCAGGGTCAGTCGGTAGGCTACCGGGTTGATGACTGCCTCGACAGGGAACGGGCCGATGAATCGGTGGTCCAACTTCTTTACCGGGCGGTCGGACGGGAGGTGTTTGGTGGAGAGCCACACCCGGTCTCCAACTGCCAGCGGGGGCGTTGCCCGTCGGGAGCGGTCGGCGGACCGTTTGTAGTCCTCCTTTGCCCGATTCAGCTGCTGGCGTACCAACTGTTGGACCGCATGCAATTCCGTCAGGAAGGTCTGCGTTCGGGAACAGGAGAGTCCGGTGGTGCCAGAGGAAGAGCGCGGATGGTACCCACATTGGCAAAGAACGGGTCATCTGAGTAGAGGTGTGCTGAGAGTTGTTAAAAGCAAACTCCGCCAGGGACAGGTAGTCGGCCCAGTTGTCCTGTTGCTGGTTGATGAAGCAACGGAGATACTGTTCCAGTATACCGATGACCTTCTCTGTACCCCCGTCGGTCTCCGGATGGTGCGATGACGACAGACACACCTGCACCTCCAACGCGGCCATCAGGCTCTTCCAGAAGCGGGCTGTGAACTGAACTCCACGGTCCGAAACCACCCTGTCCGGTAGACCATGGAGGCGGAAGATGTGCTGCAGAAAGAGACGGGCCGTTTTTGCGGCTGTGGGCAGTCCGCGGCATGGGATGAAGTGTGCCATCTTGGTGAGCATGTCCACCACCACCAGCACCGTGGTGAACCCAGAGGACGGCGGCAGGTCTGTCAGGAAGTCCATAGAGATCGCCCCCCAGGGTCTGTCGGGTGTCGGCAAGGGCTGGAGGAGCCCGGGAGGTGCCCCCGTGGCGGTCTTGGCTTGCCGGCATGGTACGCAGGATGTCACGTAGGCATGTATATCATGCCGCACTCGGAGCCACCAAAAGGTCCGTGTCACCAGGTGGAGGGTCTTGAAGAACCCAAAATGTCCTGCTGCAGGGTTGTCGTGGCACTGGGTCATGACGAGGGCTCGGAGTGGTCCTGTGGGCACATATAATCGCCCCCGAAACTTGAGTAAGTCCTCCTCCAAGGTCCAAGGAGACGTGGGGCCCACTTCCGCTCTCCTTTGCTGCGACCAGGCATCCTGGCGCTGCGCCTCTCGCACCTGGGCCCGCAAGTCCACTGGCTCCCGTGCTGTGGCCAAGGCTTCTGCCGGCAGCACTGTCCGTGGAGGAAGGGGGTCCTTGGCGCAGAGGTACTCTGGCTTGCGGGACAGGGCATCCGCCCTCCGGTTGTGACCGCTGGGAATGTAGGTTACACGGAAGTTGAACCGGGCAAAAAACAATGACCACCGGATCTGCCGCTGGTTCAACTTCCGAGCTGTGGTGAGGTGCTCGAGATTCCGATGGTCCGTTCGGACCCCCCACCTGATGTCGGGCCCCCTCCAGATGGTGTCGCCAAGCCTCGAATGCAGCCTTGATAGCCAGCAACTCTTTTTCCCAGATAGTGTAGTTGCGCTCGGAAGGATTGAGTTTCCGGGAGTAGTAAGCACAGGGAAACAGTGTGCCGCCATTCATCGGAGCCTGTAGCAGCACCGCTCCCAGAGCCACATTGGACGCGTCCGTTTCCACCACAAAAGGCCGGAGCGGGTCGGGATGCCTCAGGACGGGTTCCGTGACGAAGGCTTTCTTGAGGGCTGTGAATGCTTCTTGCTGCGGGGGACCCCACCGGAACGCAACCTTCTTCCTGAGGAGCTGGGTAAGTGGAGCCGTCAGTGTGGCAAAGCCCGGGATGAAGGTCCGGTAGTAGTTGGCGAAGCCCAGCAGGCGCTGAACATCCTTTACCCGACGAGGGGCTTCCCAGCTACACAAAGCTTCTACTTTACATGGGTCCATGGCTATGCCCTCGGGCGAGATGATATGCCCGAGGAATTCTATGGAAGTCCGGAAGAAGACGCATTTCTCCAGCTTCTCATTGAGTTGTTGCTCCCGCAAGCGTTGCAGAACTAGACCGACGTGTCGAAGGTGGCTTTCCCTGGACCGGGAGTAAATCAGGATGTCTACCAGGTAGATACCCACGAACCGATCCAACATGTCTCGGAACACGTCGTTCATGAAGTGCTGGAAAACGGCGGGAGCGTTGGTCAACCCAAATGGCATGACAGTGTATTCCTAGTGTCCGTATCGGGTGCCGAATGCCGTCTTCCATTCGTCTCCTTCTCGCATCCGCACCAGGTTGTAGGCCCCCCGGAGATCGAGCTTGGTGAAGATCGTGGCCTCCCGCAACCTCTCCAGTAGCTCCGGGATGAGCGGCAGGGGGTAGCGATTTCGTACCGTAATGGCATTTAGCCGGCGGTAATCACAGCACAGGCGCAAGTCCCCTGTCTTCTTCTTCACGAAGAGGACCGGGGCCGAGAGAGGGGACTTTGAAGGCCGGATGAACCCTCGGGCCAGGTTTTTGTCCAGGAAGTCCCTGAGGCGGCCAACTCGGGCTCCGACATGGAATACAGGCGTCCCACAGGCAGTGGTGCGTTGGGCAGAAGGTCCACGGGCAATCGTGGGGCCGATGCGGGGTAGTCGGTCCGCCTCCTTCTCGCTGAACACGTCGGCGAAGTCCGCCAGCTCAGGAGGCAAGGTGATGGCAGCGGTGGGGCGTTCTGGCGGCACAGGTGTGGTGGATGTGGTCGACGACTGCAGACTCGGGAAAGAGATGGCGTTCGCGACCAGGCCACCTGAGGATCGTGGGTCCGCCAGGCCATCCCAAGGACCAAAGGAAAATGAAGGTCCGCCGTGACATAAAACTGGATCGCCTCCTCATGGTCCCCAATAGCCAGGCGCAAAGGCTGGGTGGCGAATTTAATGGGGCCGGACACCAGTTCTCGTCCATCAATTGTCTCTACCCGCATCGGAGGGTCCACTGGAACCACGGGGACCGCAAACTGGGTCACAAAGGCCTGGTCCATAAAGTTTGTTGTGGCCCCTGAGTCCACCAGCGCATGCGCCTGGAGCCCGTCCGACTGGTTCCCCAACCATATCCGTGTGTCCAGAATCAGATGCCGAGGGGGCCCAGAGTCTACTTCCGCAACGTCCAGTGGGGGCTTAGTACGTGCCCGACCTAGGGTTTCCCCGAGGTCGGGCCTGCTCCGTTTCCCGATTGGTCACGTTGTGATTCGGGGACCGGCGTGCGTGCCCCACTTCGCTTTCTGGGGCAAGAAGCGCGGCGGCCGGCCTCTCCACAGTACAGGCACAATCCTCCTTGGCGCCTCCGGATCCGCTCCTGGGCTGTCAGGCGAGGTCTGACCGCTCCCAACTCCATGGGCTCTTCCGCAGCGGTTACAAAACGTGGGGCGACCCGGGGTGCTGGTGGTGCAGGAAGTGGGGGTGCAGATGTCGACGGCGGGTCCCGGGGGGTGCGACGGGATGGTCGCCGTTGCAGACGGGCATCAAGTCGGAGACAAAGGGGGACCAAGTTGTCGAGGGTCCGCGGCGCCTCCACCCGGGCCAGCTCATCTTGCAATTCCTCTGAGAGTCCCTCCTGGAACGCGTCCACCAGCGCTGCATCATTCCAGTCAGAGTCCTGGCACAAAAGACGAAATTCGGCGATGTACTCCTGCAGGGGGCGTTTCCCTTGACGGAGTTCCTTAAGGCGCCTGGTTGCCGTCAGCATTTGAACGGGGTCCTCGTACATGGTGCGCAGGTGCTGCCAAAAACGCTGTTGGTCCGCCAGCAGGGGGCTGTCCTGGAGCAAGAGGGGTGTGGCCCATCGAGCAGCCGAGCCGGAAAGAAGGTTAATCACGAAGGCCACCTTAGCCCGGTCGTCTGGGAAATCCTCTGGCCTCATAGCCATGTAGAGCTGGCACTGTCCCAAGAAGGTCGGGAACATCTCAGGCTGCCCAGAAAACTTATCCGGCACGGTTATCGGGCACTTGCGACGAGGAGGAGGAGTGGGAGGCCGGGGGGGGGGGGCTGCAGGCACATTCTTGGCAGCAAGTTGGCCTGCCAAGTGAGCCACTTGCTGCTGGAGCTGTTGATTAGCCGCTTGTAGCTGCTGTAACTGCTGCTGTACCTGCTGCTGGTCCATCTTTGGAAGAAGATGTTTTAGTCAGGTCTTGGACAAAATGTTCTGTTTCCCTTCCCCCAATACTCCCAGCAAAGAGTCAGTCAGAGGCCTCCTTTTCTGATTTATTTACATATATATAAATGTCCTGGCTACGTCTACCCACGGGCCTGCCAAGTTTCTGGAGATAACAAGGAAATTACAGATAAGGCCAGAATTACTCACGAATATATTCTTCCCTCCATTGATACAGATTGCCTGCCCAAATTCATTACTTTGTCCAAGATAAAAAACCAGGAAGTCCCGCCTCCTATTTATAGTCTCTGGAGATGTCACTGCATGACAATTATGACTTGGCTTTGTCCCAACTCTTCCGTTGCTGCGCACGCCGATCACGTCTACGTAACCTTGCGTCACTCCAAAACTGTTCTTGGGGCGTTGCCAAATCAGAAGGAGGCTCCATGGAATCAGGCTTTGCCGGCCCCTCCTCCTCCCTTTGAGTGGGTGCCAGGGAGGGAAAGGGCTCAAGAGAAGCAGGGCTGGCCAGGTCTTCTCCCTCACTTTCTGAATCATCCGAGTCCAGGAGTCCGGGTCCAGGAACCTGGGTCACAACAGTATGTATGTATGTATGTATGTATGTATATCTGCTTCGTGCTTCTAGGAGAAATGTGTGATCGCAGCTGTTTCTTCCTTTTAACTGCTAGTGGGGTTTTGAACTGATAAAATTATTATCTAATATATCTATTCTGTGTCTGTGGTTTGCTTTATTTTCTAAGAAAAATAAAAGTTCTTTTAAAAGGAATCATTGTCATTTAACTTTAATGGAAAATATCCATAGTTATGTTAAAAGCAAAAGTTTCTGGGGATAGAAATGGAAAGAAGGTAAACAGGCCACTGTAACTGCAGACTGATTGTGGGAAATGAAAAGCACATTTTCCCTAAATCCAAGAACAATTCAAGAAGAGACACTGGAAATAAACCTAAAAAGATATTAAGAGGTCTACCAGCCCTAACTGTCAGAGGCAAATAGTTATAGTAATCCAATCAACTTCTGATGTTATTAAGAAATGTCAGTTCAAGCTAGGTTATGAAATGTACCGGGAAACTTCATCCACATTTTGTCCTACCATAGTAAGTAAGCAAGGCTGACAGTTGTACTTTTGGTTGAGCTGTTCTCTGCATTAACTATAAGGTCATTAACAGTTTCCACTGTCCATCCTTCCTTCTTTTTTATGAGTTTTCTAATTGGGAATGCCATACCATTTGTGTATTTTTCATTTAATTTTCAAATTTATGAATAAATAAATAAAGACAGACAGGTACCAAGTTTTATGTTTTAATGGGAGAGAAACATTAGCTGGTTTCCACTGTTCCATAAATTATACTTCCAGAGAACTTGCATTAGTTTTTTAGGTCGAATTCCACAAGTAATCAAGTTCCATCTGCCCTTAAATCTATCCAGATGGATTTGTCTGTTTCATTTGCCTGAATGAATTGTGTGTAGCTACAGCAGAGTAAGAGAATCAGAAACTTTCCATTTCAAGTACCTCAATTCATACTGCTGAACTACTCTAAGCAAAAATTATTCTTGGGGCAAATTCCCAAGTCCGCGTAATGGATGAAATTTTGGATGAAAGTTTTTTCTAGATATATCTAACTGTGCTACAACCTACATACCATAAATATACATCGTGCTTTTCCTTTTTCTATGTTATGCAAGATGCAGAAAAAGTGTGAGTGGTACTAAATCAAAGAAATTAAAATCGTATTTAAAAATGTAATTAAGCATAGTTTAGATCAATAGCGCACCCTATACCTATTCACATAACTTTCTGTCTATGCTATGCATGTTCTTTACAATATACTCATCCTACATTCCCAATTGCGGCTTTCCATACCACATGCTTATCAATAAATGGGCCTTCAAATTGTGATCATTACTACCCATCAGCCAATTAATTTTTTTATATAAACTTGTTAAATAAGATTAAGAAATATACTAAGTTACCTGCCTGTTCCCATCCCATGTGTCACATTCTCTATTAACTGTAATATGAGACACATCATGTCTCAGTATGGACACATTTTAATTTGTGTGCCATAAGCATATCCAAAGCAGTGGTGGTGTCAGCATTCCAGAAAAAAACCCAACTCTGAAGCAAACATTTATTTACTAGAATAGGTAAACTGGCACATCTGGCAAAACCCGTATCTGAGAGGTCCGGGTTTTCCCTCAGTAAATCAAAACCCCACAAACCATCCCCTCACTCCTCAGTCAATCACATGTTCCAATCACCATCCGTCCCACCTCAAGACAGCACTCCAACCACTCCTTCTCCAGATGCAGGATTGGCCTGACCTTGACTGACAGGAAGAATGCTATTATGTCTAAAGACAACCCCTCTACTAAATCCCCCCTCCTATTTTCCCACACATGAGAAAGTGACAGCACAGAAGCTTCTGGCCTAATATGGCTTCCAAAGCTGACAGGTGGGTTGCTACCGGTTCGCCCTGGATCAGGCAAACTGGTAGCGGTGGTGGCGGGAGGCTCCACCCACCCACCTAGACACTTCTGTGCGTGCGCAGAAGCTTCTGTGCACGCACAGAAGTGTTGCACATGTGCAAGTACACGCGCACCCATGAGCGAACACGTAGCAATGGGTTTGAAACCCACCCCTGATCAAAAGTCCAGTTTTATCCCAAGCATGCTCACACAGTTTTATGTAAGACAGGGACTCGATTCTTATAAGTTAATATAGTATAACCTTCAGCACACAAACTAGGAGTTACTGTATATGGAAAAGACTGGCATACTTGGGGTATGTGCTTTTATCTCGATTTTCTGATGTTTTTGGATTTTAGAACAGCATAATCCTTCACCATGGTTTTATTCATTTGATTAGAATAAATTGGCTTTAAACTACTAGCATAGATGGCTCCTGAGTCTCATACAGGTCCCTCCAGGGATCAGTTGTGGTCCCCAATATCTTTCCCAATAGTGTGTATATATTAACCAAACTTCTACACATTAATATATGATAACTATGGAGTAATGGTTTCAAGAGGATTGTATGCCTAGTTATCTGCTTGCTTCTTTTCTTGGCTTCAACTCAGCCTTCCTATCTTCTCTTTCCTTTCATCCCAGGCATCCCTTAACTTTCTTTTATGCGGTCATTAGGTTTTGCATTGTGAGCCCCAATATGCTGCTGAAAAGCTAGTGCATCCATCAGCCTTTGAAAGCTGAATGTTCCTGGCTTAAAGCTACCATTCATAAAAGAATGAGCTGTCCCATGAGTGCAGAAGTATAGCAGAAGTTTCTAAATTGTTTTACTATTATATCTTACTGCAAGTATATCTCAAAACAAGGGGCTATCAAGGGCAGCATACTATTTGATTAACTGAATTTCATCCTTTCTCTAGGTCCTCAAGGCAGCTAACACCAGAAAACAAAAATTTTGCTTCCTGGGTGTTTTATTTATTTATTTTATTTATTTTATTTATTTATTTTGTCACAACAGTATATATAAGCATAAGCATGAAATACCTATACAATATAAAAGCATATATATAAGCATAAGTATATAATAACTAGTTTAATTGTCTACAATGAAAGGAAACAATAGGACAGGTGTATCTTATAGTTTGTTTGCCTTCTAATCACAAAAATAACCTGTAATCTAGCCTATGACATACCGTTTTATAGAAATCTTCTGTTTTTTCACAATGGCAACTGTAACTTTTTAATATCTGTTAGCAACGCTGCGCACACATTGAAAGAAACATACAAAAACATGGAACTGTCGTTGAAACACATCCAGTACACCAGGTACAAATGAGATATCCATGAGTTCTAAAAGTAGTGGTTCTGCTGCTTGGAATGCAGCAGACAAGTATTGTTGTTACATATGCAAATGGGACAGCCATGCAAGAGAGTCACATTACATTAAAAAGAAACTGTCACTCAGAAGAATTTGGTTTCAGGGCAAAAAAACATGAACTATCTGTTGACCCAGCAAAGATATTTTTGCTTCTGCTTCACATAAAACTTGGACTGATGAAAATGATGAACAAGGGAATTGAAGGTTTTCATTATCAGGGATAGATGTTTCCAAGAATAACTGATGCCAGGATTAAGAAAAGTATTTTTGTTGATCTACAGATCAGATACAACATCAATGACAAGGGTTCAGAAATTGTGGGGCCAGAGAAAATCACCTGGAAAAATTCAATGATGACACTGAGAATTTTTTTGGCAACTACAGAACACCAAACTATATTCAGTTGGTTGACAAACTTCTTACAGCATATAAAACCATGAAATGCAACATGCCTGAAGATTCATTTTCTGCATTCTTTCCACATTTTGAACAGAGAGTCCCACTGGTTTGAAAGAGGGGTCAAAGAGGCCATCTATGTCAAAACTGAACAGCCCTCTCTCAACAGAAGAGGAGGGATACGACATGATCTGTCTCCAGTCTACAACACAGTCCTTTCAGTAGTTCCAAGAAGGCTCCACACCCATTTGCACCAGTCAGGTGACCCTAAGGACACAAAGAAACTTCCAAATGAGAACATGGAGAAACATCCAAGTGGCCTCAATGACTCTCTAAAGCCATGATGGCGAACGTATGGCACGTGTGCCACTGGTGGCACGTGGAGCCATATTGGTGGGCACATAAGCTCAGCTCTGGCACGCATATGCGCACTGGCCAGCTGATTTTCCGGTGGGACCAGAAGGCCCGTTTTTCCCTCTCCCCAGGCTCCAGAGCCTTTCTAGGAGTCTGGAGAGGGCAAAAACGGGCTTCCCCATCCCCCATAGGCTGAAAACGGCCTGTTTCCTGACTTCTGGTCCCACAGGAAGTCAGCAAATAGTCCATTTCTGGTCTCTGGAGGGGGGGGAGCCCATTTTTGCCCTCCTCAGACTCCTAGAAATGCTCTGGAGCCTGTGGAGAGCGAAACACAGGGCTACTGGGCCCACCGGGCCATCATGTGCCAAAAGCGGGGAAAGCACAGGGGGGCACATAGACTTATGGGTGTGGGCATGCGCACACACGACCCTCCCATGTGACTCCTGCTTTTGGCACATGATGGCAAAAAGGTTAGCCATCATTGCTCTAAAGGAATGCAAATGACCAGCTGTCTGCAATAAGTTCTTCCGTTGCCTATCATCCAATCAGAGCTGAAGAAACTTCTTGGATGAGAAGTGAAATGTCTTCAAAAAAAAAATGAAAGTCCAGTTACCTCTTTAAAAAGCACCTTTGGGACTTCTTAGCTGTGTTTTTTCTGGCTATTGTGATTTTTGCCTTGTTTTGGATTGACATCAAGCCTTGACTTGTTTGTGCCTTGTGAATTCTGGACTTTTCTTGTCTCATGAACCCTCTTGCATTGTGGATTTAGTTTTGCCTCATGGGTTTATTTTCATTGGAAAACTTTTAAGTGCCTTGTGGATACGTTGGCCTTTGCTCTGTGGACTAGTATTTCTCTGCTTGTGACTGGACTTAATTGGGACAGTTCTGGGTTTTTGGCGTAGGGAGTTGTGGGAGAATATTAATAAACCTACTAAATCACAGTTACGTTTGTGTGTGAGAGAGAGCAGGACAGCACAGTAACTTGGGGATCTCAATTTTATTCCTATCACAACCCCATGAAATAGAATGAGCTGAAAGTGACTGTACTAAAGGCATATTGAGTTTCCTTAGTTCCATATCTGTGCAACAAACTTAAAACCAGCTTCCTACTCCATCAGTTTTTGCCATGGGCCAAAAATTCAATAAGAATACACACTGTAGATCTGCCCTATATCTGAAAAAACTGAAACAACACAGTGAAGTTCAGATTTCACACAAAGATCAATTTCAAGACAAGAGTATATCTATTTCCTTATTTTTCCCCGAATCTCTTCTGAACATTTCTTACTTACTCAGTTTAAGAGCATGGCAAATCTTTAAATCAGCAATCTCAAAAAGTTAGTAATCAGATCACAAATGTTTTCATTTTTTAACCATCAAAAAGAGGAAGCTTTGTTTCTTTTTTGCCTGCCAGTGTGTTCTGTAATCACAAGGATATCTTTGAATGCATTCCACATGATACATCTGTGAAATATTCATATAATAAAGTGGTTGATTAATAAAAGTGTGCAGGAACTAGATTGTGCAAATTTAGATGCTGTGGGCCAAAAAGCTTTTGGACACGAGATTTCATCACTAGTGGCAGGCTAAAGAGAAAAAAGAAACTAGAACCAAACAAGAAAAATTGCAACTGTATCCACCCACTTGATAATCTCACATCCTATTGAAAATGCAATTTGGTGACTTGTACAAAAGTATAGCCAAGAAAGAATATCAAAGTGGAATATTAGCATTGCCAAGACAAAGCCAGAATAAATGTGTGCATCCAATTTCTGATATTAAATTACTAAAGCAGCTGCCAATGGAGAGGCTTTAAAGAGAAGAGAAAAGCAGAGTAATTTATACTTATAGCATTGTTATCCAGTCAAGTGAAACATAACTTTTTTTTTACACTGTCTTCTCTACAACCCAATCCACATCTCACATCTGAAAATCATGATTAATTCTGTCTAGTACATATCTCATTCCTTAGGAATGAACATTTTCTGTATTTGCTTTTGTGAAGGTATGTAAGCCTGACATTTCATATATTTTTTTTGACCCTGCAGTCATGCTTTTATTTTCTACTTTGCATGCTGTAAAATGGCTATTTTCTTGAGCAATTAGCACAGGTTTTACTGCTCTTGCTGTGAAAATAGTCCCGATGACTAGGGGCAAGCGTTGGGGGGAAAAAGCTTTCCATTACTAAGTCCTCAGGGAAACTGTTGATTGAAAAATCTACCACTAAATTGCTGCACCCTATCAAAGCCATAATAGCAGCTTGCAGAATCATTATAATCAACGTTGGGATTGTATAACAGAAGCCTGTGTCCTTTCCTACTGCTACATAATTTTGCCACAATCTTTTCTGTTTTTTGTATTCATAAATGTGCAAATTCTAATACTTGTCTTAGGATATGGAAGAAACTATATTTTGCTTATTGATTAGCATCAAATGCAAGTTCTTACAAAGTGTGCTTATGTCTTCTATTCACACTGTTCCAGTGTGGAAAAGATCATATAAGAAGATGATGAAAAGTACACACACCTGAAAATTACATGGTAGGGCACAACATGAAAAACGGCTTCAATGATGTTGTTCCCATGTATCAATCAAACTCACATTTTTCTCACTGAAGTCACAGAATTGTTCTGACAACCTCTCCACTCACCTTGTCATTGTTCTTGTGTGATTAAGAGTAAACTTCTATGTAGCATCTGAATGGCGCTATACTCTCTTCAGTTTGTTATTATTTGTGAACATTGACATTCATAACTTTTTTCTTCAACTTCTTCCTTTGGCACAGGTTTTTCTCACACTGATAACAAGATCTCAGCCATAGGTAAATGTGCTAGGAGGAGGCACATTACTTGCTTATTCTGCATGATTAGATTTTTGAAAAGAAGCTGTGATGAGTGCACAATCTCTTACAATTGTCTCATGTATATAATTAAGTCATCATACTGCTGCCCCAATAAGATAGATAGATGAGAGAGAGAGAGAGAGAGAGAGAGAGAGAGAGAGAGAGAGAGAGATGAGAAATGATGATGATAGAGGGAAAGAGAAGAGATGATAGATAGAGAGATGATAGAGATGGAGATGCACACATGCACACATGCACACACGCACAAACATATGTAGTTGAATAACAGGCCACAGCCTTCATCCGTCTCTGAAGAGAGACCATAACCAAAACAATCTGGAACTGAACACACTCAAAACCGTAGAAATGGTGGTAGACTTTAGGAGAAACCCTTCCATACTTCCACCTCTCACAATACTAGACAACACAGTATCAACAGTAGAAACCTTTAAATTTCTAGGTTCTATCATATAGCAAGATCTAAAATGGACAGCTAACATCAAAAACATCATCAAAAAAGGACAACAAAGAATGTTCTTTTTGCGCCAACTCAGTAAGCTCAAACTGCCCAAGGAGCTGCTGATTCAGTTCTACAGGGGAATTATTGAGTCTGTCATTTGCACCTCTATAACTGTCTGGTTCGGTTCTGCAACCCAACAAGAAAGACACAGACTTCAGAGGATAATTAGAACTGCAGAAAAAATAATTGCTACAACCTGCCTTCCATTGAGGACCTGTATACTGCACAAATCAAGAAGAGGGCTGTGAAAATATTTACAGATCCCTCACATCCTGGACAGAAACTGTTTCAACTCCTACCCTCAGAACAACATTATAGAGCACCGCACATCAGAACAACTAGACACAAGAACAGTTTTTTCCCAAAGGCCATCACTCTGCTGAACAAATAATTCCGTCAACACTGTCAAACTATTTACTAAATCTGCACTACTATTAATCTTCTCATAGTTCCCATCACCAATCTCTTTCCACTTATGACTGTATGACTGTAACTTTGTTGCTGGCAATCCTTATGATTTATATTGATATATTGACCATCAATTGTGTTGTAAATGTTGTACCTTGATGAACATATCTTTTCTTTTATGTACACTGAGAGCATATGCACCAAGACAAATTCCTTGTGTGTCCAATCACACTTGGCCAATAAAAAATTCTATTCTATTCTATTCTATTCTATTCTATTCTATTCTATTCTAATAATAATAGTGACAAGAACAACAACAACAGAGTTGGAAGGGACCTTGGAGGTCTTCTAGTCCAACCCCCTTTCCATGCAGGAAACCTTACACCACTTCAGACAAATGGTTATCCAACAAGAGGACCCAGATTGTTGGGGGCAATAAAAAGTTGACTTTGTATATAATATACAAGTGGATGAAGATTATTGCTTAACACAGTGTAAGCCGCCCTGAGTCTTTGGAGAAGGGCGGGATATAAATTCAAATTAAAAAAAATATTCTTAAAAATTTCTAGTGTTGGAGCATTCACAACTTCTACAGGCAAGTTGTTCCACTTATTAATTGTTCTGTCAGGAAATTTCTCCTTAGCTCTAAGTTGCTTCTCTCCTTGATTAGTTTCCACCCATTGCTTCTTGTTCTACCCTCAGATGCTTTGGACTCCCTCTTCTTTGTGGCAACCCCTGAGATATTGGAACACTGATATTATATCTCCCCTAGTCCTTCTCTTCATTAAACTACACATACCCAGTTCCTGCAACCGTTCTTCATATGTTTTAGCTTCCTAATCATTTTTATTATTCTTCTCTGAACTCTTTCTAGAGTCTCAACATCTTTTTTACATCGTGGTGACCAAAACTGAATGCAATATTCCAAGTGTGGCCTTACCAAAACATTATAAAGTGGTATTAACACTTCACATGATCTTGATTCTATCCCTCTGTTTATGCAGCCCAGAACTGTGTTGGCATTTTTGGCAGCTGCTGCACACTGCTGGCTCATATCTAAATGGTTGTCCACTAGGACTCCAAGATCCATCTCACAGTTACTACTATTGAGCAAGGTACCACATATACGGTACCTGTGCATTTTGGGATTTTTTTGCCTAAATGTAGAACCTTACTTTTTTCACTGTTGAATTTCATTTTGTTAGATAGTGTCCAATGTTCAAGTCTGTCAAGAACCTTTTGTATCTTGAGCCTATCTTCTGGAGTGTTGGCTATTCCTGCGAGTTTGCTGTCATCTGCAAATTTGATGAGTTCCCCATCTATCCTCTCGTCCAAGTCATTGATGAAGATGTTGAAGAATACTGGGCCTAAAACAGAGCCTTGGATACTCCACTGCATACTTACCTCCATGTAGATGTAGTTCCATTGAGGACTACTTGTTGAGTGTGGTTGGTCAGCCAGTTACAAATCCATATGGTGGTGATGCTGTCTAACCCTCATTTTTCTACTTTATCTAGTAGTAGGTCATGGTCTACTTTATCAAATGCTTTACTGAAGTCCAAGTAAATTATATCAACAGCATTCCTGTCTAATATCTAGTAGCAGATATTATTACTACTAGAAGAACATTCATGACGTTATTCTTATTAGTGCCCTATTTTCTTTATAGACAGTAGTTGCAAAAATTACTATTTAATGTAACATTTTCATTTAATCCAGAATGTCTCTTCAGGATATAGCTTTAATTTTTAGTTCCAATTCTGTGGATAATTCATATTGAATACATAGTTTTAGCATTTCATTTTGCAGAAATCCATCTATAGCATTTATCTAATCTTTGTTCCACAGCTTACTCACATTTAAAGATGATGTTTAAAACATCCAGTAATTATTGTACTAGTCAATAAAGTTTTTCGGTAAGGATATAAATAGAGATATCATATACTCTTTAGCTAATGGAATTAGAAAAGCTAGGTTATTATATTTGTTTCTTATTTTAACATATTTTTTCTTTAGAGACCAGTTGTAAAAACTTTAAAAAATAAAATATACCCTCAAATAAAGCTCAGTTCCAGATAACTACCCATATGTAGCTGTGCTTGGCAACACTGACTAATGAGGTTGTCTTAGCTTTTTCCTAAGATATTTTTTAAACACCCCAATTTTTATGAAGTTGCTTCATCTTTTGGAAAAGAAGCTCAAACTTCATTTTAATTATCCCTTACAAACTGATTAATGCAATTAATCTTTTAGTCTCTTTAATCCTCCACTGATATCCTTATCTGTAGTCCAAAGTACAAATATGTATGAGACTCAACTCAACTCAAATCTTTATTTTAGTCATAGATTAGGTTAAGGAGGAATGGTCCAGCCATTAAAAAGGAATAAAGAGTAAAAATAAAGTGATAAAAATATGAAAAACTAGAAAACACATAAAGTAAAAGTTATACATAAAAAATAAAGTAACTAAAAGAAGGATTAGTATTAAAGGTTAGTATGTGGAAGACTATATGAAGTCATAAAGTACTCTAATGTGATGAACTAGGTGCTCATTAAATATAGTTTATAAATTTGGGTGCGAAACATAGATTAATATGCAACAAATTTTGAATACTGCTGCAAATCATAGCAATATTGTATGTTGTAGCATGGTTTGTATCTGAAAGCACCATAATGGTATAAAAATGTGAATTCTGGCTATTTATGTGATAATGATGACATGAGTCCAATATGAATGTCCCTGTTGTGGTGAGATTACTCACCTGTGATGAAATTCTTAGCCTGGAAAGACAGCTATAGAACAAGAGAACCATACTGATATTCCACTGTATTTATCAGGGAAGTTTTGTTTTTTTTTGTTTACATTTATATGCTGCCCTTCTCCGAAGACTCAGGGCGGCTTACAGTGTATAAGGCAATAGTCTCATTCTATTTGTATATTTTTACAAAGTCAACTTATTGCCCCCCCAACAATCTGGGTCCTCATTTTACCTACCTTATAAAGAATGGAAGGCTGAGTCAACCTTGGGCCTTGGGCCGGGCTTGAACCTGCAGTAATTGCAGGCTACTGTGTTCTAATAACAGGCTCTAACAGCCTGAGCTTATATTAAGTTATAAGGTACCACTCACTTTCTAAACAGACCATCAGTATTATTTCAAAACTGATACCAATATGTAACTTTTATACTGATAGTATATAAGGTATATAGTATATAAGACTTGGATATATGTAGTATGTAGTTTATATATATATACTATATGGTATAGTACTGTGATGGTGAACCTATGGCATGCGTGCCACAGGTGGCATGTGGAGCCATATTTGTGGGCCCATGAGCATTGCCCTAGCTCAACTCCAGCGCGCCTGAGAACTGGTAGTAAAGGTAAGTAAAACCCCTTACCTTACATCCCACCAGAAGTCAGGAAACGGGCCATTTCCGGCCTCCTGAGAGCCTCTGCGGGGGTGGGGAAGGCTGTTTTCACCCTCCCCAGGCTCCAAGAAAGCCTCTAGAACATGGGAATGGGTGAAAAACGGGCCTACTGAGCTTAGCGTGCCATCATGTGCCAAAAGCAGGGGGAATGCAGGAGGGTCACGTGCGCATGTGTGGGGGGCGGTACACATTGAATTATGGGTGTGGGCACACACACATACAATCCCTCTTCACTCCCCCCACTTTTGGCACGTGACAGCAAAAAGGTTAGCTATAACTGGTATAGTATATAAGATTTGGAACTGCAGCATTTTTGAACAAAAGGAGTCAACTCATCACCTTCAGTGGCGAGGACCAGTTTCTGATTTCTTTGCTGAATTATTTCATCAGTAACTATTTCTTCTGGCTGAAGACTGAAAGACTATTTCATAGCAACTATAAAGAGTTATTTGTAAAGAAGTATGAGATCTGAGAAAGTTTGGGTAATGCTACATTATTATGTAACCCCTCAAAGAGATATGCCCTTAGAATATCATTATTTGTAACAAGATTTTTTTTGAAGGCAGTCTTGCAGAGAAAAAGGGAATGAGAAGGAATTATAGCTTAAAACTACTGAGAATCAAAATAGGTCATGGCACCTGTTCAGGGAACATTCTTTCTCCTGTTTGCCTTTCATAAAGCTTTGATGATATGGCTCTATCACAGGGCATGGAGATCAGTATATGTTGCAGAGCCTATGAGATAGTAAGGTTGGGGAGAATTTGTGTTTTACCTTATTTTATAAAGGCGGGGCTAGATGAATCAAAAGTTGGAATTAAGATTGCTGGGAAAAATATCAACAACCTCAGATATTTATTTATTTATTTATTTATTTATTTTATTTTGTCACAACAATATACGTAGGAATCATACAAAAGATTATATAGTATATAAACATATATGGGTAAATATAAGGAGGTATAAGCATATATATAGAAAGAAGAAAAGAAAAACAATAGGACAGGAACGGTAGGCACGTTTGTGCGCTTATGCACGCCCCTTATGGTCCTCTTAGGAATGGGGTGAGGTCAATAGTAGAAAGTTTTTGGATAAAGCTTTTAGGATTATGGGAAGAGACCACAGAGTCAGGTAAAGTATTCCAAGCACTGATGATTCTATTACAGAAGTCATATTTTCTGCAATCTAGATTAAAGCGGTTGACATTAAGTTTAAATCTATTAGTTGCTCTAATATTATTGCAATTAAAGCTGAAGTAGTCTTTAACTAGAAGGACATTACAATAGATGATTCTGTGAGTTAAGCTTAGGTCTTGTCGAAGGCGATGGAGTTCCAAGTTTTCTAAGCCTAGGATTTCAAGTCTGGTGGGATAGGGTATTTTGTTGTTTTCAGAGGAATGGAGAACTCTTCTTGTAAAATATTTCTGGACACGTTCAATTGCATTGATGTCAGAGATGTGGTGAGGGTTCCAAACAGGCGAGCTGTATTCTAGAATTGGTCTAGCAAATGTTTTATATGCTCTGGTTAGTAGTGTGGTGTTTTTGGAAAAGAAACTACGCAAGATTAGGTTTACAACTCTTAGAGCTTTTTTTGCTACGTAGTTGCAGTGGGCTTTGGCACTTAGATCATTTGACATGAAAACTCCAAGGTCTTTAACGGGATGGGGGTCATCTGTAAGGTAATATCCATCTAGTATGTACTTAGTTTTTGGATTCTTTTTTCCTATATGTAAGACTGAGCATTTGCTGGTTGAAATTTGGAGCTGCCAATTTTTAGACCAAGACCCGGTGTAGATCTCAATTGGCCCCCTGGTTTTCCGAGGAGCTGAGAGAGATGAAACGCCGGAGAAGACGCCTAGAGAGTACTTGGAGGTCTAGCCGTTCCGAGGCTGATCGGACACTAGTGAGGTCTTTTACTAAGACCTACTAGTGGCAATGAGGGAGGCGAAACGTTCCTACGTTTTCCACCCTCATTGCATTGGCAGATAACCACCCGGCCGCCTTGTTTCGGGTGACCCGTTCCCTTCTTCATCAATGGGGACGGGATGATCCCTTACAGGGACGAGCTGAGGAGTTTAGCGGTTATCTATATGATAAAATCGTTCAACTTCGGGATAGTTTGGACCAAGATTGCGATGATCCAACTGAGATGTCAGAGTCGCGTCTTGTTGAGGTTATTTGGGATGAGTTTGATTCTGTGGCTCTCGAGGACGTGGACAGGTTGCTGGGGAGATTACATGCAACGACATGTTTACTGGACCCGTGTCCTTCCTGGTTAGTGCTGGCTGCTCAGGAAGTGACACGAGGCTGGCTCCAGGGGATTATAAATGCTTCTTTGGTGGAAGGGGTTTTCCCCGCCGCCTTGAAAGAGGCGGTGGTGAGACCTCTCCTCAAGAAGCCTTCCCTGGACCCAGCTATTTTGGGAAATTATCGTCCAGTCTCCAACCTTCGCTTTGTGGCGAAGGTTGTAGAGAGTGTGGTTGCATGGCAGCTCCCCCGGCACCTGGAGGAAGCTGTCTATCTAGACCCGTTCCAGTCCGGCTTCCGACCCGGTTATAGCACGGAGACGGCTTTGGTCGCGTTGGTGGATGACCTCTGGAGAGCCAGGGACAGGGGTTGTTCCTCTGCCTTGGTCCTATTAGATCTCTCAGCAGCTTTTGATACCATCGACCATGGTATCCTGCTCCGCCGGTTGGAG
The DNA here is from genome assembly GCF_028640845.1 of Ahaetulla prasina. Classification (NCBI taxonomy): domain Eukaryota; kingdom Metazoa; phylum Chordata; class Lepidosauria; order Squamata; family Colubridae; genus Ahaetulla; species Ahaetulla prasina. The sequence continues at coordinate 93,682,067 of NC_080543.1, read as the reverse complement.
GGATTAGGAGTGGGGGGCACCGTTTATCAGTGGTTCTCCTCCTATCTCTCTGACCGGTCGCAGACGGTGTTGACAGGGGGGCAGAGGTCGTCCTCTAGGCGCCTCACTTGTGGGGTGCCTCAGGGGTCGATTCTCTCGCCTACCCTGTTCAACATCTATATGAAGCCGCTGGGCGAGGTCATCAGTGGTTTCTGGGTGAGTTATCATCTGTACGCTGATGATACTCAGCTGTACTTTTCCACCCCGGACCACCCCAATGAAGCGGTCCCGGTGCTTGGAAGCTGTACGGGTCTGGATGGGGAGAAACAGACTCAAGCTCAATCCCTCCAAGACGGAGTGGCTGTGGATGCCGGCACCCCGGTACAGTCAGCTGCATCTGCAGCTGACTGTCGGGAGCGAGTTAGTGGCCCCAAAGGAGGTGGTTCGCAACTTGGGCGTCCTCCTGGATGGCCGGCTGTCCTTTGATGAACATCTGGTGGCCGTCTCCAGGAGGGCCTTTTACCAAGTTCGCTTGGTCCGCCAGTTGCGTCCCTTCCTTGACTGGGCTGCCTTATGCACGGTCACTCACGCTCTGGTTACGTCTAGGTTGGATTACTGCAATGCTCTCTACATGGGGCTGCCCTTGAGGTGCACCCGGAGGCTACAGTTAGTCCAGAATGTGGCTGTGCGAGTGGTAACGGGAGCCACTCGTGGCTCCCATGTAACATCACTACTTCGCAGTCTACACTGGCTTCCTGTGGTTTTTCGGGTGCGCTTCAAGATTTTGGTTACCACCTTTAAAGCGCTCCATGGCTTAGGACCCGGGTACTTACGAGACCGCCTGCTGTTACCCTTTGCCTCCCACCGACCCGTACGCTCTCACAGAGAGGGTCTCCTCAGGGTGCCATCCGCCAAACAGTGTCAGCTGGCGGCCCCCAGGAGTAGGGCCTTCTCTGTGGGGGCAGCGACGCTCTGGAATGAACTTCCCCCTGGCCTACGTCAAGTGCCTGATCTTCGGACCTTCCGTCGTGAGCTTAAAACACACTTATTTATTCAAGCGGGACTGGCATAATAGTGTTGAATTTTAAATTTGGGGTTCTGTTAATATTTTAAATTTTAAATTTTAAATCTAAATTTTTAAATTATCAGCCTTTATAATCTGCTATGTTTTAAATGTTGTTTTAATTGTATATATATTGTGTTTTATTTTTGGCTGTACACCGCCCTGAGTCCTTCGGGAGAAGGGCGGTATAAAAATTTAATAAATAAATAAATAAAAAATAAAAAGCGGTTAGATGATCAAGGTCGTTTTGAATGATAGAAGTATTGTCTGTGATGTTAAATAGTTTGACATCATCAGCAAAGAGAACACAATTACTTGAGATATGGTCACAAAGATCATTAATGTATAGTATAAAGAGTGTTGGTCCAAGAACGCTGCCTTTAGGAACGCCACTCTTGACAGGAACAGGATTTGATAGAGCATTGCCAATTTTGACCACTTGTTGTCTGTTAGACAGAAAAGCAGATATCCATTTGTGGAGGGGTCCTGAGATGCCATAGGATATTAGTTTTAGGAGAAGTTTATCGTGTACTACTGAGTCGAAAGCTTTGCAGAAGTCTATGTAGATTGCATCTATTGATTTGCCTTGATCAAGATTTGAAGTCCATATGTTTTTGCAGTGCAGAAGTTGTAAGTTACATGATAATTTTTTTCTGAAACCAAATTGTTTGTTGGAGAGTAGGTTGTTTGTTTCTAAGTATGAGATAATGGATTGGTTGAGATAGTTTCCATGACTTTGCAGGTGACACAGCAAAGGGGGATCGGTCTGTAGTTTTTGACTAAGCTGGGGTCTCCTTTTTTGAAGATAGGGATGACTGTGGCTAGTGACCAAAGTTTGGGAAGAGAACTGGTAGTGAAAGCTTTTTCAAAGATAATACTTAGGGGGTCTGCTATATTAATGGAAAGTTTTTTTAAGAAGTATGCACACAGTCCATCGGGTCCAATAGATAGCGATGGTTTTAAGTTGTGAAGAGCTTTTCCAACGTTGTCTTCTGTGAAATCTATATGAGTTAAATCATCATAATCATTGCTGGTACGTTTGTGGAAAGTCGGATATGTGTTATCGGAGTTAACAAAAACTGAGCCAAAGAAAATGTTGAAGAGGTTTGCTTTAACTGTTTCGTCATTGCATTCTTTGTTGTTAGAATCTTTTAGTGGTGGGATGGATCTTGAATCTTTAAGTTTATTGTTAACAAAATTATAAAAGGCACAATTGGAATTTGTGCGCAGAAGATTCTCTTCTTGCTTGGTGTGGTAATTTGTGCATTCAGTTTTTATTTGGTTGCATATGTTTCTGTAGCGGTTTTTGAAATTTGTAACATAGCCTTTTTTGTTTTTTTTCCAGAGGGATTTTTTTTCTGATTGAAGCTTTTTTATTGATATGGGTAGTTTGTTTTTCTTGATCATGGTAGTCATTTGTGGTACATATAGTTTAATGACTCTATTGAATTCAAGTAGGAAGACTCTATAGTGATCTTCAGTGGTTATGCAGGTTGTAAACAAATTTTGCCAGTCCAGAAATGAAAGATTGTTGTTTATAAGGTCGTAATTGGCTTTTTTGAAGTTGTAGTTGGGAGTACTGTTGTTATGACGATTTACGTATGGACGTATATTGAGACGAAAATCAATCATGCAGTGGTCACTGTTGGAAAAAGGTTCCTTAATTTCTATTCCATAAATTGAGTTTGAATTGTTGCAGAAGATGAGATCAAGGCAGTTGTTGAGTCTTGTATTGTTAGTTACAAGTTGTTCAAGACCTAGGTTTGTAACAGCATTGTATAGTGTAGTATGGATTGGGTCAGTTGAACATTCATTAGTTGTCCAGTTAATGTGAGTTAGATTTAGGTCACCCAGGAAGATGAGAGGATATGGGCAAGAGGTAGCCCATGTTAGCATTGAGGTTAGCATATTTGCATGGGTAATGTCATAGTCAGGGGCTCTGTAGCATAGTAAGAATCGAAGAGTAGTGTCAAGTGATAGGTCGCATACAATAGTTTCAGGAAGAGAGAGTTTATGTGCTACTTGGATATTTTTTAGATTCAGTGACTTTTTGTAAAAGATAGCCACTCCACCACCTCTTCGGTTTTCACGATCTGATCGATAGACTTGATATTCTTTGTTTGAGATAATGGAGTCAGGAAGGGATGAGTTCAGCCATGTTTCACAAACAAAAATGATATCAAATGTGCCACTGTTTAATAAGAGGATAAGTTCAGGTAATTTGTTGACTATGCTTCTTGCATTTATCAATTTGCATTTGAGATCTGAAGTGATTGGTGTTGAAGAGGTAAGGGGCGTGCATACCTAGTTTTGGATGTTAGTAGGTTGGGGGTTGTGTACAACAGATGGTTGCATAGATGGTTGGATGGTCGTTTGGTTGTTTGGATGGATGGTTGGTTGGATGGCTGGTTGGGTGGATTGTTGGGTGGCTGGTTGGGTGGATTGTTGGGTGGCTGGTTGGATGGCTGGTTGGATGGCTGGTTGGATGGCTGGTTGGATGGCTGGTTGGATGGCTGGTTGGATGGCAGGTTGGATTGTTGGTTGAATGGCTGTTTGGATGGCTGGTAAGATGGTTGGTTGAATGGGTGGTAGGGTGATGGGTGCTTGATTGAACACTGGGATGGCTGGTTGATTGTTATGGGTGATGGGGGGTTTGGAGGTGACTTTATGTTTGTAGGTTTTATTTTTTATGCAATCGGCACGGTAGTCGATGTATAGCTTGGATTCACCATTGTCTTGTCTTCTTTTAAGTTCTGTGCGAAGTTCACGAGAACGTATCCATTGTAGAAAGGATAGATCAGGGCGTGATCTAAGTTTACTGTAGGTAGGGTTGGTTTTAGCAATTGAGTTTATAGTATAAATGAATTTACGTTTACAGTCCTCATTTATGCATGTGACCCTACAAAATCTTGGTGCTGTTGACCCATCGCTGTTTTTATATTCTGGTCCATCTCTGGAGACAGCAATTATTTCATTTGGGAATATGGTTGATGCGTTATAATTTCCAATGATGTGAATCTTATTGATATCTGGTTCGTTAGTGTTTTCAAGTCCAAATAATATTGCATTATTTATTTTTTGTCCTCTCTCCATTGCATCTCTGATTAGTTGGTTTGTAGTTATTTGTTGCTTAGGTTGTGTTGTATTAATTTGTTGTCTGGGTAGAGTTGAAGGTTGTGCATTAGGTTGTGTATTTTGTGATGATAGATGAGTTTAGAAGAGATTTAGGTCATTTGAGTTTTCATTTTTTAATGTTGAAATTTGTTTTATCAAGTTTGTGAAACTTTGTTCAATAACTGTTAAAAAATTTTTTTCTAAGTTTTGTTCAATATTTTGTATTCTTTTTTCTAGGTTTTGTTCAATAGCTTGTAATCTTTTATCTAAGTTTTGTTCAATAGTTATTAATCTTGTTTCTAAGATTTTATCAGCGTTGGATTTTCTGGCTGGCATAATGATAATATTTCTTATTTCTTTGTTTTATTTCACACTCTTTCCAATTTTAGTAATGATTAAGTATCTGTCACTTAATCAATTATCTTTAATTTTATGACTCTCTCTTTAACTTTAAATGGTAATCAATTTGGCAATTGCTATGGTAATGGGGAGTCACTATGGTAACAGTGAGATTTGGCGGAAAATTTAAAATGGAGAGATTGGGTGGTTGAAGAAGCTTCTTTAAGGGTGGTTGTAATGGCGGGAGATTCAAAAAGTCTGGGGGACTGGGCTGGGAGACTGGAGTCTCCTAGGAACTCACCAGGGTCCTGTAGCAGTCCTGCCGAATGGGGGATAGGTGGTTTTTAATCCTTTTAAATCTAGTTTTTTGAGTTGATGCAAATGCTGCTGGGCTTACAAAATTACAAAATTAGAAGCGGTGAGGGAGGGCGATGGTGGAGGGCGGCGATGGCAGCGGTGCAACTCACGGCAGTGGCAGCGGCAGTCCCGGGTCTGGCGCGGTGGTTCTGGCGGCTGCGGGCGTTTGAAGCCGCTTTTAATCGGCGGCTCACATCAGCGGCAGTCTCGGCAGTCTCGGTAGTCGCGCTGCTCACGGCAGCGGTAGTCCCGGGTCTGGCGTGGTGGTTCTGGAGGTAGTGGCCGTTTCCAGCCGCTTTCGATCGGCGGCTCGTAGCAGCGGCAGCCCGGTAGAATCACGGAAGCGGTAGCGGCAACGGCAGTCTCGGGTCTTGCGGTGGCTCTGGCAGCAGCGGGCGTCTCCAGCCGCCTTCAATCGGCAGCCCACGGCAGCGGCAGTCCCGGCGGCCCACGGCAGCAGCAGTCCCGGCTCTGGCGGTTTCGGCCACCCTGATTCTTCGCTTACGGCAGTCACAATCCTCAGCAGCCTGGAAAAGTCCTCGGCAGCCTCAGTCCACGGTAGCTTGGAAAATACTCGGCTCTGGAGGATCGTTAGTAAAGAATTTTCGGGGAAACTGTTCTCCTCAAGAGCTTAAAAGAGCTCCTTTACAGAGAGCGTTTTTCTGGGGCATCCTTGCTGGTCGCCATCTTCTTCATCAACTACTTCATCATCTTCTTCTTCATCAACTACTCTAAGGCATCTATATTGTGTTTGCACAATATAACTTAAAACCTAAATAAAATCATGCATCTTATTTAAATTCACTGAGAATGGTGTTATCTATTTTTTCCCCCAGGTCTGGCCTCTAGGCCATGCTGATGAAGGAATTCTGAGATTTAAACTCATTCAGAGGGTGGCAGTTTAGGGAAGCAGATGATACCGCTCTAATGGCAGAAAGTGAAGAGGAATTAAACAGTGATGTGGGTGAAGGAGGAGAGTGCAAAAATTGGCTTAAAACTCAACATTAAGAAAACTCATATCATGGCTCCCAGCCCTCTCAATTCCTGGCAAATAGATGAGGAATAAATAGAGGTAGTGACAGAATTTATTTTCCTGGGTTCCAAGATCACCACAGATGGGGACTGCACCCAAGAAATTAAAAGACGCTTTCTCCTATGGCAAATCTAGACAACATACAAAAAAGCAAAGACATCACTCTGCCAACAAAAGTACAAACAGTCAAGGCTATGGTTTTCCCAGTTGCAATGCAAGGCTGTGAAAGTTGGACCATAAGAAAGGCTGAGTGCCAAAGAATTGAGACCTTTGAACTATGGTGCTGGAAAAGACTCCTGTGAATCCCTTGGACTGCAAGGCAATCAAACTGGTCAGTCCTACAGGAGATCAACCCTGACTGCTCTTTAGAAGGCCAGATCCTGAAGATGAAACTCAAATACTTTGGCCACCTAATGAGAAGGAAGGACTCACTGGAGGAGAGGAGAGGAGAGGAGAGGAGAGGAGAGGAGAGGAGAGGAGAGGAGAGGAAGGGAGAGGAGAGGAGAGGAGAGGAGAGGAGAGGAGAGGAGAGGAGAGGAGAGGAGAGGAGAGGAGAGGAGAGGAAGGGAGAGGAGAGGAGAGGAGAGGAGAGGAGAGGAGAGGAGAGGAGAGGAGAGGAGAGGAGAGGAGAAAGAAGATAACTTTTCCTGGGACCAGAACTAAGCCATATATTTACAGTTGGTCATATCTTCTTTAAGTTGTCAAGGCTTGAGAAATGATATGTTACTTGAAGCTATATCTTCAAGAATGTTGCATTTGGGAAGACTTTTACTTATGTCCTGGTAGGATTTGTTTCCACTGTAATGTATTGCAACACAAAGCTGAATTTAATATGTTTGCTGTAGGATTCATTCTTTCTAAAGGAATGACAGAAGTTGATGCTATCAGCTTTAGGGAATGGCCATCAAATAATTCTTCAGCTCAGAAAACATGATTTTAAGCTTTCTATTCTTCTTGATCTCCAGAACTCTAAGACTGTTTTTCAAACTGAATTTTATTGTAAAATATTCATAAGCTAGTAAAGCTACTGGGTTTTGGTGGTTTATACATTAGTTAAAATAAAAAATAAGGCACTGTTTTTGTTGGTCATCCATTTGTCAATATACTTTATATTGGAAAGTAATTTGTGAGAAAAATGTATCTCTCTGGTTCCCTCTCTACTGCCAAACATATATTTCCCCCATTCTCAATTATGTATAGCATGTGCTTCTTTCTATGAAGTAATAGAACTGATTTCCAAACTAATGTAGTATATAAAGAAAACAATATCTTTTTCCTCTATACTGTAATATTGCCTATATCTTTAATATTGTGATTTATTTTCAGATAGGGCATGAAGATATGGAAGGCATATTTCAGCTCATTTATGTCTAACTGCATAATAGCATCACAATTACATTAGTATTGTAATTTTATTCACTTTACAGTTGAATTTTACTGCATTATCTCAAAATGTATAATATCTTCATTTTCATGTATTCCAAGAAGCAAGCTAGCACAGATGGGAGAATTCCAGGAGCACATTTAATCATCTCTGTGCTTCCTCCAGTTAACATTAGATTACAATAATGAAAGGCAGATTGAGGGTTAGGCATAAACAAACAACTTCGTCTTGCATTATCCCTTATTTTGACATCTAGACTAGCAAGGAGACTTTCTAATTGCACATATGCATTGCAAAGATGCTTTGGGAAATATATATTTTCAACACAAACATCAGGAAGAAAAAACAGTAGATAGAAAACACTGCATTTATTATGTACTGCAGTTTTATTCTGCCTGTAAGGTAGGTATGGTGGGGACATGGCAACTCTGTGGCTAAGACGCTGAGCTTGTTGATCAGAAAGTTGGCAATTCAGCAGAATCCCTAATGCCGTGTAATGGAGTGCGCTCCCGTTACCTGTCCCAGCTTCTGCCAACCTAGCAGTTCAAAGCCACATAAAAAATGCAAGTAGAAAAATAGAGACCACTTTGGTGGGAAGGTAAGAGCGCTTCATGCGCCTTCGACGTCAAGTCATGCCGGCCACATGACCACGGAGATGTATTTGGACAGCCCTGGCTCCTTGGCTTAGAAACGGAAATGAGCACCACCCCTAGCACCGGAAATGACTAGCACGCATGTGCGGGAGAACCTTTACCTTTACCTTTATCTTAAGATAAGTATGAGAGAAGACTGGACCCCAAATGGCCAAATGAGCCTTGTGGTCAAGTGAGGATTCAAATCTCTCTCGTCCTTGGCTTTATATATATTTATTTTTCAAGAGTTTGCCTCCAAATACCACTCCTTACTGAAGCAGTTCAGATGTCCTTAAATTAAAGACATACACACATAATTCACATACATGCTATCTGGAAATGTGTAAAATAGTATAGTATGGATAGTATAATATGGATTGCTTGTGAATTGATGTAATTTATTTAGAATTATTTGGCTGTCCACATTTAGCCAAGCAGTGTTGACCTCTGTACTTTATTATTCTATACATTATTCTTCTGTGTTTAGTCCAGTTCTCTGCAAGAATCATGAATTCTTAATGGTATCGTTATGAGAAATATTGGAAAATGTCTATTTTATCTATTCAATTCATAGAACATACAGCATAATCACTTATCTCTGGTAGGTGACAGAGAATGAAGGAGTGAATTTAATTATTTGCTAATCAAAACCTGGACCCACAACTTGTATATTTTAATGCAACCAGTGATTGAAATGCTAGGAGGCAGGTACTTTATCAAGATCCATTACAGCAATTACAGAAAGAATAGGAACTTAATGTCTTCACCTCACAAAAAATATCTTTAAACTTGAAGAGACTAGAGTATATGGTAGGCAGGATTAACTGACAATTTAATTTTATTAAACTTGTATGCTACCTGCCTTTCAATGATTCTGAGCAGCATACAAATGCAGCAACACTGAGATGGTAGTTTTATACTACAGAGCTATCGGGTTTTGAATGTAATCAAAACAGTGGATGAGGCTATATTATTGACTGCTGGAAGAATGTCCCCATCTTGGTATACTGCAACAACTTGTTGCAGGTGCTACCAAGACTATATATGATTTGTCACACTTGTGCATAAAAATTATATATGTGAAACTCATTAAACAACTGATCATTAAACATCACTACATAACAAAACAGTGGGACAAAATCTGCATTCAATCCACCTAGTTGCCTCCATTTTTCAGGATTGCACTGATCCTTATCATTCTAGACAAATCTGTTATATATTGGTAAAAATAAAATCATGTTCAGGACAAGCTTGGCTCCATGTAATTTTGTGGACAGAACCATGCAGTTTTATTAGCAAAAGTACAGAAGAGGTTGGTCACTGCCTTTTTTCAGGATTTTTTACAAATTTCCATCCTACCCTACAGTTCTAATAGTCTCCCATCTAAATACTAAGTAGGTTCAATCCATCTTTAGCTGAACCCTGACAGGATTAGCTGAAGGCATATAATTCCGGCATAAATTTATCAATATGAAGTTGTGACTGTCGCACAAGAGCAAATTATAAAACACTATCATTGTGCATCAGAATTAATTGATCTATAGCAGGGGTCCCCAACTTTTTGGACCTCAGGGACCACCAATTCCATAATTTTAAATCCCGTAGACCATTAATACGAATCCAGTGCACCACTTACTGAAGTGCCTGGACTCCCAGTGATGGGATGGGGTCCTGCAGGCACTGTTCCTCCTCTCTCTTTCTCTCTTTCTCCCCACCTCTCTCTTCCACTCTTTCTCTCATTCTCTAACTCTCTCCCCCCCGCTCTCTCTCTCCCCCCCTCTTTCTTTCTCATTCTTTCTCTGTCCGTTTCTCCCCCCTTTCTCCCCCCTCTCTCTCCCACTCACTCTCTCATTCTCTCTCTCCACTCATTCTCTCTCTCATTCTCTCTCCCCTCTCTTCTCTCTCTCCTCCTCCCCACTCTTTTCTCTCTCTCTCTCTCTCCCCTCTTTCTCCCACTCTTTCTCTCTCATTTTCTCTCCCCCCTCTCTTTCTCTCTCTCTCCCACTCATTCTCTCTCATTCTCTCTCTCATGTCTTTCTCTCTCCTCCTCTCTCCTCTCTCCTCCTCCCCACTCTTTCTCTCTTTCTCTCTCTCTTCCCCCTACTCTTCCTCCCCCACTCTTTCTCTCTCATTCTCTCTCTCTCCCCCCACTCTTTCTCTCTCATTCTCACTCTCTCTCTCTCTCTCTCTCTGATTCTGATTCTCCACGTGTCCCTTTCAGAGCCAGGTGGCTTCGAGTAAGAGCTGTGAAGAGAGCGCCCACCCCCACCCTGGGCAACTTCCCCGGGGAGGCAGGCAACCCGGGCTGCAGAGCATCCTTTGAGTTTTCCCTTTGGCTGAGTAAGCAGCCCAGAGACTCTGTGGGGGGGGGGGAGGAGGAGGAGGAGGAGGAGGAGGAGGAGGAGGAGGAGGAGGAGGAGGAGGAGGCAGAAGCAGGAGGGTGGGTGGAATGCTCCAGAGAAACAAGGTGCACTGGGAAGGACCGCTGCCTTCTGTGCCGACCTCGCAAAATTAAGGTGGGGGGTTGATACTTAATGCAAGACATCCCCCTTTGCCCCACCTGCACTTCTTCCAAGAAGGTGGTGCTCTCATTCTCTCTCATTTTCTTTCTCTGTCTCTCATTGTCTCATTCTGATTCTCTCTCTGTCTCTTTCTCTCTCTCTCTCTCTCTCATTCTCTCTCTTTCATTCTGTCTCTTTTTCTCTATTTCATTTTGTGTGGCATCAGCATTCTGCCTTGGTATATTTGCCCAGCCAGTGGAGCAAAGCAGCCTTTGTCTCCTGCCATTTGGGACTCGGAGCTGTAAAGGGTGGTTTCCCGCGCCGCTTCAGTGAGAGCTCCTCATGAGATGAGAGCTTGCAGGGAGCTGATCTGGCGTCCGCAATAGAGAGCAAAATCTGGCTGCTTCCTGGACTAGTTGCCATTTACCGCTCCGAGTCCCAAGCGGCAGGAGACAAGGGCTGCTTTGCGCCACCAGCTGGGCAAATATACCAAGGCGGAATGCTGATACTGTGCAACTGCTAGTAGTGCTTTGCTCCCACAGCTTCCAGCCATCACAATTGCTGCTTCAGCCCGCTTGTGCCACAGCTCCTCCACCAGGGTGAACTGACAAAAATACAAGTATTTCTCCACGGACCACCAAAATTTTCTTGCGGACCACCAGTGCAACATAAATGTACATATAACTTATCTTGATTATTGCTTTTAGATATCACTTAACCTCTTCAATATCACTAAAGTAATCATTTTAAATATATTACATGCATAGTCGGGAGGTAAAATTAATTTCCTATAACAATTTTGTGGAATCCATGTAGTTTATCAGAATTAATCTATATATTACTAAAACTCCTTTGTATGTTCGTCACTTTTAATTGGGTGAAATGGTACATCACAGGGCAACATTTTTTAAATCAAAGTATCTCAAATAGCCAGAGTTTAAAAATGCATTCAAGATCCAGAACCCATTACCTCTGTGTAATTGAAACTTCAAGGATCTTCACACCAGATGTAGTCACAAAATTGTGGCCACTGCAACATTGTCACAGTTAGCCATGATCACATGACCATGATTTCCAACGACATTTTCCAGAACCCCATAGGTTGCATGGTACTAGGATAGATGGGAAATATTTCCTGCCTTCCTCTTCCTCTGCGTTCAAACAGCTGGTAGCAAGTTCTGATTGGCAAGCAGTGATTGGTTGCTTGGGAACTAAGGCCAAAATCTGAAATCTCTTACTGACATTGGGCAGGGAGAGAAACAACAGGGAGGGACTCAGATGCATATTTGCAAAGTAGGGATGGCTTGGATGTGCTGTTGTTAAGTAAACACTCTTTCTCCCTGGAGGAAGAGGGCCTTGGAGACACAGCTGGATGGGGAGCAGGGTTGTAGTTTTCTTCAAGGCCAGCAACTCCCTTTGTTCCTGCTTCCCCTTGCAAAATGACAGGCAGTTCTATGGATCAGCTGAGTAGGAGAAAGAAGGCAGCTTCACTGGGGCTCTGATGAGGTTCATGAGCGGAGGGAGAATGACCCTAGGTTTTCTAGATGCTTATAATGTCTTGAAAAGTCATGTTGGCTGAAGGAACAGCCTAAATCTAATAGTAGAAATCTAATGCTTCTAGAATCTCCAATTAGGTAACCCTTCAGTAAAGAACTACACAGTTTAACCAGTAAAATAGAATCAATCAGACTTTGAATTTTTGTTATTTTGTTATTTTTAAAAATTATATTTAAGGAATATAATATGGGTGGGGGGGAGCCAGTGGTAAGAAAAGAAAAAGACCCACACATTTGTGAACAGGTATCATGTATATTATTACAAAATTTCTTTTACAATGACATTTTTCTCTTGGTGAGGTACATCACTGGAAAAATACAGAATGCAGTTTTCTTGATTTCTCAAGTTCTATAAAAAAATTACAATAGAAAATAATCCTATTGTGTGTATTCAGTATATTTAATCTTTTAAACTCATCATATTTACTGTTAAGCTTTCTGTAAGTAAGTCACATATATGGATTTTTTTTCCAGACAGCTGCTAAGAATGAATAAGAAAATTGCATATCTTCCATTCTCTGTTAGCCAAATGTCAAATGCACTGATTTTAATACAAAAGGAAAACTGTACTTTGTCACTCAAAAAAATGCAGATTGTAATTTTGAAAGTTCTTAGTACTGAAACTCAAACTGTATAAAACATGTCTCATATTATCAACTAGTTTAAGAAAATCAACTAAGGAAAAAGATCAAAATCTATAAATAATATGTGGAATTATATTGACATTGGCATCATCAAAGAGAGAAAACAAGAACTTCACATTCATAATGTCATCATGTATTATAACATCATTGCAAAAAGGAAAATTATATAACTTTACAATACTGTTTGCATGATAATGTCATAGGTTAACATTATCATAGATTCTTATATAGCACCCATTGATATTTAGCAAGAATAAGACTAATAAATGTATGGTTTTCATTTGGTTTATTTTAAATAATGTTAAATCTGAATCCAATTTAAAGCAAGTTATTTAATTCCTTGAACAGCCACTATAATACGATTAAATAACAAGATTATGAAAGATTTCAAGGCAGAAGCATATTGTTTAATTCCTGAGGAAGAATTTTACTAATTTTAAGAACTAAAAACTGGGATAAGAGCAGAACTATTATTTGATAACACATGATAGATGAGAAGTGCATCTATCTTATGAGACTGTGATGAGAAAAATGGGAAATCCAACATATTTCAGATTTCTCCTTCCATGTAGCTGACACTGCAGTGCATTGAGCAGGATGTATGGTGTGTGTGTGTGTGTGTGTGTGTGTGTGTGTGTGTGTTTGTAAGAGAAAGAGAGATGATATATGCATTGCAGCATTATAATGCTATATCCACCATTCAGTGGTGGGATTCAGCCAGTTCACACCACTTCGGGAGAACCGGTTGTTAACTTTCTGAGCAGTTTGGCAAACTGGTTGTTGGAAGAAATCATTAGGACAGAGAACCGGTTGTTAAATTACTGGAATCCCACCACTGCCACCATTACAGACTTTTGTGAGACACTGTGATGTACATGAGAAAGGATGAAGGATTTGTGCTTTGATATCGTAAGACATTTATCATCAATCTAGTGCCATGTGGGTAGGAACCTATAATAGCTCATAAGAGTCAGTAGAACCAATCCAAAGAACAATCTTCATATGGGGGAAAAGTACTTATTACAATACAATATTGTTTTATTACATCATAGAGAAGTTAGTACTGATTACAAGCCAAGTCACATTTTAAATGGAACAGGCAGTCAGAAAGCAAATCATAGAGGGTCAAAAAGATAGCAACTCTTCCTAGATTTGGAAAGTAGATATGAGAGCATAATGGATGCACTGCTTCAATCTATGGAGAAGTCATCCTCCACTTCTATATTGATCCATCAAAATATTCTAATTAGTTTCCTATTCTTAAACTGTCCTGCTTAGCTAGAGCAACAATAAGCAAACATGAATCCATTACTACTAAATATATTAAAATTAAGCTGTTTACATATAGCCTTAGGTAAATACCCATGATAATTGTCCAAAATGTAGCTCATTTTGTTTATACATATGCATTTGAGCGAATAACAATTCTTCTGACACTGGTAGAAAACTATGAGCCAAATTAAAAGGGATAATTATTCAATTTCAAATCATTGTTCATTTTAAAACAATGAAGTAATTTCATTATGCAAAGTGTCCCTATTTACATATTTATCACAGTAAGCATAAGGTGAATATCAGCAGTTTACACTACAAATTGCTAAACATATCACCAAGACAAAATAAAGTCCAAATGAAAAACAGAAAATATCTGCAATAGCAAGATTTTTACTCATGACTACACACAAAATTTAGCAATCCAAAATTTCAGGAGAAAATATAATCCCATGTACATTCATGCTTCAATTAATATAGATTATCATGAAATTATGTATATTTATTTGAGCGTTAATTAATAAATCTCCCTCCTTTGAGAATGTTTTGGGTGAACCATTGCAGAAAGGTTTATTATTACTGCATAATGATCTTTACAGAAAATATAGATCTAGTATTTATTCAGCTTCATTACCCACAAGCATATTTTTAAAAAGGTAATGTTTAAATGTCTGGTTAGTCAAATTATCTTACCAAATCATTATTTGGGGGATGTGAAAAGTTATCCTTTATACATTTCACCTAGCCATAAGTACTATCAGGAAGTATATCTGAAACACATCTGAGGAACATTGATTTAGAACCAGAGCACATTATCCAAAGGGATACATGACTTTTGTTCATCTGTGCCTTTTTAAACCGGAGACCCCAAATTGACATATCAAAGGGAAGGATTTTAATCTAGTTTTGATATGGTAATTTCTTCACTGTGCTATCAGCCCTCCTGGGTAAATCAAACAGGAAATATAACTACTTTATTGTAATGCCACATTAACAGAATCTAGCAGATCTGAAGGCGCAAACTTCCCACAAACACTTTTGAATGCTTGACCCATTAGTGTAGGTCCTTTGTAAGCTTGACCATTAAGCAGGGGTGAAATCCAGCAGGTTCTGACAGGTTCTGGAGAACCGGTAGCAGAAATTTTGAGCAGTTCGGAGAACTGGGTGTAGAAATTTTGGGTAGTTCAGAGAACTGGCCAATACTACCTCTGGCTGGCCCCAGAATGGGGTGGGAACGGAGATTTTGCAATACCTTTCCACCTGGAGTGGGGAGGGAATGAGGATTTTGCAGTATCCTTCTCCTGGAGTGGGGTGGGAATGGAGATGTTGCAGTATCCTTCCCCCGCCATGCCCACCAAGCCACACCCACTAAACCACACCATGCCCACCAAGCCATGCCCACAGAACAGGTAGTAAAAAAAAAATTGGATTTCACTACTGCTGTTAAGTCATTGGGATCTCCTGCCTCTCTTGTCTAATTGTTTCCTAGGTGGCATCTCTTCCTTCCTTTTCTCATGTTCCATTTCATCTACAGACCACAATATTTCCAACTGCAATATAAATTAGTACAAAACCCTTCAGAGTTTGACATGGTAATCATAAAGCTATCACCAGTTAAGTAAAATTATGGTGACTTGCATTCCACATGGTTCTATTTATCTCAGTCTTGAGACAGACTAAATTTTTTCCTACCAAATCAATGCTTGATTTCATTCAGAAACTAGATTTTTTGCACATGATGGAAAGCCAAGTTGGAACATTTTTTTTAAAAAAAAATCTGCTTTTCTTTCATTGTTCAAAAGATTTAACAAAAACTGAAAAGGTTTGAGAGAATATTTTGTTCATATAGTACATAATCAACATATAAAATTTAAGCCCAACCCAATACAACATGAGCAACAAGAAGATAGCACATTCCAATGGTACAGGATATGACAGTCATGGGGAATCCCAACCTAAAAATTAAGAAAAAAGAAAGAAAAAAGGGAGTCAGCATTTTCTTGTTAACATTTTCATTGAAATTTAGCTATAATTAACAAGTACAATAACAAAGCAATGCCAAGTTAGCATTGTAATTGATTGATGTGTTACAATTTTATAGACATAATTTACAAATGTATGTGCCTCTATAATACATCAGACAAAGGAAGGCAAATCATCATTATGAAATCCTGCTGAAAATACTAGATTAGAAACTAGTTTCATCCATGTATTAAAATGAGACTTAATCATAATGATTTTTGATGGATTATGCCAGTATATTGAGTAACTAGATATTTAAATAAAATTGAAATAACTGTTACTCAATGTATTGGCATAATCCATCAAAAATCATTCCCCAAGTGCATAAAGAAAGGATATAGTTTTCAGACTGAAGGTGGAAGAAAAAAAATTACTTTGTAGGCTATTTTTGGCCATTAACTGGAAAGCAGAGAGTAAATTGAAGACATACCAAAGCATGTCTAAAAATACTTAACCCCTCTAGAATAGAGTACATTACAGCCTATTCTAAGTCTTCTGTATTACTTACTACCAACATGCTAGTGGTGTCTGAATACGCTTCTACAGTGTTGGCTATAACAATTGAGAGTCTAGGATTTGCCAGCAAAGGACCAAATCAGAATAATCATGGCATACTCTCACAAACCCCATATTATTGACCTAATGTTTCTCAGTAACTTTTCTACCATATGGCAAATTTTATATGATGTTCCTTTGCAGTATAAACTATGATAATTAAAGCAAGTGTCTGCTCTAAATTTAGAAAACTCAGTAGTTCAGAAGTCAAATAACACATCAAAAGGGAGTTCTCCCCCTTCATGATCAGGAGAGTGCACCACAACAGCTGTTTATGTGTCCCCTTTTCCTTAAAGTACTGCAGTTTTATCATGGCAGCCAACCAGCAGGGAATTTTAGAATATTTGCAGCTTCTGATTTTTGGTGGCCTTTTGCTCACAGGCCACCGAACTCTCATCATGCCAAACTTTTAACCTTAAAATAGTTCCTTTCAACTCCTGTCAGGGCCTTCCTTCTGGCCACAAGAGGTTAGTTAGTTTCTTCATTCATCACATATTCTAAAACCCCCCACACACACATATCCTGTACCCGATCTAAATTAGAAATCACGGCCTAATTATAGAAAAGACTCTTTCAACTCCTGGATGTTAAGCATTTTGTCACTGCTCTCAGTTTGCTATGTAGAAAACTACACTGAAAATCTTGCCAGAATTTTTTTTTTTTAAAAGGTGAATGACACCACTTACATTTATCCACCTATTTTCTTAATAAGAAAAATAAAAGAAACCTTAGGAGATTAGTTTCCTTATTAAAACCTATCTATGTGTTCTATTACTTTAAACAAAGCAATTATCCAAGTAACTTTTAAAGCCTCTTTGGACAGTTGTTCCAATACAGCAGAGCTGGAAGCATGGGCCAGATGAGTATATATTACATTTCTACTAATTTAATTGAAATACAGAAGCTCAAACGTTTTAAAATTAAAAAGCTAATTTATTTTTTTAAAGCCAGGAAAAAAATTCAAATACTTTCATATACTGTAGGAAAGTGGCACTTTCTAAAATGTATTTGCAGTTAGCAAATGCACCTAGCAAAAAATGTCCTAGTTACATATATTATGGTTGGGAGCATTAGCAATGTGTTATTCATGTATCTAGAGATAAGCCTGGGATCAAGGGTCTGGGGTCTCCTCTGGAATTCTTAGATTAGCCTTTCATCTGATTTTACTTAAAATATATTTATCATCAATTTCTTCAGCTCTGCAATAAAGTAGTAGATAAATAAGTGGGCTTTTGTTTATACCATGGGCTGGAATCTCAGCATCATTGCTTTAGTCTTTGTCTATAAACAGACATAAGGACCCAAAGCTATTAAAGTTATTTTGAATCATGAGGCAGAATATCCCACAAGTTCTTTTCCCTTCCTCCTTTTGCAGTAAAGATTCAATAATATTATAAAATAAGCAACCATTTTACATGCATACATAACACCTCAAATCTGTTGTCTGAGGCAGACATCCTTTTTACCTAATGATAGTATATATTTTCAGGCAATGATCAGACAAGACATTAGCCAGTGTTCCATTCCTTCTACAGACTGGGTATTTTTACATCTAGCTGTTTTCCAAAGCATTGACATCAACTCCCAGAATTTTTGATCATGTGCCTGCTAGTTGGAAAAATTGGATGTTGAGATTGACACATCTGAAAATTTCCCAGGTTGAGAAGTACTGATGTAGTTCATCACTGCCAGATTCACAGTGGCTTCCCATAGATACAAACAGGGAAACTTTTCCTGGTACGTAACTGAAAAAAAGCAGGGAGGATTGAAACTGAGCCTTTACATTGTGCTCTGATCCCTTCATCATGATGTATGTGTGTACAGCCTAAAAGTGACAAGCTGCTGCAACTGTGTTTTTGAGTTAAGCATCATCTCACATATATAACTCTTCACAATTCAGTTGGTCTCCTAAAAGCAGTTTGAAATAGCATGGAATTCTTCAATTACTTTTAATTATCTCATAGGTCACCTAAATGATAAGGGGAGAAAAGACAATACAATCTCAGTTTATTGCTATTGCATCTGCTGTTTATACCTTCTCTCCTCATGTTCCTCTGGCTTTATGGATTTTTCTAATGATTTATAAGCAGTTGACAAAAGGGGCTTTTCAATGTAATGAACTTTAAACTGTCTCCACCACCAAGTAGATTTTTTACTCATCTGTCTTTGAGTCAGCTGAAAACAATAACATCATGAAATTGTTTGACCATAGGTTAGGTTAGGTTAGGTTAGGTTAGGTTAGGTTAGGTTCGGTTAGGTTCGGTTAGGTTAGGTTACAGGAGGTGAAGGACCCTACATGTATTTGAGCCTACATCTCAAAGAGAATGCCAATTCATTCTCACTTTTTCTCATCCATTGCAGAACCTCAATCAAACCTTTGTTCTAATAATAATAATTGGGGCAGGTGTGGAATTTAAATATAATTTCACATTTAACTGATAGGTGGAAATGGTAACCAAAAGAAGCAAATAAATCACTTTACACAGAGGACAAGCATTGGATCATGAGAACTTTTCCTTGAATCCCCTAAAGAACACATTCATTTACACCATTACATCTGTTTGTTTGCATCAACATATGTTCACTTCACAGAAGGTTATGGCAATGTGTTAACAATCATATTAAATAAATTATTCTAAAATTAAATCTCCCAACTCATTTCCTCGTCATAGTTATATGCATTCATAACTTCATGGACTTTAGAAAAATAATAAAGGTAGTCTCTTTTAGTTGGCATTGAATGAAAATCTCAATGGCTCAAACAGCTGTTCACGAACAGTATTTAATCATTGTATTCATTATTATTTGCTTGTACAAATTGTTTTTATATGTTTTTTAGTCTTGTAAATTGCG
Organism: Ahaetulla prasina; assembly: GCF_028640845.1. Lineage (NCBI taxonomy): Eukaryota > Metazoa > Chordata > Lepidosauria > Squamata > Colubridae > Ahaetulla > Ahaetulla prasina. The sequence goes on along the minus strand of NC_080543.1, from coordinate 93,662,763 downwards.
AGCTGTCTAGAATTTCTGGGATCCCCACCATACAAATGCAGGCAAAAAAGTAAAAATTTCAACTGTATCAGTCTGCAGTCATCCACAGCTCTCTAACAATCTGTCATGTGCAACCTTTAAACATTAAGTCTCCAGACCGTAGCCGAACCCACAAAACCCTGGGAGGAGACATTAAGCTGACATTAAATGGACTGAGTTCAGAAATGATAACATGGGTTCTTATAATTTTTTCATAGGAAATCGGAGCTCCTACTAAACTAGCAAGAAAAAAGAGAAAGGCAGAAACTTTAAAAGAACTCTAGGAAGAAAAAAAGAGGAGAGATGGATGTAAGGATTGAATTGTTCAACACAAGATTGGCTCAGCTTGCCTTCGGAAGTTGTGGGAGCTTCATCACTGGAGGCTTTCAAGAAGAGATTGGATTGCCATCTGTCAGAAATGGTGTGGGGGTCCCCTGCTTGGGGGGTTGGACTAGACGACCTACAAGGTCCCTTATAACTTGTCAATCTGTTGAATCTGTTAAATTCTGGGTGAAGCAGGGAGAGTCTTGAAGACCCATGAAAGAATAAATGAACTGTCATGCAACAAACCTCACAGAAAGTTTCCATGGAGGGTTGAAGAGAAAGAAGCCACAAGGAGAGAACTAGAATGCTAACAAACATAATTATCAGTGAACTGGGAAAAATAGTTGCACCCAGGCACATACACTTCTCACCCCATTTCCCTCATGCATTCATACAGTCACTCACAACTTATTCACAAGCATCCAAGCTAATGTTGCTACTGCCTGGATAATTGAGCCAGACCCTGATATTTTCAAGGATATGCTAATGTCCAGAAACAGCCTCACCCTTCCCAGGCTCTCTACTGACAAAAGTAAATGCTAGGACAGAGTGGGGAGATGTATGAAGAAGGTACATGATAAGCAAGTCACAGACAGGGAAATAGAGGAAATATCTGGAGATCCGCAGCTGTTAAAAGCAAGCAAGAGGACTATCATTAAACTGCCAGTGAGTCACTTATCCTGGTGGAAGACCTGCTTGGAGCTTTGCCAAGAGGTTGGTAGCAACTAGAAAATCAACCACACTGAAGCAGCTCTTCATCCCAACAACTGTAAGAACTTTTGGAAGGAGGCAAAATTATAAGTCTGTAAAATGCTATTTTACAGACTTATAATTATTATTAAAAACATATTTACATGACATCACCTTGCAAGTCCCAGAAGTGTGGAGGCAAATAGACACAAAGTATGTGATGCAATAAAGCATTGTGCACAGATTTGCTACACTGTGTGGTGTGTCCTGTGAAAGCAAAGAACTCTCACATCCCGTACTCATCTCTAAATGGGGATAAAACCCAAGTGTAACATTAGTCCTATTTACTCAAAACTGGAGACTACACACATAACACTTCACCAAGATGTTTTACTTGAGTATTAGAGAAGTAATTTGTTTTATAATGCCTGACCAACTGCTCCTAACTCAGGCTACAATAAAAGAATGCTGTCTAGAATCAAAGCTAAAGGATTGTGCTGCTTTGTTTGCTGACACAAGTAGTCTTTCATAGGCTGTGTCTCAAATCAAAATCCTAAACACCCACAAATCCCAGTGGCATTTCCCCTTCAAAATTTACATTTCCACCCTCATTGCATCGGCAGATAACCACCCGGCCGCCCTGTTTCGGGTGGTCCGTTCCCTCCTTCATCAGGAGGGACAGGATGACCCCTTACAGGGACGTGCCAAGGAGTTTAACGGTTATCTATACGATAAAATCATTCAGCTCCGGGATGGTCTGGACCAAAATTGCGATGATCCAAGCGGAATGACGGAGCCTCGTCTTGTTGAGGTTATTTGGGATGAGTTTGATACTGTGGCTCTCGAGGACGTGGACAGGTTGCTGGGGAGGTTACATGCAACCACATGTTTACTGGACCCGTGTCCCTCCTGGTAAGTACTGGCTACTCGGGAGGTGACACGAGGCTGGCTCCAGGGAATTATAAATGCTTCTTTGGTGGAAGGGGTTTTCCCCACCGCCTTGAAAGAGGCGGTGGTGAGACCCCTCCTCAAGAAGCCTTCCCTGGATCCAGCTATTTTGGGGAATTACCGTCCAGTCTCCAACCTTCGCTTTGTGGCGAAGGTTGTAGAGAGTGTGGTTGCATGGCAGCTTCCCCAGTACCTGGATGAAGCCGTCTATCTAGACCTGTTCCAGTCCGGTTTCCGGCCCGGTCATAGTACAGAGACAGCTTTGGTCGCATTGGTGGATGACCTCTGGAGGGCCAGGGATAGGGGTTGTTCCTCTGCCCTGGTCCTATTAGATCTCTCAGCGGCTTTCGATACCATCGACCATGGTATCTTGCTGCACCGGTTGGAGGGCTTGGGAGTGGGAGGCACCATTTATCGGTGGTTCTCCTCCTATCTCTCCGATCGGTCGCAGACGGTGTTGACATGGGGGCAGAGATCGACCGCGAGGCGCCTCACTTGTGGGGTGCCGCAGGGGTCAATTCTCTCACCTCTCCTGTTCAACATCTATATGAAGCCGTTGGGTGAGGTCATCAGTCGTTTCGGGGTGAGTTACCACCTGTACGCTGATGATACGCAGCTGAACTTTTCCACCCCAGACCACCCCAACGAAGCTGTGGAAGTGCTGTCCCGGTGTCTGGAAGCCGTACAGGTGTGGATGGGGAGAAACAGACTCAAGCTCAATCCCTCCAAGATGGAATGGCTGTGGATGCCGGCACCCCGGTACAGCCAGCTGCAGCTGCAGCTGGCTGTCGGGGGCGAGTTATTGGCCCCAATGGAAAGGGTGCGCAACTTGGGCATCCTCCTGGATGGGCGGCTGTCGTTTGATGATCATCTGGCGGCCGTCTCCAGGAGGGCTTTTTACCAAGTACGCTTGGTCCGCCAGTTGCGCCCCTTCCTTGACCGGGATGCCTTATGCACGGTCACTCACGCTCTTGTCACTTCCCGTTTGGATTATTGCAATGCTCTCTACATGGGGCTGCCCTTGAAGTGCACCCGGAGGCTGCAGCTAGTCCAGAATGCAGCTGCGCGGGTAATAGTGGGAGCAACTCGTTGCTCCCATGTAACACCAATCCTGCGCGGCTTGCACTGGCTTCCTGTGGTCTTTCGGGTGCGCTTTAAGATTTTGGTCACCACCTTCAAAGCGCTCCATGGCTTAGGGCCCGGGTACTTACGGGACCGCCTGCTGTTACCTCATGCCTCCCACCGACCCGTACGCTCTCACAGAGAGGGTCTTCTCAGGGTGCCGTCCACCAAACAATGTCAGCCGGCGGCCCCCAGGGGCAGGGCCTTCTCTGTGGGAGCTCCTACGCTCTGGAACTAACTTCCTCCTGGACTACGTCAAGTGCCTGATCTTCGGACCTTTCGCCGTGAGCTGAAAACACACTTATTTATTCAAGCGGGACTGGCATAATATTTTTAATATTTTTAAATTTTTAACTGGGGTTTTATTATTTTAGGGTTCATAATTTTACATTTTAAATTTTTAAATGTTGGCCATTTTTTCTAATATGCTCAGTTTTAAATTGTTGTTTTAATTGTATATTTTTGTGTTTTTTATCTTTTGGCTGTACACCGCCCTGAGCCCTTCAGGAGAAGGGCGGTATAAAAAGTTAATAAATAAATAAATAAATAAAATCACAAAACCTGCCCCTCCCATTGTGAAAGCACAAAATTATTATATCTTCTTTTTAACACATGCATGAGAACATACACGTTTCCTTTCTCTCAAATCCTTTTCCCTCCTCTCTGTTCTCCCACTAACTGCTGATCTATTTCCCTTGATTAGTTTCTTCTGCCCCTTGGCTTTGTAAATTCTCATGAATGAAGAAGAATATATGTGACCCAGGATAAAGTTGCGGGATCCAATCTGGGTCAGTCACCGGACCAGAGGCTGTCTTCCGAGTTTTCAGACTTTGTAAATCCTCCCTACCCCAGCTTCTCCCAAATCTTATCCTCCCCACTTCCTTACAACACTCTTCACCACTCACCATCTCCCCCATCTGTTCCTCAATTTTCCTCCCATTGGCTTTCTTTCTCAGTGATTTTTGAAGGCTTCCTCCTGCTGACTTTTCTGTCCCCTACCCAAATCACCCAGCCTGCAATTAAACAGCTTCCCAGGTTTGGATTGCTTTGTTTTCAGATTTAATGAAGGGGCTTGGCTGGAAAGCAGAAAAGACTCTGAGAAAATAGCAAGTGGCTGCTGTAAGTATTTACTATGTCAACTGTTTTTACATTATGAAGAGGGATATGTAACAAGATGAGTTTTAGTTCCAGTTTAAAAGGTGTTAATTCCCCAACACCACCCATTTTATTAATTATATAATCTTTTAATAAAGCATCAAACATACACATCTCCAAAATCTTCATCTAAAGCATATATACAAACATGCTTTCATACCCTCATTTTCTTCCATGTTAGAAGATCCTGCATTCCCTCTAATTCTGTGTGATAACATATATTGCTAAAGCTTCTGGGAAATCCTTGTGATATAACATGAAAATAGCTATGAATTTCCTATATTTGCATAAAGATGCCTCTGCCCTTACTTTTTAGTTACCATATTAGTTAGTGAGGAATTGAAATTACAGGATGAAACCTATAATCCTGTTTTGTTCTGGATGCTAAAATTACAAGAATCACTTCTTATTTTTCTTCCTCTTGAACCTCTGCCCACTTTCTTCATGCAGCTGCTCTCAATTAAAAATTCTTAAACTAGTAGGAAATGGTGGGAATAGTTCTCAAGGCAGACAAATTAAACGCTCGGTTAATTTATTTCTACGAAATCTGGACCTTCCGCCACCCCACCCCCAACAAAATGTGCACTAAACATTTTCCTTGACCTTCTAGAGAAAGCGCAATAAGCATCTCCTCTGGCAGCCATTGACCTTGGGCCAAGATAACTTCATGGGTATCTTTTCTGCTGATGAAAAAGCCTTTTTTGTGTGGTGCCAGAACTTGGCATTTCAAGGTGACAATGTTTGAAAGGCCTTTTTTCTGGCAATCTCATTTCACCCCGTATCTCCATGCTTTTCTCCTGCTTTAAGGCCATGATTTACACAGCCATTTCCTATACCACAATCCACTTGAATCTTTCACACAGAATGGCAGATTAGAGACACCTTTTGCTTAGCAACTTGTTCAGTTGCCAGAGGAAGGAATAGATTCCACTAAGGGTCACTGGGCAGGGAAAGTACAAACCCAAACCTTTAAAACTGCCACGGGTCCTAGTTTCTAACATAGCAAACCAGAAAAGAAGACAATTTGACTACAGAAACAATGACTTGTTATTTTGTAACAATGTATTCTTCATAGAATACTTGTATTCTATTGTATTCTTCACAACAATGTATTCTTCAATGTCGGCTGGCGGCCCCCAGGGGAAGGGCCTTCTCTGTGGGGGCTCCCACACTCTGGAACGAACTTCCCCCAGGTTTACGCCAAATACCTGACCTTCGGACTTTTCGCCGCGAACTGAAGACACACCTTTTTATCCGCGCGGGGCTGGCTTAAATTGAATTTTAAATGTCAAATTTTATTAATTTTAAATGGGGTTTTTTAGTGTATGGTAATTTTTTAAATTGTCAGGCTAATTTAAATAAGTTTTTTAAATTGCATTTTAATTGTATTTTGTATTGTTTGTTTTATTCTGCCTGTACACCGCCCTGAGTCCTTCGGGAGAAGGGCGGTATAAAAATCAAATAAATAAATAAATAAATAAATAGGGCTGTCTATGAAACATGCTCAAAAGCTATCAAAGTGTACACGGCAAAAACAACAAAGCGCTCTTTAAGGAGATTTTAGAGGCCTTAGAATCATAAAAAGAACAATGTTTTTGAATTTTGACAATTTGGCTTGCCAAATGGTGGTATAAAACAAGCCTAACCAGGGCAATAGAAAATAATGCTAGAGGAGATGCAATTCTATTTCAGTCTTCCAACTTTAGGAAGCATTGTAAGAATCAAACTGTAATGAAAAGTTAAATATGTTTTTAAAAACAGGTACCCCTTGTATAGTGACCACATTTGGGACTGACAACTGTGTTATGAAGCAAATTCAGGGTTGAAATCCAGCAGGTTCTGACAGGTTCTGGAGAACCAGTAGCAGAAATTTTGAGCAGTTCGGAAAACTAGCAAATGCCACCTCTGGCTGGCCACAGAGTGGGGAGGGAATGGGGATTTTGCAGTATCGTTCCCCTGGAGTGGGGTAGGAATGGAGATTTTGCAGTATCCTTCCCCTGCCACGCCCACCGAGCTATGCCCACCAAGCCACACCACACCCACCAAGCCACGCCCACAGAACTGGTAGTAAAAAAATTTGGATTTCGCCACTGAGCAAAGTGGTCACTAGATGGAAAATTGGATGACCGTGACTGTGCTTTCCTTTTTCTCACTCCTCCACCCTTTGAAATGCTAACCCTGGCACTGTGTTAGCCAGCTTGTAGCTACTGTCTGTAACTGACAAGTCTGATCCCTTCCATACCTCTTGCTTTTGTTTTTCTCCTAATGATTTTACTTCAGTTTCCCTTTTTCTCCACTCCCCCACTCTGAAATGCTCTCCAGTCACTGGGATAATTAACAAGAAGCAAATTATTATTTACATTCAGTGGAAAGCAGACATGCTCAGAGATGAGAGCCATGAGCACACTACATTAATAGTTTCACAAATTTCATATCTGCTTACTCTCTTTTAATTTCTTCCTCTCCAGTCTCTCGTCTCAATGAGGGAGGGAGAAAAAAGCAAATCAAGCATAAGAGATTGCCTAGATTGCTTGGGTTCTGTTTTTTTCCCTCCTCACAGAGTGGACAGATTGCTTAAACAACGAGAGGAGAAAAAACATACACCAGAAAGTATCCATAGCACTTTCAGGGCTGCTGACACCCCCACATTCCTTTCAATGTGTTCCTTATCGTTTGTCTGCTTGTTCTGTTATAATTTTTCTCACTCCAAACTCTTCACTTTGCAAGAGACAAAAAAAGAAAAGAAAAGAAAGGCACAGGATAACATATATTGACTACGATAGTGTTCATGTGCCTGTGTATTAATGTTTGTATTTACATTCGTCAGGAAGGAAGAAAATACAAAAGAGTAAGCAGGAACAGTATGGAGAATGCACATTTAAAAGAATATGCTAATATTCCTTAGGAGGCAAAAAAAGTCTTCAGGATGAAATTAGGGTTAGGCAACACTGCAAGGCTGCTGCAGGGAGGGAGGGAGGGCGGGAGAGATGCTATGAAGTTCATAAACATAGCTCCTGGTTGCAAAGTTACTTGCAACAAAGAACCCCTTTTATCACACAGTTATAACTGCAAATGATCATTATCCAAGACAGTCACTAAACAAGGGCTACCTGTATTTTGCTGTATTAAGAAGATGGTTTCTTAATTCGGCAATATTTTATACTATCAATTTATGTATATCCGTAGACATGACAGTCAAGATAGTTCATTCACTAATTCTTAGGACCCTGCTTTGCAATTCAAGAATATTAAGCAAACATACAGACCTCTCAAATTAAAATGGGTTTACAGTAATTGTTTATAAGCTATTCAAAAGTTAGACAAAGGATAAAGATATAATACCTTAACGTATATGATGCTAAAATTTAAACATAGCATAAAACAAGCAAGCATGTTTAACAACATGTTAAACAACATGTTTAACAACATGTTAAAAACAAGAAAAAAGTCAAGGAAACAATTGGCCCATTGCTGGGAGAAAGTGGCAAGAAGATGACAAGCAACAGGGAGAAAGCAGATCTACTTAACTCATATTTTGCATCTGTCTTTACACAAAAGGAAAAAACAATCCAACCTATCAAAAACAGCACTACAAAAAACAGATTAGAAACACAAGTTAAAATAGGGAAGAAAATGGTAAGTGAACACCTGTCTACCCTAGACGTGTTCAAATCACCAGGACCGGATGGATTACACCCCAAGGTTCTGAAGGAACTGGCAGACGTGATCTCAGAACCACTGAACTATATCTTTCAAAGATCCTGGAGCACAGGGGAGCTGCCAGAGGACTGGAAAAGAGCTGATGTAGTTCCCATCTTCAAAAAGGAAAAACAGATCCAGGAAACTACAGACCTATCAGTCTGACCTCAATACCGGGGAAGATTCTGGAAAAGATAATCAAGCAACGAATCACCGAACACCTAGAAGCAAACAAAGTAATAACCAAAAGCCAACATGGGTTTGTCAAAAACAGATCATGCCAGACTAATCTTATCGCATTCTTTGACAAAATGACAAAATTAGTAGACCAGAGGAATGCTGTTGATATAATTTACTTGGACTTCAGTAAAGCATTTGATAAAGTAGACCATAACCTACTACTAGATAAAGTAGGAAAATGTGGGTTAGACAGCACCACCACCAGATGGATTCGTAACTGGCTGACCAACCGCACTCAACGTGTAGTCCTCAACGGAACTACATCCACATGGAGGGAAGTATGCAGTGGAGTACCCCAAGGCTCTGTTTTAGGCCCAGTACTCTTCAACATCTTCATCAATGACTTGGACGAGGGGATAGATGGGGAACTCATCAAATTTGCAGATGACACCAAGCTGGCAGGAATAGCCAACACTCCAGAAGATAGGCTCAAGTTACAGAAAGATCTTGACAGACTTGAACATTGGGCGCTATCTAACAAAATGAAATTCAACAGTGAGAAAAGTAAGGTTCTACATTTAGGCCAAAAAAACAAAATGCACCAGTACCGTATATGTGGTACCTTGCTCAATAGTAGTACCTGTGAGAGGGATCTTGGAGTCCTAGTGGATAACCATTTAGATATGAGCCAGCAGTGTGCAGCAGCTGTTAAAAAAGCCAACACAGTTCTGGGCTGCATAAACAGAGGGATAGAATCAAGATCACGTGAAGTGCTAGTACCACTTTATAATGCCTTGGTAAGGCCACACTTGGAATATTGCATCCAGTTTTGGTCGCCACGATGTAAAAAAGATGTTGAGACTCTAGAAAGAGTGCAGAGAAGAGCAACAAAGATGATTAGGGGACTGGAGGATAAAACATATGAAGAACGGTTGCAGGAACTGGGTATGTCTAGTTTAACAAAAAGAAGGACCAGGGGAGACATGATAGCAGTGTTCCAATATCTCAGGGGCTGCCACAGAGAAGTGGGAGTCGGGCTGTTCTCCAGAGCACCTGAGGGTAGAACAAGAAGCAATGGGTGGAAACTGATCAAGGAAAGAAGCAACTTAGAACTAAGGAGAAATTTCCTGACAGTTAGAACAATTAATAAGTGGAACAACTTGCCTTCAGAAGTTGTGAATGCTCCAACACTGGAAATTTTTAAGAAAATGTTGGATAACCATCTGACTGAGATGGTGTAGGGTTTCCTGCCTGGGCAGGGGGTTGGACTAGAAGGCCTCCAAGGTCCCTTCCAACTCTGATGTTATGTTATGTTAAGCTGAAGTCTGATGAATTTCACTTTGAGACATAACTTTAAAAGCAAACCAAAACATTGATTATAATATTGGAAACCACAGCTGGTGAATCATATGATCTTGCTATGAAATTAACATTTGCAGAGCTCATCCAAAATGAATATATCCAGCAGATATCAGTGAAGTTAAAAATTAAGGCACAGAAAACTATGATTCCAACGTGTTTGCAGAACACAATTGGATAGTATAACAAATAATCTGATGGAAGTATATTGTAGATTCTCTGAATTAATTTTATGATATGTTAGCTGGAAATTGCACTACTTGGGGAAAAGTCCTAACACCCAGTGGCTGGACACTATAAAGGATGACACCGGGATGACTATGGCAGATTTGAAGGAGGCAGTGAGAGACAGGGAAGCGTGAATAGTGCTGATCCATAGATGGCCAAGGGTCAGACACGACTGAATGGTGTACAAGGACAAGATTATGATTAGAGCCATTCTCACTAAATAATTTCAGATATCTCTAGCATATTCATAGTATATTTGTCTTAATGCAAATGTCTCTCTTCTGTATCTGCCCTGAAATCTTGCCTTGATCTCTTTGGAGATTCACTTCCTTAATAAACGAATAAACAGAATAGATGATGGTAACAGATGGTAACATGGTAACACATTTTCTTCCTCAGTCAAATCATTAATTTTTTTAAAAAATTCTCTTTGTTCTTATGAAACTAAATATTGCTGGAGGAAGAAACTATGAAAAAGAATATCAAGACATAATTCATTCACTGCATATCAACTTGACATTTGTAGCTTAGATTTTTCATCACACGTACACATGGTTTTATCTCTGTGGCTTCAAGGATCCATCAAACAACTTTTGTACAATAAGTAACTCTCACATTTTGCAAGCAGAGTCTACAATCCTGTTTTTAAAAGGTTGACAATCTACAACCCTTGGGTTGTATGTGCCACTCCAGCACATCAACACCCAGCATATCTAAAGACAAATCTTATCATTCTTTTTTTTTTTATTATTATTTTAGGACTGGAGAATTCAGTGGGAAAACCAGATGCCTTAAACAAGTTGTTAAAAAATATCAAAGGTACTTTTTCAAAAGGCAACTGAATTTTGTTTTTCCTTGAAGACATTTCACTTCTCATTCAAGAAGCTTCTGCAGTTGAACAAAAGCACCTTTGGGACAACCATGATCTGGATGACTGAGATTCTCCATAGACACCTCAACTACACAATAGATTTTACTAAAGACTCCAATTCCCACAGCATTCTTTGTATTAAGGTACAGTCTAACAGGAATAACAACACAATTTAAGTTAACTATTTCTATGTATGCACATTGTAAGTTTAAGCTATAATTATGATGGAATCATACTTTTAAATAAAAGAACAACATTGAGATTAAATATATTTCTGTATATAGTATGCATAGGTCTCTGCATGACATACATATTCCTATGCACACACACCGACCACCCACCTAGATAAATTTTTATTTTGTACATTTGTGCATACTTAATTTGTGTATCATCAAATTTTAATATTTTTACCATATTAATGTCTACTGTATGATTTTTATAGAAAAATACATGTGTACTATGTTCAGTCTTTACCCACAAAGTTATAATCATTATATGTAACATTATATTGCTTCCAGGCACTTATTCCAGCATAAATGTTTTTGTTGACTTTTTAATGAATCTTGATTTAACAATTTTTTTCTAGGAATAACAGTTTCTACAGTATTTCTACCTACTGTATCAGGCAGATGGTCCAGTTGCTTTTTTTAAAAGTATCGTTGTCATCTTACTGCAAATTATATTTAAACATTTTAACATAAATTCTTTTTGTAAACATTTACTTATTGCAGTCTTAATTTTAGATTAGTATCTGAAATGATCTGCTTAGACGGCCTTTTGTCACATATATCAAACCATGATACGAATGTGAACTGGCTACCTTTTTATTCTGTCATATTCCTCTGATAGTGCCTTCATCCCCACCTCAGCTATGACCAGAGATTTAAAGTATCCATTCTGATTTTATTTTCCACTGATGATAATCTGCCACACTTCCCATTCCATATTGGTGATGACACAGTCCTGTATATAATGGTATACAAAGATCTGCATGGGATGGGATGAGCCAGTCATGGATTGATCAGATTAGGCCACCTCTCTTGTTTTCTGAGAAGTCCTTGACACCTCACAAAAGATACCTTATCTATGGGCTGTTTCACTGTGCAGCCACACCCCACTTATCAGTTGTCTCAAGATCAGTAACAGACAACTATATCCCTGTATCTAATCACTTGTCAACTCAAATACTTTGGCCACCTAATGAGAAAGAAGGACTCACTGGAGAAGAGCCTAATGCTGGGAATGATTGAGGGCAAAAGAAGAAGGGGACGACAGAGAACAAGGTGGCTGGATGGAGTCACTGAAGCAGCCGGTGTGAGCTTAAATAGACTGGGGGGGGATGATGATATAGAAAGGCCTGGAGGAATGTTGTCCATGGGTCAGACACTACTTTGCAACTAATAACCACTTGTCTAAATCATCCACAAATTACAACAGTTCTGTTCCACAGTGGATGGTTTGTTTTTTTGTTTTGTTTTTTACAGATGATTAACACAAGAGTTTAGCTGTCTGTTTTCTACTAATTAGTGACATTGAGAAAAGATAAAGGCAGCTTAACCCAGTGCTTTGGTTAATGTGCCCAACACACCCTATGTCAGTACCATTCCAGAACAAATGATACCAGGCAGAATGGGAACTGGTAGATGAAACTGCAAATATCATGCTGTCACCAGCTGCCTCAAGGAAGCATATAGACTGCTTTAACTAAGTAGTAAGGAAAAGCTCTTAGTAAAGAAATATTACCAAAACCTGTTTTATAATTAACTTAGATACATTTAAATCTCAAGACTACAGTTTTTCTTAAAGCTTGATATAATTAATATCATCAACTAACCATATATTCATCTTCTGAGAAGGAGTCCCACACAAAGCTGTGATAAGCAAAAATTACACCAAAAAAAAAATGGAACTTTCTTACTGATCCTATTTGCTCCTGAGTCTTTCCCAAAAATACACTAAATACTTCTGACAAATAGAAGGAGCTGTATAAATTTAACTTTGAGAAAAGCCAACTGTTGGGGGGAGTTGATACTACTGTCAATATTATATTATTATATTGTATTGTATTGTATTGTATTGTATTGTATTATTATATTGATATATATTCCCAATATATATTAAATATCATATAAAAATCAAGACTGGTTCTCTCTTTTCATAGAAAAAATATGAAATACTGGGTTTTAGTTATGAAAGAACACATATATTTGTAAGACTAAGAGCAATTCAACAATGGATGGTTAATAAATTGCTGGGCTTCCCTTCAATGTATGATGTGTTCAGGTGGTGGCCAGTCAGCCATCTGTCTGTGTTACTTTCATGTATATTCCTGCATTGAGCAGGGATTGAACTCAGTTGCCTCAGTATTCTCTTTCAGTAATTCTGTTAGTCCATCCTATGATTCTACAATGAAATCATTGTCTTTAACAAGCAATTCAAATACATACTGTCAAAGATGAGAGCAAAATAATAGACTGTTGAATAAACAAATGGTCAGATAGAAGCAGATGCAGGGGCCTATCTCTAATATACATTTAAATGTGAGATACTGCAATTTAGGAGCATACAAATCTCTCCAGAAGGAAAAGATTTCACAGGAAAAGCAATAAATAAATGGATGTAAATACTGACATTTTAATTTGTTGAGCTAGTCAATAATACTTGGACAAAAGCCCAGGAAGACAGTGTTTAAAGTTTAAGCAACTCAGCCAATTTACTACTAAATTCAGCTTGATCCAGCATATATTTCCTCTTACCCATCTTACATCATCTTGTGGGCTGGGACACAGGAAGAAGTCAAGACAAAGTCAATTGCAAATTTTCAACCTACCAGAAAGAAAAAAATGCAAGTCCCAGAAATAAAGAAGGAGATTGGACACTAATAAGCTTAGAAGGGTTTTGTTGATTGTGGAGATGTTCCTATGGTTGACCTTGGACTTTAAAAAAAATATCAAGGACATTAAAAAGGTTTATACACAAAAAAGTCCAGATCTCTGCCATACAAAATTATTAAATAAATTTTTAAATGTATATTAAACTGAAGCAATTTCTCATTATTTCAGAGCTCATCCTACCCAAGTGTTATCTGTGGGAAAAGCTTTGATTCAGGTTCTTGTTTGATAAAATATTTTTTTCCCCAGATTGAAGAATTGTTGTTATTTGCATTTCCCTAGTGCAAAGTCAAAAGAGGAAAATGTCATAGTGGCTCCATAGAAATTATTAGCTCTATGACTCTTATTATTCTCAAGTTCTCAAATCATTCCTGAATGGCCTAGGTGCCAAATTCTGTCAGCTGGAAACAATACACTATATATTAAGATGCAGAATGGCAAGTTAAAGTAAGGAAAGCACATTTCATTTGCAGAAACATTAATCATCTATTAGATCTTTTGAAGTGCACTTTCCTTCAAAGCCAGCTTTGTTAACAAGATGAATTAGGACTGTCAATGAATTAAGAAATAAGATCTCTTCCTTGCCAGATGGACCTTTTAAAATATGTTAGACAACTTGACATTCAAACAGAAACTGAGGAAAGCCAAAAAACAAAAAAGACAAGTTATACATTCTAATATTAAGTATGTGAGTGGAACAGGCCACGCAGAGAAGCTTGACAAGGTGATGCCACCTGAACTGCCATTCTTCAAGGCAAGAATGAAATGTGCTTAAGCACCTGTGAGATTGAAGAAACCTATTTCACCCTTTGAAGTCTCTAAGACAGGGGTCCCCAGTCCTGGGCTGCAGACCAGTATTGGGCTGCAGCCCATTGGGAAATGAGCTACACAAGCAGCTGGAGAGTCTGTGGAGCTTTATTTGCACATGTGAGGGTTTAGGTTACATACACAAAACCATCCCTTTCCACTGCCACCATCACCATTGCTGGTTCATACAGCCAAAAATGTTGGGGACCATTACTCTAAGATCAATGGGAGGAAAGGGGGTGGCACATACTTTGTCCCATCCAACAAAAGAGATATTCGGGAAAAGATGAATTAATTCAAAGGTGCAAAAAATTCAGCTGAGAGATGCAAAGAGAGTTTGTGGGCCATATGTGACGTCTGCATTTTTTAATGCTTGGATTTGTCCACTTTTTTCATTACTCTCATGGAATTGGAATGCTGACTAAGTTTTAATGGGATATCTTTACTGTACCAAGACTCAGTGCAATCTTTCTGGATTATTAGAGTTTTCTTTGGCCCTTTCACACTTGCTAAAGCTGAGTTTAGCTTTGGAAATGATGGGTCAGTTATTTGTTTTCATAATTCTCAAATAAATACTCCCCTTTGTGTTTGAACTATTGGTTCTGCCAATATGGTGAAAATAGGGGATTTATTGTTGAAAACAAACATAAAAGTGTTCTATTTATGTTCTTCTGTAGAAGAGGGACTTGTGTCTTAGAAACAAATCCTACGTAATACAGCCCTGGAAGGGGATGTTAAAGAGAAGAAAACCAGAGGCTACAGGTTCAGATGTTATAGTTTCATAATAATCAAAAGAACTCACAACGATTTATCTTCAGGTTTTGTGAGTTTCCAGCTCTGCAGAGACCTAAACAGAAGTACTAAGTCAGTGGTTCCCAACCAGTGTGCCGCGGCACTAAGGGGTGCCGTGAGATCTTTTGAGGGTGCCGGGAACTTTTGAGCTACGGAGATTTTAAATATCTATTTCCTTATAAGGGTGCCGGGAACTTTTGAAAGGCTTTCCAAGGGTGCCTCAAACAAGAAAAGGTTGTGCCTCAAACAAGAAAAGGTTGGGAACCACTGTACTAAGTATTAGATGTTTTGAAGTTTTGAATCAGGTGGAATAAGGAGCAACCAAAGGAAAATTAGTGAGTAAGGAAGCTTAAGCATTCTTTTCTGTGCTTTCTTCAATACAATTCATCTTTTTATCAAGGTACTTTATAAGGAACAAAAGTTCATCAGGGTGCCACTCTTAGATCTCAATATTATTTGCAAGGTAAAAACTGTAACAGATCTGTAAATATTGTTCTGTTGTCAAACTACTGGACAACAAGCACTAAATTGAGAATATAAGAAGCCAAATAAACTGATTATCAGTAAGACCTGGAAAAAAATATTTGCTTTCATGTATATGATGTGAGGACTTCTAACACTTTGATTTTAATCTTGTTGGACATTTTTTTCCCTCCCTTATGATTACACTGAAATTTACGACATAAAGGGTACTCTTATTTCAAGAAAATTGCTCCCATGTTATAAAAGGAAGCAACTAGCCAGATACAGAAATTGATCTTTCTGGTTTTCTCTTTAATCTCAGTTTAGGAACTTCTTATTCATCTTGAAACATTTGTGCTGTACCAAATTTAGAAAATGGCTTAGCTAAAAGAAAAGGCTTAAAATTCACAGGGAGAGTATCTTTTAACAAAACATCATGTCTGAAGCATTATTCCTGGGCACCAAGGGAGCTTTTGATGCATCTCCTATTGTATGGAAATGTAATTTATCAAATGTATGATATATTTTCAGATCTGTAGGAACGCATAACTCTGTGTACATGAAAACAGATATTCTGTTTTGTACAAGTTCTATATGCCTTGCAAGTTGATACAGATATTGGCATTTTTACAATAGAAATTTAATTTGTTTTCAGATAGATTTCTCTAGCCCCATCAAAAGTTTTCAGCTGTTCTTAGTAGCTGCAGCTTGTACTAAAATATGTATTACTTAAGAAATATACAAGAGCGCCAGCTGCCAGGAGATAAATCACACTTCTTCCTCCAACCCTACAGATACCCCATCCTTCCCCAACTGAAGGCAAGAATAGAGAAAGACATGCAGAAAGAGAACTTAATGAAACATATGCAGAGGGCTTCTTCTAAGACTCATTTGTGGAATGACATTATGGTTAAGCAGATTATTAAAGGCAATTGGGTACAGTTACAATAGCTGTAATTGTAAAATAGCTTTAATAGACAGGCAAAATAGTAAGTGAATAAAAATGCATAAAATTATAAAAATCATGTATAGTAAAATTAAAATAAAGGCAACAAGTGACATATTCCAGATATTCAGTCAATATGTTGCCTTAGATCGTTATATGAAGAATGTCAGCCCATCAAGGCTGTCAAGATGAGGAAGCGCCTCAAGATGACTAGAACTATATACTTCAGTGAGACAAGTAATTGTTGTAGAACCTTAACAGAATAACAGAGTAACAGAATTGCAAACCTGTGTTTTTCCTTCCCTCCCTTTTTTACCTCAGGGAATCAGAGGGGATCAGTCTGAGTTCCTTCCTAACATTTTCCTTGTTTCTTGGGCTCGAAGTATATTTTTGCACATTTTGCTGTTGTAGCAGTTTCTGAATTGTTTCTCCAAGATCCCGTCCATGAGTTTACCTTTTACAATTATTTAGTAATAGATCCTTTTGCAACAAGAAATTGATGGTTTTGTGCTCAAGCACATATAAGACACAGAAAGATTAAGCAATTAAATCAGCACTACCGCGGATAAAATTGCTCATAGTGTATTATCGTAGTTCCAATCTTAGAAGGCTACAGAACAAAGTTCACTTTCTTTCTTTCCATATATTTAAGTACCAAATCTGAAGAATATGTATGTAACATGGCATGGTGGATGACACCAAACAACATAATTAAAGAGACTTCATTCCAAGAGTTGCTTTCATAAACTTCAAACAATATATGAATCATTAGTTGGATACAATCCAAATCATAAAACATAATGGCACTATTATATACTCTACTTAATTTTGAACTAATGTTTATTTAATACAGATATGAGGATCTTAATTCTTTTAGACTGCTTTGGAGCAGCATTTTTTTAATATACCGTACCTGGTATTTGCTCCTAAAGTTATTTTGAAAACCAAAGGAAAAAATGACAAGATTAGATGTTGATGGGTGGTAATACTTTTCAAAATCCTATGCAGCAGCCAAGGAAACATTCTCCAGCTTTGTTCATTTTTTTAAAAGTGTGATATACTTACTAACAGAAATATGTGGCTTTTTGTAGAGACTTTTCTCTTCTCTTGTGCTTTTGAGACATAATACATGACAAAGTGGCAAATGGATTCACATGAGTTCCAGTCAAAGGGTACAAAATTCTGTGATTAGGTCACTATATGAACAATGTGAGTAGATCAGCCTCTCCATCACTGGGCTGTGAAATTATCTGAATGGTAGATAAATTTAATCTGAATATTTAGACCAGCTTGATACGACAAACCATTTGATAAGAGAAAATAGGATTTTGTTTTATATAAGTTTCATTAGTAGAGGTTAGATGCTATTTATCAACATAATATAGTACAGGTAGTCTTAGCTTAATGACCAATTACTTAATGATCATTCAAAGTTACAACAGACTCAAAAAAAGTTATGACATGACGTTACAACTGCTTCCCCACCCTCCAAACCCACACTGGAGCAATTGCATTTTGAGTGCTTGGCCACAGGCTCCTTCTTATGACCACTTATGTTTCACAGTCACGTGATCACAATTTACAACATTTTTGACATTTTCTGACAGAAAACAGCAAAAATTCTCATTGGATATGGTGAATTTGCTTGATGACCACACAATTTGATTAATGACTACATGGTTCATTTAACAATCATGGTGACTCACTGTACAGCTATTGTAAAAATAGTCATAAAATCAAGTTGCATCACATGATAACCAGCTTAGATGATCACAATGACTTACCAACCAAAATTTCAAAATTCCAATTATGGTATATAGAATAGAATAAAAGAGTTGGAAGAGACCTTGGAGGTTTTCTAGTCCAACTCGCTGCTCAGAGAGGAAACCATATATCATTTCAGACAACTAATTGTCCAATCTCTTCTTTAAAACTTCCAGTGTTGAATAATTCACAACTTCTGGAGGTAAGTTATTCCACTGGTTAATTGTTCTGTCAGGAAATTTCTTCTTAGTTCTAGATTTTTTCTCTCATTGATTGGTTCCCACCTATTGCTTCTTGTCCTGCCCTGAGGTGCTTTGGAGAATAGCTTGACTCCCTCTTCTTTGTGGCAACTCCTGAGATATCAGAACACTGCTATCATGTCACCCCTTCTTTTCATTAATCAGACGTTTAGACTAGTTTAGACTAGCTTAGACTAGAAATGGCCATCAAGTGAGGATTATCTCTAATATATTTCTCCATCACCGAGTAATTGAAATATATATGTCAATTTATTTCATATATGTCCATCCTTTAGCTTAGTGTTTCTCAATCTTGGCAACTTTAAGACATGTGGACTTAAACTTCCAAAACCCCTAAGCTTTATAGGGAATTCTGAGAGTTGAAGTCCACACATTTTAAACTTGCCAAGGTTGAGAAAGGCTGCTTTAGCCAAAAAATGTCCAAGTCTGGGAAATTTCAAGCAATTATGGCCTCCCTCTTGCATTCCCTTCCACAAACCTCCTCCAAAGAAATAGGGAATTCTCTAGAACAGTGTTTCTCAACCTAGGCCACTTGAAGATGTGTGGATTTCAATTCCCAGAATTCTGGGAGTTGAAATCCACACATCTTCAAGTGGCCAAGATGAGAAACACTGCTCTAGAAGAGACATAGGGAAATATAGCACAGCAGGCTATAGAAAGAAATCAAATAATTAAACATTGCCCTCATCCTATAAAATATTTAAAGGTAATTGTGCTTTGCAATTATCTTTAATATTTTATAACCTGAAATAAGGGATATAAAAGAAACATAAGACAGTGAAAATGCTGCTGTTGCTGACCTAATTTCAATATATAAAGAGTTATTAACCTGAGATAGTGAAGATGTCAACAGGAATTCTTATGAATTGTAGATACTAAAAATTCAGAAATCACATTCCAAAATTACTAGCTTCTGAAGTTAGGAATAAAAATAACTTGGAATATTTAATTAATAAGAATCTTCGTCTAAGTAAAATTGCATGCAAAATGTACTTATAGAATAATCTTTATTTATACATCTAACAATTCTGAGGATAATGAGATCAGAAACTCATTAGGTGAAATAAGAAATAATAGAAATCAGTTTAAAATGGCAGTGCTGTAGATATAAATAGTTTTAGATTGGAATATTACAAGGATATTTTTTTAAAAAAAATCTTCATAATATTATAATATTATCGAGTTCCTGCCTCTTGCTAACACATCCAACTTCTGCTTATTCCTAAACCCAACAAACATCTTTAACATGTCATCATATAAGCCTATATTACTGTAAATCAGTTTAAAAATTACTGCCTTGTTGGTAAATAGATTAAATACATTTTAAGTGACTATACTTTTTTTGGTCAATATAGGTATTTACAATGTAAATATAATAGATTCCATCAGAAAATACTAAATATAGTGAATTATAGTAAAGATGACAGAATTACCCTATGACTTCTCTGATATCTTCAAATGTCTTTAAAATATTTAATAGAGTGTAAAGTTGTTGTTTTTTTAATTAGAAATGGGATTTGAACACTTCATCAGCATAATTAATCAGTTATATTCAACACCACCAGCAATAATTAGCACTAATGGATTAAACGTGAATGTCTTTCAAATAAATGGAGCCAAAAAAGATGCCGGCTCTCATTATGTATTTGATTTCATTACATACAGTACATTTTAGCTCAGAAGATTAGGAAGAATATGAATACTGAAGGAGTTAATATAAAACAAAACATCGGTAATAAATATATTTGTAGATGATGTGTTATTTCCTTAAACATCCAGATACAAATATATCTTAATTGAAATTTTAATTAAGTTCCATGAAGTAATATATTTACAAGTTAGCTTTGATATATCTTCCACTGTGTTAATTAACATCCACAAACTATCATGGAAAGTTAACAGCTTCAAAAGTAACAGTTCCATATTGATTCATATGCATAAAGATACTTAAAAATAGCTACTTCAAAGCCTAGGCCAATGATGGCTAACCTTTTCCAGACCGAATGCCCAAAGCATGCCTAAACCCCCCAAAATGCAATGCATGCGTGCCCCTTGTGCGCACACCCTGCCCCCGCACATGCGCATGCACCCACACACCCTGCACATGCCACACACCCCACACATGCACGGCTGAGACCCAAAGACCAGTTGGCCAGCGGGAGGCATGTTCACATGTGCAGGGGAGCTGAACTGTGGCGATGGCTTGCATGCCATCAGAGAGAGTGCTGCATATCACCTCTGGCACACATGCTGTAGGTTTGCCATCAAGGGCTAGGCCAACTAAAAATATAATTTTAGCAATAGCAATAGCACTTAGACTTATATACTGATTCACAGTGCTTTCCAGCCCTTTCTAAGCAGTTTACAGAGTCAGCATTTTATCTGGGTCCTCATTTTAACCACCTCGGAAGGATGGAAGGCTGAGTCAATCTTGAGCCTGGTGAGGTTTGATCTGCCAAACTGCTGGCAGCTGGTGATCAGCAGAAATAGTCTGCAGTACTGCACTCTAATGACTGCGCCACCACGGCTCAATTTTGACTTTGTCCTGAAAGTCATTTATTATTCTTGCTGTGTACAATAATTGCAGGTATAATAATTACATGTCTTATAATTTTCTGGTTTTGATATCACTTTATATTGCCCACTTCTTGGTTTCATATATGGCAAAAATGTTTTAATTTGATTACTTGAGGAATCATCTCACCCCAGTGGGACTGGCCTGCTCAACCCCTGCTGGTAGAGGAGACATGCTGTGGGCCTTGTCAGTCAAGCAATTCTGGCTGGTGGGGTCCAGAAGAAGAGCCTTCTCTGCTCTTGCCCTTTGGAACCTCTGACCCCGCCCCCCTTGAAGTGAGATTGGCTTCTACCCTCCTGACCTTCCACAAGAGTCTGAAGACCTGGCTCTGCCAGATGGCTTGGGGACCCAAAAGAGAAGCATCACATTGGAGGAGATTGATTAATTAAGAGGCAATCTCCGCTTGCACGTCCTGTTCCCTCCCTCTCCATCTTTTAACTATAAATTTTTTAACGTTTTAATGCTGTAAACCACTAATTTCAATACGAGATAGGTAGCAAATAAATTTGATAAATAAAAATAAAAATAACTAAATTAATACACAGGTATTTAAAAAAAACCTCTAGGTTTAACTACAATGGACAAAATTCCAAATATCAGCAAGCTGTTAAGGAGTAATCATTAAACTATTCTATTGGCAATATTAGAGGGATGTGGTGGCTCAGTGGCTAAGATGCTGAGCTTGTTGATCGAAAGGTCAGCAGTTCAGCGGTTCAAATCCCTAGTGCCGCGTAATAGAGTGAGCTCCCGTTACTTGTCCCACCTTCTGCCAAACTAGCAGTTCCAAAGCATGTAAAAAATGCAAATAGAAAAATAGGAACCACCTTTGGTGGGAAGGTAACAGCATTCCGTGCGCCTTTGGCATTTAGTCATGCCGGCCACATGACCACGGAGAAATCTTCAGACAGTGCTGGCTCTTCAGCTTTGAAACGGAGATGAGCACCGTCCCCTAGAGTCAGGAACAACTAGCACATATGTGCGAGGGGAACCTTTACCTTTACCTTTATTGGCAATGTTACAATTCATTCAAATTACAACATTGTTATTGTTCTTTAGAATGGGTTGGCAGGTTGACAGATACAATTCTAGCTCGATATGTATCCATTTAATTGTAATTAGTCCACACTTTTAGTCATAATATCATGGAGTACTGTATCAAATGCTTTGCTGAAATCAAGATATATGATGCCTACAGCATTCTAATTATCTGCTGATGATTATCCTTTTTTTAAAAAAAAAACCAATCTGGTCTGATAAAATTAGTCTTCACAAACCTTTGCAAATTTATATGGGTCTCCACATTGTTTTTAGGGGGCTTACAGATTGCCCTATGATCTAAAAAAAATTTCCAGAGTTCAGAGACAGAAGAAAGTCCATCTTTGAATGAATCCATGTACATGAAGGTGGCTGAATTGACCTGGAGTTTCTTTATTCCATTTGACAACTCTTTTGTGTCAAATGCAATAAGAATTGTCAGTATAAGCAGGACACACTAGCTGCTGAAACCAGCAGGACTGTATGGAAAGGGAGGACATGCCCAGTTTTTACATAAGGCTTGCAATCAAGTTAATATGATCAACCTGTAGGAGTCTCTATTACCTAGATAGCAAGTAATGTGCAAGAAATCCATTTTTTTCTTTTCTTGTCCTCTCATAGGAATGTGTTTAATACAAAAGCAATGCAACTCCCTGAATAGCCAAGATCATTTTCAATTTAAAATCCAAGAGATTGAAATTCTCTAAATAAATAGCCCAGGACCTGAATAGCAACTCTGTGTTGCCCTGAAGTCCTTAGTCCTTCATTCATGTACCAATTTAAAAGGATGATCCAGTCATGCATATACTGAATAGTTGGGGAATAGCATTATTTACAGAACCTCCTTTTAGGTTTGATAAATGATGGCTTAACTTGAATTTGAATAGAACTTATTATTTTCTAAAACCAGTGTATGAACTGTTTCCTATGTTAATTCCCAAGTTTAGGTTCTTCAAGTTAGCATAATGTAATTTCTTGCCTGCAGTAGTGAGAAAAAGAAGAATTTTCTATTTGTATTAGAATTTTTCTTTCCTTTTGTGCGGAGGTTGAATTTAAATAACATGTCATTTTAAACTCTTTTATCTGCCTCATTTCTAAAGTCCTGCCAATGTTATCAAGATACATTACAACAACATTTTTGCTTGCCAGTTCAAATCTGAATGGACAGACAGGTTGAGTTACATAAAGGTAGCCAAATTTTGTATAGTGTCTATAAGTTTGGGGGGTGGGGGTGGGGGGGGATTGCTGTTTCTTGTTATAAAGGTACTATTTTCTTTTTAACTGTGAAACTAAGATCAATCTGTTTTGTGATTTAGGTCTGAGGGTTTTATTAATTTGAATCATCTTCTCAATGTGATCATACAGTGCAGCATGTATCTGAATTATAATTGACCAAAACAAATGAAGCCATCTGGCTGCAAGGGTAGTCATACAATGGAAGCACGGTTGTGCCCTTGGAAAGCAAATATCATCTTTCTTACATGCATAATGCAAATGAAAATTACAAAACTTGCATCACAAAGATATGACATCATTTGGACATTTTGACATCTGAATATCAAATGACTAATCAACTAGAATTTGACCAAAGTCTATTGAGAAGTAGCTATAGGAAGAGTACTCTCATATTAAATAGGGACAGAAACATAGATGGTTCTGCCATTTTTTACAAAAACATGTTCTTTTTCTGGCTTTTCTGCTACTAATTTTTAATTGGAACACATTGGAAGGCATGCAAGATCCTGTGCAGGATATTTGAAAACCAGCTGTAAATACCCCATTTTAGATAAGCCTTCCTCCTTGATAGGAGAGAACTTTACTACTAATTTGAAAGGTGTGAGATGCAAGCAAGCTCATTTGTTCAATAGTGCTCAAATCCCACAATTGGTAGCTGGCTGGATTAGGGTGTCAGCTCCATCTTCTTTTCTTACTGATTATTGCCAATGCAATAATCTTTGTCTAATTGTGAGAATCCTGGTAATCCTTGCAAAATTCTCTCTCCAAACTCCATATCTTCAGCACCCAGAGCTTGGTGAAGAGAAAATTCCAATGACCAGCAATAAAGCCAGTTTGGTCTAAAGATTAAGGCACTAGACTAGAAAACAAGAAGCCCTGAAAACCAGCTGGGTGACTTAAGGCATCTCTCTCACCCTAACCTATCTCACAGGATTGTTTCTGTGGGGGAAAATAGAAGGAAAAAGTGTTGAGTTATTTGTAAACATAATAAAAGTGGAATATAAATAAATAAATTAAAAATAAATAATTAAAATATTCTATCTAGTATACTATGCTGCTTCTGATAAATGCTATGAATGATTAGCTGCAGTTTCTGATTCCTTCTAAATATATCTACTGGTTCCTGATATATCATATTCTTGCTTTTCTTTCTACAGAGGAAGTGTAATTTGCTGGCTGGATATGTGAGGTAAACTTGTCCTGCCAACTGTGATTGTTTTTCTTTTTTTGATTGTTCTTTGAATAGGTGATTATTTCTTCCTTGACTGTTTCATTTCTCTGAATGTTAGTTAAAAGGTGTGTAATGAGAAAGTATTGTTTAGGGCAGAGGTCTCCAACCTTGGCAACTTTAAGCCTGGCAGACTTCAACTCCCAGAATTCTGCCTGGGGAATTCTGGGAGTTGAAGTCCTCCAGGCTTAAAGTTGCCAGGTTGGAGACCCTTGGTTTAGGGCACGGGTCCCCAATTCCCGGTCCATAGACAGGCACCAGGCTGTGGCATGCCAGAAACTGGGCCGCACAAACAAGCGAAGCCCCATCTGCAGAATGTAGGCTGCATGCGAGCCCATGCCTCCTCCAATCTGTGGAAAAACCTCTCTCCAGGTACCAGTAACTGGTCCCTGGTGCCCAAAAGGTTGGGGGGGCACTGGTTTAGGGCTATTTGCCACTTTCCTTTACCTTAAGATACTTTTTTATTGGAACTTATATCAATATACCTGTTAATGGCTGATTTGTGGTGTCCTTTGTGGTCTCTTTCTTACAGATGTTTCTAGAAAACATCATCCGTATTAGAAGGGAGTGAGTTTTGCACTCATTTTATATACTAGTGGCTTGCCCTCTCAAGTGTTAGTGGGCGTGGTCTTGGTGGCTGCTTGATCAGACTGTTGTTTACTGTTAGCTTATTTGCCTGCATTGTTCCTTGATTTGGGTATTGCTTACTTCTTGATTGTTGATGTTAATCTTGGCGTTAATCCCTGATCATCTGGGTATTAATTGCCAGTAAGGAGGTGTTTTAGTCTTTTTGTTTCCTTTTGGACATTTTGATTTTTCCTTTGGAGTATTCTGTAGATTTGTTTATATCTATGCACCTGTTGATGGCTGATTTGTCAGAATACCAGGCTTCTAGGAATTCTCTAGCATTTTTAGAGTTGATTTGATCTAAGATGCTCATAGTTTCCCAATTGAAACTATGGTTAGGTCTGTCTATATGCTGTGAAATTAAGGAGTTTTCATCATAGGTGGTGCTCTTGGATGCAATCTGCTAGTCTTCTACCTGTTTGTTCTACATAGTAGAGACAATAGTCCTTACATTCTTTGTTGTAGATGAGTCCTCTTTTTTTGTCCGGGGCTGCTGGAACTTTTAGTTTACTTAGGATGTTTC
Source organism: Ahaetulla prasina (assembly GCF_028640845.1). Classification (NCBI taxonomy): domain Eukaryota; kingdom Metazoa; phylum Chordata; class Lepidosauria; order Squamata; family Colubridae; genus Ahaetulla; species Ahaetulla prasina. The sequence goes on along the minus strand of NC_080543.1, from coordinate 93,637,023 downwards.
GGAGTGCTTTCACTGGTTTATGTGTTACACTGATGCAATATGGTTGTAATAGTCTGTTGGTGCTTTTTGGCTGATTTGTCAGAGTGTCAAGCCTCTAGGACATGGGTGTCAAACTTGCATTGTCACATGATGTATATCAACTTTTTTCCCCTTCGCTAAACCAGGTGTGGGCATGGCCAGCGTGTGACACATCCAGGCCATGAGGTGCGAGTTTGACACCCCTGCTCTAGACTTTATAAATCCTGTTTTAGATATCCTACTGGATAGGATAGTATCCACTATTACATGAATAGGTACAAATCACTCTCAAGGCAATCCTAAATATCACAAAAATATCATATTCAGTCTATATGTTTCTGTCAAGAAATTAAAAATAACATAGTAATTACAGTACTAATTAAATGCAAAATGACATTTAGTCAATTATATTTTCTCCTACAAAATAAGGAATAAACATCACAATGTTGCAATTCAGTGCAGAATAACCAAGTTCTCTTCAGCATACTCCCTAGTCTAAAATAAAATGTCATTGTTCAGTTTAGAGGAAAAAGGCTATACCTTTAATTCAAGAAAAAGACAGCATACAACAGTAATTCAGGCCACAATAATCTAATCAGGAGGCATCAAGTGGTGAGTTTTTGTGAATAGAGGTGATTTCTCCAGGATAGAGGGTACATCTGTTTTTTTACAACCCTCCCTTGTTTTTCTTCAAAATTGGTTTTGGGGAAGATTTTAAGGACATGTGAAGAACTAAAGGATTTTGAGAACATGTAAAGAAAGGGAACAAGTCTGTTCCTACTGTTTCTTTACATCATATTAGATTCAACCCTTTGTTATTAAAGTCTGGCACAAGTAAAATATTTATTCTTCTTTAGGGGGAAAGATGGTGGGGATATTATTCAAGGATTATTTTTTATTTACTTAACAAGTAATTAAAGAATGAAATACTGAAAAGGTCATTTAGTACACTATACACTAAAGTACAACTTGCAAAAATGAATATCTACATAAAGATAGATGATAGGGAGGGAGGGAGGGAGGGAGGGAGGGAGGGAGATAGATACCTTGCTCAATAGTAGTAACTGTGAGAGGGATCTTGGAGTCCTAGTGGACAATCACTTAAATATGAGCCAGCAGTGTGCTGCAGCTGCCAAAAAAAATCCCAGTGCAGTCCTAAACTGCATTAACAGGACAGAATTAAGTTCATATGAGGTGTTAGTACCACTTTATAATGCTTGGTAAGACCACACTTGGAATATCGCATCCAGTTCTGGTCATCACGATATTAAAAAGGATGTTGAGACTCTAGAAAGAGTGCGACGAAGAGCAACCAAGGTGATTAGAGTACATATGAAGAACAGCTACAGGAATTGGGTATATCTAGTTCAATGAAAAGAAGGGTTAGGTGCAGTGGTGGGATTCAGCCAGTTCGCACCATTTTGGCAGAACCGGTTGTTAACTTTCTGAGCAGTGTGATGAACTGGCTGTTGGAAGAAATCATTAGGGCAGACAACCGGTTGTTAAATTATTTGAATACCACCACTGGTTAAGTGACATGGTAGCAGTGTTCCAATATCTAAGGAACTGCCACAAAGAAGAGGGAGTCAAACTATTCTCCAAAATACCTGAAGCCAGAACAAGAAGCAGTGGATGGAAACTAATCAAGGACAGAACAAACTTAAAAATAAAGAGAAAGTTCCTGACACAACAATTGATCAGTGGAACTTGCTTGCCTTCAGAAGTTGTGGATGCTCGGTCACTGAAAGTTTTTAACCACTTGTCTGAAATGGTGTAGGGTCTCCTGGGTGAGCAGGGAGTTGGACTAGAAGACCTCCAAGGTCACTTCCAACTCTGTTATTCTGTTATGCTACATAATACATTAAACCTGATAAGTAATGAATTTTGTTTTTAAAAAATCTAATGTTTGTTATAGCAACAAGAGATTGAGTGGAAAGTATCTATCGTTAACCACAAAAAGATTTTCATAATGATTAGTACAGTTTTCAATAGTCTTTACATAAAATGACATCAAATATTACTAGGTATTGTTTTCCATATGAGGATTTTTTTAGAAATAGTGCTGAAAATTTGCTACAACAGTGTGTGCATTAGATCAATATTTAAAACAACTTTATAAGAATTTTCATTCATTATTTCTGAATCTGAACAAATGAATGAAATGTTATTATTTCAGTCATCAATCATTATGAAAATAATTTGAAATTTGTGCTTATAACTCATGGTGTATCTTGAACATTAAGCCATAAACGATATAATACAATCTATCTGGTTGAGTGGGAACAAAAGTGCGTATAGTCAAGGCTATGGTTTTCCCAGTTGCAATGTATGATTGTGAAAATTGGGCCATAAGGAAGGCTGAGCTTCAAAGATTTGAGGCCTTTGAACTCTGGTGCTGGAGAAGACTCTTGTGAGTCCCTTGGACTGCAAGGCAATCAAACTGGTCAGTCCTAGAGGAGATCAACCTTGACTGCTCTTTAGAAGGCCAGATCCTGAAGATGAAAGTGAAATACTTTGGCCACCTAATGAGAAGGAAGGACTCACTGGAGAAGAGCCTAATTCTGGGAATGATTGAGGGCAAAAGAAGAACGGGACGACAGAGAATGAGGTGGCTGGATGGAGTCACGGAAGCAGTCGATGTGAGCTTAAATGGTCTCCGGGGAATGGTAGAGGACAGGAAAGCCTGGAGGAAAGTTGTCCATAGGGTCGCGATGGGTCGGACACAACTTCACAACTAACAACATTTTATTTTTTATTGTAAAACAATATTATTATTTTTTTAAAGAATGGTAAAAAAATTTAAAGTCTGGTGGAGTCAAACTAATAGTTTCCCACCCACACTCAAATTGTCTGTAAACTATAGTAGCATAAAATGTGCTGACTTATTGCCAAATCCTATCCTGCCACCGTTGCAATGTTCCAGCTTGTTGTCAAATGATAGTTTCTGGATGTATTGAGTTATTGTTTGCAGCTAAAGTTATTGATGAATTTGTTTTTGTTCTTCTCATTCCCGGTCACGCTCAAACAGCAAGAAATGATCTACACCAAGCAATGCAAGCATGAGGCAGGCTCTTCACTCTAGTTCGGGTTTTTTTTCCTTCCCAATGTTTTTCCACAAGTTCAGATTCTGTTTTTTTTTGGCTCAACCAAGTGATGACTTTACTCTAGTTCACATCACTAAATCAATATAAACCAGGTATTCTGCTTAATATATAGGTAGTCATTTTGTTGATGAGAAAAGGGATGATTAAAGGAGCCTTCCAGGAAACAAAAATCAAAATTAGGAATTTCAGAACGGTGGGGATGTTTGTGATTATTTTTGTAGCATAAAATCAGTTGCGGCAAAAATGAGATAAAAAGAAAAAGACTAGGCAAAAGTCTACTGCTGGTCCTGGTAATGCGAAAACTTAAGACAGGAAGAAGGGACAAATAGTGTGTTCAGCTGGCTTCAGCTCTGCTTCAGACTGTAGGCCCTCTAAGTTCTTTCTATTTAATGTCATATTTGTGGAATGAATTTTTCCCCAACAAGCAATTGACAAACAGAACTGTGACTTAGGGTTGGTAGGGCAGACAGATGCTTAGTCCTACCTTTCAACTGCAGCCTTAGGAAGTGATTAAGCAGGAAGGTACCCAGGGGTTGGAGAGATATGGAGCTTTGCTCGATGTGTTTGTCCAGCTGGACTTGGATGCTCAGACAGATGTCTTCAGTCTAAGGCTAAACCCAGCCATCTCCTCACCACAAAACACACACATAAATTCAAAAGGCAGACTTGATGCACCATTGGGTCTTTTTTCTGCTGACAGTTTTCTATGTTTCTATATACAAACTTGTTAAGGAATAATCAACAAAATGCATTATTTTTTGTTACTGATATGGAGACCCACTTAATTAACTCTGTTTGTTATGCTGTTGATTATGTAGACTTTTTTTTCGTCATTTTGATTTTTTAAATTAGTGAATGGTCTCTAAAATACAATCAAATTCAAAACCAGAGGATTTCCAGGTCTAAAACCTACCTGAAAAATTCCATGAAAGAAAAGCCATAGCCATGCTGTTCCGCAATGCCTGCACAAACGACATTTGCAGAGGCTCCAATCAATGTCCCATTACCTGAAATTCAATAAATAACAAGTTTAAAAAACCCAGCAGATATTTGGGTGTCTATCTATGGATTCTGTCACTCAGATCAATGTGTAGACTAAATGTAAACGAGGAGAGTCATCATTTCACATTCACCTGAAAAGAAATTGACAGAACAATAACTTCCCTGCCTATAAACAGTTGTACCTTTTCAAAGGAAGCCTGTCTTTGTGCTCCTATTGTGAATGAGACAAGAGACAGAGAGAAAGAAAAACTATGGCACTGTGTTGTTAAGATGACACATTTAAAGCAATTTGCTGATAGTTTCTTTCAAATTCAAAAAAGTAACATTAAGATAAAATGAAAAGATTGGAAAAGACATCACTGTTTGACTATTGACAGGTGGAACAATGGAAACAGAGTGAGGTCCTTCATTTCCCCAGAAAGTTATGTAACAGTAGCACAATAAGAATCTTTAAAATATAAGATACCCATTGTATCTTATACAATGACTTTTAAACCTACAAACACATATGTGGGTACACTCTGCCTTCGACCTTCCTGACAAATTTACATTTACTTGCTAACAAGATGGATGAAATACTCCTTTTAAACAGATGCAATTCTGATTTTCACAGCATAGCTGCCCTATGCTTTATTGAAACCTGGTTACATTTATTTATTTATTTATTTATTTATTTATTTATTTATTTATTTATTTTGTCACAACAATATATGTAGGTATCATACAAAAAGATTATATAGTATATAAACATATATGAGTAAATATAAGGAGGTATAAGCATATATATAGGAAGAAGAAAAGAAAAACAATAGGACAGGAATGGTAGGCACGTTTGTGCGCTTATGCACGCCCCTTATGGTCCTCTTAGGAATGGGGTGAGGTCAATAGTAGAAAATTTGGATAAAACTTTTAGGATTATGGGAAGAGACCACAGAGTCAGGTAAAATATTCCAAGCACTGATGATTCTGTTACAGAAGTCATATTTTCTGCAATCTAGATTAAAGCGGTTGACATTAAGTTTAAATCTATTAGTTGCTCTAGTATTATTGCAATTAAAGCTGAAGTAGTCTTTAACAGGAAGGACATTACAATAGATGATTCTGTGAGTTAAGCTTAGGTCTTGTCGAAGGCGACGGAGTTCCAAGTTTTCTAAGTCTAGGATTTCGAGTCTGGTGGGATAGGGTATTCTATTGTTTACAGAGGAATGGAGAACTCTTCTTGTAAAATATTTCTGGACACATTCAATTATTGATGACAACAGCATGCAAATTCCAGGGTTTCAGATACATAGAGCAGACAGAATTGCAGAATCATCAGGTAAAAAGAAGGGAGAAGGCTTATGCTTATACATCAACAACTGCTGGTCTTAGGATATAACTATAATATATAAATTCTGTGATGAAAACTTAGAGTCTTTACTTATCAACTGTAAACCATTCTACTGTCCACGCGAGTTATCCTCATTTCTACTAATTGCTGTTTATGTCCCCCAACAAGCCTGTGTACCTATCTCCACAACCTCCATCTCAGACACAGTAACAACAACCAAGCCTCCTACAACTGACCCCATACCATTGGGTTCACAACTCCTAGTGATCACAGAAAAGGAAATGCAAGACCTATGTCACAGACAAAAGTCAGGAAAAGCTCCAGGCCCAGACAAGATAACTCCTTCTTGCTTAAAAGTCTGTGCTGACCAATTGGCCCCAATCTTCACCTGAATCTTCAATAAATCGCTAGAGATGTGCTATGTTCCTTCTTGCTTCAAATGCTCTACTATCATCCCAATGCCAAAGAAGCCCACCATCAAGGAACTGAATAACTACAGACCAGTTGCTCAAACATTTGTAGTCTTGAAAACCTTTGAAAGGCTAGTGCTGTCCCCCTTGAAAACATTACAGATCCACTGTTAGACCCCTTGCAATTTGCATGCCAAGCAAATAGATCAACAGATGATGCAGTTAATATGGCTCTGCACTACATCCTACAACATCTCCAAAGACCTACACAAGGGATCTCTTTGTAGACTTTACTTCAGCATTCAACACTATCATTCCAGACATTCTTCTAACTAAGCTAAACCAGCTAGTGGTACCTGAACACACTTGTAAATGGATCATAAGCTTCCTAACAGAAAGGAAGCAGCAGGTGAAGCTAAGCAGAATCACATCAGATACCTGTAAAATTAGCACAGGGGCCCCACAAGGCTGTGTGCTCTCTCCACTTCTCTTCTCTCTATATACCAATGACTGCATTTCAAATGATCCATCTATTAAACTACTGAAGTTCGCAGGTGACATAACAGTAATCGGACTCATTTGAGACAATGATGAATCCACCTACAGACAGGAGGTTGAACAACTAGCCTTGTGGTGCGACCGGAACAATCTGGTACTGAACACACTCAAAACCGTAGAAATGGTGTGCACTTTAGGAGAAAACCTCCCATACTACCACTTCTTACAATACTAGACAACATAGTATCAACAGTAGAGACCTTCAAATTTCTAGGTTCTACTATATCTCACGACCTAAAATGGACACCCAACATCAAAAACGTCATCAAAAAAGCACAACAAAGAATATTCTTTCTGCACCAACTGAGAAAGCTCAAACTGCCCAAGGAGCTGATGATCCAGTTCTACAGAGGAATTATTGAGTCTGTCATCTGCAGCTCTATAACTGTCTGGTTTGGTTCTGCAACCCAACAAAACAGACACAGACTTCAGAGGATAATTAGAACTGCAGAAAAAACAATTACTACCAACCTGCCTTCCATTGAGGACCTGTATACTGCACGAACCAAGAAGAGGGCTGTGAAAATATTTACAGACCCCTTGTATCCTGGATAAACTGTTTCAACTCCTATCCTCAAAATGATGCTATAGAGCACTGCACACCAAAACAACTAGATGCAAGAATGGTTTTTCCCCGAAGGCCATCACTCTGCTAAACAAATAATTCCCTCAATATTGTCAAACAAGTTACTAAGTCATTACTATTAATCTTCTATTCGTTTCTATCATCCACTTACAATTTCTCCTCCCACTTATGACTGTAACCTTGTTGCTGATATCCTTAATATTTATATTGACTGTTTCCCTATGACTATCATTAAGTGTTGTACCTTATGATTCTTGATGAATGTATCTTTTCTTTTATGTACACCAAGAGCGTATGCACCAAGACAAATTCCTTGTGTATCCAATCACACTTGGCCATTAAAGAATTCTATTCTATTCTATATATGTGCATGGAAATCACGAATTTCTCCCTCTGCCACAAAATGGAAGAATCCTGGAAATTTAACAGGTTGCAATGTTTATCTCTATAGTTTCCTTCCTTTCTTGAGTTAAGGACCTTCTCTTGAAAAAAAAAATGCATAGATGTAAAATCACAGAATTTCTAAAGGAGTTTTTAAAAATATATGCATATTTTTAAGGTCCATGGTTAACAAAGCCCCCCTGATCTTAGATCTAATTGAGGAGGGGACCACGGACGTTATTATTTTTATTTATTTATTTTTCACATTTATATACCGCCCTATCTCCCTAGGGACTCAGGGCGGTTCACAGGCAAGTAAAAAATACATATAAATACAGACTAAAATAACAATTAAAAAACTTATTCTACATAGCCGAATTATTAAAAACAATATAAATAATAAAACCCATTTAAAACCAGTAAATTTAAAATCTAATCCAGTCCTGAGCAGATGAATAAGTGTGTTTTAAGCTCGCGACGGAAGGTTCGGAGGTCCGGAAGTTGTCGAAGTCCTGGAGGGAGTTCGTTCCAAAGGGTGGGAGCCCCCACAGAGAAGGCCCTTCCCCTGGGTGTCGCCAGACGGCACTGCCTAGCTGACGGCACCCTGAGGAGTCCCTCTCTGTGAGAGCGCACGGGTCGGTGAGAGGTATTCGGTAGCAGTAGGCGGTCCCGTAAATAGCCCGGCCCTATGCCATGGAGCGCTTTAAAGATTGTTACCAAAACCTTGAAGCGCACCCGGAATGTTATGGACATTATGGAGACCTGGTTGGGCACGGAAGGGGGGGTTCCCCTAGTGGAGATGTGCCCACCAGGTTTCCGAGCATTCCATCAACCGAGGGCCCAAGGTAGGGGTGGCAGGGTGGCGGTTATTATTAAGGAAAGCCTGGAACCGAGGGAGACCACTGTGCCTCAGATAGCTGGTTGTGAATCCCTCTATGTGAAGTGGGGTCGTAGGACTCAGGTGGGCTTGTTGATCACGTACCTGGCTCCTTGCTGCATGACAACAGCCCTGCCCAAGCTGTTGGAGTTGCTGGCCGGGTTGGCAGTTGAAACCCCTAGACTGTTGGTCATGGGGGATTTCAACTTGCCATCAACTGGCGTGGCATCCTCGACGGCTCGGGAGTTCATGGCTTCCATGACGGCCATGGACCTGACTCAATTAGTGGATGGTCCTACCCATATCGAGGGAGGCACTCTAGATCTGATTTTTGTCTCTGGCCAATGGTCAAATGATCTGATTTTAAACGATTTAGTTATCGAGCCTTTGTCATGGTCAGATCATTCTCTTCTTCGTCTGGACTTTCGGACTGCTACCAACCACCGCAGGGAGATGGAACCAATGCGTTGGTTCCGTCCCAGGCGCCTGATGGACCCAGAGAGGTTCCTGACGGAGCTTGGGCCATTTCCCGAGAATCTGGCCCACGGCACGACTGAAGAACTAGTCGCGGCCTGGGAACAGGCTGTGGCTGGAGCTTTGGACCGTGTCATGCCTTTGCGGCCTCTGACCCGGCGCAGGTCTCAACCAGCTCCTTGGTTCTCCGAGGAGCTGAGGGAGATGAAACGCCGGAGAAGATGCCTAGAGAGTGCCTGGGGATCCAGCCGTTCTGAGGCTGACCGGACACTAGTTAGGTCCTATAGTAGGACCTACCTAGTGGCATTGAGGGATGCGAAGCGTTCTTACTTTTCCTCCCTCATTGTGTCGGCAGATAACCGCCCGGCCGCCCTGTTTCGGGTGACCCGCTCTCTCCTTCAACAGGAGGGGCGGGAGGACCCATTACAAGGGCGTGCTGAGGAGTTTAACGGTTATCTATACGATAAAATCGTGCAGCTTTGGGATGGATTGGATCAAAATTGGGTAGATCCAGGCGAGAGTTTTGAGACTCGTCTTGTTGAGACTGTTTGGGATAGTTTTGACCCTGTGTCTCCCGAGGACATGGACAGGTTGCTGGGAAGGTTGAATGCCACCACATGTTTACTGGACCCGTGCCCCTCCTGGTTGGTGCTGACCACGCAGGAGGTGACACGAGGCTGGCTCCGGGGGGTTACAATCTTCTTTGCGGGAGGGGGTCTTTCCCGCTGCCTTGAAAGAGGCGGTGGTGAGACCTCTCCTCAAGAAGCCTTCCCTGGACCCAGCTGTTTTAGGAAATTACCATCCAGTCTCCAACCTTCGTTTTACGGCAAAGGTTGTAGAGAGTACGGTGGCACGTCAATTACCCCAGTACCTGGATGAAACCGTCTATCTAGACCCGTTCCAGTCCGGCTTCCAGCCCAGATACAGTACAGAGATGGCTTTGGTCGCGTTGGTCGATGATCTCTGGAGGGCCAGGGATAAGGGTTACTCCTCTGCCCTGGTTCTATTAGATCTCTCAGCGGCTTTCGATACCATCGACCATGGTATCCTGCTGCGCCGGTTGGAGGGTTTGGGAGTGGGAGGCACCGTTTATCGGTGGTTCTCCTCCTACCTCTCTGACCGGACTCAGACGGTATTGACAGGGGGGCAGAGATTGACTGCGAGGCGCCTCATGTGTGGGGTGCCGCAGGGATCGATTCTCTCGCCTCTCCTGTTCAACATCTATATGAAGCCGCTGAGCGAGATCATCAGTGGTTTTGGGGTGAGATACCAACTGTACACTGATGATACGCAGCTGTACTTTTCCACCCCAGGCCACCCCAACAAAGCTATCGAAGTACTGTCCTGGTGTCTGGAAGCCGTACGGGTCTGGATGGGGAGGAACAGGCTCAAGCTTAATCCCTCCAAGACGGAGTGGCTGTGGATGCCGGCACTCCGGTTGGGGGCGAGTCATTGGCCCCGATGGAAAGGGTGCACAACTTGGGCGTTCTCCTGGATGGGCGGTTGTCTTTCGAAGACCATTTGACGACCGTCTCCAGGAGAGCTTTTTATCAGGTTCGCCTGTTGTGACCCAGGTTCCTGGACCCAGACTCCTGGACTCGGATGATTCAGAAAGTGAGGGAGAAGACCTGGCAAGCCCTGCTTCTCTTGAGCCCTCTCCCTCCCTGGCACCCACTCAAAGGGAGGAGGAGGGGCCGGCAAGGCCTGATTCTCTGGAGCCTTCTTCTGATTTGGCAACGCCCCAAGAACAGTTTTGGAGTGATGCAAGGCTGCGGAAGCGTGACCGGCGCGCGCAGCAGAAACAGCGTTGGGAGGAAGCCAAGTCATGATTGTCATGCAGTGACATCTGCAGAGACTATAAATAGGAGGTGGGACTTCCTGGTTTTTTGTCTTGGACAAAGTAATGAATTTGCGCGGGCAGTCTGTATCAACGGAGGGAAGAATATATTCGTGAGTAATTCTGGCCTTATCTGTAATTTCCTCGTTATCTCCAGAAACTTGGCAGGCCCGTGGGTAGACGTGGCCAGGACATGTATCTATGTAAATTAAAGGAGAAAAGGAGGCCTCTGACTGACTCTTTTCTGGGAGTATTGGGGGAGGGAAACAGAACATCGCCTGATCTGCCAGTTGCGTCCCTTCCTGGACCAGGATGCCCTATGCACGGTCACTCATGCTCTTGTTACCCCTCGCTTGGACTATTGCAATGCTCTCTACATGGGGCTCTCCTTGAAGAGCACCCGGAGACTCCAGCTAGTCCAGAATGCAGCTGCGCGGGTGATAGAGGGAGCGGTTTGGAGCTCCCATGTAACACCCATCCTGCGCAGACTGCACTGGCTGCCTGTTGTCTTCCGGGTACGCTTCAAGGTATTGGTGACTACCTTCAAAGCGCTCCATGTCTTAGGACCGGGATATTTACGGGACTGTCTACTGCCATCTTCTATCTCCTAGCGACGGTGCATTCTCACAGAGAGGGACTCCTTAGGGTGCCGTCAGCCAAGCAATGTCGACTGGTGGCCTCCAGGGGGAGGGCCTTCTCTGTGGGGGCTCCTACCCTGTGGAACGAACTTCCCCCTGGACTTCGGCAATTACCTGACTTCCGGACCTTTCGCCGCGAACTTAAAACTTATTTATTTCATCTTGCTGGACTGGCTTGAATTTTTAAAATTTTTAATTGATTTTATGGGTTTTAAATTTTATTAGTTTTACAGGGTTGATATTGTATTTTAAATGGGGCCAATTGAATAAGTTTTTTGATGTTTGTTTTTAGCATTGTATGTGTTGTTTTTGTATTTTACTGTGGCTGTAAACTGCCCTGAGTCCTTCGGGAGAAGGGCGGTATACAAATTAACATATTATTATTATTATTATTATTATTATTATTATTATTATTATTATTATTATTAGCAATATATTAAAGATACATTTCTAAATTGGTGAAAAATAAGTTTTCAATCTCTAAATTTCTGATGAACTGTATCTAGATGTTATTTCAATTTTTATAATAGATTGCAGTAGACTGAGCAAAATGTAATCTGAATTAAGGGACATGCCATGATTTTGAGAAGAACAGAGAATATAATAAATTCACAGAGGTGTCTGTTGTGATGTATGCAGAAAGAGTGAGGCATCATGGTGTGGCCATCATTTTGACTTTTAGACACCTTCCCTGTAGACACCCCTGGAAATCTGGGAATTGTGGGATAAAATACAGTAAAAGCCTAGAGAGGGAACGGCGGCAATGTTTTCTAAAATGGAGAAACAGTGTGTGAACACAGAGATAAGCAATGGATTATCCATGGCAAACTATAACTGTGATAAGTCTGTGACAGTTTCAGAATGGGATTAGTCCCAACAGTAACTGAAAATCAATTATTGTACATGCAATTTGGTTTGGCTTTTCCATTCTGTTGTCACTGAGCAGAATTTGAGTATTCTTCTTCTACAAACTGGAAAAAAGACACCTTAGAGCATTCTCTCCATTGTTTGCTTAAGAAATTGAGAGACTCATTGAAGTAGAAAAACATTAGGTGTTTTGCACAAGGAAAGTCTGTGCGGTTCAGAATGTCAACATGGATTTTGTGTGCGTATGTGAATAAGACATATGATAGTGCTGAAGCTGTCAGAGATCTATGACCATTACTTAAAAAATGAAGCAAAATACCGGGTTCTTCAAATGTTAATTTCCCCCAGTTTTCACATTCAGCATAACTATATCTGAACAGAAGGAAAATATACTTATTTTAGATCATCTTTAAATCCTAAACTGAACCCTATTACAGCCCTCCCCCCCAAAAAATCACAAATTCACTTCTTTTTAATATGTGCAGACTTCAATCACCCATTCACACCCTCCAGTTTGAAATCTTTGGATTTCTCTTCCATTGTTTTGAAATTGTTCTCTAATTTTATTTCTCTTGAGATCATTTGCTAAAGCCACTAACTGATCAAATGGACTTGACTGGGAATGGGGGCTACAGCTGCAGATTCTGTTGTATTAACCAATCAAAGGCAGGAAAACACTGTGGGTGTGGCTTAATTGGTGGGCGTGGCTTGGTGGTCAGATGACTGGGTGGCCGTGGCCAATAATAATAAATAATAAAAATAATAAACAAAGTATATAAAACAATAAGAGATACCAAAATCCAACTTTCACAGTTCACACACACACAACACAACACAACTGATTCACAATGTAAAAGAAGCTGCACTTCACCCAAAATGGACCCTGCAACAAGTAGGAACCTCACACAGCCACAAAAAGCTCAAAAGCCAACTTTCACACTTTACATTCACACAACACAACACAACTGACTCACACACACCCACACACAAAATGCCACATACAGCTTTGTGAGATTTTGTGTGTTTGTGTAGTTAGAGTGAAACACTACAGAAACACACCAAATCTCAGAAAGCTGCACAAATATTTTATTATTTTATTTTATTTATATTTTTGTAGATCAGGGGTCTCCAACCTTAGTAACTTTAAGGTTTGTGGACTTCAACTCCTAGAGTTCCTCAGCCAGCAAAGCAAAGCAAAGCAAAGCAAAGCAAAGCAAAGCAAAGCTGGCTGAGGAACTCTGGAAGTTGAAGTCACAAGCCTTAAAGTTACTAAGGTTGGAAACCCCTGTTTTAGATAAAAGCAACTAAATTTAAAACTTCCTTAACTTTAAATTGCTGTCTAAAAAAAAAACTCCATAAAAACCCCCAATTAATTATTTTTTCAAGCTCCGCCCTCCCCATTTACTTACCCAATTGGAGGCAGGCAAATTGAGTTGCTCACCGAGGAGATGGATTGCAGGCAGGTAGATTCAGTTGCTAGCTGATGCAACTGATTGCAGCAACCAAAGCAAAGCAAGGCTTAACAAGCCCAAAACAAGCAGCAATTAGGTAAGTGGAGACGGGGCAATTGGGTGGGCATGGGCGGGGACTGTTATAAGAGCTTGAAGAAAACATATTTTTTAAAGGTTCTGGTGATCAGGCAACTCAGCTGGGATCGCCAGAGGAGCCTTTTAAAAGCTTTTTTTTTTAACCTCTTCGGCTGAAGAGGTTGTTAAAAAAAAACTTTTAAAGCAGTGATAATCAACCTGGCCCTACTGCCCACTAGTGGACGTTCCAGCTTTCATGGTGGGTGGTAGAGGTTTTGTCCGATACTGAAGCACTTTCCTTTTTTTTAATTTAATTGACTTTTAAAAAAAAATTCATAGCACTATTTAAAAACATTTTCATTAGGTTTTCATAAAATTCCCCATGACAATTTAAATTTCTGAAAATATACTATTTGTATCACCCACACGAAGTTTAGTTCATGTTACGTAAGTGAAACTAAATGGCACTATAGTGTGACCACAAACAAAAAAGCCTCGTCTCAGAATAGCTCGCGCATCTCCCCCCGAACCGGTGGGCAGTTAGAAAATGTTACTACTAACAGAGATACAAAAGTAGGCAATAGGTATAAAAAGGTTGACTACCCCTGTTTTAAAGGGTTCTGATGATCCCAGCTGAGCCATGCTATCTTCAAAGGCTTTTTTTTTACTTTTAAAAGCATTTTTTCAGCTGAAGAAAAAATACTTTTAAAAGTTAAAAAAAACCCTCTGATGATTGCATGGCTCAGCTGGGATCATCAGAGGAGCCTTTTAAAAGCATTTTTTTCTACAACCTTTTCGGCCGAAGAGATTGTAGAAAAAATGCTTTTAAAAGTTAAAAAAAAATGGCCACACCCACCCAGTCACATTACCCCCCCCCCACATATTTTTTTTTATAGGAACTTTTGGAGGCTTATCTTTTCTTAATAAGTTTTTAAACAAGAGATTTTTACACCAATATATTAAAGATTGGAAATTCTTTATTGTTAGATGTTAAGCTGATTGGTGAGTAGATGGTGGAAAATGTGTAAGGAAATGTGTAAGGAAATGTGTAAGATAGAAGACAAGGGGAAGGAGAATGCTTAAGATGTGATTTTGATGGTATTTTCTTTTTTTAATATATATATATATAGGGTTTAATTTTTACAACTGACTTATTTTGGGTATAAGGTGTTACTATTTGATATATGTGAGGTATAAAGGAATGGGAAGATGGAATATTGTTTAACTTTTGGAGGACAGATAGAAAAATTTATGGATGTAATGTTGGCATTTGGTTAAATAGAATTTAATTGTTATGATTAATATATTTTGGATATAAGTTATAATTTTAATAATGTTATTTGATAGATGTAAGGTAAATTGAAGAAATATTAATATTTGCAATGTTATTTGATTTATGTAAGTGATATTTTTGGAGATTGAAAATGTGTAAGGAAATGTGTAAGATAGAAGACAAGGGGAAGGAGAATGCTTAAGATGTGATTTTGATGGTATTTTTTTTTTTAATATATATATATATAGGGTTTAATTTTTACAACTGGCTTATTTTGGGTATAAGGTGTTACTATTTGATATATGTGAGGTATAAAGGAATGGGAAGATGGAATATTGGTATTTGGTTAAATAGAATTTAATTGTTATAATTGATATATTTTGGATATAAGTTATAATTTTAATAATGTTATTTGACAGATGTAAGGTAAATTGAAGAAATATTAATATTAGCAATGTTATTTGATTTATGTAAGTGATATTAAAGATATGAGAAGATAGAATATTGTTTATTTTTGGAGATTGGATAAAAATTTAAGAATTTAAGCTGGAAATATGAATTATATTTGGGACATTGTTTAAGGAAGAAAGGTATATTATAGAAGAATTCCTGATGAATACTGGAAGTGGTCTTGATCAATGAAGATTGGATATTAAAAACTATAAGATTCTGAAGACTTCAGGAGTGGAATGGATTGATATATATTTGGTGTTAATTGATGAAGATTGGATATTAAAAACTATGTATTTTATTGATGAACTGGAAATACTAATTTAATTGGAAGATTCTGAAGATTTTAGGAGTGGAATGGACTGATATAAAATGGACTGGAAGAAGAATGTACTTTTTTGTTTCTGGAAGGGGAGTTAAGGTTTTAGAGAGAGGAGTGACTATGGATTTGACTTATGTTGTATTTTAATTTATGATTGTTAATTTTATACCCTGTACTTTGTTCTGGGAAGTCTCGGGGGTAGGAGGGGAGGGGAGGGAAGGGGAGGGGGAGATGAAGGATCAATGTAAAGGAATGATTGAAGATATGTAATTAAGAAATAGAAATAATTTGAAATGAAATCGGGCTGCTCAGCTGCCATTTCAGAAGGAATGGAAAGGAGAGGAGAGAGTGAAGGAAGAAAGTAGGTAGGATAGAGAGAGGTAGAAAAGGGGGAAAGGAGAGGAAGAAGAAAGGGGAAAGAGAGAGGGTTAGAAATGGTGGAAGAGAAGAGTAGGGAAGGAGGAGAGGATGTAGAAAAGTGAAGGAGAGGAAGGATGAAGAAAGTAGAAGAAAGTAGAGAAGGGAAGAGGAAAGGTTTGTTAAGGAAGGAAGTGGTAGCTGGGCAGGTCCGAATAAGTAACAAATGAAAGTTAATGACTAATGTTGAATAAGAGACTGTATATTGAATAGGTTGTTGGAAAATGAAAATAAAACTTTTTACTAAAAAAAAAAAAAAAGTTAAAAAAAAACCCTCTGATGATGGCGCGGCTCAGCAGGGGCAGGGGGCAGGGCAGGGATTTTTGCTACCAGTTCTCTGAACCACCAGCTGCCATCGCTACCAGATTGGACGAGCCGGTCCGAACCAGGAGTATTTCACCCCTGCTTATACGCTATTTCTTATACTTGACTTCACATTTGTCAGACAATGGGGAAAAGAACCAGAACTTTACAGGCACAGAAACACTCATTATTCTACTCCAAACTTCAGTAATATTTCTTGTTACAGTGTGCTCTTACATGCCACTTCATAAAAGTCTACTTCCCTTATTCAAAATGGCATTCCTTATCACTACTTGCTCACTTGGTTGGAGAACTAATTTCACTTTTAAGTCTCCTTTTAGACTAAAGAGGAGGAGTGAAAGAGAGGACAAACATTATTCCTGAGCATTTTAGAATTTCAGAACATTGATCAATCTTGCCCGAGTGGCTCCTGTTCCTTCCAAATGTTTCAGTAGTTTCCACATGTTCCCACATTCTGCAGATCTCTCTTTCTGACTTTGCCTGCTCTTCCTGTTATATATATATCACTATAAGGCAGTTGTACCTGGTCAGAGGTGTCTTGATTAGACAATAAGATTGTCAATATCTTCATGATTCTATGTATGGACATAACACATAAACAAACAAGAAAACCATAACACTAATTTGCCACATTCATGTTTACCAGGGTATCAAATCCTGGTTATAATGCTGAATTCATGATGGCTTTCTCTGATTTCTTTAATACTTAAAGTACTACACATTTCTTGAGAGATTATTAATACTTTTGTATCTATTTAGGTACTAGTAAAAAGAACACCAATGGAGTAAAGCATAACACAATTCAATGACTAGGGACAATAAATATAGTGGGAACAGTTTGACCAAGAAGAATAAGATTCTATACACAAGCGTTTATCTTTAACCCTAAGTTAGCTAATCCCCATCAAGTATAATAGGAGCAGTTCTTCAATTGTTGGTAGTTGCCTTAAAATAGAATTACCAGCCCAAACAATGTTTTCCCAGGGAATTGGGGAGAAGTATTCACTGGTATACCATTCTATTCCAAATGACTTGTGTTAACAATAACAGTTCAACAGTTCAGCTGTTATCATTGTTAACACAAGTCATTTGGAATGGAATGATACACTATACCACAAATAACTTGTGCAAACAATGATAATAGTTAAAAACTAATTCAATACAAACTTAGTGGGGTTTTTTAAAAAAAAATAATCATAACCTTCTTTCCCACAAGGAAGATGTAAACAGTCAAGCAAATGAAAATTCCCACTGAAATAGTATTCAATCAAGTTTTCAAAGCTTTCTGAAGAATAGCAAAGTAGGGGCAGTCTGAACATCAGAAGAAATTATTCCAAAAGGTTGGAATAATGACCAAGAAGACCAGTTTCTTCCATAGACCACTCAGACAGAAGAAATCCAAAGTATTCCCTATTAAGCTGAATACACAAGATGGACAAATTCACTTTGTGAAAAATTTCCCACTGTTGGAGTAATTTGCACCAGTTCTGCAGATTTATCATAAGACAAACAATGTTGCCTTCATATTTTGTCTATGGAGATACTTGATCCTTCTGATTTCATTTCTTGGTCAAGGTATGTTAACAAATGGCAACTATTCTTTGCTGAACTGAACGTTATAAAATGCACCACAGTGCTGATTTTTATTGAGGCCAAAACAGAAAGAGGAAAGTTTCTTACAGAAAATCCATTGGGGTGGCTAAGTAATACGGCAACAATGGCCATCATTTTGAATTCTTTAATATCACTCTGTAAATCCCCTTCTTATTTAGGTTTAGTTTAGCAAGTTGTCATTGTTACAGCTTCTGCATAGCCACTATTTGTAGAACAGCATAAAGATACATTAAAGAAATAACAGTTATAAGTTAAATATTGTTTTTATAAATTTCAGATAAGCCAAGGTCCTTTGTGGAATTGCCTGCTTCACTAGTAACGTTTGATGAAAGATAACTCTACACATTGAAATCTCACCAGTTAAACACTGAGATGTAATCTATCTAACAGAACACATTTTCAGAGGGATTAAATTTAATTACAAAGTTGCCGCTTCTTAATAATTTTATTGTAGTTTAAAAATAAAAGAGAAAAACTAATGCAAACTAGGTAAAATATAAAAAGAAAAGAAAAAACATAAAAAGTGCAAGAAAATAGAAATGAGGGGGAAGGAAGAAAAAATATGGGGATAAGATATGTATGTATGGTGTGTGTGTGTGTGTGTGTGTATGTGTATCTCATACACACACATACACACATATATATAATTTGTCCCTTTTATTTTTAATTTCAATAACATATCACCTTCTCTAACATTTCAAGCTAAAATGTCTTCATCCCGTATCTCATCTTTAATCTATTAATAATAAAGCCTTATTATTAGTCTTAATCAGCAAAACTAATTCTGTTTTCACTTTATCATTATGGGGCACTGAGTGTAGTTAATGAGAAAAAATGAATTTCAACAACTGTAGAATCAGGCTGCAGCGTAACAAAATTGACAAAAGAGAAGGGGGTCTGAATACTTTCTGAATGCACTGTACAGAAATTTAATCCCATCACATAATATCCCATAAATTAATTTCTTATCATCTTATCATCTCTTTTCAGAAAGTCCTTCACAAATTTAACACTTTCCTTCAATTTTAATACCACAGCTTATGACTTTTCAATTTATTTTAAAATAAATAAATGTACTTATTTCATTTATTTAAATCTGTTGATTTAACAGGAAAAAATAGCTTCTTCTCATATCATATCTATAAACAAATATTTAAAGCCTCAATATTCAACAACAGGAAGAGCCATGGTGGTACAGTGGTTAGAATGCAGTACTACGGGCAATTTCTGACTGCCAGCCGCCAGCAATTTGGCAGTTCAATTCTCACCAGCTCAAGGTTGACTCAGCCTTCAATCCTTCCGAGATCAGTAAAATGAGGACCCAGATTGTTGGGGGAAATATGCAGGCTCTGTAAATCGCTTAGAGAGGACTGTAAAGCACTATGAAGTGGTATATAAGTCTAAGTGCTATTGCTGTTCAGTCCCAGTCAAGAAAAACCCATTTAAAGATGCTGGGTGAGGGGGAAAAACATTGTATACGTTATAATCTTAGTCAAATAAGCAAGCCTTAAAAATCTTATTTTTACTTTTGAACATCTTTATGTTTATTCCTTTTAAGTAGTATCTCAGAAGCCAAATTCTTTTTATTCTGTCTTTTTCATTCTCTATGTAGTAGGGAGGAGAAGGGAATAAAAGGAGGTTTTGGCAGAAAGGGAGGAGATAGAGGGAGTGCAAGAGGAGGAAGGAGAGGCTTGGCTGGAAAAAAGAAAAAAGTGGGAGGTAAGGATAGGAAGGGATGCCTGGGGAAAAGGAAACCTAAGGGTATAGGAGTGTATACCTAAGGGCAGAGGCTTCTGGGACAAGCCTGAGGGAAATAAGGGGATAGGCTAGGAGAGGTATTTGTGAGGCAAGCCTAAGGGAGAGAAGGGGATAGGATAGGAGAGGCTTCTTTGAGGCAAGCCTGAGGAAGAGAAGAGTTTGAATGAAAGGAGGCAAGCAGAGGAAACAACAAAGGAGCAGAGGCTGTGGAAGGAGAGCTTAGCAGGCAGTTCAAGAGAGAGTAAAAAGAGAGGAAGAGGAAGAAGGGTAGTCCAACCAGCCACCTGAATACCACCCCATCACGTGACCCACCTGCAGAAAGGAGGCTGACCACCATCCTATCACGTGACCCTGGCAAGTAGAGGTGCATCAGAGAGGGACCAGTGTGGACTGAAAGCCATATGAAGAGGGCTAGGAGAACCCAGACTCCAGTGACATTTACGAGGTTAGCACTACATCTAACTTTTCATAAAGTAGTAAGACCAGAATGTCTCTTCAGGATTTTGAGAATGAGAGAAAAGGTAGACTCTTCCCCAAAATTGCAGAATCAATACTTCTTATCAGATATTAAACCTATCAAAGGATGTTTTGGAGTCTGCAAATACAGAGAGAACTAATCTGCCACAAACAAAATTGAAATAAAATAAGTCAGTATAGAATTTTCCTATCCCCATGCAATTTTCAACTTTGGAACTTTCCAGCATAAAAAATTAGATTTAGTGCATGTCTAATGACAAATCAGAGATCAGAAAGACAGTCTTTCAGAACACTAAAATGGAAAACGTAAATTGACATTTCAATTTCTCTCTGTATTTGCAATACCGAAGACAGAAAAAGAGAGGACTTAAGAGGAAACAAATTTAGTAAGTCTTTCTTATAAATCAACGTTTTATTAGGGTCATTGATCAATCCCAAGTAAGATAGTGTAAGTGAAATAGTAAAAAAATTGGAAAATCTTAATAAAGCTTAGTGCTTGAATAATTTGCCATTAACCCATTTTCATAAATGTAATTTACCAGACTTGAAAAGAAAAAAAAGTGGGAGGTAAGGATAGGAAGGGATGCCTGGGGAAAAGGAAACCTAAGGGTATAGGAGTGTATACCTAAGGGCAGAGGCTTCTGGGACAAGCCTGAGGGAAATAAGGGGATAGGCTAGGAGAGGTATTTGTGAGGCAAGCCTAAGGGAGAGAAGGGGATAGGATAGGAGAGGCTTCTTTGAGGCAAGCCTGAGGAAGAGAAGAGTTTGAATGAAAGGAGGCAAGCAGAGGAAACAACAAAGGAGCAGAGGCTGTGGAAGGAGAGCTTAGCAGGCAGTTCAAGAGAGAGTAAAAAGAGAGGAAGAGGAAGAAGGGTAGTCCAACCAGCCACCTGAATACCACCCCATCACGTGACCCACCTGCAGAAAGGAGGCTGACCACCATCCTATCACGTGACCCTGGCAAGTAGAGGTGCATCAGAGAGGGACCAGTGTGGACTGAAAGCCATATGAAGAGGGCTAGGAGAACCCAGACTCCAGTGACATTTACGAGGTTAGCACTACATCTAACTTTTCATAAAGTAGTAAGACCAGAATGTCTCTTCAGGATTTTGAGAATGAGAGAAAAGGTAGACTCTTCCCCAAAATTGCAGAATCAATACTTCTTATCAGATATTAAACCTATCAAAGGATGTTTTGGAGTCTGCAAATACAGAGAGAACTAATCTGCCACAAACAAAATTGAAATAAAATAAGTCAGTATAGAATTTTCCTATCCCCATGCAATTTTCAACTTTGGAACTTTCCAGCATAAAAAATTAGATTTAGTGCATGTCTAATGACAAATCAGAGATCAGAAAGACAGTCTTTCAGAACACTAAAATGGAAAACGTAAATTGACATTTCAATTTCTCTCTGTATTTGCAATACCGAAGACAGAAAAAGAGAGGACTTAAGAGGAAACAAATTTAGTAAGTCTTTCTTATAAATCAACGTTTTATTAGGGTCATTGATCAATCCCAAGTAAGATAGTGTAAGTGAAATAGTAAAAAAATTGGAAAATCTTAATAAAGCTTAGTGCTTGAATAATTTGCCATTAACCCATTTTCATAAATGTAATTTACCAGACTTGAAAAGAAAAAAATGGCTAGGTTAAGAGAAATAATAAAAAGGAAGTATAAGATATGTCAGAGCTACCTGGCCTGTGAGTCAAAAATAGAAATTACATGAATCAATCAAATATCTTAACAAAATGGTCTCCACAATAAGACATGCGTCAGAGATTCATCTTCTCCTGAATCACAAAGGCAGAGCCAGTCTCCCATAGGGATATTATTAATTTTACCTTCCAAGAATAAAATATAAGGAAGCCAGAATAAAGACCTTATGTTTCCCTGAAGTGGTTGGGTTGTGTAAGATAGCAGGCTAGTTGAAAAAGGTTCAAAAGTTCTCTAGGGGTACTGATCACTTAGCCAGATCATGTTGATGCTCACAATCTACAGTTGTTAATCGAATAATACATTTGGCTTTTTAAAAACCTGTAGATAATAAAGCATTAAAAGAAAATCCAGATGAGGCCAATTTGGTTTCTAGATTTCAGTGCCAAGGAGACTGGAAAGTGTCAATCACAGGGATAGGTTCTAAGCCTACTAGGAAGAAATTTAATTGAAGCCAAAATTAATCAGTAAAATTCAGGCCTTGGCTTCAACCTTAATCAGGCTGCTTCCAATCATAGTAATGCTATTGAGAAGACAGCCTGAAGGAAGTCTCGTCAAACTGTTTTCAGCTTAATCAGAAACCTGGTCCTGAGACCAATAAAGCAATTAGCTCCAACTTGAAGCAGCAAAGATTTTGACATCTACTAGAATATCCAAATTCACACTGAAAAAGTTGAAAATAGCTACTTCACTTATCAGAGTGTTATCAGTGGCAAGCTATTTTTTTTGCCCCAAGGCCTAGTTGCTGAACACTCTTCCTACATATTTATAACATGATATCTGGTCTATGATGTTGCCATCTGTTCATCTTTTATTTTTTGGTAAACACCATTTTGATCTTGATGTATCTTTCTAAAATTGCTCACAACAGGATGCAAGAAAACAGAAAAAAATATGAAGATAGCAGCTAGATAAATTCTTAAAAAATAAATTGAAAATCTTTCAGACTCAAATCCCAAGAGGAAACTTTAATTCTTTAGAAATTATGCATGAAGAAGGAGCAATCTCCAAGTAATCAGGAAAAAATAAGATCTGGTCCAGGGGTGAAATGCTCCCAGTTCAGACCGGATCATCCGATCTGGTAGCAATGGCGGTGGGTGGTTCAGAGAATCGGTGGCAAAAATTCCTGCCCCCCCCCCATGCTCAGCTGAGCTGGGCGATCATCAAAGGTGTTGTTATTATTTTTACTTTTAAAAGCATTTTTTCTTTGACCAAAAAAATGCTTTTAAAAGTAAAAAAAAAAACCTCTGATGATTGCACGGCTCAGCTGGGATCATCAGAGGAGCCTTTTAAAAGCATTTTTTCTACAACCTTTTCGGCCGAAGAGGTTGTAGAAAAAATGCTTTTAAAAGTTAAACAAAATTGGCCACACCCACCCAGTCACATTACCACCACCACCACCAAGCCACGCCCACAGAACCGGTAGTAACAAATTTTACATTTCACCACTGATCTGGTTCATTCCACTACAAAAGTCCCCTACAAAATATGAATGATTTTTAGATACTCACAAAATTTAAGATTATTCCCCCACCCCAAAAAAAGAGCCAATCTATCTTCTGCAAGAAATTGACAGACCTGAATGCCACCCTATGCATGGTAAAGCAGACTCAATGAGTCAACAACCAATAGATCCCTTTCTGGAAAGTAAAACAGCCTAACAAATCTCTGGAATTAAATTAAAAGAGATACCATAAATCAATTCACTTATGATCAAAACTGTAGACATATCCATAATCTTTTATCAAGGTGTCAAGCATCACACAAAAATAGCAAGTTCCAATAAAAAGTTTGATACCAGGGTTACAAAGATTAAAAAACAAGCCTTTCTGAAGGGAGATGGGTTGTCTAGAAACATGAAATATAAGTAAATAAATAATTCCAAGTATTTAGGTTCACATTATAGCAGTAGCAATAGCACTGAGACTTATATACCTCTTTACATGCTTTACACAACTCTTTAAGCAGTTTACAGAGTTGCCTATTGCCCACAACAATTTGGGTCCTCATTTTTCCAACCTCGGAAGGATGGAAGGTTGAGTCAACCTTAAGCTGGTCAGAATCGAACTCCTGGCAATCAGCAGAATTAGCCTGTAATATTGCATTCTAACCACCACTGTCAATTAAAGATTATCAATATCAAGGATAGACTATTAAACTCATTGTTTCATCAAGGCTTCAATCTGCTTTAATACTTTTCTCTGTACTTCCTACCAACTGCAACTTAGGTTCTGTAGCCATGATTTTATTGAATTCTGATGCTGCAAAGCTTCAGGACCATTATCAGCTTCCTTAGAGAAACAATCAATTATTGAGCTAACTTCTGGCTCTCTGCAAGTTGGTTTTAGTCTATTTAGGCTGCGAAGTCTTTTCTTTTGTTCAGATCATAATTTTTATCATCAGAGTAATGAAGTATTAGCAGAGAGACATAAATATTCTGCTTCAGAAATACTAGATTCCATGAACTGTTTTCCTTGGATGAAGATGTCTGACTGAATCCTGATTAGGTCCTATTTGAGAGATCAATGAAAATGGAGGAATACTGGATATGAAAATGAAGGAATTACTGTAATGAGCTTCTGCAGGAGGACTATGGAGGCCAAATCATAACACATACATCATCATTATGCATATCCCACAATTTAAATATTTGTATTAAATATTATAATGCAATATGCAATTGCAGCATCAAAATCATCACAATTTTGTCCTGTAGTTTGTTACAGACACTACTGATCTCTAGGACCAGTCAGCTTGGAAAGCATCTTTGTCATTCTCACAACAGAGTTCCTTTCTCTTCCCAAAAAGAGATCTAAAAACACATTGGTGAAATTATAAGAATTGAGCTGGGGGGGAATCTAAGTATCCACTCAGATATTGTTCCAGCATGCAAGATCCATATAATCAGTGCTCTCACAATGTACAAGTCCAATTTTTCAAGAATGAGGTATAGAGGTAAACTTGGCTTGGTTCCACTTTATGACACTGAATCATAAATATCATAAAGATAAGACCAATGTTCTGGTTAATCAATCAAAACTATAGCCACATATATAATCACCTCAAATGTGGACAGACCTGTTTGCAAACTGAACAGTGCTGAAAAAGACACTATTCCAATGACGGTAATGATACATGGTCAAAACCACTTTAATACATATAATTATGACAGCTGGATAAAGTATGGTGTTTGAATGAGAGCAGTGCTAGTGATGATATTTACCAGCTCCTAGTAGACAAGAACATTCATTTCTGTTATATCATAATATGACTAGAAATAACTCTGTACTATGGTGAGGAATGCAAGGAAGTAAAACACTGTGACTATCCAGTCAATTGGGCCCCAGGCAATTTTGAGCAGAAAAGATATTAGGGCTGATGCTGATTACAATTATCCAGTTAAGAATACTGAAATAATAGTTGCTTATAATAACTGCTGTGTTGCATCTGAGAAAGCTAAGGCAGACGGGATTGAAATAGGAGAAGACAGCCATAGATTAGCAGATACTATCTAAGGGACTATCTGCATTCAGGAGGCAAATGTTCCAGATTATACCCTTCAGAAACTGAACTAATGAGATAGCTTGCAACACTTGAGAATATTAACTACAACATCAGGACAAGAGTGGCCAATACAGATGGAAATTGTAGAATGATACTATCATTAATACCATCACTAATACCATCATTGGCCAGACCAGTGAAATCAAGCATGAAGTCAATTTCAGTCCCACTTTCTAAAGAATTACTATTTCTTTGAGGATATAAAAATAGTGATTGCGTGTGCTAACAGGATATATTTTTAAAAATGAATATTTTTAAATGTGCAATTTGATTAGTTATGGATCACATTTTAGTTAACTACAAAAGTGTTTGATCTGACTGAAAAATTAAAAATCACAACCCTAAATTTAGTGTGTTGCTTTAGCTCTCAGTGATAATATATATTTCTTCAAACTATTATTATCGCTGCTTACCTCCAAGACAGGCACCTATGGCTAATGCAAAGATCAATGGTTTTACAGGTAAGTTAACTTCAGGATCTTGACTTAGATTGAGAAGTACAGGAATCTACAAAAGGTACATTAAAATAATAAATAGTAAGAGAAACAATAAGATTAAGATTAAAGATGATAACCAGTTTCATTGAAAACAAGAAACTTAATTTCTAACTTCTTTTAACAGTGCTTGGTACAATTATCCTGGGACGAGGTGAGTGCTCATGTAAGTGCCCTTCATCTAAGTACTTTGTGTATGAAAATTAGCATAAAGGGAAAGGCTATTCTAGAATTTCCCTTGAGAATCCCAGGGGCTTTTAAAAAATAATCCCACCAAAACCATAAAAGCACACAAAATATTAGATCCAAAGAGTGATCAATCTGGATTTTTGCCAAAAAGGCAGTTAAGGGACAATGTGAGAACTATTTTGAATGTCATTGAGTATTTACAATACCACAAGGAGAAACAAACAGAGCTGATATTTTTGCGCAAAGAGAAAGTTTGACAACTTAAAATGGGTTGTTACATTTTAAGTTTTGGAAAATATGGACTTTGGGAAGAAATTTATTCAAGGGATTAAGTCTGTTTATGCAACTCAGCAAACTGACATCATATCAATGGGGGTATGATTAAATCATTAGAGATTTATAAAAGGGTATAAGGGAAGAGTGCCCTTTATTTTTTATTTTAATCAAAGCTTTGACTAAATATATTAGATAAGATGAGAAAATATCACATCTGAAGATTTTTTTAAAAGAATGTATTAATTGAGCCTTTGCTGATGAGTTTGTGTGTATGTGTAGTAGTTTTCTTCAGTGACAGATGACGACTGGTCTTGATCTGAAGATATTCTACAGTGTATTTTGCATTCTAGATAACCCCCTGCCCACTTTATCCCTTTTGACTTTTATCTCTTATTTCTGCCTGACAAAAGACAGAATGAATGGAGGGCATACATTGTAAGGTGTTGGAAATAACAATTTTAATTCTTTTTTTTAAAAAAAATTCTTTAACATTCTGGTTAGGAGTAGACATAAAGAAATTTCATAATTATTGTTACAGCTGATTTAATATAACATTTTCTAGGTCATAGTAATAAAACTGAAAAATCTTAACAGATGGCTTACAGTTGGCAGCATATACTGTAATAGCAGTTTATTGAAATAAATGTGTAGAAAATAAGGTTTTCCCAAATAACACTCGAAAGGTAGAATCTCTCAATGATTTTGTCATTTAAAAAACAGAGAGTCAAGGTGTTCCAGAATGTAAAGGTATGACATTGTGACCACTTTACTCCGCACACCTCATGTGTGTTGGGGACTTTTCTCTTCAAGAATGCACATGCCAATTCTAGGGCTATCTTCAAAAAGGGAAAATAGAAGAACCAAAAGGGTTGCAGAGGATTATCAATATCTGAAAAAAATCTAGATCAAATAAACATAGCTTCATCTCTAAGCACTTGAAAACCACATAGTGATGGATTTATTAGCATGGATTTGTTAAAAAGAAATCTTGTTAAGACTAATGTCATTTCATTTCTTTTAACTGTTAACTTTTTTTAATGGAGTATGGGTATTGCTATGGTAACTTTCGCACCTCAGAGCATTAATGTAAGAGTCCCCTTGGCAATAAAGTAATGGGAAAGGTGGAAATTAATATCTGAAAGTACTAAAGAAAAATGTATAGTGACCTAAACATCTAGTGACATGCAGTTACTCTGTACTGTATCCCTAATAGAAGGATGCAAAGACATAGGACTTACCATTGTAGCAGTGAATGGAATATTATCAATTAGAGATGATGCCAATGCAGAGACCCACAGAATTAAAATAATAGCAACTGTCAAGCGTTGCTCTTCAGGGACCACCTGGCAGACAGGCAGGACAGAAAGGAGGATTAAATAGATGGCCTTTTTCATGAAAACAATTATTTTGCAAATAAGATTGTCATTGATTTATCCTGCTATAACTCATCTTAAAATTCTTCAGATTTGTATATAACTCAATGTTAGATAGGTCAACTTTATTACGCCTTTGAGCAGTATAGTAGAAGTCATTATTTTAAATGTTTTGTTTTAAAAACTCAAAAATGCACATAAAAATAGCAAAATTATCTGATTCACTGGAAATAAGAAAAAGACACAGAAATATAAAATTACATAGAAATTATATTCTGTATGCCAAATAGTTTTGGGAGCAAAAAATTAGTCCAAAATTTACAGGGCCCTTTTCCCATTTATAGCAATAGCACTTAGACTTATATTACAGGGGTGAAATCTAAAAATTTTCCCTACTGGTTCTGTGGGCGTGGTTTAATTGGTGGGCGTGGCTTGGTGGTCAGATGACTGGGTGGGCATGGCCAATAACAATAAATAATAAAAATAATAAACAAAGTATAAAAAACAATAAGAGGTACCAAAAATCAACTTTCATACTTTACACACACACACACAACACAACATAACACAACTGACTCACACACAATGTAAAAGCAGCTGCACTTCACACTTCACCTAGCCACAAAAAGCTCAAAAACCAACTTTCACACTTTACACACACACAGCACAGCACAACACAACTCACACACACACACATACAAAATGCCACATACAGCTTTGTGAGATTTTGTGTGTTTGTGTAGTTAGAGTGAAACACTACAGAAACACACTAAATCTCAGAAAGCTGCACAAATATTTTATTTTATTATTTTATTTTATTTATATTTTTTAGATCAGGTGTCTCCAACCTTAGTAACTTTAAGGTTTGTGGACTTCAACTCCCAGAGTTCCTCAGCCAGCAAAGCAGGCAGTCAGTTGCTGGCAGATTCAGCAGATAGATTTTACATAGATATAATCAGTTGCTAGCTAATGCTTTGCCAGCCCAAAAGGAGCAGGAATAAGATAAGTGGGGAAGGGGCGGTTGGGTGGGCATGGGCTGTTGTAAGAGGTTGTTACAAATGATTTTAAAAACCTGTGATGATGAGGCAACTCCTCTGGGATCGCCAGAAGGAAAAAAGTTTTTAAAAGGCTCCTCTGACTATCCCATGAGCTGAACAGCTTGTAGAAAACATGTTTTTTAAGGTTCTGCTGATGAGGAACTCAGGTGAGATCGCCAGAGGAGCCTTTTAAAACTTTTTTTTAAAGAGTTTAAAGGCTCTGCCAATCTCAGCTAAGCGGCGGGATCCTCAAAGGTTTTTTTTTACTTTTAAAGGCATGTTTTCAGCTGAAGAAAAACTGCTTTTAAAAGTAAAAAAAACCCCTCTGCTGATGGTGCGGCTCAGCAGAGGCAGGGAGGCAGGGGGGCAGGGGCAGGGATTTTTGCCACTGGTTCTCCGAACAGCAGCCACCATCGCTACCGGATCGGGGGAGCCAGTCCGAACCAGGAGCATTTCACCCCTGCTTACGTATATACCACTTCACAGTGCGTTGCAGCCCTTTCTAAGCAGTTTACAGAGTCAGCATATTGCCCCCAACAATTTGGGTCCTCATTTTACCCACCTCGGAAGGACGGAAGGCTGAATCAACCTTGAGCCTGGTGAGATTTGATCTGGCAAATTGCAGGCAGCCGGCAGGCAGCAGAAGCACCCTGCAGTACTGTACTCTAACCACTGCGCTACCATGGCTCAAAATATAGTTTTTTATTATATCAGCCAACTTAATGGCTGGTTATATAATGTACATTATATATACAGTAATAAACTTAAACATATCAAGAACCATCTTTATTTTTTTTAATTGCTCTGAGATTCCAAATAAGATGCATAGCTGTTCTTGGAACATCAAAATCAGAGTGGGGGGAAAGAAGCCTGTGGCCGAGGACTTGATTTATAATTGTGACTGTCTGCCTCCTCCCTCAAAAAACAAAAATCAGCCACTCTTCAAGGGAATCATTATGATCAGTAAAGAAGCAAAATTACCACTTTTTTTAATAAACTGCTATTCTGCAGTTGTTGTGTACTGTTGCAGCTACTTTGTGAATGTTGTTACCCAGGCCCAAGTAGGTATTAGGAAACTCAGTCAGTGTAAAAACAAACAAACTTTATTCAAACAGCTGAGAATTACTTCATTCTCAGCATAGTTCAACTAAATTAAAGCAAATTCCTCCCAACACAAATTCCTCAGTCCTATCACCAACCTTGGTCTAATTAGGCAAACTGCCAAAGGCCTTTCTTGGCAAACGTTCAGAAGTCACAGATAAAAAAATAAATGCAAGAAGATGAAGCTATCAATGTTGTTTTCCGGCAAAGCCCAAATGCCGTTGCTAGTCTTTTAAGCCTTATGGGAGGGGCCAATCATCTCTTGGCCTTACTCCCGAGTCGTCCTCTTTGCTTGAGCTGCTCTTGCCTTCTGGCAGCTCTTCTCAGACTTCTCAGGCTCCTCCTGTTCCTCTGCCTCACTACTGTCAGTCTCTGGAAGCTCTGGAGTCTGCGCCTCACTCCCCCATGGCCCTGGCCCCACCTCAGCCTCCGACACACAGCCCTCATCTGGGCCTTCCCCAGACTCCAGGACTGGCCCATGCTCTTCCTCAGCCTCATCGCTGTCCGACTGCGTTGCCAGCTTCGCAGGCTGCTGATGGACTACAACATGTGGGACTGATTATGAAAAGTAAGCAAAATTGTGGGAATGATGAATGAACTGGAAGAATTTGTACTATACTATAGTGATGTGTGAAAAGGTATGTTCTTTCTAACATAAAAAGCTTGAAAAAATATGATGGTCCAAGAGTGGAATGAAATCAGGCTAAGTCTTTCTCATTCCACACTCTATGCAATTTAAATGCTCCGCAGGCTGCTGGCGGACTACAACAGTGAATTATTTTTCATAAGTTTTTAAACACTCATGATGTGTTTTCTGCATCAAATATATTCACAGGTCCAAAGGATTGGAAGAGGCTCTCCTACAACCAAGGATCTAAATTTGATTCCCTTTCCCGACGGTAACAGTAGCCTGAGAATAATAATATCCAGATCCAGTATTGGAGCTTTAAAAAAAAAAATCCCTGATTCACAAGTTCCATCTCTAACAATTCATCTAAGAGGAAAAACTCCAGGATTTCACTGCATGGCTTGCCTTTGAATCTAGGACTGTATCTCTGACAGCAGAACATAATCATTAATTTAATATCAAAATATTAAAAATATAACTTATCCCTTCTAAATTTAAAAAATGTATTGTAAACTATACCTTTATCAACAAAGCTGTTTGTTCTCCTATGTATTCTATTAAATGAAGATGAGCCAAAGCCTATTTTAAAAAAAAGAAAGGAAGAAAGAAGTGAAGTGAAGTGAAGTAAATTCAACAAATAAAATATGCATTCTGAATTATTAGGTAAAATTGCCCACTTCCAAGAAATTATTAATCCAATAAATTTTTAAAAACACTGGTTACACATCTAACAAAAGTTAGTAAACGGAACATGGTTTCTCTCTCTCTCCCCAGTAATTAAAACAAACAGATTTGTTTTTCCCTCAAGAAAGACTGATGTAATTTTTCAGTTAATATGGATTCTCAAGCAGATGTTTAATGCTCAGAACTGTCTACAGGAATTTAGGAATTATCATATTCTAGCCACGTTAAGAAGACTGAGGTCAGTAGCAAAGAATAATTTTTTTATACCAAAGGCTCTAGTTTTATTGCCTTGAACAAAAGTCTAGAAAACAGATTCCATGGAATGTAGACAGTCGTTGATGAGATGGACCAACATTAGATAATATACATGTACTGAATTAAAATTGCAAAAACAAATTAGAAAAGGATTATTTAGAGCTAACTGACTGAAATTCTGCAGAGCCTGAGATGTTCTAAGAGGAATTTTCCAGGAAGGTACCTACTCTCTAATAAACAATTTGGTTTCAGAAAAAATTTATCCTGTAATTTACAACTTCTTCACTGCAAAAACATATGGACTACAAATCTTGATCAGGGCAAAGCAATAGATGCAATTTACATTGACTTTTGTAAAGCTTTTGACTCAGTGGTACATGACAAACTTCTTCTAAAACTAAAATACAACGGCATCTCTGGACCCCTCCATAATTGGATAACAGCATTCCTGTCAAACAGACAAGTGTTCAAAATAGGCAGTACCCTATGAAATTCTGCTCCTGTCAATAGCGGTGTTCCCCAAGGCAGCGTTCTAGGACCAACACTCTTCATATTATACATTAACGACCTCTGTGACCATATTATAAGTAATTGTATTCTCTTCGCTGATGATGTTAAACTATTTAACACTACCAACAATATGGCCACCCTTCAAAAAGACCTTGACTTTGTATCAGAATGGTCAAAAATTTGGCAACTCCAAATCTCAACCAGCAAATGCTCTGTTTTACACATTGTTAAAAAGAATCAGAACACTAAATACAAACTCAATGGACATTACCTTGTAGATGACCCTCACCCCATTAAAGACCTTGGAGTTTTCATATCAAATGATCTAAGTACCAAAGCCCACTGCAACTACATCACCAAAAAGGCTTTAAGAGTTGTAAACTTAATCTCACGTAGCTTTTTCTCCAGAAAGATTACACTACTAACCAAAGCATACAAAACATTTGCTAGACCAATTCTTGAATCCAGCTCGCCTGTCTGGAACCCACACCTTATTTCTGACATAAATACAATTGAGCACATCCAGAAATATTTTACAAGAAGAGTTCTCCACTCCTCTGATCACAACAACCTCTTCAACACATTCTTTGGCACAGTCTTTGACTTATACCCGACATTCCCCAATCGTACCAACAATGAGTGCAATGACCTAACACACATAGATTTCACAGAAGATAATGTTGAAAAAGCTCTTCGCAAACTGAAACCATCCCTATCTATTGGACCTGATGGACTATGTGCATACTTCTTAAAAAAGATTTCCACTAATATAGCAGAACCAGAAGCTTTCACGACCAGTTCCCTTCCCAAACTTTGGTCACTTGCCAGGGTCATCCCTATCTTCAGAAAAGGAGACCCCAGCCTAGTTGAAAATTACAGACCTATCTCTCTTTGCTGTGTCACCTGCAAAGTAATGGAATATATCATCAACCAATCCATTACCCTCCATCTAGAAACAAACAACCTACTCTCTAATAAACAATTTGGTTTCAGAAAAAAATTATCATGTAATTTACAACTTCTTCACTGCAAAAACATATGGACTACAAATCTTGATCAGGGCAAAGCAATAGATGCAATCTACATAGACTTCTTAAAGCTTTCGACTCAGTAGTACATGATAAACTTCTCCTAAAACTAAAATCCTATGGCATCTCAGGACCCCTCCACAATTGGATAACAGCTTTTCTATCAAACAGACAACAAGTGGTCAAAATTGGCAATGCTCTATCAAATCCTGTTTTTGTTAAAAGTGGCGTTCCCCAAGGCAGCGTTCTTGGACTAACAGTCTTCATATTATACATTAATGATCTCTGTGACCATATTACAAGTAATTGTGTTCTCTTTGCTGACGATGTCAAACTATTTAACACCACCAACAATACAGCTATCCTCCAAAAAGACCTTGACTTTTTATCTGAATGGTCTAAAACTTGGCAACTCCAAATCTCAATCAGCAAATGCTCAGTCTTACATATTGGAAAAAAGAACCTAAACACTAAGTACAAGCTTGATGGACATTACCTTACTGATGACCCCCACCCTGTTAAAGACCTTGGAGTTTTCATATCAAATGAACTAAATGCCAAAGCCCACTGTAACTACATCGCAAAAAAAACCTTAAAAGTTGTAAACCTAATCTTGCGTAGCTTCTTCTCCAAAAAACACTACACTACTAACCAGAGCATATAAAACATTTGCTAGACTAATTCTTGAATACAGCTCGACTGTTTGGAACCCATACCACATTTCTGACATCAATACAATTGAACGTGTCCAGAAATATTTTACAAGAAGAGTTCTCCACTCCTCTGAATACAACAAAATACCTTATGCCACCAGACTTGAAATCCTGGGTTTAGAAAATTTAGAACTCCGCCACCTTCGACATGACCTGAGTTTAACTCATAGAATCATCTATTACAATGTCCTTCCTGTCGAAGACTACTTCAGCTTCAATTGCAACAATACACGAGCACACAATAGATTTAAGCTTAATGTTAACCGCTCCAATCATGATTGCAGAAAATATGACTTCAGTAACAGAGTTGTTAATGCTTGGAATACACTACCTGATTCTGTGGTCTCTTCCCAAAATCCCCAAAGCTTCAACCAAAAACTATCTACCACTGACCTCACCCCATTCCTAAGAGGTCTGTAAGGGGAGTGCATAAGAGCACAAACATGCCTACCATTCCTGTCCTATTGTTTCCTTTCGCTATATCCAATTAATATAGTTATTACATACTCATACTCATATATATGCTTATATATTGTATAATTATTTCATGCTTATGCTTATATATGCTGTATGACGAAATAAATAAATAAATAAACAAAAAAAATACCTTATGCCACCAGACTTGAAATCCTGGGTTTAGAAAATTTAGAACTGAATTGGTGTCTTCCCAAAATCCCCAAAGCTTTAACCAAAGACTATCTACTATTGACCTCACCCCATTCCTAAGAGGTCTGTAAGGGTCATGCATAAGAGCACCAGCGTGCCTACCGTTCCTGTCCTAGTGTTCCCTTTGATTGTATCAAATTCGTATAGTTATTTCATGCTTATGCTTATATATACTGTTGTGACAAATAAATAAATAAATAATAAAATAAAATAAAAGGTAGATGAAGATCTGATTATGATCATCATACATTATAAATGGCTGATAGATAATTAAAAGGAGGGATGTCATTGACTAGATCCTGTACGTTTACATGTTAAAAATGGCAGATGAATAAAGTATAACGTCTTCTCATAAGCTTCATCTAAGTGCAAACATTTCATAAGTCTCAGCACTGGAACTTTTCAAA
The DNA here is from genome assembly GCF_028640845.1 of Ahaetulla prasina. NCBI lineage: Eukaryota > Metazoa > Chordata > Lepidosauria > Squamata > Colubridae > Ahaetulla > Ahaetulla prasina. The sequence goes on along the minus strand of NC_080543.1, from coordinate 93,602,140 downwards.
GAAGCCTGTATACAATCTTTCAAACATCCCCACTCAAAATTCTATGAACAGGTGAAGCTGCTATAAGTAATGTTGACTACTAACTTAGTTGGCTCCAAAAACAAGTTGGACCAATTCATAAAAGGCATGGGAATCAATGGCTATTAGCCTTGTTGGCAGTATGGCTGCCTTTGAAAGTCATCTGCTGGGAGATTATGACATCCTTAAATTGGTCAACCACTGACAGAAAAGATTGTGGGACTAAATGGGGGCTAGTCCAGAGGGCTCTGTTTACAACATTCTTGTCCTGGGATACGGAAGTCACACAGTCAAATCAGAGTCAAAAAATGTTCATGACCCTCAGTCTTAGCTTGAAACTATATATAAATATATTTCACACAAAAATCTGGTTCCAATGAGTCATATATTCAGTCAAGTGAACAGAATATACATTTAATAATACCTGAATAATTCAGAATGAGAAGATTCTTGCTATCACTCTCTTTTCATCCTATGAGGCAAGTCTATCCTAGAATTTTGAATTAAAAACTTCATTTACAGTAAGATTAAGTCCTTAATCATCTCCGAACGTAATTGTTTGCTTGCAAATGTTTCATTACCCAACTAGGTAGCATTATCACGCCTCAGTTCAACCCTGAGCTATATATTTATTTATTTATTATTTATTTATTTAATCGCATTTTTATACCGCCCTATCTCCCGAGGGACTCAGGGCGGTTTACAGCCTAATAAAAACATACATACAAATACAAAATAAAACACCAATTAAAAAACTTATTAAATAAGGCCGAATATTAAAAAATTGCGATAAAATAATAAAACCCCATTAAAACCAAATTTAAAATTTAAAATTCTAGTCCAGTCCTGCGCAAATAAATAGATGTGTCTTAAGCTCGCGGTGAAAGGTTTGAAGGTCAGGAAGTTGGCGAAGTCCTGAGGGAAGTTCGTTCCAGAGGGTGGGAGCTCTCACAGAAAAGGCCCTTCCCCTGGGTCGGTGGGAGGCAATCGGTGGCAGCAGACGGTCCCGTAGGTAACCCGGCCCTATGCCATGGAGCGCTTTGAAGATAGTTACCAAAACCTTGAAGCGCACCCGAAAGGCCACAGGTAGCCAGTGCAGTCTGCGCAGGAGAGGTGTCACATGGGAGCCACAAGGGGCTCCCTCTATCACCTGTGCAGCCACATTCTGGACCAACTGGAGCCTCCGGGTGCTCTTCAAGGGAAGCCCCATGTAGAGAGCATTGCAGTAATCCAGACGAGATGTCACGAGAGCATGAATGACCGTGCATAGGGCATCCCGGTCTAGAAAGGGGCGCAACTGGCGAACCAGGCGAACCTGGTAAAAAGCTCTCCTGGAGACGGCCGTCAAATGGTCTTCAAAAGACAGCCGTCTATCCAGGAGAACGCCCAAGTTGCGCACCCTCTCCATTGGGGCCAATGACTCGCCCCCAACAGTCAGCCGCGGCTGCAGCTGACTGTACCGGGGTGCCGGCATCCACAGCCACTCTGTCTTGGAGGGATTGAGCTTGAGCCTGTTTCTCCCCATCCAGACCCGTACGGCCTCTAGACACCAGGACAGCACTTCGATAGCTTCGTTGGGGTGGCCCGGTGTGGAAAAGTACAGCTGAGTATCATCAGCGTACAGTTGGTACCTCACACCGAAACCACTGATGATCTCACCCAGCGGCTTCATATAGATGTTGAACAGGAGGGGCAAGAGAATTGAGCCCTGCGGCACCCCACAAGTGAGGCGCCTCGGGATCGATCTCTGCCCTCCCGTCAACACCGTCTGCGACCGATCGGAGAGATAGGAGGAGAACCACCGATAAACGGTGCCTCCCACCCCCAATCCCTCCAACCGGTGCAGCAAGATACCATGGTCGATGGTATCAAAAGCCGCTGAGAGGTCTAATAGGACCAAGGCAGAGGAATAACCCCTATCCCTGGCCCTCCAGAGATCATCAACCTACGTGACCAAAGCTGTCTCAGTGCTGTATCCGGGCCGAAAGCCGGACTGGAACGGGTCTAGATAGACAGTTTCATCCAGGTACCAGGGTAATTGACATGCCACCACACTCTCTACAACCTTCGCCACAAAGCGAAGGTTGGAGACCGGACGATAATTACTTAATACAGCTGGGTCCAGGGAAGGCTTCTTGAGGAGAGGTCTCACCACCGCCTCTTTCAAGGCGGCCGGAAAGATCCCCTCCAACAAAGAAGCATTCGTAATCCCCTGGAGCCAGCCTCGTGTCACCTCCTGCGTGGCCAGTACCAACCAGGAGGGGCACGGGTCCAGTAAACATGTGGTGGCATTCAACCTCCCCAGTAACCTGTCCATGTCCTCAGGAGCCACAGGGTCGAACTCATCCCAAACAGTCTCAACAAGACAGCTCTCCGACATCTCACCTGGATCCACCCAATTTTGATCCAGACCATCCCGAAGCTTTTCTATTAAAACAGTAAGACCCAAAACAGCTGAACTGAGGCCTGTATAAATGAGAAATGAGACCGCTTAAATGACTTAACTCAGGAAATAATAAAATCCAGAAGACATTTTAGCATTTATTACTACCATTCCAATTTATATTGTTCCCAATACAAGCTATTCATTCACAATATGTAACCCAGCTACAAAAAATTATAGAGATTAGTAGATTTGACGTTATATTAGGACATGCTACTCTATAAATCACCCTTAATCAAAAGATAGTGATGCAAAATTTTATTCCTATTTAAATTTCAAGTTTCACAAATCAGATTCCCTGAAGCAAATACATTGCTTTACTGCTCGGACTCTTAATATTTTTATCAGAAAATTACATGCAATTCTAATTCTGAAACTATCTTAGACAGTTCTGCTTGATCAAATCTATTTCTTGAAGTATTGTGAAAAATTAAACTATATTTTATTTATAACTTCCCTGCCTTGGCTTGATTTAAGAGGAACCATAATCTCTCCAGTTTTTTGAAAAAATTAAAACAAACATACAAGTCATTAAACAGTGTTTCATGGCAACAAAATATACCATAGAATTAAAAGTTATTTCTTTAAGTGGTCTGCACTTTGTAAGTCATTTACCAACTAATATTAAACATTCCTTTACAAATTTCTATGCTTTTTGAGAGAATTTTTCTTACTTGCTTTATTCCAATTTATTTCAGGCAGCATACCCAGTTCAGGTAATCCCATAGACAAAATTTAGCAAGTCTGCAAAGCCTTTGGTCAAATTTCTCTTAGGTAGAAATTAATGATCTGTATCCAAAATCTGCTTACTTACTTTGGGTTAGTATTTGATGTGTCTCTTGCCAACTGCAGACAATAACTTTTGTCCACAGTCTTTCCTCTTTCTCCATTTTCTTCATGAAAATAATATTGATGACCTTTTTTCTGACCACAAGCAAATGCAGAATATTTTTTGATATAGCAGGCACTCCAATTTAACTCTTGGCATTTCAAAGATAGGTTTTCTTCATTTTACATATGATTATCTATCATAACTATGCAAACCTACATTGCAAAGTGACCTATAGAGACCTTTCCAGTTTCCCTAAGTCGCTCAGTGCCTTTAGTATTCTTCGGTATCCTAGGCTCTTGCACATAGTTAGGTTTTTAGAACCTTGTGAAAGGCTAACAAAGTCTTGATTGCAGAAAATATGACTTCAGCAACAGAGTGGTCAATGCCTGGAATGCACTACCTGACTCTGTAGTTTCTTCCCCAAACCCCCAAAACTTTAAGCTTAAACTGTCTACTGTTGACCTCACCCAGTGATGGGATTCAAGTAATTTAGCAACTGGTTCTCTGCCCTAATGATTTCTTCCAACAACCAGTTTGCCAAACTGCTCAGAAAGTTAACAACCAGTTCTCCCAAAGTGGTGCGAACTGGCTGAATCCCACCACTGACTTCACCCCATTCCTAAGAGGTCTGTAAGGGGCGTGCATAACTGCATCCTCGTGCCTACCATCCCTGTCCTAATATTCCTTTTTTACTTACTCTTTCCATGTATCCAAATTATGTTTATACTTTTACCTGTTAACTTATATATGATTGACAAATAAATAAATAAATATAAATAAATAAATAAATAAAGTCAGAGCCATCCTGAGCTCCAAAGGAAGAATATTCCAGAAGGCTGGAGCTACAGCCAAGAAGGTGTGCCTCCTGGTCCCCTCCAGCCAACTTTCCTTGGCTGAGCTGGCCCACAGCATCCCCATTTTATTGCAACAAACATAGATGAAAAACTAATAAATGCACAATGCCACCTAGATGTGCATTGACAAGTATAAAGCCCACAATGAGTTTTTTAGAATATGTGATCCAAATTCAGCTATTTCTGGGGCTCAGATATGAAGAGAATAAACCAAGAATAAATGTCAAGTTTGCGATGGTCAAAATGTGATGAAGTACTGTATGCAAAGAACTGTGCATCCATGCAGATGTAAAAAGGAAAAGAATTTAAATCGTATGTGTCTACTGCTATACACAAGAATCATCTAAAAATAACTTTTGCTTCTACTGTAGCAGTTCCAATCTTTTAAAGTTTATTTCTATGTTTTCTTGTGATAGGAAGAGATGAACACTCAGAGAAGCATGGCAATATAAACAACACAACATTTGGAGCTATGATAAGTTCTGCAGAGAAACAATTTGGCTAAAAGTTATTAATGTAGCTCAGCTGGTTAGAGAAGTTGAGTGTGGCATACTCAAAATTCCAGAAGAAAATTAGGCTTGAAGAGCCAATACACCTGCAAGATTTACTCAACTGTGTTTGGGGGCTACATTCCGAGTTTATTTTTTCATGCTGTTAACCCACCTATAAAAAAACACCTTATTTGTATGTCTACCTGAATAGTTAAATTTATCTTGATTAACTTAGTTGGATGTGCATATGGAGTTCTTCCTTATATGTAAGCACTGTGTAAAAATCATTACTGCATCCTAAAATTATTGCTAGTTATTCTGCTGTTACTTGTACTCAGAAGTTTGCCTTTCCTAGGAGTTTTGATTAAACTGAGGACAAATGACACCTAGAATTGCACCTGTTTTACTATAAGCACATCTGAATTAAAAGAAACAATTTCAGCACTCCAATTCTGCTAACTTTGTGAGTTTATAGAGATTTAGAGTGTCTTTCAAATTAACATAGTAACTTCTTTCTTCATTCGTTTCATAGAAGTGCCTTTACCCTGAATGTTGTAATCCTATCAGTTCAGGAGTTTAATCCATTTAGCAGGAAAACAAGTCAGAAAAGTACAATTTACCGTATATAACTTACATGCACTGTGAAAACTCACATTGTATTTATCTGTTTGTCTGTTTGTACCCTCAGGTTAGCCCAAACAGTGCATTATACCACAGCAATTTTTGAATTGAGGTACTTCAATTCTGCTAATTTATAAAATGCGTTAAAAAAATCCAGGCTGTAGTACTCTCTGTCCAGTATTGGGGTAAGAAAATATGGTCAGCTTAAAATTTAATGTTCATTCTGTTCACATTAGACTGTGCTACTTTCCTCTCAAAGAATGACAGAAGGAGTCAAAGGGTTGTCTACTTACTATCTAAAGAGTTTTACAAAGTGCAGCTGTGCTTATTCTTTACAATGATCAAAACATTGTGGCATGACTTGTACTAATTTCATCCCATAGGAGAGCATAGGGCAGACAATGTATTTTTCCATGTAGTTACCCTACTCTATCCATCAGCAGAAGAATTTTCTAGGCTGGATGATATAACAGCTGGATGAAAGTATTCACTCTTTCTCTTTCTAAGGATCTTAAACCTAGCTAAATTCTATATCTTATTTGCCTCTCCGCAAGCCTCACCGAATTTACTTTTGATTACACAGATAAAACACTGAAATGGGAAACACGGCACCCAGGAGAAATGCAGATGAAGATTTGCTTAATTCACTGAACTCAAAGTAAAAAAGCTTGCTATTTGGGACACAGCTGAAAGACAAATCTTTGCACTGATCTTGGATTTACCAGATTTTCCCTTGCATAAGCTTACTTTCTGTAATATGAATAGTCAGTTTTCACTTCTGTCAAGGAGTAAAGTCTTGTCCTTAAAATTTTCATTTTTAATGTGGGCCATGTGCTCACAGTCAAAAATGAAAATAAAGGTTATCTTGTCTTATCGTAATCTTAAGGATCCCAATGCGTTGTATATGAGGATTTCCTCTTTAGTCCTGAGAGTAGATAATATAATTACAAGGATTTGGAGAATTATTTCCTAAAGTTCCTTTTCCTTCTTTTAATTAACACAATTTTGAAATGAAGGGATAGATCACTTTGCTTCAGGCTGAGAGCTACACATTTTTGGGGTAGCATTCTGGGACCTGTGCTCAAAAACATAGAAGGTCAAAGGAAAAAGTGGTTGGGGTGAGAGCAACAATGAAATTAATTTTATTACCTTAATTAAATATAATTAAGATATTTATTTCCCATACATTTCATATATTCCCCCTTTGTCACATTCAGTCACATTTGATGATAACTTTTGCAGGGGGTCCACTGGCTGCATCAGAAATATACTGAGGCCACATGAAAGGTTACATATCTTGACTATTACAGAATCTCAAACCAAATCAGAACTAATCCTAAAAAATTAACATGGATAGTCTCCGATTTAATTTGCACCCAGCACACAGTCAAGGCACTCAATCCCTATATCCTGATTAGATCAAGCACACAAGCCACTCAGAATAGCTAGCAAAATTATAACTCTATTAAACTCAAAATATTTAACAGACAAAATGAACGAGAAAGCACAAAGAACAGGCAAACATGTACATCAACGGTTTTTCAACGAATTCATCCAGTCTGTTAGGGAAACAGAAATGGGGGGTTGCACGGGGAGTTCAGGCATTGGAACGAAGTCCATGCCGGTGGTTATCTGAAAAGGAGTTAACCCCGTGCTGCTGTGTACAGCATTATTATATGCGACCTCTGCAAATGCCAACAAATCCGACCAGTTTCTCAAAAGACATCATACTATTGCTGGAGATTCCCAAAGGGTCTGGCTCTTGGTTATGTCAGCCTTAACCTTTTTATGTATGTAACAGAGGAAAAATAGTACATAAAATGATCCTTCCTCTATGCTACACCATATAGTAAACAAATAAGATGAGGATGATAGATTTTGTCAGGCCTGGAAACCATACTAGACTTTAGGTTTCCAGACGCTGCCACATTTTTCCCCTGAGGGGAAGAAGGGGGGCTGAGGGGTATGGTAACATTCTTCAGGCGGTCAAGGTCGGATTGTGTTCACATCTGCAGGAAGAGTGGCGAGAAGATATTCGAATGAACTGGGAGAACGTGGGACCATGTGACCATCAAAGGGGTCAGGGGGGTGGGACTCTTGGGGTTTGTATAACTGGGAAAAGAATCTGGAAGTTCAGTTTTGGAATTTCACTCATCGTGTGCCAGTTTCCTCATGCTAGTAAAGAACTCTTAAAGACAATGGCTTCTGAGTTTTCTTTATGCAGAAGAGGTTTTTCTGGAACCTTGACATTATTCCAAAACTGAACTTCCGGATTCTTTTATATATAGTTATACCACCCCCCTGACCCCTTTGATGGTCACATGGTCCCACGTTCTCCCAGTTCATTCGAATATCTTCTCGCCACTCTTCCTGCAGATGTGAACACCATCCGACCTTGACCGCCTGAAGAATGTTACCATACCCCTCAGCCCCCCTTCTTCCCCTCAGGGGAAAAATGTGGCAGCGTCTGGAAACCTAAAGTCTAGTATGGTTTCCAGGCCTGATAGATTTTATCTCTCGGGTTTTTTAAAGAAGCAGTTCTTTACACTCTTTTATTCACAGCATATTTACACCAAGAGTTCCTAACTCATATGCATTGACCCTGAAATACCGGTATTTAGTCCATACTTGAAAATTCCAGCTGCAGAATAAATATCAGAACACAGAAATTGTGCAGTACTGCCTTTACAAGACTAACTTCACATCATAATTGTAAATTAATCATTCTGCATGAGAAGAGTAATCCATATTTCACTTGACTGAAAACCAACTCAAGAAAGTAAAAATGAAATGTTCCTTCTTTGCTGTGCCAGTTTCCTTATGCTAGTAAAGAACTTTGAAAGACAATGGTTTCAGAGTTTTTTCATGCAGAAGAGGCTTCTCTGGAACCCTGACAACAGTCTTTAAAATATCTTCATCTTACCTCCATTAAAACAAATAATGCTGCAAAGAAAAGGAGGGTCGCCCATTCCACTCTGTTCAGAATCATTTCAAAATCATGAAAGTTGGCTAGCACAAGAAGCCACACTGCTCCCAACATAGCAATCCATCCTACATAAAAAGAGAAGAAAGTTAGCATGAATATAACATTTTAACCAGCTATGCGGAAATCTACAGTACACATACCCTTTGGGTACAGGAATATTAAAAACATATTTATACTGTAGAATAGCACATAATCATGGTTAAGCTTGCAACTTATTTTCCCCCAGGGTATAGCTTATGTGCCTTTAATATCTCAACTAATTTAATAGATGGATCTTCTCTAATATCATTATTTCCATATTCTACTTTCTTTCATGCCCTATGAAAGATAATATCCAGGATTTAACTTTTAAAAAAAAGAAATCTGGAATTAAACTACGTAGTTGTAAATTTGCAACGTAACCCAACGCCTTGTTTCTTCCTGATGTGAATCCAACACTGAGAATTCAAAACAAAGCCATACTAAAAAAATCAAGCTTGACTATGACTATTAATCTGGTATTCTATTTTTTTAAAAAAATATGTCTTGACCCAGAAATATTTAGTCCATGCTGATAATTCCAGCTGTGCAAAATAAATATCAGAACACAGAAGTTGTGCAATAATATAGTTGCCTTTACTACAAGACTAACTTTAAATTGTAATTTAATTATCCTGTGTGAGAAGAGCAATCTATATTTCACTCCCATTTTTACTATATGAATTTAAGAAAAAATGTAAAATTTAATGCTGAAATTAAGTTTTTCTAGATTTCTTTCAAAGGGGGAAAGGTATCATGTTTCCAAATGGATTCCATCCTGAGCTGAATAACAGAATAACATAATATCTCTCCACAGTATTGGCAGGGTTTGTTTCTGTGGACCATACCAGAGCTGGGTTCTACTTACCTTTACTACCAGTTTGCAACGGGAGCACATGCGCACGTCTGTGCATGCGCTGATCATCAGTTATGATGTCCAGCTGAGTGGGCGGAGCCTTCTGCCATTTTTACTACCGGTTCTAAAGAACTGGACAGAACCTGGATCAACCCACCACTGGACCATACTCATTTCTGTGTTCTTCACTTACCATTCTGAGTTAGAAAAAGAGGAATTTTACAACCAGAAGTTTATACCTTGGGAATCTGTATATACTGAACTTATTCAAAGGACACATATTGAGTGTTATAAAAGTGGTTCCTATGTTTTTTATTTTTGTTTTTGTTAAGGCATTGTAGATTCTTTATTTATCCAGTGGGGATATATTAATGGGATATTTCTTCAAATATGTGAATGGCTATTAAAAGCTGAATTTCTCAAAGAAAATATTCATACAGTATACTACAAAAGAATAAAATTCAGATGCAAAGAAACAAAAGAATATAACAACAGCTGCAGTCTTTCAAGATAACCTTTAAGTCTCCTTAGTGTATTCATTCCTCTTTGAATGTAACCAAGACTGAGTTTAAAAACCCAACAAAAACTGAAATAGTTATCTATAATATGAAATATTTTAAAATTAAAATATTCAATACATGCCATGCTCATAGTAATCTATTAAAATCAGTGATACTTTCCACAAAGTTATAATGTACTTGGCATACAACAAATAAAAATAAAAATAACATGGTTACTAGCAGGGACAATTTGGATATTTTCAACGGGAATCCAGTGCAATGGGACAGTAATGTCCCAATAATTGGCATAAAAATTAAGAAATATGCCCAGAATCCAAAGAAAAATCTAAAATAGGCATTTTTTTCAGATGTACTGGACTTCAACTTCATCATTCAACAATGACATGGCTGGCTGGAAGATTATGTGCGTTGAAGTTCAACTCATTTGCAAAATAGCAAGTTGTGGAAGGTTATCCTAGAAGGAGGTGCAGTCCATATATTGTAGTGACTGAAATGTTAATGGATGAGAATTTTGAGGAAACTGCTAAAGGGGATAATCCAGAAACTTGGAATAATCACCACCACCTATAGATAAATCCAACTCTTTTGGTCAATAACATCTACTGTACCTACTGACCCAAAGTCTGGCAGTATTTTCTCTAAGGACAAATTGCCTTGGAGACATTATTTATCTTTATCACATCAGCTAAGATAAATCCCAACTACACAGGAATATCTCATTCTTGTTGGATAAGACAGTTACACACACATGCATGCACACCTAAAGACAACCCAACCTAAAGGATCTGTTTTATACATAGTTGGATTAAACTTTTTTTCACAGGAGGGACACAACGATAATTATAGTGATCATCAGTCCTTCATTTTTAAGTCTACCTGTGAAGACTATTGCTGCATTTTGAAGGAACAGAATCAGAGTCAGTGTCTGTAAAAGAAAAAGTTTTCCAAAATATAATAGACAAAGTCCAGGTAGATATTCCAGCCAGTGGTGAAATCTGAACCGATTTACTACCAGTTTGCTGGCTTTGCGCTGTGCGCGCATGCACAGTGTGCATCATGCACCAAATGCAAGATTTGTGCGAGTGCTCAGGAGGCATGGAGTAAGGAGGCATGAAGTAAGGAGGCATGGGGTACGGAGGCATGGGGTAAGTAGAACAGCGCATGGGGGGGTGATCAGCTGTGGTGCGTGATTTTTTTTTTACTTTTAAAAGCATTTTTTTTACAACCTATTCAGCCACATGACCCTGGGACAGTGCAACCATCATAAATATGAAACAGCTGCCAAGCAACTGAATTTGGATCACGTGACCATGGGGATGCTGCAAGTGTGAAAAATGGTCATAAGTCACTTTTTTCAGTGCTGTTGTAACTTGCTAACAGTCACTAAATGAGCTGTTGTTACTGAATGATTGGTGTGATTAAAAAAAACATCCTATTTAGTAAAAGAAAGTGGATCAGTTTTTACATGAGGTATAGAACAAAATGCAATAATACTTAACTTTGTTTTCCTGTGACTGCCAATTTTGCTACATTATCCTTACAGTAATTAGGACTTTCACTGTAAAATATAATTGCTTCTGCTTGCAGGCACAGTTAAAAGAAACATTATGGTGTCAACAGGTTGTAAGGTTATACTGCTACACAACATGTTTACCCATGAGATCATTGCAACACAAGGTTTTCCTGTGCAGACTTTGCACTCTGAAATCTTCTAAAATATTATTTTTCCCTATACGGGGAAGAGACTAAAGAAGCTTTAGAACGGCAAAATACAGGAAACACATTCTTATACTAAACTAAAGGGCAGAATTCAAATCTCAGCAGTCTAATTCAAGCAAGATTTTCAAGAATAACAAATTACAAATAATATATAGATTTGCTCCCCAATTAAATATCTATCCCCTTCCAACTCCCACCCACCTCTTTGAATCTCCTGAACTGAAATCCTCCCAGACCCCAAATTTTCTTTTGCCTACTCATCCAGCCTTATTAATGAAAAAATAGAAAACAAGGACAGTAAGAGTTAGCACCTGAAGCTACTGATTGCCCAGATCTTTACTTGTTTATTTATCATTATTAAGTATAATAGGATTTAATCAGATTAAATAAGGATGCACAGAATCTCTGCTGCACATTGGGGAATAAACAGCTTACTTGGAAACTAACATCCTGATCAAACTTACATGCAAAATAATGCCACCAACTGAGAGAACCAGTATGGTTAAGGTGCTGGACTAACAGCAGGACCCAAATTCCAGTTATCCTTTGGGCATGTAAGCCAGCTGGGTGACTTTCTCTCAGTCCTAGCCTAGGAAATTGAAAAACAAGCACTGGTATATCACTTCTGCAATATTGCTGAGGAAACCATGGGGACCTGACCATGAAGTTACCAGGAGTTAAGACTACCGGTAATTCAAAAAAAAAAAAAAAGCCATTGAGCATAACTCAATGACTTCATAGTAAAGGAATGGAAATCTATTGCAAAAATTGAAATAAATAAATAAAGCAAAGAAAATTTGGAAATTAACGTAACCTGAGCTTGACTTGGTTCATTATCTGAGTTATTGTTAGCATAGTTGCCATGAATTTAAAAGGGTTCAGAATAAATATAATTAACTTCTTCTTGAAATATTTTGAGTAGACATATTCTTGGGGTTTCAGATTAATAACTTCCATTTGTTTGTGATGGGCAAGGAGGATAACAGACAGAAGCCTGACAATTTCTTCATACAACTCATATGTTTATTGGACATTGTGACATAATCACATAATTTTTGCTAGGATGTCATGGCACAGAAGTAGCCTTTCTGATATCAGTGTGGTTGGTAACAAAAGGCCAATTATTGAGGAAGTTCTACAACAATTCTGTACTTTTTTCTTGCTAAGGCATATTGCTCTTTGCAAACCACTCTTATTCTGTCTGCAATGAATAGGGGGAAAAATGGCATGCAGAGGTGTGGCTGTGCATGTATAGCTCACAGCAAAGATATTTAGCTGTACATCAGTATATTTTTAAATATATATCCCAATTTTACCTTACAAATAATGCAGAGTAGGTAACAAGATAAAATACAGACCCTAACAATGAAGTCATTTTAATAAGGACAAGCTAATCCAGCTCTCACTATTCCTCATTTTGAAATTTCACAAGTAATTTCTAGTTGAGCACATGAGACACCCAAGAGTAATGTAAACATTTTATCATTGCTAGACAGGGCTTCAGGAAAAGGTCACACATGGCTACTTTGCAATCAGTCTATTATGTTCATTCATTTAACTGTGGGAAATTACTGCAGAATCTAACTAACTTGCATGGCTGTCCAAGCAGCAACAAAACGGAAAAATAAAAAGCACTTACATGTGCAAATCCTGCCATTTTGTAGTTGTTTGCTTATTAAGATACAATATCCCTTGTGCTCTGCATAATGCACTCAGTGTCATTCATTTAAGGCAGGGAGCATGCCAAAGGGGCTCTACTGTTGCTCTTTCCAATTAGAATTCTTAATTTCTCCAGTTTTTAAAAAAGTTCTTAGGTAACTCAATCAATAAATATGCCAACCGCTTTCTGAAGAAATAACAATAAAGCCAGAATCTACTAATCTGAATAATTCAACCTAATGTTACTGAATGTCCTGGCAATAATATCCTTTTATAAAGAAATTAAATGGTAGACTGAATAAAAAGTGTTCGGGGATAAATTTAAAGCATAGACTACAGGAGTTGATTTCTTCAACTGGTTTCATAGCTTCTTTACCATAATACTTTTTCATTGAAAATATGCATTTCGTACAGAGCATAAACATTCATGGGAGACGTGATGAAACATCCTAGCCTTATGACACAAACCAGTGTCACCTTTAAAATTTCACCATAAATGACAGGGTTTATTTTATTTTACCACAACACATATTTCATCCTTCTTTCCTTGCTGAGATTTATACCAGATGCCTATGATGTAGACTTTTTCCTAACACACTTTTTTTTAATTGGCGAAGGGCTTAGCAAAATTTGAAGATCTGCAGTTTTCAAAAGTAATTAAGTTTTGACCATGTATTGATTTGAAAACATGCAGTTAGATAAGATGGTTCTCTGTCCTCTGTCCTCACTCTTATTTATTCTGTCATTGGAAGTATTATTGATACTTATTAGGCAAAAATAGGAAATAAAAGGACCAAGAATTAAAAAGGAAGAATACAAAGTACAAGCCTTCACTGATGATTTGGTTTTTATAATAGAAGATCCATTAGAGACAGGGAATATACTAATATAGGCAATAGAAGAATTCAGCAAAGTAGCAGGGCTTAAAATAAATAAAGACAAGATAAAGATACTAACAAAGAACTGTAATACTAGCCAGAAATAGGAATTGGAGGAGAAATTGGGGATTCAAATGCCTAAAAAGGTGAAATATCTTGGAATTTGGTTAACGGCAAAATGCTCATCTATAAAAAAGGACAATTATAATAAATTATTACAACAAATAAAAAAATGGACAATTGGGCTAAATTACAATTATCATAATTGGAAGAATTCCTACAATCAAAATGAATATTTTACCTAAAATTTTGTTTTTTTCAATCAGTACTGATAAAATTAGGGAAAAAATTCTTTGAGGAATTAAATAAAATGATATTAAAATTTATTTGGTTAGTGTAGAAATCCCGAATAAAATTAAAGCTCTTGCAAGATAGTAGAAATAAGGGAGGTTTTGGACTCCCAGATTGGGAACTTTATTATCATGTGGCAGCCGTGACCTGGTTTAAAGATTGGATAAATCTAAATGATAAAAGAATACTAACAATAGAGGGTCATGACTTTCAACTTGGCTGGCACGCATTCATTTGGGAAGGGAAAAATAAATCGCATTCATACTTTCAGAGATATCAAATAAGGGACACCCCGCTATATGTTTGGGAGAAAATCAAGAAAAAATCATTATATGAAAATTCCAAATTGGCTTTCAGCTATGAAGGCAATGATATATCCTAACATATTAGATCTAAATAAGATAGTTAGATATAAAGAATTATTGAACAAGCAAGGGGAATTAAAATCAAAGCAGGAGTTAAAGGATCAAGGAATAGAGATAGACTGGTGGCCATACCTCCAAATTAGGACACGATATAAAAAAGACTTGGAACAATATGGCTTCTACAGGGAACAACAAGAATTGGATAAAATATTGCAGGGGACAAGGTAAAAAATGATTACCAAAGCATATAACTACTTTTTAAGATTTAAAATGGAAGAAGAAGTAGTTAAAGAGACTATGATAATTTGGGCTCAAAATTTTGGATACAGTATTGAATTGGAACATTGGGAAAAATTATGGAAGAAAAAATATAAATTAACATTATCAGCAGCCTATAAAGAAAACCAATACAAAATGTTTTTTCGTTGGCATTTACCCCCAGCAAGATTGGCCAAAATGTTTCCGAATAGATCGCCCGACGCTTGGAGATATAACCATAAACAAGGAACTTTTTATCACATGTCGTGGACCTGTCCCAAAGCCAGGAGATAACTGGCTCAAAGTAAAGAAATGGCTGGAAGAAATTACAAAACAAAAAATTGAATTGAAACCTGAATTATTTCTAATGGGTATATTTAGAAGAAATGTATGTAAAAAAATTCCATATATAATACTTCATATTATTACCACAGCTAGAATTGTTCTTGCTCAAAACTGAAAGAAAACAACACTCCCTCTGACGTAATGATAATAAGAAAGGTACTCGAGTCTGCAGAGATGAATAAATTAACTATGGAATTAAAGGATCAAGAAGAAACGGAATATTATAAAACCTGGAATATATGGTATAATTGGTTGGAAAAAAGACGTGGAGCTGCTATATAAGGAATATGTAATATATGTACATTAAAATGAGAAAATATTTATATACTTATAATTATTGGTATAATTTAAAAGTAGATAACCATAATATATAGAATAGTAATCCATATAATTAGAATGTATGTTAATATAAGTGATATCGATACTGAAACGCTGTAATGAGTGAACATTTTTAAAGTTGAAACATGTTTAATAAAAAATTATTTAAAAAAAAAAAGATAAGATGGTTCTCAAATCTAAAATAAATTCTTTTTTTTCTCCCATTTCTGTGCTAAAGTTCTATTTCATCTTTAAAATATGCATCAGGAAAAGACAATTAATATTTTCATCACACTGCCCTTTCTGATCTCACTATAAATAGAAAAAGACTATTCTGGCACTACATGCATAAAGAAACTCATTTCCAACATGCAAATACTGTGTTTCAGCCCACAGATATAATTCCCCCAATTTCTCCTAAATATCCTTTGCTTTTACAGGTTTGTGAGAAATCCCTGTTCTTCTCAAAAAAAATACTAGCTAAAATAGTTCTCTGGGGGAAGAGAATGACTTTTAAATCAAATTAAAACTAGGATGTTCATAAGAGAAGTCAGATGGTAACCATCTGCAGAGATGTAGGCCTTAATTTTTATTTTATTTTAATTTATTTATTTTGTCACACAGTATATATAAGCATAAGCATGAAATAATTATACAATATATAAGCATATATATAAGCATAAGTATGTAATAACTATATTAATTGGATATAATGAAAGGAAACAATAGGACAGGAACGGTAGACACGCTTGTGCTCTTATGCACGCCCCTTACAGACCTCTTAGAAATGGGGAGAGGTCAATAGTAGACAGTTTTTGGTTAAAGCTTTGGGGATTTTGGGAAGAGACCACAGAGTCAGGTAGTTTATTCCAGGCATTAACAACTCTGTTACTGAAGTCATATTTTCTGCAATCAAGGTTGGAGCGGTTAACATTAAGCCTAAATCTATTGTGTGCTCATATATTGTTGCAATTGAAGCTGAAGTAGTCTTCAACAGGAAGGACATCGTAATAGATGATTCTATGAGTTAAACTCAGGTCATGTCGAAGGCGGTGGAGTTCTAAGTTTTCTAAACCCAGGATTTCAAGTCTGGTGGCATAAGCCTTTTTTGCGATGTAGTTGCAGTGGGCTTTGGCACTTAGATCATTTGATATGAAAATTCCAAGGTGTTTAACAGGGTGGGGGTCATCTGTAAGGTAATGTCCATCGAGCTTGTACTTAGTGTTTACATTCTTTTTTCCATTGTGTAAGATTGAGCATTTGCTGGTTGAGATTTGGAGTTGCCAAGTTTTAGACCATTCTGACACAAAGTCAAGGTCTTTTTGATGTTAAAAAAACTGGAAGCTGTGTAGAATTTTAAAGTATATTTAGTTTAAAACCTAAGACATAGTGATAATCTAGTACCTTTCCACAGATAGAAGTAATTCTCTTCCAAAGACTGAATTTAGTGATAGCCATGCAAATCTCTTAGTATAAATTTATTGAAAATTAGTTAAGTAAAGTATTTCAATCTTGCTTTTCTGATAAAAAGTATTCAAAGCTGCTAACAAAAATAATTAAAAATAAAACAACTTAAAATCTTCTCCCAGATTCAAATGTACAGAATACAGTACTCTATACTTAAAATATTTTTGCTAGCCCTGATAAACCATGCTTTAGAATTGAAACATTTAACATATCCTATTGATAAGCAGATATTAAAACAGTTGCATTTTATTAAAAAAAATAAAGGGAATACTTCTTCTGTAGCACTAAATATTACAGGTGCTACTAAATGTATGTTTCAAGGCTGGGCAAACCATATAAAAAGAAGCACACTTCCATGTTCCTAGGTCCTGAGCTTGGATTCCCCTCTGTAATTTTCAGCTTCTAAAAGCAGTCTCTAACTACAACTGAAATTGCAGTAAAGCAAAAACTCATTTTCGCTAATTATGAGGTAGGATGTCCACTATTCATAGAATCTGGCATTGAGTAGGTGACTCTGCACTGCAATCTGCATTATTTGCCTAATGACATCATTGTGCAAATGATGCAAAACACCCAATTTCTGTCAATTTGTATTATTTGTATATTGGAATTTGCATCCCTTGTTTAATTATGTAATTAAGCAAATCAAGTGAATTGATGACGAAAACTGATAGATTCCATGACACACCCATTATATCTAGGTCTATTAACTTGAGATTTCACGGCATAGAGAAAGGCCTCTAAGCCTTTTAGCTATAATTAGGATGGACAATAAGGTTTCTACTAAGCCCCATTTCTTAAAATCCATACAAATCCAGACCAAGAACTTTAGAAAAAGAATCTTATTTTCCAAAGTTATAGCAGTTGTAGCACTAGTAGCACAATATACAAACTATATTTCAATTATCATTTATATGATTAATTGTCAAGAACCCAGCAACAGGAAAAAACAGAGAGAAAATAGTTAAATCTTTTATAGTGCAATATAAATGAGTTTGATTCTGTGGCTCCTGAGGACATGGACAGGATACTGGGGGGACTGAATGCAACCACATGTTTACTGGACCCATGTCCGTCCTGGCTGGTACTGGCCACCCGGGAGGTTACATGAGACTGGCTCCAGGGAATTGTTAATGCTTCTTTGATGGAGGGTATCTTCCCTACCGCCTTGAAAGAGGTGGTGGTGAGGCCCCTCCTCAAGAAGCCTTCCCTGGATCCAGCTGTTTTGGCAAATTATCGTCCTGTCTCCAACCTTCGTTTTGTGGCGAAGGTTGTTGAGAGTGTGGTTGCACGACAGTTACCCCAGTACCTGGATGAAACTGTCTATCTAGATCCGTTCCAGTCTGGTTTCTGGCCTGGTTACAGCACGGAAATGGCCTTGGTCGCGTTGGTTGATGATCTCTGGAGGGCTCGGGACAGAGATTGTTCCTCTGTCCTGGTCCTACTAGATCTCTCAGCGGCTTTTGATACCATCGACCATGGTATCCTGCTGCGCCGGCTTGGAGGACTTGGAGTGGGGGGCACTGTTCATCAGTGGTTCTCCTCCTACCTCTCCGACCGGTCGCAGACGGTGTTGACAGGAGGGCAGAGATCGGCCCCGAGGCACCTCTTATGTGGGGTGCTGCAAGGGTCAGTTCTCTCTCCTCTTCTGTTCAACATCTATATGAAGCCGCTGGGTGAGATCATTCGTGGTTTTGGGGTGAGTTGTCATCTATACACTGATGATACACAGCTGTATATTTCCACCCCTAACCACCCCAACGAGGCTGTTGAAGTGATGTCCCAGTGTCTGGAGGCCGTACGGGTCTGGATGGGGAGAAACAGACTCAAGCTCAATCCCACCAAGACCGAGTGGCTGTGGATGCCGGCAGCCCGATACAGTCAGCTAACTCCATCGCTGACTATTGCAAGCGAGTCATTGGCCCCCACGGAGAGGGCTCACAATCTGGGCGTCCTCCTGGATGTACGGCTGTCTTTAGAAGAACATATGACAGCCGTCGCCAGGGGGGCTTTTTATCAGGTCCGCCTGATACGCCAGTTGCGCCCCTTTCTGGATCGGGCTTCCTTGTGCACGGTCACTCATGCCCTTGTTACATCCCGCCTGGACTACTGTAATGCTCTCTACATGGGGCTCCCCTTGAAGGGTACCCAGAGGCTTCAACTGGTCCAGAATGCGGCTGCGCTGGTGATAGAGGGAGCACCTCGTGGCTCCCATGTGACACCTCTCCTGCACAATCTGCACTGGCTCCCAGTGATCTTCCGGGTCCAATTCAAGGTGCTTGTTATCACCTTTAAAGCGCTCCATAGCTTAGGACCGCCTACTGCCACCAATAGCCTCCCACTGACCAGTGCGCTCTCACAGAAAGGGCCTCCTTCGGATACCGTCAGCCAGACAATGTCGGCTGGCGACCTCCAGGGGGAGGGCTTTCTCTGTGGAGGCTCCTGCCCTCTGGAATGAGCTGCGTCCGGGGCTCCGTCAACTCCCCGACCTCCGAACCTTCTGCCGAGAGCTGAAGATGTTGTTGTTTCGACGTGCAGGACTAGCTTAAATGTAGTTTAAAATTGGGGTTTTAAATTGGGGCTTTTAAATGGGTTTTTTTAATTGTATTTAAAATTTTAGGCCATATATTGAATTAGTTTTTTATACTGTTTTTAATTTGTATTATATGTATTGTGGTTTTATTGGCTGTGAACTGCCCTGAGTCCTTCGGGAGAAGGACGGTATACAAATTTAAATAATAATAATAATAATAATAATAATAATAATAATAATAATAATAATAATAATAATAATAATAATAATAATAATATAAGAAATGTACCATCAAGCCTTCAACAAAATGAGATAGAATTACATAGACTTGAAGTATATAGGAATTATGCCTAAGAATATATATATACCCAAGCACGCACACACACACACACACAAACCCTGCGTGGAGCACTGCACTTAAATAGCAATAGCACTTACTTATATACCACTTCACAGTATTTTACAGCCTTCTCTAAGCGGTTTACAGAGTCAGCATATTGACCCCAAGAATCTGGGTTCTCATTTTAATGACCTCGGAAGGATGGAAGGCTGAGTCAACCCTGAGCTAGTGAGAATTGAACTGCCAAACTGCTGGCAGCTGGCAGTCAGCAGAAGTATCCTTCAGTACTGTGTTATAACCACTGCACCACCACAGCTCTTGTGGTGTCAGGCACAAAAAATCAGGACCATTTATAAGGTTGCAGCATAGAAGATTCATTTAAGCCCATACATAAGAATCTGGTCAACTAAACTTCAACACTAAATTGGCCAATGATAAGGGTCAATGGAATTCAGGAGGGGTAAGACTTGGAGTGCTTGTGGGAACACAACAACTCTAAACTAATGATGCACCTAACTCAGTGGTGGGTTGCCCCCAGTTCAGACCAGTTCTATAGAACCAATAGTAAAACTGGCAGGAGGCTCCGCCCACTGACCCGAACATCATCAAAAGTGATCTGTGCATGCATGATGCAAACCGGTAGTAAAGGTAAGTAGAACCCACTCCTGACCTAACTCTGCCCCCAACTCTGCCTGCTCTTCTCCTACAAAAGTAGAATATACTTAAATACCAATAAATAATCCAAATGGAACTTACCAAGATCTAAATGAATTCCTGGAACAAATGAATTGAGAAAGTACATCAGAATAACAATTCCTAAAACCATCAGGCATTTGATGAGAAGCAACTTGTCTGTTATTCTGTGCTGTTCAAAAGAGAAAATAGATGAATCAAGTGGAAATAGTCTTCAAATATATAGCATGTTTCCCAAGTTAGAACCAAATATGATTGTAATATATGTTTTCATTAAAATGGCAGGGGAAACATCTAAAGTGTGAAAACAATATTTTAAATTTAGAATGAAACACATTTGGATTTAAGAGATTTGTATTTCATTTCCAAATAGAACCCTGTTGACAATCTTGGGAATAGCAGCAAGTCTTTCATCTCAATTGAAGAAGTTTTCATTTTCATCATACGAACAAAATCAGATCTCATGCTTTATTACAGCAGGAACAGAAACACTAGAATGAAAGTCCCTTAATAATATTTAACTACCAAGAGCCACACATTCCAGGACTAAACAGCTTCTCAACAATTACTATGGAGGCGTGGACAGTATCATGACGAGACGGTCATGAACTCCGAGGGGGAGTGCCAATATCCCCATTGTTATGGGGGTCCGTAATGGACCACAGCTGTCCTGCAGGGACAGCGAAGACAGAAGGAGCCACCGGAGCAAACAGGGAAGTTGCAAATTCCCTGCAGCACCGGCCTTTTAGCCTTCGACCCAGTGATGAGGACTTGCAACCATTACAAGCTGCCAAAGTCGGGACAGCCACATAAGACTATGCTGGAGTGTGGAAGCGGTGAATTGGACAAAATATTGAATACTGGGTGGGTGAACTCCAACTCACGGAGGACTATTTTAAAATTGACATTTGCCAAAAAAAATTTAAAAACTCTGGAATAGCGGCTAAATTGATTAAGACTGTCAATATTAAAACAAAAGAAACAGAAGCAATACCCAAAGACCTGACAGAAATTGGATTCTTGAAATTGCAGTACAGATCCTTCAAACAAAAGGGGGGGGAAATGGAACTTTTAATTAAAGCTGGAAATTTGGATAAATTTGGAAGCTTTCAAATTGATTAAAGATCACAAAAAGAGAAAAAGGAAAATCGACAACTTAAAACTGTACTTTGGTGGAATATCTCTGATTTTCTTTTTCCTCAATAGACTGGAATTAAATAAATATTAAACTTAATCTATTGGACTTTAAATGGGACTAACTGGAAAACATAAAAAGTAAAACTAAAGTGAAACAGGGTGCGGCTCCAAGTAAAAGAAACAAAATGGATACTTTTGCTAATTGTGGATTAGAATTGTGGATTGTAAAGTGACATCTAAAGGTAGAATAGGAAACCACAAGAACTCTGGCCATTGTTGAAAATCTTTTTATGGCAGTGATAAGACTGGTGAGAATTACAAGGGAGGACTTTGTTAACAAGCTGTTCTGACCTTGACAAGAATAAGAGTTACAACTTCAACAATAAAGCAGAGAACAACTGAAATGAAGAGAAACACACACACATGATTTTTAAACAAGAAATAAAAGAAACAATTACAATATTAGATGGAAAAGAAGATTAAGAAAAAAACAAGAACTGCTCCAGAATTGACAGCGAATAAAGAATTTACGATATTAAAATATAAATTCAAAGAATTATATAGGGGTTAATAGAGAGTAATAAAAAATGGGGGAAGAGGGAAAAAGGAGAATCAGTAGAAATATAGAATAAATTAAGAAAGCATGGAATTTTAAGGGAAAATAAAAATGGAATTGAAATAGATTAAGATGGAAATATTAAGGAGAGGAGAATATATAAGCATGGGATTCTTTGAAATAATGAGAAATGCTTGCTTTTTTTTACAAGATTAAGAATAACAATTTTAAAATCTTCACTGATATGTAAAGAGTTGATTTATAATGTTATTATGGAGATTGATAGGACTGATAGATATATGGGAAAAGCAAAGAAAGCAAGGAATATTAAGAAAAAATAAAAAGGGAATCAATATAGATTAAGAGTGAAATATAAAAGAGATGAGAGCATACAAACAAGAGATTTTCTGAAATAATGAATGATAGCTTGTTTTCTACTTTTTTATAAAATTAAGAATAATAACTTTAAAAATGTTTATTGAAATGTAAAGAGATGACTGATGTTGATGTTATTGAGATTGAAAAGAAAGAAATTTGTAAATGGGAATATAAGGTTTTAGCATATATGGGAAGAGATAAAAAGAGGGGAATTTTAAAAAGGGGATAGATTTGATTAAAGATTTAAATTCGGGATGGAGGGTTAGATTAGATTTTTTTTTTCTTGAGAGCAACTTAAATATGGAAATTAAAAAGAGGGGAAGGGGAATATATTGATGAAATATATAAGAGAGTGGGGGAAAACTGAATTTGATGTGATTATATACCTGGTTGATAATTTGTTCAAAAAAGATACTTTTTATGTGGTTTGTTTAAAAATAAAAATAAAACCACCACCACCACCCAAAAAAAACCAGTTACTATGTCAGATTATTGACAAATGGCGTTACTTAGGTAGAGCACTGTATTTTTCTTTTACCTTTACTCCTTTATTATTGTATATAGTATTTACTGTGATTTTCCCCCATGCACAACATGCATTTAGAAACAAATGAAATAAATAGGAAACATAGACCTCCACTTTAGGAAACTATCTGTATTCAAGATCCATAAACCCTCCTCTGGGTAACTTAAGAATGAGAAAAACAGAAAATTGCAGTAGAATCTTTATTCTTAACCTTCCATTGCAGGGAAGAACTGCAAGAAATTGATAACATTAGGAATGCTATCCATCAAATCCCAGATTAGAAAGAGAGTTTACCACATATCTATATCCAATCTCTAGGCATTCTTTTCCAAAAGCTTTGAAGAAGCTACCATGTTCTCCATATACAATACTAATGCATAAAGCAGTTTTGAGAACTTCTTTAATTCACAAGGATTGGATTCTCTCTCTATTTACATAATCAAATCAGATATGTTATTAAAAACATTTTCAAATAAATATTAGCTAATGGAAATATAAAATGGCTCACAAACTAGGATGAATTAAATAATGCTTTAGCACTCTGCAATGTCTTAGAGGCAGTTCAGAAATAGTGCTTCAAAACATGTGGATGGATTTTTGTATAGACAAGCAATTCTGGAAATAGATGCAGCTGCTTTAATGAGTCATAACCATACAGCAGCCAGAGTTCCCATCTGAATTATATATTGCGCAACTCCAAGAAATTGGCATCAGCCATTAGATCTCATCACTAGCTATATTATTTTATCTCTACAAATTATGGAACAATTTTTACTAACAACCCAAGCGTGACAATACAAGTATGGCTCAACAAACTACAACAGGTTCGCAATTCTGCATCACCAGAATTGGGACAAATTTTTTAAAGAACATTTTTCAAATGGCCCAATGTGGACTCAATGTAGCTCTCCACAAAGCTGCTAGTGTTACCAAAGTGGATCTGCAGACATGGATCTTTAACTATTGGTTAAGTATATCCTTTTGCTATTTAGGACTGTCCACAGTGACATCCACCTGATAATTTCTTCACAAGATAGAAAAGATCTATATAGCAGAAAATGCAGTATTATAGTATCTTTCCGGAAAATCTTTTAGGATTAGATTTTTATCCATCTAACTTGGCAGGAAGGCAATACATTATAGCCATGGTCAAACCTTCTAAGAGATAGATTTTTAGAAGGCCAATCAGCATCATCCCAGCCAGTATTAAAAAGTTAGAAGAACCTTATTATTACCGTATTTCAAAGTACTGAAAGTCTAACTGAGCAATTTTAAGGAAAGCTGAAAGGTATGCCATATGCAGTCCAGCTTTATCCATGTAAAATGAGGGCCACTTTCTTTTATATTGTGCTTTTTATAAAAGTATATGTGCTTGATTTTCAACTTGTCTTTTAATCAAATTCCCAAGAAACTCAGTTTTCTCACTAGTTATTGTCTGCTGAATGTTTTTAATGTTTCATCATTTTATATTGTGTTTTTATATTGTTGTTAGCCACCCAGAGTTGCTTGGCAGTGAGATGGGTAGCATATAAATATAATAAAAAATAACAAAACACAGAATCATCCTGAGGCAGATAGATAGCTTTGCAGAGAGAAGGGTGAGGAGCTGCCTAGCAAGTAACAGAAAGCAAATATTGCATACTCCAAAGATCTAAAGAACTTGCTGAAATTTATTCTCCTCAGTTCCTTGAGTGTTTAAGGACAATGGTTGAAAACATAAACAGACACTGCCTCATCAGTCCAAACTAGAACTCAAAGTAATTTTCAATATCAAATGTCTTATCAAGGTGATAAACTGATCTGTCAGCAACAGTTGGAGGCTTGTTCTCCTGTCTAAATAAGTCTTCCAGCCTGAACTGTGTGTATATAAGCAACTTCTTAGTCTGTAACATTTGGCCTCTTGCTTCCCTCTGGAGAAGGCTTTCTAGAAGAGAGGAACCAGCTCTCTTTGCCTTGGCAATAAGTGAGTTTCAGTCAGGCAGCATAGAAGTGTTGGGGTGTTGAGGTGCTTTCTATTTGTTATCCTCTGGCACTTGCTGGCTCCCTCAACACTCTTCTCCAAACCCCCACATCTGTTCCTATTAGGCACAAAAGATCAGATCCACATATGAAGGTCCAATTAAACTGATTTATTGCTACTTATGCCTATGTACAGGAATATTCTCAACTAATGGGTATCACCTGTACGGAGTTAGATAACAGTCAACAGAATTCAAGGGAGGTTGGACTTAGTCTGCTTAGTTTGGCTAAGCCTGGCTAGGTGGCTCAGCGACTAAGACGCTGAGCTTGTCGATCAGAAAGGTCAGCAGTCTGGCGGTTTGAATCCCTAGTATAGGTCTCCTGCGTGAGCAGGGGATTGGACGAATGACCTCCAAGGCCCCTTCCAACTCTGTTACTGTTACTAAATGAATGCTTATGACTATGTAGGGATTCTAGACTGATACCTTTTTAACCTCTGCCCCAGGTTGCTTCATCAGAACAGTATTTATACATAATAGGCACTATGTCCACAGATACTTTGCTGCTATGGTTTAGTTAAATGGAAAGTGGTATTTTTCCTCAACCACACATATCATCCCTTAAATATTACTCAGGTTTTTTTATTATTGCTTGTATTCTCAGAAGTTGATTTCTGCAACATAGTTGTATTGTTTTATTGTAGTCTGTTTTGTTCCTTATACCCCTCTTACTGGCTTTTGTTTTTAATGTTTTACTATTTTAGTTTTATTTTATTCTTTATTGAGATTTTACTCAGATTAAGCATAATTACGTTATTGGAATTATATTACAATTGCATAATGGTACTGGTACTGGTACAATTGTATAATGGTACTGGAAATACAAAGCAACAAACCAGTTTCTATTTCAGACAAAGACAGTCTTGTGAAGTAAAACAAAGTATTCTAAAATACCCTTAGTTATTTATATATGACCTAAGGGAGAGTATCCATATGTGCACATCAGGCTCAAAATAATTTTTCCCAAATAATTTTTTGTGTCCTTGGCAGATTTCAAAATAGAATATTTTGTGCACTTGCACTGTCCTCAATATTAAGAAAAGTAAAATATATATGTAGGTGAATATTTCTCAGAATTGTTTACCTTTTTTTGGAGCTCCTGGATATTTGTTTCCCAGTTTTTATCTTCTTGTGAGATTTGTCTGAAATATAATATATATAAAAAACCATACTAGTAGAAAAATAACTTAGATCATTATTTGTTACCATAATTATACTTAATATTTATGTTCCATTAAGTGACACAACATACATCTATCTTAAACAATACATGACACTATTATATTATATTGTATTATTATATTCTCCACATTTCCAAGGAATCTTAAATGCAAATGCTAGGTGTTTTTTTTTTTTTTTTTTTTTTTTTTTTTTGTTTACATTTATACCCCGCCCTTCTCCGAAGACTCAGGGCGGCTTACAGTGTATAAGGCAATAGTCTCATTCTATTTGTATATTTTTACAAAGTCAACTTATTGCCCCCCCCAACAATCTGGGTCCTCATTTTACCTACCTTATAAAGGATGGAAGGCTGAGTCAACCTTGGGCCGGGCTCGAACCTGCAATAATTGCAGGCTTCGGTGTTCTTAATAACAGGCTATTACCAGCTTGAGCTATCCGGCCCAATCCGGTGTGGTGAACAGTACCTATGAATTACAACGAGATCCCTCAAAAGCTTCAAAGAATTTGTGGGGTGCTCTATGAAACTTTGGATCGCTATCTACAAATATAACACAGCTGTGATATATTCAGTTATCGTGTCTAGTTAATTTATCCAAAAACAACAAAGTTGTATCGTAATGAAACATCAGCTACATTTTATATGTGTTTTTGTGCCTGACATATCCAGTCAAAATCTTCACACAATACTTCAAGAAATTAACACTATCATACTGGTGGATGACCTCTGGAGGGCCAGGGATAGGGGTTGTTCCTCTGCCCTGGTCCTGTTGGATCTCTCATCGGCTTTTGATACCATCGACCATGGTATCCTGCTGCGCCGGTTGGAGGGGTTGGGAGTGGGGGGCACCGTTTATCGGTGGTTCTCCTCCTACCTCTCCGACCGGTCGCAGACGGTGTTGACAGGGGGGCAGAGATCGGCCGCAAGGCGCCTCACTTGTGGGGTGCCGCAGGGGTCGATTCTCTCTCCTCTCCTGTTCAACATCTACATGAAGCCGTTGGGCGAGGTCATCAGTGGCTTTGGGGTGAGTTATCATCTGTACGCTGATGATACTCAGCTGTACTTTTCCACCCCAGGCCACCCCAGCGAAGCTGTCGAAGTGCTGTCCCGTTGTTTGGAGGCCGTACGGGTCTGGATGGGGAGAACCAGACCCAGACCCAATCCACCCAAGAGGGAGTGGCTGTGGATGCCGGCATCCCGGTACAGCCAGCTGCAACCGCGGCTGACTGTTGGGGGCGAGTCACTGGCCCCAACGGAAAGGGTGCGCAACCTGGGCGTTCTCCTGGATGAACGGCTGTCGTTTGAAGATCACTTGACGGCCGTCTCCAGGAGAGCTTTTTACCAGGTCCGCCTGGTCCGCCAGTTGCGCCCCTTTCTTGACCGGGATGCCTTATGCACGGTCACTCATGCTCTCGTCACTTCTCGACTGGATTATTGCAATGCTCTCTACATGGGGCTACCCCTGAAGTGTACCCGGAGACTGCAGTTAGTCCAGAATGCGGCTGCGCGGGTGATTGAGGGAGCACCGCGTTGCTCCCGGGTAACACCACTCCTGCGCAGTCTGCACTGGCTACCTGTGGTCTTCTGGGTGCACTTCAAGGTTTTGGTTACCATCTTCAAAGCGCTCCATGGCTTAGGGCCCGGGTACTTACGGGACCGCCTGCTGTTTCCACATGCCTCCCACCGACCCGTATGCTCTCACAGAGAGGGTCTTCTCAGGGTGCCGTCCGCCAAGCAGTGTCGGCTGGCGGCCCCCAGGGGAAGGTCCTTCTCTGTGGGAGCACCTACTCTCTGGAACGAACTTCCCCCCGGTTTATGCCAATTGCCTGACCTTCGGACCTTCCGCCGGGAACTGAAAACTTATTTATTTATACAAGCGGGACTGGCCTGACTTTTTAAATTCTAAATTTAAATTTTAAACTTTTAATGGTAATTTTATTGGGTATTTTAGATTTCAATTGACGGTTTTAATTTGGCCTTTTATTGAATAAGCTTTTTAATTGTTATTTTAATATGTATATTAACTGTTTTAAATGAAGGCTGTACACCGCCCTGAGTCCTTCGGGAGAAGGGCGGTATAGAAGTTTGATAAATAAATAAATAAATAAATACTATTGTTTGTAAGTTTACTCCCCAAGTCAAATGCCAGCATGCTCCATAACAAATCTAGAATCTGTGAATTCATTTTTAAATGAATCTTTCTTTTGTCAGGTACTCTGGTTATACCAATTGTGGCTTGTTCATTTTAAGTTTCAAAGAACTATCTTGCTGATGGATAGACCCAAAAAGATTCACCCCTTCACATAATTTCTTTCCAACAATCCATGAATTTAAAAAGAAAGGATATTTCACTAACAGTGAATATCAATAGAATTTCTTGAGCTATTTAATGGTGTTCCTCTTCTTAATTTGTAGTTGGGGGTAACAAAATTAAAAGATTCAGGGGTTAAATTCTGGGCAATTGCTTCATTTATAATGGTCCAAGACTACCACATAATAGAAAACTCAGATTTTCCATTAAATTTACACTCTATAGCAGCTGTAGGATTCCTATTGAGGTATATAATATAGTGAACAAAATTTACATTTAATGTGTTTAATTAAAAATATTTTTGAGTTTGTTTTTTGTTGTTGCTTTTTTATCATGTTAACTCTCTATCAAATCAAATTTCATCCTGCATCTTGACTTCTGTTTCTCAATTTACTTTATACCATAGCTAAATATTCTCATGCCAATTTCCTCTTTCCCTAGATCTGATTTGGAGGTACACAGGGCTTGGTATATAACATTTATGCATCACTTCCACATATATGAAGATAATTACCTTGAAAATCTGCTGATAGGTCTTTTGTGAAGACAAATTTACTGTATATATGATTGCCTATTCACAACCTGGTAAGGATGCAGAAGACAGTGGAAAAAATATCCAACTACATCTGCATATTTTTTAGTTTTTCAGGAAATAGGCAAGCAACTCATTGTTTGACAAGAGAGACATTTGAAAGAAAATACAGAATATTACCCTAAATATGAGAGTTAAATGGGGCTCTAAAATAAAAGTAATCTTAAGTATTGAGATTTCCATAACTTTATCCAGTATTTCTCAAGTCAGCAAGATGTATTAATTTCAACCCCCTTGCAGGAGAATTCTGGGAAATGAAGTCCACATTTCTTAAAGTTGCTAAGTCTGGAAACGCTGAGTCCTAACACTGTCATTTATAATAAAGCTAAGGAAGATTCAGTATAGGTCTTTTTTTCAATAAGACTACCTATCAAGAGCCTGATGTTACCTGTGGAAAGTTTTGAGCTTTTTCCTTAGCAAGAACTCTAGAGTTTTAACTTTTTGCATTAAGAGGCACTTCACAGCTGTTTCTTCTCTGCTTGCCGGGTTAATTCTCTGGGCTGTCAGCTTCCAAACATGGATTTCATGTTTCAGTTCTAAAAAGAAATAAAATTATTTAGCTGAGAGTGGCAATATGGCACCTAGTAACAACAGAGGTATATATGATATCCAGTGGTGAAATCCTCCATGGGTTGCCACCGGTTCCCTGGCCGCGCATGCGCGGTATGCACCAAATGTGTGCTCTGCTTGCACATGTGCAGTGCATGACAAATGCATGCAGTACGCACCACACTCACACTGCACACACCCGCATGTGCAGTGCACACAAAACACGTGCTTTGCGTGGAAAAAGGAGCCTTTTGAAGGTAAGTAGAACAGCAAGGGGAGGGAACAGCTGTGCCACCCAATTTAGATTTGCTAGAAAACAGGATTTCCTGCTTTCTAGCGAATATAAATCGCGCGGCACAACTGATCATCAAAAATACTGGTTCGGATGAGCGGTAGCTTTTTTTTTACTACCGTTTTGCCCTAACTGGTATCCTTTATTACTACTGGATCACCCGAACTAGTGTGAACCGGTAACATTGCACCTCTGATGATATCTCTGACCAAAAATTTGCAACACTACAACCAAGTCAGGCACTGCCATTCTTGTATTTATTTAAAAAAAAAAAACACCCAATTTTCTTTCTCGCTGTAAATGCCTGAGAGGTAGGGGCCATTGATGAAAAGTCTTTGTAATGCTATATCATGGTTTCTTGTTTAGTGTGAATTCACCCTAAATCAGAAATTGGTCAGGGAATTGTACATGAAAAATAAAAGGAGGACTAGTTGATATAATCCTGCATCTCTAAGTGGCACTGAATAATAAGTGCTAAGAAATGGATGCAAAGCAACTTAAGATAATATTTTATAGATGCTAAATATTATTAGATCCAGGAGCATATCAGGTGGTCTGGAGATCTCTATTGACCCAATATTATTGTGTTTCTTTTCTAGAAATCCATTAGGGAAAAAATAATAGTGCATGAAATCATGGAAATGGAACTTGGTTCCAAAGTAATCACCAGTCATTTTATGTATTCATTAGAAATTTTACTTTACAAATATTAAAGTTTACTGCAAAAATTACAAATGCAGCCATTCAAATGAACCACTCTAATTATATTTGAAACTGAAAAAGGTTTGGTGTAGATAAAATTGCACAACAGATTAGAGTGTTTTTAGTATTTATGTACTATGATTGGCTTTTTGTTCATTTATATACTTAAATCTTATTCTTAGATATGTTAAATATTCATAAAATGTTATTCACAGCTATGCCAATTTTTGTAATTACTTTATGTAGAGAGCATTGAAAATGTGAAATTTATTCAACATTTAAATCCTATTCTTTCTCTTGGCACCAGATCTTTTTGATATATAAAAGACTAATGTACAGTTAATTTGAATCTTGAACTCTTTTGGCTAAGCATTAAATTAATACATTGTGAATTTAACATCCTGGTGTTTAAACTTTTGATTTGAACCCTGAGTTCTTTTTAAGAAATTACTTTGTACTACACTATTTTAAACGTTAAAACATATCTAACATATAAATGAACACTTCTATTTTTTGAAATTGAGTATTTCAATCAGAAGCTAAGCTAGAATATAACTTCTCATGAATTGTTGTGATGGACTATGACACTATAGGTATTTTAAAAATCCTGGGCAGAATACATTACCACTTTTTCCTACCAATAATTTCAGATCACACATTCTGCTTTTCAGAAATCTAAGATGGGGATAATCACATGAAAAAAAAACCTGAACAGCTGCTCCTATTAGAAAAGCCACTGAGTACAGCAGGGGTTTCAAACTCACATCATCACAGTGGTGTCACTGTGGTGACTTATCAGGACTTTTTTTCCCCTTTGCTGCATGATGCATCCAGCCCGCAGGCCAGGAGTTTGACAGCCCTGGCCTACAGGATCAGCATGATCAAAAACCTTAAAAATAAAGCAAAGCCCAAGTGCTATCAGTTCAACAAATGCTCCATATTGATAAAATAAATGCAACAGAAATTAGATCATAGAAATGATGATGACAGTGAGATCACAGTTTGTGACTTTTAATCTTGCCTTATCTGATTTGAGTTTCCTTTCATTTTTATAGACACAAAGCCCAGAATTAAGAGAACGTTTGAATTAGTCCCCTATTGAATTCCCATGGTTGTACAAAGGTTGTATAAGTTCATGACCTAAATGGCCTTTTTCAACTCTTATCATTTGAATCATTTATAATGTGAAGATTCAAGCCATTTGATAACCATGGCTTAGAATGCAATGGTTCAAAATTGTGCACTAGGTTTTTTTTTATCATAGTAATTATTATGGGTATAATTTCTACATGTTTTGGCAAGATAGAAAATACTTTTTACTTTTTCAATTTCACAACAATCCTAGAAGATGGTTAGGATAAGAGACAGCGACTCAGTGAAAATTATCTACTGAAGTCTCATTAGTTGACTGAAGATCTGAACCTGGATTTCTGCAGCTACAATTAGCATTACGCAACTGTACATTCAGCTAACACAAATGTTCAATCAAAGAAAAGACATTTTGACAAAGAATTATAATTCAGCTGTCAGCTTTTTCACACAATCTGCCATCTAAGTGTGGGCAATGTATCAAAGTCTTACACATTACTATTCTTCAATTTATAAAAATGTCTAAAATTGGTATCAGAAATACAATATTCTCTTATTACTGAGATTTGCAGGGTGGTCTTCTCATCATCCATTTGGCCTTTACAGCTACTGAATTCTGACCTGAGTGGGTCATATGCCATAAGGTATATTTTTCATCACCTGTTTACTTATTTATCTGCACAATACCAATTTTAGGTAATTTTCATCTGCAGTAAATCAAATTCAAAATCACAAATTACTGCTCTTCACTAAGCTAAAAAAAAACCTCTGACAATGTAATTTGTTGCCAGAAGATTGCGTTCAGTCTTGAAAACTATCAAAACAATTGTCATTTATTCCATATATAAGACACTGCCTCTCAAAGTGTTAAGTTTCTAGGTTACATTATTTCCAAAACCAAGCTGATAACATTTTTCAACAGGTTACTCTTTACCAACTATATGGAGAAAAAAGTCTTTCTGCAATTCATTCTATTGTTTTCAGACAAAAATTCTTCCTTTCAGTTAATGTATCTATAATATGCTGGGGTTTATATTTCTGCACAATTAAACAACTGCTGGGATCAAGAAGAAATCAGTTGATACAATAATCTTCTAAGCCTGATATACTCACTAGTCTATTGATTGGTGTGGGGATAGTTTGAAAACAAATCATTAGTATGTGTGAGTGTGTGGGTGTGTGGGTATGTGGGTGTACTCTAAATATATATTTACATATGTTTATATGTTTGAAATTATATTGGCCATCACTCTCATATTCTCTTTGCAAGTTTCTTAATCAGATTTATAGATATTTGGATGTAATTGGAATATAATTCCAATATTCCTTGACAATTCCCTGACAATTAGAGGTAGAGGTTGCTTGATTAGACCTTGGGAGACAGGAGGAAGAGCCATAGCCAGGGGGCTGGTTGGATAAGAGACAGCTAGTCCTTTAGTTTAGTCTGCAGAAGGAGATGAGGAGATATAGATAGTCCTCAACTTACAACTGTTCATTTAGTGACTGTTCAAAGCTATGTCATTAAAAAAGTGAGTTATGACCATTTTTCACACTTATGACCATTACAGCATCCCTATGGTCATATGATCAAAATTCAGACACACAGCACCTGGTTCATACTTATGACAGTTGCTGTGTCCCGAGGTCATGTGGTCACCTTTTGCAATCTTTTGACAAGCAAAGTCAATGGGAAAGCTCATGTTACTAATTTAACAACAGCAGTGATTCATTGAACAAGTGTGGCAAAAAGGATTATAAAATGGGGCAACTATCTAACAGCTGTCTCACTTAGCAGCAGAAAATTTGGGCTCAATTGTGGTCATAAATCAGGGACATCCTGTTTATATTTTAAGACTGGCAAGATTGAGATCAGCTTTGAGAGGTAGTCCAGACAGGAAGTACACTCAGATGAACTAATTCTATACAATAGTGGGGTAACTCTTCTACCATCACCCCTTATACTCTCATGAATCAGAGAGATGTTGCCTGAGTTGTTTCTGAACACCATCTCATTTCTTAGGACTTTAAAATATTTCAGACTCTTTTGCCTAGGTAATTGTTCTTCAATATTTCTCTCAAGATCATCTTTCTTACCCTCTATACCTATACATAGAAGCATGAGCATAGGAAAAATTAAATAAATCTATCTAACACTGAAATCCTAGGCATCAGTAAATTGAAATGAACTAGAATTGGACATTTTCAATGAGAAGATGCTGTTTACTACTTAGGATACCATTAAAAAACTAAAAGAAAGATCGGCATTTCTTATAGGGTCAATAAAAATATAGCAAAGATATTATTCAGGCACTATGCAGTCAGTGGCTAAACAATAGCTATTAGACTTTATGGACACCTTTTAATATGTTTGTTATCCAGTACAGATGAATTTTATTATAAGGTTCAATCTGAAACACATCTTGACAGATCATACAAGATGCAGTACTTGAGGTTGGAAACTGGTACTCCAAAGTTGAAAATACTGAGGAAAGTATGGCTGGTCTGTATGGCTTAGAAAATAGAAATAAAGCAGGAGAACTATAATTAAATTTCTATTCCTGCCAATCCTATCATTTCTTTTTTCTAACATCAACTTCACACAACTAAAAGGATGCCTCTACAATACACAGGGACATCTCCAAATGGGGTACAGAGAAATCAAATTGACTGTATTACTGGGACAAGGAAGTGGAAGAGTTCAATTATAAAATCAAAGAGATGGCCAAAGACTGGCGCTGGATCACAAGGCAAGCTAAAGAGAAGGAATAAAGTAGTTCCATCATATGATTTCAAGCAGATAGTCACCATTTTCAAGATTAAGTCTAAAGAAGACTAAACTAATGACAGCAGGTACAAAAACCATTGCAGAACTGAGAAAACTATTGAAGTGTGCCTTTTAGTACTGAGTATAACAAAATAAAACAAAAAAAGCATCCAGCAGTCAAGAAATGCAGTATGCCACAGACTAGCAACAAAGGCATTGGAAAAGATAATCAGATGCTATGACATGTTTGCACTTACAAAGATCAGAATCATGCAAGGAATGGTATGTCCTGTGACACTCTATGGTAGCAAAAGGTAGACTTTGAAGAAACAGAATATAAAGAATATTGATGCTTTTGAACTTTGATATTGAAGAAGGCTAGTGATATCCACTATCGCCAATAGCCAAGAAAACAAACAATGGAAAATAAAGAAATTAATCCAGAGTTACTTTGATCAGACTCAAATTATCATACTTTGGACACTTTGTATAAAAACAGCTCTCTGGAGAAGTTGATCATGACAGAAAGTATACGAAGAAAGGGATGGCCAGATGATAGATTAGCAGAAGTCAATACACTATTGAAAGACCTGCTGAGCAAGGCTGGGAACAGATCTTATTGGAAAGATCTATCTACATGATCATTAGGAGTAACGACTGACTTGATACATGTAATCAACCATCAGCCAATCAGCAAGTCAACATCTTTGCAAAAAGGTCATTTTTTTCCATGTTCTTTTTTAGCATTTTCAGTCATGATCTCCCAGAGATTCAAAAAAATGCAGATTATTTCTAACTTTTGAAAAACCTTGTCATAATAAAAAAGTTAACAAGTACAAAATATAATAGGACAAGTCATGAAAACAGTGAGCATAAATGTAATATTTAAATATAACAAAAACAGCACTTTTTTCAATGTGAAACCCCTTTTAGCTTAGTTGATGGGCCAAATGACCCTCTGGTTCCTTTTTAATTGGCATTGCTTCTGATATAAAATCTAACAGTTATATTCATGTGTATCTAATATGACCTATACCCATTTTGAAATTGATGCATCTTTACTTATTTATTAATAAAATTTATATTGCCCAATTCACAAAAAACTACTCTGGGTGATGCACAGAAATCAAATATATAACAAACAATCATTATAAAAATATTCTAAAATATCTTTTAAAAGTATTATATTATCAAAAATTTAAATATACAAACAATATTTTTGTTGAAATCTGCAACAAAAGAGATTTCAGAGATTACATCAAAAATTGGAAGTAACCAATGCAATATCTTTCTCTGCTTTTGTCTGATTACCAGGGAGAATTATGGTACCTTTAAATGTTTAAAATATAGCTGAACCACAGAATCAGCAGCCATTTTAATCATGTACTGATTATTTATGAATAAGATATTTATACTGGAACAATTCCCATTCTGACCGTTATTCCTCTACACAAATCTAGCAAGATTTGTTCAAGAAGGATGCTGTGATTGTCCCTTACTACATATAGTAGTTCATGAAACACTTTTTAAATGAGGTATTTGCTTTTGGGAGGTTACTAAGCTATCATCACCATAATCATTCCAAGAAGCAACATCATTATGTGGTAGTTCAATCTTCAAGCTATGTGAAGTGCTTCACATACCCCATCATTCTGTCCCTAAATCAAGCAGAGTATTTCAGTTCTCAGAAAAGAAATAAATTATGTATGGGCAGGTAATCATATCAAATTTGTTTTGGAGGAATGGTGTGATGATAGCCTAAATACACCTCTATCAAGCTTTACAACCATTCAGATTATATATTAGATATGCCTTTTTAGGAAAACACAAATATTTAAATTATTGTTCGTCTGATAGCAAACCAGAGTAAAAATAATTGTTTCGCATTTAACTATGAAAAGATCTGCTCACACAAATGGCATAGAAACAGTTCTCTAATTGTTTTAGCTTTCCAGAATTGGGATGAGAGCTCGGAGAAGAAGCCTTAAAAGAAGAAGAAGAAAATACATGGGAATTGTAGCATGTTCCTTATATTATTGATATGAGAAGATTAATTCCAGGACCAGCTGTATACAGTACACTGGTTACAGTAACATCAGCACTGGTTATTTATTTATTATTTATATTTCACATTTCTAAACAGCCCACCTCCATGAAAGAGGAACTCTGGTTGGGTCTTGTTCTGTTTTATTCAGTGAAACTTATTTCATCTGGCAGAACCTCTCCAAAATGGTTCCAAGGAGAAAGAAAAATCGTAATTCTTTTTAGCATAGCCTTCCCAAACTGGGTAACATGTTGATGGCATCTGCCAGAATTACCAGCCAGTTTAGTTAAAAGAAAATTGCTTTATTATTTTTTATTTATTAAATTGATTTATTTATTAAATAATAAATTTATTATTTATTAAATTTATCTTACTACAGGGTAATTTTGAGCACAATAAATTTAATCACTGCTCCAGAATTATTATGGACCTTCAGAAATAGCAGTTTGTTATACCATATCTATTTTTATTTATAGTTCATTTTACTTGTAAGAGTTAGCCATCTACATTTCTGAATAATCTAAAAGAGTGATTATTAGAACTGACAACTTTAAATTTTTAAATTATAACTCCAAAAAATCCTGAAATTCCAAAAATTCTGAGAGTTGAAGTCCACATATCTTAAAGTTGCCACCTTTGAAAAACCCTGCTTTAAAACAATGAGACCAGAGGACTAATACCAATTTAAAACACATGAAACTTCCTAGTTTATATAAACATAGTAAAATTGAACAAAATTATTATTTTGGTGACAGGGATAAAATGTTTTAAAAGAAAAAAATTGTTATAGACTTATCAAAAAAGATATTTTAATGTCTTCCTAAAGACCAAAATGGATGGCAGTCCCCATCATATGAGTCACGGTGGCGCAGTGGTTAGAGTGCAGTCGTGCAGGCTACTTCTGCTAACTTCGGGCTGCCTGCAATTTGGCAGATCAAATCTCACCAGGCTCAAGGTTGACTCAGCCTTCCATCCTTCCGAGGTGGGTAAAATGGGGACCCAAATTGTTGGGGGCAATATGCTAACTCTGTAAACCGCTTAGGGAAGGCTGTAAAGCACTGTAAGCGGTATATAAGTCTAAATGCTATTGCTATCATGTACTGGGAAATGAACTCCAGAGATGAAGGAAACTCAAGCCTAAGTAATAATCAGACAGACCATATGCCTCTAGGGGTGAGCCTTTCCAGATTTCCTTAGTTCAAAATAAAATTTTACAGGAAGAGGTGCTGTCCCTGTTGTTACAGACAGATGCTTTTCAGACCATCAAGTTATTTTATTTTATTTATTTATATCCCCTTTTATTATTTTTACAAATAACCCAAGGCAGAAAACATATCCAACAAATCTTCCTCCTCCTATTTTTCTTACTACAACAACCCTAATAGGTGGGTTGGGCTGAGAGAGTATGATAGGCCCAAAGTCACCAGGATGGCTTTCATGGCTAAGGTGAGACTTAAACTCATTGGCTCAGTGTAAGAGTCCAAAATGAATTAACCCAACAATCTAATCTCCATCCCCTCTCTAGTAATTTATTTTACTCTCTCATATTCAATCATCATCTGTCTTCCAATAATGTGATGCATTGTTCCATGTGCTGCATTCTGGAATGAAAATGAATCTTAACTTTCATCTACATGACACCTTTAGAGGAATTTGAAGAGTACTAACATTTTCCATCTTTGCCACTTAGTTTTTTTCAGAATTAAACATAGTCAGCTATTTAAATAATTTTCCTTAGAGCTTAGTTTGTAGCTCCCCGATTAATTCTGTTGTTCCTTCAAAAGTATGACACCCATAATTGGACACAGTATTCGATGTGGGAGCAGAATACAATAGAACCTCTGGTCATGAATGCTTCTGACTATGACCAAATCGGGTTCCAAATCTTAAAAATTTACAATTGTTTTTTCAGCCAATTTCCCCTTCTGCGCCATTTTTTTTGTAAGCGCCAAATTTCCAAAATTAGGTTCAGGTCACTAACAAATCGGGTTGTGACCAACATTATGGAATGAATTATGGTCGTGACAAGAGGGTCTACTGTACAGTGAAAAGATCATATCTGTAATTTGGAAATTTTATTTCTGTTGATACAGCCTAAAATGCATTTGCCTTCATTGTAACCAAATCAAATTTCTGTCTGTTTTATTCAATTTGCAATAAACTACTATTCCAACATCTATTTTGCATTATTTTGCATTTTATTTCTATCTTTTGTAATATTAGCTATCCCAGCCAATTATCAGCAAATTTAATAAGCATTCACCCATTCTCCACCCAAACCAAAATGTTGAACAAACCAAGACTGAACTTTCTGAATTCCTAATTTATATTACTTTCAAATTCAATGAAAGATCATTAATCAGAACTCTGAGTCTAATATTATGGACAACAGCATATCCCCTTCATTGTCAGCCAGCCCACACTTAACAAGCTTGCTAATCAGCATGATGAATGCTTCTGTTCATGACAAGATATATTACGTCTACTACATTACAATAATCTATTAAGGGAGTTATCCTATTTTTAAAAATGAGATAAAACTAGTCAGGCAAGATTTGTATTTAACTCCATGATGGCTTCTGATAATTACTGCATTTTTTTCAAGATGTTTTGAGATCAATCTCTTTATGATGAATTGTACAAGTACTAACACTCTTCAATATCTTCATAAATAACTTAGAAGAGGAAATAGAAGGAGGACTCATCAAATTTGCAGATGACACTAAGCTGGCAGGAAAAGCCAATACCCCAGAAGAAAAGCTCAGGATCCAAAAAGATCTTGATGGACTTGAACAATGGCCCCTATCCAACAACATGAAATTTAATGAGGAGAAAAGCAAGGTTTTACACTTAGGCAGAAAAAAAACCAAAGATACAAATACAGATTGGGTGAAACCTGGCTCAGAAACAGTAACTGTGAGAGGGACCTTGGAACCCTAGAATACGATCACTTAAACATGAGCCAGCAATATGCAGCAGCAGCGAAGAATGCTAATGCAATATTTGATTGTATAAACAGAGGCATAGAATCAAAATCACGTGAAGTATTACTACCATTTTATAAATTCCTAGTAAGACCATACATGGAATACTACGCTCAAAGATGTTGAGATTTTAGGAAAAATGCAAAGAAGAGCAACTAAGATGATTAAAGGCCTGGAAACAAAAACATATGAAGAACGGTTGCAGGAATTGGTATGGCTAGTCTAGAGAAAAAAAGGATTAGGGGGTGACATGATAGCAGTATTCCAATATTTGAGGGGCTGCCACGAAGAAGATAGGGTCAGCTTATTTTACAAAGCACTAGAAGGCAAGACAAGAAATAATTGATGGAAACTAATCAAGGAGAGAAGTAACCTAGAATTAAGGACAAATTTCCTAACAATGAGAACAATTAACCAGTGCAACAGCTTGCTTTCAGAAGTTGGTGCTTCATCACTGGACGTTTTTAAGAAAAGACTGGACAGCCACCTGCCTGAAATGGCATAGGGTCTCCTGCTTGAGCAGGGAGTTGCACTAGAAGACCTCCAAGGTCCCTTCCAGCTGTATTCTAATTGACTGATTGAAACAAAGTAGGAATTGAGTAATTCTATCTCTTCTTTATAATCTGTTATCAATTTGTCTTCTTCATTGAACAGCTGATATCTGATAATTTTCCTTTTATTTTGCTTAGATCTGTTTAAGCAGCTCTGTTTGCATTCTTTATTAACCTTAGCTCACTCCTAGCTTTTGTTTTCTGGTACATGCTCTACAATTTCACACACTGTGTTCCATTTTAAGACCTTCACTAAGCTTTTTGTGTAATTAATGAACTTCTTTTCTTGCTCCCTATTTCTCTGATATTAAAAACATTTCCAATTATTACTCCCACCCATCTTGAGCTCCTTTTCTGATTAGTTACTCCTGTCAGGCCATCCTACTTATTGTTCTGTTGAAATCTACTATTCCAAAGTCCAGTAAATATTTAGACATTGCTTAGTTTTATATTTCTTTAAAGTCAAGAACATTAGCATTACACAGTCACCATCACTATGTTTCTGCTACTAAATCCTTCCAATGGATCACCATGAAATAACACATTGTACAGTTCCCAAAAGCAAGTTTGCAGCCATTGTAAACATTTCAGAATTGGTATAAAATATAACAGATGTTTCAGAGACCATTTGAAATTTCTAAATAGTACAGAAAGACACCCTTATGTGAAAATTACAAAAAAGAAATCTGGAGCTTAACTGTAACTTTCTCATAATTCTCTATGAACTGATGAAGCTGTCACATCAACTAAAACAAATCAAAGTGTTTCTGATTATAAACTCCATTAAAGAAAGAAAATTATCTATATTCAAACTCACTCCAAAGCTATGTATCTTCTCATTCTAAGAGAGTATGACTATATCTAGACAGTTGTATATAATTCTGGTATTAAAATCCAATAATGAGTTTTCCCAATCCATCTGAACTCAATGTTATTTTTCCTTATCTAACTCATTATCCTCTACAGCCAACTAGTCAAGGAAGTCGTGTTTTATGATGTCATAGAAAAAGGTATTTGAATGTCATCATCATATTGGTAACATTTGCTTTCAAATCTGCTGCTGATCTCTTCCAGTTTGTTACATGTCTTAACAAATGTTGTTAATCCCCAACATTAAAAAATGTTGGGGATTAAATGAAGCTTTTAGGAATGAGCTCCAAATTCATGGGACTACAAGATCAACTGTCACCATCTAGTACCTTCCTAGCAGATATGAGCAGAATAATTTCAATGGAGCTTTACTCAAACTGCCAGGTGATCTAAAAAGATATTGGGGTCAGTTATATTGAAAGCCACTGAAAAACTTTGGAGAATCAACAGTTTCTTTGTTTATTTTATTTATTTTGTCACACAGTATATTTAAGCATAAGCATGAAATAACTAAACAATATATAAGCATGTATATAAGCATGAGTATATAATAACTATATTAATTGGATATAACGAAAGGGAACATTAGGACAGCAAGAGTAGGCACGCTCTTATTCATGCCCCTTACAGTCCTCTTAGGAATGGGGTGAGGTCAATAGTAGACATTTTTTTGTTAAAGCTTTGGGGATTTTGGGAAGAGACCACAGAGTCAGGTAGTGTGTTCCAAACATTAACAACTCTGTTACTGAAGTCATATTTTCTGCAATTAAGATTGGAGCGGTTAACATTAAGCTTAAAACTATTGTGTGCGCTCGTGTATTGTTGCAATTGAAGCTGAAGTAGTCTTCGATAGGAAGGACATTGTAATAGATGATTCTATGAGTTAAACTCAGGTCATGTCGAAGGCGGCGGAGTTCTAAATTTTCTAAACCCAGGATTTCAAGTCTGGTGGCATAAGGTATTTTGTTGTATTCAGAGGAGTGAAGAACTCTTCTTGTAAAATATTTCTGGACACGTTCAATTGTATTGATGTCAGAAATGTGGTATGGGTTCCAGACAGTCGAGCTGTATTAAAGAATTGGTCTAGCAAATGTTTTATATGCTCTGGTTAGTAGTGTAGAGTTTTTGGAAAAGAAGCTATGCAAGAATAGGTTTACAACTCTTAAAGCCTTTTTTGCAATGTAGTTGCAATGGGCTTTGGCACTTAGATCATTTGATATGAAAACTCCAAAGTCTTTAACAGAGTGGGGGTGATCTGTAAAGTAATGGCCATCAAGCTTGAACTTAGTGTTTAGGTTCTTTTTTCCAATGTGTAAGACTGAGCATTTGCTGATTGAGATTTCGAGTTGCCAAGTTTCAGACCATTCAGACATAAAGTCTAGATCTTTTTGAAGGGTAGCTGTATTGTTGGTGGTGTTAAATAGTTTGACATCGTCAGCAAAGAGAACACAATTACTTGTAAAATGGTCACAGAGATAATCAATGTATAATATGAAGAGTGTTGGTCCAAGAACCCTGCCTTGGGGAATGCCGCTTTTGACAGGAACAGGATTTGATAGAGCATTGCCAATTTTGACCACTTGTTGTCTGTTTGACAGGAAAGTTATCCAGCTTTGCCAAGGTTGGAGACCCCTGCATTAAAGGACATGGATCTGAACTGAATCCTACCAAGAGTGAGATATCCCTATAGGTGACAGACTCTTTTCTATACTTAACCCACTTTGGTCAGTTTCAAATGAGGATTTATGGTGAACTAGATGTCCCTGAAAGAGCAGGTACAATATTTTGGCAGAGCTAGACAATCAGTGAATTCTAACCACTACAATCTCTTCAGAAAAAGGAGAGATTGTGAGATCACCCACTTATGCTTGAGCAACTGCTGTTCATGAATAAACTGCAGGAACTGAGATTTTTGTGGTCAGCTTGTAAATTGAGTGGCTGGGACTTGAGGGATTTCATAACTCATAACTGTAATGCAACCTATAGAGATATCAGATTAGCCTGAGCCTCATTTTTAAAGCACTTTCAGATATAACTAATTTACAACTAAAGAGAGGTTTTCTGAGGGACAAGAAAATAAAATCCCACTTGGTGAGTCAACAGTCTTTCTAGTATTACAAAGAGGGAAGAAAGGTTTTAAATATTTAAAAGCTTTTTGCAAAAGCTTTCTTTAACAAGGAGTGAATATAAGAAAGCATAAAATGGATAATTATTTTGAAATATTATTTTTGGTGAAAGAGCACGATATTAAAATATTATTTTTAATATTTAATAAAAATATTTAATATTTTTAAAATATTAAAATATTAAAATATTTAATAAAAATTTAATAATTTTAAATAATTTTAAATAATTTAAAAATAATTTAAAAATTTAATAAAAATATTATTTTTGGTGAAAGAGCACAATAGTGCCTACCGTTCCTGTCCTATTGTTCCCTTCATTATATCAAATTAATATTATTGATGCATATTTTTACTTATATATTTTCTTCAATACATGTTGTTTTATCTATGACAATTGTTTGTATATACTGTTGTGACAAAATAAAATAAAAAAAATTAGAGTTAAAAAACAAT
Source organism: Ahaetulla prasina (assembly GCF_028640845.1). Taxonomy (NCBI): domain Eukaryota; kingdom Metazoa; phylum Chordata; class Lepidosauria; order Squamata; family Colubridae; genus Ahaetulla; species Ahaetulla prasina. The sequence goes on along the minus strand of NC_080543.1, from coordinate 93,558,452 downwards.
TAACTGGAAGAATGTTTTTGCTTGCTATTAAAGAATCCAGACAATTGGTGAATTTCACAGATCAAAACATAAGGGTAATATGAGCCAGACTGTGATTCTCACTGTATGCAGAATGCCATTTAAGATGTACGTAAATATTAAGGACACAGGAAGACAAAATGAGAAAAAGGAGGGGAGCAGCTTGCTTTTTGTCTTTCCCTTTTTGAGACATTTTCATTTTTGGACGATAGTATCATAATGGCAACCATGAGAAAATTGGCAATAATAAACAGACGGAGGAGAGGATGCTAGAACAACCTCAGAGAGAGGAATTATACCATATTTTCTTCAGAAAATGTTCGAGCAGCTATGAAAATGTTAGAGCAACAACATTTTTTTTCCAGTAAGTTAGCTAAATCACTTAATAGATTGATAGCTTTTGAAAAAAATTAATGAAAAACTTATAAAAATGAAAGAGGGAGTGAAAAAAGAAGTTAAGATGATTGTAGTGCTATAACACAAGCGCCTGCGGATGTAGAAGAAATTAATGAAAAAATAAATTTTTGAAGAGTAAAAGAGAAGTTATAGAGAGTTGGAAAGAGAACTAGATAATATAGTAAATTTTTCTTTTGTTCAGAAGTGAAAATATACTCATCAGATCTAATCTGTCATTCTCTAATAGCTTTAAGATGGTTAAATAAGCAATTTCCAAAAGTGATTAGAAAATAATGTTAGCAAACTTAGTGTCCTTTAAAAGACTCCAAGGCAGTTGTGAGCTTGATGACTGATCCCTTTGTCTCTGGGTGCTTAAATCTGTGGAAAACTGTTGTTATAAGGTCTTGTCATGGAACTCATGTGGATGATCTTTCAACCTCTTCTTGTCTGGAGAGGTTCTGAAGAACTGGTTCTGTGATGTTTGCCACAGTCATTGTCTCTGCTCTCCTGGAGACATGTTTAGTTGAAGATGGGCCAGCCTACCTATGGATATTCATCAAGTGTCTCTTTCTTCCATGGCATTGTCAAAGTTTTAATAAATATTAATTAATTTTAACAATTGGTATGGTTCCTGTAATATGGATAGAGGGATTTTTGTTATTATTTGTTGGTTGTTTTATATAGTTTATAAACCGATATGTTTACTGAGGGAAAGAAAGATGTTTTCCCAAAACCTTAATGTGGCACAATCTTTACTATTGTGTAATTGCTAAGAGATAATTACCTCAGGATTTTCAGGTTCACTATACTTCAACTGCCTTATGTCAAACTTTCTTTTAAATGTGTGTGTGTGATGTAAAGAAAACCTTCAAGTCAAGTTTGAATCCTGGTAATATATATGTCCTTTTCTTGACAATATGAAAATATTCTTTCCATATAGCTATATATCTATATAGATATCTTCATCTTCCAATCAGCTCAATTATGTAGGACAATGCAAGAGTTACAGGTTGCTACCTTTTTGTTATAGGGTATAATAACCAAATCATGAAAGCCTTCTACATTTTTCTTTCACTTCCTTTCTATCAAATAGATTCAAAGTAACATTATTTTTTAGTTTTGTGGAGTACTTGGTGTTCTTTTAGCTTGATTATTTGCTTGCAGATGTTTCATTACCAAATTAGGTAACATCATCAGTACTGCCTTGACTTTCTTTTTCATACTTTCAGCTTTATCAAGATTCACCTGTCTCTTATCTTAGTTTCAGTGTTCCTACTTAACCTTCTTCAAGGTTATCTCCATCTATAATCTTGGAATTGCCTGGTAGCCCCCACCCAGATACTAACCAAGTCCAACCCTCCTGAGTTTTCAAGTCTTAGAAATGGTCGACCACATGAGGCTATCTGCTAATATAGCTCTAAAGCTAGATCTGGAAATTGAGTTAATTGACCTCAAGTAAATCAATAAATAAAGCAGATTATAACAATTAAACATAATGATAGATTTGGACAGAAGAAAAATGGCATGGTGAAGTTACAGCCTGTGTTATAAAATTAGGAAAATAATGGAGGATTAATATTTAAGGTTTTCAGCCTTTTCAATAAGCAGCATTTTTTAAGTCTCTATATTTTAAAATGTCAGGAGTCTCCTTGCCTTTCAAAGTGCAATCTTGTGAATTCCTTGCTCATCCTAAGTAGCTGAGTAGCAGCAGAACGCCCTCAAAAAGGATATGAAAACCAAGGAAATCTAAGCAATGGAAAACAGTGAATGAGGGGGTTTTTTTATAAACATTCTGTACTTGTTTGATTGGTAATCAGAGGGTAACTTTGCAGACACTAGATTGATTGAAACAGCTGTTTCAAACAATTCTGTTGAAGGTTATCACAGAACTACAGCAATTAAAGATTGGAAAGTCCCATTAAGATATCTTGCACTCATTCTGTTACTTCTCTGAAGCCAAATTGCTTCAGATCCCTTTTAATGAAATGTACTTTGATCGCCCCTCTCATCTCCTTTCCCAGAAATCATTAATAGAACTAGTAGTCTAGTATTTGCTTTTATTGAGGAACGAGCAAGTACTGATTAACTTCATCATGATGTAACCATTCCTGATTGTAGGAGGGAAAAAGTTTACTAATTATGAGAACTGCTGAATCTGAAGATTGTAATGAGAGAATAACACAGATGACATCTAATTTGAGTTTGAATATGCTTTTTACTGAATATATTTAACCATTTTGGTTAGTAAAACACAAGAATATTGTGGATGATTATGCTCTTTTAAATAACAATAAATAAATAACAAAGCATAGGATAATACCATTTTCTTTAAGACTTCAAGACATCTCAGACATAGTTTTCAGAATACCATCTAAGATTTTAGAGTAATTGCTAATAACTGACAGCCGTTCATCCTAAAAATGCCTTTTATGCTTGCTAACGATAATTTTTAGAAAAAGAAAAAGAAAAAAGAAAGCACATCTATAAAGAAACCACTGCCTACTAATTTAAAATATTAAACGAAAAGGTGGAATCAATACTGATGTTGTAGTCAAGGTAGACTCATCCTTCCATCTTTCCGAGGTCGGTAAAATGAGAACCCAGATAGTTGGGGGCAATATGCTGACTCTGTAAACCACTTAGAGAGGGCTGGAAAGCACTGTGAAGCAGTATATAATTGTAAGTGCTATTGCTATTGTAAAAAATAAAGCTGGGGATCGAGGAACCATATTAATTCTCACACTAGACAGAAGGGAGAACCAACAGCTGGATCAAGGCTATCCCAAGTTCAGTCAAGTTGTCTGTTGATTCTGGAAGAGGAGAACACCTAGAATTTAAACTTAGAGCATAGAATATATAAGGACTTTGATTTCTTTGCACTACAATAGAAAATTTGCCTCAGTGTATACAGCTTCTTTTCTATCTGCAGTACAGAGATTAATCTCATTCCAGTCATGCCCATTAGCCTTCTGTCACATAAGCCAATTCCGTCATAAGCAATTTAGGGTCTGTGCAGCTGAATTTAAAGCCATACCTTTGTAATGCCTGACATCAACATTTGGCACATGCCAGCCCAAATGACTTTACATCTGATTCCCAGCAAATGCTCTTTTAAATCAACTACCTGTGTAGCATTCATTATATCAGATAATTTAAACACAATCCATAATTTGTTGTCCATAGCAAACTTAATCACTGAATAAGCAAATAAAATAATTCTGGAAAAGGAATATAACAAATTCTCAAGGTTGAAGCTCATTATAAATCCAATTCCTTATTCAAAACAAAACACCCTTCTTAACGTTTCATTTTATCAAGTAAGTCAGATCTATATCTACCTTATTTCAAATTTCCACTCACCAACAATCTCACTTGGCTCTTTGTTATAGAGTTTCTTGTTCCAGTAAAGTAGTCGTAGAAAAGGAAAGGAAACCAGAAGTACAAGACAAATTCCAATAAACATATGCCCCGTAAATGCAGCAAAATCCAATCCCTAGGAAAAAATACAGTTGAAATACATTCAATTACAATGGTTCTACTCAGTGAAAATGGAAATCAAAAATAGCATCTGCTGTTTTATGTGATTGGACTGTCTTTTTAATATCACCCTTAAGGTTATGTCTCTCTTAGAAGAAGTGCATCTTAAGGTGAGCTCTCAAATTCCACTTACAGTATGTCTTCCACCACCTAGCTTTCCATAGCAGGAAATGTGCCCACCATTTCTGATAAAAAATGGCTGCCAAGTGAAAGAAATTTAGAATATTACTTTTTACACTTTCTCATCTCTATCTCTCTCTCACACACACACACATAGTTGCACCAAAGCACCTCCCTCTTGGTTGGTTACACTATGCTGGAAGATAGTATTTGTCACTATATCGTGATGAATTGGCTTAAAAAATAGCTTTCACCTCCCGAATCTTTAAAATATGTTTATGATATTTATCAAAAGATAAAGTTGGAAGACAAATTATAATTAATAATTTTAATCTTTCTAAACCATGAACAAAGTAGAAGATAGTAACACAAAGTCACTTCTTGTGAGATGAGTGGCCAAATACATTTGTTAGTAAGTAAATAAGTAAGTAAGTAAATAAGTAAGTAAGTAAGTAAGTAAGTAAACAGATAGATAGATGATAGATAGATAGATAGATAGATAGATAGATAGATAGATAGATAGATAGATAGATAGATAGATATAATTTTATAATACAAATAAGTGAATATAGTTTTCAGTTTTGGAAAACAGAACCTATTGCAAATCAGTTATGTTTGTTAACAAAGCACATTCTTATTGTCATACTGTAACAAATTGTAGCAAATCTAAACAGATTCAGTCACTTTGCACTATATTTTTTAATCAAGTATGACTCAGTAGAGGTACATCAAGAAAGATTTATAATAAATACAATTATAGGTAGTCCTTGCTTACCAACTGCCTGATTTAATGACTGTTCACAATAACAACTATTTGGAAAAAACCAGTTTTGCAATCATTTTATACCGATTGCAATGTCCCATCGTCACATAATTGCTATTTATGTGTTTCTCAACTTCTGAGAAGCAGACTTAATAGAGAACACAAATGAAATCACAAGTCACAATCACATGATGACTCAGTAAACAATGGAAATGATTCACTTAGTGACCAAAGCAAAAGGGAGGTTATAGTTCCATTGCAGACACTTGGTAATTCACTTTATGGGTGTGGTGCCTAGCAACCAAGTTGCCAGTCCCAATTGTGGTCAGTAAGTGAGAACTATCTGTACAGTGTTGCCTAAAAGAGCTGCATGTGTATCAAAACATATTTAGGAGCAGTGCTTCAGAACCTGTGAAAATGCATGAATAAGTACTTCTGTAAAATAGCCATATCTCTGCACCTGAATATGCATCACTATTTTAATGAGTCATATCAATGATATGCTACTTTAATGAGTTCAAATTTGTGCATGTCTGAAAAAAGACATGGTTGCTTTAAAGAGATACTGTGCTCGCATTCTCATATATTCTGCAACATCTCTTGTGAGTCACTTTCAAAGCATATTAAATCCTAAAGCTGAAAAGCGAAAAGACAGTGGTTTATTTTCACACTGTAGTGTATTCTTTCAAATTTCCTTTACTAATGTGCAGACATACAGTATGTCTGAGGTCTATAAATCAGAAGATTTTTCTATGGTCTATGAAGTTACCTGTGACATATGCCAATGCTAAGATAATTATCTCACAAAACATTTTAAATTATATTCTGAGATCATTGACTATGGAACATAAATTATTTAACACTATTGAGCCTTCCCACTGCCCCCACAATATTTCTCTGAGCTGAGATGAATTAAACTACAATTATGTAAATTAGTCACATAGCAATATTAACACTTTTCAAATTATAAAAGGTAATCAGGTTTCTTAAAAATGTATCAGTATTTGAAAGTTTAAGTGTTTAATGCAGAAAAAGAAAATAAATATATTATCGGGCAATTAGAAATGTGTTATATCATGTCTTGTGCAAGATTAAAACAAAAGATTTTTACAGAACTTAGTACATATTGGTTTTTTATAGGGTTTTTATGCTTTTATCTGTAGCTGCCCAGAGTCACTCTGAGAGTGAGGTGAACAGGTTTTAAATTTGATAAACAAATTAAATCAATCAATCAACCAATGAAAAATTTTATGGAGGTAATAAACCTTCCCATCAGCGGACACAATTTTGGTTATTTGCATCTCATATAACACAATTCCAATGTATGTCAACTCAGAAATGAATTCCATTGATTCTTTGGGACTTAATCCAAAGCATGTGGATATAAACTTAAAGGTTTGATAATAAGGTAGCTACTACATATTGATGAGAAGTAAATTGAACTTTAAAATTTGAGGAGTGTTTTGGTCTAATATTCATTTTTCTAATTTAAGTTATTTCTTGAAGAACCATTCTGAGGGGGAGGAGTGAATGTTTGGTTATATGTAACAGTGTCAGAATGTTTGTTTTTCAAAGCAGTGGAAAATGAATGAATCAGTAATACACAGCAATATCTGTACATAGGGATTTGTTGTTTTAATTAACACAGCAGAGAGCAATACATACCATCTTCCTGAGTTCCTGATTTGAAACAATAATCACATTTGGAGGATCCCCAATAGCTGTAGCAGCCCCGCCAATATTTGTGAAGATAACTTCAGCAATCAGAACATGTCTGGGATCAAGATTGAGCACCTCACATAATCTACAGTTCCACAGAGAAAATACCAGATAATATCCTTGCTGGATGACTTTTTAAAAACATTATTAATATTTCTCTTAAAAACATAACAACAAAACAGAGCCTGTTAAGAGCACCTGAACTATCATACAAAAATTAAGAGTAAACTAAAGAATGAAAAACTAAAGGGACGCAGTGGCTCAGTGGCTAAGATGCTGTGCTTGTCGATCAAAAGGTCGGCAGCTCAGCGGTTTGACTCCCTACTGCCGTGTAACAGGGTGAGCTCCCATTACTTGTCCCAGCTTCTGCCAACCTAGCAGTTCGAAAGCACTTAAAAAAATACAAGTAGAAAAATAGGGCCCACTTTTGGTGGGAAGGTAACAGCGTTCCATGCACCTTTGGCATTTAGCTAAGCTGGCCACATGACCACGGAGACGTCTTCAGACAGTGCTGGCTCTTCAGCTTTGAAAACGAGATGAGCACCACCCCCTAGAGTCAGGAATGACTAGCACATATGTGTGAGGGGAAACTTTGCCTTTACCTTAAAGACCAAAAGCAAAAGATATCATGTGTATAACTTGAGTTTAATGTTAAATATTAACATAGTTTGCCGTTTAATTTTTGCTCCAATAAAATTACAGTGCAGCATGGAATATACGTGATAGGTCTTCCATTAATTTTCCTTAAATATCTCAAGCTTCCAATTCAAAAACAGGAGAAATAATAGTTTTTGTCTCAGGTGTTTTTTTTTAATTGAAATGCATGGGCTTCCTGACAACTTCCATAAATTATAAAGCATAATGGTGATGACAGAAGTTGGAGTCCCACAGTGTTGAGACAGCTACACGCTGTCCACCCCTACTTTATAATTTGAGGTTGGAGAAGAACAATATAAAATGGATGTCACTAGTGGTGCGATTCAAAAATTTTTACTACCGGTTCTGTGGGCGTGGCTTGGTGGGCATGGCAGAGGAAGGATACTGTAAAATATCCATTCCCTCCCCACTCCAGGGGAAGGTTACTGCAAAATCCCCATTTCCTCCCAATCAGCTGGGACTCAGGAAGCAGAGAATAGATGGGGGCAGGGCAAGTCCGGAATTTACCGCTTCTCTGAACTACTCAAAATCTCTGCTACCGGTTCTCCAGAACTGGTCAGAACCATCTGAAACCCACCTCTGGATGTTCACAAAGTATCTTAAAAAAATAAGAATGTCTATGTGTGCAACAACAATATCACTGGACCAGAACAAATTATTTTGCAAAAACATGCACCAACCATAAAACCAATTCTGATAGGTAAATTTTGCCTATTAAGGGATGTTATATGATTCTCTTTTGGATCCAGATTTATTTCCAATTTTTCATAATGTTTTATATGAAGAAGCAATGTTGAATAGCAGTGCCATGGAAACATAAGCGAGAATGGTGGTTTTGTTTTTGTTTTTTCTTAAACACAAGCTGTGGTCTTTTCTTTTTAAAAAGTGAGTTTGCCACAAAACCTAACAAGAAAATAAGATCATATTTCATGCATCATTGGTAAAAAGCTAAATCCCTATTGTCAGGGAATCAGGAGAATTTGCTACTAAGCTTCATCACCATGGTAATAAAAGCTTACAAAATCATTTTAAAATTGGACTGAAGAATCCTGGCAAAGACAGCAACAATAACTGGATGATTAACAAAACCATGTAAGAGAAGAAATATATAACTTATTTAAAAAGTCTTTTTAAAAAAACTATTACTATATATATGTGAGATCCCCACTATAATATGAAAACATTTGTTTATTCACTCATTCAATATTTGTTCATCTTTCTATTTGGCAAGACATTCAAGTGAATAAAAAATATTTGAATTTAAAAATTGAGTTTAATATAGTGTCCAATTAAATCAACATTTCAAAGCTGATCAGAAAAAAAATTCACCATAAAATGCTAGTTTTGTCACTTCCTTACAGTGAAAGATGGAGTTCTGCCAACTTGGTAAGAGGAAATAAATTAATTCATAGTTAAACCGCTACTGTATCAAGCAAATCTGACTGTTTAATCTTCTGTTCTCACACACTCAAAGCAACAAGCAGGTAAGGGAAAGGAATCTCTAGAAGAGCGGCCCCCAACCAGGGACCATTTCCATGAAGAGAGGTTTTTCCATGGATCAGAAGGGGCCTTGGTTTTGCATGCTGCCTGCATCCTGCAGATGGGGCTTTGCTTGTTTGTGCAGCCTGGTTTCTTGGCATGGTACAGACTGGATTCTGGCCCATGGATTGGGAGTTGGAGATCCCTGCTCTAGAACATGAGTGGATAAAACTTGTGAGTATGATGCCCATAATTCCTTAACATGTTGATTGTGACTGATGCTGACTGAAGTAAAAAACAGAAGGAAGGAGTGGGGAAATACACCTAGAAAAAGAACTGAATGAAGTAGAGTGCAGGGAGGCCATGTTTGGAGTTGATACGCAAATTAAAAAGGACAGCCAATTCTTTTTTTCAATGAATGACTTTACCTCATCATTGTGTTCATTTCTAGACTATGTTTAATTCTGGAAGTGATCTGGATTCAGAGACAAAAAACTGTCCAAAGCAAGGTAACACAGAAAAGTGAGGGCTGTGCCTACCTACCTACCTACCTATCGATCATCGATCTATAATTTATCATCTATCAGTTATCTATCTATCATCTATCTAAGCATCTTCATTAGTTCCTAAAGTGTGATGTTAGGCAGGCCATTGATACTAGATTGGGAACCTAAAATTGGAGAATATCAATAGCGAAAATTGTTTAGATATTATCTTAGCAGAAATCTGATCAAATTCAAGAATAGTTTCCTTATATACAACATATTACACAACAAGGCATACTTAGACTTTGTTTCTTTGAGAAAAAGAGAAACAGTTTTAAAAGGTCATCCAAATGATCCACATGTTGTAATCTAGGACAGGGGTCTCCAACCTTGGTCCCTTTAAGACTTGTGGACTTCAGCTCCCACAGTCCCACAGTCCCACAGTCCCACAGTCCCTCAGCCAGTCCCATAAGCAAAGCTGGCTGAGGGACTGTGGGAGTTGAAGTCCACAAGTCTTAAAGGGACCAAGGTTGGAGACCCCTGATCTAGGAAGCCAATTCTATTCTAAAAGAATCAAATAGATTGAGAAAAATTAACTCGGTACTGACAATACAATTAAGCAGATTGATAGACATTGGTCCACTGGGATGAACATTATTTTAACCCAAAGGAAAAAGCAAAAAGAGACAGTTATTAAAACAATGTTCATCTTACTAGAATACAAACTATAGATATTTATACATAGAGGTAATGGTAATGCTAAAGGTTTCCCCCATACAGTTGTATCGGACTCAAGAGGGTGGTGTTCATCTCTATTTCAATGTTAGCTGAGAGAGCTAGCATTGTCTGAAGACATTTTCTGTGGTCATGTGGCCAGCATGGGTATAAGCCAAAGGCACATGGAACACCATAAGTGTAATAACTGTTATAACTGTTATAAGTGTATAACACTGCATAAGTGCACCAGCGTGCCTACCGTCCCTGTCCTACTGTCCCCATTTATCTGTATTCATTTCCTTCGTTCATGTCCATGTTCATATTTATACCAGCTGTCTTGTATATGTTTGACAAACTAATAAATAAATAAATAAAATAAAACTGTTACCTTCCCACCAAAATTGAGCATATTTATCTATTTGCATGCTTTCAAACTGCTAGGTAGACAGGAGCTGGGGCAAGAATGGGAGTTCACTCCACCATGCAGCGCTCAAGTCTTGAACCTGAACTGACAGCTTCAAGACTGCTGAAGTATTTCAAAAAATTACATAAACATAACAGCTCGGTATGATTGCCAGTTGCAATTTTGGCAAAAATTGGCTTGCCGATTCTCTTCCTTCTATTCAGAAAAGAATAGAAGGAACTATTAGAAGGAACTAATAGAATAGAATAGAACTATTCAGAATAGTTTTCATTTATTAGATAGAATAGAGTATCAGATATCAGTATGGATCTAAACAATTGCTGTCTCTCAGCACAATACCTTGTTTCAGTGCTCCTGAAAGAATCACAAGTGACTTGAAACAATGGTTTTTATATTGCCACTCAGAGAGTGAGTACATATACTGTTATAGTGCTGATCCACTTGGAAATGCTTCTATCCTGCTAAGTATTTTTCTAATATTTTGTGCCAATCACAGATTAATGCTTCCATGAAAGGACCTTTCACAACATCCCATTTCAGAAGTTTCTGCCCTGGACAAATCTGGCGAAATCAAGACAAAAGCACCACTTCATTTTTACTCGCATGGCACACAGATCTATTAACGTGATCATAACGTTGGTTGGCTGAATTAGGAGAAAATTATCTTTTTTTAATTAGCCGATAAGTCTTCAGTAATGTTCTTTATAGCTAACTCAATGTAGAGAATCTAATTTCAGGAGCAATTATTTTATATAGGCAGATTTTAAACTATGTTTACTGGTTTTAGCTTTTGCTTAAATATTGACCAATTTTACTGTGATTTCTGAAAGTTTGATTTCTTTTTATAATAAAGCAAACAGCTGTACATCTTCATCTATCTCAGAATGCTGATTTATTATTGCTAAAGGAAGGAAAACTGCGGGAGGGTGGATATGGAAGAGGACATGTCAGATTTCATGCAATTAAAAAAAAACTCCTTAGTTTTCAGAAGTGCTAACCAAAATCCTCAATTGTGCAGAAATGGACAGACTTACCTTGGAGCTCAAGGATAAAAGTGAATCAGTGTACTAAGAAATCCGGACTAAATTTTATTAATGGTTGGACAGGAGGAGGAATGCTAAGATGAAGGTGTAATACATGTCTAGAAATGGGTATGTCAATGTATGTTAAACATGTGAGCTATGATTATACTGAGTATGGATGTAGCTGTCTAGAAGGAATTAACCTATATACTTGACATGTAAGAAGTAATGTAAATTTGTACAAAGATAAAGAAGTATGTTATGTATTAGCTTAAATTTGACGATAATGTTTAAAAGGGTTTTAAATATGGATTTTATTGGGGTTTATTTTATATTTCGTATTGTATTTTAAATTTAGGCTATTGGAATAAGTTTTTTAAATATTGTTTTTATTGAAATGTATTGTTTTTATTTTATCTGCCTGTTCACCGCCCTGAGTCCTCCGGGAGAAGGGCGGTATACAAATTAAATTATTATTATTATTATTATTATTATTATTATTATTATTATTATTATTATTATTATTATTATTATTAAAACCAGAGACGTTAAACCATGTCCATTGTTTTTTAATTTGAATTGCTAATAAAAAAACTTTTTTAAAAAAAACTCCTTCATTTCACTACAGGTTCCACTTCTATTTTTACAGTATGCTATTTTACTTCTATTTATATATGCTTCATACATATATGATTATCTGAACCTTTTAACTCCTTGTCCAAAGTGGAAAAAATAAAATATGAATGCAATCAAATAGATAATGTACTGCAATATTTATGACAATTTGAAAAATACCTTATAGTTACTGGAGTAAAGAGGAGCACTGTAGTAACGTTGTCCAATAAGGCTGATAGAATTGCAGCAAAAAAACAGAGAATGATAATCATGGCCCACACTTTACCTCGTGAAAGTCTATAAGCCTAATAAAAAGATGCAAAAAAAATAGTGAAATAGATGAAGGTGATCAACAACATGGTGCAAATTTCAACAGATCAGCTGTTCTTCTCATGACATATATTAAGGATTCTGTTGATCTCAAGAGAAGGGTTGAAATTCAAATTCAAGGCCCAGGGGCTGGATCCTAGCCCACAGGGCCGGCCTGGAATCATCGAAGGATTGGCCTGCAGTGCCTCTGCCCGCAAAAATGGACTCCTGAGCTCCATTTTTGGCTGCCACAGCCTCCAGCAACCCTCTGCCAGTGAAAACAGAGTTTGGGAGGGTGGCCCACCCAAGATCTGTTTTCGCTGGCAGAGGATTGCAGGAGGCTGTGGCAGCCAATAACGGAGCTCAGGAGCCCATTTTTGCTGGCAGAGGATTGCAGGAGGCTGTGGCAGCCAATAACGGAGCTCAGGAGCCCATTTTTGCTGGCAGAGTGCTCGGGCCCCACAGGCGCCCCCAACACAAGTGAGGTTGAGCTGGCCATGCCCACCCCAGCCATATCCACCCCGATCCCCCAAGCTCAAACAACCCTAAGGTGGCCGTCAATGAAAATGAGTTTGACACACTGTTCTAGAGAGATTTTATATATATACTTTTTAAACTCTTGAGACTGTTTACTATATTGTAACCTTCAACTGGGCAAAATACTGCATCAAAGGGCAAAATGTTTTTGGCAAGAGCACCTCAGAAGCGTTAATTTACAGAATACTGGAAACCCATTATTCCCATGGGAATGAAATTTGGGGAAGGTTTTGTCATCTTAGTGACACTGCATGGCTGCTGTTCAACACCACTGCCACACTGCTGCAGTCAACTATAATGACATGATCCTCATTTTCAACATTCCCTGACAGCTTCTCACAAACCAATGGGAAACTGCGAAGGGACTAATATGATCCCCAACAGTCCTACACAGCGTGCCATCCTTCCATTGGCAAAATCTGTTTCTGGGAAGCTTTTAAGGAGAAATGAAGAAGTGAAGAAATGGTCCCATTTCTCCATTTTCCTATTATTGCTTTTCAGAAATTAGGGCCTATGGAAATTGCAATGCTATATGGGAATCTACCTATAGTCCCTTGGTTACCGCCATAAAATTCAAGATTGTTTGTTATTTCTTTCATAAGACCTTTTGGGCAAAAAGTAAATATTATCAAAGTTTAGATATAAGTGCATTTTGAAATTGTTCACAGTAGTCTAATATAGCTCCAATAGGAAACAATCATTTGTCAGTACGTACAAAGTCTTTGAGTAATGTATTTCTCTTGATTTTCTTTTATTTAACAGACAATTTAGCTTCAGATTTCAATTAACAACAAATTTTCAGTGTTAAATCTGAATCATAATCATAATTATAATTAAAAGTAGCTACTTTCATTACTATGGTTAAAGCACACTTATTTCAGATACACAATAGAAGAGACTATATGTACTGTAGCTCAGGGCTGAACTGCAGCATCCTTGGTGTTTTTTGAGCTTGCTTGTTGCTTGCAAACATTTCATTACCCAATTAGATAACATGGTGCTAATGAATGTACAGTTTCCTCCCTGTTTATTTCCAGTTATTTGCAAAGAGATATGTAACCCAGCTTTATAGTAGTAGATATCCAATATTTGACATCACCTGGTGGATAAAGTGTCCAATCTTATTGAAGTTAAGTGCCGTGTATGTGCTATTAACTGCAATAGAGATTAAGAATGTGTCCTGAATCTTTGTTGTCTTCTAAAATAGTACCTCTAAATTTCATCAAATTGGTTCAGATCTTTACAAAAGAAAGCTAGCATTTTTGTAAAAACAGTCAGCATTACTCAGAGCAGAATTGAAACAATTGAACTGAGAATGATTCGAGCACACTTTTCAGTGTAATGTACACACAAAATATTTATAAATACTTACCATTAAAAACAGACTCACCTTTACTGCACAGTAATCAAAAAACCCAGTTTCAGAGAAGATAGCAACCAAAAGCATCTAGAAAGACAGAAATCTTTTAAAAGAGCTGTGCTGCTATGTTTGAATTTGTTTTACATAGATAAATATGACTCTTTTGGAGAACGTTTCGGATGAAATTGAACATGCCATTTTCCTTCAGTGAACTAATGTCATTAAATGAATTCCAGAGCAGATTTTCAGTGCAAATTCTTTTTCAGAGTTGAAATCAATTATTTGGTGGATTCTTTTTTTAGAGTAGATAGGAATATGCATCCACTTTAGTGAAAGATCTTGAAATATATGAATGGTCACAAAGCGAGTAGATTATTCCTAAATCTTTCTTTTTAAAGTATTTCAGTTTTGGATAAACCCAATATTGATACAGGTTTGAATCATGCCCATGCCAGTTAAAAGGAAAATTGCTAGCCACTGGGAGGCAGAAGCTGCAACTTTTAACTAATGCTATATCCTTGCAACTTGGTAATACTCTACCAGTGATTTTTATTTCTCTAATATTTCAAGATTTCTGCGGAGCTAATTATGTGCTTCTTCTGCCCTTTGCCTCACCCAAATGCATTTACCCTACTGAACATTTTCAGGAAAATAGGACATAGAAGGGAGACTCGCTTAGTAAATGTTTCAGGTACTACTATAAAAGAAGATCTTTGTGGCTCCCCATCCTCATTTCCACAAGTTCTATTATGAAGTGAGCTCCCCACCACCATCCATCCAATTGGCAGAAGGCTATGGATACCCTCAATCTCCTCAGTCTAACCGTCCCAATTTCTCTACAACCTAACCATACACCTGGTGCAACCCAAATCCAACAGGGGCAACATCCTCCCCTGGGTGTCCAATGAGGGCATCACTAATTCCACCAGGATGGTCACAGAAACCACATGTTGACTTACCAGGGGGTCATCGTCAGAGTCTACGTATCCCTACATATGTACACTTGAGTGTGTCTCACTCCCATTTTATCTAGCACTCCGGGGTGAAAATGCCTCTGATTCCCTGGTTTATATTCCCATAGGGGGCTACTATGGAACTAAATCATATCCAACTGTGTTTTAGCAGAAAAAGTATAACCATTTGTTGATATATATTTTTTCACTTTAGTTAATGGAGAGATTTTTTCAAAGCAGATTCATTTGTTTATACATAATAATTAACTCTAATGAGAAATACCACCAGGCCAAAGTCAAGAAATTTACAAACTATAAGCATGTAAAGCAATATCTTGGACTCACAGCATGCATTCTCATCTACAGTATATAGTGAAAGAATGAAGATTGCTCTTTTTCAACAACTAGCTCAGAAACATCCATCCTTGAACTGATCCAAATTCAGTAAAGTTCTAGTTGTGAATGGAGTGGCCTGCAGACTAGGAGATGATGTAGAAATAGTCTATCTCTGTAAAAGCTTTTGCAACTAGAGGTAGTTAGCAATATCTTTATCAGTAGCAGGATTCAGAATAACAAGGAACAGATTTTCTGACTGGACCTGGCATTGCTCAACAGCTAGACTCACTGTGGTAAAATTACACAGAAGATATATATATACGATAGATGTATTACCAGGTAATACATTTCTTCTCAGTGCTGGTTTGATGAGATATGCAGTGTTACTTTTGGTCCCTTTTTCTTTCTTTGCTAATGAAGGAATCCTAGCTTCTGTATATATATCCAGGCCTCCTATCCCATCTTATTACCCAGTTTTTATAATGGAAACTTTATTGAATGCTGAGTTTTCTCAACAAAAAGATCATGGATCTTTTTAGAGCAGGAAATCAAAGCTATGTGCTTAGAAATTAAGCCATTGAGAAGAGCAGTTGCCTGTTCTTTCCCATCCAGATTGAGAGAGAGGATAGGAAAGAAACAGCATTTCTTCACCTACGACCAGGTGGTAACAGTTTTACTACTTGCCCCAGGTAAGACATTTTTCTCTCAGGAGATAACTACACCCAGATACCCTGGAAAAGGGGTGATCTGAAAAAGCCTGAAGGGACTGGAGAGCCCAAAATAGGGACTGGCAGGCTAGTAGTACATAGTTGTGATCAGTTCCCTGCCATATTTGGGATATGACTCATACTTAACATTTTAAGCCAAAACATTTTTAAAAGGAGCTAACGCTGAAACTCTTCCTGACCAAACCACACACATGAATGATAGTAACCTGCAGAGTTTATATATATATATATATATTTTTTTAAGTTCAGATATTTTAAGGTGTCATGAAAACGTTCAGTTACCATTCCAAACAATAGTGCCAGAGTTTCGAAATCAATCCATGCCACTACTTTGATCAGGCTCGGTTTCTGCAATTAAAAAGTATAATTGTCACTGAATCACATTGATCTTCTTATTTAGTCATTGAGTCTTGGAAATTCAAACTCTATTTTAAAAAACAATTTCTTAAAGAAAACAAGTCAATATTTTTGAGAGGAACCCAGATTGGAAAGCTCTTTGTATTGGCAAAGGTAAAATGGGGTTTATTTATAACAATATTGATTATAAATTAAAATAAATAAAAATAAATAAAAATTATATAAGCACATGCCTTAGTTTTACTAACAAAAATACTAGTAGCATTTGAAAGAATATAGAGAGATACAGTTGAAAAAAAATTAAAACAATAAGGGCAAAAAGGCATTTTTAAAAAAATATTGTTTTTCAAAATATCTGCAGTGATGAACTACTAAATGAACATCTGGAGAATATGTGGATCAATGAAGGAAATAAATATTTTTCAGTGTGCAAAATTGGTGGGAGGTTGGTAATTACATAAAAGCATTGTTGTGTGCCTTTCCATCCCCATCCACACATTGTTGTGTGCCATCCACACATTGTTGTGTGCCTTTCCATCCCCTTAAAAACTTTCTTGAAATTCAATTTTGAACCAGCTTCTCAAAAAAGTAAGTGTTTATTACTTTGATCAACCAGTTTTCAACCAGTGATCCATTTTTGGAAACAAATGGAGTGTCAATGAGCATGGGGAATTGGGGGCTGCAGCAATGAGCGAGCTCTGCCCTAGTCAGCCAACTGGCAGCCAATTGTGCCTGGCAGCCAAATGGAACTCTATGATAGATAATTTGTACATTTCCAGGGACCACCAGAGGCTACCAGGCCACACTTTGATAATTCCTGTTGTAAAATTGTCCGGGCATTATTGAAACTGAGAATGAATGAGCTGTAAAGACGAGAAAACAATGCCAGCAGAAAATAACCACTAGTCATTCATGAGTGAACATCCAAATATAGCACGATTTTTTTTCCTTATCAGAAAAAAGCAATGTGTAATTTCCTCCTCATTTAAAAATGCAAGCAATGTTTTGTTTTTTGTTGTTGTTTTGAGTTATGATATCATGAAGCAAGTTTCAATCTTCAGGCATCGTTGTGGCTAGTCATGGATGCCTCCTCAAATAATGGTTTTGATGTTTTGACAAATGAGAATCAGCTGTATCTCTGGCGATCTCAGCAACAGGCTATATTGTTTTGTTTGCTGAGCCTTATCAACAGATTTGCTGTGAAGAAAGGAGAGCTGAACTAATGCTATGTGCACAGAGAACATGGGAATCAAACAGAGTTAAGGCTAAGGATAAAGCAGCTGAACCCTAAAAATCAGCAAATTTCTATTCCAGTACCATCATTAATATTTGTGACCTATGTCTTCAGACTAGATGAGATTCCTTTTGAATGCATTTTGAAATTGATTCTGCCTTTTCCCACTGTACATATCATATTATTTTCATGGTTCCTGTCTTAGTTGACACATTTTCTTACATATCTTTTTGCAGTGTTCAGTCCCTACTAAACTGGGAGTTTAAGTACAGATGTACTTAAAGTACTTCTTTAGGCAAAGATACACACTGTTCATGGCACAGCAAGGTTAAACCAGAACCTGTAGCCAAGAGTACTTTATAATACAGATAGGAGAGCTTGCTACTTACATCACCAACTGCAGCTAAGGCAGCCAAGGCAGCCAAAGATCCCAGCATTGCAGCTAATGTCCTGTGGACAATCTGTAGGAAAAGTAATGGACAATTCTGTAACAGAGTCTTTTGCAAAATAAAAATTCAGTTGTTCAAACATTATAATATTTGAAGTTCTAATTTCTACTGCCAATATGCAGGACTGAACATTTGTTAGCAGAGATTTGGAGTTGCTAATTATTAGACCATTCAGATACATAGTCAAGGTCATTTGAAGGGTAGCAAAGTTGTCTGTGGTGTTGAGTAGTTTAACATCATCAGCAAAGAGGACACAGCTGCTTATAATTTGATCACAAAGATTGTTGCTATAAAGCAGAAAGAGTTTTGGACCTAGAACACTGCCTTGGGGAACACCACTGTTGACAGGTACAGGATTTGATAGGCCGCTGCCTGAAACCTTCACTGTATTTCAGACATCATTACATTAGAGAGGGTCCAGAGATATTTTACTAGGAGAGTTCTCAAATCTTCTGCTTGAAATAAAATTCCCTGTACTACCAGGCTTGAAATCTTAGGTCTAGAAAGCCTCGTATTACATCGTCTAAGTTTTGACCTATGCTTAGTTCATAAGATTATTTACCAAAACATTCTACCTGTAAATGAATACTTTAATTTCAACCATAATAATACAAGGGCCATCAATAGTTTTAAACTCAATGTAATTCGCTCTAATCTTAATTGTAGGAAATATGACTTTTGCAATAGAGTAGTAAATGTCTGGAACAATCTACCTGATCCTGTTGTTATCCCCATACCTTTTACCATAAACTGTCTACTTTGGACCTTTCATGTTTCCTAAGGGGTCCCTAAGGGGGCGTGCATAAGCACACCAGCGTGCCTACTGTCCCTGTCCTACTGTTCCCAATTATATGTAATCATTCTATGTGTTTATGGCAATGTTTTGCCAATTTATATCCCTTTTTTGTGTGCCAAAAATTTTTCATGTGTCCATGTCTGTGTCTACTCTGTAACTTGTTTTCTTGTATTTGTTGACAAATAAACAAACAAACAAACAAATAAATAAATATCTCCCACAGACTTTCTCCAATAGGTCTTCAGTATGATACACACAGCAGATTGTTTAGAGACACAGTTACTGTATACAAATTGACTCCTGGCTTAACTGTACAAGTAAATCAGGCTTTTAAATTGCAATACATCCCTCTTTTTCTGAATTTACAGGAAAATGCATGATTTAACCATGCACAGTCAGGTTCAAATCAGATTTCACTTGCTCATTGCAACAGCTAGATAGTCTTTGTATAAATATTTCTACCAAGAAAACAAACCTTTACATTGAATTTTCATATATAGGATGCCACTTTTATAAACATTTTAAAATAAAGGAGCAAGGTAGAAAACCTCAGTAAATATCTCAGTGGTGGCTTGCTTAATGCATCTTTCAGATTTGGCCTACAAATTGAATTGGTATCATACAATTAAAGGGAGTAATTCCATTAAAGAAAATGCAACAAC
This sequence comes from Ahaetulla prasina, assembly GCF_028640845.1. NCBI lineage: Eukaryota > Metazoa > Chordata > Lepidosauria > Squamata > Colubridae > Ahaetulla > Ahaetulla prasina. Next base: position 93,538,779 of record NC_080543.1, on the reverse strand, counting down.
AAAAGATTTTATATAATTAAAATTCTCTGTTATCATTGAATCCTGTTCATATGAAAGGCAGGATATAACTAAATAAGTAAATTAAATTTGATCTAGCAAAATATTATTCAGAAGAAACTATTTCACAAAATCTATTTACTGCTAACAGTACTAGAACAGGTTTGGATATCCAGAAAAAAATAAAACAACCTTTGTAATACTCTCCATTTATTTCTGTTTCAATGGGGGGGGGGAATAAAAGAAAAGTTTTTTTAATGTACTTATTACCACTGGAATGGAAATTTTAGAATTACTACATTGGAATCAGTAAGAGAGAGATTGAAATTACACATCACATCAACTCTTGATATTCATCAACTCTTCATCAATGCTGCATATTTTGCTTCCTGGTTGCCAAATATTGCCAAATATATGAATGATTAATGAGAACAAGTTTAAGTAAACCATGCAGCATAGCTGTTGATGAATGTGCTAGTACTGTCCCAACAGCATAAATTCTTCATCAGTCAATAGAATAGAATAGAATAGAATAGAATAGAATAGAATAGAATAGAATAGAATAGAATAGAATAGAATAGAATAGAATAGAATAGAATTCTTTATTGGCCAAGTGTGATTGAACACACAAGGAATTTGTCTTAGGTGTATATGCTCTCAGCATACATAAAAGAAAAGATACCTTCATCAAGAATAAAAAGATACACTTAGTGATAGTCAAGGTTACTAATAAGCTATCAAATCGTACTAGGAAACAAATAAAAACAGTATAAATTGAAAGATACAACATGGTTATAGTAATAAGTGGAAAGAGATAGATGCTAGGAAGGAAGAGAACAATAATAGTAATACAGTTTTAGTAAATTATTTGACAGTGTTGTGGGAATTAGTTGTTAAGCAGAGTGATGGCATTTGGGGAAAAACTGTCCTTGGGTCTAGTTGTTTCGGTGTGCTATGCTCTATAGCCTCGTTTTGAGGGTAGAAGTTGAAACAATTTATGTTCAGGATGTGAGGGGTCTGTAGATATTTTCACAGCCCTCTTTTTGGCTCATGCAGTATACATGTCCTCAATGGAAGGCAGGTTGGTAGCAATGGTTTTTTCTACAGTTCTAATTATCCATTGAAGTCTGTGTTTGTCTTGTTTGGTTGCAGAGCCAAACCAGACAGTTAATGTAATGTATGTCCATAATTATTCTCCCCAGAGACAAGGAGGCACTTTATAACAGAAGGTTAAATGCTTACTTACATATATGCTTTGATTATAGAACAGACAAGAATCTCCATGCAAAGTTATCACACTATGGGAAGAAGATGTATAACCAGCTACATACCCTCTTGAGGCACAGCTAAAGTCAAATGAAACACATAAATAATTTCTATGCACTTTGGTTTTACTTGATTACAAGCAGAGGAAGGATCCTTGCCAGAACAAGTACAAGAATGTATCTTTCTGTTCCAGGATGACTGGAATGAAAATCATACACCTGCTCCATGCATCAAACAGTATTAGAAAAATAACCCACACTGTCACTAATGTGGGGTTATTTTCTAAGGATTCCAGACATGTGAAAGTCATCAATTTATTTGTTTTGGGAAGGAAGGGGAGAAATCCTCCTTCTAGATGCCATGTTTCTATTAAGGCTTTTCCTTTCTCTCCTATAATTAGTTAAATATGTGGGAAATAAAGAGATTTTCACACCACCTCTGTTTTCATTTCCCAACTCTCAAAAGCCATTTGAAGGCAAGCTGTGATTGTCTTCACTTCTGGAGACCTAATAAGCTGAGAACAACTGAAAATTATTACTTTAGGCTGAGTCCCACAACTGCAAAAAATCCCTTCATGTCTCACTCTACATAAAAGGGAAAGAAAGAAATGGTTTTTAAAAACATCAATACTAGGGGATTTTGTAGGGTCCTTCTTCTTCTCTGGACTGCTCTGAAACTATATTTAAGGAAAGGAAAAAATACCACTAATGGAGAAACAAAGCAAAACATTTCAAACAAACAAACAAAAAACAGTTGTAGCAGTTTTGATTAGCCCAGAGATGAATTGGAAACAAAAGGTCTCAGTTTTACAGTACTGCTGATCTCACTGGAATTCAGAGGACCCAAAACTGCTTCTAAAGTGGTATACAATCTAGTATGTTACAAACCAGGCTGACATCAAAATGATGTCCCTCCAGCAGATGCTTACACTTGTGTGGAAGTGTGCATCAATTCCTATCGTATAAAGGATAATATTTTACCTTTATTATATGGATTATGTTAACAGTCTTCATAGGCAATACTTGGCTAACTGGAACAGAAAATCCTTAGAAGATGGAATAGTATAACGTGGTTTATATATATATTTGAAATATAGGTGAAATTCAGCAGGTTCTGGAAAACCGGTAGCGGAAATTTTGAGTAGTTTGGAGATCTGGCAAATACCACCTCTGGCTGGCCCAAGAATGGGGTGGGAATGGAGATTTTACAATATCCTTCCCCCAAGAGTGGGGAGGGAATAGGGATTTTGTAGTATCCTTTCCCTGGAGTGGGGTGAAAATGGAGATTTTGCAGTATCCTTCCCCTGCCATGCCCACCAAGCCACACCCATCAAGCCAGTAGTTTTAAAAAAATTGAATTTCACCACTGGACCCATTTCACCATTGAAGTGACTGTGGCAGCTTACAACACCATAAAAACAAAAATACAAAAACATTAAAAATTAAAATTAACAGGGACTGAAAGTAGGAACCAGTATAAGAGTGGGATGGAGATGGGATTGTCTTTCTTAGTCCATTAGGCATTTCCAGCATGGAATGCCCCCATCAGACACCCAAGCCACTCATCAGAGCAAGGTTTTGAAGCCATTTTCAGAAGGCCAAGAGAATGAGGATGGATCTCCCCTCCAACAGCATTTTGTTCTAGACAACAGGAGCCATGGCAGAAAATGTTCTCCTGGACCCCACCAACTAAGCATTGAACAATTGGGTCCATAGCATGGCCCTTCTGCCAGTGGGGTGGCCAGTTCCACCAGAGTGAGACAGTTCTTGAGGTAGTTTGATCTCATGTCATGAAGGTTTTAAAGGTAATTTTTAAAAAACACTTTCAACTGAATTCAAAGCAAATCAACAACCACTGCAACTCATATAACAGCAGGGTTATATGGGTCACACTAGGGGTTTCTAGAATTTTCCACGTAGTTGCAATATGTATGAGAGTTGTGCTTCAAGAAGTCATGTGCACATGCATAGACAGGACTGCTAATGAAGCCATGGCATGAGCATAGTTTCCCCCTCTGAGTAATTGGCAAAGTCCTAATACGGGTGTATTACATATGTATAATACCATTGGAGGTTCCATAGGGCTTTTTTCCATTTATAATGAATTGAATCTTCTTGTTTGATGAGATTCTCTCCAAAAGGCCTATTAAAGTTATTTCTTCTTAGGGGTAAATAGACAAGGAAACAGCTTGCGACAGCTCTCAAACTTTGGAATTCCCTCTCTTTAAACTCCTTCTCTCATGGCATTCAAAAGATCACTGAGATAGTTTTATTTCATTGAATCATCAACCAAAATTAAGTACCATTGGTGTTGTCTTGAGCTTTTTTTTATTGCTGGGCATTGTTTATCACCTTTAAAGTTTTGTAACTTGTACAGAATCTATTTATTGCATGGAGAAATTAAATAAATATATAAATAGGTTTTTTTCTCCTAGTTTGGGAGGGGGAAATCCATGAATTACTCTGATTATTCTGTATTATTTTAAAGAATATAATAATTCCCTCTAGATAATTTTAACATAATACTTTTTAAAAAATAATAACTAGGTACAACAGTTTAAACATGGCTGCAGAACCTGTCTCCCTCTGCCTAGTAGCTAGGCACAACAACAGGAGAATGAAATCTGATAAATTTCATAAAGATTGATTTTCTATACATTTCCTCTCCCCGTGCAGCTTTTTGCCACATATCTTGAGTGAACCTTGGGCCTTCAGAAGAGACTGTGGATAGCAGTAAATTATGTAGCCAAGAAGTCGGTTGTGAATTCCTATTGGATGAAATCTTTCACAGGCATTGCAATACTGTAGATACAACACTTTTGTGTCAAAATGTCCTTCCACTCTTTCATTCCAGGAAATTTAGGACTAAAAATAATAACTTGAAAAATGCTCTGTATAATCCAATAAGGCTGTATTATCGATCAGAAATGTATACACCCTGTCATCATGATATTTTGAAATAATGTCACCTATTTCTATAGTATATTAACTATATTGTATATTAACCAACTTGAAAAAGCATTCAAGAAACTAATACTTGCAGAAGATAACAGTGGTCTTATAAGAGATATTTGTTTGCCCAAATTTTAAAAAAGCCCCCTGGAATTCATATTCATACACCCATGCATGGACACAACATAAAACTTATTTATGCTGCATAACATTTTTTATTTTCTTCCACAGTACACAATTTATAAATGTTTGGTACAAATAAATTTCATTGATAGTAGCATTATGACATTTATAAAAAAAAGATTTATGTGCTGGGATCCAGACAATCTTTTATATGTCATTATTATTGAGGTAAAATATGAAATCAGGAGCATGTCACTTTTTTGGAGAACATTCATATATAAAAGTTTACATTTCAGGGCTAACCTTCTTCAGGTGGAGATAAGATTAAAATGTTAGGAGCGTCTCTAAATACATCACAATTAAACCCTAAGCATTAATGTAGACAACCTCACCAAAGATAAATTCTGAAATAGTGAATAAGGTTTTGTGGATAAATAACAGTGGCTCAAGCATGATCTTTTCCTTATACCAGCAGTCCCCAACCCCCAGTCCGTGGAGTGACACCAAGCCACAGTATACCAAAAACTGGAATGTGCAAACAAGCAAAGCAAAATCCACAGGATGCAGGCAACACGCAAAAACATGGCCCTCTGGCCCACGGAAAAACCTCTCTCTTCGGAACCAGTCCCTGGTGCCCAAAAGGTTGGGACCACTGTCTTATACAATAGGGATCCGCACAGATCTCATCAGACAGCCTTGCCTTCTCCATAATGCTGTTCTATATCTAATTAAGGTGCAAATGTGTTATTTACTCAGTAATCTGTTGGCATAAAAATCTTTGGAGGTTTTTCTGATAAGGAAGAGATAAGTTTTATCTAAAATATCATAAGTCACATACAGAATTAAATATTGGGTCAGAGTTTACATTTCTAATAACGTTCTTTTCTGCTTTCTATATGCCATCAATGTGTAACATTTTAGTGTTTTTGATATGATCAACTATATTATTCCCTACCAGTGACCTCCAAGATACATTTCTAAAAATAGAACAGGCTGAAACAAATTCAGATCTCTGACATAAATTTTATATCCCTTTGAGGTAAGAACCTGAGTGGATTTCACCAAACACTCCAGTCATCCTTGAAAATATTTTTTTCTTCCAAATTCCTAAGACAAAGGGCATGACACCGGAAAATCCCAGGTGATAAAAAAAAAAAAAAAGAACCTGCCGTTTTGATTTTTAAATCATTCACTTCTTTCTCAGCCAGAACTAAAAACATTCTTTTAAATTATACAATGAATCCAGCAAGTCTCTTTGCCTTCCTTTCTTATTATTTGCTTTAAATGAGTGTTACATGGCATTGCTTGTTCCCCAGCATTAGATGTTTCATTTCTAATTGCTTCAGAACATGTTCTTCTTTAGTGTTCATTGTTTATTTCCTGGAATGCCATCTAGAGTTGCTTTAGTGACTAAGGCAACTAATACATTGAATGAATGAATGAATGAATGAATGAATGAATGAATGAATGAATGAATGAATGAATTTACCTCTGAAATGTGCTTGCAATGACCTCTGTGTAAAACTTTAAATGAAACTAGAGGCATGTTGCTAATCCCTATTGATCCCTCTCATATTTGTCTTTCATGCCATAAATATATCTGTTTCTCAGGAAGGAATTTATTTATTTATATTTAGTAAGAATAGCAACATTCAGTATTGCCATTGTAATAATAAAAATAGAATTGCCTTTTTCCCCAGTGGCCATCTGCCACAAAAATGTATTGGGGAATATTTGTTGTTGAAATTTGCTACTATCTGGATGAATAAGGAGAGAGACAGTAAAAGACCGAGCCCTTAAGGTAAGCCAAGTCAAGGAACAAGCAAGGGAAGGATTCCAAGAATGCTTTTGTGGCAATAACAGAATTTTTGAAGCCAGATCAAAATCTTCACTACCCTTTTTGAAGCATAATAAAGCGGTTTTGAATCCCTCTGTTTGCTTTTCTACTTTCCCAGGGCAGAGCAAACTTGTCACTCTCCCATGTCCTTCTGAAACCCAGAGCTAATTTCCTCTAGAGAAAAAGACAGATCCAGCCAACAGTACAGGTAGTCCTTGATTTGCAACCATAATTGAGCCTGAAATTACAGTTGTAGGTCACAGTCATTAAGTGGTCCACCATGTCACTCTGCCTGATTTTACATCCTTTTATGCAGCAGTTGATAAGCAAATGTCAGCACTGTTAAGTGAACCAATTGTTCATCGAGGGGGATTTTTGCCCAGCAACTGGAAGTGAGCACCAGTTTCTGGGCAAAACAATGCAAATCACAGTCATGTTAGAGTGGGACACTGCAAGCAGGCATAAATACAGACCAGTTACTGAGCACCCAAACTACAGTCAAGTGACTTCAGTGGGAGGTGAATGTGTCAGTTTGTTGCAAAAATCAAATCCAGAAAGCACACAAAGGCAGACTGATACAGCAGGATTCATTAACTTCTTTATATACATAATAACACATGAAGTAATACATACAATACTAAGAGTGGATTACTTCCAAATTGTAGCAGCTACAAGCAAAACGCAAGCAGAGTACAGCAGACTAGTTTCAGTTCTCAGCACACACAGAGAGCTGACCCATGCCCAGCCTACAAAACTGTTTCAGTTTCTAAGCAGCCCCCATTGGCTGACTTAGTTGCTATGCCTATTCGTTGGCTGACTTTGTTACCATATATCTGCCAGTTCATGAATATTCTGACAGAATGTCAGTCCTGAAACAAACCTGGCTGAGGCCATCTTTGAGGCTTCAGGGTTACCACAGAATTTCAAATCTGGCAACCTTTTTGAGGGTACATTTTAACTTTAAATGGCTGCTAAGCAACCAATCATAAATCATAAGACTACCTGTAAGTTAAATGACTATTCACTCTTTGAGAATAGTTTGAAAAAAACCCTTAATATTTCAGACTGACAGGACCCCAAAAGAACTTTTGTTTGTATGGGTTAAGTTACTTGATACTTACAGTTTGCTCCAGTTCGGGCGAACCAGTAGTAGCAGTGACAGGAGGCTCCACCCACCTGCCCAGACATCATCAAATACACTCTGTGCATGTGCAGAAGTGGCACGCATGCAAGTGAACCAGTAGCAAAGGTAAGTGAAACCCACCACTGATACTTACTATATTAATAATTAAAATTGACCCATTCACTGCTGGCACAGCCTCTCACAACTGTTTGGAATTTAATATTGCATTATTTTTCAACATAGCCTGACAAATAATTTTGATAATGCAGACCCCTGAGAGGTGTTGGTTGGCAAGGGGTCCCAGGACCATGCTTGATGAAACACTGCATTAAAGGAATCAATCTTTATTCAGGCTTCTGCACAAAACAGAAAATGTGCAACATCTTCAAAAGGTATATTAACTTTAATGAACTGATATTTTAAAGCAAACATATCTTTTTATCAAGCTCACATGGAAAAAGATAGGCTGCTTTCATGAATAGCCAAAGGGCTCTGCTTCAGTGAGTTACAAAGCATTTCTTCCAAATTATTTTCAAAGAGGGCGCAGCTTTTGTAATTGGAACACAAATCTTCTTATTGATTTCACCATTTACAGAAAGCAACAATGAAATACAAATAAAGAAATACAGAAGAAATGCAAATAAAAAAGTGATAAGTACAATTAGCATAATTTTGCAACAGCACTTGGATATCATAGATAGAAACTATAAAATTTTATCATAGAATTTAACAGGGAAAAAAATAGTCCAAAATATATTAAGGTAAGCCTGGCAAAATCATTCTATTACATTCAGTTACTTCAAATCATAAATGAAATGTTACTTTGAATTTTAACACACTATTTGAATAGCTGACATTTTTGTGTGAAAATTTAATTTATTGTAAAACAATGTTGGTGTTAATATAAAGCTGAGCACAATTTTTTAGAAAGAGTTGGTTTTGATGAAATCTAGCCAGACTCTTTTCCAAAGGACTATAGCTAATTAGAAAACTTATTTCAGATAGTATATTAGATTTGTACTTTGAGTGTGTTCTATTTTTAGGAATTAGTTACTCTATGCCATCTGGCAGGGGGTCACCAGAAAAGAATAAATTAGTTGCTAATAGCAACAACACTGCAAAACCTCACAATTTGAAGGCATGTAATAGAAATCCAAAAATTTAAATAGAAATTTGGCTGATGACTTATGGCATCAGATTTTTCTAGGGAGACAGTTTGTACTGATTTCCAATTCTATGAGATTTCTATAGGTAAAACAATCTGAGAATTTGGCTGAAGAATTAATGAATACCGTCGTTCTCAGGGCCATATGGAAAACAGGCTAATGGTTAAAACTAAAGAGTAATGCTAAAAGTAAATTCATATACCTTGGATATGATATCTTGTCCATAAACAGTATTGTGAAAATTCAAAGTTCTGTACAGGACTAGTTCAATGTACATAACTTAATCTTATCAGGTTGAAATATAGGATTTTTACTCTAATTTAAAACTCTCAAGAGCCTGATGAATGAATATTGATTTTTTTAACTACCTTTACTGCTGAAACCTTTAAATGTTAACCATATAGCAAATCTTTCTATTTAGTTATATACAAATATATAGACAGACCTGCCTGTCTATTTATATGGAAATAATTAATCTGATTATATAGGATAAAATTTGTCTTGAACTTACATCAAGATTTGCCATGAGTATATTATTTAAGGCAAGTAAGTGTTGACATATCTATAAGGGTATAATGTTTAAGACAAGACTTCTTCCATATAGTTTCTTATTTGGAACTATATTTGTTTGTATGATTTCGATGCCACCCATCTCACAGTAATGATTTGGGGTAGTATAAAAGGTTAAAGCAACAGTTTAGCAATCTAAAGCAGGATGTCCAAGGTCAAAACAACCATAACAACTAATAAAAAGCAAAATAAATCGGCACAGCTCATCTAAGCTCTCAAACTGAATGCATCACAAACTTTGCTTGGAGACTGAAGCATCAATTGGTTGAACACTCTTAAAAATACTAGCATATTTTTAATGACTCATTAAAAAGAAAATGCACATAGAACATTGATCAGTATTCAATATTAAGAAATTAAATTCATGTAATATAATCAAAATGTCCATTTTAACAAATAATAATCAGTAAAAACTGTTCATAAAAATAAAAATAGTAAAGCATCAGAACAACGCAGAGCATTATTTAAGCAATCATAAAAAAAAACTCTCCATAGGACTTTGATATCTACTGTCCGAAAAGTAAATAATAATGGGGAAATGTGATTTCCAGGTAAAAGCTGCTATGTTCTATAATACCAGGGCCATAATGGAAAAGTTATACTATCTGGCCTTTAACACCCACACTGCCTTGTCTCATTGGGGAATGTGGGACATCTAGAAAAATAAGCATATTGAATGCAACAATTCCTGCTAAAAAGGAGGTTCTGGAAATATTTTGGGCCAAACCATATAGTACTCTAATATTATATACTCTGGGATTATATAATGCCTCAGAATAGTTTGAGTTAATTGGTGGTTTAGTTAAAGGTGGATATTCTTGTCATATATGACAAGGTGCATTGGGGAAACCAGCAGGGCCAAAGCAAAATTGGGCATTCCTTCTCTTCCTTAGCCACCTTCTATTCAGCCTCTCATTCATTCATTCTCTCTTACATAAGTCTCCTTGTCAGAGTCCTGACCGATGCCCTAATAAAAGAAGGAGCCTCAAGCCTTCTCTGTGGGGGCTCCCACCCTCTGGAACGAACTCCCTCCAGGACTTCGTCAACTTCCGGACCTCCGAACCTTTCGTCGCGAGCTTAAAACGCACTTATTCATCTGCGCGGGACTGGATTAGATTTTAAAGTTATTGGTTTTAAGGGGTTTTTTATTATTTATATTGTTTTTTAAATTCGGCAATAGAATAAGTTTTTTAATTGTTGTTTTTTAATCTGTATTTATATGTATTTTAACTGCCTGTGAACCGCCCTGAGTCCTTAGGGAGATAGGGCGGTATATAAATTTGAAAAATAAATAAAATAAATAAATAAGCCAGTTTTCAAGAAAAATCCAGTTATTTATTAGGAGTGTCATGTCGGCACAGACCAGGTGAAGCCAGCTCTGACCCCACTTAGTTTACGCCTTGCCTCTGACCCTGTTTCCCCCTCCCCCAAGGTTTGTCATCAGTCACATTCCCTCACAAAGCAATTTCATGGGTCGTAGAAGTCACTCCCTCCAGTCGTTACTGGTTTCTGTGGAGATGGCCTTGACTTTGGCCAGCTAGGATGTGCATTGTTTTGACTGAGGCGCAAATATTTCAAAGCAGCTGCGAGGCTCGGTTCCTTATCCCCCTGCCTATGGCAACTTGGGAGCAGGTTAGGGATTTACAAGTTGACACTCCCATTATCTCTTCAACCATTATACTTTGTTATTAATCATATTTCCACCTACATCCATGCACATATTAAAACAGTAAATGTAATAGCCTCTGGCAAAGCTACCCAACTAGCTTATTCTGTATGCTATCACCTCCCTTGTACACCCACCAGTCAGCCAATCAACTAGGTTGTTCCACTCAGTTATCTCTGTATTTACCCTCAGGCTATAAACCACTGCTTTTGCTGTCATTTTAAAAGCAAGTCTTCCACCAATCAAAAAATGTCAAATGGCCACAGCATTCTCATAGTGACAAATAAAGAGTGAATACATGCATGGCAGTTGAAATAAACCTAGTATACAAGATGGTGCATCCATTCTCTGAACTTGAAAAACTTGGGACATGATATATATCTAGATCTCAGTGCAAATAGCACCAATTCTCATATTATTCCCCATGACAATGTTGATAATTAATCAGACCAGAAAAGAGATTTGATGGAAGATTAAGCCATTTAGCTATTACAGGACAGCATTAGCAGCAGTTTTGACAATTTACAATCAAGGCAAAAAAAGATAGATATTTAAGACATATATGGTTGCTCACTGTTCTCCTGGGGTGATTTAGGAAATAGAGTACTTTTGAAGTAACTTCTTGTACAGAATCATTAGGCAACATAGAGACACTTCCTTATAGAGGGAAACTTGATTTAACAGACCAGTTGAGGGAAACTGATGTCTGTTATTCATGATTGGCCATTAAATCAGAACATATTTCATCCATTTGCATGTTTACATGATTTCTCTGATGTTATAATCTCACAGTTTAGCGATATTATTTGCAGCATTTTTGTAATAATTTCATTACATAAATGATTCAAAATGGCATAAATACAGCACAAATTTCATTTGCTGCATCTGAAGTGTATTATGTTGAAGTCCACTAAATCAGGATTTTTGTAATCCTGAGTAATAAAGATGAAAACCAGTGTAAATAAAATGAAAGTGCCATCATGCTGCCTAGAAGCTAAAAATATCCCTATATCCCTTGAACAAATGAATTGTTATAGAATATAGAACTTCAATTTATTGAAGGGTTGATGGATCCAGGTTAATACACCACAGATATAAAGTATGCAATTCAGTATCTACACACTAACAGTTAACTAAGTATTTGAGCTTCACCATAGATTTAAAAATCAATGTATATAAATAATAAACCCATTCCCTGAGGGTGCAAAATATCATTCATAATGAATTGTATTTCACCACAAAATGAAGTCAGTAGAGTGAAACAAATGCAAAGACAGGCAAGGGCTACTTTAGGCTGCAATTATTAATATATAGATATATAGCTATGAAATCATATAAAGCAATATACTATCTTCAGAGATGATCAGAGTCACATCAAATACCATTTCTATTTCTAAATACCACAATTTTAGAAGTATTCAGATGTAGCAGAACAGAAATGAGAGTGAAGGGCCTTGAAGAAGCTACCTATGTTTAACTTTACGAAGAAAGGATCAAACAAAACTATATTATCCTGGATATACACGTGGAGTAAATAATACTTATATTTTGGGCAAGGGTAATTGAACTATCATTACCATTTCTGGATCAAACCTCAGTTGGGGATTCTTGCAAATAACGGAGAGGAAGAGGGGGAAATCTGATCCGGTTCCAAATTATAACTTAACTAAGGAAAATTAAAACAACTTCCTGAGAAATGATACATAACTTTTGTACCTTGATGACTGAGATCTCCTCATTTTTACTAGGTTCCTACTACAACAAATAAGAATATATTAGCCAATCCCACAGAACTTCAAAAGAATAAACATCTGTATTTAATTTGCTCATATCATTAAACTGCTCTATTTTTGTTGCTTTCTCTGAAATACTGTGGATCCTAATGAGCAATAACAGATGCAAAATAGTTCTCATTTAAAAAAAAAAAATAAACAAGCCAAACTTTCCTTAAAAGTCTGCTTCCTTTAAAGCCTCATTTTCTCCAGTTCAGTATTTATTTATTTATTTTTGTATGTTTAAACATTATGGGAGCATTTCTCTTTGACCAGCTCATTCCTTTTGAAACCATTTGTTTTTTACATATACTCATTCCTTTTGAAACCATTTGTTTTTTACATATACAGATAAGTGGAAGACTGTTTTTGTAACTTGTTCAACATTGAAAGCATTTTTTGTTTTGTCTTCCCCTCAGAGTCTTGGGCTCACTGACCGTGGCATTGCAGCATTCAATTTACCCAACACAATGCCATCAAAGAAAGAAAACACAAATAAGCTACAAGATGGGAAATGTACATCACTCCTATTAAACAGTGGCACTATTCAATCTGAACGTCATGAAGCAGGAGAAAATATGAAACTTTAAAAAGTAGATGCACTTGAAAGTTGAGGGTTTTTTTCCATTAAGGGGATGGAGTGGCACCCTCCCAATGTTGGTCAAAAAGCATTTTCTCTGTGTGAGAAAACATCACAAAAATCAGAACAATTGCTACGATTTAGAGTAGCAAGCAGTGCCACCCAGTGTTTAAATGCAATCTTAATTTTCAGCCCAGGCCACTTTTTATCATATTTTAAAGAGCCATAAAAATCTTATATCTATTGATGGGAGAAGAGATGGTCTTCAAAAATTATAGTGGAAATGGAACTATTTAATTAAAAAAATTAATTACTGCGCTGTGAAATAAATTCTGCTATGAAGGAAAAAAATCCTAACATGGAAGATTATAACTATAAACTGCAAATCCTCTGTAGCTCCAATAGTGCCTAAAAAAAGGAAGGGGATCAGGAATCAGATAATATGTTTCCAAACAAATGATCAAAGTAAAGGGGAATGAGCTTAAAGGAGTACACTATTTCCCAAGCTATTCAAGAATTGTATTTCTAGGCACCCAAGGGTATATTAAGCAGCTGATGACAGATGCCAATTTTACTTCTTCATCTCTTCATAATGGCTTAGTAACCAGACTATGCTTCAAACCCTTCATATCACAGACCCATTAATTAGTAGGGGTCTATATTTTTTTTCATATTTTTTTTCACCTTACCAACAGCCACCAGAGACGTGATACTGATGTCACCATGAAGCCAGACGGGGATTTATGGCCCTTGTCCATGTGAAGACAGAAGATTAATGGAAAAACCATAGTATTTCTTATAGCCTCTTCATGGAAAATAGTATAACCATAACTGGAGAGAATTCTGGTGAAATTAGGCAGCCTGAAAGCCAGCTGGGTGACCTTGAGTTAGTAGCCTTAAGAAGCAGGCAAATACCACTTCTGAAATCTACCCAAGAAAACTGCAGTCACTTGTCTGCAGGTTGTTGCAGGGAATCAATGCTGACTCACAGGCACTACCCAAAAACCTTGTTGGGAGTCAGGAGTTGAAAAGAAGGGACTGAAATGACATATGATTGTAGGTTGCTCATAGATTAGGCTCTCTAATTCTGCCTCAGAGTTTAGCAGGTCAAACTATATTATGCTACTTCTGCTCCAAGTCTTATGCAGGCACAAGAGTATTATGAAGTATTGAGAGATTTGGAGGAAGGAGACATAAAATGATTTTTTTTTAATCTTTTCATCACAAGATTCCCCATACCAGCCTGGCATCCTTCTGACCAAAAAGACTGCTAAGGACTAAAATAGCTTCCAGTGTGATTACTAGCAATCAGAATGTTAAGCATTTCCTGTTTAATTACTATGTTCCTATGAAGGGTTGATAGGATTGATCAGAGTTCCAAGTGATCTTTTTTTTTAAAAAAACGGAATATAATTTATCATGGAAATCTATGTTATAATTGGTTTTCAAATTCACAGAAACAGGGGGTTTAAAATAGAATGAAAAGTTACTGAAAATCAATGGGAAAAAGTCAGATGAAAGGATAGTGAGATTGATGTAGGCTTGTAGATGTACTTAACAGAAATGAACTGATTCTTAATCCAATTTTTAGGCTGTATATTAACTGACAAAAACAATTCTACTTCTATTTCCCTTGAATAAAATGATTATTCTTACCTCAAACACGATCAGAACATAAACACCTGCTAAAATGACTGAAGCTATTGTGACTTGAGCTTCTATATTTGCATGAAGATACTGATATGTCATAGAAAGAGGAATGATTTCTGATTCTTGAAGAAATGACTGGATTCTTAGGGAGGTTTCTTTTCTGTTGAAAGAAATTTTAAAATTCTATTTGATAGCTGGAATAGAAATGACCACAGGTTCATACCAGGGGTGAAATTCAGCAGGTTCTGACAGGTTCTGGAAAACCGGTAGCAGAAATTTTGAGTAGTTCAGAGAACCAGCAAATACCACCTTTGGCTGGCCCCAGAGTGGGGTGGAAATGGAGATTTTGCAATATCCTTCCCCCAGGAGTGGGGATGGAATGGGGATTTTTCAGTATCCTTCCCCTGGAGTGGGGTGGGAATGGAGATTTTTCAGTATCCTTCCCCTACCATGCCTACCAAGCCACGCCCACAGAACCGGTAGGGAAAATTTTTGAATTTCACCCCGGTTCATACTGCTAAAGGTTTTAAGAATTACTAATTGTATGCTATTTATCTTGCAGCTATTATTCTTGTTTCAATATCGTCTATGTAATGATTTAGAATATTTCAAATTATTGAGATCTTTTCATTTTCACAACCAGCACAAAAACAGAACTACTGAAAAGAGAGATTTAGACACAAGGATATACAGATATGCTTAGCAATGACCTCAGATAGTGACCATTCACAATTAAAGCAGTGATGAAAAAGGAACTTGGCAGCCAATTCCTGCATATATGACAAAAGCAGGCCTTCCGTGTGAAATTGATTAAAGTTTGGTCAATTCTGGGCAGCAGGGAGCCAGCCAGAGGGTTTTAATCAACTAATTAAGGTTGCAGAGATGAGCTTGTTAACTTGTGGTTAGCACTTTTTAAAGGAACACAGCTGCAGAGAAAAACAGCTTGGAAGACATGGCCTGTTTAAGCAATTTCTCCACTCCATGAAGGCAAAAAAGGAGAAAAGAAAATTGGGTCGGGTTCAAGGTGCTGTATAAGAAAACCTTATCTGGATGAGATGGCAGCATCCAGCATCTCTTTCTTTTGCTCCCAAGTTACATGGTTTGATTAGCAACCATATCTTTTAGCGACCATTTTGTTGGAACTAATTAGTCACTAAATGACGACTACCTGTAGATAAATACATATCAGTGTAAACCAGGGGTAGTCAACCAGGGGTATCTACCACCCACTTTTGTATCTCTGTTAGTAGTAAAATTTTCTAACCGCCCACCGGTTCCACAGTAATGCGCCATATATCGTTGCCTGCGCATGCCTCTTGCACATGGATTGGGGTTGGGGGGGGCACCAGCTACCAGCTCTGCTTGTCTGTTACAGCTGGGTGGTGTGGGGGGGAGATGCCTGAGCTATTCTGGGACAAGGCTCTTTTGTTTGCGGTTGCACTATAGCGCCATTTAGTTTCACTTAGGTAATGTGAACTAAACTTATGCGCGGGCAATACAAATAGTATATTTTAAGAAATTTAAATTGTCACAGGGAATTTTATGAAAACCTAATGGAAATGTTTTTAAATAATGCTATGAAATTTTTTTTAAAAGTCAATTAAATTTAAAAAAACCCTACCGCCCACCATGAATGCTGAAACGCCCACTAGTGGGCGGTAGGGACCAGGTTGACTACCACTGGTGTAAACAGTCATAAAATGGTTTTGCTATCTTTTATTATGCCACCTGAAGAATTAAGTATTTAGGCAATGAGGAAAAAAGGATATGTCTTGGCAGCCTTCTTTTTCCCAGAAAAAGAAAAAAGAAGGGATCCATGAGACAGATTGCAAGATTTAATTCAAATGACTGGAGAGGAGCATAATAGCAGCACATGCAGTGGTGCCACCCATTCATCCACCATCATAATGTATTCTAATTAGAGCAACTGTATAAATAATTATTAAATATAAAATATTTTTTCAGGGGTTTCATTGGATTCATGAACCAACCTATTCATTGTCTCAAAGATTCTAGTCACGATAACTTGCTCATTTTTCTTCAGATTTAATGCAAGAGTCCAATTATATAAGATCTGCAAAAAAAGAAAGAATTAAGAAGTTTAATAGGTTTGATTACCTATATACCAATTCCAGTTGCTAATTGGATAGAAGAGATTCTAGGCATATTGGTGTATAGATATCTTAAAAACCAGCAATATATATAGTAAATTGGGCGAGAGTCATTCCTTAATTAAGCTAATAGCTCAAGATGGCCAGTTGATCAATGGAAGTAACAGGAATTATATCCTATTGGGCGTGAACCCATTAAGGATAAAGAATCAATGTGTCAGGGGATCAAATTAGAATGGTGTACATTCAACCCATGGTTTTCTGTTTGCTTTAAAGGGTGGGGGAAGGGGATGTCTAGGAGAAAAATGTTTTGAACTGGTTAGGTTTCATCCTCCTTTTCTCTACCTTTTGTTGGGAAGAAAATAGTAAATCATACCCTCTGCCTGCTCTCACTGTATGGGCAAAACATATGCATGTATTTAATAAATATTCATATAATAAATGTTGCCTATAGACGGAAGATGGTAGTTTTAAAAAAAAGAAACTGGTATATTGTAAAAAACAGAGAGAGATGCAAAATGTCTAATTGCAGTTGGCTGTAATTATACTGAAATTGCCTATACCTGGAAGCTCTCCAGATTTCTTACTGCCTTATAACTATGCATGCTGATCTCCTTTCTTGCTTGTCTATGTAAACTAAGCAATTAACCTTATAAATTCAAACATTGAACACTATGCCTTCAATGTTCTATCATCCAGACCTGTTCTAATGTCTTTGTTTACTAGTGAAATGGCAAAGTTTCCATATATGCCATGTCAACTTTTAATATGATAGAAAGAAGAGATGTAAATGTTATCAAATCCTTTTAAACTGCAGGCCTCTACTCCTATACCTGATAACCAGTTAGAAATAATTAAGATGACATGGCACACAAATAAGCATTCTTGGCCCATTTGCCTTGTTAATACAATTTTCATGCTGAAATCTGCTTTAGTCTCTAGAATCTTCTGCATCTTTCAATGCAGGGCTTTTGATTCTTCTCATATTGCCTCAGGGGTGCTATTCAGCAGGTTCTGGAGAACTAGCAGTGGAAATTTTGAGTAATTCAGAGAACTGGCAAATACCACCTCTGGCTGGCCCCAGAGTGGGGTGGAAATGGAGATTTTGCAATATCCTTCCCCCAGGAGTGGGGAGGGAATGGGTATTTTTCAGTATCCTTTCCCTGGAATGGGGTAGGAATGGAGATTTTGCACTATCCTTACCTGCCACGCCCACCAAGCCACACTACACCCACCAAGCCACGCCCACAGAACCGGTAGAAAAAAAAATTGAATTCCACCACTGTATTGCCTGATAGGATTATGAGCAGATCTGTAAGTGGTGGGGGGGGAGAGAAGATTCAAATTTTTAAAGTCTTACTTGCTGTTGAAGTCTCCTGTTAGGACTGGAGTCTTCTATTTGTCCAATTTGAACTACAATATAATCTTTTGGTTGTCGCTCGGTTACAAAGGGCCCTCCCAGTTCTACCTTTAAAAGAGCAGAATCACTGAAACTGCTAAAGTTCACAGCTGATAGAAAGACAGTTAAGGACTTCACATTTTTCTATAATTGAAAGACCTATGATCTTCTAAGTTATGAGTTTTCTGATGCCACCATAAAAAACTAATCATGGTATTATCCCTTTTCCTCATTCTAATGTGATCTGACTTTTTACTGTCCCTGTAACTTTATATAGTTAATATAATTAATTCAAAAACAGGAAACTACTATTTCAGAGATTTAAAGAACATGTCTCTTTGAAGAGCGCTCTGCCTAAAATTTTATTAACTCATCTCTGATGAATGGAAGTAACCATTGTTAAAAAGGAAAGAGAAAAAAGAAAGAAACTTCCTCAGGAGAAAATGTGGTTTGTCTTCCTTCTTCCTCATTTTACTTATAAGATTGAAAGATCTAGATTCCCTTGATATCAGGAAATCATTGGCGGGAGAGACTTAGCTTAGAAACAGTCTGACAAAGACCTTACTGCAGTTGGAGAAGATGGGACTATGATAAATAACAAAAAATATTCTTCCTCTAAATTCCATTTTTCTCTACCCTGCATATTCATGGAATACTTTGGACAACATGTTAGTTTCTTCTTCATGTCCCAAAAAATGGGATAAGCACATATAGAACCATATGTTGTTATGACTGTCCCAAGTATTCCTTGACAACATTGGTTTTTTCATCATTCTTGTATATATTTTCTGGCACACAGAAGTTGCAGGGTTGTTTCCCAAAGTTCCCAAGTGGTTTCAATACAACATACTGAATAGGTACTGGGTGTTGACATGGCAACTTCCCATACTAGGGTCAGATCCATATGCAACCTGGCACAATATATCAAAAAGTTGTGCAGCAAAAGGTGGCATCAAAAATTGATAAAAATTATTACATCCTCAATCACAATCCATATAGATACACAGTAGATAGATGATAAAGCGATACAGGTAGAGGACAGAGAGAGAGAGGGAGGGAAAGCGAGAGAGACAGAGGGAGGGAGAGAAAGAGAGAGAGAGAGAGATGCACTTGTAGAATCTCTGTTTATGATAGATCTAACTCTAGATCTAGATCTAGATTTTCAAAACCAATCTTCTTTACATCCATCTATCTATATGACAGAGACATCTTAAAAATAAGAATTGGATTTTAAAGATCTAGACATCCTACAAGTATATTTTTTAAAAAATCCTCACTATTGTTATACTGTATATGCTTTCCAAATAGACCAGACATTACACTGCCTTCAGCTGTCTACAAAAGTAGACATATAATATTGCTACACAAACATAATCAGAATATTATACATTTGTTTTCATAACTGTCTGCAACTTTTAAAATATTGAAGTTTTAAATGACTGCTATAATTTCCAGGTTGATTTGTTTACAGTGCACTTCAGATCTTGACTCTTTGAATTGTGGTTCAAAAGGTTTGCTGACCTGTATTAATTAACCTAGCAGCTCAAAATACTTTGACAGCCTGTAGCCAATTTTATAATATAGCCATAATTTGTATCCACAAGAAGCTTCAGGTGCACATAATTATAGCTGCTTCCTTGTTCACAATATGACTAAAATATACTCTGTAATTACACAAATGGCATATTCAGAAGCCATTATAAAAATTCTTCAAATTATTGAAGATAAAAATGGAACTCATTTCACAATATATTAATATAGAACAAAGTGGCCAATGTGTAATTGTTACAGCTTCATTTGAAATGCTTAACCAGAATACTTATGGTTGTGTGTCAGTTCAGACAAGAAATGCAATTGACCTACTGAACAGAGCATTTTAGCAATTAAATTTAATATTCAAAATGTTGTTTTAATGGCTTAAAATAGATCTAGAACTAAAGTCTTGGATTATTTGCTCCCTGGGATATCCATCTAGGGGCATTTTGACATATGTATTCCTGAAGACCATTCCCCACTCTGTGCTCATTCCCCATTTATTTCAGATACTTTTTCCTCTTACTTTCCTGAACTTTCTTTCCTCAAATACTATATTGACATTGTGGATTATTTCCTCAATAATATTTCTTTCTCATTCTCTAATCATTTTCTTAATATTTCAGTTCCTTCTATTGAGAAGAAACCCCAATTCTTCATCTCCTTTTATTGTCTTCAACTTCTGAAAAATTATCATAATGTGTGTAGCTTTTTCATATACTGTTATATATTTCAGGTATTCATTTCATTTGCTCCATTTTTATAAATTCAAAATTATCCAATGTGCAGAGTTCCTCCATAAACAAGACAAGAATATAGATGGCAAAGGTTGTTCTGTTGAAACAAAGGGCTTTCAGTGAATGTCTCACAAAAATTTGAGTTTTAATTATTTTTTGTTCAAACATGTAGTCTTGAATTACCAACATAGCTTTCATAAACAGACAGATACAATTCAGCATGGCCGCTTCAGACATGGCCAAACTGAATTTATTCAATCAATCTGGCAGGTACAGATAGGTGAGAGAGCCAAGTAGTTCTGTTCTGTTAAAATATCAATATTCTCAGCATTTTTTAGAGAAGCTATGGGAAGTATCTCAGATTCAAAATCATTGGATGTGGGAACAATCAAATCTGATAAATTTATCTGTCAGAATCACTTCCATCCTGTTGCTAAGAAAACTGTATAAATATGTCCAGAAGATGAGTTTGACTCAGAGCTATTTTGACCTGGTATAAAAATTATACCTCTTGTATAAATGTTATATTTCTGGTATACCTCTCAGTTTGACTCAGAGGTATTTTGACTTTGGGTATATATCACCAGAAGATGAGTTTGACTCAGAGGAGACTTTACCTTTAAAATCTATCCATTAAGCATCTGTTTAACTATTACTTAATTTGCTTGCTTATCTATTTGTCTGTCTTTAATCTTTAGTCACAATTCAAGAAACTTTTCAACACATTCAGAAAAAGTCAAGAATTAATTTTCAAGTAAGCATCTTGTGCAGGTAATATGAACCACCAAGCTAGGAATAAATCACATACTTCTCTATGATCTGCTAGTTTGAATTTTGGTTAGCTGGTTTATTTCATAATTCACAGCACTTTTTTGTACTTTAGTGTTTTATTATTTCTTGCTATTTTATTGCCTTTCTGTTTTACTTTCTGTATTTTGCTATTCTGTTCTTTGAACTTCTCTAGAGGAGCCTGAATACTTAGGGAAACAGGATGTGGCAGGATGATAAGCTATGAACAAATCTATTTTTTAATGTTGAAAGTGGAAGACAAAAGCAAGAAATCCAATTACAACAACTTCAGCAAATTCTTTTTAAAATGTCAGCAAAAATTGTTGAAGCATGAATTTAGGATCACAGTATGCTAATCGTTATACAAAACCCCTAAAAATAATCTAGTAGCCCCAAAGGAAATGGCACATAAGATGAAAACCCTTTGAATATATAAAAAAAAAACTGTATTAGAATGGCAGTACAAAGGTCTGTAGTCATCCAAGGTGGAGGATGACTTTTAGGAAAAAAAATTCAACCAGAGGATCATGAGAATGTAAGCTCAGTACCACCCCATTTGTTTCCAGTTCCAATTTGCATGCCATGGATTGGTACACTAAAATGGTGGTTTTAATTTATGACCAACTTTTAACTTGCTATCAATACTAAAACAGATGAAATTAAAATATATATGTAAACTATAAAGCCAGCACCAAAGTTATGTAACAGCAAATATAGAAACCCTTATAGGAATGAAGTGTAAAGCTGGAAATAGCAACAGAGTTGATAACAAAAAGAGAGAGAAAAAACAACAGTATACTATCAAAACCCTTCCAAAGCCAATCAGCTCCTTCTCTTAGAATGGCAAACCTATATACCATATTTTCCTGAAAATAAGACCCAATCTTATTTTCTTTTCGGCTCCAAAATAAGCAGTAGGGCTTATTTTGGGGGTGTCTTATTTTTTTTTCATGTACAGGAGGTGGCAAGTGCAGGGACTGGTGGGAATGGGAGTGCTGCTACTGCCGAGCTGGCCCTCTCTGTCTCATTATCTGCTTGCCCGCAGACCTGCCTGCTGGCCTTGCTGCTGCTGGGACGCTGGAGCTCAGGTCTTGCTCAGGCTGCTGCTACAAAGAGGCAGAAGGTCATGGAGTATGCCGGGATCACCTCCCCCTCCCCCTCCCCCATGCCTCTGCCCAGCTGCTGGGCCAGCTGTACCTGATGCTGCTGGCCTCATGGGGGCTCTTCTCCCTCCTGGCCATGCTGCTCTTGGCCACCCTACTGGGCTGCTCCTTCCTGGCACAGGGCAAGTCAGCCCAGATCTATGACCTCCAGAGCACCTTCCCCCACTGCTGGCCTGCCATAGCCCCTTCACTAGCAGTTGCCAGTGGAACCATGCCACGTCATCTGCCATTGTCTTTTGGCTCCACCTCTCCCCTGCCCTATGTGGATTTGGCAGGCAGGAGCCCTGCAGTGGGACAGATGGACAGAGGAGGGAGGGAGATCACCCTTTCCTTTGTGCCCCAAAACCCCATCTTCCTTGAGCCCCCAACCCCATCTCTGTGCTGGAAAGGTGAGCAAGATGTGCAATCAATGCTACCAGTATGCCGGGCAATGCAAGCCATGGTAAGAAACCCACCCCGACCCTCTTGGCTCCAGGGATGATCCTGGATGGAGAGGGTGGGGTCTCTGGGGCAGAGGCCACCTGGTGCAGTGCTTTGCTGCAGCTCCAGAGAAACCTCCTCCTTCCCCATGCAGGATTGCAAGGCTGGAGGCTTCTGCAGCGTCCGCCAACCAACCCCCATCCTGTACCAGCAGCGGCACCTGCTGCTGCTGACCTTACAGAGGATCTTCACCCTCCTGGCCACACTGTTCTTGGCTGGGTTGCTCCTGCAGTGGATTTCCAAGGCCTCTGATTGCTTTGCCTGGCTTGCTTGCATTACATGGCATAACACTGAGTTGTGCATCTTGTTCATTTTCCCAGTGCAGGGGTGCAGGTGGGGGTTCGGTGGCCAGGAAAGATAGGCTTCTGGAGTGCAAAGGAAGAAGACATGATTTCCCCCTGCCTCCTCTGTCTGTCTGTCCCACTGCAAGTCCACCATGGAAGTCCTGCCTGCCGAAGCCACACAGGCAGGGGATGGGCCCAGCCTGAAGGTGACAGCAGGCAAGGAGGCCTGGCTCCACTGGAGACTACTGGCAAAGGGACCCTGGCAGGCCAACAGCAGGGGAGGTTCTCCATAGGTCGTAGATCTGGGCCAACTCTCCCCACAAGGCTAACAGCAGCAGATGCAACAGGCCCAGCAGCCCGGCAAAGGCACAGGGGAAGCAGACGATCCTGACATGCCGCACAGCCTTCTGCCTCATTGTATGGCAGCCTGAGAAAGACCCGAGCCTCTGGCCTGGTGGTATGGGCCAGAGCCACAAGGTGGTATGGGCCAGAGCCATGGGCCAGAGCCACAAGGTGAACTGCAGAAGAGAGAGGCCCTTGGCTGCGAGGTTGCCTGGTGCCAGAAACACCGCCAGGTTTCTGGAGAGATGGAATGAGAGGCAGCTCCTGGCCCTCGTTGGTTCAGCCAATCCATGGGGCCGCAATTAATGGGCGGAGTCAGGTCCATGCCAAGGTCATGGTGGCACTTTACCCACATTGCTGATCCCACCACTATGCCAAGTTGTACCATGCCACTCTCCCATGCACAGACTTGACCACTGGAGTCATATTGGTGGGGCGGGAAGTGGCCAAGCCTCCATGAGGTTATCAGGGAAGGGAAGAAACCATCATGCTAAGCACCGCCTGAGGGGTCGCTGCCTTTTTTTGTGAGGGGACACGTGGTTGGGTGGGTGGTTGTTGGCTGTTCCCAGCCTGGAGGATGGGGGAGGAATAAGTTTTCTCCTCTAGCTTCATTGCCCCTTCCTCGGCTGGTGTGGGGGGATTACAGCTTCGACTCAGGCCTTCAATTTTTGTGGGCTTCTGAATCAGTATACCCAGAAGTCAGGTAGAACACCCTCCCTTTAGTTACTTTTTTTTTTTTTGCAGTGTTTTATTTTCTGCCCTTGGGTCTAACCTGTTTGGGCAATTTAAACATCTGACATGCCCGCCCACTCCGTCCCTCTGCTTGCCTGTGGCTACTGCCAGAAACTCACTTTGTGTTGCCCACATCCACCTCCTTCAGCTGCACCCACTCTTCCTCCATGCCCACCTCCCTTCACAAGGGCTTATTTTCAGGATAGGTCTAGTTTTGGGGAAAACATGGTACTATAGAAATTCCCTTCTCTCTCTGAATACATAATGTTACAAACCAGAAGAGGTAGATGGCATAATCATTAGGTTATAATTCACTCCTTAAGTAAACTTTTGACCTGCCAAGTCTATACAAACAATTTGCACTGGCTATCCAGTCAAAATATGTGACAGAAGATTTTCTAACATTGAAGCAACCCCCCCCCCTCAAAAGAGTTATCCAAATGAGGAAGTTCTTGGCAACTTTCAAAACTGCACCATGTGAAGTCTTTAAAGATCAGCAAATGTGATGCTTATGTGTGAAAGTGTTCGCTGACATATTTCTTGCTCATGTTGAATTATAATTATGTCTTCAAAAGTTGTGTTTTGGAGTATGAAGACTAATACTCTAATGGTATTGTGCTTTTGCATTTTGTATTTTTCTGTAGGCTTTTACAGCAATGCTGGGATATTTTAATGCCTTTAAGCCCTTCAATGGATGAAGGAAAGTATAAGAAGAGAGAATTATGCATGATTTTCTATCCCTTCAGGTTTCACATGTTCATTGGAAAGTCTTATACAGGTTTTTATCCATGATTCCATGCAATTGAGCCAGTGTTTTTCAGCTTTCGGTTATTAAACTAAACATTAGTGGAGATGAGATGAAGTGGAATGTCTCCCAAATTTTAGGTATTTAGAAGGCTAGTCATAATATTTATGGGTATAAATGTTCAATTCAATTGAATAATATCACTAAAGGCTGTACTTCTCTCAATGTATCTGCAATACAATTCTATAAAAGGATTTCGTGACTATATTTCCCTATGCAGAAATTTGCATATTTAAGTATAAATGTGCATAGGTTCCACTTTTGTGGAGGTAGGCACTCTTGTGCTCTTATGCATGCCCCTTACAGACCTCTTAGAAATGAAGTATGGGTTCCAGACAGGCAAGCTATATTCAAGAATTGGTCTAGCAAATGTTTTATATGCTCTGGTTAGTAGTCTAGTGTTTCTGGAGAAGAAGTTACGCAAGATTAAGTTTACAACTCTTAAAGCCTTTTTTGCGATTAGTTGCAGTGGGCTTTGGCACTTAGATCATTTGATATGAAAACTCCAAGGTCTTTAACAGGATGAGGGTCATCAACAAGGTAATGTCCATCGAACTTGTATTTAGTGTTCTGATTCTTTTTTCCAATGTGTAAGACAGAGCATTTGCTGGTTAAGATTTGGAGTTGCCAAGTTTTTGACCATTCCGACGCAAAGTCAAAGTCTTTTTGAATGGTAGCCGTATTGTTGGTAGTGTTAAATAGTTTAACATCATCAGCGAAGAGAACACAATTCTTTGGTAAGTAGACTGACATTGTTATCACAATAAACAATTTATCTATAGGATGCATATTCAGTAATAATAAAATATTTATCATTAGTCCACCGTAAGTGGAAAAACAAAGGGCAGTTTTCTCCAATAGAATCTGTAAAATGACAATTTGATTGTTTCATCTCTTTGTCCTCCATTTGTCTGTATTACACATTATAATTCTGCATACAACTGAAGTTATTAGGAACACAGCATGAAGGAAAGTGTAGTAATGAATGACAAAGTAGAGAAAGTAATTTAAAACAATTCAAGTTGTTTGTTTCATTGGGGTAAGAGACATTTAAGCCACTTACCCAAAGCTTGTGACACTGGTGATGATTTTAAATCTATGAAAACTAGAATAGTTTGTTTGGTAACCATAAACAATAAAATATAAAAATTTGTCCAATTAAAGGTGGGGAGGGGAATGAAGGTAATTTCCCAGAAATATCTCTCAGATACTGATCCTTCATATTGCTGGAATGCTGTCAGAGATCATTTTAATTGGTCAAATATCCTGATTCAGTAACAGTATTTTACATGGGATACAGAGATCAGCTACCATCTTAATGTTTTTGTCAACCTTCCTAGTTCAAACACAGAAGCTTTCCAGATACTTAATATAGTTTGGCTTGATAAGAATCACTGTAGAAAGAGGCCACTTTTAAGTCAGAATAGAGCTGGAATAGATCTTGGAGGTCTTCTGAACCAACCCCCTGCTCAAGCAGGAGACTCTAAACCACTTCAGACAAGTGGCTGTTCAGTCTCTTCTTACAAACCTCCAGTGATGAAGCACCCAAACTTCTGAAGGCAAGCTGTTCCATTGGTTAATTGTCCTCACTGTTAGGAAGTTTCTCCTTAATTCCAGGTTGCTTCTCTCCTTGATTAGTTTCCATTCATTGTTTACTGTCCTGCTCTCTGGTGCTTTGGAAAATAAGTTGACCCCCTCTTCTTTGTGGCAGCCCCTCAAATACTGGAATAGTGCTACGATATCATCTCCTTTTCTTTAAATTTGCTAAATAAGGACTTAAGGAAGTTGATTCCACCCTTTCCCATAGCTTCTTAGATACCTTGCTCATGTTCCTTGGACGGTGTTAGATGAAAGCTGGTTGTTGATATAATTGGCATTCCTGCTGTAGAAAGCGCCCAATGTAACTCAAACTGTTTTCATGATCTCCATGTTTTTTCCCAAAATGGAATAGTCTCAAGTTATATTAGGAACTGTCCACCTCCTTAGATATAGATATCTGGAAATTCTTTTCAAATAATATGCCTAGCAAAAGCTTCTGGTCTCAAACAAAAGACTGTCTATACAAATGCTTTCCATTGTCAAGCTTTTGATCTTTTAAGTCAATAAATCACCAAGGAAAAGGAACAGCAACCTTACTGTTTTGGAATGTTACACTAAAGCTATTTAATTTGAATCTTTGCCAGTGTGAGCAAACTCATCAATAAAGTTTAAGAGCAAATCTTAATAGACATGAAAAATTCCCATTAGTTACAGCATGGTCAAGGGGGTTGATGATATTAGGAAGGATATAATTTCTCTGGTTTAATATCTAACAATAACAGCCAATCCATCTTAGCAGGACACCAATTGTACATTAGGGAAATAGCCAAGCAAGGTAAAACAATAAAGGGTAAAGAAGAAGAGGAAACAAGATCATTTGAAGCTGTCAGATTCATCACTCTTCAAATATTTTATCAACTTCTTACAGTACTAGGGAAGGGGGAGGGGAAGAGAGGAGAGGAGAGGAGTTCAGCAAATATCTATCAGCAAGATCTCTGAGATAACCTTCACATGTCGTTCATGCACAACATTCACACTCTCCACTTTTCTTGATTTTCCCAACCAAGCATCCAAAGCCAGGTGTGTGTGTGTGAGGGAGGGAGGGAGGGAGGGAGTGGGAGGGAGGGAGGGAGGGAGGGAGAGAGAGAGAGAGAGAGAGAACAAGAACATCCTTGAGTTTAGGGAGACTCACTGGATTAGGGAAAGAGGCCAGCCTAAAAGTCAATCTTTAGCAGGAGGAAAACTATTTTATTACAAATGAGGATGTTTAAAATGATCAGATTCTTGTTCTGATGAAGCACAGTAGGCCTTTATCAATTGCATACCACAGCAGGCTACCATTACCAATAAGTGAGAGAAAAACAAAATGAAAGAAGGACAATTTATATAAAGTACCCTGTGAAGCATCTTCTGTCAACCCAAACCCAAAATAAAGATACGTAATACAGCATCGTTGACATGAGTTCGTTGCAGAGATGCAGAACATGTTACTTCATGTACTGCCAATTCTATTCCACGTTCTCACCTAGCCTTCAAAATATATATCAGTTCACTTTACCTAACATCTCTCACTGCTTTGTAATGGTAGTTCTGTTCTATGCACTCCATCCAAGTGTTGCTCTTATTGCTATGCTGAACTTTTTCTGGAATTCACACCATCTGGAATTTCTTCTAAAATTCACAACTCAAGCTACAAAGCCAAGTCAATAAAAAATGAAAAAGCATCCATCACAGGTCAACAAAATGCTATGCCAAGCATGCTGTTTACAGCATCTGACCCTATGTTGCTGAACATGGATCACTACTCTGAAAGCCTTTCTCAATCTGTTGCCTCCCTGATATAGTATCCCAAGCCAATGTTCTGATAGAAATAATGGGACTTCAAGTCCCAAACTGCATTTGGAAGAGAACAGGTCAGAAATGCCATAGAGTAGTTCACAATGGACATTCTGCATTCCATGCATCATTGCTGGGTGACAGTTATAGCTGTATATAAAGCACAAGGTACATTTTAATTTAAAACTGAACATTTGGTTTCATCCAAAGGTATTAGGCAATCTATGATGGTTATATTTCTGAAAGAAACATTTCAGGGAGAAGCTAAAGGAGATATGAAATCTGATCTTCAATACCACTTGGATAGTGATCTTAGAAAACAGTTTTGCAAATATATTAATTATTGATTTTAAAAACAGTGAAGTACTTACTATCAGAATCTCTAAAGAAAGAAATCATTCTCAATATTTAATTGAGCAAACAAAATAAAAGTCTTTAAATATCAAGCAGGTTTTTGAATTGGCCTATTGTCAGCAACTTGGCTCTACACTATTCTGCTGTTGTGTTTTCCAAAAAGGTAACAGGTAAAGGATACTGTAAATGTCCACAGGTGAAACAGCCAGCATCTGCCAAGATGTTCTGTTTTCAGGATGAATACTAAACAAAATCTGGGGATACATTCAATAATTGTATTTCAGTTAACAAGTTCTTAAATAAACTCTCCCTAAAGTTGTTTCTATTGAAAAAATAACTACAAAGAACAAACACTTTTTAATCATGATTCCCTAAAATGCCCACCTCTTCCATGGCCCAGTTCCGAATGGGGTGCAGACCGGTACTAGGCCACAGACCAGGGGTTGGGGTGGCCCCTGCTCTACTTCATTGCTGCCGAGCCACTGCTATTTTTCCTATCCTTTCCACAAAAGTGCACAGGTAGAAATATACTCTTTGCTGTATTCTTGGTATTAGAGAATGGCATGGGGAAAATATAGAGTTTACAATAGAGCATAAACATTGTTTTCTTCTCTATTATGCTTTCTAATCTTTTATTTTTAAATTATATTCCAATAGAATGTTCAGGGGAATACTACCGGTATTAAAGAAAAAACAAATAAGCAAATAAGATTATTACCAATATTTCTCCTTTATTGCTATTTGTGTTCAGTAACATTTCTTTCATTATTCCATATTGAAATAGGAAGAGGCAAAATCTGAAAAGCACCTTACCAATGATCTCCTCAAAATTGGAGCCAGGCTCAGGAATTATTAATAAAACATCCCACAATGCTATTTTGTAGGCCTTGCTTATACTATCAGTTTTAGCTTTTGAATAGGTATCACTCTCAAAATTGAATACTCACAGAGCATATAACTACAAAGATAAAAAGGCACGAAACCTTTAGGAGTTTTAAGCAGCATCTGTAAAATAAGAGGAAAGATTCACAGAGAACGCCAGCAAATAACATAAGCCATGAAGTCATCAAGGACTGTGTTTGAGAACCTGAGAAAACGTGAGTGATTAGACAAAGATTACAGAATTTCTACTTATGAGTTTTTAAATTGTTTTATGCTATAAATGTATAAGAAAGTTCTAGGCACTGATTCAGTCAATTAAACTCAGAACTATCTAACATAATTGGTTGCAACTCTTCAACCTTCCAAAAATAATAATTTCACATTTCTAACTTCCTGGAGACAAAATTGAGTTACAGTGCAAAACACATGGATGTCAATAAAAATACCTCTTGTTCTCATTTTGCAATATCTTGCATGGAGTTCCCAAGGAGATAGGTACCAATGAATGTGCTGCATTTCTCTGATCACTGTGACACCTCAAAATCATTTCCCTTTCCAAAGAACCAAATTCATTAAATATTACAAAATGAAAATGACAGTTGGTCCAGCAGTTAAAGCACTAGGCTAGAAACCAGGTGACTGTGAGTTCTAATCCCACTTTAGACAAGAAAGACAGCTGGGTGACTTTGGACCAGTCACTCTTTCTCAGCCCATAACATCAGGTTCAGATGAAAAGCCAGTGGGCTAATTTCTGTTGAAATTAATGCATCAATACTTGGTTAATTAGGAGGTGTGTGGGGGAAGCAGATACTGTATTTTTAGGAAAATGCCAGGGAAAAAAAATGTAATTAAATTATCAGGGTAAAAAATAACCTCAGTAGGAAACCTTTTGTACTAGTAAAATCAGTGGGCCATAAAGTAAAAGTGGTATTTGGCTTTGGTTTTCCATGATGATTTTGTTGCTTTAAATTGATGCTCTATTTTGGTATACTGAAGATTTTGACCACAGAAAGGAGGGAGATTATATGCAGTTCTTTTTCCTGAATATGTGATTGTTAATATTGGGTGTTTCGCCTGGAGTTTATGGGTGCATTAGTTTTCTTGGGATAGGACATGATTCTGAGTTTTTCTGCCTTTTTGCTATTATTTTCCCTGAATTTGGAGAGTTGTCTGGTGCAATATACATTTTGCCTGGATTTATGTGCGATGTGAGTTTTGCTCGAGTTTCTGGCGGGGAAGAGAGAGATAGATGTATGATGTGAATGAGTGTTTTGCCTTTGTGGGTGGGAATATCAGTTTTATGAGAAACAAGTACTTTGTTTTGCTTTTGTAGTGGAACAAGTGATTCATCATTGGAAGCTCAGAACACATTTAATTTATCTTGACAATATTTTGGGCCAGGTTATTGGGCTCTGCTTTTATCAGTTTTTCTTCTGTGACACAGACATTGGGAGCTCTAAACTGTTAATTCTAAAAGTGTCTTTGTGTTCTTTTCACTTGAATCCACTTCTATAACAGGATTAGTTTTCTGCGCAAATTATTTTTCTTTCAGCATCACTATTTTCTGTTGCATGATTGGTCGTAACATACAATGATAAGTGTTTGCAAATAGGTAAGCTCTGTCCATCTCATTATGGAAGAGGCCCTTTAAAACGCCAAGCAAGACATTTAGAGATACTTGACCTAACTGCTAATTAGCTAAATAACTCATGTTTTCCTGCCCATGTCATGGATATGTAATGGTAATAGCAGTAGACTATACAATGCAGTCTACATTTTGTCCTGTTTACTAATGATGAGAAAGATTGAAACAAAATGAAATTTGGCTATTCTATATGTAATACATATATTATATCTGACATGTCTTGTTTTAGCAGTTGACAATGCCTCTACACAACATTGTCTGCATAGTTTTTATGAAAAAAGGAATGCGCTTTGCATTTTGGGGGTTCGGGTGTGCGTGCACCCATTCATTCGTGCGCACACGCACTTTGGACACTTGGTCCGGAAAAGGTTAGCCATCACTGTCATAAACCAAAGAAAAACTTTGACCTTTTGAATTAAGTTTTAAATTTAAAATATGATGTCTAGAAAAAGACTATCCATAATAGCAATAGTTGCTATTATGGACAGTCTTTTTCTAGACATCATATCAGACATCATATCAGAAAACATTGAATTAATCATTTAGATGTCCAGAAAAGCACATCCTTAAAATAATAAACTCAACTAAGTAATCAGGAGATACGAACTTGTTAATCAACTATAACACCTAAGAGTATTCTTCTAACTGAATAGTAATCCTTTAACATATTAGATAAATGCTCTGATGAGTTGAAGTAGCTATAATGAAGACTGGTCTTATAAAAAATTTGCCATCCAAATATCTACCTTAGAATTAGTTGTATTGAAGTTTTACCTTTGCCGTTTGGGACTTGCTTTGTTTGCAGTTATTTTTTGCCTATCATGCTGATGACTGGCCCCCAAAAATGAGGTTTTTTTTTTCCTTTTCAGATCTGCATCACACATAGCACAGCTATTTCACTGTAACTATGCAGATTTAGGCCACCTCAGTGTCTGGAAACTCCAGCATGTTTATTCAACAGGGCTGCATGAAAGTATTTTGGGGAACGATTTATCAAGAGTGTGTGTCTGCTGCAGCGCCAGGGATACAATGCAGGACTAGCTGCCAACTGTTCTGCATAACCAGGGCAATTATATTGGGCTGTGCTTACACAGCAATGATACAGAACAAAGAAAAGCTGGGCAGCTTTTAATGTATTCTTATATTCATAATTAAAATAGAACAGGGAAGGTCAGGAAGGAAGGAAGAGAGCAGAAGAAAAATAATAGGCATGATTTCATACTGATTCTAGGAATTTATATCTATCTTCTTGCTGCCAGCTGAGCTGTTGTATGTGACAGTAATTAACAACAGAGAATATTTGCTGCTATGTTTTCTGGCTCCAACTAGTCAGTACATCAGTACCAACAATATTACATTCTTCTTTTATTCCTTTATTGTCTCAGAGTATAAATATGGATGGGTTGTTTCAAAGAATCTACTATGTGAAATGTGAATTTCTGAACAGATTGCCATGCCTCACTAAGACTTTCTTCATAAAACAGTGCCAAGTTTACACAACTGTAGTTGTGCCCTTCTGCCTATGAACACTTTAATACAGGGGTCTCTAACCTTGACAACTTTAAGCCTGGAGGACTTCAACTCTCAGAATTCCCCAGCCACCAAAGCTGGCTGGGGAATTCTGGGAGTTAAAGTCCTCCAGGCTTAAAGTTGCCAAGGTTGGAGACCCCTGCTTTAATAGATTATGAGCTAGGATGAGAAATAAGGTCACTGGATATTTAGTGATTTCCACATCCCTAACCTAGATGCGTGGCTGCACTAGGCAATGAACCAAACTAACCTAACGATCTGCAAGAAATATATATTGCCATTTGCTATATTTTTGCTGAAATAAAATCTTTTATTAAACTATATATTTTGTTATGTCTTTAATATTTTGGGAAGGTAAATGGTATATGCATATATGGGCATCTGGGGTGGGGGGGTTAATTGGGTAATTTATTTTAAGAAATAAAATGATCATTGACTGATTGAATTATTAAAACCTAATAGGAAATAACAGAGTTGGAAGGGACCTTAGGGGTCTTCTTGTCCAACCCTCTGCTCAAGCAGAACACCTATACCATTTCAGACAGCTGGCGGTCCAGTCTTTTCTTAAAAGCCTCCAGTGATGAAGCACCCACAACCTCTGAAGGCAAGCTATTCCATTGGTTAATTGTCCTCACTGTTAGGAAGTTTCTCCTTAATTCTAGGTTGCTTTTTTTCTTGATTAGTTTCCATCCATTGTTTCTTGTCTTGCCTTCTGGTGCTTTAGAAAACAGGTTGACCCTCTCTTCTTTGTTTCAGCCCTTCACATATTGGAACACTGCTATTATGTTACCCCTAGTCCTTCTTTTTACTACACTAAAAAGGTAAAGGGTTCCCCTCGCACATATGTGCTAGTCATTCCCAACTCTAGTGCTCATCTCTGTTTCAAAGCCAAAGAGCCAGCACTGTCCGAAGACGTCTCCATGGTCATGTGGCCAGCATGGCTAAATGCCAAAGGCACACGGAAAGTTGATACCTTTCCACCAAAGGTGGTCCCTATTTTTCTACTTGCATTTTTACATGCTTTCGAACTGCTAGGTTGGCAGAAACTGGGACAAGTAATGGGAGCTCACCTTGTTACGTGGCACTAGAGATTCAAACCGCTGAACTGCCAACCTTTCGATTGACACGCTCAGTGTCTTAGCCACTGAGCACCTTGTCTACACTACACTACACTAGACATACCCAATTCCTGAAATCATTCGTCATACATTTTAGCCTCCAGTCCCCTATTATCTTTGTTGCTCTTTTCTGCACTCTTTCCAAAGTCTCTACATTTTTTTAGAAACTGGTGTGCAAAGAAAGATAGTGCAGACTTGGTACAAAATATCTGTGGGAAATGAAATTATGTGTCTGCTTTTATGAATTAGATTGCTAGAAGTAGATTGCTAAATAAGAGCAAAAATTGACTGATAAGACATGCTTTCTCACATGAATATATGTAAAAAATCATACAATAAAACCACATCTGTTTGAATTCTGCATCCACTAAATCATCTGGAATACACATATTAGTAGTGATGTTTTGCAGTAGATTATAGAAAACAAATAAAGTGAACAGTTCCTTTATTTCCAATGCTTTTCAAGGGCAAGCGCATTTTAAAATGTATTGGGACTTAGTTGGAAATAAAATATGAATCTATTTCTTTTCCTTTCATCTACATAATTAGGGTACATCTTTCTGTTCCAAGTTTTAAAAAGTCAGTAAGAACTACCTCTGAATAGTTTCCAACATAACAAGAAACATGGTGCCTCTTAGCAAGGTAGTAGGTTAGAGGGAATAAACCCATATCTACATGACTGAAACTTGTACATGTTACAGAATTGTCACAGTATGAATTTTTAGTTGACCATGTGATGCAGAAATCACTAGATCTATCTCTTTTTCCCACTAGTCACCAATTAGATAGTATGCAAAGAGTTTTTTACTTTACTGATTCCATAGATTAAAAAGATTCCTTAAATCAGATCATGCTTTCAAATGCAGATAAGGGCCTAAGCGGAGTTGAGAGAGAAAAAACACTATTAAACTATGTAGGGCTTATTTCTAAATTTATAGCTAGGATTATTTCTTTGTTTATTTTATCACAGATCTTTCTCTATAAAACTAATGTAACTGAGAACACAAGTCAAAGCATAATTAAAAACCCTTAAACAGAAATAAAAACAATAATCTTCCAGCAACCAAAGCCTACTAAAACATTAACAGCATTGTTAAAATAAAAAGGGCATCCTTTCACATAAATTACCTTTAGGGAGGTAAAGGAGGTTATAGTCCAGTATTGTAATATTATAATATGGCTATAAATCTGACTAGATGTCATTATCTATCTCATTGGACTGTTCTGTTTGAATCAATAGCAAGTTCTAGTAAAGGAGGGTTACTTTACTGATTTGCTGTAAAGAAAAAAATCTCAAAAAAATACCTCATCTTGGATAAATTGAACTTGACATGAAAATTGTCCAATATTTCACATTTTTCTGAGCAGGAAGCAGATCTGGACAAGCTGGTCATTTCACTTCCTGGCTGAGACCTGTGCTCAAATTCAGCAGAACTGTTTTCCCAAGAGTCATCATCTGTGATGAAATCTGTATTGTGAACATCTGTACATCTTAACCTATAAAACATCATGAAGACAGCTATCAGTATAACTTATGGTCTGATCTTCTCAAATTTGTCCCATTGGGAGCTAGGGCTACTGAAGAACAGCAGAAATTAAAGATGTAATCTTTTTAGAATATATCTGCTTGTGAACATGATACTTCTTTAAACCTGTGAGGAATACAATTTAAAGTGCCATTTATACTTTTGCAATAAGTAACAATGCTGACTTTTTCCATTATAGGAGAAACCTCAGCATTAGAGCACTTCCAATCAAAATATTCCACATTTCTGAGGTTTCAAGGAGATGTTCTTTCACTACCTCATTACTAAGCTTGAGTAATCAGTTATTTCATTTATTTATTCACCTTGGATGGCCACCCAATTCACAGTGATTCTGAGCAGTGTACAAACATATTAAAAGCCATCATAAAAAGAAAATAATAATATCAAAATAACAAAATCAACTGAACATCAATATGCTACAATATTTCCAGGGGTGAAATCTACTTACCTTCCTTACCAGTCCGGAAGTGCATGCATGCACGCGTCACATGAGCACACAGACCTTCTGCGCATGCGCAGAAGGTAAAAAACACATTACTTCCTGATTAAAACCAGGAAGTAATGACACCCGGGCGGGTGGGCCGAGCTTTGCTCAGCCATCGATACCAGATCGCGCGATCCAGTCCGATCAGGGAGCACTTCACCCCTGAATATTTCCTAGAGTTGAGAGTTAGGTTGGGTTCACTCAACCATCTGGTCTTCAGAAAACACCATTTAAAGCTAGTGATTGTTATCAGTCAACCAGGAGTGTATCCCATGAAATCATCCATGTCATCCTTTTGGAAATGGCTAAATAAAGTATTTCTAGGTCAGAAATCCTCCTAAGTAATCTCAGAATATCCTAGATTTTAGGACGAAGAAAAGTTGCTTTCCAAGGATAACTCCAAGGAAACTTATATATCTTAGCTAGATAGAAGGAAGAGTATAAATATATTTCCAAAAATGATTATATACTTTTACTGTTGATCAATGTCCTTGTAGATCCATGACCAGAACGTAACTCCCCATTATTTGATAAGATGTAGGGTTCTATTATAGTTGTCTTATTATAGAAGAAAGAGAATGTCAGCAATCCTTTGTTGATAGTTATTTGTGTATCTACTAGTAATTTATAACTCACTTTCCTTCACAAACTTAAAGTGGTATACTTCGCATTTATTTCTCTAACGTTAAGCTTATTTATGATATATCGGTAGAAGCATAGGGATGAGTCCCCTTCGAAGAAGATAGGACTTCAGCCATTAATAATATATTCTGGGCTCAATATCAAGTAAGATACATATTTTAAAAAACACTCTTACCCATTGCCTTTAGCGAAAGCTTTCAACAGAGGAGTCCTTTCTGTAAAACAGTTATCTTCTGATCTTGTACTGAAGAATTTTGGCAAACTGTAACGATACCTTTAAAAAAAATAATTGTTAATTGTTAGAGTAATCATCTCTCCAAAGCAGTATATCTAATTCACATGTCAGTAGACAAACTGATTTAATATTAGATTAAGCAAATACTTTGATTTAAGGATTTGTGTTAGAACTGGCAAGCAATATTATCTCAGTTTTTCATTTCACTTCTTCTTATAGTAATAACACTGCTTTTCTTACAAATCTTTTTTTCCAAGAAGCATCTGCCCATATATCAAAATACTTTTTCTCAATTCCTGATCAAAGTAATCAAGGAAGCAATTATTTCATGTTTGATTTTCCCCAGCTACTTGAGAAAGGTATTTTTAACTTCACTATCTATAAGCTTAAAAATGTTAAAAATGAGGTAAATTTTCCAATCGATCTTCTCTTCTTGGATTACCAACTCAGAAGTCTTCCTCTTATGTAAATATGATTCCAGCAATGGCCCTGCAAATATCTTGAATAATTTTGTTTACAGCAGAGAAGAGCTACTACTTTATCTCTGACAATCAGTATGGAATCAGTGTTCATCTTAGAAAGGTATTTTCTTATAAATAAAAACATTCTCATGCTTATTTGTTCTGCACCAACAAGTTGATTGTTGGGTTCTCATAAAATAAGATACACTGGAAATTAAGGATATCCATAGAAGTCACCATATTGAAATGTTGTGATATCAAGCAAAAGTTATTTGGGTTTTGTATCTATTAATAATATCTATTAATAATTTATTTATTTTTATTTTGTCAT
Source organism: Ahaetulla prasina (assembly GCF_028640845.1). Classification (NCBI taxonomy): domain Eukaryota; kingdom Metazoa; phylum Chordata; class Lepidosauria; order Squamata; family Colubridae; genus Ahaetulla; species Ahaetulla prasina. The sequence goes on along the minus strand of NC_080543.1, from coordinate 93,501,099 downwards.
AGCAGTATATATAGGCATTAACATGAAATGAAATAGCTATATAATATATAAGCATATATATGAGCATAAGTATGAAATAACTATATTAATTGGATATAATGAAAAGAAACAATAGGACAGGAACAGTAGGCACTTTTGTGCTGCTATGCATGCCCCTTAATCTATAATCTCTGGAAGGTTCAAGGTTACAGATTTTTAAGAACTTGCAAGTACACTTGTACAATTTATTCTATAATATAATGGAACAATATATAAATCACAATTATTGTTTCTGTTTCTCATACTTTGTTTTTCTAAAACATAAAGAAAAGGAAATATTGTTTTCAAATTTTCCTCTGAAATTTTATATAGGTCAAGACCTTGTAAGATTTTTATCTATATTTCTACATTGTACATCTCTCACTTGATCCAATGAATACCTTCCTTTAAAACCCATTTATAATGTTAATACTTCCAGCCATTTTTAATGTAACATTTGTGGCTTTGTAAGCTATAAACAACTACTTTTTGGTCTAGCTGTTGGGAAAATTCTGTATTTTTAAAGCCTAAAATTTTGACAGTTGTTGAAATGTACTGATGGAGGCAAAACAATGTGGTTTACTTAATCCAATTTACCTTTCCAGATGCAAAAATGCAAAAAAAACTGCTACTGAAAAACGATTTCTTAAATCTTTGTAAACCATCTTATTTATGGTTAGGAGGGATGCTGAGAAAAAAAAGAGTTTGCTATAAATATGTACAGTGTAAAAACTGTATAGCTTGAAAAATGAAGTTCTGGTGTACTACCAATCACTTTTAAAATGGGAGCAATTATATATTTTACAGCAATAAAATAATAAATACTTCCGAATATGAGAGTAATGTGTTTTATTAGATTAACATTTCCTAATTTTCTAGTATAAATTTGTATGAAGATATTTTAACATGATAAAAAGAATGGAAATATTAGAAAAGAAACATAGAATTTAATAAAGTATAGTGAATATAGTGAATATATAAAGAGAATGTGGTGGCTCAGTGGCTAAGATGCTGAGCGTGTTGATCGAAAGGGTGGCAGTTCAGCAGTTTGAATCCCTAGTGCCACATAACAGCGTGAGCTCCCGTTACTTGTCCCAGCTTCTGCCAACCTAGCAGTTTGAAAGCACGTAGAAAATGCAAGTAGAAAAATAGGGACCACCTTTGGTGGGAAGGTAATAGCATTCTGTGCACCTTTGGCATTTAGTCATGCCAGTCACATGACAAAGGAGATGTCTTCGGACAGAGCTGGCTCTTCGGCCTTGAAACGGAGATGAGCACACACACCCTAGAGTCGGGAACAACTAGCACAAATGTGTGAGGGGAAACCTTTACCTTTTAGTGAATATATATATAAAAGAAAATAGGAAAAGAAATAAAAACAGAAAAGAAAAAATATCATAAAAAAGAGGTGTCCAATATTTTTGGCAGAGGTTGTAAATGCCAAATATAAATATATTTTATCCCTTCTCTAAGTTTTTTTCATAATTTCCTTCTTTCCATAAACTACTGTATAGTTTAAACCCATAAATTACAAGTCCATCTTTCTCTTTTTTCAGTAAAAAGCCAAAAAGGGTTTCCAGGCACTAAGCTTTCTGTTATCAAGCTTAAGTGCAATTGTAGACCTTAGAAGGCACCAGTGATTTCTCAAAATATGAAAACAGAACCTTGGCAATCTTTGAGGACTAATATTATAACGGAGTTTATTCAACCATGATTGTGCTTTGTTGCTAAAAATTCTTTTAGTTGTAAATGACAAATTGCTTCATAAGCATGGACTGGGTAGAAAAACATGCCTGTGAATTTAGTCCATTTGGCTGACTGGAACATGCTAGTTGAGGCTTTTTTGATAATCTAGAAACGTTGTATGGAATGTACTTAGCATGAAAACATTGCTGTTCATAGAATCAAAAACTTTGAGACTTACAGTATGTGATGAGTATATATGGTTGGCTTTGATATTTGGAAATAAATTCTGCATGCTTTTGCCCTTGAAGAAATGGATTAGCAAAAAGTATACTTACTGAAAAGCTGATCTTTCTTAAATATAGGTAGTTGACTGACAACTATTACTGTAGTGAAGCATTGAAAAAGTGACTTTCAACCAGCCCTCGCATTTATGACCATCACAACAGCCACATGATCACATGATTAAAATTCAGGCACTTGACAACTAGCATGTATTTATTACATATTTAGTATCCAGGTATCATGTGATCGCCATTTGCAATCTTCTCAGCCAGCTTCCAACAAGTAAAGTCAATGGGAGAAGCCAGATTCACTTAAACACGTGATTCACTTAACCATGGCAAAAAAAGCACAAAATTGGGTACAAATCATTTAACAACTACCTTGCTTAACAGCAGAAATATTTTTCCAGATGTGTCATATGTTGAGGACTACATGTATTGCTCTTACTCACTGGTAACATACCAAATGTATGATGTTAATTTAATTCTAAACCCATCCTATATTCTGGCTTTTGCACCATCACAAAACATAGTTATGCTGTGCAACAGTTGATCATCCAAATAGGGATCCATAGGCAGGTATGTTCAAAGACTGCTTGCAATCAGTGAGCAATGATTAAATTAATTGAAAAGAGAATTTGACAAGTTTTTTTTTTACTGCAAAGCCACTATAACAGGAGAAAACAAACACTTCATTCTTCCCATTCCTTAAGGGCCAGAAAAGGCATTGACATATATATATATATATTGGTCTTCACCAGTGGAAAGGAAGAAATTTAGAGGCGTTTTTCATCAGTGCTTCTAAATTTTTATTTATTTATTGTGGTATTTTCAAGTCAGTGTTGACTCCTGATGATTGCCTGGACAAGCCCCTGAATTTTATCAGCTTAAAAACCATGAGAGTATTCATATTATCATTATCTTTATTTTCCAGTACATTTCTATTTCTTCCTTGTATAATTTACAGCAACTCAGTCTCAAACGGAAAAAATGCAAGAAACATCATAAACTGCAGTTTTATGGCATCGAGGAAGTATCCTGGGATTAGTGGAATCATGTGTATATCATTTCTTCTCTGAGATCAAAGAGAGAATTCCAGCCTTAGAAAATAGAAGGTCCCTCCCATCTGAGACTGATTGGACAGTTTGCTAACAGGAAATAGAAATCACCCAGTAGTCTATCGAGACTGAGGAATCAAAGCCAGGAGGTCATGAATCAGGTAAATAGTACAAGATGTAAATCAGTAAACCAATCAAACAGCAACTGAAATATCAAGAACCAATGAAGGAAGATGATTTATGAACTGAGAAACTGTGACTACTCTAGACCAAGCCAAGTGCAAAAACGTTTGAGAATTCTTAGAAGCCTGGCAATCTGACAAATCATCCATTAACAGGCACATAGACATAAACAACATCTACATATCATTCAAAAGAGGCAATCAATAAGTCAAAAAAGGGAATAAAACACCTCCCTACCAGCAATCAACATCCAGATGAGGAGAGATTAATACTAAGATTAACATTAGATTTAGAATCAAAAAGCAAACAATACCTTAATCAAGGGACTGCCAAACAAGCTAACAGTAAATAGCCCAACCAAAGGACTATCAAGACCAATCTCACCAACACTGACAGGGCAAGCCACTAAAATATAAAATGAGAGCAAACCCCATTCCCTGCTAACACTGCTGATGTTATCTAGTTTGGATAATGAAATGTCTGCAAAACAACAACAACAACAACAACTAACGTAGAGAACACCAAAGAAGCCTCATTTCAACCTGGAACTACAGGCCTTTCACCCAGGCCTTTAGTAAGAGAGAGTAAGGCCTTAACTTCATTTTCATCTTTTATCTTTCACACTTTATTGGTTTTATTATAATTTATTTTATAGTTGATTTGCCACTCAGTCATTGTGAATTAGGCAGCACACAAGCTGAATAAATTATGATCATTTTCATTATCTGCAGCATTGAGACTGCTTTGACTAGACATTTGTGCACTTGAATAAGCTCTTCTCTTTGACAATTGATTCTGAGCGATTGTAGGGTTTGTCAGAAATAGGTTTATGCTTTGCTCTCTGTCTTTTACACCTTGCAGAGCTTCCTATGTCTGTGAGAAATCCATATTTGTCTGAGGAGAATTCATGCTGTGGCAGCTAGAGTATTCCTCCAATTATACAAGTTTCTAAGCTGCTTACTTCCCTGAAAATGAATAAGAAGATTCATTTAAAACAATTTGACAGCAGATCCCTTTTCCCTGGTCTCTTTAGAAACACCTGCAGCCTTTCATTCCCTGATATCAAGAGTTTCAACATTACATGAGGGTAAAAGATCTGAGAATGAGTCAGAGATAGAGTAAATTCAGAAATTATTCTATTCTATTCCTATTAGACCCACAAGGCAGAACTGACTAAGAAACCAATATAGGTCAGGTGTCAACTATCCAACTGGTGAATCCAGAAAAAGAAACTCCTGGGTTTCGAACATTATTTTACCAAGAATATAAACTTTACTGAACAGAATAGAACAGAACAGAACAGAATTGAATTTTTTTTATTGGCTAAGTGTGATTGGACACACAAGGAATTTGTATTGGTACATATGCTCTGAATAAACCACATTGATATAGAACAGGAATGTCAAACTGGCAGCCCATGGGCTGGATGTATCATGTGCAGGCCATGCTATTCCGACTCTGCAAAGGCAAAAAATGTCATGATATGTCATGTGACATCACGTGATACAATGAGTTTGACACCCATGGCATAGAAGAAGCAAAACCAGCTCTGGGCTTCCTGTGCAAAGCAAGCATAGTTAATTCCCACTTTCCCTATGGGCCACTCACAGTCCATGATGTCCACCAATCACTTCTATTCCTTTTGTTATGCTCAGTGTATCCTTGAGGTGCATGTTTCATGGGAACTAATGATGCTTGGATGCCGTTCCCCAAACTTGCATTCCATTCCACCTTCTCCCCTTTTCTTTGTCAAGCTGTGAGCAAAGTGGAATATAGGTAAAAGTGCAAGTCAGTTGTGGGAAGTACCCCAAAAGGACAGTGCCAGAAACCTCATAGCACCAGAAACTTCAGAAAACAGTACCAAGAGACTCAAGCCAGCCCTTCCCCCTTTAAGAAAACCAAGAAGCACCAACTGAAAGAAAAACACCAAGCAGCCCTGCTAAAAGAGCTGACAATAGAAACACTTAAGTAGAGCCATTAAGAAAAGGGAAATCAGACTAAAAATAAACTCTCCAAGGTAAGCTGAAACTCCCTTCTTCCTGCCCCCTGACAGAACAAAACCCAGGAAAATCAGAAACACATCAAAACCCATCAAGCTGCAGGAGCTTCAAAGGAAAATTAAGTACAAAAAGGTACAGGCTTGCCATCCCAATCTGTTTGCAAACCAGGAACATTCAAGATGTGTCACTACTTTTTTTGCCTTCCTAAATTGAAGGATCCCTTTCATATCTATTTCTTCTCACCATTAGTGACTTCTTCCCAGCTGGGAAACGAACACAGGGAAATTTCTTCCAACAATTTGGCGACTACAAAGGGACTTCCAGCCAACCCAGATCACAGACAGGGCCTGGAGGACCACTACCTAGCTGGCACAGACCATTTGTCTGAGGAAAGAAGCCCACGGACCCTGCCAGGAGCTAATGGGTACTAAAGAGAGAGTCTGAATCTTGTACTCAACAGCTGTCAGAAAAAAGAAAAGTACCTCTAAATTTTAACTTTTAAAGCCCAGAGAAGTTTGGGAAATGTATATATGCCTTTGTGTGTGAGTGAGAGGGCCCTTCTCCCAATCACATCTGGATCTTGCTCCCTCTGTGCATTTCCTAACCGCAGAAAGACCAACAATATTGGGTCTAGATCTAGCCATCCACTAGAAATTCATCATAGCAACCAAAGTGGAGCAGACCTTCCCAAGCCTGCCTGCCTGACCATCCTGACCACCAAGCCAAGCCTAATGCCACCCAGCAGACATGAAAGAAAGGACTCTGAGATGGACAAGTAGAGACTAAATACTTTTTTCAATCCCCAGAAGACAGCTGGAAAGACTATGGGGAAGGGTGGAAATTCATTGTAAAGTTTTTTTTTCTTTGCTTCATTCATATTGTAATTGATCAGTTAAATCAGCGGTTCTCAACCTGTGGGTCGTGACCCCATTGGGAGTCGAATGACAATTTGCCAGGGGTCACCTAAGACCATCGGAAATATGGGAAGTATACTTGCGATCTGAAGAATTGCGCTCCAATGGTTGACTCCACAAGCCAGCTACAGGCTCTTCAAATCACTAGCCGAATTCGGCTTCAGGCCCGATGAATTAAAAAAGAGAGAAATCTTTGCTCTGATGTCTCCCTCTCAAGCCAGCTGCAATCACTCCCAATCGCTAGCCTAATCTGGCTTCAGGTGCGATAAACTTAATAGGGGAAGAGTCTCCGCTTTAATGCCTCTGTCCTAAAAGGCAATCGCAAGCAGGTCAGATCGCTAGCCAATACGCTTCAGGTACGATAAATTCAAAACGAAAATAATTTTACGGTTGAGGTCGCCACATCGTGGGGAATTGTATTAAAAGGTCGCCACATCATGGGGAATTGTATTAAAGGAGTTGCAGCACTATAAAGGTTGAGAACGATTGAATTAAATGGACTCGTGTAGGGATTGCATTTGGGAGTGGTTGGCATAGCAAGTTCTAAACACCTTGGATTTCTGTCTGGTGGGAGGGAAATTTGTCTAGCATGCTTCTTGTAGAAGCAGTGACACAGAGAGAGACACCCCCACCCGCACTGAGAATCAGATTGAGGCTATCCCCTTCACCTACCTTCACACAAAGCTTTTCCTAGGTTGGTTTTTGCTCTGTGGCACTAAGGCCCAAGCAGTCATATCTCCCTGCTAATTCCATGGGGGAGGGGCATTCCCCTCAGGCAATTTCCTCACTGAAGAAGTAGCAGAAAAGAGATCTCCAAAACCCAAGCCCTGATTGTGACTCACAAATGATGCTGCCCAGTTGCCCAGTAAAGCAGGATATGTTGCACTGGTGGTCTCATTAGTAGGAATCCCAAGGCCTGTTGCATTTAATTTTAAAAATACTAAATAGCTTGGATTGCACAGTGGCTAACCTCAATTTGGCCTCACAAATCCTGGAAACTAAGAGCTAGGACAGGTTTAGTAACCATCCCTTGGAAATGGGCACCCTGTAATTTAAAGGAAAACCATGACTGTAAAGAATTTTGGGACTTGTGCTTGCTTGAAACCTGATTAGAATCTCACAGAAAGTGGTATCTGACATCTGAAAATAATTCAGGAAAATTGGATACTGAAAATTTCTTTTCTGGCAGCTCCCTTTCATGTCTATTTCTTCTCAGCATCAGTGACTGCTTCCCAACTGGGAAATGAACACAGGGAAATTTCTTCCAACACAGTCTTGACAAACAAAAGGGCAGGGAGTAGAACAGAAACTACTTTTATTATGTGTAGAAACAGAATCTGGCAAGCACATCAGAATGTGCTTCCTGCTATCTCATTTTAGTATCTAGATTATTAGTATCTATTCTCTCTCTCTTAATAATTTGGTTGATTTTATTCTCCAGTTGCAGAAAGTGTTGGCAGATATGGCTTGCTCCTAAGAAAGCATTTAAATGCAACTGATAATACAAAATCACCTAATTACAAACCAATTATTTTAAGCCTTAATAAATTAACCCAATATTCAACTGGGCGCGTATGAATCAAAAGCAAGCTCAATTCCCAGTCCATTCATCATTCTACTTTCTTTTAAAAGACTAATTCAATAAACTAGTTCAAGGATTTAGACAGAACTTTAATCATGTTCACAAACTATTCCTAGCAGATGGATGCACAAGCATTGCTGTAAATTCAAACTTGCTGAAGGGAAGGGAGAAAGGGAAATTCTCAAACTTAGCTAAGATTGACAAGATCATCCGCTACTTATGGAAGGCTTGATGGGACAAAGGTTGAGCAATTGAATTAATATGGACCATTTATCCAGATTCAATGAAGAATAACTTACTTGATTGAATTGCATAAAATATCCTATTGCAGTGGTTCTCAACCATTTCTTCACCACGGGCCTCTTTAAATACTTTTTGTAGCTATTGACCATGGCTATGGACCCCTAAGACTTAACTCAAGATTTAAACCTAAAGAATGGATAACTCTAAGAAACAACAGAATATTGACTTTGGAAGGCCATGATTTGTTATTGGGATGGCATGCCTTTTAATGGTATGGGCAAGCTAAAACACAGGGATATTTAGAAGACACCTTGTAAAAGAGGCGTTGTTATCAAACTGGGAGAAGATAAAGAAAAGCCCTTTCTTAAAAATTCCAATTTGGGTATCATCCATTGAGCCATTCTCATATCCAATAATATTTAGAAAGGAACAAATTGTTAGGTACAATGAATTGTTGAATGAAAAAGGTGAGTTAAAAACTAAGCTAGAACTAGAAGTAGAAGGTATAAAAATGAATTGGTTTTCTTACTTGCAAACATACTCCAGATATGATAAAGATTCTAAAACAGAAGGCTTCTATAATAACACAACAAGTTTTGATAAGATTTTAACAGGTACAGATGATAACTTAATTAGGAAATTGTATGGATATTTATTAGAGGTCAAATTGAAAGAAGAACAAGTAAAAGAGACAATGATTGCCTGGGAGAAGAATTTTGGTTATGGAATAGATTTAGAGGCATGGCAGAAATTATGGATGTATAATTATAAAATGATAATGTCTACAGCATATAAGGAGAATTTGTACAAGATGTTTTACAGGTGGCATCTACCACCGACAAGAATTGCCAGAATGTTTAAGAACAAATCCAAAAAATGTTGGAAGTGTCATCAGATACCTGGATCATACTACCATATGTGGTGGACATGCATTGAAGAGAAAAGATATTGGACTAAAATACACACATGGTTGGAGAAAATGATTAAAAAACAATAGACTTTAAGCCAGAAGTTTTTCTGTTGGGGATTATACCTGAAATAAATACTAGAGATTTAAAATATTTGATTGTGAATATTATTACAGCAGCTAGGATTGTGTTTGCTAAAAATTGAAAAAATGAGAAATTACCTTTGCAAGACGAAATTATTAGGAAGATGATGGAATGTGCAGAAATGAGCAAATTGACATTTGAAATTAGAGAACAAGAAAAGCAATATTATAAAATATGGGATTTATTTTATCAATGGTTAGAAGGAAACATATATTAGAAAATAGTTAAAAAAGGTTGAGGTTAAGAGAAGTAATTTGAATTAAACTAATTTAGGAGAATGGAATGAATAATGTTATTAGATAAAACACCATTGTTTAATTAAAAATTGATTAAGAGATTTGAACAATGTAAGACAGATGAATGTCTTACTTTGATTTTTACTTTGAAATTGCACAAGAAGATATGTAAACACCCCACCAACACATTGTAATTGGATTGATGAGATTTTTATGTTTGTTTGTTGTAAAAAAATTAAAACTTTTTATTAAAAAAAAAGATTTAAATCATAACATTTCTTCAAGTCTTTATGGACCCCCTGCAGTGGTGGATTGCTACCAGTTCACCCAGATCGGGCGAACCGGTAGCGGCGGTGATGGGAGGCTCTGCCCACCTACCCAGACGCTTCTGTAAATGCGAGAAGTGTTGCGCACATACGCAAGCGCACCCACGAGCAAACCGGTAGCAATGGGTTTTGAAACCTGCCCCGACCCCCTGTGATGATATCACAGACCCCAGGGGTCTACAAACCACAAATTGAGAACCACTGTCCTATTGCAAGCTGTAGCATGCAATCACGTTGGATTCAAGGGCAGCTGAACTAGTGAAAAGAAAACAATCAAGAAAACATTTTCAAATCTTATTGAGCCACCTTAAACTCTTCAAGCAGCCCTGGAATTGAAACCAATGTATGAACTGAGAGTAAACAATATGGACATTTTGTTGGAGTTAAATGGTATTTGGCCAGGCTATGTCTTTGCTGGGCCTTCATACCTTGTGTCACTTCATTATTTTATTTAGCCACCATTTCTTAAATAAGCAAATCTGGCTGGGTTTAGACTTCATGCATGCATACAAACCACAAAGACTGAGTTCATACAATAGGCCAACCAAAAACGTTGACTGATTTTCATTTAGGGAAAGTCACAGGCTTAGAAAGGAAAATGAAGCTGGCATTGCAAAATTGATCAGTGAATGGGCATTCTTTGGGAAATTAATGGAACTTGCAAACTGATTTGTATCTAGCTGCCTGGAGGCTAAGTGTAGTGAATCCTCTCTGCCTAAAATGGAGATTTGCTGAGTATATCAACGAACAGGCACCCATCTGATCTCTAAGCTTTATTTCTGTGTAGCTCTGCATGACTGCAGAGAATTAGCATATTTCTAAAAATATATGAGGCATAAGCAAAACCCTCCACTGTGATGCTCTAAATTGTGAAAAGCACTGACCTTTCTAACATTTCTCACTTATTCTGTGCTTTGTGCTCAATTTTAAATAGAACAGATAAGGACTACACTGTTTTGTTTTTGTTTTGTTTTTTGTTTTTGTTTTTTTGCAACATATCTACTGCCTAGCAATTCTATCATCACAGTGCTATATGCACACACAAAAAAAGCTCCCCTGTGTATCTTGTTCTGCTTTGGGACAGCAAAAAGTGCATGACAAGCATCATCCATTCCTTGCAGAAAATTTGGTGAGTTAAATGTTGCATAGCTGAACTGATGTGGGCCAGCAGCCCAGATTTATGAGGAATGCCTTACTAGATATTGGAGTATGCTGAAATTCATAAATATGCAATTACTTTGCAAAACTTTAAAGGAGGATTTAAAAGTTGAATGTGAGACACAGTGTTTCTGGAAAAATTTGATGCCAGCAACAATATGCACAGAAGAACCACAAGATGTTGATCTAAATCACCGGTGACTGCTTTAATGTCATGTCTCCAGCATCAGTGACACAAATCTAATTAATATCTGAAAACCTCTGAACAGTCAGCGAAAGAAGTCAGCTAGAAAAGAGACTAAACACCAAATAGATTCAATACGATATTGGTCCCCAATGTGTGGAGTTTATTTATAGAATAATAGGGAACTTAGCCAAGCAAGCATTCAGTGTTATAAAATGTGACAGCAAAAACAAGGAGGTTTTCTGCTCCCAATTTTTTTTACACCCACAAGATTCTGTTCTCCAATGTGACAACTGGAATATGCCACACTGATGGATTTTCTATCTTTCTCTTTTCATCTTGGATGCCCTATAACAGTGATGGTGAACCTTTTCGGCATCGAGTGCTTAGTGCCAAAAAGGTCACACGAAAACATCACACAAGCACGCTCGTTGGGGCCACACCATTCAGCTGGCCAGCACACATTCACAGGCTGTTTTTTGGAACTGCCATGCGTGCAAAGGGATCATGCTTTGGAAAAGCCGAACTTCCAGGTTAGGTCGCACATATGTGCCTGACAATCAACTGGCTGGCGCATATGTGCACACCAGTTTTCAGCACCGCTGTGCACGAGGACAGTTGATCATTGCATGTGTGCCAGAAATCCAAAGGACATAGGCAAGGTTGCACGTGCCAGACGACATGGCTTTGTGTACTACTTTGGACACCTGTGCAATAGGTTTGCCATCACGGCCCTATAACATCTTTCAAAGAATGTTACAACACTGTTCCTCTTTACCTGTGCTTCACCCTGCCCCGCCTAAATGTGTGTCTTTCTACCAGTCATTCTATTGTTCACCTTGAAGTGGCCAGAAGGCCTAATGGATGAAGGAACAAAATGCCATGGGGTACATTTAAAAAGACAGCTGAGCACAAGTAACCCAACTCGGTTATAAGGAATATCTTTTCATACTAAAGGAACTGAAAGCAAGGGAAACCCAATAAACTAGGGTCCACCACATCCATGAACTCCTAGTGATTTTACCTGATTTCCCAATCATAAAATGTTATAAGTTAGTTGACAAAATAGGATATATTAAATATGTACTTTCAAATCATTTCCTCATTAATTACACAAACAAGTCTAATGTTTTGACTCATTTGTTTAATTAGGGTCTCTTTATCTAGTTTTAGGACTCATGCAGAGAATAGTTAGCTCGTATTTATGCAGAAATATTAAAAATTTGCAAACTTTTAAGCACTACTCTACATGTATAAAAGAATCATTCTTGATCCATACAGTGTGTTAATATTTCCTATATTTTTTGCTTTGTGAATGCTGAAATGCTTGGTTTTCAGACTAAAAAGAAAAAATCCAATATATCTGGAATATAATCCTCTGTTTATAACTTGAATAGAGTTGAAATAACCTTCTTTCAGGATTTACTATTTTTGTCATCCCCTCCCCATTTGTATTTAATCAGATTTGGGGCATAGCTATTACATTTCTCAGTGCAGTGAAAATGAGCAAAAACCTAATAATTAAAAAACAAAAAAATTCCTTTTCTTTATCGATTCCAGGCAAAGCATATGAACGGTAAATAAATCTTTTTAATTAGCACAGTTTATTGGTCAAACGTCAGCAGGCTTTTAACCCAACTATTTTTAGATCAACAGTGTACTGCTTATAATAAAAATAATGCAGCACTTGTAGGAAACCAACACTAATGCATTTTCTATATTGCAAAGCAATACCCTCAGCCAGTATTTAAAGCTTCCATTTTAAGAGAGATTGAGAAAATCCATAAAATGCAGTCCTTCTGATCACATCTACATATCCTGAGCAACATGAAATTAGATACTATCATAAAACTAACCTCAGTGAAAGTAACAAGTGAAGAAAAATCTATTTTTCCAATCTCACTTCCTTCCCTCCTTCACAATTTTGGCTTTACTGGTTCTATTATCAATCTTAATGATAATTAAAATCAGGTTCATTGTATTTATTCTGAATGTTACATAATGAAACAGTTGTCAATAAAACCTAAAGAGGATTGATGCTCATATCATGTTAGCATTATGATTGCATGAGATACTGTTGCTGCCTATATTCTTAGAAACATTAACTTCTCTATTCGCTAGTGAAGGTGCAGAAAATGAGAAGCAGAATTACTTTAAAAAATTAAAAGCACATATACACTATCAACGCTGGGTGAGGTGATCATCTTAAGAACTTGGAAAGAATACACTAATTTAAGGTAACATATTGTTTTAGGGCAGAGGTGTCAAACTGGCTTCATCATAGCATCATCACATGACGTATCCCAACTTTTTCTCCCTTTGCTAAACTGGGAGTGGGCATGGCCAGCACATGATGCATCCAGTTCGTGGACTGCAAGTTTGACAGCCCTGTTTTAGGGGTTCTGTACTATATGAAGCAGGGGTCTCCAACCTTGGCAACTTTCAGACGTGTGGACTTCAACTCCCAGAATTCCTCAGCCAGCTTTGCTGGCTGAGGAACTCTGGGAGTTGAAGTCCACACGTCTGAAAGTTGCCAAGGTTGGAGACCCCTGATATAAAGCATATTGTTCTGTCCTCCCTCGCCTCCATCCGAGTGATGGCTTAATTAGCCGGCACTATCAACTCTGGCAGCAGAGTAGCCAGCGTCTGCCAAGAGACTCCATTATCTTTCACGACGCTGGTGAGTCACCTAGAAACAAACTTCAGCTCTTAATCTGTGGATTTGCCTGTTACAAAGAGACACAGCAGCTCTCGCTGCCTTTTATATCCTGTGAGGTGTGGCTCCATGACTCAGCACTTCCTGGGTCTGCCCCACCCTTGCTTCTGTTGTTCCCTCCTCTCCTGCCTACGAAGCCTAGGGTTCAAACAAGCCTGATTGCCATCAGCTGGGTCTGCAGGCATGGCCTGGGGGTGGGGGGAAGAGTCAGGGGATGGAGGCCTCGTTATCTCCTCCACCTGGCCTGCTTCTGGCTCCTGGAGCTGAGCCAGGGAAGCCGGTGCTCCCAAGGTAAGTCCTGACGGCCCTTCCTCCTCACTGTCCAAAGTCACTTTCTGGCAGCAGGGCCGGCTCCAGGGGCGCAGACACAACACATATTGTATATTGTATTAAACTTAACAGTAACAATTTTCCTTATATATGAAAAGGTGGGGGAGTGGATTTCTGGAATATTTACTTACATAATCTGAGTATCCAGATTTAAACTGAGTGAGGCAGCTATTTCTAGAAAGCTCACACATAAGGTAGCTCAGTATCAATCAAACTCTATAATTTATCTCAGCATTCCACAACCATAAAACAACCATATTCAGTAGTAAGAGAAGTGGTTTATACAATCCCACAAATATCTGTGCCATTTCACACAAATGAGAGGAGAAAAGGAAATGAAAACAAAAGAAGAATGTTTGATAGGTACATTTCAATCTGCTAATAATGGCATCTTCCAAACAACTGTTGGAAGAAATATCCATCTGGGTTCAGTTCCAAGTGGGGACAAAGACACTGGAAACATGGAGACTGCTTGGAAAGATGGTTTAATGGTGGGCAGGATCACATGGCTTGAGTTCCTGAACAGAAAAGAGCTGAGATCCTGTGTGCTCCCTGGCTTTATGCTTTTTCTGAGCTTTGAACTTTCTGGGGCACAGGAAGAGTACCCTGATTGGCTGTCAGACTCCCAGGGGGTGGGGGTCTTAGCTAGCCTTGCTGGCTGATGTAATCTTCCCAGGTGCCATGTGGTGAGTTTCAGTTGCTAGATGGGTTCTATTGTGTTGCAGATGATGGCCCATTGACAAAGGTGGGGGCTGGCAGGAAGTTGCAGGGAGCTGCTTTGTCTTTAAAACATGTTTCTCCATTTCTCATCCAGGGAAATATATTCTGCCTTTTTAAATATTTTCTAAAATATTTCATTCTTCTGGGGGGGGGGTGCTAAATTCCTACAAAACTCTGTGGACATGAAAGACAAAAGTACAAGATGTAAAGGAATAGGAAACCTCATATGGATTGAGAGTGGGTTGATGGTAATGGACAAGGATATATTGGAAATAACAGTAAAAAGTTGCATGATGCTTTCAAAAACTATGCTAGCATCATTCTTTGCTTCCTTTTTTAAAAATTTATTTATTTATTGAACCTGTTTGCAGAACTGATTCACAAAAGCTTCCAGCAATAATACCATGAGGCTCTCTTCCTCAATGCCCAATCACACACGCAAAGGTTTTTACAGCAGTAAATTCTTTAAAAAGCAAAACAATGTGAGCTATTGTTATTCTTCTGTCCTACCTTCCCTCCTTCCACTTCTTTGTTCAGTTATGGATTTCAATCCTTTTGAAATAAACAGAAACTTGATGCCTACTATATTTTGCAAACTTCTTTTTAAATGCATGCAATTGTTACTAACTTCCTTTTTGTTTTAGGAAAAAGCAAATAAGTTTAGAAAATTAAGAGTGATATGAAAAGGGGTAGTATGAGAAATTACCTGTTCTCAAAATACTAGTGATGCATGAATGCCAGTTGCAATGATAATATCCAGATTATCCATCTTTTGACATCATCATCATTTGATGTTCCAGAAATGATCAATGTGACAAGTGGATTGATCTCATTCACTAAGATCAAAGCCAGACTTAACTCTTTTTTTTTCTTGCTTCTGGTTCTTAGCCTCTTTATCCAATTGAATATGTTCTGACACAATTTCTTGTTTTCTATCAAGATTAAATGATACATGCATCATTTGACCATCTCAATTAGTTCCTGCCATATTTTGACGTTCTGATTTGTTTTTAACTCCAATTTACAGTTTTGTTATTTTCCACCTCCTTTGATTGTCGAGATCAAATAGCTTAAAAGAAAACAAAACCTCCTTCAAACTTCTCACGGCTCTTGTAGCTCAAGGTCACTGTAAATTTTTCCAGATTTCAAATTGTTTGTTGTAGTGCTTTTTTATCACCAGCAAATGTCTCTCTCCAATCCAGAAGTTTAAAATCGACAAAGTTGCAAAATATCCAATTTGTATTAAATCTGCTTATCAAATGCTTTTCAAGTTTCTTCTTTCTCTTATTAATTTTATATATCCCAAATTCCAGTTTAAAATCCAATTTCAAATCCAATTGAAAAATTTCCTTTACAGGGCTTTTCTATTTTGAATTTTTCTTTATTCTTCCTTCAAAGTTCAAAACTTTTAAAATTATGTCCAATCCTGTTCAGAAACCATTTTCTTTCAGGTTTCTTTTTCTTATAATAATTTTAATATCTCCAAATCCAATTTCCAATCCAAATATCAAGCTCCGTTATGGGCTTTAGTGCTTTAACTTCGTGTTGTTCTTCTCCCTCCATTAACATTCCCCAATGCCAATTAGTTGCTATTTTCTCGCTAGGACTTCTTTTAAAATTTTTAAAATACTTCTTTTTTACCTGTGAGTTGGCCCATCACTCACTTGGTACTCCATCCAAAACTGCTCATGCACAAATCTTATTCTGGTTGCCCCAGCTTCATGACAGTCGTAATAGCCACTACTCCCGTCACCAGATCGAAGAGTTTCCTCCGACCTCCAAGGAATTTGCCTGTTTCTCTTGGCCGTCCGAGATGCCTATCCTTCTTCACCATCCCTACAAGACAGATCCAGTCCGAAGACACCCCAACAGCAGTTTGTCTGCCTGGATTTTCACAAGGCTTGTCGGAGCCTGCTATTTTCCAGCCAGTCTTGCTGCGACGTTTCCGGTTTTCCTGGCACACTTAACTCTTGATTCATCGTCAAGACTGGGTAGCAAGGTCCTTTCCCCTTTTGCTGCTCCACTAACTCTTTTTTACTTTGTTGCCTTGAATTCTCTTCTCCGTCTAGATCAAAGCACTTCGGTTCAGCCTTTTCAGAGAAATGACTATCCTGTCAGCCAAACCAATAGGTTTCCAATAGGTTTCATCAGGGATGGGCTTCAAAAATTTTAGCAAGGGGTTCTCTGCCTGGTTCCTGGGTGGGCATGGCCATGGTGGGCATGGCCTAGTCCACCTCCTGCACCATGTTGGGGGGGAGTTTTTGCCCTATCTGAGCTCCAGAGGCTTTCCTTGAGCCTCGGGAGGGCAAAAACAGCTTCCTCAGGCTCCAGAGGCCCTCTGGAGAACTTCTGGAAGGCCCGTTTTTGCCCTCCCCGAGCCTCCTCGCATGCCCTGCACTTATCTGCATCTAACATGGGCCGTGTGGGGACTCCTGGGAGGGGCGGGTTGTAGTGGGCGGGGACAGCCAGAAGTGGGATTTGGGGGTTCTCCGAACTGCACAGATTCTTAGCTAGAGATTCTCCTGAACCCCTGTGAACCCCCAGCAGCCCACCCCTGGCTTTCATTAATAAAGGATTTATTTACCCTTACCACATAAGGGTATGTTATCTGGAAATTAAGATGAGAAAGCCTTTTAGTTCAGGTAACTGGAGATATGCTACAATGGTAAAATCCTAGATTTGTTTAAACAAAAAAACAGAGGGGCAAATGGTACCTACTCCAGAAAATATATATATATATAAATTAGTTTGGAAGAAAGTTTTCAATCAGCAGGATTCTCTAGGCCTTTAAGCAAAGATCTTTTTGTTTTATTTTTAGTATTTAAACTTCAAAAAACATTGCAACTAGCATTTTTAAAGTTAATCATATTGTATTAAAACTAAGTATCAATTTAATGATTTAACAATAGTAATATTATAAAATAAAATTATAGTTACGATGGAAACTTAATGTATTATATTTATAAAAATAAAGTGAAGAAAATTAAACACTTAAACATTATATTATATTGTGTAAAAAAAGTGAAAATGTGAAAAAAATGTGAAAAAAGTGAAAAAAATCCTATAGTAAACTTAAAAAATTAGGATAGAGCAAAATATTTATATGTGTAACAATATCATTTTCTAAATATGTATTTGTCCAAGTGGCAATTCAATTTTTACACAGACTTGAACTGGAGCATTCAAAATTAAATTATCCAATAAAGCAAAGATCTTAACTACCATATTACCTGTGAATATAAATTTAATTTAACACTGTAAGCATGTGGGTGAGTGGGCATAAAAGTGTTTTATGTATATCCAGGAATACCCACCGACAGCAAGGAAATTGGCTGTTGTTTTCATTGAACAAAAAAGTGAGAAAACACAGCAGCGGGGGAATTATCCAAAAGCAGAATGTGGTAGCTAGACTGAAAACCTTGCAAACTGTTGCCAAGGTTTTTTTGGTTCACAGGATTTTCTTAAACTGGCTTACAAGCTTAGAGTCGAGCTGGCATGAACACAGGATAGGAGCAGCTTACATTGCTAAATGCAGGTATGCTCTAAGTCTCCAAATATGTGTTGTCCAAGTCCACCCACCATGCTCGTGAGTACAAAGAAGACTGGCACTTCACAAGCAATTCCATCAATAGACACATTAACCTACAACCAGCCTACAAACTCTTCAGAATCTAAATCAACCACAGTCAACCACAGACAACACCTGTTCTGACACAGGCTTCCTGAGACAGTAAAAAGCACGTAATTATTCCCAAAAACTTTTTATATGATGTTGTGACAAAAATAAATAAATAAATAAATAAATAAAAATAAATAAATAAACCCTCTTTTTATTTCAATGGCTGTGAATTCTGTTCATTCATAGCCCATAATGAGTCACAAATAGTTTGTAAAGAGTCCAACAGAAGTCTGCCACAGTCTTTCAGGATAAGGCTAAGAAGCACCCACCTTTATCTCCCTTGACACACTGCCAAAGACCTAATTGGCAATTAGTTTTGCAAGGCCACATGGAGCACAGAGTCAAAACAGGGCTTCAAAATTTAAACTGACCAGAACGAACAAAGTTGCTTCCTGCAAAGGTTCGTGTGCCTTTGCTACTTCTTTATGTCTTATGGGAGGGGCCAATCATCTCCAAGCCCTACTCCTGAGTCATCCTTTTTGTGTTAACTGTTCTTGCCTTCTGGCAGCTTCTGCATGAGCATACTGGGAACAGACTCCTCCTGTCCCTCTGCCTCGATGTCCAACTCTGGAGGCTCTGGAGGCGGCACATAATTCCCAGATGGCCCTGGCTCCCTTACTGCATCTGATGCATAGCCATCGTCTGAGCTTTCCCCTGACTCCAGGACTGGCCCATGTTCCTCCCCAACCTCCTCACTGTCTGACTCTGCTGCCAGCTCCACAGGCCACCGGCAGGCCACAACACTACCAACCCTCAACCAACCCATGCAACTCCCCCCAACCAGCACTTCACATCCCAATGATATCACCTGATGTAACTTCCCCATCACAGGACTCTCACTGATGACTCACATCTGACCCAACACAAGACCCTCATTGACACACCCACACCTGAAGCCCTTTTAAAGAGGAAAACACTGACACTGACATACTCTAAACTCCACTGAAGATGTTACCTAGTCTGGTAACAAAATGTTCAGAAACCAGCCCACAAGCTTGGAGAATGAACCCGCATCCTCAAGTCAATGTTCTCCAGATATCTTAGGAGTAATATTACTCCTACATACTCCAGACTATTTTTAACCAAAATCATGATATGTAGGAATTGAGGGAGTTGTATCAACTAGATCAGGGGTCTCCAACCTTGGTCCCTTTAAGACTTGTGGACTTCAATTCTGAGAGTTCCTCAGCCAGCTTTGCTGGCTGAGGGACTCTGGGAGTTGAAGTCCACAAGTCTTAGAGGGACCAAGGTTGGAGACCCCTGAACTAGATAGCAATAATGAGACTGGGCATAAGATGATCTAAATAATTTATTTTATTTCATCTTCCTACATTAGCCTTTTCCAATCTGTTCCTTCAGAATAACAGAATAACAGAGTTGGAAAGGACCTTGAATCCAATCCACTGCTCAAGCAGGAAACTGTACCATTTCAGATAAATGGTTGTCCAATCTATTCTTAAAAGAGTTACAGTTTATAGTTCCCAGAATCCTCAGCCAGTATTGACCATGCATAGTAGAATTTCAGAGGCTGGGAAAAGTTATCCTCAGTGACAGTCACTTTGAATGAGTGAAAGCATTTCTCCACTAAAAACAGTTTGCATCATTTATGTCTATCACAACAAGCAGATCAGGAATGAACAGTTTGTTCTCTTAGTTCAGGTTTATGAAATTGTACTTTACCAACTTATAGTTTATTAGTAAAAAGGATGTTTTTCCTTGACTTCAGGAGCACTCTCTTTAAATTTTAAACAATCAATAAGGAAAATGGAAAATACAACAGAAAACAAACACGTCCCCATAGCAACTATACAAGAGATATTGATGCTATGGAAGTTGCAGGTGGAGTATCTCCCCACAGGATATTGTCTTAGTGGCTTCTTAAGCATAAGTTTCGTTCCTGTTTCCCTTGTTACAGAAAGATGCTACATAAATTGTTTATTGATTACTGAATGAAAGGGGTAAAACTAGTACCTGAAGAAGCACACTTTGTTTAGTATTGGATTTAACTCTGTCACCAGACAAATGAATTTATTGCATCACTCTACTCCTTTCCAACTTTGCAAAGCTAGTAGCAAAGGCCAAATCTTGTATGAGTAAATCCAGTGAATATATCATGCAGTGAATAAAAGATACACATATCAGGCTATTTGTCTGGTGTTACTTAATCTGACTCCGTGTTATAAAGCAAGGAACATTGTTTTATATCAGCAGATATGTGACATTCATAGGACTCAGGAACTGAATGGAGACTGTCTGCCGGGAAACATATTCATCATGCTAGTTTATGCCTGCAGTAGCTTGATCTAAATCAGGATCCCACTTTGTTTATAATATATCTTATATCTCCTGCAGCAGGGTAACTTATCCCTTCCATCGTATGGTGTTAAGAAACCAGCTGAGATGGTTCTCTGCCCCATTAGTGCCATGATAAATCAAGTCCTCACTACGGAATGTCTTTCTTCTACACTGAGGATAAATTTCACTGTATTTCTATAATGCACTTCTTCCCAGCTAAGCACTGAACAAAAGAAAAATTAGTAGAAATGATGTGCAACAAAAACAAAAGTTAATAAAACAGCCCTATAAAGAAGACAGCATTAATTCTACAATTGTTGTAAAAACTGCATGTTTTTCCTATGTGGTTTAAAATACATAAGGTTGTGCCTTAACATACTATCATACTATGCTATACTAACGGACATAGCATACTATATCACACTTTTGGGTAATGCAACATTGAGCCAGTATGAAGTAGTCGGCAAAGATTGCATGGACTAAAAATTTACAGGTTTAAATCTTTTACTCAGCCATGCAACTCCTGGGATTTGGGGAAGCCTTAGGCCACACCTATCTCACTGCATGTTTGTTAAGATAAAATGGCAGAAAGGGAATATTATGTACTGATTGCCCTAGAAATGAACTTATATTAATATTGCTCAACTTCCAGGATCATTCACCGTTAATCATGTAAGGAAGTGTTGATGGGAATTATACTTAGCAAAATATGTGATGAGACATATTTCTTTTCTGCTGCCACTTTCTGAAACTTTTAGAAGAATTCACTCTCAAGAAATCATTCAAAAGTTGCTGAATACACCTGAGACCAATGCAATTAAACAACAGTACAAGATCAGAATTTTAAAAAATCTGATATACCAGAAACAAAACCTGGTAAAGATTTTTAAAAAGCGAAAGCAAAATGGCTTTTGGGATATTCTTGTATTTTTGTGTGTCTCACTTATTTTTACATACTCATCATCCAGCTAATGAAATGAATAATAAACAAACATCATTATTACTATCATAACTGCAGCTTCATGCCTTAACTTAATCACCTGAACAATCACCCATAATTACAGAACTGGATCCTGTAAACTTTTGATTTAACAATTTTGGCATAATTTTATTTGCATAAGGGTTTTTGTGTGTGTCCTATGAATGTTTTGTTTAAACACAAAGCCAAGGAAGACAAAAAGGTCCTTGAAAATAGAGGCACAAAAAAAATTGCTCACAGAGCTGCTATAAAAACATGTGTTACTTCTGAAACCTGCTGAGAATCTATCTCTTTGCAGCAATTGTCAGTTTCGGTTCCTCAGCTAAGCTTTTTTTCCACAGTTGCTATTAATTGTAGAAAGATGTTAAATAAAACATATGGATTCCTGAGCCAATGAACAAATCCATCAGAAAAGGATATATTTAGTTCCCTCTTGGGTTTCTTACCTCTGTTGCATAGCGAGAGGACTGAAATCTTTCTCCAGAGTAATACACTGGTCTGGCTCTTGTGCAAATCTTGGATAGGGTTGATGTGATGCTCCCTGACCAATCATGATCTCCTTCAAGAGTTTCAGTTTGCTGACATTGTAAGAAATTGGCTCTGTTGCTCCATCTCCATGCACATCCATGTGGTGGGAGTCCAATTCCATATCTATGTTTCTGGTAATTGCACCATCATCTTTGTTGTCCAAGTACATAGTTCTGGTACCAGATGAATTGTATTCTCTGTTCTAAAAAAATGGATGAAGACTAAATTAAACACTCATTTCATCTCTTCCGTGCTAATTCAATGTGTTGTTTGTTTTTAATAGAAAAATTGACCTGCATCCATTTGCCATAAAAGTATCAGTACAACTTCTGGGTTGATCATTCTTGGGTTTTCTTGCAATCCAAAGTATTACTTTAGTTATACTCCATTGGTAAATATGTTCAGTTACTTTAATAAAATGCACAACAGGTACATATTAAAAAGCAATGTTTTTATGAATCATTGGAGCTTCTATTTTTATGCACTATATCTCTTTCACATAAACTAGTAAGCTATACACTTTATTTGTTCCATTTCTCTGGCTATCCATCTCAGTCAATTAACCTGGGCAGCTTATAATTCAGAAAACATATTACAATTAAAGTCATTTAGGGCAATGAAACAGTAAAACCAGTAAAAGCCATTAAAAACATCCAATTTGACATACACAATTGAGCAAAATATTTGGTCAGTTAGTAATATGGGCAGAAAACGGGGCCATAGGCACATATGGTGCCCCAGGAACATAGCCAGGTTTTTAAGGCCTTACATAAGACTAACAGGGTTGGGACCATTCTAATCTCTGAAAGGAAGATGTTCCATAATGCAGGGGCCAGTGTGGAAAAAGATGAACTGCTTGACTTAATTGAATGGGTAGAGACTCTTGAAAAAAGGCAATTCCTCAGGTACCTAGTCTCAAGCCATGTAGTGCTCTATAAGTAATCACCAGCACCTTAAATTGTATCTTGAATTGTACACACCAGTAACCAGTGCAGCTCATGCAGAAATGGTGTTACATGTACCATATATCTGGTACCATTTACTACTCGCGCAATCACATACTGCAGCAGTTTGAATTTTTGAATGGTCTTCAAGGGCAGCCTGACTAGAGCATATTAGGTAAAGGTTCCCCTCGCACATATGTGCTAGTCATTCCCAACTCTAGGGGGTGGTGCTCATCTCTGTTTCAAAGCCAAAGAGCCAGCGCTGTCTGAAGACATCTCCGTGGTCATGTGGCCAGCATGACTAAATGCCAAAGGCGCACGGAACACTGTTACCTTCTCACCAAAGGTGGTCCCTATTTTTCTACTTGCATTTTTTACGTGCTTTCAAACTGCTAGGTTGGCAAAAGCTGGGACAAGTAATGGGAGCTCACCCCATTACACGGCACTAGGGATTCGAACCACTGAACTGCCAACCTTTCGATCGACAAGCTCAGCGTCTTAGCCACTAAGGCACTGTTTCCCTTTTTAGAGCATATTACAGTAGTCTAATCTGGAGATTACAAGGGCATGAGTTACTGTTAGCAGGACCTCCCGGTCCAGGTATGGGCACAACTGGCACACCAAATTGTGCAAAAACCATCCTAACTGTGGTTATCACCTGCTCTTTCAGCAAGAACCACAAGTTCAGGAGGACCCCACACACACATTGCACACTGGGTCTGTTTGGGGCAGGGTAACCCCATTTAGAACCTGAGATAATAGAACCTTATGTTGGGGGGGGGTCCAAATACCCACAGCCACTCTTTTGCTAGGGTTGAGTTGGAGCCCATTTCCCCCATCCAATCTCCAACAGCCTCCACACACTGAAATAGGACATCCATAGCATCACTCAAGGGGCCTGGGTGTCATCTGCATGTTGATGATATCTCACCTAAGGATCACTTCACCCAGCGGCCTCATGTAAATATTAAATAGAAGGGGAGAGAGAACAGAGCCTTGAGGCACCTCACAAAGTAGGAGCCTTGGGTTAGATCTCTTTCTCTATAAACACTGACTGAAACCATCCTCATAGGAAGGAGAAGAATCAGCACAATACAGTGCCACCCACACCCAGTTTCCAGAGTCGGTACAGAAGGATACCATGATCAATGGTACCACTGAGAAATCAAGAAAAGCCAAGACGGATGTACTACTTCTGTTGCATTCCCACCAGAGGAATGCCACAAGTTCCTAGCAGCCATCTTCACCCAGATTTCCAAGAGGGCTCGTTCACCAAGAGCACCCACTCCTTAATCACTTGCTCCTGTCCCATTCAGTCCTTCATCCAATTGCTTGGGAGTGGTCATGCCACTGAGGACTATGGGGTTATGGATCAGAAACCAGAGTTTCAAGAAGTCACGGGAAGTACAAGTAGTCCTCAATTTATGACCAGCCGCTTAATAACCAAAATTATTATAGGTCCAGAATGGGTGCTTCATGGCCTGTAAAGCCATAAAGGCTGTCTAAAATTTTATGCCCCACACACATACACACACAGGTATTTGGAAACTGGCTTTCCTTTACAACTGGTTGTAGCATCCTACGGTCACATGACCACTATTTGCAATGGTATTTTTTATTTATTTATTTATTTTATTTTGTCACAACAGTATATATAAGCATAAGCATGAAGTAACTATACAATATATAAGCATATATATAAAAGCATAAGTATGTAATAACTATATAAATTGGATATAATGAAAGGAAACAATAGGACAGGTACGGTAGGCACGTTTGTGCTCTTATGCACACCCCTTACAGACCTCTTAGGAATGGGGTGAGGTCAACAGTAGACAGTTTTTTGGTTAAAGCTTTGTTTTTTGCTGAATTGCAGGGGGGAAAACATTTTTTTTTAAAAACAGTTTACACTTAAAACCGTGGCATTTGCTTAACAATCATGGATTTTCTTAACAACCATGATGAGTCATTTAATAACAGCTGCAAAAAAATATTGTAAAACTGGGGCCAGTTATGTGGTAGCCTTGACTTATGTCCATAATGATTTCCATTTGGAAATCCAGTCCAAACTGCAGTCATGAGTCAAGGACTGTCTCTGGTCCTATTTCTGGCTCTACTTTCTGAGATCCTCCCCAAGTCTTCATTGTCCCCTTCATCCAAGGAGCAATCCGGACAGGCTTTACTATTTCTTGAAGAAATAGTAAAGCCTGTCAAGTGAGAACAAAGAGGAGGAAAAGAGCTTTAATCAAAACAATTACCTTTGAGTGAAAAGAAAGTACAAAGCACAGAGTTTGGAAAACATGGTCCAAGCCAATTATATGCCTGACATGGAGAATTAAACAAAAAAGACCAGCATCTCCATTCTCTGCCACTAGAAGCACCTGAAAAAAAACTCTACCTGTATGACATATAATTTCCTCTCATACATGCATACATACATATATTTGGAAAAGACCCGAATATGCCAAGACCTACACACAGACACACACACATACATACATACATACATACACATAATAACAAAAACATTTGAAAATATTGGGCCGACTTGGGTTTCTGTTTAAAATAGCACACTTCCCAGATGTACATGAGTTAACAATTGAACTGATCAATTCTTGAATTGATCCCCATTGCTAAATATTTGATTAACATATCCACCTTACAAAGCAGCATTATATATATCTTTAAGCAATGATCCACAGCAAAAATCACCGTAAAAGTCATGAAACGCTATAAATACGGAATTTGTAATCTCTTTCACCTACATTATGGTCTGATGGGTAACAATGTGCATTTTTACAAACAAATAAGCATACACTGACCTCTTGTGGCAGGCATACATCACATTTAAGCTGGTATTTTGGTAAAAGAAATATGTAAATTGAATCTATGCAAAGTGGATCCAGTTACAATATATGTGGCACAAAAGCATCAACTCATTCCCATTATATTTAACAATTTTTACTTCTTGGAAGTAATAAACCAACATCGGTAGCTGTAGTATTTTCCTGGGAAGCATCTGCAAATGTTAGGTTCCTACACTAAAAAAGTTCACCATGTAAAAATCACTGAGAATTGCTATTCACTGGATTTAAAGAAAAAGTGGGGAGGCATTTCCACTGCTCCAGGACAAGTTGTGAGAAATTCTTGAATAAGAACAGACTTCCGTATGTTGCTATCAGCGTATGAGAAATTGAACTGCTAGGAATTTGGGGACGAGAAATCTCTTCTCACGAGGGAGGGAGGGAGGGAGGAAATCTGTTTAAGAGAAGACACTAATAATATTATATTCTTAGTGCATGCACAGATGGATTATATTCTTTTTGAACTGAAAGATTTGAGGATATCAGGATTGACTTCTGTCTGAGGGGCTAGAGTAAAATTGCCTGTTCCTTCCAATCAACTGACAGTGTAATCTTGATGATACTTAATCCAGTGCGAGTCTACTCAGATGCTGAGGTAATATTAAATTCTTTAAAAGAGCAATGACTCAGAATTGGTCAGGTCCAAAGAGTTCTTTTTCAGTACTTGAAAAGTTAAATGATTGTCCAAATATATAGATCTTATAAGAAGCATTGCAATCCACTTCCTTTCAAAAAACTTATTGTCTTTTCTATCAGATTTGAAAACTGACTAAGTAGAAATCAGGTTGCAAAGTAGTCTATTTCTGTATTCCATTTCCTTAAGTCACAATATGCAGCTGTCCTTGGGAAGTAAGAGACAAATGAACCAATTTCATCCCCATAATGTTTCCTCTTCCCTCGTTTTCATTAAATACTAGCTGGATACCAGTGCTTCATTTTGAAACTATGTGATCGGGCTTGATAAATCGACACTTACAGCTTGAAAATTAATGAGTAGTTACGATCGGCGTCTCTTCTCCCCTTCTTTCTCTCTGGCTAGCCCCACAGAAGCCTCCCCTATCCTATTGCCTTCTCTCCCTCAGCCTTGCCCCACAGAAGCCTCCCCAATGCTATCCCCTTGTTTGCTGCTGTGAAGTAAAACTGAAAGTGAAACTCCTCTCCTCTGCATTCGTTTTGCATTTGGAACAGATTTCTTTTCAGGTAGGGAGGAGAAGTAGAATTCCCTAGCATCACAGCATGTTAATAATAATATAGGAAATACTAATGCTCTGATGGTCATTTCAAAAAAATCCTTTCTTAATGAGCACCTAGAAGCCAACAGGAACATAGCAAATATATATATATTCGCTTTTATATATATATAGATTTACAATCTATTATATAATTATTTAGAGGAAAGTCAACCATACTGCTATGCATAGCTGTTGGTTGACAATATTATCACTGTTGCTGGCCAGATGAGACTAATAAAATACAGGTAGTCCTTGACTTATGATGACAACTGAGCCCAAAATTTATATTGTTAAGTGAAACATTTGTTAACTGAGTTTTGCCCCATTTTACAATATTTTTGCCACAGTTGTTAAGTAAATCGTTACAGTTATTAAGTTAATAACATGGTTGTTAAATGAATCTGGCTTCCCCATTGACTTTGCTGGTCAGAAGGTCAGAAAAGGTCATCACATGATCCTTGGACATTGTAACTGTTATAAATACCAAACAACTGCTAAGCATCTGAATTTTGAACATGTCCATGCGGATGCTGCAACGGTCATAAGTGTGAAAAATGGTCATAAGTCACTTTTTTCACTGCCATTGTAACTTTGAACAGTCACTAAATGAAGGACTACCTGTAAAGCAATCCAAAGCAACTTATATGTATCATTTCTTTATAGCCTGCCCTTATTTTTTTACAAATAACTCAAGGTGGAGACATATCCAACACACTTTCCTCCTCCTATTTTCCCATAACAACAACCCCATGAGGTGGGTTGAACTGAAAGTGTGTGACTGGCCTAAGTCATCCAGGTGGCTTTCATGGATAAGGAGGACTTGAACTCATGGTCTCCTGCTTTCTAGCCTGGTGTCTTAACCACTAGACCAAATTGGCTCTTATAGTCCCAACACACATGGGAGGCCATCAGCGGAGGCATACTAGGTTTTTCTTATACATTCCTCCAGTTCTTGGTTTGGCTGCCCCAATAGCCAAAGACCTCACACTCCTTCTTCAACCTACTCACATAGTTCCTCCACTTGGTTCACGGAGCACCCACGGGTAAAATACTCCCAGTTTAGACTGGATCACCCAATCTGGTAGCGATGGTGGCGGGTGGTTCAGAGAACCGGTAGCAAAAATCCCTGCCCGCTCCATGCCCAACTGAGCTGTGCAATCATCAGAGGTTTTTTTTTACTTTTAAAAGCTTTTTTTCTTTGGTCGAAAAAATGCTTTTAAAAGTTAAAAAAAAAGCCTCTGATGATCAGGCAATTTAGCTGGGATCGTCAGAGCCTTTTAAAAGCATTTTTTACAACCTCTTCGGCTAAAGAGGTTGTAGAAAAAATGCTTTTAAAAGCAAAAACAAAAGTTGGCCACGCCAACCCAATCATATTACCCACCACCCTCAAGCCACGCCCACAGAATTGGTAGTAACAAATTTTAAATTTCACCACTGGTACCACCAGATTATTTTGGATTAGTAGACCCATGTTCAGTAATATTCTAAGTGGCAGGTCACTTGTACAATGAAAGCATTATAAGGACTCATGAGGCATCTTCATTCTACTTCGCCATCTGCCTGTCTACTGTACCTATTGTCTGACTAAAAGAGAAAACAGACTGAACTCTGGTTAATTTCACCTAGGATCTAATAATGCCCAATTGGATATACTCAAATGAATGTCACTTGTGCTTTTTTTTTAATTTCAAAAGACCCACTATGTCCTAGTTTAGCAACAAAAAAAGTCTAATGCTCTTTTCCAAAAAGTCTGTGAATAAAAGGAGCCCAAGTATCATTGACATTTTGGAATGTGCAGTATCACTCTGCTGGAAGCAAGGTGTTCAGGCTCTCTCACAACTCAAGTCAAAATGCCCTTACAGGGCAAGGCCTAGTGGTTAAAGTGGCGCAGAAGTGCCCACAGCTGCCTCAAGTGGCCAAAAGAAACTGGATAGAGCCCAATCTTTCTCTCTTTCTGCATCAACACCAAAATCATAAATTATTTCCATACAGCAAACTTATGTCAGGAAAATGGCTATTTGAAACCAGGAACAGCTAAAGATGAAGTTAAGCTGCCTTGCAGCAGCTGAGAATGAAACAAAAGTGATCTCATGAGGTATGTCCTTTAGCAAGAGGTCTTTATGCTATAGTTAATAGGTCATAAGGTTAAGCCATAGACTCCTATTCCCAGGTAAAATCATGTAAAGGATATTTGCTGAGGCTTTCTTTCCACTTCTGCAACACCATTACATCTGTATTCTTGTCAAATGCAATTGTACATACCATGTTCTGATTAAATTGTGATAGTGTCACATAGCAATGCATAATGTTCTATTAGCTGGTATGGTGGAATCGACAGCTGAAAGGTAGGTAGAGGAAGTTAAGAGTTAAGAAATAGTCCAGCCTGGATTCCATAAGTGGGAGGAAGGATATGAGATCAAACACTTAGGTCTATATCAGGCTTTCCCAGGGGAAAGCAGGAAGTCTGGCAAGATTCTTGTGAAATGATGAATTAACAATAAAGGTTTGACCTAAGCCTGAAAGCCGTTCTGGTTGCTTCCTCCTGACAGGTGGGGAAGTAGGAAGAACTGGAAGCTATTTTAATTTGAGAGTATACCATGATCACCTATCATTAGCAGCTAATGCTATTGTAATTTTGGTACAAGTAAATAGCATATCAGGCTGCTTTTTTACTCACACACAGAAATGACAAATCTAGATCATATTTCCAGTGAGGGAGGGAGGGAGGGAGGACATGTTGTTAGTCAAAGATACACACTTATATATTCATAGAACCATCATCTTGTCTTGGAAAAAAATCCATGATTTTGTTGACTGCTCATTATTTTTGCTCTACCTGCATCAAAGGGAAGGTATGAGGAAAATTCTAAAACATATTCTACAACTTACAGGGAAATTACAATCAACATGAAAGATTACAAACAGTTTGAAGGAACATATTAAAAAGAGAGAAATATTACAAGAAAATGGTTAGGGAACATATCATGTGCTGCATAAGTAATTCAATGTAGCACATTGTCCTGAAGGTGAAAAAGTATTAGCCATCCCTACAGAGATTTGTCTGTGTTATACAAAGGTCACTGCTGCAGGTAGGTTTAATCAACTGTAAAGACAGATTTTGCCTTGCAGTTGTTCAGCATGCTCATAAAATATATAAAAACTATATAGCAGAACTGGGAAAAAAAACTCTAGGACATATTTCTACAATACAGGCTCTCCAAATGAGTTGAATTATGATAACATAACATAACATAACAACAGAGTTGTTATGAGTCCCCTTATACCACATATCTGTGGGTGAGAAAATTTCAGGTCAGCCCATTTTTGGAATGTGATCTTTGACCTTTTGGAAAGTACTAAAAGTTGGAAAAGACCATCCTA
Organism: Ahaetulla prasina; assembly: GCF_028640845.1. NCBI lineage: Eukaryota > Metazoa > Chordata > Lepidosauria > Squamata > Colubridae > Ahaetulla > Ahaetulla prasina. The sequence continues at coordinate 93,470,510 of NC_080543.1, read as the reverse complement.
AAAAGAGACTCAAATTTTAAACCATTTCCAATAATTTTCCCTATTGGTATTATTATGATTGTTTATAATAAAACGAAATTAAATAAAAGATGTATCAGTTTTAAAACATTGGTGGCTTATTGTTAATTTTTAATATATTATTCACAGTCATACGTTCAGGCTTTAATTTATAGTGAGGCCAAATCCTGACCTTTAAGAACAAATGAAATCGTTCTTAGCTGTGACATACTGAATTTTTGTGTTCGGTTATTATACAACATATCCGGATATCAGGGATAGAGAGAAAGATCAAAGAGTATTATTATTAAAAAGATCTGAGACTTGGTCTCACTTCTTTTAGAGATTAAGCACTTTAAAAGTATAAATTCAGCACTAGCTCCCCCTGCAACAAAACAGCACTGCAGTAATTCAAAAATCCATCTGAAGCTACCCGGCAGCTTTTCATGCTGAGAAGTAGGCATGCTAAAGTACATTTCAGGAGGGAGAATAAAGGTGTTATCGTACCTAGAGTGACATCTCTGAATTATTGTTATTCTGCAGGGTCAATCTTGCTTAGGTCTCCCTTGATAAACAGCAGGTGTTTCAATTCTGTAGCTCTGCATCAGCATTCTAAGGAAGTGCCGTCCCTCCCCAAATTCTGATGATGCGCCGCTTCAGCCCTGATTAGCCTAATTTTCTTTTGTAAAACAGATGTTGACAATTTACTTTCTCAATCCAGATTTTTTTTCTCCTTACCCATCCTTTTCTTGAGCCATCAGAGTGTTGAGTGACTTATGGTGTTGCCATACTGACAGTGTGTTTCTATTCTGAACCTTTCCAGGGGGTGAAATTGGGTATAGAATTTTGGTGTGCATCTTGCTCTTTCTGACTTCATGTTTTCTCAACTTTGTCCTCTACTCATTACAACTTCACATATTCAGTGGAACTGGTGATCTGTATTCCTGTTTGGCTGGATACCTCTCCATATCTATAGCGCCATACCCTGTTTTATATATTTTCATCCAGATTGTGTTTGGAGCTATAATGGAGTGCCCAAGCCATGAAAATAATTAATGAATGCCTTTTGGATCAAATTGCTTACTTACCTAATCTTCCAGTACTTTCAGTTCCTGTGTTAGCAGATAATCAAATGCCATAAAGAGACTTAAAAATGTCACAGTTATAACAATCTCTCACATTCCATTCGGTGAGAGACAAGTTCCCTGAGGATAAGCTCCAGCACAAGTCCTAAAGATCGGAAGATCCTGGTGACAGTTATGTCCTTTTTCCATCTTATGTTTTTTTTCAAAGAAGCACTATTCCATTCTCTACTATGGTTTTTCTTTCTGCCTGTCCAGTGGATCAGCATTTCTTTATTCACAGACCATATTCAAACCTTAGGCTGTTTTTAGAGGGAGTTTAGAGAGAATTTCAATTTTCTAAAGGGATGCTTTTAATATTTCTGATATTTCCTTGTTTTCTGTTAACTTCCGTTTCTGCATGGCTACATAACAGTGGTGGGTTGCTACCAGTTTGCCCCAGTTTGGGTGAGCCGGTAGCAGCAGCAGTGGGAGGATTCACCCACCTGCCCAGACATCATCAAATACCATCTGCACATACGCAGAAGCTTCTGTGCATTCCCAGAAGTGGTGCGTGCGCAAGCGAGCGAAGCAAGCAAGCACACAAGCGAACTGGTAGCGAAGGTAAGTGAAACCCACCCCTGCTACATAACAACTGATATTTAAGAAATGAGTAATTAACTGATTGTATAATACAGTGTCACAGGCTCTCTTGTATTGAATGTAACTCCTGATGATTGTATGCAAACATTCATGTAGTTTCTTGGTAGCAGTTATGTGAAAATGATTTGCCATTGCTTTCCTCCAGGTGATTCCCTGCCTAGTTTATAGCATGGACTTCCTCTTGGTCTCCCATCCAAAAAGGGACCCTCTGCCAAGGTTGACTAGATGTGCCCATTCCTGTGGCAAGCAAATGGCACAAGTTGGCTTAGCCTCCCTGCATCTACATGATCCATGGAGTAGAAAGTGGAAAGTGATAATGAATCAAGCCCTTGAGTTGGGCTCAATTGCTTTCTTCTGGAGTGCTGGGTAACAAAATATAAAAAACAGAATTTTTATAAGTCATGAGTTGCTCCAAACATTACAGTTTCTTTCCCAGATCCAGGACATCTTAGGAGATCTCCATAGAGAAGGATCGTCTGTTAAAATCACCCACTAGAGATCTACAGTAACACTTCTCAACCTTTTGGGTAAGATCAAGTGTATAGCACAGTAATACGTGGTCAGTTTCTATTTTGTCTACCATGCTTATTATGTATACGTCTGTAAAGGATTTAGTCCCTACTCTTCAAGCAGGCAGATTCCCTGTATGACTTATAAATCAATAAAAAAGCAGGAAATATTTTTTTTCTTCTGGTTAAAAATACATCCCAAATAGAAAAAAAAAATCTCAGATGCCAGTCCTTAATGTTACTCTGTATTAGTCAACCAAGAAAACAAGTCTCACCCCCAGATTCAAAAAATACCTATTTTCTTCATTTTCCTCAGAGTAACCCTAATACCCTAAAAAGAATTAGGGGTTACAAGATAGCAGTATTTCAGTATTTGAGGGGCTGCCACAAAGACGGGGGGGGGACAAATTATTCTCCAAAGCACTAGAAGGCAGGACAAGAAATAATAGTTGGAAACTGATCAAAGAAAGAAGCAACCTGAAATTAAGGAGAAACTTCCTAACAGTTAGGACAATTAACCAATGGAACAGCTTGCCTTCAGAAAGGGTGGGCATTCCACAGAGGTGGGTTTCAGCAGGTTCTGACCAGTTCTGGAGAACTGGTAGCAGAAATTTTGAGTAGTTCGGAGAACCGATAGTAAAAATTCTAACTGGCCCTGTCCCCATCTATTCTCTGCCTCCTATGTCCCAGGTGATCAGGAGGAAATGGGGATTTTGCAGTAACCTTCCCCTGGATTGGGAATGGAATGGAGATTTTACAGTATCTTTCCCCTGCCATGCCCACCAAGCCACACCCACAGAACCGGTAGTAAAAAAAATTGAAACCCACCACTGGCATTCCATCACTGGAGGTTTTTAAAAATAGTCTGGACAGTCACATGTCTGAGATTGTATAGGTTCTCCTGCTTGAGCAGGGGACTGGACTAGAAGACCTCCAAAGTCCCTTCCAGCTCTATTCTATTCAATGGATGGAAACTATTCAACACCCTAACCCTAATACACAAGTTTCAGCTCAAGGCTCAGCTCTGGTCTCTGATGATCCTGGCCTTCAGGCATTTTGCTTACATCCAGTTTGTGGCTGGTAATATTTGGGAGCTCATATGACATTTTTCTGCCCATTCACCTCCAGCACCTTCTTCATAAGGCAGTAGGTTCCAATGATCTCTTTGAGAAAAAGGAGGAGGAGTTAATTAAAAAATGGCACTGTAATGGTTAGCTCCTTCTTGCAGGCAATTCTGGTCATCTCTGTGAGATGAACGAAGGAAGGAAATGAGAAGATGGCAGTTCCTTCTTGTTCTTGCTTCTCTACCTAAACAGCTACGCACAGCTATATACAGAAGGGGGGCAAAACATAGCATGGTCAGCATATAGTCTGGAGTGCCTACTTATCTGTTCAAAGAATGCAAACGAAGTCCATATTGATTTGTCACATTTTTCAATTGTTAAATTCCTAACCTCATTTAGCTCAGTGTTTCCCAACCTGGCCAATTTTAAAATGTGTCAACTTTAACTCCCAGAGTTCTTCAACCAACAGAGCCATTGCTAAGAATTCTGGGGGCTTGAAATCCACACATCTCAAAGTTGCCTAAGTTGGGAAACATTGCTCTAAAATAGAACATCTTGTTACTGCAATATCAGTTATTTCTCATGTCACTCATGCTTTAGTTACTTCTTGATTGGACTCTTGTACACTTCTTGAAGCACCCATATAACATTTTGCGCTGAGACATGCAATGATTGCTGGTTGTTGGTTGCTATCTTAAAAACCCTTCATGGGTTGAGGCTGGATATCTGCAGGACCGTTTTCTCCCAATAAAGCTGCCCAATTAAGAATTACTAACACTGAACAGTGGGCGTGGATAAAGAAAGCTAGAAGATGGCCAGTTTAATTAGCTGGAAGAGACTTCCAAGAGAGTAAAATCCATCCAGAGAATCTGAATTAAAGCAAGCTGTAAAGGAAACTCTTATCTGGAGCTCTGGCAGTAGATACTACATTTGCCCCCATTCCCATGTCTTTCAGCTGACTGGCTTGAGGCTTATGTAAAATTGGCAGTGGTTTAATGAGACCTTCAGATCACTTTAAATAACAGCTGGATGCTCAAAAGCTGCTTCATAGAAAGGTTAAGACAGCTGACTTGGGTTCACGTATCCCCTTAGATATTCTTTCTGCTCGTACTGCATACTTCTAAAAACAGCAAGCTGATCACATGCAGAGTCATTCCAAAAGAGTCGGCCTTGCCAACATTTCAGAGGAAAGCAAATTCTTTGTCTTCACATTTACTTTAGAATTATCTCTTCCCACATTTAACTTTCTCCTGTTAATTTGCCACAAAATGATTTGCATCACAAAATTGTATACCAAGTGTTGAAACAAACACTAGTTCCCAAGCATGACATTGTAAAGATAACCGGCTTGGGTTTTTTAAACAAAACCCAAGCCGGTTTTAAACAAAAATGCAAGAAAATAGCTTTCTCAATTATGCTAATGAATCATTTAGGTTGCTTCAAATTAGAAAGCAAAACTATGCACTACGAAGCTTGAAGCAAAGCTAATCAAATCTTTAATGCATTGTTTAAAACATCAATGATTTTAGATTACAAAGATGGTAAAACCCAGTTTGGGTGGTTATCATTTAAAAGTGCCACTAAATATATTACAGGAACAAGACAAATGGAAGAACTATTAACATTCATAAAGGGGCGGGAAAATAATGCTAATGTTCACAAGCATACTAATTTCAAATTTGTTCCAAGCAACAACAAAAAAAGCATTTATACTTTCAAAGAAATTTCTTTGTATTTGATGTGAAAAAGTCACTTTACTCATAATTTAAATGGATATGAAGAGTGTGAATGAGAAGTATGAAGGGTAAACGTGGCATGCAGGACTAAAATGGGAAGAATGCCTGCTAAAGCTACATGTTTTTAAAAAAACCTATATTTGTCTCATGTGGCCCATTAAAACCACCTCATTAAACTGTATGAAGCAGATGCTTGAGGCAGTGGTTTTCAGGAGTGCTATGAAAGGGCAGCAAATTGGTTCTTTCTTACATTGTTATTGTATTTTTATTGTCTGGGATGGAGAAAGGTGCATGTGGAATAATATGTCCCATGTGCCAAAATAACTTAACCAATTTTGTGCCTTTGATTGGCACAGATTGTCGAGATTCAGGTGTTCGGTTGTTGGTATTTTTTCATACCTTACTAACTGAGGTACCAGGGGATGAATTAGAATTTTCCACCATCTAGCACTGCACCCTGACTTATAACCTTAGAAGAATCTCTAAGATGCCTGATTGACATTACAGTATCTGTATTCTTGCCTTCTGGAACAATTTTGCAGCTTGGAGTAGAAAACCCTTTAAAACAGTATCAAACAATATAGCAATCTAGGCCACAAATGTAATTAATTTTTAACAGTTTTTTCCAGCAACACTAAAAGGGCAAAGCATAAACACTACACTTTCCAAAAGTCATGGCAGCTGAAAATGTTGTCAAAATCATACTTCCCACATTCGATTGACCCAAGTTGGTAATAGCCTTCTTTTGCTGTTATTGAAAAATATGAATAAGTAAAAGTCAAGGGAAAAGTGAAGCTATATGCTCTGAAAACATTAATTTAATTGCCATTGTTCTCTAATCCAAATCTATAATTGTAAGTGAAATTGATCATACAGTCCTATCTACCTGCCAAGTTAAAATAATACCCTGAATATATTTTGTATCTGTTGAAGTCAAATCTAGATCATAATAGTGTAATGATAAATGTTAATGTTAAGCAAAATTTAATTTAGCTGGTAATGAAGGAAGGAAGTCTATGTTTACAGTATTTCCTCCAAATACTTAAAAAGACTCACTCCTAGACCGATGTAGTCTTAGATGGATCACATAGTTTATTTTTGAATACTCTATTCCTAGTTTACTTTTAGGCTAATCTACAGCCCAAAACCTCTAGAAATCTGTAACTCCTAACTAGCCTAATCCTACTTAATTTATAAGCTCAGATAAGGTAAACCAGATTGTAAGAAAATTAGTACCCACCCACCTCCTAGAAGAATGAAATATTCTAGGAAATATTAAAAAGACAGAAAATTATATTTCCCTGTATGAGAAAAAGAGAAACATGTTTTAAAGACAAAGCAGCTCCCTGCCTCCCCCCCCTGCCCCACTTCAGCTCCAGAGTGATGGGAGTAAGACATGGCCCTCAGGACATGATAGGATTAGCCCTCTACCCATCTAGCAACAGAACTCACAACATGGCACCTGGGGAAACTGCATCACTCGGGAGATTGCATCACTCAGCAAGATTCAACCAAGCCTGGGACTCAAGATAACCTACAAAGTTGTTGTTGTTGTTGTTGTTGTTGTTGTTGTTGTTGTTGTTGTTGTTATTATTATTATTATTATTATTATTATTATTATTATTATTATTATTATTATTTAGATTTTTATACCGCCCTTCTCCCGAAGGACTCAGGGCGGTGTACAGCCAAATTAAAACAATACAGTGTACAAATTAAAACAACAATTAAAATACATATTTTATAAATGGCCGAAAATTAAAACCGTCGAATTAGACCCATAATAAAATACCCCAGTTAAAATTATTAAAATTCAGAAATTTAAAAATTTAAAAATCAAGCCCTGCATCAAGTTACCCCTGCATGGCCCCATGGGAGTCTGCCAAACAATCAGAATACATTTCTTAGAAAGGAACAGGAAGCTCTAAGGTGGGGCCCAGAGAGGGTATAAATCTCTCTCTCTCTTACCTATGTGCCCATTTTGCCCAGGAACTCAAACCAGGTGGTCCTGTCCACCATTAAACCATCTTTCCAAATAGCCTCCATGTTTCCAGTGTCTTTCTCCTCACTTGGAACTGAACCCAGATGGATATTTCTTCCAACAAGATGATGCGACCCATTGAATTTATAAATTCTCATTTAATAAAAAAACCCAATAATATTAAATTGGCAGCATACAGCAAATATTCCATAGATATCAGCATAAGTTTTTACATAAATTGGAAGCAAACGTCTGTCCTTAATTTATTAAAGTTGTGACACGGTCACAAGGTTTCAGTTGAATTAATTAATCAATTGCATGAAATATTTCTACTTAGAAAGTATTTAAAACACTAGTTAATTAAATTAAGTACTCTCAGCATCTAGAGCCAAATTACCCTCATTGCTATCATCAAAAAATTCAAAGGGAAGCAGAAATGCATTTGGAGATTTTTTTTTCTTGACACTCGGCAAAGGCTTCCTAATAAGGGAGCTGTGATTATTAGACAAGGATTTGTGTGCATGCAATTAATCAATTTGGACATATCCTTACTGTGATGTTTTAGTGATAGTTGTGAAGATTATGTGTGAAGATTGCCTGCTAATAGGCTAAAATGCCTATGATTTACCACTAAGAACATTTTCGTTGTTTTTCTATAATTGTGGACCTTGAACTACAGGAAGTGAGACTACTTGAATACAAACCATTGCACTTGCACAAAATGGAATATTGTGTGTGGGTATTAAAGTAACAATATCCTATACTATCTAGTGTTGGGAAAGATTCTTAGACAAAATATGACATCTAATGGAATCTCTTAGAACTACAAAAGATCTCCAGTAACATGTTGAGTGCCATCCAATTGGAGGGCGTCTATCATCCAACTCTATATTTTCAAACATTTTATATTGCATGTTCATATAATTTTCTTGCAAATGAAAGAATGGCTGACCATTGCCTTCCCTACATAGTATTAATGTAGGGGCCGAATGTGGACCGTGGGGTGCTTAGATCTAACCTGCGGCCCTGCCCTGGAAACAATGAAGGACCGGCCCACGGTGCCTCTGCCAGCAAAAACAGGCTCCCAAGCTCCATTTTCACTGGCAAAGGGTTGCAGGAAGCTATCACAGCCAAAAATGGAGCTCGGGAGCCCGTTTTTGCTGGCAGAGTGCTGGGGCCACCACAGGATCTGACACGAGTGACGTTGAGCTGGCCACGCCAACTGTAGCCATGCCCCCCCGGGCTCCCCAAGATCAAACACAATCCTGATGTGGCCCTCAATGAAATCAAGTTTAACACACTGTATTAAATGATCTGTTTCATGTTATCACTGAAGAGATCATGCAGCATATTCATATATCACTACCTGCTTGATGCCTATTTGATTTAGCTGGGCAGTAGGGCGGAACTTTACACTTAGGTGCCCCTTCTGGAATTATACCCTCTTGATTTACATTCCTGGCATTCTTCACTAATCTCTCCAACAACAGCACACTGTCCCTCCCCCACCTGTGCCATGATGAGATGACATACCAAGATTTGAGTGAAAATAGAGTAATTAACAAATAGCAATGCAATGTTTGTGACCCTTCAACTAATATCTATTAAATATCATGCCTAATTCACTTATTTGGCCTCACATTTTATATTCCAATCAGTGTTAAGAATTGTGTAACATTCCTGAAAATTACTGAAGTTTTTCTTCATCAATGGTTGCAATGTGAAACAGATCATCAGGATTAACACTAACTGCTTTCTGCTTTTAAAAGGATTTAACAATAACTTCTAATTGGTGGCTATGAGTTAATCCCTTAAATCTCAAAAGGGCTGATAAAGCATTCCATTTAGAAAATATTTCTCAGGCTCTTCTTTCTATATATTATATACACACTCCATGATCACAAACATTTTACTAAACCAAAATTCTTTAATCACCTATCTTTCAAAAGAGTGCAACTACAAGAATTCCCAATGGCTATGCTTGATCAGGCTATGCTAGATGGGAAATTTGGAAGCTATATTCTCAACATATATACAGGACAAGATGTGCAAGTTAGGGAAAATTTTAATAACCATAATTTAGATCCATTTCTATTCTGTATCACTTTTGTATATGCTGATTCATAAACATATAACCACTCACATCTCCTGCAATAAGCTGCACATTTTTAAAATCTATGTAAAATGTATAGTTTATATTTTCTTTATATAATAATTTTATTAAAAATAACATATAGATAAAACTAATACAAACTAGAAAAGATAAAAAAAGAAAAATGCAGAGAAAAGAGAAATTTGCCTCTGCCATACATAGTAAACATTATCAGCTTATCTCTATCACTTAAAATACAACCAGTCATCCTTTCATCCCACATACTATCCCATTCTCTACAAAACAAGTTCTTTAAAATTTCATCCCTCAATCTTAATTGGCAAAGGTCCATTAAGGTTCAGAAGTAACAGCCTAACTATTGGAAATCTAACAAACCCACTTTGAATCCTTCCTTTTATATTTATTTTTCATTTTCTATTTAAACAAATTTTCCCTATTTCAACACTTAAAATTCAATTCAATTCAATTTTTATTACAGTCACAGATCAACATTAAAACTTTTAAAACATTGTCCTGATCCATTAAACATTGCCAGAAATAGCAATCCATTTATTTTAGCCTTGATCAAATAAATCAATTCTGTATTCTTTCTCGTTTCTCAGAACAATCTTTAGTCTCCTCAAATACTATCAAAACATCTGTTTTGTTTTTATGCTCTCATTGACGACTTTAGCAAATCCTTTTTGTAGATTCAATGTAAAGATCCATGTCACTCATCATATTCTATGGATTCTCGCAAATCATTGACAATTTTAACAAACTCTTTGTAAATACAATATTAAAAAGCTATCCATATCGCTCGTCTTATTTAGTATTTGAATGTTGTTTTTAACAATTAACAATAGCTGGTTTTACTTGTATATCCATTGGTTCTTCTTTTAGTATGTCCACTGTTTCAACTTTTTTCAGCTGCTTATATATTTTTAAATTCACATTTAACTTGGTTTCAAATTAGTTTGATAAAATCTGTTCCTTTTCTATAACACCATCTAATTTATCTATCATGGCAGATAATTTTAACAATTAAAATTGTTTTCTATGCCCAAAAATATTAATCTCAACAAAACCATTTCCTTCTGGTTTCCTCTAGTGGCTAACTTTCAAAGTCATCTTAACAGTTTTCCAGATGTCAACATAGAATATTTTCCACAAGAAGGATTCATTTAATTAAGTTCAAAATCTTAGTTCAACTCCATCTAAACCCTTAATCTATTTAAAACTTTCTAAATCAATACTCTCATCACCCTTTTGCTACGTATTCCAAAATGGATTTTTTTTTCATAAAATCTTAAACTTGTAATCTTTTTTTTTTAAACAATTGAAGAAAAATGGTACCCACTGAATATGATAAAACTTTGGTTCTGAAGGTTCTATGTTTAAAATGTAATACAAATTTTTAAAAAAGTAAAATCCAAAATGATTAAGAAATGAGATTTTGTTGAATCTTGAGTCTATGGAGGCATATTAATGATCATAAACTCAGTGAAATTCTGCAACTTCCAGCTGATTTCAAGTGCCACAAAAACCTTGGTTTCTGCTATCTAGTCACATAAAATAGCTGAGTACTGTGTGTGATCTTGAACATTTCTTCTTTCTCTAGAGATATTTTGGTAGTCCATTTTTAATCATAATGTTTCCCACTACTCTGCAGGATATCAATTCACCATATCCTCACTACGAGTTTTCCATTTCCTCACCAGAAACTTCTGAAATTCATAGTTCAAATATTTTTCAATATTTAAACATAAACTTGTGTCTAAATATATCTATTCTAAAGTGAAACCACTAGAAAAATATCAGATCAGAAAACTTTGCTGTAAGTTCTTTACCAAATGCCCTCTTCAAGGCTTCTTGGAACGTCCATATGAATCATATACAAATAATTATTTGAGCATTCCAGGAAAAACTTCAGAAGTCAAAGTAGCTTTTTAAAAAAGCTTTGTTTATCTTGCAGACTAAATAAAGTAAATCTAATCTTCTGCTGCATGTTCCTCTCTTTTTTTAATCCTGTTGAAGAGGGGTTTTTTATTCTGTGTACCAAACTCTAATGTTTAGTTCCAGCAGAATCTGTGGTTGAAGACTTTCTTGGAATTATCTAAGTTTTTTTTAAAAATCAGTGTATTCATTGTAATTTCTATTAGCAACATGTAAATGTTGGCTATGGCATAACATTTGACAAAGACTGGGTTCATAACTCACTGCTGAAAATATAAATCCTCTTCACTGAAAGTTATTAAGTTCAAAGAGGCCAATATATAAATATGTATGTGTTTCTTGATATATAGTACCATTCTTTCTACTGGATTACGCAACCTATTCCTGAGGCGCACCTATGGCCTCTAAATTCCTTTTATGGGTAACAGGAAGTTTTATAGAATGGACTGGACATGTGGAGAGAGACAATAAATAACATTAAGAGTTAACATTACTAATAATGTATTTTTGAGGCTTGTATTTGCATAAAGAAAATGTTAAGCTTCATTTAGGAAGATAAGCAGATACAAAGCCTGCCATACTTAAACCTAAATCTCAGTTGGGTATTCAGCTAACTAAAATATCCACCAATGAGATCAAAAGACAAATCACAGAGCTAGATCAGTGACAGGCAAACCAATGTAAAATACTGACAGAACAGCGCTAATTGTCCACTCCAAAGTATCATCAATAAGTTGTGAGCTATACTGGACATATACCTGGACTCAGACAACCACCCAATTTAAAATAACCTATCACTGGCAGTGAAAGGCAACAAGACAACACAAACACACAAACATGGAGACCAAATTCTGCAACAAACCCAGATATCCCTCTATCTCAGGTTGCATATACATATATACATAGACACAGTTGCTAAGGAGCTGAGTTATTTACTAAGCAGATAACCAAAGACAAGATCATAAATCAAGGTTTGTGCAAAGAGTGCTTGCCTGAATAAATCCTTTTGAAATTCAAGCAATAGAGTAGTCCTTTTTTTTTTTTTGAAGTTTCAAAACCTGAGTTTGGCAATGAGCTGGTCCATTACTCAAGGGTTCAAGAGCAAGGTAAGACAAGTACAAGTATCATGAGCTGGAATTCTGAACAGTTGTTTCCCAGAAAAAGAAGAAGGCGAAGTAGCTACATAAATCTCTCAGCAGACAGCTAGCTGCAATTATTTTAGGCCTTGCCCTTTGCATAGTAAGGAGCCTCATTGAGAGCCCTGCTCTGATCATTACTGAATGTGGGGAGGCCTGGGGTTTTGAGGTCATGACGTATCATCCGACTGCTCCAGCTGATCAGGAGGCGCCTATGGTTGATCAGTCTCCTCAAATCATGACTTGAAGACTCCCGAGGTTGAAAATCCACAAGCTCAACTGAAGCAATGTTGTCAGTATCAGAGTCAAATTCTGAAATTGAATTGTGGCTCATGACAGATGCCAACTCCGCCCCATAATTATGCCAACAACACCATAGCAAGCCCCAACCTATACAGTTACGGGCACCCTCATATGCACATCCTCTAAAACAGCGGTCACCAACTGGTGGTCTGTGGACCACTGGTGGTCTGCGAGAAAATTTTGGTGGTCCCCAGAAAAATTATTTGCATTTTTTATATTGCACTAAATCAGGGGTCCTCAAACTATGCCCCCTGGACTGGATACATGCAATGAACGCTTGTATTGTTGCAGAGAGTCTCCCCCTTCAGGGTCTTTTTGTGTGGGTTGGGGTCTGCTTCAGCCTCCTGGTGTGGGGCTTTGGGTGAAGGCTGGAGGGAAGTCTGCTGGTAGCAAAGGACCAGAGGGCCTTGTTCTAGTGGGACTGCATCATGGCCTGGAACTGGCTGACCATCTCAGCCCACTGAGCCTCCAAGCTTCGGTACCTGGCCTTGTACTCCTGCAGGTCTTTCCTCTGCTTGGAAAGCCTATGCTCCTAATACTCAGTGAGGTGCTTCTTCTGAGCCTCCTTCTCGGTCAGATCCAACTGAGCCAGCTGTTTTGCCAACTCTTTCTCATGGTGGCTGCTTAGCTCCAACAACTGCTTCCTGTTGGGGCCCTAAGGGCAGGAGGAGTGGGTAGGAGGGGAGGGCTGAGTAGAGGCCGGTGAGGTGCCCCTTGATGTGAGTGACATCAGGTTGGTCATGGCCACCCAGTCACATGACTACCTAGCCACACCCACCCAGCCAGTCATTAAGCAGATCATATTAGTGGTCCACGGGATTTAAAATTATGAATTTAGTGGTCCCTGAGGTCCAAAAGGTTGGGGATCCCTGCTCTAAAATGATGTTTTTCACCCTGGCTGGCTGGGAAATTTAGGGAGCTGAAATCTACAGATATTAAAGTTGCCAAGTTGAAAAGCACTGCTCTAACATGATGTATTATATGTCATCATCTGCCAATAATGCTCCTGTAGATTTTATACTGGATAAACTAGTCTTATTCTGTGCAAGAGAACAATTGGACATAAATGAAACTCCAAACAATGACAAGATACAGATACAACATTTCAGCCCCTCGGGATACTTCATGACTAAAGTGGCTCAAAGAGACTGTAATAAAATATAATACCCTACAAAACATTTTTTAAAAAATAATTAAATCTATTACTAAAGACTTGAACAACAACAGTGGATTCTTAGCCCATTATGCATAAACTAATGTTCAGCCTTTCTCTCAATCTCCACTATTATGTAAATCCACTAACCTCTCACCTTGGTTTTTTTCCCATCCCTTCCCCTTCTTCTGCTCTGTGTTTAAAATCCTATAATAGCAAATCCATTGTTTGCATTTAATAAAGAGAGCTGTTGCTTGCAAAAGCAAAATGCTGTAATGTATTTGGTTAGACTAGACTCTGTATCTGCTAAGTTACTTAAATTTACCTATCCTGTCTATATTCTGCCCAATTCATTTCCTTGTAAAGACAAATGCAGAATTGGCGTTAGATTCCTCTACTCTCTCTTGGTCATATGTTAAGATTTCCCTATTTGGATTATGCAGTGAATTTATTATCTCCTTTGTTTTCTTCTTTCAGTTGACATATTTAGAAAAACTCCTCTTTCTGGATTTTTCTCTTTTGCAAGTCCTAGCTCATTTTCCACCTTTTCTTTCCTAATCTTATATTTATATATAATTATATTTCTACATTTATAACCCAAATCTTCAGAGCTTTGGTTAGTAATTAGCTCTCTTTTAATTTTCAATGAACATCCTTCTTTCATCTCAATGCTACATTATTGTGCGCTTCCTATTCAACCGCATTTCTTCTTTAGATGTCTCTTAGTCTTCTTCCTTATTGAGACTTTGCTATCCTAAATTCCCTTTTCAAGAAGTCCTCACCAAGACACCACTTTGCCTTTGTTTTTTTTCCCCTTTGACATACTCATTATTTGCTTCACTTTATAAAAATCAGCCTTTCTAAAATCCATGGGTTGTAGTAGTTGTTTTTTTAATCAAGAACTCTAACAATGCATGGTCATTTGCACCCAAGGTGAAAGTAGTAATACAGAAGAAACCCAAAACAAAATCAAATATTTGATTTTGTGCAAACAACAAACACAAGAAGAGTTTGTTTTGGCAGTTCTGGTTTACTCCAAACTGTCATATCTTTGGATGGCTTTCCCACATCTCATCCTGTGTTTATATCTTGGTCCTTTGAATAATCTTGGTGATTGAAATTTTTGCTGTTTAGGTATTACTAGGTGTGTCATGATTTAATCTCCTCATTGTTCTTGGACAAAAGGTGTTTCCTTTGTCTGAAATTATGAAAGTCCATGAATGGGACATGGCCCCCAAGTTGGTTATTCAAAATCTCTGACAGGTTCTGGAATTTGAATTTGATTCATTTGCTCAATAATTTTTTCCCCAATCTTATCCTTCTTTATCTCAAGATTGTAATCATTCCTTTGCATCAACACACTTTTCCAAAATTGTTTTTATTTACTAATGGCCAGTGGTGGGATTCAAATAATTTAACAACCGGTTCTCTGCCCTAATGTTTTCTTCTAACAACCAGTTCACCAAACTGCTCAGAAAGTTAACAACCGGTTCTCCCGAAGTGGTGCGAACTGGCTGAATCCCACCACTGCTAATGGCTATAAAAAATAAGCAGCCCAGGAAGAAAGATCTTGAAATGACTCTAGTTATTCTCTTTCCTACTGATCTAAATTCAAAAGCTTGTTTCCCACTGCTTAAATTAGTTAAAAATAAGGCAAATAATGTGTGTGACCTGTACAATTATTAGAAAATAAAATAAATAAATCCATTATCTTATTTTAAAAATGCAATTGCTTTGGTTTATTTTGAATTACAGTATGTCATTCTTTTTAAGGCAAGTTCTCAAGGACTCTGAAATGCTTTAATGTGTATCAAAATAAGGAATAGTGAAAAAGTTTTAGAATTTCAAAGAAAGAATCCTTTCATGTGAATAATTCTCCTATGACTAGAGATTGTCATTGTTTCTTGAGTAGTTTTGAAACCTTTTTAGATCAAAGACAGAAGTGGAATGGGTTTATTTTCAAACTTTCTCCTAATTATTTTCTTTTCCAATTGTTAATAGCAAATATAATCCAATTTTTGCTGAATGTTTAATATTCAAAACATATGACATTTTATATATTTACCAATTATATTTAATTTCAGTATTTGCGCAGCCATATAGAGCAGATGACAGTATGAACATGCAAGAAAAAATAGTCTTCAAACTTATTATTTTAGAGAAAAAATAGAACATATTTCAATACCTGCAAAAAGCTTCTGTTTCTCTTCTAAGCTCCATTGTCACAAATTCTGTGTCAAATTTTACAGTTGCCTTAATTTTAACAACTCATTAACACTTCAGGTGAAAAGCATTTGTCACCAGGATAGATGTTATTCAGAGTAATTCAACTATTTTGAAATTCAAACAAAAAATGGAACTATTGTAGGATGCTTACAGTTCCGTATAACTTATTCAATTGTCTTATTTTCTTACCCATCATATTCAGAAATAGCCCTCAATCATTAAAGGCTCCAAAGCAACTGGTGTTAGATAATTAAAAAGGCCAGTAATACAATAAGAATGTATTTATGCTGCTAAATATGTTAATCTTTTTTATCAAATAAAGCCGTGCAGATTGACTATATTTGATTTACATTGCTTCATTTTTGAAATACGGATTCTGTTAAATTACATACAAACTAAGATATAACAAACTAAACTAAAACATAAAGGCAGATACTATAATTCTAGAGAAAATCTAAGTTAACTTAAAGCTTCTTTAATAAATTGTTAAGTATGAAAAATACAATAATATAGAATACTAGAAATTACTAGCAATTTTTTGGTTATTGGGAATAATTAAAACTACCATATTAACATTTAAAATATTCAAAAATTTATAGAGAATATACGTTAACCAAAATAAAGGGTAGATTGAGAGTTCCCCTCTAAATCCCAGTGTTTGAAAAGCTCATTCATCTTCACTCCACTAAATTTTCATTACTGTTGAAAACAATATGTCTGTCAATTGGATCTGAATGTTTCACATATTGGACTAAAAGAGTTTGTTATGCATGTATTTTATGCATTTTATCTGTAACTTTTTCCATGAACACTATTTTTAATGATTTAGAGTATCAAAGATCTAAAGATCAGAAGATTAGTTTCATCATGGGAGTATAGATATGATCCAGCATAAATGTAATATCTTAATTTTTAATATTTTAATTTTACCAATAAACAGTTAAACGTTAGCAGAGACAACAAACAGTAAGTATAGAAATTTATGTGCTAGTCTAGCAAATGGTAACTCTGTACATGGTATCCAAAGATTTCATTGACCACAGATAATATACAGCTATTGGAATACTTTATTATTTTTATCAGTATAACCATTTAGGACACATTCGTTAAAAAAGATATAAATATCAAAACTGAAATAGAAGTCAAATTTGCCCATCACATTAGAAAGTTTAATCATCTTACCAAAGTCAGGATTTTTTTTTTACTTCTGGTTTGTCTATATCCATGAACATATATGTGTTGCCCTTTAACACTTTCTGCATCTGCTGAAGTAGATGTAGCCCATGCAAGATTTTGTCATAATAAATGTGTTATTCTTTATGATGTCATGAGGTATTTAGTTTTCTGCAACAATAGACTAAAACTATTACTTGTGGGAGCTGATTTAAAAATATTTACTGTTCAAAATAATTCTACTGAGTTATCTTAGATAATATGAAGAAAGGATATAAAGTCTAAATTTTATCACATTGGTTCCAGTACCAATTTGGAAAAGCATATTTAAACTCTTAAATATGAATGAGTACAGCGTAATTATTTATATGATTTGGCAATGTCGTTTTGCAGAAGTTGCCAAAATGTTACATAACAAATTGACCAATGATAGATTGTTAATATATATATATATATAAATTGATCCTAAACCATTACAACAACATTTCATTTGAAATAAATAAATAGCATTCCAATAACCTAAGAGAAATTAGGACAAAATGTGTCCTCAGCTACTGGTTTCAAATGTTTTAATCATACACTTTCAATAATTTGTCACTCAGATGATGAAAAAAATATTTCTATGGGGAGAATATTTTACCTGGTCTTGTAGGTTTCTTGATACCTTCTTCAAGTCCACAAAAGGAAAAAGAAACAAGTACAATAATGTCTCCTGTTGTACCTCTGTAGATTCTAAGCTGTTAGCATTTTCCTGAAGAGAGACTTCAGGAATCTAAATGTATAAATCACAGAGAAGATGAGTTCGGTATCTACAGATCTACAAGTATCCATTACATTCTTGACAAATACAACTGAAGCAAAAATTATTAGGTCAATCATCATGTGATGCTACCAACTTGGATGCTGGTGCTCATTTAACAGCCATTAGCAATATTCTGACTTCACAAAGCTCTTTCTAATCATCCTGTGGTTCAAGTGCAGGGGAGGAGAGAGGTGGAGGAAGGGAGGAAAATGGATCACATACACACACACAGACACCCTTACATTATGAAATGTCCAGATTATAAATTGGGAAACTGTATTTAATGTATTATAAAGATTTTATACTTCATTCACTATCAGCTTATAAAGGAAGGTTTTTTTCAACCTTTATTCGTAGATAAGAAAAGCAAGTAAATGAATATTAAACTTTTTGTATTCACATTGTTCTTCATTTTGTAAATGATCTATGCACACATTTAAATAATCAAGACTAAGATGTTTCTATTTATTTTTTATTTATTTTATTTATTTATTTTGTCACACAGTATATATAAGCATAAGCATGAAATAACTATACAGTATATAAGTATATATATAAGCATGAGTATGTAATACCTATATTAATTGGATATAACAAAAGGAAACAATAGGACAGGAATGGTAGGCACGCTTGTGCTCTTATGCATGCCCCTTACAGACCTCTTAGGAATGGGGTGAGGTCAATAGTAGACGGTTTTTGGTTGAAGCTTTGGGGATTTTGGGAAGAGACCACAGAGTCAGGTAGTGTATTCCAAGTATTAACAACTCTGTTACTGAAGTCATATTTTCTGCAATCAAGATTGGAGCAGTTAACGTTAAGCTTAAATCTATTGTGTGCTTGTGTATTGTTGCAATTGAAGCTGAAGTAGTCTTCGACAGGAAGGACATTGTAATAGATGATTCTATGAGTTAAACTCAGGTCATGTCGAAGGCGGCGTAGTTCTAAATTTTCTAAACCCAGGATTTCAAGTCTGGTGGCACAAGGTATTTTGTTGTATTCAGAGGAGTGGAGAACTCTTCTTGTAAAATATTTCTGGACATGTTCAATTGTATTGATGTCAGAAATGTGGTATGGGTTCCAGACAGTCAAGCTGTATTCAAGAATTGGTCTAGCAAATGTTTTATATGCTCTGGTTAGTAGTGTAGTGTTTTTGGAGAAAAAGCTACGCAATATTAGGTTTACAACTCTTAAAGCCTTTTTTGCGATATAGTTGCAGTGGGCTTTCGCATTTAGATCATTTGATATGAAAACTCCAAGGTCTTTAACAGGGTGCGGGTCATCTGTAAGGTAATGTCCATCAAACTTGTACTTAGTGTTTAGGTTCTTTTTTCCAATATGTAAGACTGAGCATTTGCTAGTTGAGATTTGGAGTTGCCAAGTTTTAGACCATTCAGACACAAAGTCAAGGTCTTTTTGAAGGGTAACTGTATTGTTGGTGGTGTTAAATAGTTTGACATCGTCAGCAAAGAGAACACAATTACTTGTAATATGGTCACAGAGATCATTAATGTATAATATGAAGAGTGTTGGTCCAAGAACGCTGCCTTGGGGAACGCCACTTTTGACAAAAACAGGATTTGATAGAGCATTGCCAATTTTGACCACTTGTTGTCTGTTTGACAGGAAAGCTGTCATCCAATTGTGGAAGGGTCCTGAGATGCCGTAGGATTTTAGTTTTAGGAGAAGATTATCATGTACTACTGAGTCAAAAGCTTTACAGAAGTCTATGTAAATTGCATCTATTGCTTTGCCCTGATCAAGATTTGTAATCCATATGTTTTTGCAGTGGAGAAGTTGTAAATTACATGATAATTTTTTTCTGAAACCAAATTGTTTATTAGAGAGTAGGTTGTTTGTTTCTAGGTGGAGGGTAATGGATTGGTTGATGATAGATTCCATTATTTTGCAGGTGACGCAACATAGAGAGATTGGTCTGTAATTTTCAACTAGGCTGGGGCCCCTTTTTTGAAGACTGGGATGACCGAGACTAGTGACCAAAGTTTGGGAAGGGAACTGGTCATGAAAGCTTTTTCAAAGATTACGCTTAGGGGTTCAGATATATTAGTGGAAAGCTTTTTTAAGAAGTATGCACATAGTCCATCAGGTCCAATAGACAGGGATGGTTTCAGTTTGCGAAGAGCTTTTTCAACATTATCTTCTGTGAAATCTATTTGTGTTAGGTCGTTGTACTCATTGTTGGTACGATAGGGGAATGTCGGGTAGGAGCCATTACTGTTAACAAAGACTGAGCCAAAGAATGTGTTAAAAATGTTTGCTTTAGCTGTTTCGTCATTATATTCTTTGCCGTTAGATTCTTTTAGTGGTGGGATGGATCTCGAGTCTTTAAGGTTGTTGTTTACAAAATTATAAAAAGCACGATTGGAATTTCTGCGCAGAAAGTCTTCTTCTTGCTTGGTGTGGTAATTGGTGCATTCAATTTTTATTTGGTTGCATATATTTCTGTAGCGGTTTTTGAAATTTGCTACATAGCCCTTTTTGTTTCTTCTCCAGAGGGATTTTTTTTTTTTTGGATTGGAGCTTTTTTATTGATATGGATAATTTGTTTTTTCTGTTTTTGGTGGTGATTTGTGGTATGTACAGTTTAATGACTCTATTGATTTCAAGTAGGAAAACTCTATAGTGGTCTTCAGTAGTGATACAGGTTGAGAATAGATTTTGCCAGTCAAGAGATGAGAGGTCGATGTTTATAAGGTCGTAGTTGGCTTTTTTGAAATTGTAGTTTGGAATACCATTAGTATGACGATTTATTGGGCGTATATTGAGACAAAAGTCTATCATGCTGTGGTCGCTGTTCGAAAAGGGTTCTTTTATTTGTAGTCCATAAATTGAGTTTGTGTTGTTGCAGAAGATGAGGTCAAGGCAGTTGTTGAGTCTTGTATTGTTAGTTACTAGTTGTTCAAGACCTAGGTTTGTAACAGCATTGTATAGGGTAGTATGGATGGGTTCAGTTGTACATTCATTTGTTATTCAGTTAATAAAAGGTAGATTAAGGTCACCCATGAAGATGAGAGGATATGGACAAGAGGTAGCCCATGTTAACAGTGTGGTTAACATATTCGTATGAGCAATGTCGTAGTCAGGGGCTCTGTAGCATAGTAAGAATCTAAGTGTAATGTTAAGGGATAGGTCGCATACAATAGTTTCAGGAAGAGCAAATTTATGTGCAACTTTTAAAAAAAATTATTTTATTTGTCACAACATTATATACAAGAACATCTATTGAAAGGAAACAATAGGACAGGAACGGTAGGCACTTTTGTGCACTTATGCACGCCCCTTATTGTCCTCTTAGGAACAGGGTGAGGTCAATGGTAGACAGTTTTTGGTTAAAGCTTTTGGGAGTTGGAGAAGAGACCACAGAGTCATATGTGAAATATGAAATATGAAAACTTGAATATTTTTTAGATTCAGTGACTTTTTGTAAAAGATAGCCACTCCAACTCCTCTGCGGGTTTCACAATCTGACCAAAAAACATGATACTCTTCGTCTGAAATAATGGAATCAGGGAGGGAAGAGTTCAGCCATGTTTCACAAACAAATATAATATCAAATGTACCATTGTTTAACAAGAGGATAAAATTCAGGCAATTTGTTTACAATGCTTCTAGCATTTATCAATTTGCAAAAAAACACAATTTTCTTCAAAGAAGAAAATTGTGTGTTTAATATTGGATCTTGAATGAAATTAATAACTGTTTCAAACTAGGTCTGAGACTCATGGCAAGGAAATTCCAAATCTAAGGGCGGGGGGGTGGGGGTTCCAGGTCAAAATCTCAGCGTCTTAAAATTCAGTTACTGGAACCGAGTGCTGCATTGGAGCCTGAAATTCAATGCTATTGTCCAGCTGTATTTCATGCAAATGAAGTTCCCACAAGAAAGAAAATTAGCCTATTAAGGATTAGCCTACAAGCTTTTACAAGTTTTAATCTTGCTTGGGGGTTGGGTTAGATTGTTGGGGGAATGCTTAGTGGGTTGTCAAAACAATAATGTATTTGGATTGTGGTTTAATATATTATATGAATTAAGAAAATGGGTTAAACAACCCAAATAAGATTTAATGCAAACCCAGCTACAATGTAAGTCCCATTTAAAGCCACTGTAAGAATAAAATTGCTTGGGAGATAGTTCATCTTTGGAAAAGGGATGTTGGACATCAAAGCTTTGATGGTCCTACTATCTTTTTTGTTTCCCTTCGATTTGCTCATATCTAGTTAATTAACTAGTCCTGTAGAAACTCAGCCTTGACCTACAGAGACTCTATTGTAACTCAAATTCTGCTTTTATAGAAGGCAGGCTGGGTATTTAGGAGTTTATCTCTTATATCCAATTGTATGCAGCCTGCCAAACTATCACATTTTGAAGCAGTTTATAAGTTGATTGCATTTAATGATCTGATTTATTATTCTGCCTTTTATTCAGGAGGGCTTTTACATAATATACAATGTGTTTTCTCCTCCTAGTTTTCCCCACAGCAATGTAACATAGGTTGAGCTGAGAAAAAAATAATCACCCAGTCATTAGGGGACCTTCCATGATTGAGGGTAGATTAGAAACTGGGTCTTCCCCGCTCCTAGTCCAACATTTTAACCACTATATCACACTGAATTCACAAACTATATTCACAACACTGCTAAGCCATGAGGTTGGAGAAGACTCTGCTATTGGTATACAATCCTGTAGAGAAGGACAACGGAGGAATCAGAGATCTAGGTAACAGTACTTTCAGCTATGAGATGGAAACTGCTTTGGGCTGGATTGATAAGGCTGGGGGTTGTTTGAATTGCTGAAGAGTAATAAAGGGATGTGGTGGTTCAGTGGCTAAGACACTGAGCTTATTGCTCGAAAGGTCGGCAATTCAGCGGTTCAAATCCCTAGTGCTGCAGAATGGGGTGAGCTCCCGTTACTTGTCCCAGCTTCTGCCAACCTAGCAATTCAAAAGCAGGTAAAAAATGCAAGTAGAAAAATAGGGACCACATTTGGTGGGATGGTAACAGCATTCTGTGTGCCTTTGGCATTTAGTCATGCCGGCCACATGATCACGGAGACGTCTTTGAACAGCGCTGGATCTTCAGCTTTGAAACGGAGATGAGCACCAGCCCGGAATGACTAGCACATATGTGCGAGGGGAACTTTTACCTTACCTTTAATAACCACCCAAAATAAAGATTGGGGCTTTGCAGATTAGTTCCTGGCATCTCACTCAGAAGGTTATATCTTATGACAAGCATGTGGTGGTGAAGAGGGTGAATACAAAATAATTTGTCTGCATTCCTGGCAGACTTTGAGTTCAGTGCAATGAAACAGAAGGGATAAAGTGGAGGAGAGGAAAGGAAAAAAACCCAGCTCTGAGCTATTTTTCACATTTGCATATTTCCAGTAACTTCAAGAAAGCAATTCATACAATAGCTACTCTATATCAGTAGGACAACCATTCAAGTTACAACTCAATGAATGAAATTTAAACTAAAGTTAGCATTGTTCTTTCTCTTCTAGGATATGGAGTTCATGAAGATCTTGGGTTTAATCCCAAGCATTGGTTGTTCTTTTGTTTAAAAAAAGGAAATTTGGAAGAGAACAAAATATACCCTTTTAAAGTATGTAAGAATTGTAGATACAGCAACAAACTAAATTGGACTACGACAGGGGTCTGCAAACTTGGCTCTTTTAAGACTTGTGAACTTCAACTCCCAGAGAACTCTGGAAGTCCACAAGTCTTAAAAGAGCCAAATTTGCAGACCCCTGGACTACAGCAATCAGTGTCCTGTGACAATATAAGCCTTATTCAAGTTATGTAATTAATTTACATAACTTGAATAATTCGGTAAAATATTAAAAGAAAGCATTAAAAACTATGGTCTCATGCAGACTATGAATGGCAGTTCAGTAGTCACATTGACTATGGATAATAAGAACTGAACTCAAACGTGTGTGAAGAACTCTCCTTGAGCTATATGTGTTCTTCACCAGCAACAAAGCATGGGTGCAAAATGCTTCAGAATGAACACAAATGGGAGAAATTCATATTTAGGAAAACCTCCCTAACTTTTTTCTGCATAAAAGCCTACAATTCAAGGATGGTATGACAAGCTGCTAAATATAAACAGTTAACAACCTCATTTCCCCATGTCAGAGCACTGATAATGTTACCTACAATGGTAATGAAATATCTGCAAAAAGAAAACAAAGCTCAGAGAGTTCCAAGAGCTCAAGAACAGTGGTGGGTATAAACCTAATTGATTTTAACAGGACCCACTTTTGAATATAGGACTGCCTTGTAAATTAGTTTTTGAGTTTCCTTTTAAATCAATGTAACAAGTAATAATTTGATTGATTACATCTGGTATTGTCTAATTCAATATCAATCTCAAAGCTATACATAGTATTAATGCCTTTGGTTCATTAAACACACTCATCATGTCTTAAATATCAGCTCCCCTCAAGCCGATAAACTGCTCCAGCAGATACTTTTATGGGTATCACCTATATCATTCACAAACTACATCAGATAATGTGAGAAACCCTTGAACTGGAAGGAGCTAGAATAAGGATCATTCTAACTTAATACCAAGGATTCTTGGAGGCAGGTGACATATGAATGCTGGCAATTATCACTAGTGCAAGGGGATGCAGTGTTCAAACCAGCTTCATTCTGGGCAAGCTTTGTCTACCCCAACCCTTGAATCCTCAAAATGTTCTTAATTCATAGACTCCACTTACTTTTAAGTGATTGCACTTAATGCATGGCAAGATACATGCCTTTGAATTCTTCTTCATAGTTAAGTTAAAAGCAAATATACTATTATTATTATTTTTAGAAAATTCTTAGATGAACAGTGCCTGCCTTTTGGAACACCTTGCCTCCCTCCTCCCCCAGTGAGGTTCCAATCTTCCTGACCTTTAGTAAGATCCTAAAGAACTGTGACTGCCAGTTAGTTTGGAGCTTCAATGGAGGAGAATAACAATAAAGATGGTTGATAGATTAACAATGGATCCCACTTCCCTCCCCCCCATCCTGCTCCCGCCTCCCCATCTTTTAAGTGGGCCTCAATATTTGGCTTTGTGTAAGATAGTGCTGCCGTGTAATGGGGTGAGCTCCCGTTACTAGTCCCAGCTTCTGCCAACCTAGCAGTTTCGAAAGCACGTAAAAATGCAAGTAGAAAAAATAGAGATTATCTTTGGTGGGAAGGTAACAGCATTCCGTGCGCCTTTGGTGTTGAGTCATGCCGGCCACATGACCACAGAGATGTCTTCGGACAGCGCTGGCTCTTCAGCTTTGAAACAGAGATGAGCACCGCCCCCTAGAGTCGGCAACGACTAGCACGTAAGTACGAGGGGAACCTTTACCTTATATATATATGTATGTATGTATGTATGTATGTATGTATGTATGTATGTATGTATGTATGTATAGTACAGTTTTTATCTTTTATGATTGTAAGCCTTCTAGGGCAGCCAATAAATCTAAATAAACAAATAGAAGGACAAAAACCCTTAGGAGCTTGCTGCAGTTGTGCAGCAATTAAAGACTATGGTTACATATTGGGGAATTTCATTCATGTTTGCCCACATGTTGGAAGAAATGTCCATCTGGTTCAATTCTAAGTGGGGAAAAAGACACTGGAAACATGGAGACTGCTTGGAAAGATGGTTTTTAATGGTGGACAGGATCACATGCCTTAATGATGTTGGGTGAAGGAAAAAAAAGGGAAGAAATGCTGAGAGTGCCTGAGTTTTATACCCTCTCTGAGCTTTTGAATTTGAGCTTGTACTCTGATTGGTTGTCAGACTCCCATGGGGCCATGCAGGGGCAACTCTGTAGGCTGTCCTGAGTCCCAGGCTTGGTTGAGCCTTGCTGGGTGACTTAATCTTCTCAGGTGCCAGGTGGTGAGATAGGTACAGGGCTAATCTTATCATACCCTGAGGGCCATGTCTTAATCCCATCCCCCTGGAGCTGAAGTGGGGGCAGGGAGCTGCTTTGTCTTTAAAAACATGTTTCTCCTTTTCATATCCAGGGAAACATAATATTCTGCCTTTTTAATATTTCCTAAGATATTTCATTCTTCTAGGAGAGGGGTGGGTGCTAACGTTCTACACGCATGTGTGACTCAAGAATAAACACCAAGAAAGAACACCAAGGTGCAAAAGTGGCCCAGGAAGAGAAGAAAAGATTAGGTCCATTGCACAAGAAAGGTCTAGGCCAGGAGTGTCAAACTCATGGCCCACGGGCGAGATGCATCACACATTGGCCATGCCCACACCTGGTTTAGCAAAGAGAGGAAAGTCAAGATATATCACGTGACACCACCATGACAACATGAGTTTGACACCCTGATCTAGGCCATCCAGCAGATACAGCAGTAGCAGTCAGAGTTCTGAGTTATTTATCTAACCAGGACTGGTAAAAATGTGTTTGGCCTAAGGATAATGAGATTATAATTAAAAGCAATTCAAACTATATCCTGTTGAGAATGGAAATTGAAAAGCCTGAATTAAGGACCTGAGAAATTAAGGACTTTATCCAACAGGAGAGAAGGTGCTTAATAAGGCTCCTTAAACCAGTCATTAAAAATCAGACATAACATTGGTCCATAAAGTTCACTACCCATACATGCTTCAAAATATGGGGAATAGAGCGAATGAGCTTAGGCTCTTAGCACAGAAAGTCAGAGAAGATTCAGTAAGCATAATAAAGACCAGGTAGGACGATTCTCATGACTGGAATGCATCAATTTAAAAAGTGCATCCAAAACAGGGGCCGGATAGCTCAAGCTGGTAATAGCCTGTTATTAAGAACACCGAAGCCTGCAATTATTGCAGGTTCGAGCCCGGCCCAAGGTTGACTCAGCCTTCCATCCTTTATAAGGTAGGTAAAATGAGGACCCAGATTGTTGGGGGGGCAATAAGTTGACTTTGTAAAAATATACAAATAGAATGAGACTATTGCCTTATACACTGTAAGCCGCCCTGAGTCTTCGGAGAAGGGCGGGGTATAAATGTAAACAAAAAAAAACCAAAAAAAAAAAAACCTGGGCATTACCCAAAAAAGTGGGTTGTTTTTCCTTTGGAAAACTACACAGAAACCCACTACCCAACCATTACAGGGACATTTAAATAAGGACTTTCCAATAAGCAGTTTGGGGTAATAAAGGAAAATGTTTGGGAAGCACTGAATTAAAGGATACAGTTTGTTCAAAGTGACAGCCACAAGAGGAAGAGAAAGAAGCCACTGCCACCCATTCATTTATGCAAGATGGTAGCAGCCAGGCATATGGCTTTCATTGCAAAAGGTGCTTTATTATTCAATCAGACACAAAATGTACTGAGTGCCAATACTAAACATGGCGATTTCTTATTTGTGTCCCTTTTAAAACATGTCCCTCTGAAAAGAATGTGTTTTTTTCTTTGTTACACTAACCCAATCTCCTACAGGTATAGGTTTTAGTTTTGAGCCTTGAACTCTAGTTATTGTTTTCTCCATCTCAACAGTAAGTTCACTTCTCCTGCTTTCTACTCCTTGGATTTATCAGATTAATACTTTACCTCTGTGAAGATTCTGTCATGAAACTCATAGTTGTCTGAAAAGTGTTTTTTTCCAAAAGGCAACTGGAATGTTTTTTTTCCTTGAGGAAGACGTTTCACCTCTTATCTAAGAAGCTTTGTCAGTTCTGGCAGGATGGTGGGGGCAATGGAAGGAGTCATCTGGGAATCATTAGATAAATAAATGAACTCCCAAATGGCCTCGAGAGCTCTCAGGGAGAATGCTAAGGACCAGATGACTTCAAAGAAATATGATTCTTCCAAACAACCACCACCCTCAATCCGGTCAGAACTAATCCTTCCATTGCCCCCCACCATCCTGCCAGAACTGATGAAGCTTCTTAGATAAGAGGTGAAAGGTCTTCCTCAAGGAAAAAAACATTCCAGTTGCCTTTTGGAAAAAGCACTTTTCAGACAATTATGACCTACATGACTGAGAATCTCCACAGATGTGCAGTATTAATATGATAAATCAAGGAGCGAGAACAGGAGAAGTAAAGTACTTACAGTTGAGATGGAGAAATCAATAACTAGAGTTCAAGACCCCAAACTAAAATCTACAGGTAATTGCACTGAGACTTTACTCTTTTTTATTGTTTTACAGCTCAATTCTGACACTTTTTGAAATAGTAATTTCTCTTCTCCCCTTGAACAGTGTCTTTAAGGGCAGCCCCCTGTAGAGTATTTTATAATAAAAATGTCAGGATAATTCCACCCTCCCCCCCACTCCCCATTTCTTCCGTCCCAGGTCAGCCTTGTGGGTATTTCACACAGAGAACACATCCAGATAAACTAATTCTACTTTATTGTAATGTTACATTAACGGAATCTTGCAAGTCTCAAAGTACATTTGTCTCTTTTCCCTCTCCCCCTCCCCCACTCCATCACCTTTACAG
This sequence comes from Ahaetulla prasina, assembly GCF_028640845.1. Lineage (NCBI taxonomy): Eukaryota > Metazoa > Chordata > Lepidosauria > Squamata > Colubridae > Ahaetulla > Ahaetulla prasina. Next base: position 93,442,203 of record NC_080543.1, on the reverse strand, counting down.
CCCAAGAAATTAGAGGTAGTCCCTTCTGGGAAGTTTATCACAACCATGTTCCTTCTGCAAATTAATCTGCCAGAATTTACCATTCCCCTGGCTGTGGCACTTCCCTTACTCCCAAGGGCATTCCCACATACTGTTTACAGCCAAGGACCCCTCAGGCATTGTTATCAGCTGGACTAATTACAGTTTCCCCACTTCCATCTTTTCTATTCAGATCCACAGTTACAAAACGATCTCTCGGAATGTCTTCTTAGGCTCACAATTTCTATGGGCTTTTGTGTTTTCTTCTTTTCTTCTCTGCCAGTCTGGCATTCTTGTGAGCAGCATCCCTTTTTAAACGCAATAGCTCTTCTCAGTTGCCAACTCTCAATTGACCCTATGTCATTTTTCTCACTTCCCACTTCCCCCATTCCAGAGAGGTACTAATTTACAACGGCATAACTGCAAACTTTTCAAAAGAGTGTGGTGGGGGGAGAGAACAGTGGAACAAGTCACTGTGGCTGCACAGAAAGTGAAAAAGTGTAAGTGAAAAAAGATATCAGAAAAGAGCAAAAATTGAAGAAATTCTGAAAGATTAAAGTTCACAGGGAGCCGAAGTTGCAAAGAATTCAAAGAACAGCTAAAACGGCATCTTCATGTTCAAAATAAAAGGAAAAATATTCTGGATACCAGCTGCTCAGTGAAGATGGGTACAAAGAAAATACAGAGCTACTCACCATTTTGGTACAACAAAAAAGTACACAATGCATTCAGACCCCTTTGCTTTTGTCAATTTTGTTATGCTGCAATCTGATTCTACAATTGTTGAAATTCATTTTTTTCTCAATCTAGCTTCAGTACCCCATACAGAATTTTAGAAATGTTTGTAAATGTATTAAAAAGGGAAAAAATGAAATATCACATTGGCATTAAGTAGTCAGACCCTTCACTCAGTACTTTGTTGAAGCACCTTTGGCAGCAATTACAGCCTCGAGTCTTCTTGGGTATGATGCAACAAGCTTTGCACACCTGGATTGAGAGATTTTCTGCCATTCCTCCTTGCAAATCCTCTAAAGCTCAGTCAGGTTGGATGGCGACCGTCTGTGCACAGCCACTTTCAGGTCCCTTCAGAGACGTTCAATAGTGTTCAAGTAAAGGCTTTGGGTCATTTTAGGACATTCAGAGTTGTCCCTAAGCCATTCCTTTGTTGTCTTGGCTATGTCCTTAGGATTGTTGTCATGATGGAAAGTGAACCTTTGGCCCAGTCTGAGGTCCTGAGCACTGTGGAACAGGTTTGAAGATATCCCTGTACGTTCCATTCAGTTTTCCATCAACCCTGACCAGTGTCCCAGTCCCTGCTGCTAAAAAACACCTCCACAGCATGATGCTGCCACCACCATGCTTCACTGTTGGGATAATATTGGGCAGGTGATCAGAGGTATCCTCCAGACATAATGTTTAGAATTGAGGCTAAACAGTTCAATCTTGGCTTCATCAAACCAGAGATTTTTGTTCCTTGTAGTCTGAGAGTCCTTCAGGTGCTCTTTTGCAAACTCCAGTTGGATTTTCATGTGTTTTGCACTGAAGAGAGGCTTCCATCTAGCCATTTTGCCATAAAGCCCAGATCGGTGGAGGGCTGCCATGATGGTTGTCCTTCTGGAAATTTTTCCCATCTCCACACAGGATATCTGGAGCTCAGTCAGGGTGACCATCAGGTTCTTGGTCACCTCTCTTACTAAGGACCTTCTCCCCCGATTGCTCAGACCTTTTTATGATATATTCTCTAAATTTGAAAGCAATGCAATAATAACCAGGAGTCAACAAAGATTTGTCTCACTAAGTTCTCAGATTTTGATTAGGGAATTTTATTCGTACATCATGGGAATCCTCTAAATATAATGTCTTCAGCAAAACCTCAGTCAATTAAGGCAAATAATAAGTACTATTTATTAAGTTGCTTGTTTTAAAACATTTTGAAAGAAGTTCATTTTAATCAATGAATTAACTGGTGTTTGTGTCCAGCTAAATGACTTTCACCAGCTTGCCCTGAAGGAGATAACTGATTTGAAAGTAATGTAGGAGAATTTAGTATGTTCTTTTAAAAAAGAACCCTAAGTTTAGTTTCTCTTGATATTCTTTCAATTAGACTACTTTAAGGGAAAAAGAAGAATGTTGGAGTGCTAGAATAAAAAGAAGTTGTTTCCGTACTGTTTTTATAGTGGGAGTTTTCAAAAGTTTTAAACATAATCTCTCTGGGCAATTTGTCTGAAAGTTGGTTGGTAGCATCAAGGATAATTGCAATACTAGATACGTTTTGAAGCATAGGGTAAAAAACAATGAGCTTGACTTCCCATTTTTTTCCCATGGCAAGAACCCTTAAAAAATTTCAAATATTGTTCCAACAAAATATGGAATATGGAATAGTTGAGATGTTTAAATTTTGTTCTGCAGTCACCTCAGAATACGCCAGTAGAATATTCCTAGTAAAGATATTTTGTTCTGAATTGGAAGCAAAATACATTTTCCATTTCAAACATAGCCTTGACAATAGTGTGACATTGTTTCTGATCCCATTCTATTACTCACCTACCAATTTCTGCACTACCTCTTTTTTAATCAAAAGTTAACACTTCACAATGACAAAGCTATCTTGAAGATTATTTAAAATTAACATTTCAGGGTGACATTGTTGTTTACACAACCCTGTAAGTTGTGTAAAACAGAAAAACCCCTGAAGCGAAAAACTGAACTCTTCCAATTTTCAAATCAAACAAGGTAGCTAGCCCCGGAGCTAGGTATTAGATTTTAACTAACCACAGCTACATTCAACAAGCAGTGCTGACAGACCACAATTGAGCCCAAAATTTATGTTGCTAACTGAAACATTTAAGTGAGTGTGTCCCATTTTACGACCCTTCCTGCCAAAGTGAATTACTGTAGTTAAATTAGTCAAACTTTTGTTAAGTAAATCTGGCTTCCCCATTGACTTTGGTTGTCAGAAGGTCGCAAAAAGGGGAACACATGACCTTGGGACACAGCAATAGTGATAAATATGAACCAATTGCCAAGCATTTAAATTTTGATCACATGATCATGGGGATGCTACAACGGGTTGCAACTGAGAAAACTGGTCATAAGCTACTTTTTTCAGTGCCATTGCAACTTTGAATGGTCACTAAACAAATTGTTGTAGGTCAAGGACTACCTATAGCAGTGGTAGTCAACCTGGTCCTTACCACCCACTAGTGGGCGTTCCAGCTTTCATGGTGGGCGGTAGGGGTTTTGTCCGATATTGAAGCACTTTCCTTTTTTTTAATTTAATTGACTTTTTAAAAAAAATTCATAGCATTATTTAAAAACATTTTCATTAGGTTTTCATAAAATTCCCCGTGACAATTTAAATTTCTGAAAATATACTATTTGTATTGCCTGCGCATAAGTTTAGTTCACATTACGTAAGTGAAACAAAATGGCACTATAGTGCAACTGCAAACAAGTGCCTTGTCCCAGAATAGCTCGCGCATCTCCCCCCACACCACCCAGCTGTAACGGACAAGCAGAGCTGCTAGCCGGCGCCCCCCCAACTCAATCCACGATGCGCAAGATGCATGCGCAGATGACGATACACGGCACATTACTGTGGAACCGGTGGGCAGTTAGAATATTCCAAGATTTCAGGCCTGTTTCTTCATATAAACCAAGGCTAGCATTTTCACCAGCAAGCTAATATTATATATTATTATTATATATCAGGGTAGAGTTTCAAAACCTGTTGCCACTGGTTTGCTCGTGGGCGTGCGCGCTCCCTCGCGCACAGCACTTCTGCGTATGCGTCAAAGCATCTGGGCAGGTGCGTGGAGCCTCCTGCCGCCGCTACCGGTTTGCCCAATCTGTGGTAAACCGGTAGCAACCCACCACTGATGTACATATTAGTTGCTCTCACACCCAAAAAGTAATTGACACATTATATTTTTAAGCCTGTATCTTAGTAACATTTGTTCTTTTATCCTTCTCTGGGCACACAACAGTACATGCAACCTGAAGCGTTTAGTCTTCAGAGATAGGCTCCAAATGAAGTTCAAACCTATATCCTCAAACTCATAGTAGCAGGTAGTCAAATCATAAAACAGTTGCCTGAATCCTAAACACATTTCTGGTTATAGCTTGATGATGGTAACAAACAGAATGGCTGCATGATCTAGTTTTAGTTTTTAATTTATACAGAATGCCTACAATTGGACTTCTCTTACATAACAGTGAGAGAACACTTGTTATGTGCCTTATATAACGGGTTGTTAAATATTAGTTTCAGATTATAGTATGTTACTTTCTAGTTTGCCTCTATTGAATTCCAGTAATTGTGGTTTAACTTTGGGTTAACCCAGCAAGTAAATATTGAGCTATTAGCAATATTGATTCCAGTTCTAACATCTCTTTTGGCATTGGTACCAAATTTTCAATTCTGTATGATAGGTTATGTAAAAAATCTTTTGCCATGTGACTTTGAACAGTGCTGAAAATGCAAGCGCAAGGGAAGTTTCTTTGCAAGTCAGAAACTAAGCCAGCACTGGGGGGGGGGGGTTAAATTAAAGCAAAAACAAAGTCAAAAGAATTTGCCCTTTCAATGAACAGAGGCCTCACATTGCTTAGTGAAATAGAAAAATGTGATAGAATGTGATAATCTAAGATTGTTAATGAAAACCTTATTGTAAGGGGGTTGTGTTAGTTTTTAAAACACTGGACCCACTTTTGCAAACTAATCCTATAGAGCGACAAGTCAAGGAATAGCCAGAGATTAGCACGGTTTAAAGGAGCTATTAGGAAACTCATTGTAAAGTGAAAGAGCAACACAAGGAAAGTATTATTATTAAAGCAGAAATTTGTCAACGGACCTAACTTCTGACTTAAAATTTTGGAGTAAAATTAAAAATTTGCCCTGAGCTTAAGCAAATTTACTATTAAAAATAATCAAGGGACAATTTTCATTTTCTAGCTACTGTGAGTTCTAATCGATCCAACACTATGCATTTTAATTTAATAAATAAATGTTTATTTCAAAGTATAATAGATTAAAAAATAGATATAATCATGATTTTGACAGAAAACGGTTGAATTGTGTTAGGCTGTGTCTGTGTATATGCCCAAAATTCATGTCAATCCCTTAAAATTGGATATGTATATGATTCATCACCTGATCTAAATTTGTATTTGTATACTAAGGCAGGGGTCCTCAGCCCCCAAGCCACTACCAGGCCAGGAACCAACCACACAAGAGGTGGGCTAGTGTGTACGGGTATGCACGCGCAAGTCAACTTGCAGTTGAGCAGCATGTGCATATGCTTGCGCTCCAACCCACTGCTTGTGTGAGTTGAGCTGCGTGTATGCCTGCATGTCAGCCCGCCACTCGTGTGGCCTGGATCCACTTAGGCCGCCAAGTTGCAATGGTTGGGGACCACTGCACTAAGATACTAACTAAATGAAACAATTGTCCATCAGCATAGTAGTCCTAATTTTATTTTTCAAATAAAGTCCAATACTTAATGTGAAGATTTAAAATTAAAAAGAATGATTAGTGAAAATGTAATTTAAGAAATGAAGTGTATGTTTTGAGGCTCTAAGAAAGTCCGAGACAAAAGGTCTCCCAGGGATAATTTGAAACAGGCTCTATGGGACAGAAAGAGAAAGTCAAGATTAAGCAGTGATTCATATGTGGCAGTTTGAAGTGTGTGTGTGTGTGTGTGTGTGTGTGTGTGTGTGTGTGTATCTATATGCGTATATGTATATATTTGTGTGTGTGTATGTATACACACACACACACACACATTCATATCTTACTCCTCTCAAAAACTCTCGGTGGGCTTGGAATATGAATGGCAAATTATTTAGATGCATAAAAACAATTACAAATAAATGGAAACAAGTTGGGAAATTTTCTACTTCATAGCTAAAATCCCAAGACTGGCTAGAGAATCCCAGGCTTTTTGAATTTAGGAAACTAAAAATATATCCAGGAAGAAAGCAATGGCAAATCGCTTCTGTAGCATGCCAAGAGAACTGTACAGGTATACTCCACATAATCACCAGGAATCAAATTTCACTCAAAGGTGACTTGACTTTTTTTTCTTTTGAACTAATTCAGAAATAAACTCTAGGCCATCTAAGGCTTGAAATTTTAGTAGAGCAACACTTCTTTGTTGAATCTACAATGGTGTTTTAGAAGTTGGAAACCCCTGGAAAGATTACTCACCATAAAAAGCCCTATTAAGCTGTCAGTGGGGTAGTGATGGCTGTTTTATTGAGAAAGAGATTATAATTTGACATGGTCATGGCACATTTATGTAGATTTTATATCTTATGTTAAGAATCCTGTTATTCAGAGAGAGGGAAGGAAGACAGGAGATAACATGACATTGAAAGATGGCAAGCTTAATAAGTTGTTGGCTACTTAATAAGGCAGCTGGTTGACTAGAATATAATAAATACTGATAACAGCGTTCAAAAAAAGTTTTTAATAACCAAACAACTATTAAAGTTAATTGAAATATTTATAATACTATTCAGTAATTGCACAGTAGTTCCAATATACAATCAAGAAGATGCAAAGAACACAACACTTAATTTGAAAAAAGAAAACCTATTGCACTGACCATTTAAAATAATTTCAGTTTTTTAAATTCCACACTACCAATGTTTTATAAACATTTACAACACATCAGTAAACACCAAGTTCTATCTGCAGCGCAGCATCAAGTGGGTGAAGGGAATCTCCAGCCATCAAAACAGATGTTCAATGCCCATGTATGGCACCCACGAGTGCTAGAGACAGTTATTTCCATTATTTGCCATTATTCCTACACCAAGTAGTACATACTCCTCGTTTAGTAATGATTAGTAGTTCTCTGCTTGCATGCCTTTGGACTGTGACCCGTTGCATCAAAGCTATTTTGTGGCACTCTGTTCCGGGGCTCCAGCATTGTCTCTGGCAAGGGGCCTTCCCTCTCAATGGCCAGTTAAATAGTCTTGTGTGGAGTCAGAAGCAAAAGAATCAGCATCTTCATTGTCAGAATCATCACTGCTGTCATCAGCAGTTGGCTCCCCTGTCAATGCTATCCGAGCATAGTCATCCGTGTCTATAGATTTACAGAAATGGATGGCATATTTTAGTTTCTCTTCTAGAACCTGTTTGCAAGAATACCTAGGAAGCTTCAGCAGAAAAAAGCATGTGTAGGACTCAGGAAGAAAATGGTCTGGAGGATTGTATTTATCCAGAACCTGTTGGGGGGGAAAAAATAACAATTTCACTGAATGCCATTTGCATAGCACAAAATTCAAAGTTGTCACTTATCCATGCTTACAGAAAAATAAAAGGCTTATCTCTAGCTAAGAGGGTCAGAGTCCTGTTCCTAAGACAGGCTAGGGAAGGTATTTGTCACCTGCTTTTGCTTTCTCCAGAGTCAAATAACAGCTAATTTTGAAACTGTATCTCAAGTTGCTATCCACATAATAGTAATTTAATGGCAAAAGCATTGTGCAAAGGAGATATGTATATGTTTCACTGGGTCAGCAGCCATGCAAGTTTTAGCTAATTTTTAAGGTATTTTGAACATTTTGGACTAGTGCTTGTGACTACCCAATCACATATGAGGAACCTTCTTGATTTGACCATTGGGTGTTATGGTTAGTGCTTTGTGCCACTGGAATGCCATCAACATGTTTTATAGTAAAACCTCAATTTTATGCTTGAATTTGGGGAAGTAATGTCAAAGCCAAACATCCATTAAGTTCAAATTTGTATAATTGAAGTAACTAACATAATTTGCAGCAATTTATGCCATTTACCTAATTACACAAATGACTTAAATGATACAAATGACGTCAATTATATTAATTACTTCAATTGTCAGGGATTCTTGGGAGAAAAAAAAAAGAACTTTATTGTTGGGGGTGGGGTGAAGCCTGACCTAGAATTTTATTTGTTACATTTGAACACTGCTGAATGGGTTGTCTGTAAATTAAAGTTTCACCGTCTTTCCACAGAATATTTTAGAAAATGTTCTTGTTGAAGAATATTAAATCTTTGCCTACCCACACTATCTCACACATTTGTTATGGCTGATTTAAGCCATGAACATTTAAATATACCATCATTAAGCGTTTTGTTTTAATCTCCTGAAAATAAACAACTTTCTCATTCAAAGTACATCACTATTCAGCAGAATAATTATGGGATCAAGAAAATTTTTTACTTTCCATCAGTGACAAAAAACAGTGCATTACTTTCGGAACCATTTTGTTTGTATCCAAAAAAACATAGAAATCATGACAAGAAAAAAAATGAGAACTGGAAATCTTCAAAGAAACACCTAACAAGAGCAAGTATTTTCTCTGTAAGCTTCCCGTTTTCTTTCAATACATTTCCTACATTGCATGGATAAGGGGATAAGGGGACTTTGCTGTCCTGAAGCTCTCGAAATCTTACCTGGATGACAAAGTCCCTGCCTCTGAAATCTGCAATGGTTCTTGGAAGTCTTGTCCTACCCCATACAAAGCGCAAAAACAGAGACCGTTCTGTGTTGGAGAAGGATTCCATCACCTCCCAAAACCACTGAATTAGAGAAGCGCTGGGTTCAATCCCTTTGTATGTAGCCACAGATTTCAAAAGATGGAGAGGAATATCTGGACTCCCACACACCTGAAAGGGGGGGACGACAAAAGAAACTGCTTTAGTTTAGCTTTTATTCTCATGAGAGCTTGAAATACAGTTCTTCATAGGAATGTATTTTAAAACTACTACTATTAGAGATTTCTGAATTCTCAGATGCACTTTGATATATGATGTTCTTTGCATATTTATTGTCCTTTTTCTTTGTGTCATTGTGTGAGTTTTAATTATCTCTCAATAGCTATAAAAATTCAGATCCAATGTTTGGAACCAGAGAACAGAAAAATCTATTATAACTTAGCCACCAAAACCCAAAATAATTTTGTACAAGAAAACTACAGGAGAAAAGGCAAATAAAAGACAGCTGACTAAAAAATAATCCTAACAGTTGTATCTCTGATTCATGTGCAGGAGACAGGCAGAAAAAGAACTGGTAAACATTTCTGCCTGTCTCTTACACATGAATCAGAGGCAGTGAAATAACTATGGACCAGCACCCTGGTATTTATATGGGAGAAGAATCAAAGGAAATATGGGGGAGGGCAGGGGGGAGGAAATAACTGCAGTAACTGAGAATTCTGAAAACTTAAGACTCCACATCTGGAAGACTTCCAGTTTATTGAAGACAGGCTGGCCTAAAAATCTTTGAATTATTCTCGATTCTTGAATGTTTAATTCTTACTTTAAGACCCAGTAACTGGTAAACATTTATTGCTGTTATTTCTATCAATTACTTAATTTCCTCTGCCCATAAATGCTCTGCTATCAAAAACACCCTATCTCTATGGTTCACGCAGGTGTAGCAGAGAAGAAACCTAGAGCTAGAGGTTCTAGGACAAGTGGAAAAGAGATGGGCTGATTTCAGGACTGCAAAATATGTTTTGTCTAAGGGTTCTGTTGAGTCTAAGATCTATCAAGTAAAAAGCTAAAATAACATTTCCTGAGCTCCAGTGCTTAGACTGAACAGCATTTAGTCGTCCTTTATGAAAGATCCACCAGGTTTTTTTTAACTTGATCAGAATAATTTAAGATGGAGAATAAATAATTTGTGCTATTATTAAATAGGAAAAACGTCAGAGATGCACATCTATTTTCCATCAACATCTGGACAGAAAACAAAGAGAATTATTCATTTTCACTGTCAGTGATAATTTTTCACATATCTTCCTATATATAGAAATTTGCTGGTTGTGGTTTCACATACCAGTCTAAATTGTAAATTTAGATTTTAAATATTTTTAAAGCATAAAACAGCTGTGTTATTTCCTTAGCATTGTTCTGTTATGTAACTCAGCCAAACCTAACTTTTAGGAAATAATGAGGCATAGCTACCGTCATGCCTCTATTTTAAATAGTTATAAATCTTTGAAGTACAAATTTGTGTTCTGATTTTTATTAAGTTGGCCAACAACAACTGTATATACCCACCATAGTTTCCAGTTCATATCCTGTGAATAGTGAAAGAAGAGGAACAGGGACAACCCGGGCCATCCCTTCTCGAACAGCAGCCACTTGTTCATCAAATTCATGTAATCTGCCAAAAAAAAAATCACCCCACCATATCTTTGTTAGAAAGAGAAATATAATTGCTTCATAATCATATGGGAGGATAGGAAGAGATATCTGCATATCTTCCATAATTAACTTAGAAAGACTGGAGAAAGTCCAGTTGTAATAAACTGAAAGTTTTAATAAATGGATGAATGAACATAAGATCACTGACACTGAAGATGATACACAGTTGTATTGAGTTTTCAGGTTTTTTTTTCAAATAATCTGAATTCTTAACAATTGTCATCTTTATCAGTGCTCTCTTTGACTTAATCTCAACACTAACAAATATTACAGCACAAATTCAACAGTGGACTAATTGTCACTTATCATATCTTTGACTACTTTACAAACCTGTAGTTTATTGCAAGCCTCACATATTCTGTTCGATTATCCAGTGTAATATGAGTATATTTGGAACTGAGTTGAATATCTTGGCCGCTGGCATTTGGCACTGTAAATGGCAGGCTCATGGCTTCAAATTCTTCTGAGGTAGCTTCATTGTCTCGGATATACATAAGTCCAGGAATAAAATCCTTATCAACCTTTTAAATATAAAACAGAACTAAGTGAACTAAATCAATTAACTAAATTAAATATCCTATTATTTGGGATAAATTATATGGCTAATTCATTAATTCACATTATGATCCTTCAAGCAAGCAAGAACACATGCTTAAAGTTAGAGATATTGGCATATTGACACTAAAACTGCAGAACCATTTACAAAACTTTTAGGATTTTAAACTCTTAGAGAGGAACAATTAGACCAGGCAATCTTCTAATGAGCTATAGAACAATAATATAAATACCTCAAAACTCATTTTCAAGCCTGGGGAAGCAATCATATAATTTTTGGAAATATGAAAAGCAGGAGAATGAATACATTTGATGAAAGGGAGTAGTAAGCTGAACATATGCCAAATTAAGTATTTTCCATACAGTGTCAGCTTCCTATGCAAAAAGATACTAATACTAGAACAATCAGCAGAAATACTTGATTTTCACTATCAGGTTGATTAAGGGCTCTGGAAATAAAATGTAAATAAAGTAACCTCTAAGACTATAATAGATTACAGTAAGACTGGAAAATTTGGGGGGAAAGCCCTTTGAGAACTGCACAAATGTCTAAGACTTGTAGGTGGGAGCCATGACACACCAAGCATTCCACATTCCTGTATTTGTGTATTTTCTTACACAGAGAGATACACTCCTATTCTTGGGAAAGAAATCTTGTTTACTAATAATCCTGACAACAATCACCTACCTGCCTTAGAGAATAGAATAGAATAGAATAGAATATAGACTAGACTAGACTAGACTAGACTAGACTAGACTGGACTGGACTGGACTGGACTGGACTGGACTGGACTGGACTGGACTGGACTGGACTGGACTGGACTGGACTGGAATGGAATGGAATAGAATAACAGAGTTGGAAGGGACCTTAAAGGTCTTCTAGTCCAACCCTCTGCTTAGGCAGGAAACCTACACCACTTCAGACAAATGGTTATCTAATCTCTTCTTAAAAACCTCCAGTGTTGGAGCATTTACAACTTCTGATTAATTGTTCTGTCAGGAAATTTCTCTTTAGTTCTAAGTTGCCTCTCTCCTTGTTTAGTTTCCTCTAATTAGATAATTAATAATAGATTAGATAATGGGGAGAGGCTTTAGATATATTAGATCCCAATTTAGTTAGACATACTTATAGCCCACTTACCTCCATAAATTTGAAAGTGTATTTTCCACTAAACAAGTTTAAGATTGTATTGCTATCAATTAGGCAGACAATTGTCTGCTCACTTTAAGAAGAGAGTATGTCTTTGATCCTACATACAAATGCTTCTTTTTTACTGTCTTCTCATCTTATCCCTCATGAAAGCAACATGTTATTCAATCAAATACAAACACGTATCTAATACAAAAAGAATGTTCTTCTGGCAGTAAAAGGATGTAACCATAACCAGGTAAGGCCTTAACTCAACCTTTTCTTTGTCATGGACCCCCTTTAAATACCTTTTGTGGTCAATGACCATGGCCATGGAACACCAAGACTTAAGATTTAAATCATAATATTTTTTCAAGCTTTCGCCAACCCTGTGATGACATTACAGCCCCCCAGAGGTTCACGGACCACAAGCTGAGAACCACTGCCTTATGCTAATAATATGATATAGATGAACATAAGCTTTTTCTTGCCTCACTGAGATCAGCAATTGTTAAATTCATTCCTGCCAATTGTTTCCACACAGGTTCTGCCAGATTAAGGCTCAGAGGACTTCCAGTCCGAATAGCTATCCCCAGCATAACTCCTAGGTAATTAAAAAACAACAACAAAAAGTGTTACACATATTGTATGACCAAAGTTTTACCCAAAATTTTAAAAAAAGCTTAAAAGTTGCAGCATAATTTACCAAGGAAGCGAAACATGTTCATGTGCAATGAAGTTTTTGCCGCAGGGTTTAGGAGAAAGCAATCTCTGTTTGCTCCAGATTCATCCCTTCCATTAGGAGTCACAATTAATAATGGGGTCAGTCCATTCTGAAGTTCTTCACACATTTCTGCTATTGATTCGCTGTAGCCCCCACCACAGTCATCCACAGATTCACCTGAGAGAAAGAAAAAATTACTTTGTGGAACTGCTGAATTAGTAGTTTAAAGCTACGTTCAGCCACTTTCATAATAAACATTAGATGCAGTGAAAAGGAATACTTGCTGAACTCACTCATTTTGATCTATAAAAACATACTTAATCAGTAAAGTGCAGTCAGATAATACAGAATAAGCCAATTAGTGTCCTCAATATGATCTATTCAAAGCCACACATCCTTCCTCTTGTTCTACATATTTAAGTTTCATAAACATTTATTTCCATGTACAGGTCATCCTCAACTTACAATTGGTCACTTAGTGACCATTCAAAGTTATGGTAGACCTTCCCAGGACTACTTATGACTTGGTTCCAAAATTCCAACAATTGCCCCCTCCCCCATGTTCATGTGACTACATTTCAGGTGCTTGGCAACTGAGCACATTTATGACTGAAGCCTCCCATGGTCACATGACTGCATTTACAACAGTTTTGCTGAAAACTGGCATTTATATCTGCTTATGGTCAGAACTGGCCTATCCTTAATGACCACTTAATGAACACCACAATAGAATCAGGTAGGGTACATAGGTCCCAACTTATGATTGTAATGGGCAGGTTCTATTATGGTCATAAATTGAGAACTATCTATATAGGCAAAATAAAAAGAAATAGCAAGGGAAAAATATCCAGCAAACAACATGTAACAGAAATATTTTTAATCTAAGAAGCTGCCTGTTTGAGAATGACAATATGCAATTAATTTGGATTGAGAACCAGTTGACAATATTTAGTGCTAAGGAAAAATTATGACTGACATTTCATCTTTTCGGTATTTATTATACAAGAAAGGGAAACGTATTGTAAAATTAGATGAAGTGAAAAAAAAAATACTACCAACAAACTTGACTTTCCAAACACGATGAGGTAGAAGAAGACTATCTGGACTGAATGAGCTCATCTTAGCACACATCTGTCCAAACACAGATTTTGTGCCATCAGGACCAGCCAATCCTCCTTTGCTTCTAGATCGCTTTACCTGATCACAAAATAGAAGTTACTCTAGTAAAAAATCTAACTCTAGCAAAACTTAAAAGCTTAGAGTATTTTAGTAATTCAAAAACACAGACTCAAATTAATGGTCCAAATAAAACTTTTCAGCAGATGGTTTTGAAGACACATACACAATACTGGATGAAAAGCAGATTAAAAAGATGATGTCCTTGAAAGGTAAACAGTGACACAATTTAAAATCTGTTCTGCACTCACTCCCCACTACTTTAACACTGATTTTCCTTTAAAGAGATACTGAATTCTCTAAAACACATTATTCCAAAACACATGTGCAATGTCTTTCACATGTTTTGCTCAATGAAATAAAACAATAAACAGTATATTCAGCCTCTGGGGAAAAAATTCTTGAAACATACATCTGGCCTTAGGCCTAATATTAGATGTGTTTACGTCACTGACATTTTTTATGATAACCGCTTCCTTTTATGAAGTGACCACATGTAATGCTGATTTCCTGAAATTTAGTGATGCCTGAGGGCATTCTAAACAATGTCAAGTTATAGAAGATGGGTAAAACAATAACAACAATGTGCAATATGAGATGTTCTATGTAGAGCAGTGTTATGTTTTTGTGATTTGAGCCTCATCCAGATTATTATATATACTGTAGACCAGGGATCCCCAACACCATTGGGAATACGGCCACAGAAGCAACGGGTGAGTGTGCAAAGCTTCATTTGCACATGCATGGGATTTAGGTTGCATCCCTTCTCTCCCCCTGCCCCCCAGCACCATCCCTGCCAATCCATAAAGCGAGAAAGGTTGGGGACTGAGCTGTAGGCAACAAAGATTTCATAATGTCTTAGTACAGTCTTAATGTTCTAAGTTCACGCATGCATTTGCTATCTTTCATCAGTGTCATGATGCCATGATTATCAATATAACAAAAATAAGTGTCCAAGCCATCTTTCTATTAACAGCTGTTTGTGTTCTAAAAAGCCTTTCTAGATAACTTAGTCATGATGTTCTTCAGGAAAAGAATCAATCAAAATTAATCAGGCCTCTGCTTAATTGAGCTCTTTCGTCTCTCAACCATGTTACCAGCATCTATTCCACGTTGCTCAGCCTAGTCCTGTTTTCTTCCAAAAAGGACAAACATGTGGATGAAGGGAGAGTGGGAGGGAAATGTAAACTACTTCCATTCATAGAGGTTATATATATACTGTGGAAGATCAGAATTACACATGCCTAACAAAGGGTGAGTATGTACATACAACCCACAGAATTTTGAAGAGTTACACAAAGCAGACTGGATCTTTACAGATTAATGTTTGATTTACATATATCTGTATCTACCACAAAACCATAAAAACTTCACAGATGTCTCATGGCTACTAAAATGTTATATTTCTGACCTATCAAATAATGTGAAGCCTTTAAAAGCCACAAATCAATCAGCACAATCAATCAGAATTAGAAAGTGGCAAAATCTTCTATCAGTATTATAAGTGGACTTTTCCCATTGTCTAATCCTCAACTTCAAACACAAGGCTGGCAGAAATCTTACATTCAACAGTCATATTATGACATTCTTACTTGTATTCTGTTGAGTTCTACAACTGGCCCATGCTGACGATCTCTCACCATAGTTGCTTGTACAACTTTTCTAAAAGCTGCCTCCTAAAAAGAGAAAATAAGAGATTTGGAACATAATATTTGGTTGAATATTTGACATTATTCACTTTCCATTTAAAATACAAATATTACATTAGCAGAAATATATTAGAAGAAACCTTATTAGTAATTCATACTTGAATTCTGTGTATCAATGTTATGATCCTTACATACTGTAAATCGTAAATCATACCTTGGATCAGATGTTAGCAATTTGCACGCTTTAAGCATTATGGCAGTAACTGGTTATAATAATAATAATAATAATAATAATAATAATAATAATAATAATAATAATAATAATAATAATAATAATAATAATAATAATAATAATAATAATAATTTAATTTGTATACCGCCCTTCTCCCGAAGGACTCAGGGCGGTGAACAGCCAGATAAAAACAACAATCAAATACACACAATACAGATAAAAACAGTAGCTAAAAAACGTATTCAAATTTGGCCCAAATTTAAAATACTTTTAAAATCCCAAAAAACTAATTAAAAATTAAAAACCCATAAAAACATCTAAAAAGTCTATGCCAGTCCCGCATGAAAACTGTAGTAGGAAGTTTTGAGATACATGCCTTTCCTTGTGATATCAAAATTCCTCGTAATGCATCAAACCCCACTGAGGGACCCTGGCCAGTTTCGTCAAGGCGTCCTTCAAGATCAAACATGGGAATACAAGGACAAAAGAGCTCGGAAATGTGATGTAGTAACAGCAATCTGTTCCTTAAGGCAATGATAGGAATTTCCTGTAGATGATTGTATTCCATGGGAACCTACAAAATTCACATCATTAGAATTCCATGTGCATTGAGTAATGGGTGTTCTTTCATGTAAAATAGTATAAGACCTAATAGACATCTAATTAGGGTATTGAGCATTATATATTGTTTTTATATGTTTTATATTTTAATCATAATACTAATACACAGTATTCACGGACTGACTACAAACAATGGTATGATTAATTAGCAACAATGCTACTTGCACAATGCACAATGGTGCATTGGAAGATTTGCAAGAAACACCATTTGCCTGGAAGCAAGAACTTTCTCTATAAAATAGAGAAAGACATAAAAAATGAAGAAGCTAACGTCATTATGATTTTTAAGAAACCATAAGAAGTCTTTGGGAAAACATTATATCTTTATCATCAAATCATTCCTTTTGGCCTCAAGTGCAACAAGTCATTAGATAACATGACCAGTGAATAAATAGAGCAATACTTCTACACTTGTGACTATCGTGTTTCCCCGAAAATAAGACTCTGTCTTATATTTTTTGGAACCCTGAAATAAGCGCTTGGCCTTATTGCTATGTGCTCAAAAGCCCGATTGGGCTTATTATCAGGGGATGTCTTATTTGTGGGGAAACAGGGTATTATATTCTGATTTTAAGTTTTCAAAATATTAAAAACATGAGTTAAAAGATTTTTTTTTTTTACCTGGGAAGGAAGCTTGCCTGCATTAGCAGGTTTACTAGTAGACCAAGCTAAAGTATGCGCTGAACCACAAGCTACTCTGTTGATCTTTTTACCCTGAAGTGCTGCAACCAGACGTGGCCTTTGGATGGCATTAGTTGTCCCATCTCCAAGCTGCCCTTCATCATTATCTCCCCAGGTATAGACTTCACCTGTACCGTTCAAAAATATTATTTACCAACTCAAACAAATCAATCATTTATAATAATGACGTAGAAACGTTATATCATTTACAAAATGACTTCAACAACACCTATTAATGAGAGCCAGTAATAATCGGCACACAACAATCAAAACATTTAATAAGACATATATATCAATACTACAGGTAGAAGGTACTGTTTCAGCAGTCTCAGCAGACAGGAGTATTTCCTTTAATTAATTTAGTGTCAGTTTAGCAACAAAAGGAGAAAAAAAGGTGGTCATTCAGGAATTGTCATGTCTCAGAGAAGACTTCATGACATAGTCTTCCAACTCTGGCTGATTAACTTGGACAAAGAAGTATTCTCTTCATGCATGAGACTGAAAATGTATGCTTGTTAGAAATCAAAGGCATAGCCTCTACTTTAGCACAAAGGAAAAACAGAGCCTGGATTCTTATGATAATTTGGGGGAAAGAGGGAGGGGAGGCACAGGAAATTTAAGCTATTAGTATTTCTTAGGATAATTACATCCATTTGCTGAAGTCAATTGTCACAATTCTTGTTTTTGATATTATTCTAACATTATCTTTGAATATCCTGAATTCCAAACGCTACTTCTGTAACCATTTCAGCTTCAGTTTAGTATACCTTTGGCAAAACAAATGGCCAGGAGTCTTTCTTTGCTAGATGATTGAGTGGGATGGCTGATATTAAGCTGGGTTTTCCCGTGTAAACAACACAAATTCTCTCTTCCACCCTCCCCTGGCCATTCCCCAGTTATCTGCAAAGGTCCAATCGGATGTTTGTATACCAGTCAAGAAACAAATGCTCGGTTCCCAGCTCTGTGTATCGTAATGACCTTGGCTGGCTGGAGCTTCTCAAATGTCTCAGCTGGGCTTCAACTCCCTCCCCCCCCCCAATTTCTTCACATTCCAATCCTTCCCTCCCCTCCCAGACTGCCAGCTCATAAAGCTTGCTTCACCTCATAAAGGTGAAATGTAGCCATGACATCTACGATCACCTATGCTTCTAATTTATTTTCTCGGCTCTGTTATAAAAATTCTAGTTTCGTGACTTCTACATGCTGATTCTATTGCTTCATTACAGCCTTTGGCAAAGGCATTCAGAAACAATGTACTTGGGGAGTACATTAAGGTTACATGTGCAATGCAAATTATAACACATGGGTATATTTTAAAGGTTTACCACTTTGTCATGTTCTGCACAAATTGAACATAAAGCAAAGATTATTTTGGAAGATTTTCTTCAGAAATAGGGAAAGGACACATTTTTAAAAATTGAAAGCAACTGGGATTTGAAGTAAATACTCAGCAGTGTACCAAAAGACCAGGGATGATATAACAGCCTTCTAAAATGTGTTCACTTTGAGAGTTACAGCTGTTGTTTTGTTTTTAAAGGAAGTGAATTATTCCACATACCATCTTCAGTACAACACACACAGTGTAAAGAGCCTGTTGCTATGGCAATTACTTTCTTTCCTTGTAAACCCTGGACTTGTCGAGGTCTTCGAACATGGTCATCTGATCCATGACCTAATCGATGGTAATCGCCTTTGCCCCTGTATCCAAAACATAAATTGCAATTAACACATCCATTTTTAATTGTTCCTAATTATATAGGAATATAAATTAGGAGAATATAGATTTTAATATAATTATGTTCCCTATATTTAAAAAAGCAGATACCACAAAGATAAACCTGTGGTCTTTCTAGATTCCATTAAAGAAGCATAATTTTGGTAAAGGAATAGCTTACCTGTGTTTGTAACTAATGCCAGTGTTATGTTTTTTAACCTGCAGCCTGCCGTGATTATGTTTTTGTTTAAAAGAAAATAAATCACTAAGAGTGATGTTACATTTTTTGGAAGAATAAATACACTTACCAAGTATACACGGCTCCTGATTTGGTAAGGGCCACAGAAAATTGTGAGCCACATTCTACTTTAATTACTCCAACACCAGTGAGAGAATCAATCTAGGGGGGAAAAGTTTAAACACAGCTTGTCAAAGAAGGTAACTGCAGAACATGCAGCACATTGAGGGATCTTAAATATAAAGCTCTAAAGGTAAAGGTAAAGGTTCCCCTTGCACATACGTGCTAGTCATTGCCGACTCTAGGGGGCGGTGCTCATCTCCGTTTCAAAGCCGAAGAGCCAGCGTTGTCCGAAGACGTCTCTGTGGTCATGTGGCCGGCATGACTCAACACCAAAGGCACATGGAACGCTGTTACCTTCCCACCAAAGGTGGTTCCTATTTTTTCTACTTGCATTTTTACATGCTTTTGAAAGCTCTACTCTATCCAAAAAGATACTACTAAAATCCAAGTTCCATTATTTAAAAAAATAATTTAAAATACTCTGATCTCATTCTCTTTTCTTTATCATCTCTATCTAATCAAGCTACCCACCCATCTTCCCAGAGAAGTATAAACTGGAGAAAATGAACGCCACACCTCAACCAACAATATATTGGTGAACATAGTTTTCATTCCCATGAAAGCAGATGATAGCCATGTAGTGCAGTCTCACAAAGAGTAAAACAATTGTTAAAAAGAGCCTTAAAATTCAGAAAATATATCAAGAAAGTGATATACTGTACTTGTTTCTAAGAAAATGGCTACATTCATAGAGATCTGATCAACTGCTGTTATCATTAATAATGTGCCTACTTCTTCTGCATATTGTTAGTTACCAGCCAGCAAGAAGACATTTCTGTTATTACACCTGGTATGTGGAATACCATACACCTAATTATAAATCATTTAATCATCTTTTTAAACACTTCAAATAGTTGCTTAATGGTTCACAATGGTGATTCATATTTAATAGTTTATACACACTAACG
This sequence comes from Ahaetulla prasina, assembly GCF_028640845.1. Lineage (NCBI taxonomy): Eukaryota > Metazoa > Chordata > Lepidosauria > Squamata > Colubridae > Ahaetulla > Ahaetulla prasina. The sequence continues at coordinate 93,422,240 of NC_080543.1, read as the reverse complement.
TATTTCTGTAATTATTTCATAATATTATTGGATTTTAATCAGGGGTGAAATCTAAAAATTTTCCCTACTGGTTCTGTGGGTATGGCTTAATTGATGGGCATGGCTTGGTGGTCAGATGACTGGGTGGGCGTGGCCAATAACAATAAATAATAAAAATAATAAATAAGGTATACAAAACAATAAGAGGTACCAAAAACCAACTTTCACACTTTACACACACACAATACAACACAACTAACTCACACACAATGTAAAAGCAGCTGCACTTCACCCAAAATGGCCCCTGCAACAAGCAGGAACCTCACACTTTCACACTTTACACACACACAACACAACTCTCTCTCTCACACACACACACACACGCCACATATAGCTTTGTGAGATTTTGTGTGTTTGTGTAGTTAGAGTGAAACACTACAGAAACACACCAAATCTCAGAAAGCTGCACAAATATTTTATTTTATTATTTTTATTTATTTTTTTAGAACAGGGGTCTCCAACCTTAGTACCTTAGTTTGTGGACTTCAACTCCCAGAGTTCCTCATTTGGCAAATCAGGAAGTCAAAGCAAGTTTTTTTTTTCTTCAGTAGCTGAAGAAAGAGCAGTAATTATAGGTAAGTGAGGAGGGGAATTGGCTGGGCATGGGTGGGGGCTCTTGTAAGTGGGGGCTGTTAAAAAGTGAGTTTAAAAGCCTGTGAGGATCAGGAAACTCCTCTGGGATCGCCAGAGGAAGCTTTTAAAACCTCTTTGGGTTTTTTTGGTTTTTTTTTCTCCTTCGGCTGAACAGGGTTTTTTTAAAAAAACTTTTAAAGGGTTTTGATGATCTCTGCTCAGCCCCGCGATCATCAGAGGTTTTTTTTTTACTTTTAAAGGCATGTTTTCGGCTGAAGAAAAACTTTTAAAAGTAAAAAAAAAAAAAAAACCCTCTGCTGATGTGCGGCTCAGCAGAGGCAGAGGGGCGGGGCCAGGGATTTTTGCTACCAGTCCTCCGAACCAGCAGCTGCCATCGCTACCTAATCAGGTGAGCCGGTGCGAACCGGGAGCATTTCAGCCCTGATTTTAATACTATCCACTTGCTGGAAGTAGCACAGAGTGTCAGATACACTAGAAAGGAATTCAAAAACTTTTTCTGCTTTTTCCAGATTTAAATTTCTGAAAGCAAAAGTACAAACCAGAGGGACCAACATTTCCAATCGCAGGAGAAATCAGAATCTTTTGCGGCCTTCTACCCGACAGGGTCTTATTTTCTTTTGACACACCCCCCCCCCAAATAAGGGCTTGGCCTTATTCTCGGGTCTTATTATTTTGGGGGTGCAGGAAGCGGCAAGCATGGGACTGGATGTCCCATCAGTGCCGTCGCCTCCCCTCCTCAGCCCAACATGTCCCACCCCACCCCAATGGCAACAGCTGCTTCCCTTCCCCTCCGTCTCTTTATTGAGAGGGGTGGCAAGTGGGGTGGGGCAGAAGCGAGACGCATGGAGCGAGACGTGGTTCCCCTTGCCATCTCTTCTCCCCACTCCTCGCCGGACATGACAGGAGTCTTTTCTCTCGCTTAGTCACCCACCCCTTTTAGGGATGCAATTTGGGGGTGGCAGATAGGGCGGGTGAGAAGCGGGACGCATGTCTTACCTTTCCAGCTCCATCACGTTCCTCGCCGTTGTGTCCAGGGAAACACGCTGTAAAAGAAACCCTTCTCGTGAGTTCAATCAAACTTCTCGAACTAGCGAGAAGGCTTTCTTTTACAGCATGTTTTCCTGGAAACAACGGCGAGGAAAGCGACAGAGCTTGAAAGGTAAGACACGTGTCCCGCTTCTCACCCGCCCTACCTGCCACCCCCAAATTGCATCCCTAAAGGAGGGGCAGGAGCCCTGTCATGCCCGGCGAGTGTGGGGGGGGGGAGAAGAGAAAGCAAGGGGAGCCAAGTCTAGCTCCACATGTCTCACTTCACATTTTTTCTCATTTTACTAAAGTATGAATGAAGTACCTTCATTGGCACTTTGCAGCCATCACTTCCGCCTCTCCCAAGCTTTCCATAGTCTCCATCTCCCCAGGACCAGACAGTATCATCATCTGTCAAACAGAGGGTCTGTGCATCCCCACTGCCACAGGCTATGTCAATTACACGGTAACCCTGGAGTGCTTCAACCTGTCAAACGAGCATTTGGTTATCAAATAATTCGAATGATCGCAGCTTTAAAAGGTTAATTAGTATAATCACACATGATCATGTAGGTCTTCTCTTCAGTGTTACATTATATTGAGTACAATGGAACAGTGCTACATTACATCTTAGATGCCATTCTGAAAGATTTGAGCATTTGCATGCATTTCATGAAATAGGAACATATGGTATATTCACTTTTAGATGTGATATTCATTTCATTGAATTAATATTGTATTTTGATTTGCATGCACATTATACTCTTGTGTTTTGCAATTTTAAGATTTTCTGGTAAAATGAAATAAAAATTAAAAGTAAAAAATGAATTGAAATTCAAGCAATGTTTTATAATTTTCATTTTTACAAGGTAATTTCAACAACATAAAAAATCAACACACTAGCCTGAAACAGAAGTTAAATATAGCTGACTGCCCTGATTTTATTACACTTGCCATAACTGCCTTAAGAATAGTTTTCAATATGAATTATAATTCAATGTTAATAGCTACATAATAAAATTATATATACATTGAATTGACTGCTTCTTTAATAATGTATTGTCTTGAATATATTATACTGATTACACTACCCCCTGAATATTTTTATATGTAATTGGGTTTTAATAGTGGTTTTAAATTAGCTGTATGGTTGGTGTTTTTATGTATATTTTTAAAATATGTTTCTGGTTTAAGATGGGCAGATGGATGGATGGATGAATGAATGAATGAATGAATGAATGAATGAAGACTTCCAAAATAAATCTGGCAAAACAGGAGATCCAAAGTTATTTGTTTATTGATTTGACTTCCTTTAAATCTTTTGCATGAAATTTGGCATAATGAGATGACCTATTACAAGTTGAATTGAATGCTTTATCAGTTAAAAAAGGTAGTTCAAACATGCAACTTGGGCGCCATCTCACCAGTTTAGGTTTCAACTGATCCTCACTGTCCCCATGGCCAAGACGTCCATATCTTCCCTTGCCCCATGTATAAAGATCTCCTGCAGCAGTAATACATGCACTGTGTGCTCCACCAGCAGCAATATCAACAACTTCTATGCCCCGCAAAGATTCAATTACTCGAGGACGATCACAAGGACTAAACAAAATAATTTTAAAGCATAAAGGGCAATACGTTAATAAATACATTGTGGACTGCAAAGTATAACAGATTAACTGGAACAGTTACAACACAGTTTGAGACTTTTCAAGATAAATAATCCTTACACATTTTTAGCTGCCTTTAAAGGATTATATGGAGCTCTCATGTTTTGTTCCATTCTGAACTTGTCGGGGAGGGGGAAATCCAGTGATAGGCCACTACAATTGCATATTCCCAGCTTCCCTCTTTCTCTCAAATGCATGCACTACAATCTGAACTATGCCTGCTACTTCAAAATCCCTGGCACAGATTAGTGGCTATTAGTGCAATTCAAACCTGCACCATGCCAATTGGTGTATTAAAGTTTTCCATTACCTGCTAAATTATTCTTCGGTTTATTATAAACACTGCAGCTTTGTTTCTTTGCTGATATGGTCTATCAAGTCAATCCTGGCTCCTGATGACCACCAAAACACGGTGTTTGGGACAACATTTTCAGAAATAATTGAAGTACTTTCTTTCTAGAGCAGGGGTGTCAAACTCAAGGCAGCATCCGGCCCACAGGGTGCTTAGATCTGGCCTGCGGGGCTACCCTGGAAACAGTGAAGGACCAGCCCGCAGTGTGTCTGCCAGCGAAAACCGAGCTCGCAAGAGCCGCATGTGTCCCCTCACGCTCCATTTTCGCTGGCAGAGGGTTGCAGGAGGCTGTTGCAGCCAAAAACAGAGTTTGGGAGCCCGTTTTCACTGGCAGAGTGCTTGGGCCACCACTGGCACCCCCAACACAAGTGACATTGAACTGGCCATGCCCACCCCACCCTCTGAGGTCGAACACAACTCTGATGTGACCCTCAATGAAATAGAGTTTGACACCCCTGTTCTAGAGAGATTAATTCTTATCCAGCTGAATTTCATGCCTAAAGCAGAACTAGAATTCAGTCTCCAGGCTTCTAAGCCAGCACTTTTAACTACTACACTAAGCTGCTTTAGGATTGTACACATCTATGGAACATATATGGTATTACTTATAAAATTGTGCTACCTCCGGTTGCCGTGGCCCAGTTTGCCATCTTCTGCCTCACCCCAGGAATAAACTTCTCCCTCTGAAGACAATGCTAGACAATGTTTTCCTCCAGAATTCACAGCAACTTTCTTGATAAATACATGCTGAATGGATTCTAGCAATGTGGGAGTAGAAACAGATTCTGTCCCCCCAATTCCAAGTCTTCCACCTGCACCATATCCTGTGGCATAGAGCTAAAATAAGAAAATATGAGTTATTTGTATGAATTTCTCACAGACGAATATTATTAGATTACATCAAGAACAGTACTACCATCTAAAATTAAGATCTTTATTGTTTTTCACGAATTCTGTTTGCTTCACCTAGAAGCATTTGTATATTTTGGACTGATTATCATGTTCTCTTTGCTAGCTTTGTTTGTATTCTACAAATCTTGGTGTTACCAGCCCATTTATGGATTTATACCAGCTAAAAAGCTCAACTAGAAAAAGTTTCAAAACATTGCAAGTCCTTAAAAGTCAAGTGATTGTAAATGAACTCTCTCCAGCATTTGGTCTGTACTACAGTAGATACTGTATTACTCTACCTATTATTGTCATTAGACAGGCTGTTCTGTTATTATGGAAGACCTGGTCAGTTTCCATCTCGAAATTTCAATTCCAACATTCATAGCCCACTACTGTAATAATTCTTTTTGGAAGACCCTTTTGAGATGAGAATTTATTAAGTAATTCAGGAAGATTTGGATAGTAATAAGGCACTATTTATAGCAATAGCACTTAGACTTGTATACTAACTCATAGTGCTTTACAGCCCTCTCTAAGCAATTTACAGAGTCAACATATTGCCCCAACCATCTGGGTCCTCATTTTACCAACCTCAGAAAGATGGAAGGCTGAGTCAACCTTGAGCTGGTCAGGGTTGAACTCCTGGCAGTAGGCAGTTAGCCTACAATACTGCATTTTAACCACTGTACCACCACGGTTTCAGGTATATGGAATGGAATATAACAATATATGCCACACATATATCACAAGAGGGAGTCAAACTATTCTCCAAAGCACCTGAGGGTAGAACAAGAAGCAATGGGTGGAAACTAATCAAGGAGAGAAGCAACTTAGAACTAAGGAGAAATTTCCTGACAGTTAGAACAATTAATCAGTGGAACAACTTGCCTGCAGAAGTTGTATAGGCTCCAACTGGAAATTTTTAAGAAAATGTTGGATAACCATTTGTCTGAAATGGTGTAGGGTTTCCTGCCTGGGCAGGGGGTTGGACTAGAAGACCTCCAAGGTCCCTTCCAACTCTGTTGTTGTTGTTGTTGTTGTTATTTTTACACAAAATGACAGTATACAGTTGTTATTATTATTATTATTATTATTATTATTATTATTATTATTATTATTATTATTATTATTATTATTATTATTACATAGCAGTGTGATTCACTGGATCATTAAAATAGTGATCAATTGCTTTTAATAAGATAATAATTTTCCTTTAATGAATAAATCTTTGGTTTTCATTCACAATACTATTTTTCGCTTTACAGACTCTTTGGGATCTTCCCAATACCACTAATATCTGACATGTTTATATTTTAATTGGTTTTATTGAAAGTTTCAATCCCTGGTTTTATTTCAACAAGCATGCATATTAATGAGGAGAGGAGAGGAGAGGAGAGGAGAGGAGAGGAGAGGAGAGGAGAGGAGAGGAGAGGAGAGGAGAGGAGAGGAGAGGAAAGGGAGATTTTATACATAAATATACTCCTTACCTTCCCATCAGCAGTCACTGCAAAAAGTGTCTGCTCACCACCTATTAACTGTACTGGTCTAAGCGTAGCAAGAGCTTCACACGGTGTAGGAACCTTAACTTTTGCTCCTTCTATACCTCCAAGTTGTCCTCTATGATTATGGCCCCAGCCATATATTGTTCCACTGCCTCCTGCAGAAAGTGTCCAGTCATCTGGTCTCCTGTTAAAGGAAAGAACAAGCAGTTTGACCCTATAAAATTCCCTAAAATCCCAATTCTGTAAATATTTAGAAATGGAATATTGTTTATCAAAAGATTTCTCCAGCCCACCCCAAAAAATATAGCTCCAGAGAACCTGTTCATCCACTGTACAAGTTGTTCATCTTGTTCTCTTTTAAAAACTTCGTGGCTCTCATGCAGAATATCAATATTTTCATGATCTGCCATTAATTCTTGAATTTTCTTGGCAACCTATAATTTAAATAATGGTATTTTGTGATCAGTTGAACTTGAATGTTGTTTGAACTTTTGAGTCTATAATGAGTCATTAAAATCCCATGATGAAATAGGCCAAGTTATGGCAACGGGTCCAATACTGACTGAAACCACATATATCCTCATGGTCTTTACCCAATATAATGTGGATAACTGATTTAAATGTGTATTTATATAACAGATTTTTGTGCATTGTTTTAAGAACCAACATTTAAGTATCCAACTAAACAAACGTTATGTTAAACCAATACCTCATCAAGAAAGAGGCGAGGCAGTGGTGTTCTTTTATCAAGGGCTACAGCAACTCTGGAAGCCATGCAGTATCTTCTATACCAAGCCCATTTGTGTGTCTCTGCACAGCAGGGAAGAGTATCCAATTCCAGATCACAAGCAAGGGCTACAAGCACCTATTACAAATAAAAACAGTGAATTTCAAAAGAACAAACTTTCAACTTTTGTCTGGACCCATCAGATTGATGTTATTACTGGCATCTCCTTGGCTTCATTGTAATTACTGGAGGTGGAGTCACTAGTGGTACTAGTAAATATTATGGCAAGGATTCCATTGATTGAATAAGAAACCACTTTGGTGCATTGAAATACAGTGAAACAATTAAAAATGAAAGTATAAAATCAAAAGATTTTAATTCTTCATTTATTGCACTGCTCTTTATTTAAGGAATAGCAGCACAGTTCATACATGAAAGAAAAAGAATTGATTATTTTAAAGCCCATGACTAGCTTTGTTGCATTCTTCATTTTAATCAAAGAAATTCTACTATATATTCAGATGAAATTTCAGGCTGACCATTCAGGTTTGCTTACAAGCAGTGCTAAAGGATTCCCATTTCTGACTTTTAAATCTTTCCAACCAATGTTAAATTACCTTAAAAAAAGGACTATGAAGCAGTTGTTTGCCACCTCTGACAATGGGATCTTCATAATCAAACTGCCGCTGTAACGCCTCAGGAAGGCCTTTAACTAGAGCAGCTAAGGCACTGCCAGTGAAACTCTGACACACATACACAAACAAACAAAAAAATCAAAAGAATTAGACAGCAGTGATAAGTTTTCTAATGTTGCGTATCAGCTATATCTTACAGCTGAGAGATAATTATCTAGCTTGAAAATATTATCCATCATAGCCTTCTACAATTTATACCAAGGATTGGAAGCATACAACGCATATTTGACAAAGCCAGTAGTCAAGTACAATTTGTCAATATTAGTCAAATAAATCAATTTTTATTTATATTTATTTATGCTTCATATTTCTTAACCACCTATCTCTCTCAGATATCCAGATAATCCCACGTACATTCTGAAATCAAAACGTTGCTCAATTGTACAGCTTAAGAAACAAGAAGGAAAAAGAGACAGAGAGAGATAGGGAGATTTAGACTTATATCTGTATCTCTTAAGATTTAAACCACAGAATTTATGATACTAGTAATGGAAGGCTTAGTAATTTTACCATAGTTCGTGCTTCACCATCATTATCTCCTAGGATTCGATTGATATTAATTGATTGGCCAAACTCAGTAGTCAGTAACTTTCGTAATCTCTGTAAAGCCCACATTCGGTGGCCAGCAGCTACAGGATATACAGAAAAATGCACACAGGCTTAAGAAATGTTTTTTCAGTATTAGAAATCAGAAACTCAATAGAAACGTGAACTCACCTAGAGCACTCAGCTGAGCACATGCAGCTAATGAAGCTGCTAAGCGAGGAACTATGCTCCTGTTAGAAGCAAAATTCAAACGGAAATCCAGTAAACATGTTACCAAATCCATTGACGGACAAGAAAGAATACAGCGATCTGAAAGAAGATCTTTGGGACCTGTAGGAAAAAGTCCAAAATATTAAGCCATTTTCCAATCAAAAATTAGTGCTCATATTTAGAGAAGTAAAACAAACACAATTGAACTGTGTTGGGAAAGTGAATGAAAATGACTTAACAATTCGTGTAAATGCCAACTATACCTGCGATGATTGCAATCCCATTTAATGCTTTATTTGTATCTAAAAAAAACCTTTTATCACAGACATGGCTGCCATCAATGGATGAAAAGCTAACACTGGCTTAGTTTATCATTTTTACGAATTAGATACCAACCATAGTATCTTTAACACAGGAGTAAATCTCTCTTTTTTTATGCTATTTAAGCTGCTTGCTAATAACTCAAGTGAAAAATGAAAAGAACAAATATGCCAGTACAGAGAAATAGTTCTATCCTGAAACAATACATGGGATTCACCTGCAGCTGGCATGATGGGATAAACTGTGAAGCGCCAACCCCATCCATTCACAGAGCCATCACTGATAAATTTCCATTTTAATTCATCACCTGGAATGCGCAGTTCACTAGACCAGTCAGACCATTCACGACCTGAAATATTTAGATAAAGTAGTCAATTTAATCTTTGACCTATTCAGGAAGGGAATCTATTATTTTCGCTCTGCCACATAAAACAGTACAATACATCATGATGATCCTCCAGTCACAACTTTTCATCTTCATTGAAGATTATGACTCCAAATGCAGCAGGTCATTATATAACAATCCAATCAGTCGGGATTTTTTTTTTTCCTGAGACACTTAGGGGCAACACTAAAATGCCTAGAAGAGATGCTCAGGCCCAAACGATTACTCCATTTCAAAACATCTTCCCCTAATACAAGTTTTGCAGATAATCAGAAAACGACATCAACATTAAAAATTAGAACCAACAAAAATAGGCGGTTCAAGAAATTTAAATAGTTGGGACGAAAAATTTTTAGCATATGTTTGTTTTATTTTTAACTATACCTTGTGCTCGTTCCAGGAAGTCGGGGGGGGAGGGGGGTTGTGAAGGGAGGGGGGAGGGGAGGTGGAGGGAAAGGGGGGGGGAAATTTTCTGTAAAACTTTTTGAAGAATAAAAAAAAAAAGCATCTTCCCCAAATACAAGTTTAGCAGATAATCAGAAAACGACATCAACATTAAAAATTAGAATCAACAAAAATAGGCGGTTCAAGAAATTTAAATAGGAGAAAAAATGCCAGAAAGTACAATGTAATGTAGGGAAGGGGGGAGAATTTAATGATTACTTCTAATTTATGAAATGTATCTGAATTAAATATTTTAATTTATTTATGTTACATTTACATACCTTCAACATGAAGTTCATCCACAAAAAATATTTTTTCTAACTTAAAATGTCACATACATATTTCATTACCTGATCTCACAGAAACTATCCGGTTGACTCCATCCATGACAGTGAGAGGATCGTGGCGTCGTTCTGTGGAGCACTGGCGGTCAAATTCTACTCTAAGACCTTCAGCACCTGAAGAATGCATAACAATAATATAATGTATAACAAGAGTAAAATCGAAAGACTCAGAAGGAGGAGGAGAAAGATTTGTTTTCTTTAAATTCTGCATTCATTGTTTAGTTGGATTTAATGATCTTTTCAGGCAAGATAATGAAGCCTTACATGCTGAATATCTGAAACTTAATTGCACAATATTAATTGAAGCGCACAAGGGCCGTGGTAGCTCAGGCTGGTAAGAAGCCTGTTATTAGAACACAGCAGCCTGCAATTACTGCAGGTTCAAGCCCGGCCCAAGGTTGACTCAGCCTTCCATCCTTTATAAGGTAGGTAAAATGAGGACCCAGATTGTTGGGGGGGCAATAAGTTGACTTTGTAAATATACAAATAGAATGAGACTATTGCCTTATACACTGTAAGCCGCCCTGAGTCTTCGGAGAAGGGCGGGATATAAATGTAATTAAATAAAAAAAAAACATAGTTTAGAACCACTACTCCAATCCTAAAGCTAAATTCTAAGTGATTCTTTAATTGTGCTAGTAATAATCTGTAATATGATTTTATTAAGCCAAGATATCTGAATTAATAGATACAGGAACACTGCTTCTAAATTAATCGCACACTGCAACAGCATCATTATGGTACAAGATGCGAATCTTTATATTGCATAGTATTATGCCTGCCCTTTTGCTATCTCTTAGAACTCTGTGGGACCAGGGCTGATCAAGTACGCATTATATGACCTTCACAGCAATCAAGGCATTTTAGATCACTTTCATTAAAGCTAAAACTACTATATATTCCCAATATAACTGACAATGGTAGTACATATCCTATGTCCGATTTCGGGATACTCTTTAAAAGATTTTAGTACCTGGTATTTTAACAGTGCCACTGGTAGAAGTATCATCAGTATATGGATGACTACTTTCTACCACCACTGGCTGAGAAGAGAGACGCCCACTTTGTGAATCAGTTGCCACATCTTCCAACTCAGTAACACACAGTTCCAGCAACATATCAGCCACCTGAAAATAAAGCTTTTTTTTTACTCTGATCTTCAGACAAAATGACTTACAAATTATCAATCATTAATTTTTATCATTATCTAAATATGATTTAGATCCTGGCTTTCTGCCTATTGAATGACTTAACAAAAAAAACCCCCACAAAACTGTTAATTTTTTTAAAAAAAAACTTAACTGAAAATATCTGGCTAAAGAGGAAAGACTAAGCGTTTCTTCTTAAAAGCAGAAAGACTAGGGGGTAGATGAAAATCTCCTTTGCTTGGAACAAGATGAAAGATGGCCCTCTCCTATATTTCTTCCAAGCAGATGTCAAAAAGTGACAAAAGGGTTCCACTGGTCTTAATGTCTTGATAGGATGTCTAGAAAGGCTAAAGCTTTCTATGTTCTTCACCTTGTTGTGCTTGGAAATAACTAACAACCAACAGATGTCTTTTACCATGTGATAATACATTCGTGATAGTGGACACAAGTTAGTGAACCAGCTGCTGTAATCTGTACAAATGCAAACTTTTAGATGCTCAAAGGTAGTTGCACACAGAGTGTACCACAGCACTCAAGGCTAAATGAAACCCATGCATGGCCAACTATTGCCAATTCAACTATTGCAAAACTCTTCAAATAAATTTTTTGCTACACAACACGAAAATCCAAGTTCAAGGAGCTCTTCCAAAAGTGGTAAAACTCTATCAGGTACAGACTGAAATATATCCTACAACCTGTTCTTTAATTATTTATTTATTAAGAAGACTTTTAGATTGTCTGATCTTAATTTTTGCTTGTTTATCCTCACTGAAGAAGCACCAGTAATGCAAATCTACTGCTTCCTTGGAGGAAGATGGTAAGGAACAGTACGGTTAGATCAGAAGAATAATGGTCCTTCACTTCCAAGCACCTGCTAATTTCTCCCAACCTTTTCGTATCAATACTGAACAGCATAGTAGATAATAATAGACATTTATGACATTGTTCATTCCTGTATTCAATGCAGAAATCCAAATTAAAGAATTCACCCCAATTTTACTTATTATCAAAAAGATTTTCTTGACATTGAATCAGAACCTTACTTCCTCAAAACTGATCCCATTATTTCCTGGCCTGTAATCTAGAGTAATCAAGGTCTTATGTCAGGACTTTTTACTGTGTGACAGTGTTCAGATATTAGAGAAGTACTATCAAATATCTTTTGAGACATCTTTCTCAAGATAAAAATACCATAATCTCTCAAACTCTACTTCAATCAATCAATCAATCAGAACAGAGCTGGAAGGGCCCTTGGAGGTCTTCTAGTCCAACCCACTACTCAAGCAGAAGGCCCTATATCAGTGATGGCTAACCTTTTTGTCATCAGCTGCCAGAAGCGGGGGGAGGGGAGGTCACGGGTATGCATGCCCACATCCATAATTCTATGCACCCCACCCCCGCGTATGGGCACATGACACCCCCCGCTCCCTCTTCTGGCATGTGATGGCATGGTGGGCCCGATAGACCTGTTTTTCTCTCTCTCCGGGCTCCAGAGCCTTTCTAGGAGCTTGGGGAGGGCGAAAACAGCCTTCCCCACTCTTGGAGGCCCTCCAGAGGCCGGAAACAGCCCATTTGCCAACTTCCGGTGGGACTGGAAGGCCCGTTTTTTGCTCTCCCCCAGCCTTCAGAGCCTTCCTAGGAGGTTGGGGAGGGTGAAAACAGCCTTCCTCATCCACCCCTCGGAGGCCCTTAGAGCTGAGCTTGCGTGCCCACTGATATGGCTATGCATGCTACCTGTGGCACGCATGCCATAGGTTCGCCATCACAGCCCTAAATCATTCAGACAAGTGGCTGTCCAGTCGCTTCTTAAAAACCTCCAGTGATGAAGCACCCACAGCTTCTGAAAGCAACCTGTCCCACTGGTTAACTGCTTTTACTGTTAGGAAGTTTCTCCTTAATTCCATATTGTTTCTCTCCTTGAGTAGTTTCCATCCATTGTTTCTTATCTTGCCTTCTAGTTCTTTGGAAAATAAATTGACCCCCTCTTCTTTGTGGCAGCCCCTCAAATACTGGAATACTGCTTGTAAGACTTAGCCCCTCAAATACTGGAATTGGCCCTCAAATCCTAGAATACTACTTTTAAGAGTTAGCTGTCAGACCACTAATTATCCATATCATTATTCTATGAACCAACTAGTTTTTCCAAATGTTTCCAAAGCATAAATAAAAGTTGAGAAGCTCTGTTTTGTTATAAATTTCACTGAACAGCTGGTACACTGTCTCTTTTCTCTTATTTTGAGCAAAACCTGAGAACAGTTCTTTGCTGTTTTCACCAAAGGAATACAAGTGAAATAGTCTTCACCTGTAACCAATTTGAGTCATCCTGAGAATTGTTTAATTTGTACTGAAGTTGTTGTTCTTTCCACTTCATCGCTTTCAGGGGAGCAGGGGATAATTTGGCTACAGTGCTCAGAAGCAACAGTGTTTATCATCTGGATTATTTCCCTATTCCAGGGATCAGCCAAAAACATTTTAAAATATCACTAACAGAGGGAAGAGGAAAATTCCTATTCTGAAACCTATCTGGATCTATCAGTAGTATGAGAGGACCATTATTTTTTTATAACTCCAAAGGGATGAAATGAGAGGAAATCGTGATTGTATTTGATTAATCACCAAGATAGATGATCAACCTTGTGCCCTCAAGCATAAACAATACCCAGGAATTATAGTGATTGCATCTTGAAGGCACCGATTGCCTATCCGTTGGGTACGTTACATTACAGATACAACTATTCTCAGTCCTGGACACTTATTCTCTAACTTGGGATGGCCTATTCTTATTTTCTCTTTCTATTTCTCCACTCTTTATACTTTGGTTCATCAACCCTCAAATTTTCAATAGGGGTGTAATAATTAAGACATTAGTAGCACCAAGTAAGCTCTTCAGCATGTTTCAGAGCAGCTAATTAGCAACAAGTACATAATAAATAATGCAGCAACAATTTAACTTACCTGAGGATAAGCTGTACCCATGCCAGACAGCACAGCAGAAAGGACGTCTTTCCCCTTCTCTCCAGCACGTCCTGATACAGCCAACTTCAGTAAGTCAACCATGACTCGGGTATCATCCGGTACCAAGAGACTGGTGAATTCATCCAAGTACTGAGGTTCTGGCCCAGAGACTTTGCTTTGGCTTTCTACATCCTTCAAAATAAAATGGAAGACAAGGCAGAGTACTATAATGATGTGAAAAGAAAAAAGTAGAAATTCCCAACATGTATTAATATTTAGTTTTGGTTTATACAGCTTTAGACACTTATTTCTGATTTAACTATCAAAGTTTTAGCATTTCAAAATATACAGAAAGTTTGCAGAGAAGCTAAATTTAGAAATTTTTAAATAGGAAATACTTTTTCTGAAGCTGATTTTTTATTATTGGAAGATGGTGAAAGCAATTTGTTACTTGACAGCTCTACAGAATTTTATTAATTTACTTTAAATTAAATGTCATAAAACAGGTAAATGCTTTTTGTTATAATTACAGAAGAACAATTACATAAGAAATAAGCATATGACATATCTCATTAGATATTCACTACAAATCTCTCAATCCTCATCTATATTCAATTACTTCTGAAGAAAATCTAGTTAAGTGTGTAATCAGTACAAATGAGGATCTTACTTCTTTGGTTTTGGTCATTGTCTCTGCTATTATACTGGCTGCTCCAGGATCATCTGTGACAGGAATAAAAGGGCGAGATGAAGCTGCTGAAGCAGAGGGGGTCACAGCAGAGGGAGTCAAGGCATCTTCTGCAGAAGCCACCTACATAAGCAGAACAGCAGAGGTCTAATAAGAGAGAGCCTGATAAGGCAGATAGATTAGGACTCTGGAAATCCCCAACTGAAGAATTAAGATCTTGCATTAATACTTAATGACTACCTATAGTTTCTTTTTTGTACACCTCCCACCCAAATCAAAACGAAATATAACAACAATAAACAGCCCCCCTCCAACCAGAGTAAGCTTGAATGCTTTGTTACTTATTTTAATGACCTTTTCAAATCAGATTCTCTTTTTTGAACCTTTCTGGCCTAGATATTTAAACCACGAATTTAACTGAGAAAATTTTAAAATGGCTAATTTTACTCTTAAGTGATTGGAAACTTTTTATTGTAATAGGAGAGTGATCTGTCATACACAATTGGTTTTAAAGCTTACAGGCTAGATTGCAGCCTATAAGTATGGTAAGTGTCTTTATCATAACATATATTTGAGAAAAGATTACCTCCACCCTCCTGTCTTGCCAAGGTGTTGGGCTCTGCCTGTCCTCTGTATCAATTGCTAGCATGCTTTCATCCAGGCTAGGAGCACTGCCTATGCAAGCAAGGTCTGGAGGTGGCGCAGGAGATGAGGACAAACACTCTACTGGTGCAATCATACTTGCAGGCATCAGTGCTCCAACCACAGCATCCCTAAATCAAAAGAAAAAATATTTAACAGATTTTTCTATTGCATTTTACAGGTGTTTTATACTATATGGCAGAAGAGGTACTATCTTCACTATTTTACCTATTCTTCATTTTTTTAAAATTACATTTGATATAGAGTTTGGGACTGTGACAATTTATCTATCAGCAAAATACATACACTTACACAAAGAAGTCTCTCATCCCAAACATTTCAATTGAAGAGTTTAAGATGTAAGTATTTGGCTATCATTTCTTTTCCAAATTTTATTATTTGAAAACCAGTAAGGGACTTGAAGAGTTTTACAAATATTTTCAAGCTCAAAGCTGAAATGACTTGTCAATATTTTCAATGGAATATGCCCAATTATGATTTTAAAAACATCAGACCCAAGAATCAGTCAATAGGATATACATAATTCTGCAATCCACAGAAGTAGCATAGGTAGACTACTTTGTACTGTTACAAAGACATATAAAAAGCTATCTCGAAATATATTGTTTTTAAATTTTCATTGAATAATAATTTTTTCTTCAAAACTTCCTACACGTACTTAATCAAAGCTAATACCCTTGAGTAATTTGATAATTTGTAAATGCATTTACATATATATCTTTATATACATGCGTACCTAGCATACATGATCTGTAGTGCTGTCAGTATATGAGATAATGACTGCTGCTTGGTAAGGTTTCCATCTAATGACAAAAGGATCTTAGCAAGTGAAGGTCGGTTAGATTTAGAGCTGTTTATACCATTGATTTTGTTACTTGAAGCAGAAGAATCGGCATCTGATGGAACACCTAGAGAATAAAAAAGATCTTCAAGCTCAACAAGTGTGGAAAATGATTTATTATAAAATAAAATAAATATTGAAGTCTGAATTCTGCTTATACCAACTATTTCCTGATAAATATCATCAAATCTTTTCCTTACTAAGTATACTGATATCATACATAATTATTTCTCTAGAAGAATTGTACAAGAGGGCAAGCCATGGTTCAGATTTAATGGAACATCATACAATGCTAGTTAAGACCATTATGATTGCTTCCTCTGACTTAAACCAAAACACAGCTGTAATTTCTCTATCTTGCTACTTGCCCATTTATTTATATCTTTAAGGAAAGAAAGATTAAACTTTATGGTACCCAAATAAGATGCGCCTAAAGGGTCCCTTGCAGTTTGAAAGAGAACTGGTTCATGAACAGATGGTGTAGCAACATCCATTGTTGTCCAAGCCACACTATGGGAAGATCCACATGCAACACGGGTTATTTTCTGGCCTTCTAAACCCTGCACCAGAGTGGGCTTTCTGTTGACTGTGGTAGTTCCATTGCCTTGCTGTCCATGATCATTATCACCCCAAGCATATACCTGCCAAAAAATCAAATAATTTTGTACATCATTCTTTCCTGTCGCATACATACGTTACATATTCACTGTACTGCACAAACTAACTGTTTAAGGATTTCAGTATTAAACATTATTAAAGCCTTCATTGTTTTAGCTGGATAGCAAACAAAAAGCATGGAAAATATCTCATTCAACAGGAATAACTTTCAGGGTTTATAAAAATGGCATGCAAATAATGCTAAAATTTTATTTCCTATTAACCAACATTAGAACAAATTATAGGATAGGAATGATCTGTATAGACAAGACTACTGGCTGCCAAAACATTCAATTGTAAATTAAGCATGTATGAATAATAATGCCAGGAAAAATGTTAACGTACTTAGTCCAGCACTTCTACACAGAGTAGTGTTTACTCATATCTGAACAGCATATCTTTTCAGCTATGGTAGTTTCTGGAGAATTCTATTTCCTAAGAGGGACTTGGGACTGCTCCAAAAAGATGAAAATCTCTTTTTAATAGAACATGATATTCCTGCTCTATTTCCACTTAATTTTAATTTACTGACTGAGATTTTTTTAAAAAAATATCTTATGATGTTTTTACATTTCTGTTTCATTTAATAGCACTTTGAATCCCTTGAATTAAAAGTAGATTAATTAATAAATATATTTGTTTTAGAATATTTAAATGTATAATGAAATGAACTGATTGTTCTTAGTAGCTTAGGCAAAAATATCGACAAATTCCCAAATGTGAATTTATTTAGGTTTTTATAACAAACTGCATAGCAAAAAATCTATGTATTTTAGCTATAAAAATGTTTTAAAATCTTAGAAAATATCCTCTAATGCTATTAGAAAAGGGGATTGATGCTTGACCAGGAGGAAAAGAAAAAGAAAAAATATTCAATAGTGGCAATCGTTAATCAGACCATTTTATTGCTATATTCCATACTTCTATATTTACTTACCTACAGCAAAAACCTTAATTAGCTCCTCAATAAGGAAAATTACTCTGTTGTGGTTGTTGTTTTAAATGGGGTTTTATTGTGCCAAATAGTAATCTTCAAAGTAAATTGATTTTTTCCTTACCTGACCAGTGTCTGTGACGGCTAAGCAGTGGAGAGCACCCACAGCTACATGTACTATCTTCTTTCCTCTCAGACCTTCTACTACTTGGGGTTTTCGTACATGAACATCAGTGCCATGTCCTAGCCTAAAGTAGTCTCCTTTGCCCCTAAGGATAGCAAATTCTAATTTTAGAACCCATATGTATTATTAAGCATTTAAAACAAACATAAATGAAAAACTGGAGTTAAAAATAAAGATTTCTGCCTGTCTTTGAGTGGAAGGGAAACAAGGAATAAGTAAAGCCTAGATCTCATAATGATTTTTCCATACTTTATCCAAACCTTCCTTCCCTACTCCATTCATTTTTTTTACAAGTGGTTCTGCAACTGAAGAGAAGGGAATGAAAGGACATTCAAATGAGGGTAAACCTTTTGCTTACAGATTTAAAAGCCACATTCATCTTGTTTCACATTTTTCATGAGGGCATATAAATGAAAGTCATCTTATGTATCCTTTTATATATCAAAGCAAAGAACTAGTAGTGAAGTGCTGGATTTTAATAAAGCCAGTGAAATTTATACCCTTTTAATTCTGCACAGAAAACATGCACAGAAGATGGCATCTCAGTTTCTTGATGGTAAATAATTAATCTCATGAATAGTGTGTGCCATTTCTGTTATAAAATATTCACTATTTCTATTCTGCCTTTTCTACAAATTTAGTTCAGTCTAAGATAATTAGGTAAGAAATCCAACATGAGAAGAACAATATTTGCATATTTAATTTTATCTAATTACTTTAAATGACATACCACGTCCACACTACTCCAGATTTCGTAAGAGCCAAAGAGAACTGAGCTCCACATTCAATCTGACAAACTCCCTGTCCGTTCAGTCTTTCAATGTTCTGAGGAATGTTGCATCCTTCGCTTCCTCCTCGACCCAGTTTTCCAAAATCTCCGTCTCCCCAGGAAAATACTAGACCTAGTAGAATAGACCTGTATTAAAGACTGCAATTGTGATACATCCACAATGTAGGAATGAAAGAAAAGGCAAAAGACCCCATTCCCCTAAAATTGTTACTAGAAATTAGGGGCAAATGTGCTGATGATTACTAAACATTGCAAATGCAAGCTAAACAATACCATGTTTCCCAGAAAATAAGACCCTGTCTTATATATTTTTTTGAACCCTGAAATAAGTGCTTGGCCTTATTGCCATGCACTCAAAAGCCCAATTGGGCTTATTATCAGGGGATGTCTTATTTTGTTAATACCCGGTTTTCCATCAAAACTTGATAAGGTCATAGGAGGGATTGGTTTACGGTGGACTTATGGACAAGTATCTATAAAAACTGTACTATTGATGGAGTGGTCTTTGCACGGGCCTAGCAGGTATGATTCCCATGTCCTTTCTTATGCAAAGAATGAAGCTTTAGCAAATCTCCACCTCAGTATGTGGTTTATTGGGTGTCGCACACCGGGCAGAACCAGTTTTCTGGGACAGAAGCAATTCTAAATGATTTTCTTACCTTCATCTGTCAAAGCCAGAGTCTGAGCATCTCTGCTTCCGCAAGCAACTTGAACGACCCTATGGCCAAGAAGTACTTTAACCTACAACACAGGAAGCAAGTGAACTGAAGCATATTAATTTCAAGAGCTAAAGAAGGTGTTCATTTCAAAATCCCAAATTGTTGACCAATAGAAGTTGATTGGTTACAAATTAAGGCCGTCCTACATGAAGAAAAAACAGGACTCGTCCAAAATGTGTTCCTCTTCCTTTTACTAGGAAGTTACCAAGAAAAGGAAAGCTACTCTTTGTAACATAGGAACAAACCTAACAGCTACTTTCTGGAATAGACACAAACTGTCTTGAAATCTCCTAATCCAAGTAAATATCAAAGAAAGCTTCCACAGAAACTTAATTTGCTCCTTCACTGCCTTTTGAGTGACAGCAATTGGATAGTTTTATTTCATTTTATTTAAAAATGTCCTAAGACAGAGATTTTAAGACAGACAAAGTCCTAAGAATATGGTTTTACCATCTTTGGTTTAAGCTGCGTAGTATTGTCCCCATGTCCTAGTCGGCCATATTCACCAAGCCCCCAGGTATATAATTCTCCACTTGAAGTAATAGCAGCACTATGGGAACTGCCACAGGCAATATCTCGAATACGTTTTGTTTTCAGTGCTTCTATCAGCCTTGGTTTATCACAGTTCCTAAAAATATAAGAGAATCACCCAATTATTATTTGTGGCTTAATCAATTTACTTAGTGAAAGTACACATTAATAATAGAAATATTCTAGTGTATTGAACATTGAATTTTTATCATTTTTAATTTTTTAAGGAGTGTTTGGTAAAATGTCTGTAAAAAATAACCAAATTCTACTTTAATCCTTAAATTACAATTAAGGATTATCACTATCACTAAGCAACTGTCATTAAAATATTGTTATTACTAGCTCTGTATCAAACAAAACCATTTTGAGAACAACTTTATAGTTTTTACTGCTTCCTGATTTGATTATTCAGAACACTCTTCAAAAACTACTGAATTAGGCATAACAATAACCCAGCAATACAAATGCAAAAATAGCATGCTTACATTCTACTGAAATGTCCAAGTTTTCCATCATCTCCTTCTCCCCAGGAGAATACCTTGCCATCAACAGTTAAAGCCATAGCATGGCGACCACCTAGAATGACAGAATACAAAAAAAGGGAGAAAGTAGCATTAAAGGAAGAAAACAAACAAACAAAATGTATCTATTTCAACCTATTTGTCAATAACATTAATTTTGCTGTATGCTCATTTATGACAAAGACCTTATGATACATCATCAATAGTTTTTTCTAATATTAAAAATGATTTGGCTCAATTAGTATAGTCACACTGAAAGTGAATGAGAATTGCACTGAAGAAAATAAAGGGTAAAGAAAGGAAGAAACAAGACACAAGACCAACCACATGGCACACCCTGCCATCAAAAACATTTCAGAAGCTGTAGAACGCAGCTTCTGAGATCTGAAAGTAGGCATTGCACACCACCCAGAGGCTACCATATGAGAACAAATTATGCACTGCAAAAATCAGCTGGAGATATGAGATACTGTAATCTACCAAATCCCTGCATGGACTGTCTCTTTGATTATGTAGGACAGACAGGGAGGAAGCTAACCATCAGACTGCAAGAACACAAGCGAGCGGTCAGACAAGGAGACCCAAACTCATTGGTAGCCTCACATTCCAATGAACAAGGACACGCAATCAATTTTGCAGCTACTAAGATTGTTGGACAAGCAGGCACACAAACAGCCAGGGAAGTGCTTGAAGTCTGGGAAACAGGCCCCACATTAGTCAACAGAAGTGCTGATTTACCACCAGCATATCATGTAGTTAGAAGGCGAGGGCTGGGCAGCACAAGCAAATGACAGCCAACGACTTAAAAGCCAGCCATCAACATATCCCAATCAGCATCTAAAAAGCCACATACAACAGGCACCATATAAATATCACACACAGAGCAACACACACTCTGCTAGAGAGAAGTTCCCTGAAGATGGGCTCCAGCATGAGTCTGAAAGCTTGGAAGACTAAACTTCTGGTCCTGGTGACTGACCCAGACTGGATCCTGCAGCATTATCCTGGGACGTGTATATTCGCCTTCATTCATGAAGAAAATAAACTTGAAAACCCTTTGCAATTCTCAGCTGGACTTAAACCATAATACTGAGAAAAAGTTTTTAATTGTTTCAGTCAAGGAAAAAACAAAAGCACGCACTGTTTTTATATATTTTGCATAATTTTATACAAACTCCCCTTTCTCCAAATGGTATCAGTCTTTCAACTGCTGAAACAAAGAACTTTCCTAGGACTTCCTCTTGAGACCTTATTAACTCAATATGCCAGCATGAGTATCTTATTAAGCGAGAAAGAATGAGCTTTATCTTCATAGTTAAGTCCATTCCCAAATTCATGTCCTCTTTTCTATACCTGAAGAAAGCTTTCCAAGAAGAATCTGTTAAGACTAAACCTTCATGTCTCTTTCGTGTGCAACTTCCTTGTGCTGAGTATAACGGAGAAAAGACCAGCCTGGTGCGTATGCAGTTGTATCTTCCAAAGCATTTCTCATAAACCATCACCAGAAATATACAGTGGAGTAAAAATAAGGTGACATTGCAAAGAAAGTTCCATTTCACTTATTGATTGATTGTCAAGTGTAGAAAAATGTTAGTACCTGAGTGAACAGCAACTTTCTTGACTACATAGTTACTGAGTGCAGTAATCTGTCGAGGAATAGGAACTGTTCCACTTGAGAGGCCTAATCCAAGCCTTCCATTTGTAGCCTCTCCACAGGCATACACTTTACCCTCCACAGTCACTAAAACATAAAGGTAATTTTGGTTCCATGACCATGAAATTGGCACAAGTAAAAGGTGTTGTTTTCAATTTTATCTGATGTAACTTTCGAAGTGCATAGTAAAAAGCTTTCCTACCTGCAAAAAGACTTTTAGAACCGCCAGCTACTTGCACCACATTCAAAGCAGACAGGGTTTCAGAAAAGGAAGGCACTTTGATCTGTAAAACGTAAATAAACAGGAAAATTAACTGCTAAAGCGGACTGATTTATTGCTTTTCACATTCAATAATCTTTATATCCAGCTGGCTATTTTAGATGTTTGAAATAAGTTTTTTTATTTAAGTTTGTTTCTCCCCAGGTACTTTCTTGAGAAATAATTATTTTGAAAAATACATTTCATCAATTATATTGAAGTTCTTCAGTATTCGTTTTGGATAGTCATCACTATGTTTAATTATTCCCTATTCTTCTTACAAACGGTCTTGTTCTGCTATCTGTTAGCAGTGTTCTATCCATTTTTACTTTTCTTTGAAAAGACGGTATTTAGGAGCAGGTTTAGCCACCTTTCCTAGTCTTTTTGCCTAACGTATTTTGAATAATATTCTGATCGTTTAAACCATTCTGCAAGGTACACAGATGTATTATATCCTCCATTTCAAAGCAAATGCCAGTAAAAATGCTCTTATGACTTGTAAATCACAGAAATCACTAAACATTAACATCTGTTCTAGATCTCATTTTATTTTCAAAGCCACAATCCTCAATACAGCCAGCCTTGGTCACTTACATCTGAGACTGTAACAGAAATGCAAAATTTTATGTAATAAGCAACCACCAGTACCAGAAGTCCAAACCAAATACAGCCTACTTGGGCAGCCATCCACTACTTTCCTACTCACAGGTTCCCTCATGTTTTTACTTATGACAGTGAAATCAGGAAACACAATTAATTTCTATACATTTTAATTTTTCAAGATCCAAACCTTAGAACCTTTCAATCCTCCCAGTTGATCTTTATCATTTAAGCCCCAGACAAAGACTTTCGTCCTAATTGAAGCTGCAGATTCGAGGCCTGTAGTCTTCTTTCTAACAAGACTAAGAATACACACAATATATTAGACTGGAAATTTTGTTTAAAAAACAGAAAGGAAAAAAAGGACAATAATCTCTCTTTGATATGTTGATCAACACTACTCTTTCGTATGTATTCATGTTATGTAACAGGACTCAATTATTCATATTAAATATTTAATTTTACAGAAAAAAATATTGGTCCCACATTTATAATTGCCAAAGACAGACACAGACACAAACACAGACACAAAATACCAACTCTCATATTATAGTTTTGGAAGGGCATCCATTTTTCAGCATTTGGTTTGTAACAACAGCTCCATTAAAACTTGTTTTTCAAATTAGGCTAGCTAGAATCTCAATTACAATATGATTAAATGTTTTGGGATTGCTAAAACCATTAGAACCCTGAGAATGTACAATTTTTCTTTTAATTTTGTGCTTGGTATAAAAAATATTATTTCTAAAATATATCCAACTGCCTGAAACCAGCCAGACTCCAGGAGGCTTGTAGCCATGTTTTCACTACCTTCTGTAAAGCCCCTGAGATGGGATGGTACACACTTCAGGGACATGCTGATGCATTCTGTATAGAGAATGCTTGCCCCCGTATTTTTTACTTGTTAATAGGTGGAAGCTCTCAGGAGGCATTTCCTTGATATTCAGTGTAGGCAGAAACTGTTGGAAAAGACAGTCCCTAAGATACCAAGTCCCTGAGCTACATAGGTCTTTATAGGCACTTGGAAACTTGTTGGTACCAATTGCAGCAAAGATGTGACATAACAGTATTAAGGCCAACTGTTAAGCACATACACCATGCACTTTGGACCAGTTTTCTTGATAGCTTTAGCACTCATGTACATTGAATAAGTGTATTCTAAGGGAGAGATGCCAAGATATCAGTGACTGTCTTCACTTCATAATGTACCAGATAAGGCTGCAACTAACAGCCAAAGGTGTTCAAAAACTCTCTTGGCCATGCTCTCCATCTCTCATTTCAGCACCAGAAAAACCCCAGATTATGAGTCTGCTTTTACTGTGGGAAGCAACATCCCGTAAGAATCAAAAATACAATTCTGAAATTGGTCAGGCTCAGACCCTCTATCTTGTTTGAGTTGAGTCTGAGTCTGTTTTTCCCTATCCACACCCTAAAAATCCTCAGACCTGGGATATGGCTTTCTACAACAGGGGTGTATTTCTACAACAGGGGTGTCAAACTCGCGGCCCGCGAGCCAGATGGGTCACATGCTGGTTCAGCAAAGGGGGAAAAAGTCCCAATACGCCACATGATGATGCCTGACAACATGAGTTTGACACCCCTGTTCTACAATATTGCTCTCCTAGAGTTCTCCTGGTCTCCTAGCTTTCAACTTCTGCTTAATAGTAGATGAAAATCATGGCTAGGGGAAGTTTTGACTCGTGTGTCAGTTACAATCTTCTCTGGACTATACTGCCCTGGAGACAATAATTCATGCTTTGATCACTGCTCAGATGGACTACTGCAACAAGCCATATGTGAGGTTGCCTTTGGAAATGTGCAGAAGTTTCAGTTAGTACAAAATGCAGCAGCTACAGTCCTGGTGGTCAACATCAACACCAAGAAAATCACCTATTTTAAAGTCACAGCATTTGTTACCAGTTGATTTCGGAGTCCAATTCAGACTGCTTTTAAGGCTATTTACATTGCAGCACTGTGATATACCAGGAAAAACCTTGCAAAAACTGAATCTTGGTATCTAGACTGGACATCAAGAGGACTGTTGCAGTTTTCCCCTCTGAAAACTCTACCAGCACTTTGAAAATTAACCTAAGTGATATTGTCTTAGGTAGGTAGTGTTTGGCACTCAGATTAATTTAACTGAATGGTGTTAGATCATATTGATGATGTTTGTTACTTGTACTCAATTTTAATTGTTTGTTTATGTCTTGATTTTGTTGCAATCTCTCCAGCATCTACCTGAATTGAAGTAGGCTAGAAATACTATAAAACAGATAAATATATTTTAGCCTTCATTCTTTTTGCAAAAACCTTAAAACAAGATAACAGTACATATAGTGTATTTTCAGTCTATTTCATACCCCTTTCTGCATATTTACAACCCCTTCTTTATTAAAGCTATTGTTTTATTTTGTTACACTATTCGAATGAACTGTAAAGTATACTAAAAATTACAATTACTCAGTTGCCATAATCTGCTAATAAAATTAAATTAAAAAGTTTGACCTAAATATTCCAAATGCAGGGTCTGCTAATGCTAATCACACAGTAGGATTTGATATTATAAAATATCTAGCATATTTACAAAAATGTTTTTAAAAGATGAATTGTTTTAATACTCCATACCTCCCAGTGTTTGCTTTATCATCATCATCTTCTTCGTTATCAGAAGCAAGGAAGGGAACTGCAGCTAAGTCTTCATCCTCTGCACGGATACGTCCTAGGATACTCAGGCCATGTATCTTACAGTCAATGCCAGAACTCCTGCACTGCTTAATAGCCACCTCAATATATCTGTGATACTTAGAAAAAAAGAGTTACATTTTCGTATTTACATTGTTTGGATCTTTAAAGTGTTCAACATCCTTAAGAAAAAGGACTCAAGATTCATTTCATCTTTTCAACAAAACTGTTTTGCTAGCGTAAGGGTCTTTCACATCCCTTCCCAAAAGACAAAAGACACAGAATGAGAAACAATGACAACAAATGCTTTAGCCTTAACATTCAGAAATGTATTAGCTATTGACATGAGCAAATGTGGCGAAATCAAACGTCATAGAAAATAAGTAATACACCAACAAATCTATTGATTAGTTTCTCCCATTATGGAATATACTCTCATACAATGATGGTATGTGAGAATCACCTTGTGAGACATGAGGAAGAGTTATAACCAGAGAAACAGTTAGATGAAAGGCAGCTTTTATCCGACAGCAGCAGGAATGTGGCTGTGGCAAATATTTCAGAAGGGACCCTCCCTAGTTTCTTGGGCTGTAGAGGCAATGGGGAAGAAATATACTTTCAAATTTGCAAGATCAATGTCAACCTTGCAAGGTTGTCCAGACAGAAAGCATGACTAGTTGAATTAATTCTACTTTATTGGAGGTTATGTTAACAGAATCTTGCAAGTTTGAAAGAACATTTCCTTAGCTGTAGCTCTTTCTTGTGTCCAAAGGTCATTCACACACACCATTACATAAACCTTACCTGCTAGGTAATCTGATGGAGGCAGTGGCTGCACAAATCTAAGCCTAGCTTTAGCTAGTGTGGCATACATAAGCTTTCCTACAAAAAGAAGCCCTAGTAATAGCAATTTATGGTTTTGTCTCCTCCCATACAGATCACTCCAAAGTGTTCTAGATACTGCCTTTGAAGATAATCAAAAACTGCAGTTAGTGCAAAAAGCAGAAGTCCACTTATCAGTTAGAAACAGCTCTTATTATATGTAAGAGCTGTTTCTTACATATAATACCAGCGACAATCAATTGGCTTCCAGGAATAATTGGCTTCCCCACCCGACCTCTGGATTCCCTCCCCAAGCCTGTCTGTCTCATGCAGGCTCTACCCACACGAGTGACGTAAAGTTGGCCATGCCCACTCAGTTACAACATACAACTTGCCATAGCCACCAGGTCATTAGGAAGAACTGGTTGTTAAATTATTTGAATCCCACTGCTGGTAGTAAAACCTCAGTGTTTTATTCAAGTTAAATTGCCGTGTTGGCACTTTGCGATAAATAAGTGGGTTTTGGGTTGCAGTTTGGGCACTTGGTCCCTAAAAGGTTTGCCATCACTGGTATATATTATCAGTTACTTGTTGAGAATATTCATTACCACCAGCCATGAATTGTGATTAATACGATTAATACAGAAGCCTCCTAATGAAAAATGCACTAAAGTTCTTAAACCAGAAAAAAAAAATCAGACCAGAAATCCATATTGTAAAAAACTGACTGAAACAAAACAAAAAATTAAAGAGTTGTTGAGTATGAGAAACAACACCAAACCCAAAAGGTATCCATATTTCTTTAGAAGATATTATCCTCCATAAATACAATATTTGTATTTCTTGATAATCAGCAGATACCTACCTCTGTGCAATCACCAAGGAGTGGAACTGTTGTATCTGTAGGATTAATATTGATAGTCTTCAACTCTATGAGGTTATTCAAAGAACTTCCACCTATAGAAAAATTCAACAAAGCCATACTGAACTATTTATATATTGCAGAGCTTTTTTAGTGTTATAAAGCTATGAAAAGACAAAAGGTGATTGATTTTTTCTTTCCAAACCAAATAAAGGTAATGTCATACCTGAGACCACAACTAAAGAAGGCATGTAACTGCTGTCTGCAGGGTCCACTATCATCTTCAATCTGTGTACCAGGACATCAGGAAAAATTTCCAACCGTATCCAGTGCTAGAAAATGTTATATTCAATTAATTCAAATCCTCTGAAGACATATTATGAATAGCAATTATATCTGAGTAGTATTATTTCTTAGAGTTTAAAAACTACATTTAAATCCAAAATAATTATCTACTTCCACTTTGAATTATGGAGAATTATATAAGTATAATAGAGAAATGAATGTTACGTTGTGATTTATTCTGCTAATTTTCAGTACATTATTATATTTATTTGCTTTCCTCTGTCTTTGTTCTTTTAACAAAAGAACAAAATGCTGGTCATTGACTGAGTAAATATTATTGATTGATACAAACATGGCAGATATTTGCAACACTTTTCTTTTTAAAGTTACCTTTCCTTGTGAGCCAGAGGACTGCCAACACTGTTCACTTCCATCAATCAAACGAGAAGCTTGATTCACAGAAGATGACACATTCAAATTTTTAACAATTCTGGACCAATCATCAAGTAGCATGCCTCGCTGGCTACTATGATGTCTTTTTAGCTGCTTTCCAGAGCGACCACAAAATACTGGAGACTGGCCTGGTATGGAAAGTTGGAAGACAGCTGTATTAATTCAACAGTACAAATGTAATACAGTACAAATACTGAAAACAAGGAAATTGTATTTGTCTAACTATATTTACGCATATCCCCACTATACAGTTTTGTACATAATTTTACGCAGCCAAGAAGTTGGTTAATATGAAATTACGATACAATTTACCTAGTGCATTACAAAAACTAGGAATTCAAAAAATACACAATTGTTCTCAAGAACATAAATAAACACTTCATGAAATGGTAATGAAAATATATTTAGGTTTATTTAAATATACCTGGTTCATTTATTCTGCCAAAAGTGTGTCTTGTATTATGTTTCCTACTTTTGAAGCAGGTTTCACAGAAATCAAAATCATCGCAGTTTCTGCATTTAAATCTAGGTCCATTAATAGGGAACATCTGACAGCCATCACACCTGAATGATGACAAAAAAATAAATGACTACAAAACGCTCAATTTACCATCTTGCATATTATTTTATTGTCTCAAGGTTAAGAAATTCTATTGTTTCTATAGTTTCAGGTTTTAGCTGCTGCCACCTTGTGGAATTCAAACAATAGGACACATTACAGAAATAGCAAAGGAAAGATGCAAAAAATTAACTAAGTAAAATTTGTCAAAGAAAAATGGAAAAACTTACGTAACTCCTGGGTGAATACTGGGAACCAGCTCCATTTCTGACAATAATCCAGTCCAATGAGATTGTTGAGGGAAGTCAACAATAACATCTTTACCATTGGCACTAAAAGCTTTGGCAAGGAAATATTTGTTATTCATTTATTTATTTCTAGAACTTAAATACAGTGATCTTATCTGATTCACAGCAACTAGTAAAATCAACAATGTAAATATATACAAGCTAAGAGTCAGAAATAAACATGTATTCACTACTGCATTTTCAGATATTTTGTATTGATAAAAAGTACTTGTACACTTCCTGTAAGATTTGGAATGTTAATATTATAGTGCCTCAAAACTACTTTTCCAGTTGTGAATGAAAGACTTAGTTAACTCCAATTACCTACAGGAAATTGTTGATCAGATAGAATATCAATAGTGCTATCTAATAATAATAATAATAATAATAATAATAATAATAATAATAATAATAATAATAATAATAATAATAATAATAATAATAATAATATTTATTTATTTATTTGTTTAGATTTTTATACCGCCCTTCTCCCGAAGGACTCAGGGCGGTGTACAGCCAAATTATAAAAAACAACACAATGTACAATTAAAACAAAAACTTAAAACAAGCATAATCCGTAAATGGCCGAAATTTAAAACGATCAAATTTAAAACCCTTAAAATTCATAGATAATAACCCCGATTAAAATTATTTAGGATTAAAAATTTAAGCCAGTCCCGCTTGAATAAACAAATATGTTCGACTAGTGATCTGTGATACGAAATCCAGCATAGTTATCTCGTTTGCTGTGTATACTGTCATTTTGTATAATAATAATTCAATAATAATAATTCAAATGCGCCACAGTGGCACTGAAGAAAGGGAAGATCGTAGAAAGTGATGGAACTGAAATGCCCAATGGACAAACCATCAAGTGCAACCAACCCGAAGTCTACAAATACCTGGGCATACTGCAGCTGGACAATATCAAGCATGGAGAAGTGAAAAATATGGTCAGCAAAGAATATACGCAAAGGGTCAGGAAACTTCTAAAAAGTAAACTGAATGGCGGTAACACCATCAAGGCTATAAACAGCTGGGCCATACCCGTTATCAGATATACTGCTGGAATTGTAAACTGGACACAGGCAGAACTAGATAGCCTGGATAAGAAAACAAGAAAACTGATGACCATACACTATGCGCTGCACCCACATAGTGACATTGACAGGCTATATTTGCCCAGAAAGGTAGGCAGCAGAGGACTTTTGCAAGTGAAGCAGACAGTCGAAGAAGAGAAACATGCTCTGGCAGATTATGTGAAAGACAGTGTTGAACCAGCTTTGATGGAGGTCAACAAGAGGAAGCTGCTAAAAGTACGGCAAACCAAGTATCAATATAGGAAAACAGTGATGCAAGCTCAAGTTGACAGCTGGTATAACAAAGCACTGCATGGACAGTTCCTTGAAAAGATCCAAGGAAAAGTAGATAAGGAAAAGACCTGGTTATGGCTGACCAATGGAACATTGAAGAAAGAAACAGAAGGCCTAATTCTTGCGGCCCAAGAACAAGCCATTAGAACAAATGTAATCAAAGCCAGAATAGAAAAATCTGCTGATGATCCCAAATGCAGACTCTGCGAAGAAGCAGATGAAACCATTGATCACATACTGAGCTGTTGTAAGACAATAGCTCAGACCGACTACAAACAACGTCACAATACAGTCGCTCAGATGGTCCACTGGAACTTGTGTCACAACTACCATCTACCTCTAGGAAAGAACTGGTGGGATCATAAGCCTGAAAAAGTGATTGAAAATGAGCATGCAAAACTACTGTGGGATTTTTGAATACAGACTGATAAAGTTTTGGAACACAATACCCCGGATATCACGATTGTGGAAAAGAAAAAAGTGTGGATAGTCAACATTGCTATACCTGGTGACAGCAGAATAGATGAGAAACAACTTGAAAAAGTCACCAGATATGAAGATTTGAGAATCGAATTGCAGACACTCTGGCGTAAACCAGTGCAGGTGGTTCTAGTGGTACTTGGCACACTGGGAGCTGTGCCTAAAGACCTAGGCAAGCACTTAAAAGCAATTGGTGCTGACAAGATCACAATTGGTCAGCTGCAGAAGGCCACCTTACTGGGATCTGCTCGCATAATTCGCTGATACATCACACAGTCCTAAACGCTTGGGAAGTGTTCGACTAGTGATCTTTGATACAAAATCCAGCATAATTATCTCGTTTGCTGTGTATACTGTGATAATAATTCTAAGAGGAATATTTATCACTCAGGGGTAGCAATTTATTTAACAGAATTTTATAACATATGATATCAAAAATTTCAGTGAAACATCATCAGGAGGTCAAAGAATCAATTGTTCCCTGATATAAGCCATAATATTCTGCAGTGAATCTATTACATGCTCAAAGGTGGAAAGGTTTAGCACAATAGAGGAATGGTTGGTACAGATGATGGAACTTGTGGAGATGGCTAAATTAACCTCTTATTTTAAAGAAAAATATCTACCTTTATGGCTGACTGGAAACCACTTAGCTTTTTGCATAAAACAATAAAAATACATTTATGATTTGTGGTTTTCATGATTAGAGGAAAAAAAAACCCTGGGCAATAGAAAAGAGTGAGCTTTCTTTTATAATCATAGAGTAAGAGATTATTTTGGAATTTTAGTTATATTTCCTGCAAAGTAAATCAGAAGGTTCTTCTATTTCTTTTTGTTCTTTCTTTATGCACTTTTTTCTTCCTTCTTTACTTTTACCCTTTATTAGCTTGTTTTATTTTTTATGTTTTTTATAAAATTTTCAGTGAAAAATTGTTTTTAAAAAGAGATGTCAAAATACTGATTTATAAAAAAATCTCATTCTCCTACCCTTTTCAAACAAGCAATTCTGCTCCCAAGACCAATTTAAATAAGTGATTTTTTAAAAAATGCTTCCTCTTTTTCATCAGCCCAGAAACCCTTTGGAACAACATAAGGCATGTCACAAATAACTGCAGAAAAAGGAAAGGAAATAGCAAAAAGCACGCATCCCCACCCACATGAGAAGTGTTTTCCACTTGCACAGGCATTCTTCAACGAACTATTAGAAAAAAAATAACAACAGGAAAAGAAAGCTTTGAATATTATTTTGTAGCAGCACAACCACTGTACCAAGGCAACATCTGTAATTATTTATATATATATCTAAAATACAAATTACCTTTTACTACACCCACACTTCTGTGGGTAACAGATCCCCATTTGTATTTGGGTGTCATTACAGAAGTCTTTACACGAACTTTGTCACCAATCTTTATGTGTGATGGAGAACTCTGTGGTGGGAATCCTATAAAGTATTAAGATCAGTGATATCAATTGGTTTGAATTCTAAATTATCTCTCATTATGAATATAATCAGAATATACTTTAGGTCTTCAACTCACCTATCAGTTCCACGTGGATATATCTGACCCAGTAAGTGCCACCTTTTTGTTGCCAGTCACACTGCACATTGAGATCATGCAAACCATCACGATCCAACTTTATAACTTTACCCACATCTCCCTCACAAACCTCCTCATAAGTTCTGCAACATCGGACCATCATCCCCACCTAAGATGACAATAAAAAAGTGAAAAGACCAAAGTAGCACTTGATATTCAATCATTCAAGTAATATTATATATAATAAGGAAAAATGTAATAGGACAAACTACTAGGGGACAAAATTATAGCTATAAAAATACTTCATAACAATTTGGGGAGAAAAACATATTCTACATATCATTCTACACAGACCTTTATTTAAGAGAAAAAGTAAAAAGAACCTGAAAAATATCTCTTAAATATTAAACAAACCTAGAGCTACATATCCTTTTATCTTATATATGGTACGTTTGTTACTATTGCAATCAATTTACTTTTAAGAAAAAATAAGTTTATTGATTTAAAGGATTTGTTTTCTAGCTACTTCTTTCCTAGTTCAAGACAAAAATTAAGCATATAGGGGGCAAATTTCTAAAAAGTCTTCCAGTTGGGATTCCAAGAGCAAAATGCTTGGTCTGCCAGGGTTCCAAGAAACACCCCCAATGAAATAAATATAGCAAAATCTGACTACTTTAGCCTACTATATAATAGTCCAACATTAGGCATTCTTCCAGCATCATTTTTTGAAACAAAGCACATCATATCATTTTTCTCAATTCTTGTTAATTTCTAAATCACTGGTACACAATTCAAAATAGCATGATCTATAAAAATGCAATTACTTTTTCAGAACAATAGATACCAAATAGAATGTTTGTTGCATTCATTGTAATTTCAAATCTATAGTATGGTACACTGATGTCAAAATGGACATCTTTTATCATTCATGACTCAGATTTTCCAAACCCCTTATCCCATTCTTGTCTATATTCTTGGAGATTCATCTCTCTCTCTCCCTCCCCTTCCTACCTCCCTCCCTCTCTCTCTCTCTCTCTCTCTCTCTCTCACACACACACACACACACACACACACACACACCACACACACACATAGGTTCATAATTTTGTAATGGTAAGGTCACCTTCAACCCACCCTCAAACTAATTACCTCATGGATGTGTCCATGCAGTGATCTTGGCAACAGTGCAGAAATGTCAACCAGTGTCTTCCTTAGCAAACTTTTTCAATCTCCCAGTCTAGCCTTAAAGCCCTGATATTGCTTAGTTTCCATGCTTTAAAAAGTTCACCTAGGTAGTGCCACCTATTGTTTTGTATATGTATATGTATTAGAACATATTAAAACTTGACCAGTAGAGGGGATTCTAAAGCAGCTAATGTTGCCAGTCCTCATGTTAGATGTAAACTGAAGGCGCTGCCATGTTTTAGCAAATGGCATTTATTCAACAAATTCTTAAATACAAAAGCCAGATAGTCAGTCTTATTAAGTGACCTACGATATATTTTCTACACTCTATCCGGGTTCTCTGGAAAAGGAGAACTGTCATATTTTCAAATTTGGAGTTTCCCATAACCTGATCTTAAAGATTAAAGTGTGCTTTCTGTTTTGTACTTTACAACTATTGAAAGCACAGCATAAATTACTCATTATTGTAGTGGAGAATATATGGTCTTCCAGGTTACTGAATTCTAAGGCTGTGATTTCAAAATCTTTTTTTTTTTTTGAAAGCACACTGGGGCACGAACTGCTTGTCTGGAAATTTTTAAAGTAGCTACATTTTTTTTCTCAGAAGTATGTGGAAACAGCAGAGCACACCACAAAGACCTACACAGCCCCATTTAATTCTACCCCCCATGAATTATAAACGACATAGCCAGGAGAATAGACTAATGTCTAGCAATATCTGGAGTTACACATATTGCCCACCCCACCCTACATTTTAAAACTTATGAAACTTCTTTGATAATTATGAAAACACTTGACTGTTGTATATGTACATAAGTACTAGACGCTAACTTATTGGGAATCAGGCCAATGGTCTACTTAATTATATACTGCCTACATAAGTAGGCATTAACCCTCCAGGTTATCATATAAGAATCTTTTCAGTTCTATTGAGAGATGCCATTGAAATGTTTATGTTAATTATTGGTTTGTAATTTTAAAATATTTGCTGCCCAAATCCTTTAAGAATGAGCAGAATAAATTAAATAAACCCTGTGATGCCATTAACTTTCACTGATAAAAATAAAGCAGGAAGAGGAGGAGGAGGAGAAGGAGGAGGAGGAGGAGGAAGATGGAGGTAGGGTGTCAGTACCGTCACAAAAGGCAATACAACAGATTGAAATATCCTAGAAAATAACATAAATGGCTTTTTGCATTTAATTGATAGTGTCCATATCTACTTTTCTATATGCATAATACTTCTTTCAGAAAGAGAATTATATAGTCATATTCATGCTTACCTGAATATTCTCCCGGACATATACGGCATAATCATCATTACTTAAGAAATCAGCTCTTTTCTTATATGTTTGGCTTTCTGTTACAACAGCAGACTACAATAAAGAAAACAAATGTTCCGGTTGTCATAATAATATATCATAAATGAAATATCATCTCCATTAGCAACTAATTTTAACTGGGCTTATTTATATTTTAGTATTTTAAATTGTTTTAAATTTTGGCCATTCTGTAATATGTTTTGTTTTAGTTTTGTTTTAAAGTGTATATTGTTGATTTTTATTTGGCTGTACACCGCCCTGAGTCCTTCGGGAGAAGGGCGGTATAAAAATCGAATAAAATAAAATAAAATAAAATAAAATAAAATAAAATAAATAAATAAATAAATAAATAAATAAATAAATAAATAAATAAATAAATATAGAAAACTTGTCACTATTTTTTTTCATTAGAAATTTTTTATAAAATCGTAAGTAGTTATTCCTAACATTTACCACTGGATACGCGGCTTCTGCTTCCTCTACTTCTTCTGACACTTCATCATCTGAATATTCATCAGATATAGTGTCACCATCTGAGAAATCGGTAATTTGAACATCGGGATGATCCAAAAGCCAGCCCACCAAGGCTTCTACCCCTAGATTAAGACATCAATAGGATTGTTCATATGAGTAGAAGTACCTAAATTATGCTTTTATTTTATATCGCCACTTTAAATCATCATGAACCTTTCCAAATCATCTTCCATAATATTTTTCTATAGCTAACAGATCACTACTGTTACCCAATCTTTATATTTACCCTGTATTATTTTTACCATCAGTACCAAAGCAAAAATATTCCATCAATCTCTTAGTAGTACACTGTGAATACTACAAACACGAGGTACCTGGTAATCCAGAAGCACTTCCAGAAGTTCCTGATAGTGATTTCAATGCAAACTCAATATTCTTTCTAGGGAATCCCATTTCCATAAGTTGCACAACAATTGGGAGTGGTGGAATGGGAGATGCCTTGCATTTTTTTACTTTTGCAGGTCGGATATGTTGGACTGTAACAGGTGTTGTAGCTTCACTGGAGCTACATTCTTCAAAGACCGGAGTTGAAGGATGCCCAGATTCTACAGCCAGATATTGACATACAGCAAGTGCAGCAGCCTATAGGAAATTATATATATAAGCTCTATTTAACACAAAGTAACATAGAAGACAACACATCCATTTATCCTATGGCAGATGTAGACACAAATCCTATGGCTTACTTAAAAATAAAAATAAAAATGCTAAGAAGGCAAGAACCTAAGCTAGAAATTACAAGATTTATTGTGGCCAAATCTGGTTTACCCAATGCAACCAAATCACTTTGGATATAACATAATTTTTTTAAGCATGCAAATAACTACAGTGACCAATAGGCGTACCACAAGATATTTTAAATTTAAAAGAAGAGGGAGTCAAACTATTTTCCAAAGCACCTGAGGGTAGAACAAGAAGCAATGGATGGAAACTAATCAAGGAGAGAAGCAACTTAGAACTAAGGAGAAATTTCCTGACAGTTAGAACAATTAATCAGTGGAACAACTTGCCTGCAGAAGTTGTGAATGCTCCAACACTGGAAATTTTTAAGAAAATGTTGGATAGCCATTTGCCTGAAATGATGTAGGGTTTCCTTCCTGGGCAGGGAGTTGGACTAGAAGACCTCCAAGGTCCCTTCCAACTCGTTGTTGCTGTTGTTAAATATCTCTATTTTTTATGTGCTATACAAGTTTGTTATCAACCAACTATTCTTCTGGAATCTATATAATTATTACTATCTCTCATAAAAATATTAAATCAGTATCCTTAGAAGAAGAAATAGAGTTACGTTGTTGCTCATGCTTTTATTTTTAGCATTTTCTCTGTGTAACTTATTTATCAGGGCTGTGGCTTCTTTCTGAAGAAATGAATATATCCAAGGTAGAAATGCAACAAATATGACATTTTTTTCAAGTACAATGTCAATAATTTTTAAAACAAATGCAACTGAACTTTTTAAGTAACTCAAATTCAAAACATATTTGCAATGCATAGGAACATAGGAATCTTGAATATGTGACTTTTCAGTACACATGATGGATAACTCTGACTAAACCTCTTTCACAAAAGAGCCTCTCCTGAGTTAAAACAAACTGGGTTTTTATTCTTTGTAAACTGCCCAGACTCACTGAGAGTGAGTGGGCAACCATGTAAATCTTCTAAATAAATAAATAAATAAATTGTTTGAAATGTTAACTAAATACAGAAACGTTTGAGAGAAATAAAATCAGCAATATAATGACTCTCACATTCCTGGGATCAGTCATGATTTGGTCTGCTTCTCGCAACAGCTATTTCATTTGGCTACTACAGAGAGAAAGGTGATATAACAAGTCTCTTTTTACTGAAATGGTTGTGGCTAGTAACCATTCGACCTTTATCTTTGCAAAAGTGTGTCATGTCTCATGGTGTTTGGATGTGTCTCTTTTCCTACTGAATTGTATTTAGTAAGTTATAATTTTTAATATATATATATATAAAAACCTTCTTCACAGGTTTACATTGATAGTGTATGATTTAAAATAGCAAATAGCAAATAAACAAAATACCTCAAGCTCTTGTTTATCAAATATTGCTTTTACTGGAGATGGTTGTGTTGCTGCTGTCAACAGTTGCTGCAAGAGGATCAAGGGAGGCTGGGGCCCTTCTGGAGACATGTCTCCCACCTCAGGTGATGCCACTGCACCATCGTCTTAAAGCAACAAAAAAAGTCTTTTAAGCTGTAGAACCTCCATACCAAAACAAACCCCCGAAGCTTATATATTCTTCCAGAAACAGTCCATGATGTATCTTATTTCAAATGCAAATTAATATTTCTTTAAGTCTCTTTTTATATGTTTATATATTTAGTTTAGCAGATATTTAATAGCATAAAGGGAAAAAAGAATCAGAAACATTGCGCAAACCCAAACAAGATTTCTCAAAATAGTAGGTCAATACTACATATAAAATAATCTTAACTGTTAATGGAATCAATCATCCATATTTAACTAAAGTATTAAACCAGTAGGAATTGTCAATTAGAACAGTGTTAATTTTTTTAAAAATCCATCAGATTTAGGAGATCCACTCTTATTATGAAAAAACAGACAAGAGATCATTTTAAAAAAATAAAGACTAAAAGAAATCCAACTACAGATTCAGTATAAGTCCAAGTACAGAATTATAATTCATAAATGGATTATATGCATGCTATTTCTTATAATCCTGAGCTTTTTTTCCTGCCAAGCTTTGTGTTTAAATCCCTATTCCTAGTACAATTATCTTTAGTTTATTACATAATTTAAATACAACAGGGCCAATACTGAAGGGGCAGCAAGCAGGAGCACAATGGAGCAGACTATTTGTATAAGTACCCTTTTCTCATGTTAATTCCAGTTAGTTACAGGTCAGAATAGACAGAGTTTCTTTTATACTAATGAAACTAGCATCTGAATGTGAATCTCTGCGGTTGGATTAAAATTAAGATGATCCAAGTTCAAATCCCTAGATAGCCACAAAGCTGAGGGCCAAGTAGACTTATTACATAGTACTGCTTGAGGATAAGAAGGAAAATACTCATGGTTGTTTCCTAAACTATTCAAAGGAAGTGAGGTCTAAAAAAGGAGTGCTTTATTGATGAAAAAATAGAACTATCTATGGATCCTCTTTCGGTCTCTCATATTATGTTTAATTATATTAAACTTACTCAGGGTACTATGTATCTTGAAATGCTGGTGTCATTCTCACTAATCTATTTATTTTCTTCCTCCTTATATGATCCCCATACGTCTGATATCTAACACTAAAAGAACAGACACTTTCCTCTTAATTGATAAGTGAAAGAGAAAGTATTCTTTTTACCTCATTTCTCTAGTATCTCAACAAATCTATTTTTGGACAACTAATGAACTAACGAACTCTATACATACAAAACATTATATCTGAAAAGGAACAGCTTGTTGCTTCCAAAAAAACATAAATAAACATTTGTGGTTAAGTGTGTACTGCTGGAGAATTCTAAGTCAGGTTACTTACCATGAGGAAAAACAAGAAAAATTAATCACTGAAAATCCAATTCCCTCTCCAATAGGCTGCCTAGTTAAGTAGAAACAGTAAAAAATATTTTTAAAATGTGAAAATTGTAAAAAAGGTGATTAAGTCAAATTTTACCTGTGGGAACTGAACTAGAATCTTGTACTGCTGGTTGAGATAAGATCTGCCTTAATTTATCCTGGTAAGAAAGCAGAGCTCGGCCTGCTTTTAATATGTATAGCTTTAATTGCTGACATCTCAAGAGATCCAAATCTATTTGTCCTGTTCAAAATATATTACAGGCATTTGTTAGCACAACTGATAGGAAATATTAGGGATAAACATGAAAGAGAAAACATATTTTGTTTCAGGCCTCAAACTAAACAACTCCATTTAAAACCTTCTATCTGAGTTTCTGAGTTGGCTGTTACAACAGAAAAATAGGAATTTGAATGGTTTATATTCTAATGCAGGGGTAGTCAACCTTTTTATACCTACTGTCCACTTTTGTATCTCTGTTAGTAGTAAAATTTTCTAACCGCCCAACGATTCCACAGTAACGCACCGTGTATCATCGTCTGCGCATGCCTCTCGCACATCGTGGATTGGGTTTAGCGGGGGGGGGCGGCGCCGGCTACCAGCTCTGCTTGTCTGTTACAGCTGGGTGGTGTGGGGGGAGATGCGCGAGCTATTCTGGGACGAGGCTCTTTTGTTTGCGGTCACACTATAGCGCCATTTAGTTTCACTTACGTAACGTGAACTAAACTTATGCGTGGGCGATACAAATAGTATATTTTCAGAAATTTTAATTGTCACAGGGAATTTTATGAAAACATAATGAAAATGTTTTTAAATAATGCTATGAAAAATTTTTTAAAAGTCAATTAAATTTAAAAAAAAGGAAAGTGCTTCAGTATTGGACAAAACCCCTACCACCCACCATGAAAGCTGGAACGCCCACTAGTGGGCGGTAGGGACCAGGTTGACTACCACTGTTCTAATGGAACAATACTGAAATATGTTGACTATTCAGGTTCTCTGATTTTTACCCAAGGGCTGCAAAAATTAATAGGAAAAATGTTCATGCTGAAAGTACAAAAATTTGTTAACGGCAATGATTTTTAAAATTATTAAAATAAATATCCTTAAAGACAGTAAGAATACAATTCTAATCTCATCTATTGAAAATCTGTTCAGATTACAAAAGTGTTGTGGAAAATTACTACTTTAAATTATCTTTTCCTTTTCCACCTTCACACAGGTTACAGATCTGGGCATGAGACAGAAATAACATTGGTAACTGGCTGATGACCTCAAAGGTAGTTCATCCTTCTGGTCCCATCAGGCCCTTTGTCTGGTGTTTAGTACAATTCTTTGTGATATTTGTGTGGTTCAACTGTAATGATTAGATATTGGAAAGACTGTTCTACAGAAGCTCCAGTCCTTTCCTTGGTGAACAGTTTTAACCAAAGGGGGAGGAGAAGTCAGCTTGATGGATACTTTTGTGACTCTATAAATAAAGACTCCTTTTTAACATTATGTCAGCTGCAGGGAAAGGTCACTTGTCAGCTTGGGGTAAAATGCTATCACTGTACTGTTGATACTCAGTTATACAACATCACCCTAGTCTAATCTGGATATGAAATTTAATTCCTGACCCAGTATCTGGAAGCTGCTTGAGGACAGGATGGAATGAACTAGGCTGAAGTTAAACCCAAACAAGGTAGAAAACCTTGACATAAAAATATCAACTCTTATCAGTTCTGGTGATTGTTTTATGAAGTAGATGCACTACTCCTGAAGGAACAAGTCCATGACTTGCTGGATCTTGGATTCAGAGCTGCAAATGAGCAAACAAGTCCATGACTTGCTGGATCTTGGATTCAGAGCTACAAATGAGCAAACAGAGGATATAGCCACAAGGGCTTCTGCCCAAATTTGGCTTAAAATAATCCTTGTTTAATGCTGATATTAACCCTCTTCAAACCAAATTACATTTCTTTTTTCCAGTTTTTACAGTCTTGTTATCTTAGACAGAAGAATACTTTCAAGTGGAGAAATATATACCAGAAAGGCCCTGGTTGGGAGTCTTCATTCTTTGTTTTTCTACTTTACTGCCAGCCAGATTTACCAACTGAGCCCAGACAGAAAGCATGGGTTCAGTGAAGGGTAAGTTATTCACATTAAATGGAACCACAGGAACCTAAGGGGAAATACAAA
Organism: Ahaetulla prasina; assembly: GCF_028640845.1. NCBI lineage: Eukaryota > Metazoa > Chordata > Lepidosauria > Squamata > Colubridae > Ahaetulla > Ahaetulla prasina. The sequence goes on along the minus strand of NC_080543.1, from coordinate 93,381,235 downwards.
GAATGTTATCAATGTAATTTCATTATAATTTAGATCGCAAGATTTATTTATTTTCAACGGAAATAACTATGTCTCGTTTCTAGAAAGAATAAACCCATGGTATATTCAGTAAAATCATATTTTTTCTCAAAAAGAAACCTATTGAGTAACATACAGATGCAGAAAATGGAGTTCTCAGGTCTTAAAGATATTTTGCTACCATTTGAGATTGTAACATAAAAATGAAACAAAATGGGAAGTAGATTAAAGATTTTCACAATAGACTTAAAGCTGTCAGTGAAATTACAAACAGCACGTTAGTACCACTATCTTCTCAGAGCAGCAAGATCATTTCAAGAGGTTCAGGATTTAAAGGAAAGTCATATCCTGTGTTACAGGATACATACACTTCTGCGTCTTATCCACAACATTTCCCAAGTACTACCAGTATGTTAATTATCAATATCTCAATATCCTAACATCGCTTAAGGAACTCACTGGTTTTAGTTGACTGAAAGGACAAACTCTGCAGGTTCTCATATCATAAAATTGCACTGTGATTTTTCCTTTTGGAGTAATCCTTGTCACCGTGCCTTCTCCAAATTCCTCATGAACTACTTGACCACCTAACCGCAACCGACTGTCTATTCCACCAATAACTGCCAAAACAGCCATCAGGCCTCCCACTTCTGGAGTCCCAGAATCAGGAAAACAGTCTTCCAAAGCAGCCTAGTAAAAATGATTACAATCTAGTTAAACTACAAGGAGCATCTCCCTTAGCAGAATATATACACATACATATGTAATCATAAATTTGAATATTTTTGCACATAAATTTAAATATTTTTGCACATAAAAATCAATGCACATTTGGGATATCAATGCAAATTTAATGTTTAAGAAAGAATTTTAAAACTTCATCACAGTGTTAATTGAAAAAGTATAATTGACTGAATTAATTGCTTTCTTTTTTAAAACAACAAATGAGTTGATTGTAAAGATGTGGGAACTACCCCTTCTGACTCTTTTCCTGCAAAGATGTGGGTGATGGAGGTTAGCTGAGAGTTGATATACTTGTTTATGAGTGCATTCCACTGGCTCAATGAATGCAAAGTCCTCAATAGAGCAACAATCTCTTCAGCTAAAGTACTGCTGTGAGTTGCTGTCAGGGAGGCCTGAGGCCTAGCTTTCCTCCTCCTCAGAGTAGATTCTGCAAACAAACAAACACAGTATAGAAGAAATGAAAGAAAGCTAAGATAAAGTTACATCCATGAAAGATGAATGGACTAAAAACTGTATCAATGAAGACAAAATATTTTCTTACCTCTGAGCAGTGGGATATCTGAAGAACATGTAGTCAGCAAGCTACCCAAAAACCCAAATAATTTTTCCACAAGGAATTTCATATCCCGTGACCTTTCTGTTTTATCCCAGGAAGGAAGCACTGCTTGTAGTAAGTGCACAGCAAGGATCTAAAACAATGAAACAGCAGAAAAAAGAAATGCGCACTACTTATTAAAAATAATGGCTTTAAAACAAAACAGTCCATTTGTAAAATTAATTAAAGTTCCAGTTCATCCATACGTTCAATCATATTAATATACACACTTTCCTAAAAGAGAGACTGCTTGCACCCATCTGGAATCAGCACACAATTGTATACATGCTTAAATTAATGTAGGACGCCCCACTGACCTTAATAGTTTTTATCCTCAGATGAGTGTATTTAGGTTACTGTTATGTGAGAGCTGGGTCTATTTAACTTATGCAACTTATGCACACATGCTGGAACAGGAACTTTAGAAGAGATCCTTGCAAAACAAAACTGTTTTTCTTCAGTTATCAGAAAGGAAATGAATATATTATAAATCCTATTGAGTTCAGTGACTCTAGGAATAGACATTCCATTTCAATCAACATGTTGGCCACATCCTCATCTTGTTCTCCTTGTGCTCATAAAGGATGATAATTTGCAATTAAAACCTCTATTGCCATAGAAGCTTTCCATCAGTTGAGGTTCACATTTCCCCAAGTCTCTATTTCTATGAAGAACCAACCCTCAGGATCCACTTTTGGCGAGATGAATAGCTATATAAAGTTGACTAATAAATATAAATAAATAAAGCCTCCTCTGCTTTCCAGTAGAGATACGTGTCATCCCCACATGGAGCCTGAAGATAGATAGATCGATCTCCCTTGGCTTATCCCTGTCCAACTAGAAGGAATGACAGCAGCTTCACCACTTTCTCCAGCCTCCATTTCACCCATATTTTTGTTATTTCCAGCTCTGATCCATTCATTTGGTTTGATAGTGTCTCCATATTCTCATCAAGTTGGCCCACACTCCAGCACAGGAGAGAGAGACAAAATCTAAGCTTCCTTTTGTTAAATACAGTTTTAGGTCATGGCCAGTTTTCAAAATGTGAACATGCTATAATTTATTCTTTGAAAAGAAAGTCTGCCATGGCACATGCTTATAATTGTCCCAGATTTTCCAAAAAAGGTTTGCAAGACAAAATATCTGTTCCTAAACAGAAAGAGGATCTAGTGTCTGTTGCCCATATATATATATTCCATGTCTTGAGCACTCTTAACCAATACTTTTAGGTCCAACCTGCCCCAGTTCTCATGACTCACATCTAAAGTAGATGCAAGGACAAAGCCACACTACATATTCACACTGATCTTCTAAGACACTTGCTTTTAAATTATAACAAAGCTATAAAAGACAGCTTTAAAACTATACCAGGAATCAACCACTGATCATTAAAACATTATATACCATTACCTGTCGTTGGAGAGATGCAGCAGTGAATGAATCATGTCCTTCTACAATTTTCATTAGCAGTGTTATCCATTGTGATGTACTAAGAGTGCTGCACATTTGAGGCATCAGTGCTATACTTCGGATGAATCCCAGGGTACACCAGCTCCGGTGTTGCTCTTTGTTAACTAATGTATTTGGCAAGGAAGCTGCAAATAATTAACAATGAATGTGTAGTAATCAACACTGGTGTAATCATATGTCTAATTACACAGTAGAAATTCCTATTGCTCCCTGTTCTCTGCTCCTCTAAAAAATGGGGAATATGGGCCTTAAAAGGGAGGTTGCGTCTTCCCTTTTTTTTATGACTGGAGAGGGAAACCAATTAGATTCAATCCTACCTGGTTTTAGTTTTCAAAACCACCTTGTTCTATATTTCATTTTACTTTACTGTAATGCATCTAAATCAAAAAATCTTCTAACAAACAATTATAAAAGAGAAGCATCAAAATTGGCAATGCTCTATCAAATCCTGTCCCTGTCAAAAGTGGTGCTCCCCAAGGCAGCGTTCTTGGACCAACGCTCTTCATACTATACATAAATGATCTCTGTGACCTTATCTCAAGTCATTGTGTTCTCTTTGCTGACGATGTCAAACTATTTAACACCACTAACAATACTTCTACCCTTCAAAAAGACCTTGACTTTGTATCTGATTGGTCTAAAACTTGGCAACTCCAAATCTCAACCAGCAAATGCTCAGTCTTACATATTGGAAAAAAGAACCCCAACAATAAGTACAAGCTTGATGGACATTATCTTACAGATGACCCCCACCCTGTTAAAGACCTTGGAGTTTTCATATCAAATGACCTAAGTGCCAAAGCCCACTGCAACTACATAGCAAAAAAGGCTCTAAGAGTTGTAAACCTAATTTTACGCAGCTTCTTTTCCAAAAACTCTACACTAATAACCAGAGCATACAAAACATTTGCCAGACCTATTCCTGAATACAGCTCACCTGTCTGGAACCCATATCACATCTCTGACATTAATACAATCGAACACGTCCAGAAATATTTTACAAGAAGAGTTCTCCGCTCCTCTGAAAGCAACAAAATACCTTATACCACCAGACTTGAAATCCTGGGGTTAGAAAACTTAGAACTCCGCCGACTCTGACATGACCTGTGTTTAACACACAGAATCATCTATTGCAATATCCTTCCTGTGAAAGACTACTTCAGCTTCAATCGCAATAATACAAGAGCAAACAATAGATTCAAACTTAATGTCAACCGCTTCAAACTTGATTGTAGAAAATATGACTTCTGTAACAGAGTTGTTAACGCTTGGAACTCACTACCTGACTCTATAGTCTCTACTCAAAATCCCAAAAACTTCAACCAAAAACTGTCTACTATTGACCTCACCCCATTCCTAAGGGGCGTGCATAAGAGCACGAAAGTGCCTACCGTTCCTGTCCTATTGTTCCCTTTCATTATATCAAATTAATATAGTTATTGCATACTTTTACTTATATATATGTTTTTCTTTTATGATGTGTTGTTGTTTTATGTGGATATTTACGTATAGTGTTGTGACAAAAAAAAAAAGGAAGTTACACCAAAGATCTTTCATTCTGTAAAGGATGAATATGTAAGGCACAATAACTTATGAACTGACTAAACTTCTGAAATGTTCTTTTGCCTTTAAAGGTTACTCAGAAACTAAAGTGATCCAAAATGTGGCAGCCCAAATACTAATTGGCAGCTGTTGGTGGAGCTACATTACACTTGTGCTTTGAGATCTGCACTGGCTTTTAATAGGCTTCCAGGCACAAGTTTAGACATACAAAATCCCTAATGACTTGTCATTTAGTTACCTACAGTACAAGCTTGACCTGTATTTGGTCATGTCAGGAAAAACAACCAGTAGCTCTCCTCTTCTGGGAAGTAAAGGGAAAAAGCTAAAATGCACTGCTTTTCAGAGGAGTTTATTCTCTGAAACAGCCTCACCAATGAAATCAATCTGGTCCCCTCTCTGGTTTCATTCAGAAAAAAACATTCAAAATTCAAAACATAAAAAAAAAATCTCTTCTATACAGAATTTGCTGCTTACGCAGTTAATATGACTGAATAGAATTAACTGATATTATTATTTCTGTGGTGGGAGATTATAATTCTATGTGTGGATTAGTCAGTCATCGTCTAGATCGTTTTCCCAGATTGTGTGCTAGGATGAATGAATAAACTAAATAAACACATAACATTCTTGTTTTACTGATACTTGGATGGTGAATACAATAGAAAGCAAGAATATAATACACCGGATTTACATGATTTTTCTGTTGTGCCACTTTCTACCAGCATGCGGAGCAATCCACACAGAGTTCTCGTTGCTTCATTCTGCATTACTTCAGCGTGAAGACCAGCAGAAAGGCAGAGTGTTTGCAAAAGATTCACTGTGCTGGTCAGCATCATGGAAGTAGGATGGAGATTTTTTTCAGTGTGTTCTCCTTCTAAAACAAGAGTCATAGTAAATTACTGAAAACAAGGTTAATGTATTTCAGCTCCCTCATTTTCAGTCACTCTACATAAAGTCAGTAACATAAACCTAGTATTTTAGTGATGACCAGTATAAAAATACAGTATTTCCTCAAGAATAGACGTGTTAATCACAAAAGAAGATAGACTATTCAATTTATTTTATCATGCATGTCAAAACAAATACAATTCAGAAAGAATAGCTAACACTGATAGTGCAAATAACAAAGAAAAACAAACTGAAAGAACTCTCATGTCTTTGAAACATTATAGGGGAGTAGAAAGATAAATGATAAAGCTTTTGATTCACATTAGAATATAATAATATATCACCTTTTGTTTGATATACTAATAACTTCAAAGAGGATAATAATAGAATGCTAAACAACCTATAACCCATTGAATCATCCTTTTAAATATATTTTTCTTACCTAAACAGAGAAATAGAATGACCACAGGAGACAAAATGTCAGTGAGAGCAACTTCAGCTTCTTGTTGGCTTCCCCACTGAGTTTGTGGGAAGATGGCCATGAGCTACAGAAATTCTCCTTCATTCCTTCCCTTCTTCTTTCTCTCTTTCCTCCCTCCCTCCTTCTTCCTTCCTTTCCTTTCCTTCCTTCCCTCCCTTCTTCTTTCTCTCTTTCCTCCCTCCCTCCTCCTTCCTTCCCTTCCCATATTACCAAGCATTTTCTTTTAATACTTTGAATCTTTTGATTGAAAAAAGTGAGAAGACAGAAGAAAATTTGATGTGATTACAACCATTCCCACCATAGAATATCTAGATACTAAAATGCCAGTGACCTCAACTCCAATCTTTCTTACCAGAATCATCCTCAGTGTCAGAGTCTTCAGTTGCAGGTTGTGAAGCAGGAGGAGGTTCGGCTAGCTTCAGATCATACTTCCCCTCTTTTCCCATCCGATAAGAATTGGTACTGCCGGTGTCCCACTGTACTCGAATCCAACCGTCTTCACCCAGTTCTCCAATTACCCGTCCCAAACCTGGAGGAGGCCCATCCTTAGGAAAGCAGAAATGTTTAAAATATATAACAATCAAGATTATATTCAAATCCAATTGATACGCTTGTTTATTACACTTTTATGCCACCCATCTCTCCCACAAGGTGACTCTGGGCAGATATAAGGCAAATAAGTGCAACACTGACAAAGGTAATACCTGGTCACCCCACTTCCAATCTACTCCTCTCATCACTCTAGTACCAATCTTCATCATGGCTGCCAATTCTGGTCCTGAAACAGGAAGCTGAACTGGAGTGCTTTCCTTCCTGGACTCTTCTAGGACTGTAGCAGAAACACCCCGGGATGCAGCAATCATATCTTCTTCCACATTATCGGAGCTCGGTCCTAATTCAACAATAGATTTACTGAGATATACACATCTTGCATTTAGCCATTAATAGATAAATTCTAAAACCATTAAAATATTTCCACAAAATAGTCAGAGGAAGACAGATCTGCAAATACCTATTAGCCTCAGTGTGGTTTGCATTAATGCCAACATGCCAGAATTGAGAAGAAGATTCAAGGTATTTGCACCATGTTGCAAAGTTAACATGTTAAGCATGACCAATAAAAAACGTGCTTGTGGGACGGTTCCAAGACTTGGTCCTGCAGGATTCTCATTGGTTATAGTCTGCAGAGGAACAGGCTGGATTCCTAGATGACACGTGAAAAAAACCCAAAATATTTATTAGCTTAAATAAATGACCTACAGTACATAACACTTCTGCGAAAAGATTTTTACTATTATTTTGCCTGAAGTTGCTTTTCTAGTTGAATACAATACACTAGAAGCTCCAAAACACACACATACAGATATAAGATTCCTCTAGTAACTTTAATCTCAATAGACAATGCAGATATAAATAATATTATGGCCCATGAGTCCACACTACTCAAACATACAAACCAACCAAATTTTCATATAAGAAATCAGATTAAGACTTCAGGATATATCAGGGCAGATCGTCTATTTCTGTTTATTTAATAAAAGTGTTTAAATAACTCAGAAGCAACTGGGAAAGGCAACATAGATACAAATCTATATGACTCATGACTCACTCCCTCTCCATGTCTGTTATATTATCAAAAGAAAAGGAAGCTTATCAGATATCCTACAAGACATAACTTGCAACTATACTTCAACATTTAAATTACAGTTTGCACTATCATACAAATTCATGCAAGTAACACCAATGAGTTTTAATAAATCAAAACACAGAGTAAATACCTGGAAGGACTCACCTAATTCCTTAAATCTGCTGTTAGCATCAAGCAAAATGTTTCTAACATTTTGAACAGCCCATGAATACAACTTTCCAAAGGTAACTTCCAGAAGTGTACGGTTAAAGGGTGGAATCAGATCAACATCTCTTAAGCAATCTGTTAAAGGCTCTCTTTGTAGGTTAAAAAATTTTTAAAAAATGATTTTAGGATTTTGAAATATAACATAAAGTAGTGCAAATGAAGCATATGCTGCGCTAGCAAACCTAATGTAGCTATACTCTTGTTTTTTTTCAAAAGGCTTCACATTTCTGACTTTATATTAGTTCTAGGAAAGCTAGGTGTTCCAAGACACTTCAGTGCTGCTCTAAGGTTATGATTTATGTTTTCTTCATTTAGCACAAGTCTGTTATACTACACAGGTAGTCCTCAAGTTACAACAGATCATTTAGTGACTGCTTGAAGTTACAACGGCACTGAAAAAAGTGACTTATGACCATGTTTCACACTTATGACCGTTGTAGCATTCCCATGATTACATGATTTACATTTGGATGCTTGACAACTGGTTAATATTTATGACGGATGCAGTATCCTGGGGACATGCAACCATCTTTTGCTACCTTCTAACAAGCAAAGTCAATGTGGAAAGCCAGATTCACTTAACGACCGTGTTACTAATTTAACAAGTGACAATTGCAGTTATTCACTTAATATATGTGGCAAGCAAAGTCCTAAAATGGGACAAAACTCACTTAACAAATTTCTCACTTAGCAACATAAATTCTGGGCTCAATTGTGGTCATAAGTCAAGGACTACCGATATTACCCAAGTCCCTAACCTACTTCTGGCTCAGTTCTAAAATCTGTAGTCTTGATTTTATGTTCCACACGCGCTACACTACAAAATGCTCAACAGAATTGAAAGAAAAGGGGTAAGGGAAAGATTACCCTATATTAATCCCTTCTGGAATAAGCCTTTGCCATCCACAGAACATAGCATATTGCACAGAAGGCAGCAAGAAGCTTTTGGCGGCCAATTTTAGAATTGTATCAATCCCCTCTAATCGAACTTCCGCTCGCTCTAGCTGCAAAACAGAGATAAAATATCACCTTTTTGTAAGTTTCTTATGCAATAAATTCTCAGCCGCAATAAAGAAAATGTAGTTTACCTGCTTTAGTAAACACTTCCTCATTTTTTCTACATCAACAGGTTCCTCTTTCAGAGCAAATTCAACTATGGTGTTGAGTAAAGCAGACTGGGGATATAACCCTTGGACGTTTTGCTTCAGCCACTTGTATTTGTGAACACCTGTGACTGTATTTATCAGCGGCTGCCATTTATCCTAAGAAGTTAAATGTGCATTAGTATGAATTAATAACTGAAGTCTCAGGCTGAAAACAATGTTAATAACCAAAATAACGCATTGAGATATTGAATTTTACAACTTATGCTCCAAGGGCAAGGAAAAACTTTACAGATACATCTGATGATGAACACAGTAACACTTAAAAACACCACAGTGTTGCATCTAAAAATAACCCTCCAAAAGTGAACTGAATATAAAAATTCCATAGTTAACAGGAAGGCTATTAAAGACACAGAATATGTTACATTGTTAGCTAGGCAAGGACCTTTTTTTGATGACTATAATCAACTACAGGGCTACATAACTCATACAAAGTAGATTGGGGCTATAGGTGAGTGGGAGTTGGGCTTTCTTTTTAGAATAAATGGAGTTTTTCTTTTTCATCTTTTTTTTTAACTACAAAATTTACCAGAGGGCCTATCCTAGATTTTCCATCTCATAATAGAAATTAGTTTCTGATAACAGCACAGAGAGATAGATATATATCTGAAAGCCACACATACACACATTTAGAATTGCGGATACCCATCCTGATGTAAATTATGAAAGTAATATTTGATAAGGATATTCTGTATATAGTTTAAATGCATAACTTCCATTTCCTCTCAGAGTGCCTTCAGCAGCTTCTGCATATAAACATACATAAAATATGCCAACTAATCAGGTTCTTTAAGAGATACTATAAAAATCTTCCCACAATCCATATCTACTTACTTACTTGTTTACTGAATTTATTTGCCACCCATCTAGTAATGAAACAACTCTGGGTGACTTATAGCACTTAGGATGCATACACAGAGATTACATTAAAGTGGCTCATAGATAGATAGATAGATAGATAGATAGATAGATAGATAGATAGATAGATAGATAGATAGATAGATAGATAGATAGATAGATAGATAGATAGATAGATAGATAGATAGATAGATAGATAGATAGATACGTACATACATACATACATACATACATAAACGTAAAAGCTCCCCTCGCACATATGTGCTAGTCGTTCCTGACTCTAGGGGGCGGTGCTCATCTCCGTTTCAAAATCGAAGAGCCAGCATTGTCCGAAGACGTCTCCATGGTCATGTGGCCGGCATGACTAAACGCCAAAGGCGCATGGAACACTGTTACCTTCCCACCAAAGGTGGTTCCTATTTTTCTACTTGCATTTTTTATGTGCTTTCGAACTCTTAGATTGAAGCTGGGACAAGTAATGGGAGCTCACCCCATTACATGGCACTAGGGATTCGAACCGCTGAACTGCCGACCTTTCGATCAACAAGCTCAGTGTCTTAGCCACTAAGCCACCATTTTATATATATATATAAAAAAAACATTCAGCAACATCTTACTGCATGCATCCTTTTTTATATTTACCTTAGGTGATTTGACAGACAAAGGCCTTTTATCAGTTGTCACTGGACTATGAGGTATCATACATGACTCGCCCAAATCACTTTCCTCATTTCCAATTTTGGATTCTTCCACATCAGAAGTTTCGGATTTTTTAGGAGCTAGCAGAAAAAAAGATGCTTTAAGAAAACCCCAGAAATGCAAAACATAATTGAATAAATCTGTATTTCCTAAGAAGCAAAAGTTTAAGTTTTGTCTAGAAAAATATCACTGCTGAAGTGAATCACAGTTGTATGTGGCAGAGGATCATATTCCTCAACCTATTCTTGCTAATTGCATCATCTTTTGAATTTACAATATGGAGCCCATGAGGAACTGGACATACAAGCTGTGATGGATAAATGATCATGCCATTTTTTTTTCATTGAGGTAGGTATAAAAGACTCACTTAGGAACAACCCAAAATTTGTTGTATTCTACTACGTCAACAAATAAGAATCACATCTTCTCCAGTACATTTTCTGTAAATCATATTTAAGCCATTGTTTTACCTTTCTTTTTTCTCTTATCTCTAATTATCTTCTGGACTACCCTTCTCCATTGGGGCAAAGAACTAAGACTTTTAAGTTTGGACATGATGGAGAGATCATTGCACACTGCTGGGCGCAGTTCATTGAAGAGAAATCTCAAGCGTTCAATAACAGGAGCACAGACTTCTTTGTAAGATCTTCCTTGCTCTTGATGGGTCTTAAAATAATAATGCACATGATTCAGTCCATAATTTAATTAGCAACAGCAGTTATTAGTACTAAGAAAGGATGCTTCTGACTCCATACTTACTTTGATCAGTGAACATTTTGCTTGATAGACAACACGACAAACATCTGCTACAGATTTTGGGAGTATTCGGTGTTTCACTTGGTCAATTCCAAGCATAACAGGATGAACAAGAGAAAGTGCTACATGACCTTTAGAAAAGAATAAGCAAAAATATAATAGGAAATGAAATACTACAATAAAATAATAAGACAATGAGTTCTTTCTTTCTGATACTCTGATCTGAAATGGCAGAGAATTTTCTTTTTGAACTGTTCTGGAAGAACATAAAAGACAACTATTTCCCCCACTCCACAGCCATAGTCTGCTGCCCCACTTGTCCAACCAAAAATGTATTAATTTCCCAGTGCAGAAAAAGTGTTTAAGAACATTAACAATTTAGGTAAGAAAGTTTAATAGGATTAGGAAGAAAAGTTATCCAAGTATGTGCCAGACCAGAGGTCCCCACCCCCTGGGCTGTAGACCATTCAGAACTGGACCATGGAAGTAATGGGCAAGTGCGCATGTGCAAAGCTGCATTTGTGAAAGTGGTGCATGCATGCAGGAAAAAACCCTCCCCTTTGCCCCCCAATGCCCCCACCAGTCTACCAAGCTGGAAATGTTGGAGACCACTGTGCCAGACTAAACACTTTGCAATTTTGGTTTCCCCATAGCAAACTATGTGATGGGATAAGCATTTCCATCCTTCTTAGTATCTTTTTTACAACAAAGGTAAGTGGATTATAAGTCTGCCCAGCTCAAACAATACAACTCAACAATTTGGAAGTATGCTGACTAAATCCATTTTGGGAAGAAACAAAGATTGTTGCATTCTACATTCCCCAAGACAGAGATCTTGTAAAATATTTAAGAATCTGTCTATTCTGTCTCAGCTTATTTTGAAGGCTGGAATGCCAAAAGGTTGTATTATCATAGTAACCCCAATTTTCCTACACAATCTAATATTCCAAATGGAACCTAGAATAATAAGCAGCATTTTGACTGCCATGTGATAATATACAGCACTTTGCCCATGCCATGCTAGAGCAATGTAACCTCTAATAAGTTCTTAGCACCTTACATCTGATTGCATTTAATTAAGTCTCCTTCCTCTCAGTGCCCTATAACTTTTACAGTAATACTCTGAGATAACTGTATGCCAAATACTGATACCTAAATCCTCATGCTTGAGAAGGCAACATAACAACAAACGTCCTACTTCTTCTACTGGGTGCTCAGGAGGGAATGTAATTGGTGTTGTCAAATGACACTGCTTGCAGTACCTCTCAACTTGACATAAGAAGTCCTAGATAATAAAAAATACACTTAGTAGGGTTTATGAACTAGCAATCAAACAAATGCAATTCAATGAAATCAAATAATTGAAAAAAGCATTATGCGAATATCACATATTGGAATATTATATATCAAAATCTCAAGACAGATTCTCCTACATTCTCGTTTCTTACATATAGAAGGAACCATATCCTCCTAAATTAAGATAATAACTGTATTCTTACAATACATTAAGGCAAAAAGCAACAAAAACACTTAGAAATAACTGTCAGATGAGCAGTTTTATAGTTTATTTAATATTCTTTAACTGTAGTTTTTACAAAAGCAGAAGAAGTTTCTAGCCTAGTCACTCTGTGCAGTTATACAGGATAATGTTCTTACATGATCTATGGAGGGCATGGAACAAGGCTAGACTCAGCATTACTTTTAGAACAAAAACAACAGATATTGGGGGGGGGAGGCTAAAAACACTAGAAAGAGAAATAAGAGGGAACCCTTTATTAGATTTTTGTTACTTTTTTACTTTTTCAGGTTTTCCTATCTATCCTATCTATTTTGTGATGGACCACAGAATGATACCCATTTTGGAAACAAGCAACATTCCATTCATTACAGCAATTATGGCCTTGATAGGAAAAACTCAGCACCTCCCATGTTATAAGGATCCATTTATTTCCACTAATATGATGTGTTTAGACCAGTAAGCTCTTACTCACAACCATAAATAGTATACAGTAATTATCTCCAAAACACTGTTTAAAACTTGGGATATTAAACACTTTGGTTGGACACTTTGGTGTCCAAAGATTTATAAACACCAACATTGTTAATTACAGTGCCTGAACAGCCCATCTTTATTCTTAAGACAAAGTACTCTTACCTTCACAGTGTGATCCTGAATATTGTTGTCTGCAATAGCTTGTAGAAAAGGCTGTGAGTGGTCAGTCAAAGTTAGTCGATGGGAATACATCTTTGACTTGTTTGGTGTGGTGTTGCCAGGAGAGCTACAGTGGTCTTCATCCTTTTCTTCATTGTAACTATAATGTATCTGACTAGTTTGCAGGCCTCCAGAAAAAATAGAGGACTTCAGCCACTCTATAAAGAAATACATTTAAAAATTCTATTTTATCATACTATTTCTGTAGTTTTGTTAAGTACTGTAACTATTTAAAAATAAATTTAAAAGAAAATTATTCAAAAGCAGAAGTTTCTTTGATTGTTGAGAACTGTCCAGGGTTGCTGGAAATCAGGAGTGCCAAATTTTTTAAGGGATAAGCTTTTTAGACAGTTTGAGAAATGCAGGAACTTTATGCCATCCATTATTTGCCTATATAATTCTATAATTCTAGTATTAACATAAAGCTTCTAACCCCAAAGCAACACTACTGGTCAGCCTAGTTCAATAAAATATATTCCCAACTGGAAATATTTCCCATAGTCATTCTTTGCTAAACTTTAAAAAATTTTGTAATGTTTAATGTTTATTTACATTAAAAATGCCAAAGAGTAAACCTGGCTTTTAAAAAAAACCAATAATGCAGTATATCATAGAGAGTTAGGTATTTCTTGAATCTTAAAAATTAGCTCTTATTTTTAACAAGGTCACTGAATTATAGAACACAGACCAATCCTTATATACATTTACATTTAAAGTAAAACTGTAAAAATTCTTACTGGCACATTCAATCTCCACTGGAGAAAGTGGTGTACTCATTGCTAGATAGGAAGCATGTAGACCAAGCAGGAGGCCTAAATTTCTTTCAGTGTCTATGAGAGGAGATGAGAGACTGCCAGTATCTGGTGTTGTGATCACTTCCTGATCAGGCTACAGAAAGAGAAAATAAACAAAACTAGAAGCCAATCCATGATGAATAAGCTGTGATTAAATAGTGGCGATCACACTTCGTTAATACCCTCAAAACAACGCTATAGAGCACTGCACACCAGAACAACTAGACACAAGAACAGTTTTTTCCCGAAGGCCATCACTCTGCTAAACAAATAATTCCCTCAACACTGTCAGACTATTTACTGAATCTGCACTACTATTAATCGTTTCATAGTTCCCATCACCAATCTCTTTCCACTTATGACTGTATGACTATAACTTGTTGCTGGCAATCCTTATGATTTATATTGATATATTGATCATCAATTGTGTTGTAAATGTTGTACCTTGATGAACGTATCTTTTCTTTTATGTACACTGAGAGCATATGCACCAAGACAAATTCCTTGTGTGTCCAATCACACTTGGCCAATAAAAAAATTCTATTCTATTCTATTCTATAACTTTAATTTAGCATTCAGAAATAGAACTATAGCAATATAGAGCTATAGCATATTGGAGACACAGGGAAAAATTAATAAAGGAGGAAGAACTATATAGAAAGAGCAAAAACAACAATAAATTCAGAAAGCCCCTATTTCTGTTCCTTTATTCATTCTATTTTCTGTCAACTGCAGTAAATGAACAAAGGGTCAAAAAGTTTACATATACTCTATTACATATGTAATCTGTGTGGTTGGGTTTTTCAGTGTGAAGCTAAGTTATTCTTTAAATTTGCACAGAAATCAAACATAATTTGTAATGGAAAGCTGATAAGATTTTAAATCTATATTGTAGAAATGTTAAGAATAAAACAAAGTTTAGCTTTTAAAATATTAAGCAATTCAAAAAGGGTAACTATTGTTCCAGAATACTTCTGGATTTGAATTTATTTAAATTCAATGCATCTGAATCATATTTGGTATTAACCAGGAATTATTTCCATACATGGCTTTCAGAATCCAAGCAGTTGAGTTATATGCTTTGAAACTATAATAATGATAAATTATCATTCAAACATAGGTAATCCTTGACTTACGACTGATCGCTTAGGGACTGTTTAAAGTTACAACAGACACGCCCCCCCCTCCTCAAAAGCTCCATTTAACAATTCACATGTTCATATAAACATGAGTCCTGGGAGTGGTTAAAGTGCAGTCTTGCAACATGCAAATAGTGCTGACACTGTAAACCACCCAGAGTGCACTGTGAAGCACTATCTGGCAGTACGTAAGCCTAAATGCTGTTGCTATAATGGTTGCATCATGGAGAGCAGGGGTGGGTATCATTAACTGAGGCCATCTCGCTTAACAGCCTTCGCACTTGCAATTATAATGAGCAGGCTCCATTATGGTCATAACTCAAAGACCCTTTGACCCAATACAAGGCATTTTCAGAGGAAAATAGAAGGACAAGCTGTCAAAGAAGTCAGTGTCCTTATGAACCTAAGAGGAAATTGGATTAATTCATGATTCATTATTCTTCAGTGTGACTGAAAATGCAGTACATGCCATACTTGTTATGGCATAGGAGTCACTAAGACTAATTTCTTTATTTTACTTGGCTCAAGTTTGAAATAATTTAAGGTTGTTACCTCCATATATTGGCCAACACAGAAAGCATGCATTGATTCTTTTGTATCCTCAAACTGCAAAGCTGCCTCCAAAGCAACAATTGGATCTTCTCCTGCAAACTGGGCTAAAGAAAACAGAAAGCAATCAATTTAGAAAGCACAGCAATTAAATTTGATATTGAGTTTTATATTTGCTTTGATAAAGTAGTCAAATCTCACCAAGTATACCACTCCCTGTTAATGATTGGGTTTGGAAATCTTTTATATCATACACTTTGCCATCAATCACTGTCCAAAAGCCACCATCTTTATTGTGGTTTTCCAAGTCAGCTTTTCGTATAAGTGTCACTTCCTCATTATTTCTGCAATTCTGCCCTGTAAAGAATGTACCTAAGAGATGAGGAAAAATGTTGACTATAGTTTGTGACTAACTCTCCAACTGAAGAGTAAAACCAAAGAAGTAGGAAAGCATAACTTAATCATGTGTTCCCCTATAAATATATTTTGTGGCATGCGTTATCTAAAATCGTAGATTTGAAAGAATCATTTTGGCCAACTTCCCATTTAATTCAGGAATCCAAATTGTAAATGCATCCAAAGTCTCTGCTTAATGACAGAAGATGAACCAGAGCTAGCTTTCTCATTAGGAAGCGGGGTTTTTAATAATTCAATCTGAATTGGACTTGAGACTGTTATACCATGATTTGCATTCTGAGATAAAAATTAATAGATACAGCATTCTTGCAGGAAGCTATCACATCTCCCACTCATCCTTTTCCTTAGCTAAACATACTATATATTCTTAGTCTTCTTGCAATTGACAATCCCTAGGACCAAGAACAGTGCTCATAAAGGGGCCTGTTAAATCAAAACAGAGCAAAAATCTATCTGAAGAATATGTTAAAAACATTTTAAATATTTTCAGGAAAGAGCATACCCATTATTCCAGGCCAAGCTAAGTCTTCATTGTCATCTCTCTCTTTACCAGGAGCTAAGTGGCTAAATCTGTCCAGATGTTCTAATAAGCCAGCTAATAAAGGAATCGCTCCAGCTTCCTGAATAAGTCCAGGATTTTTACTGAGAAGGAGTACTACAGATACCACTAATTCTGGAAGGAGTACACCTAAGGAGAACAAAAATTTTAGTAAAATGATAGAATAATATATTTTGTGGATCCTCCCAATACATTTAAAATGGCTTGAATCCAGACTTGCAAATCAGCAAAATGATAAATTAGGCCATTTTTACCCATTCCTATTACACAGATGGTCTTCAATAACAGGTTTTTTTTTAAAAGCACTCCCCCTTTCTTGGCACAACCCACATTTATGGATCTAAATGTGTGCAACTAGATTTATGTTATTAGGTTTCTTATGTTTTACTTATCATTACAAGTGATAAAATGGAATTAAAACAATTCATCAGTACCTGTTAAATCCCCATCTACAACACGAGATACTTCTGCAAAATGCCTATGGCTAATAGAAGCAATGCTAGTTGCTACAGGCAAAATATCTCCAATGTGTGTACATAAAAGGGCTGTGTATTTCTTTAGCAGAGAACCAACTCCTAGAAGCTCAGGACCTGTCAAGAAATGGAAGTATCATATTCTGTTCATCATCATAGCATTTAATCTCATCAATATTTAGAGGAAATTCATGTGAAATGGCTGTCTAATCCAATAGCAAGTGTTTCAACGTCTTCCCTCAATAGGGCATTGAATGCCAAAACAATTAGACACAAAGACTCCCCCTCGCCCCCATGCCATCTCTAAACAACTAATTCCCACAACACTGTCAAACTACCTAGTAGGGCTGTATTACTATTCTTCTTCTCATCTTTCCTATTACCTATTTCCTTATCTTCCTATGACTGTATCTTTGTTGCTTTATTACAATTTATATTAAATGATTTATTTAGTTTTCCTAGTATGATTTGTTGATTGCTTATTTAGTAACTTATGATTATCACTAAGTGTTGTATCTTATGATTTCTGATGGATGTATCTTATGATGATTATGATCATGATTAATCACTTGTTGCTTATATGTTCACTGAGAGCTTACGCACCGGAGAAAATTTTTTATGTCCAATAAAGAACACTTGGCCAATAAAGAATTCTATTCTATTTTATATAATTGCAACACTAAAGTTTTTTTGCCATACTTACTGTATGTATTAGAGACCTGTCCAAAATGATCTCCTGGATATAACTTACTAACAAGCAAGCGCTGAAAACGCAGCAGTAAGTCCAAAGAAGCAGACCTTTCTTTATTATAATGTTCATGGTCTAAAGAAGAAGAAATGGGACGAGCCACATCTTTCAATTTAGCAATAGTTTGTGAAGCAATGTTCCTGGTGGGAATAATATTTTTAAAAAGATTTTAAAAAATTGAACAAAAAAGATCACTAGCCAACCACACACTAATATTTTGTTGATTTTTCTTCAAACCTTATTTGGCATCACAGTCCCAAATCTGTAATTACATCATTCCTCATTCCTCCACCCAGTGTTTTGTTTCTATGAAATGTGTCAACATAATAAACCACTGATAAACAAGTATTGTTTTCATACATTATGTAATGTAACTCTTACTTTTAATCACTATTGTAAATCTATAAATCAAATAAATAAAAACAGAAACTTGAAATTTTATAAAATACAGCCTTAAGAATATTACATATAAAGAATATTTTTCTTATGAAACTACAATGTATTAACCATAATCTGCAATATCAAAAGTTGCTTAAATAACCAATAGGGGAAATCTACTTAACAGTTTATAAGTGTTTCACTAACTGCATAAGCAACAGAGAACCATTTGCACAAACACACAATCACAAAGATCCTTCTTTGGACAACAGCAAATCAGCCATCCTGGAGAACAACAATGAGCATGTGCATGGTTAATAGATGCTGTGGCCCAGCACTAGAAGCCATAAAGTAGAGAAAAGGCTGCTAAAGGGTAACTTTTAAAACGTTTTTAACACAAAGAATTGAAAAAGCTTTTTTTTTTCTGTCTCCGAGGCCCTGAAATTCACTTGTAAGCCTGATGGTGATATGTAGTTTAAGAACCTCTAACCTAAGGGCTTGGCTGTGACCTATATCTTTAAAACAAAACAAAAAGCAAGTAAGTTAAACCCCCAGACCATTCTACAATCTGATATCAAAAATCCTGTTGTAAAAGCAGAAGAAAATTGTCCAGACTTGCCCAAGTTTACAGCTCAAAATGGCAAGTTTACCAGAAGTACCCTTAATCAGGATTTGTAAAATGATTTTTAGTGCCATCTTTAATCTCAACATAGAATGCTTCTTAGACAGTAAACAAAAATGAAAAGAAATAAAAAAGTAAAAAATGAAGAGCGATAATAATTCTAAGACACCTTTGTTATCAAACCAGAATACCTCAATAGTTGCTGGATTAATTGAACCAACGGCAAGCTTTGTTTTCCTGCAGATTCATAGATCCCAGTATTAATGAGGTCTTTATCTAATGGTGTCTTGTTCCTGTGAAGTGTGGATGCATTTGCTTCCTGCTCATCAATTTCTTTTTCTTTCTGAGCTTCTTTTTTTGCCTCAATATCCTACAAAGCAAAGGATTTAAGTGAAAGCACTGAACATTTTCATTCTTATGTCCATTAAATAAGAGATGTATTTAACCCTAATGATTTATTGACTTCCCAGCTTCCTGTCTCTTAGATGATTCTGCAACTTTACCACTCCATAAAGCCCATATGGCTGTGAGGGATAAAGCAGAATGAGAGAGAATCCATACAGGGTTTTAAAAAAACAAAGTTTCCAATCACATCTAACGTCTTACAACTGCACAGACCCATCAGTGTAATTTAATTACTGTAATAATAAAGAAATAATTTGCCATTGCCTCCTTTCAGGATTATTTTTTCCTTCAAGTCTAGATTATAATCTTAATATTTCCTGAAAGCATCCCTGTAACACCCAGACAGGCTTGATCTGGCTTTTCTTTCCAAAATTAATCATGTTTACTACATGCAACCATCAAAATATCAAATAAGCCACTATGTTCCAAGAAAAATTCTAAGCTTATTCAGGTTGGAGAAATGTGGTTATTGACTCACGTGTCACAGAGTTAAAGTTACAAGTACACTCTAAAACAAAATGGCTCTCTTGTCTTGTGTAAGCACCAACTTATTTTTACTGCATATAACATAACATAATAAAAGAGTTGGAAGGGACCTTGGAGGTCTTCTAGTCCAACCCCCTGCCCAGACAGGAAACCCTACACCATTTCATACAAATGGCTATCCAACATTTTCTTAAAAATTTCCAGTGCTGGAGCATTCGCAACTTCTGCAGGCAAGTTGTTCCACTTATTGATTGTTCTAACTGTCAGGAAATTTCTCCTTAGTTCTAAATTGCTTCTCTCCTTGATTAGTTTTCACCCATTGCTTCTTGTTCTGCCCTCAGGTGCTTTGGAGAATGGTTTGACTCCCTCTTAGACATATCCTAAACTCTGCCTACTCCCCTACAAACACCGTTATCACATCAGATTAATGGATTTTGCTGGTGAACCAGAAACTAAGACCTCCAATATGAATATGAATACAATCAGGCTTAGAAGAAAAATAAGCACCTTGAAGTTAGAAATGAGTAATTAACTAATGTAAATCATGTAAAATTGATAGCATATTCGTATCTACTGCACAAGCATTTCTTTATTCTATATTAGTTGCAGTTTGGGGCTGCTGTTGTTAAGTCATCATAAATGGGTTGAAATTGCCACCTGTATAACTACATACAGTACTGCCTCAGGAACATATTTGGCCCTCTGAGTTGAATTTAACCATAATCCTTTTTTATAGATTACAGGATTTCTTAATCCATAGTACTTCTAATTAATGGGGTAGACTATGCAATAATCTATGTATATCATTTATTGATTGATAAAATGACAATATTTTCCACTCATAAGCATTGGTAGCCTAAACCAATGGTGGCTATAATTTTAAATTTTTAGTTTTAACTGGGGTTTTTAGATGTTAATTATTTTAATTTCGGCCACACTGTGTAATAAGTTTTTTAATTTATTTTTAATTGTATATTGTCTCTTTTTATCTTGGCTGTACACCGCCCTGAGTCCTTCGGGAGAAGGGCGGTTTATAAATCTAATAAAATAAATAATAAATAATAAATAAATAAATAAACATTCATAATTTACTTCAACAAAAATGATAAAACACAGCAAAGTTACTTTGTAAACAAACAAGTTTTTCCAATCTGTAGTGAACACCTACCTGAATTTCTGCAGTAATAGCAGCATTCAGTGCAGATTCTAGACCGCCATCAGCCATCAAACTTCCAACCAGTAGATCAATCATAAATCTACGACCTGGACTTACATTTGTTTCATTCCCTGAAACTAAAAGTTAACAACACTTTTGTAATGTATGATGTATTAACAATATCTTTCTCTGTGTTATCTTCACATATCTGTGAATGAAGCATACCTGCACTGGGTAAAAGTGCCGAAAGAGCTCTTGCTCGTTCCTCTGCAGTTGGTAGCAACACAGACCATCCACTTTGCAACACTGCTTGGGCAGCTGACTGCACAGTATTAAGCACACCAGCATTACTTGCTAAAGTCACTACTGTCTGCTTCAGACTGTTGAGCAAGACACTGCCTAACCCCAAGCCAAGGCATTCGGGATCAACTTGGTGACTAATTGCAGCATGAAGCTGAAAGACAAGCACAGACAACTTGTAAACAATGAAGCAAATTCAAGGAAGAATTCTAATGCTGCAAATTAAACATACATGGCTGTGAATTTTAAACATTTATTAAGGAATGTACTTGCAACATGTGAAAATTAATTAATATATGTTATAAACACATCCCCAGTTATATGGGAAATGAGTGTTGGCCTTGAATAATGGTGAACTAGGATTAACTAAGTTGGAAGGGACTTTGGAGGATAGGTCACCTAGGTCAGTAATTGACATGGTAGTTACTTGATAATAGGCATTCTGTACTTTTAAGGTGCAACCTACAAATATTACTGTGATAACAGCTGTCACTCTTTCAGGCCTATGCAAAGACAGTAACAACTAAAAAATAAAGGGTTTGGAAAATAGCAAGTCAATGTTAATTCCAGCTAATTCAATAGTTAATTACCACAACTGAGATTCTGAGACTCCATTCTAAATGCTTCTGCCATGATATTTAAAATACCTGTAGCCTTAGAAGATTCAAAGTAGCCACAGCCATACATTCTTTCTCCTGTGGAGGTGGCCAGTCAGAACTGCCATCCATTCCTTCTGTAACTTGTCTCAATAGGAGATCCAGCTGTTCAAATGTCATTGAGCAAACATCTACCACAAAGGGGACACGTAAACCAATTGACCATTCTGAACAAGACGACCAGGCAAAGCTCTGCAAGGAAAAGAAAAGAAAAAAAATCAAAACATATTAGGATTAAATAATATTATCTCTGGGATATAGAACTGCTGGAAGATGCTCCCCTAGTCATCCATCTATAAAAGCTATCAATTTTTAAATAAATTATAGTGGAAAATAAATGGGTATTGAGTAACAATAGTTTAGGCAAAGCACACAGTTTAAAAAGTAGGGGCCTTACAATCAGCTCCCCAAAACTAATTAATTAATTAAGTTTATTTCTGCCTGTCACAATTGAAAGATTATGTGGCTTAAAATATCATCAAATATATTAAGACATCCATGCAAGAAAATAGTAAAAATTGAAAACAAAAATAGAAAAGTGTAACAAATACATACACAATGTAGTACATTAAAACAACCGCTGTGTCAAACCAAGAGATGCACTCAATAAACAGGTAGCAATATTCCATAATTTAACCTTCTCTCCTCAACAATTCAGTTTCCATGTTCCCATAAAACATTAGCAAGTAATAATTTTAATGTTATTAAAGTGGAAAATTATCTATTGCTGAAGAATAATCATATTAAGTAGTTCTGATTCTAACTGCAATAAAATATAAGTGAGATGGAATCAAATGTAATGTTTGCCTAAACTAGAAATCAAATTTAATTTGTTACTAGATTGGAAATCAAATTTAGTTTTTGCCTAAACTGGCAATCAAATTTAGTTTTTGCCTAAAGTAGTCACCTCCTACTTTGAGTAATATAATTTCCAGCAGCCTATTCAAATGCCAAGCGCAGCCCCTGGTCCATCTAAAAGTAACCGAGTCCTCTGGGGATAGCTGATCCAATTTTACTGAGTTAGGTGAGAAGAACATAATCATCTTTCAAATCACAATTAAATTTTTACTCTGCAAGTTGCCCTAGGAATGAATCTATTTCCAGGACCCATAAACGTAACAGAAGACACGTAAGTCCTACTTTTTAAGTCATATGCAGAGCTTGGGAAACAGAAGTGAAAGTGTTATGCATAGGAATGAAATTATATTACATTCTATTCCTGAAATTTCATCCACTTTTTTTTTTTTTAAAGCAAGAAATTACTTTTCAAACAAGCTTTTGTACCAGAGGAAATCTCTGTCTCTGTATTCCTAAGTGTAATTCTGCTTCTGTTTTATCAACCATCTCCAAGAAAAGGGGGTGGGTATTTGAAGAATAGGATTCTAACATGGAAACATCATGCAGACAAATAACTAATCCTAAAAATGATAGTTCAAATTATTCTATACTCCCACACATGCAAACTCAGAAATGGTAGCACAGCTATGATCAAAATGTAAATGTGAGGTGTAATGGAACTTAAAAGTACTCTGAATAGCCATATTAGAAAAAACAGGTGGTACATGTGAAACATAAAACACATAAATCTTAAATATGCAAAGAAATCATTGCCAAAATGAATAAGTTAGATATGAAGCATAAAAGAGAAACATGCTGTTAAACCAATTCCCCAACCCTGTTTGTAACCTAATGAGAACTGTAAAGCAGGGGTCCCCAACCCCAGGCCACGGCCCACTACTGAGCCATGGCCTATTCGGAATTGGGCCGCACAAGTGGCTGGCTGGAACACACACACACACCTCACTGCTCACGCAAGTCGAGGTGCACATGTGCGCACTGGCCAGCCGCTCGCATGGGCCACTTCTCCTCTCTTCCCCCTCTAGCCAGGCCGCCAACCACAAAGGTTGGGGACTGCTGCTGTAAAGGAAAACTTACCTGGGCTGGTCCACAGGCAATACCAACAATGTGTTTTGAGTCCAGTCCTGGAAGAGCAGTTGGCTCTGGTTTAGTAATCCTCAAAGTGTCAAAATGCTGGCACTGATCGTTGCTTCCCCAGCTATAGACTTCACTATCTTCCGTGAGCGCTAAACAGTGAGTAGAGCCAGCTACTATATCTATAACTTTTTTCCCTGCAGGCAAAATGATGAAACAAAAATTATGACAATAATAACTCTCATTATAACCTGAAAGACAAATTAAAATAAAATACTTTATGCCTGATCTTGAAATCATTTTAGTTATATATTCATTATACATTATTTCAGTATTATTCCATTAGGAACAATTTGCTACTAGACTTCTCCTTTTTGAAATTAAGATCTATGAGGGGTCCTTGGTACTCTCTGAGCTTGCTTGTTTTTTTGCAAACATTTCATTACCCAAACTAGGTAACATCATCAGTACTAGTGAGACCAGCACTGATGAATCATCAGACTAGCACTCATGATGTTACCTACTGTGGATAATGAAACATTTGCAAGAAAACAAGCAAGCTGAGAGAGCACCAAGGGCATCTCATTTCAACCCTGAGCTACAAATATTCTCCTTCGTTAATATCTATTGCTGCAAACTGGAAGCCAAGGCCATTCCTGACAGAGGTCAACCAGTTGGCGGTGAGAAATAGGGCATAAGAAATAGTCCATCTTCCAAAAAGTCTATAAAAATAACCACTCATTGTGATATGATAATTGTAATTGTAATGTGATAATTGTAATTGTAATGTGATAATTGTAATGTCTAATTCTTTTTAAAATCAGTAACCAACAACTTAACTGTGGAAGCTAATTCTGTACTTTTACAGTGTAGATAGTTATTACAATATAGTAAACATCCTTTCCTCTGAAAGAACAATTTACTTATTCTTACTCTTTGCTTCTATTATCTTTAACATACTAAAGCCTGTCTCATTTCATATCTATGTAATTTCTATAAACTTTATGTATACTAAAATTGAAAACATTCAAGGTCTACCAGAACTGGGCAGTCCTTCTGATGGAAAGGTTGTATGAATCAGACTGTCTCAAAACTGAATTCTGATTGCAGGAACTAACCTACCATTAAAAAAAGGAATGGCTTTAAAATATATAGGATTTTTTTTCTTGTATCAAGTTATGTGGTTTTTATCATTATTTTATTAGATATTTAAATTAGGTTTCATCATTCAAAGAAAGTGGTATGTGCAATCGTGCCCAATTCTAATTTTTATGAAATCATTCATGGATAAATCGCGCACATTCATTTATCATTTTAAGGAGCTAAGGAGTCACAAAGTTTGAGAACCCTTTTTTAAAGAGCTGCCATGAAATGTTAGCTATGTGTCCACATATGTTCAAAAGTACTTTTGTTTTTTGGAATCAACAGTTTGCAGAAGAATCCTAGCATATTAATCACAATATTCCACATATTATCAAGTTAAAAAACAAAAGAATATTTAGGTCAGAAGATTTATCTTGACTCTTGATCACTAAGAATTTTTCCATACACGGAAAAATGTTGCTTGGATAACTGTCGCCTAGGATAGGTATTACGTTAACTATATCTGGGGGTTATCAATTTCTAGATTAAGATATCAAGCAATTTCCTCTTCACTCACCTTGCAAGCCTTCCAGCAATTTGGGAAAACGAACGTGTTCTTCCGTTCCATGCCCAAGTCTCTGATTGTCTCCCTTTCCCCATGAGTACACCTGTCCATCTTTTGTTAGCGCAAGTGAGAACTGACTCCCACAGCGTACTTTGACAACATCCAAGTCTTGAAGTTTTTCAATCAGTTTGGGAGTTTTGCAGCCATCACTGCCACCTCTTCCCAATTTCCCATAATCTCCATCTCCCCAAGACCATACTTGACCTAGAAAAACAGCTCTCAGTAAGGGTAGCATAATAGAATAAGAAATATTTGCATTTTCAGGCAATGGAACGTTGCAAATAAAGCAACATGAAAGTAAATATAAATAACTGTGAAATTCACAACTGTTTCTGTAAAAAAGAGCAATTTTCAAGCAACATTTCTACTATTTTTTTACTAGTTGAAAAAATAGTACTTTACCTAGAAGTAGTATAAGGAACTGAAAATGTATCAATATCCTGGTTTGTTTATGTACAAATTGAATATGCTTCTACGTATTCCTGATGTTACTTTATATCAGGGGTGTCAAACTCAGTTTCATTGAGGGCCAAATCAGAATTGTGGCTGACTTCGGGAAGACGTGGGGGGGCGGGGAGGGCGGCCAGTGCCCACTCCTGCTGTGCTCGCTCTCCTTGGCCAGGTTGCTCATGGTGCGTGTGGGAGGGCAAAGTATATGGGTCAAGGAGAGGCCCACTCCATCTCTTTATGAGGAGACCTGGCTTTGTAACCAAAGCATCCTCAGTGATAGGATGGGAGTCCACCAGCAGAAGACAGGAGGGGACAAGGGGATGGCAAAAGGCAGCAGGGCTGCTGGTGGCCAAGTGCTAAAGCAGGATTTACCTTCACTCTTTCTCATTATAATCTTCCTTCCTTCGTTCCTTCCTTCCCACCCTCCCTTCTTTTTCGTTTCCTCTTGTTGTGACCCAGGCTCGAGCAGGTAGCAACAAATGCAGTCCTTAATGAAAATAAACTTTATTCAAGCAGCTGGGAATTAACCCATTCCCAGCGTCATGAAACTCAAAAGAAAGCAAAGCTTCTCACACAAAACAATCTGTCATTATTTCCAACCTGGTCCAATTTAGATAATTGCCAAAGTCCTTTGCAGATAAGCGTCTCGAGCAGAGAATGGAGAGCTGCCAAGGTCTTCTCAGAGAAACATCCAGAGCAGAGAATGGGACGAGCACAGCTCCAACGTTGTTTTCCGGCAAACTGAGACACCAATGCCAGTCTCCTTTTAAACCTTATGGGAGGGGCCAATTATCTCTTGGCCCTACCCCCAAGGTGATCTCTCTGCTTAAGCTGCTAGGGGGGGCCTAGTGATAGAACAGTTCCTCAAGGTCTCCCCCACCCACTAAGATACCTCATGCTTCTCCCTCCCTTCCCGCCATAAGGACCCACCTTGCAAACATCTGTCTCTTCTCTTTATTTCTCTGCCTTTGAGGAAGGGAGACCAGAGTTGGCTGGGAAATGCTTTTTGTGCCGAGGATGGGTGCCATAATATTGCACAGATTCAGGCACCCATCCTTTTTTGCAGAGTCAGGGACCCAGAAACTTTCATTATCGGTGCAAAAAGTGTTTGCTGGTCTCCTGCTCCCCCCCACAAACTACTTTCCACTTAACAACTTAGCACGCTTGCGTGCAAACGAAGAGAGAGAGAGAGAGAAATCCAATTGTGTGTTTGTGTGTGTGTGTGTGTGTGTGCGTGTGTGTGTGTGTGTGTGTGTGTGTGTATGGGAGAGAGAGCGATCCATATAGGGCACCCAAGCTGCTGGCAGCTTCGCCAGTGACAGAAGCCACCTCAGCAGCAAGGTGGGGTGGTGGTGGAGTATGAAGCAAGGCGGGGGATTAGGTAGCTGCCCCCTCCCTTGCCCCACACCGGCTTACCTGAGTGCCTTCCAAAGCTAGGCACTGAAGCACCACAACTGCCTCTGCAGTGAGACAGAGGGGAAGATCTCCAAACTCTGTGTGTGTGTGTGTGCATATGCATATGAGAGTGTCAAGCCTGAATTTGACTGGGGACCTACAGAGAGAGATCCCTGCTTTAGTTGGGTCATTCAAGCTGCTGGCGGGGGGAGAGGGAGAGCCAACTGAGCAGCCATTTTTCTCCTCGTCCTCCCCACTCAAGCAGTGCAGGCTCTGCGGGACAGCAAGGCCTCTCATTTCTCCCTCAGCGTGGCAAACTGCAGCTTCAGTCAGGGCATTTAAGTTGCTGGCAGTGCCAGCCATCTAATGATTGCCCACTCCCCAACCAGTCAGCCAACCAGCACTGCCTGACCTGCTCCCTGCCACCAGGCACAAAGCCTTGCCATTCTTCTCCTCGTCCTCCTTGCCCAAGCAGCAGTGCGCTCCGCAGAACAGGGTCTCATTCCTGCCCCGGCTGGCCCATGTAAGCGAGCAGTGCACCAGTGCACAGACGGCTTTGGTTCCTGCACCCAGTTGATTCCAATTCCACAGCCAGTCTTACTGTTTGAAGGCTGAACAAAGCCTTCAACTGAGCAAGGAAGGGTGTGAAGGGCCAGGCCCTTCACACCTGCATCCAGCCCACAGAGTTTGCTGTGCCGGGGCGGGAATGAGGGACGCGGGCCAGACTCTTGCAGTTTCCAGATGGCCACAAGGAACGGATTCGCCTCATCACGGGCCTTGAGTTTGATACCTCTATTTTATATCATTTTATGTCCCACTACAAAAAATTTCAGCTTGGTAGAAATGAGAGAAATATTCTTTTCTGTGTAGCACTCAAATATTTATGTAACCTCTCCCTTCCATTTTGAAACCTACATCAGTCCATTGCTATACTTCTAAAAAAAGAAAATACATTTCTATTGAAATCATCATTTGCTAATTTTTAACAACTAAATCATGGTTTTATTCTTTAGGAGTTGCTATTATATTAATACTTGTTATTCTTTGATCATTTTGTTTACTATTGAAGTTCTTACAGTATGCAAAGCACCCTTGACCAAAAGAAATCTGTATTTTAATAAGAATAAAACTACCGTATATACTCGAGTATAAGCCGAGTTTTTCAGCACGTTTTTTGTGCTGAAAAACGTCCCCTCGGCTTATACTCGAGTCTACGTCTTCGGGAACCCCGCACAGGAGGGGGTACCGAACGGACTCCCATGGGAGGGACGGGGAGCGGGCCCGCCGAGGTCTCGCGGGATTTGTCGCCCCCAGGCCGGCCCCCATTCCCGTGTCTGGTGGGCGGACGGCGCAAACTTGGCGGACTGTGCATTGGCGCGGGGAAGCCCTGGTGGTGCAGTGAGAGGGCTGGGCAGGGGAGCCGCCAGCCTTCTCGGCTGAGGAGGAGGTTTCCCGACCGCGGCTTCGCCGCGAGCCACCCAAAGGCCAGAAGAAAGGTCATTCCATCGGAGTAATGGGCGGCTCCTTCCTCTCCGCCTTACCCATGCTGTGCGAGCCCGGCTGGGCTGCAACCCCGCCGCCGCTCCTTCCTCAGCCTCCCGGGCTCGCGCTCTAGCAGCCGCCAAGCTCAGGCGGACTCGGCAGCTCCCCATCAGCACTCGCACGGCGCGATTCGGGCAGGAGGAGTCGGGCTCGCTCTGTGGCGGTGGCGCCGCTGCCGCCGCCGCCACCACCGCCACGGAGCAAGCCCGACTCCTCCTGCCCGAATCGCGCCGTGCAGTGCTGATGGGGAGCTGCCGAGTCCGCCTGAGCTTGGCGGCTGCTAGAGCGCGAGCCCCGGGAGGCTGAGGAAGGAGCGGCGGCGGGGTTGCAGCCCAGCCGGGCTCGCACAGCATGGGTAAGGCGGAGAGGAAGGAGCCTTCGCCCATTACTCGATGGAATGACCTTTCTTCTGGCCTTTGGGTGGTTTCGCGGCGGCGCAGAGCGCAGCGCCATCCCGCCCGCGACCCTCAAACTCGCGTTCCGCTTTCTGGTAAATTGGAGACGCCCCGGGTGAACAAACAATGCAGCAACTCAGAGCAAGCCGGCGATTGGCCAAGCTCAACCAGTAGAAAAAAAGGTTCTCCCCGTGTCGTCATTGTTGCTAGGCAGATGTTCAGGCGCAACGGGAGAGAGAAGAGGGGGGGAAAACCCTCCCTCCCTCAGCCGAGAAGGACTGCACCGCCAGGGCTTCCCCGCGCCAATGCATAGCCTGGCGGGAGTTACTGCAGCTCACCCGGCTCCCGCCCCAACTGGTGGTGTTGGGGCAGCAGCTGCCGCTTTCTAGCAAAAAGGTCGCTCGCCCAAAACTCCTCGCCTTCTCCTGGGAAGGGCTGGATGGCTAGCCGGGAAGGGTTGAATAAGCAAGCCAACCTCCCTCCCTCCCTCCCTCCTCTCCCCCGCAAGCGAAAGAGCGTTTTCCCGTTGGAAGAGAGAGAGAGAGAGAGAAAGGAGGGGCCGTTCCTCCCCTTCTTTCATTCTTTCTTCTCCCTCCGTGCTTCAGAAGCTGGGCGTGTGTGTGCGCGCCCTAGTCCCCTTCTGTTCCGTGGCGCTGGAAGAGAGAGAGAGAGAGAAAGGAGGGGCCGTTCCTCCCCTTCTTTCATTCTTTCTTCTCCCTCCGTGCTTCACCGTGCTGGGCGACCTGGAGCAGCTGCTCTTCAGCCAGATGCTCGGTGAGTCAGCCCGTCCCCTTCCTTCCCGTGGGGGTCTGCCTTGCTGGTGAAGGTTATTGGGGCTTTTGAGCAAGGGAGGAGGAACGCGAGCACCGCCTTCGCTGGCATTCCGGGATTTCCTCTGTTTAGAGCTGGGAATCCTCCTTCCCCCTTTTGCACTCCCTCCCTCCCTCCCTCTCTCTCTCTCTCTCACACACACACACACACACACAGACTTCTAAAGTCGATTGGCACAATGCTAAGCAAACACAGCAGTGGGTCAAGGGTGAAGGGCTAGGAACCTGGCAGGTGAAAGGTTGAGCGACATGAAAGGCAAAGACCACAATTGTTTTAAGAAAGAAGCTTTAGCAGGAGGGGGATGGAGGGTGTTTTAAGTTTTGGCAAACAGCCAGGCCAACTGTATTGGAGAAGGTCACACAACTGGCCTTAACATTTTAGCTGCTGTCTTTTCCTCACACTTGGGTTTAATGATATTAGAGATCCTTATTGCCCTGCCAAAAAAAAAAAAAGAGCCACCCCAACGTCTATGAAAATTAACCTTCTGCCAAGAGACACTGTGCAGGGTATTTTCACTATTGGTGTGCATACAGGCTTAGATTTGTGCTGGGTTCTTAGTGCTTAGAGCACTGACCTTCAGAGGCACCCTGGTCCCTTGGAAGCTAAAGGAGGACTCATTTTCATGCTTGCAGTTGTATTGTCAATTTCTGTGAGACAATGTTGTTGAAGTAACTCACTCACTCATTCATTCATTCATTCATTCCTTGTGTGTCCAATCACACTTAGCCAATAAAAATTCTATTCTATTCTATTCTATTCATTCATTCATTCATTTTATTTTGTCAAATACATATTAAATAATTATATAAATATAAGCATGAATTGAATACATAAAAGGAATACAACTAAAGGGAACATTAGGACAGGGACGGTAGGCACGCTGGTGCTCTTATGCACGCCTTACAGACCTCTTGGGAATGGGGTGAGGTCAATACTAGATAGTCTTTGGTTAAGGCTTTGGGGATTTTGGGAAGAGACCAGAGTCAGGTAGCACATTCCAGGCATTAACAACTCTGTTACTGAAGTCACATTTTCTGCAATCTAGATTGGAGAGGTTCACTTTTAAGTTTGAATCTATTGTGTTCTCGTGTATTGTTGTGGTTGAAGCTGGTGTAGTCATTGATAGGGAGTACATTGTAGCAGATAATTTTATGAGCTATGCTCAGGTCATACCAAAGGTATGAGTTCTAAATTTTCTAAAGCTGGGAATCCTCCTTCCCCCTTTTGCACTTTTATTGTTTTTCGTTCAAATAAATATTCATGTTATTTTACTTGGCTCTATCTTTATTTTTTACATTGACCAGTAGCTGCCTCATTTCCCACCCTCGGCTTATACTCGAGTCAATAGTTTTTCCCAGTTTTTGTGGTAAAATTAGGTGCCTCGGCTTATATTCGGATCGGCTTATACTCGAGTATATACGGTATTTTACAGCAAATAAACACAGCATTCAAACCAACACATAAAACCAGTCAAAAACAGGAAAAAAAATGATTTCCCAGTCTCATGATCTCAATAATGTTGCAGATTGTGCTACTCACCATTTTCTGTTACAGCAAGAGTCTGAGCATCACTACTCCCACAGGCTACATCAATCACTTTCAATCCTTTCAGGCCAGTAACCAAAACTGGGATTGTCTGGTCTTCACTGGAGCCTTCCAAATAAAAAAAAGGTGAGAGAACCTCAAGACTCATAGTAGGAGTAAAAAATTGGGGTTGCCAGGCCCTCTCTGACTGTAATGGCTTGAATCAGTGTAGGGATTTCCCTTTTAAGCAATGAAACAAGGAGACAATGGTGAGAGCTCTAAAGTAGCTCTAATCCATTAAAAAAATCCACTTCACAATAAACAGATTTATTTTGCTTAATGGTGACAGTTACAGCTATCCTTGTCCCCAAACACATTAAGTGCAGCCTCCAGCATCAACAATCTTACTTGCTCTTGTTAAAAAGACTCTGGAGATCCCAGAGGCCATTTTAATAGCCCTATCACAAAACTTGTATTAGATAGCAAAACTATTCATTTTCAGTGATGTTAAGGGGTGGAAAGAATAAATTGATAAAGTCTACACATGTATCTATTCCACTTGTTAAATCCACCCATCTAAAAAATGAAAGAAATAGAATGGGAATGGGAATGGGAATGGGAATGGGAATGGGAAGAGAAGAGAAGAGAAGAGAAGAGAAGAGAAGAGAAGAGAAGAGAAGAGAAGAGAAGAGAAGAGAAGAGACTTCTTTATTGGCCAAGTGTGATTGGACACACAAGGAATTTGTCTTGGTGCATATGCTCTCAGTGTACACCTAAGAATCATAAGGTACAACACTTAATGATAGTCAGAGGGAAACAGTCAATATAAATCTTAAGGATACCAGCAACAAGGTTACAGTCATACAGTCATAAGTGGGAGGAGATGGGTGATAGGAACGATGAGGAGATTAATGGTAATGCAGACTTAGTAACTAGTTTGATGCCTCCACCTGTCACAGTGCTATTGGCCACATTATCTGCAGCTCCACCAGACAGAATGACAGAAGAAGCAAAAACAGGGGGAATTCTTGAGCCCTTTGAGGTCCAGAAAAGAAGCACAAACCATGGCACGTGCCTCAGAAGGGACTCTCTGTAGATTTTTTGGAAAGTAAAAGTAAAGGAGAGGAGAAATATTTTCAGACTTGAGGTAACAATAAAGGTAGTGTTAACCTGAAGTCTGAAAATATTTCTCCTCTCCTTTACTTTTAGTTTCCAAAAAATCTACAGAGAGTCCCTTCTGAGGCACTTATCATGTCCCTGCCGTTTCTGAGATGCCTTCTGAACGATGGTTGTCTAAGTCTGTGGCTTTTCCTCCTGTCACCTAAGGTCATTTCCACATACCATTATGGGAACCTCAATGAAACCAAAAAAGCTGCTATCTCCTGCTTTAAAAAAAATATCAGAAACATACCATGACCTAGTCTGCCATAGTTTCCTCGGCCCCACGTGTACAATTCTCCATCAGCTGTTATTGCAGCACTGTAGGTACCTCCACATGCAATATGTACAACATGTTTTCCAGCCTGCTTCCCAGAGAGAGCAGAAATCATTTTTGGTTCTTCTAAAGGCCTAGAAGAATGGAGTGGAACACGAAAGCACAACGGTGAGAATTAACAGAACAGAGATTATAAAATGGCAACAGATTCCATGCACACAGCAATAACTATAAACAAATCAAAACAGACATCATATACTATGCAGTCTATTATTAGAAAAACAAGCTATTCAACAAAAATGTTGGCTTCGTAGCATTGGACAGTTTCAAGCAATAGCCACATAGACACTTGTAAAATACATGCTGGTTTGCATTCTTGTATTGACAATTCCCCAATTGTCTAAATGGACCCGTCCAAACCTATGATGCTATATTTATCAAGCAAAGGTTTCACTGCTGTGTAAAACAGATTTCCCATAGTATTCAACTGTCTGGTGCAGAAATTTATAGTAAGATGGGTAGATGCAAATGTTACTGTCTTAATTATAATCCAAATAATTCTAGTTGAGTACCCCGAAATATGTTAATATTCTGCATAAATCAATATTCTTAATATTGGGAAAATTTCTAACACATGAGCCAATGTTTTATTTATTTTGCTGGAAACTGAAGAATCATCCCTTCTTACACTCACATTTATGACCACACAGTTTGCTTACTGCTTTCCAAGCTTTTGCCTCATCTGATTCTGACCCTAATACAGATCAATGTCCATCAGAATTACAAAGCAGAAATGCAACTGCTAATTTAGTAGGCTAAAAATAAAAATAAAAGCAGAAGCAGAAGCAGAAGCAGAAGCAGAAAGCTCCCCATCAATCATTGCTAACATTGTATTCACTATTGAAACAGGAACAAATTATATTAACCTGGAGAAAATAATCCCTTTAAAAAGAAAGATTGACCTCAAATAAATACAAATCCAGACAAAAATCATGGATGCTGCTAGCTTCTCCTACTTGCCACATTTGTCAATTCCAGCTGAAACCAATGAGAACAAGTGGGGAAATTTAATTTTTGCCACAAATAATATCCTTCCTTCATCCCTCCCTCCTTCCTTCCTTTCTCAAGAATGTATGTTTGGTGGGGGGGGGGGAGTATCTATCAAAAGCCACCCTCTAAAAAGCAGGGACAGCAAGCTTTGCCAGGTTTCTATTAAAGGCACCCACCATTATGTCTCATGTCATCTATACATCATGCCAGTTTGTAACAGATAATTTCAGCTTATTTTTTAACCTAATAATCCTTGTCTCCAGTATTTTTTTACTGGTTGTAGTCTCATTAAATGTAAGTGGGAAGAAAGCATTTTTCAGTCAAGCCTCTTATCACAAGCTATCTAAAATACATACACAGTATCTCCATGGCCCAGTCGTCCACCATCTCCACAACCCCAAGAAAAAACTTCTCCAGTTGCAGCCAAAGCCAGATAGTGATGTCCATCTGAGTGTGCTGCAATTTTAACAATATTTCTAGAAGCAAGACTCTGTACAAGTTGTGGTGCCTAGAAATAAACACACACAAATAAAAACTCTGTATTGCAGAACAGCAGAAAAAGTAAAGTAAGAACCCTTACAGAAAAAAAGTATAGAATATTCTCAAAACTTTTCAATAACTAATTGAATAACTATGTTTTTCACTTAAGCTAAGTATATTTAAGTAATTAATCTAAGATTCAAACTATATTCAACATGGAAAAATTATCACATACAGTATCCTGATTTATATGTTACGTAGGCTTTAAAACAAGGACTTTTTTCCATTTCCATTTTCTTTTCAACAAAACCACTAGGTGAGGTGAATCCTCATTTCAGGGTCTAATCTTTTCAATATTCTAAAGCAGAACTGAAACATCATGGGAACTTTTTTTTTTAAAAAAAGGATTGCTTTAAATTCACTTGAGTTTGCTTGAATGATTGAAGAAGACAATAATCCATTAACACATGAATGGAAACAGTAAAAAGATCTCAGTACAGATATCTATATACTGTACTACTGAAACTCTCATGTATGTTTGTTTCTGACAACTGGGTGAAATTAAAGCCAGCCAATTGGGTGTAGGGGCCAGAGGGAGGTGGAAACAGTTACTGAACCGCGGTAACTCAAATAGGCTAACTTGCCAGGACCCATCACTCAGATGGGAACGAAATTTAGAAAGTTGTGGCTTCTTCAACATCACTGTGCCTTCCGACTATACTTCCCAGAAACCATAGGTTGCATGATGCAAGGGAAGATGGGAAGATTGTAACTGCACCTTCTTTCTGCCTCCCTCTGCACTCAACTGGCTGGGGGCAAGGTCTGATAGATAAGCGGTGACTGACCAATTTGGAATTGAGGCTGAAATTTGAAAACTCAACCACTGTAGGCAGTGAGGGAAGGACAAGGGAGCAATATGGATACTTGCTGGCAAGGTAAGGCTAGCTGAGGAGCACAGAAATCAACACATTAGCTCTCTTCCTCCCTGAATGGAGAGGACCCTTGAGGACATGACAGGATGGGGAATAGAAGTTCTGTTTTCCTCATAGTCCACAGTTCCCTTTGTTTCCCCAATCTCCCCCAGCAAAGTGGCAGGCAGTTCCATGGGTCAGTCAAGGAGGAGGAGTGATTTCCGACACTCCCTACCAGCTTCCCATAAGTAAAATCAATGGGGAAGGCAGTAGGAAGTTAGATGTTGTGCCCTCTTCCACTGTTTTCTGTGCCCCTCCCCCCATGGTCATTCTGTTTCTCCCTTTAGAAAAGAAACCTCTCTAAAAGTATGGTCCAATGGGTTACAGGATGTCTAGTATATTTTAAAGCGGAGAAAAATGAGCAGTTTCTCAATTACAAGCTTCAAATTTGTACAGTAAGAATGTTACTGTTTGTTCTAAAAGGAAGCTAGAAAGTAAATAAAAACCACCTACCAATGTGTCATTACTGTAGGCTTGTATATAAACACGTCCATTTTTGGACAAGATCAGAAACCGCTTCTCTGCACAAGCAATCTGTGTAACTCCAAGACTGGCAAGTCCTTCACATTGAATTGGACAACTGACATTAGAGTAGTATTTCCATCCTATTAATCCCCATGCTATAAACTCCTGCAAAGAAGCCTAGAAGGAAATTTGTCATTGAGAAAATATCAACAATTACTCTTAAATTAGAATAATTAGTATCTTGCATAAATGATTCCAATCTCAACCATGATACCACTTCGGTTGAGATTTGCAACTAAACAGACTTCAGGAAGATATTTAGATAAACTTGAATAAGTGACAGTACCTGGACTTTGTTAATTTGATTTAATTTTTGTGAGAAGAATCTAAAAGATTGGACAGTTCTTCTATAATCTAGCAATTACAAAATCTACCAAAAGTCAAAGGACCCTAACCCACATCAAACAAGGAATCCAGAATCCACAAGACTGCATGATTAACTGCTCTTGAACCGAGATGTACCATGGCAATTTATGGCATGGCAATTTATGGCATGGCACAGAGGCAGTAGGGCAAAGTTTAAAAATCCATTACAGATAAAGCCATTTACATAAGCTTTAGCACATCCCCAGTTTAATTTATCCAATTTGCTGTACGTTACCTTATGAGATGTTGGAGAGCTGCACTGTGGGGGCATGCAGGGAGTGGCTAGGCGATCCAGGTGAGCCATAACCACAACCGCTGTTTGTCTTAAATCAATTGCTAGCTCATTGTCCTGTGGCAGTATTAGGTATCTTAGGAAGTTTTCATTTGGACTTAGTGGATAAGCCAACATCTAACATAAACACAATAAAATTTAAATCCATTATCTTAGGTAATACCTGTTTAAAGCCACATATTAAAGAGCTAAACATTTTTAACAAGAAGATACATTATAGTGAGTTATAGATTTTGACAGTTCCACATGTAATTAGCAAGATTTATACAATATTTTACCAAAAATATCCAACTGACTGCTTGGGCATCATCTTAGCCAGATCATAGATTTAGTACACAGAACTGTTCATCAGAACTAACAGTGATATACACAATAATGCCAGTTTTCGTATTACAACAATAACTACAGAATTATTTCAACTTTCATTTCCCTGCATTTCATTTCTACTGCATTCAGAAATTAAAAATAATTCAGGGAATTTATAGAGATACAGAAAATGCAATTTAAAATAGGTCCCACAATTATCAATTTGAAGTATAATTATTTTCAGCAAAATAATTGTACTTCTCAGTCATGGTACTTGCCCAATGGAACAGATCCCCGTTATGATCTAGATGTTAGTCTTCCAGAAAACTTGACTTTCTCCATAGAACCAGGTTGTTAACTGAAGCTGGCATGTATGGGATTTTGACTATGTGATAAGTTTTTTGGTTACAGTATGTTTTTTTCCCAAAGTGTATTATTGTATTTTTATATTTATGAGATCACTAGCGAGAAGCCGGTTCTATACTTTTTGTACATACATGCATACATACATACATACATGCATGCATGCATACTTACAGTTCCACAAATGTACAAAACCATGCTTGTAGTCTAAATAGAAGCACTGAAGTACAAACCTGAATTTCTTCTTCTGTATTATTCATCTCTTTGTTACAAATTATATTCTGAAATCTCTGTAACAAAGGAAGGAGTGGGGCACTGGTTCCCTGTGCTGAGCGTTCATTATCTGTTTCTCTTGTTCCACTATCCCAGAGTTGAAGCAATAGTATCACAGCAGACAACATTTGGCTGGAAAAAAAGAATTGAGACTAAATTGAAGGCATGGAGGAATAAATCTTGTCACTTCTATTTCTCTCACTTTTTTTCAAGCACTTCCCTTCACACAGAAACAAATATAAAATGTTCCCAGAAACTATTATATTCAAATGATGCTGGATTCTGCAATGAAAGATCTCTTAAAGGATTTACCTCAGCGTGCCTCTCTGAACAGCTAATTCCAGTAATATAGCAAGTGCTAAGTGCTGGTCTTGCAGTGGAATGCTTCCTGAGCCTTTTAAACCTGGAGCTCCATGAATGTCTCTATTTTAAAAGCAGAAATATACTTACTTACAAACACAGCCACATATACACAGTACAGAATTTTGAACCCCACTATCCTATTAACCAATATTTTCTCTAAAATATCAAAATATCATTTGGTCATCCTGTTCGTTCTATTTTTCCAATTTCTTTATAAATAATCATACAACACTACTATTATGCTGACTCTCATTTAATGTATATGTTCATGATATAAATATAAACAAAACAAAAAGAAATGTAAATCAGAGAGTTCACATTCCTTATGCTACTATTTTTAAAGCAGTAAAATGATATCCAAGTATTTAATTCCAGGTTGTTTTTGAGTAGGAAGTCTATTACTCTTTAAATCAGGCCTGAACAACAGCCTTTAAAAAGTGAACAAATTTACCATTCTGAAAAGTACATTGCCAAGCATCTCCAATGCCTCACAGTCAGCTCTAACACTGCTACCACTTCACTAACCATCAAACAGCTACTTGAGGAACATGTTCCTTTGCAGCCCATAATTATTTTTAATTTATCAATGTGACTCTTTCGCCTCTACAAATGGTGAGGCTGTTTTAAATGTTCTGGATTATAATTCCAATATTTATCAAATGCCACCCTGGCTAGGAAGGATGATTTATTAGGCTCTTCAACCCATATGAAAAATAGTAAATTGCCTACTCCAACTTATTCCAAAAAGGAAGGAAGGAAGGAAGGAAGGAAGGAAGGAAGGAAGGAAGGAAGGAAGGAAGGAAGGAAGGAAGGAAGGAAGGAAGGAAGGAAGGCAGGCAGGCAGGCAGGCAGGCAGGCAGGCAGGCAGGCAGGCAGGCAGGCAGAAGAAAAATGATGGTCATGCTCAAAATCATGTTTCAGGAACACGATTTGTGTTAAAACATGGACCAAGCTCAAACAGTATTTTGAAAACTTACCCAGTTACAACAGACCTTAGAAATTTAGTTGCTCTTTCCACAACTTCCAACCATACAGAGGATACTGTTCCTTCGTCAAACAAGGATGCTTCTGATAGGGCTCGCAGCGCATCTAGAGATTCTTGTAATAATTCACTGCAAAGATCTGCATCCTCACCTACAAATGCAATGTGTTTTAGCTGTCGTAGATATTTTCACAGCATGTGAAAACAGGGGCGATTGAAGAATTTGGGGTTTTTTTCACCAAAACTATCTGCAAATTTAGGGCAGTTATGCAGTACTCAACCTGTAACTTATACCTGATCTCCAAGCTCGCCGTAGGAATGCAAAGGCAAACGAAAGAGCCGCTCTGGATCCTACTCGGGCAAGACCTTCAACACCTTTGCTTACAGATCTAGGGCTACAAGAGAGAAATTGAGGAATTATCTCTTGCTTAAATCCTAAGCAAACCTTCCCTCCTCCCCCCCAAAAAAATCTTAAAACCAGGATTCAAACCCAACCGCCTCAAAAGGTATAAACAATAAATAGGTGTTTCTGGTATTATCATTCTGACCTAAGCTTCAGAAGAATTCATCTTCCATGTAAAACAAAAATTGCTACAGTTAGTCCTCTATTTACAAAAGTTCATTTAGTGACCGATGGAAGTTACAACAGCACTGAAAAAAGTGACTTGTGACCATTTTTCACACTTATAACCATGGCAGCATCCCCCTGGATCATCAAAATTCAGATACTTGGCAACTGACTCATATTTATGATGGTTGCAGAATCCCAAGGTCATCTGATTGCCTTTTACAACCTTCTGACAAGCAAAATCAATGGGGAAGCCAGATTCACCTAAAAACCATGTTACTAACTTAACAACTGCAGATCATAAAATGGGCAACACTCACTTAACAAATATCTTGCTTAACAACAGAAATTTGGGGCTCAATTGTGCTCGTAAGTCGAGGACTACCTGTACCATGTACAGAAACAAAATCCTAATGATATTATTTTAGGATGGAACTGGGTTATGTGGAGAAGAACAGAATGGATTTCTTTCATCAAGCTTTTACCTTTTCTTATCCACCATGGGCAATGGGATAGTGCTGCTTTTCCGCTTCACCTTGACATTCTCAAGAAGAATGCTCCTATTTAATGCGATAAAGTAGCGTTCTAATATAGCAAGCCTCTGTTTCAGCCTGAGAGCAGAGAGAGTTGTGGTAGCAGTCTTCTTAGCTAGAACCTGTTGCTCTTTTACTAATATATAAAGGCAGTCTTTCAGTTCGTTGACATCTATAACAAACATGACAGCAATGCACTTAGCAAAATGTATAAAACTACAGCTTTGAATTATAGAACTATGTTCATAGTTAATAATATAACAAAAATCTAACAGGGATGAATGTTAAATAAGTATTTTGGGAAGGGTTTCTTGTTAAGAGTTATTATTGAATTTATCTAATTTCTATTTCAGAAATAAGACATTCTCCTATTTTTGTACTAATCATTCATTCATTTCAGATTCTGAAAGTTACTATGTAATGTCAGTAGTCAACTATTAAAAAATCCTCAATTGTCTCAGACTTATTTTCACAATTCAACAACAATTAACCAAATTTTGCTAAATCTTTTGCAGATCAAATAACAATTGCTCAGGATTTTTAAAGAACCTTAGCTACTCATCCTGTAGTTTAAATCCTACATCAGTCTACATCTGCATCAGATGATGTGAGCTGCAACACATGAAAGCTTATGCCTTCTAATAACGTTTGTCAGTCTGAAAAGATAGGAACTCCTTCAGCTTTTTTGACTACCACAAACTAGCACAGCTCTCCTCCTACAAACGAGAGAGCTCCTACAAAGAAAAGTTTCAGATTCATTAGGAATCCATTCTACCTGCAACTGCATCTGTTGCAATCCTATCAGACTTGACACAGGACACCTATTAATGACTTAACTTAATGAAGAGATAAGGTACATAAATAGCAACAAATAATCTTCAATTTACAACAGTAAATTGGCCTGTAATTTCTGTCACTAAGTAATGCTGTCATAAAGTGCAAGTACATGGTTTAGCTAAGGCAACCTCTGCAGTCCGAGTTGCCATTGTTAACCAAACCATACAGTCATGAGGTGAAGCAACTTCCTGCCAGCTTCCAACAACCAAATCAATGGGGAGGCTGGCAGGAAGTTGCAAGTTCCAGGCAACTTGCAAGCAGACTTGCAGGCAGGTAAGTGCCTGCTATTGGATGGGAGAGAGTGCAAAGGCGGTGCAGAGATGCTTAGGAAGGATGGATGAGGGTGTGTGAGAGAGTTATGGTAAGGTTCAGAAAGGGTGAGCAAGACTGCACAAAACTATGAGGGAGGGGAAGGCTGCCTAAGTGTTTGCAAATGTCTAACACAACACAAGCACAGGGAGGCTGGGGGAGTGTGCACAAGTAGAGTTACACCAGCAACTTGTGAATGTTCCAGCTGGCTTCCCCACTGACTTTCTGGCAGGGAAGCCAGAAAGCTGGCAGGGAAAATAGCAAATCGCAGTCATAACTGCAAAGGTTGCCAAGCACATGACCACAGGATTGTGAGATGGTCAGATTTCTGAGGACTGGTCCTAACCACCACTCATTCAGCCCCTTCGTAACTTTCAACAGTTACTGAACAAATGGTTGTAAATTGAGGTCTACATATTCTAAACTGGAAGTATATAAGATTTTTGTTGAATTTGATTTAGTAAACATAAACATTGATGTAAGGCTACTAAAGGGGATGTTTCAAAACAGCCAGTAAAATTTAACCACATAACAGAATCTAGCAAGCTGGCTTATGACAGTAACCGTATTATGTAAATAAACATAATATAGTGCTGCACATAGCCATTTACAAGCCAGTTTTCTGTAATAGTATTGCCTCTCAGGTATGTGCAGGAAACTTATGTTGCTTAAACTAAGAACAGACTATTTTTTATTTCTATTGATTCTCCATATGCTGTGTAGACAATATTTTATAAATTTACAGAGGTCACTATGAAGAGAAAATGTTGCAAAATATTATTTGAGACTCTCAAGACTAGCAACATTTAGTTTTTTTCAGCAACTCCAGGGATACGCATCAGTAGTGGCTTTCGATTTCGGCCGCTATCGGTTTGCTTGCATGCTCGCGCAATGCTTCTTTACATGTACAGAAGCTTCTGCGCATGTACAGAGATGTCCAGGTTGGTGGGCGGAGCTTCGCGCCACTACCGGTTCATCCAAGCTGGGGCCAACCAGTAGCAACCCACCACTGATACGTATATGTATGTATATGCAGATATCACACCTTCCCTTCCTGAATTCTCCTCTACTAAACACATGGATATTTATCTTCAATCCATTTTTACATGACAATCTTGTGAGGTGACTTAGTCCAAAAGACACACAGCCAACTTTTATATTATTTTAACCATGAGTAATAACAGAATACAAATAGATAAAGGTATGGGACCACACTAATTTAAATCTCTTTTCATTTAATTAATCTATTCTAGGTCTGTTTAATCTGGATGCACAGGAAGAGCTATCATTTAAATAACATAACAATCTTTTTAAGCTATAATAAATACAAGTATTTCTTGAATTATGACCATTCATTCACCACCTAGTAAAAGTTATGACGGTGATGAACAAGCGGGACTTACGACAGTCTGTAAGGTTATATCTTTCACAACCACATGATTGCAAACCAGGCACTTGGTGCCTACTTGTGATTATGATGTCATAGCAAGATGCAATCATACAACTGTGATTTCCGATATTCCCTTTTGGCTTTCCACAAGTAATGTCAATAGGGAAGCTAGCAGGAGGTCAGAAGTCATTCCTGCCACTTTTTCACCGGCCTGCATTTTGGAGTACTTACTCATAGCACCCCAACCACCCCGTCCAGTGACTTCCACATACCCATCTGCACTTCTAAGTGTCTGTCTTTAGCAGCACCCATTACTGCCATGCACTCACTGGCCAGCTCACCTGGGACTCCCACCTTTTCCCAATTAATAATCTGCATGGTCTGGATGTTATGGTAGGACTGCTATGATTTCTGTCACTAAGCAATGCTATCACAATGCATCATGCTTTATGACTGCATCGCTTAGTGGTGGAAGCTCCATCTGAATTGCCATTGTAATCTGAAGACTACCTGTGTTAACAAATTTCTTAAACAAGTGGCTATCAAGCTATCATCTTAGAATTTGATACTTTCTTGGCTACAAGGTAATAGCTCACAATGTTTCCGTGGAACTAGTTGGTCATTTGAGTGAATTCCTAGTTTAATATGTAACAATAGCAGCAACAAAAGAAACAAGAGATACTTTTCTGCTTGTACAAATTTATCATGGAAATAAAATGCTCAGCTTCCAAATGAGTAACCAATTTTGTTAGCAAGGTCTTTCTATACAATTGCCACAAAAATTATTGAAAGCCAGTGGATACCACAAAATAGAGAAGAAATGTTGCTTTAAAATCAGAGACCACGTTTCCTGTCTCAGCCAAGATTCTAGGTTCATTCTACTAATGTCCCAGAACTCATTTCCCGGAAAGTATTTAATAATTTATATGACTGTAGTATTTACTATATTATTGAAAACAAAATACATATTAAATTGACTGCTTAAATTAGCAGAACATCTTCAGTAAAAGGAGAGGCGGAATTATCTTATTTAAGTTCCATTTTTTAAAAAGATATTACCTGGTTGTTTTCCCCAAATCCAACTTTCAACGATTGATTTAGCTCTGTAGGTAGGTGGTGGTGTATCATCCTCATCTTTCCTCTCTTTGTCATTCTGATCTTCTTTCTTTGATCCAGTTTGGCCTTCAGTGCTTTCATCTATAGAATTTTAGAAACCACAAATACAACTATGAAAATCTCCTTTTTTAACACAATTACTTTCGCATCTAAGAGTGTCCGTCAAAGTGTTCAAAAGCTTATTCTGTGTCCTCATATTCACTCTAATATCAGCCTTGCATGGGGAGGCAGGAGAGGCAGAAGAAACTTAACTGCCACTGGTGCCTCATCGCCACTTTCACTTGACAAAGCCATTACTCTTCTACTTAAAAATCTGTATTGCACTGTTAACCATGTTCTGAAAATCAATATTTACTTCGCACACAAACTACTTTATTAAACCTTCCCCCATTTATTTAACTTTTATGTTTTACATAGAGTTTATTTCTTTGCACATTTTAATCAAGAGTTGCTTAGTGTCAACGGTTTGTTTTTTCATCTCTAAACTGAGCTGCAAGATACTGTATTAACATATCATAACTGAAATGGTTAACATTTTGGGGATGTATTACCACATATAATTATGGAAAGTCAAATTTCTTTTAATTATTTTTGTGGCTGCCCAATCTGAAATTTTAGAGAGAGAACAGTACAGAAAAACTGTGACAAGTACTGTTTTGAAAAATTAGATTGTGACTATTTTTTCATGTAAGGTGAGTAGAAAATGGTAAGGACTCTCTGGTTTAGAATTGTTTAAAATAGCTTCAACATAACTCCTCTTCACTATCCTTTATTATGTGGCTGAAATGAAGAAAATTTATCGTTCAGTTGTGTACAAAAAAGCTTTGTGTTTATTCGGGTCTAGCACTAAACAAAAAATGTTGAATTCATAATTCATTTAGTCAAACACTGAGTCAATTTTGTTGACTCAGAGCTCTAGTTTTT
Organism: Ahaetulla prasina; assembly: GCF_028640845.1. NCBI lineage: Eukaryota > Metazoa > Chordata > Lepidosauria > Squamata > Colubridae > Ahaetulla > Ahaetulla prasina. Next base: position 93,336,388 of record NC_080543.1, on the reverse strand, counting down.
TTTTTTTAAAAAACTGCTTTATATTAATTATTGTCCAAATACTATTCCTTAATATTTTTCCTACCCCATATTTTCAAGCATTATTATATTCTGATAAATCTCTTATGCTTATTTCAAAAGCAGCAATATACATTGGGAAATAGCTTCATTAATAAACAAAAACATTATCCATATCATAAATGTGGAAGTTAGAGCAACCTCTTGGGAATGGTGCTACACCTACACTTTACATTTGGGGAAGCCAAGGGCCCTTGTGAGCAGAGTCACCATGCAAAGCAGGCAGATCTGACACATACTCTAAATGCAGGTAGTTGTTGTTTTAATCCTGGCTTTGAGAAGGGAAGACTTATTACAGGACTATGTTTATTTTAGGGTTTACTTCAAATATTGTGTAACTCTCACTTTAAAATGAAGATAAACTGAATCAATTTATTATTATTCTGGTAAGAGGAATATTCAAGGGCGACAAAAACAGATTCAAGGCCTGTATGTAGCCCTTAAGCTTTGACTTGCCCATATTTAATCTAAGAAAATTTACCTTTTCGTGGAGATGTTTCACCACTTTGGGTAACTTCTATTCCAGTATATACAATTTCTCCATCTTTGACCATTTCATTCCAAAGACCACAGAGTCCATCTCTGGTAAATGCAAGCTTTAAGAAAAAAAATACTGATTGTCTGCTTTTTACAGTTATTACAAACAGAACATGTTTAATACTCAATTCTTAAAATAAATCTTAAAACGTAACTATTACAAAAATAATCTCAGGCCCATACTAAATAATTCATTCAATTCAAAGTGCATATTATATGTTTCTCAAAGGATACTCCTAATACAAGCTTAAGAACAGCTCATATATAAAAAGGAGACCTTCAAAAGCACTTTAATATATTGCATGCCAAAGGGGAAAAAAATCAAGAATCTTTGGTATACTCAAGATCAGAATTTTTCATTCGCAGTCTTACACAGCTCGAGGTCACACCAGCGATGTAATGAACAAAATAGAGGGCCTCTGGTGGCTCAACAGACTAATGCAGTCTGTTATTAACAGCAGCTGCTTGCAATTACTGCAGGTTCAAGCCCCACCAGGCCCAAGGTTGACTCAGCCTGCCATCCTTTATAAGGTAGGTAAAATGAGGACCCAGGTTGTTGGGGGCAATAAGTTGACTTTGTATATAATATACAAATGGATGAAGACTATTGCTTGACATAGTGTAAGCCGTCCTGAGTCTTCGGAGAAGGGCGGGATATAAATGCAAATTAAAAAAATAAATCAGAAGCACCTCTCTTAATTGCTTAATACTTTTTTAAAAAAAAATCTATTATAGGTAATTTTTGATTACAACCACAAGCGAGGCCAAAATTTCCCTTGCTAAGCAAGAGAGTTAAGTGAATTTTGCCCCATTTTACAAACTTTCTTGCCACAATTTGTTAAGTGAGACACTGCAGTTGTTAAATTAGTAATATGGTTGTTAAGTAATCTGGCTTCCCCACGTTGCTTGTCAGAAGGTCGCAAAAGGCTATAAGGTGATTCCATCATGTTGTAACAGTAACACAGAGTTTTTAAATCAGCTGAACACATTTTTTGGAAGATTTGAAACATCAAATAGTACCCCTGCAAGGAAAGTTGTGCCTCATCCTGAGAAGCAAATGCTTAGTTTTGACGTTACCTCTACCTGGAGGACGCTGTGGAAAGTTATTATTTGGAAAGAGGCAGGCCCTGGGCAAGTTCTTAGGGAGTGCGCAGATGAGTTGTCTTGTGTTCTTACAGATATTTTCAATCTTTCATTGCAGCAGGAAGTAGTCCCTACATGTTTTAAGACTGCAATTATTTTGCCAGTGCCTAAGTACATTATTGTCTAGCTGCACTTATGTCCATCATTATGAAATGTTTTGAAAGGCTGATAAAGGGTTTTATTAGAGCCTCCCTCCAGCATTTGACTCAATTCAGTTTGCTTACCAGGCGAACCACTCCATAGAGGATGCTATTTCTCTGTTCTCCATCTGTGCTTGGCGCACTTAGAGGAAAGAACTACTCATGTGCAAATGCTGGTTGTTGACTTTAGCACGATCATTCCTTAGCATTTAGTAGGCAAACCGGGATTTTTAGGCTTTATTACTCCTTTATGCAACTGAATTCTTGATTTTCTCTGATAGGCCCCCGTATATGGCAGTTGGGGCTAATATTTCTAACTCCATTTTCTTGGGCACAACTTCATCTCAGGGCTTTGTCCTAAGTCCATTATTGTTCTCCCTGTTGACTCATGATTGTTGTGCAAGATTTGCTACCAACAATATTGGGACGTATGCAGATGATACTACAATAGTGGGCCTTATTCAGGATGACATTGTGGATGTTTACAGGGATGAGGTAGTTTGGTGGACTGGTGTAATAAGACCAGCTTGGTTTTAAATGTAGGAAAAATAAGACAGATCATCGTTGATTTCAGAAAAGGCAGGCAGTGTCATACAATTCTGTGTATTAGTGATTCAACTGTGGAGGTGGTTAGTAGTATTAAGTTTCTGGGTGTGCAGCTAACAAGTAGGTTGGCTTAGTCACTCAAGAGTGAGACTGCTGAATTGGGCATAGCAGTGCCTGCCTTTTCTGCATCATATGAAGCAGACACAGCAGTGCCTACATTTTCTGCATCATATGAGACGAGCACATCTTCCTTCCCCTGTCCTTAGCACTTTCTACAGGATAATTGAAAGCACTCTGTAGTATTATATTACTGTTTGGTTTGGAAATATTACTGTTTCAAACAGGAAGGCTATGCAGAAAGTGGTGAGGATAGCAGAAAAGATTATTGGAAGTTCACTTCCTTCTCCGGGACATGACATATAAGCACTGCTTGACCAGAGTCCGCAGTATTGTCAAGGATGCTACACATCCTCTCTATGACCGGTTTTCTTTGTTGCCTTCTGGGAGGAGGCTTCTTACTTTCTGAAACAGAAAGACTATATTCTGTAATAGCTTTGTACCATATAGTATCAACCTCATTAACTCTCAAGACTCTTTTTTACATTATGTCTTCAAAATGGACTGTGATTAATGTATGTGTATGTGTACACCCACAAAAGAGGAAATGCCAGATATCCTAGAGGAGGACGTATCAAGTGTCATAAAATCAATGAAAAATGGCAAAGCTCCAGGAATGAATGTGTTACGGTTGAAATGCTGAAAGCTGGTGGTAACAGTTTACACAAGATACTAGCAAAACTGAGATGCCTGAAAAAAGAAAAAATACCTCATGCATGAAAATATGCTGAAGTGATTCTTATACACAAGAAACAAGATGATTTAAAGAACCATCACCCAATAAGCAATCACTAATGCATTGCTCAACCAAGTCGTAGACACTGCTTACATAAATGTACTACAATTAACATATTTAAAAACAATGGCAACAATTTCCCTTAATGGTCTTAAAGTGGAAATCAACATAGAACGAGGTGTACCACAAGGTGATACAATATCACCTATCCTTTTCTCAACCTGCCTTGAAAAAATACTTTGAAAACAGATTGGGCAAAAGATGGAATAAAAATCAAAGGAGCCTATTTAAGTCACTTAAGATTTGCAGATGGTATTCATCTCTTCTCACAAGACCCAGAAGAGCAACAAAGACACATACAAGAGTTGCACAAAGCAAGAGAACCATTTGGCTTAAAAATAAACCTGAAAAGAGTCAGTTTATGTTTAATGAATTCACCAAAGAAAGATTTTTTTTTTTATATCTGAAGAACTAGACACAGCAGATCACTACATATACCTTGGCCAATGGATCTCAATGGAAGGTGAAACAATAAAGAAAATTGAACAATGTGTTAAATGTGGTTGACAGGCATTTGGCAAGCTAAGTATAATTTCCAAGTACAACGTACCCCTATGCCTGAAAAGAAAAGTTTTCAATCAGTATGTGCTACCTGCTCTAACATATGCCAGTGAAACGTGGACACTAACCTCACAATTGATACAAAAGCTATGAGCCATGGAAAGATACATGCTTAACATTCCAAAATACAATGACTTGCACATAGATTAGAGAACAAATGAAAATATATGATATCATCAAGAGAGTAAAAAAAATTGCAATGGAAATGGGCTGGAAACGTAGCAAGAAAAACTGATGGCAGGTGGACCACGGCAGTCATAGAATGGATTCCACTTGATAAAAAGCATCTACAAAAGAGACCGAAAACAAGATGATCGATGACATCAGCAAGTATTGTAGGCCCAATTGGCAAAAGAAAGCTCAGGACTGTATGGGTTGGAAACATGCAGAAGAGGCCTTCATTCTGCAGTGGCTAGACAATGGCTAAAATGATGTATAATGTATAGATGTGTGTGTCTGTTTGTTTGTGTGTGTGTGTGTGTGTGTGTGTGTGTGTGTGTGTGTGTGTATTTCTTTTGAGAACAGGCATTAGAATTTCATATTAATGTGTGTCATTGTTTACACAGAAGTGACAAGGCTGTCTTATCAAAAAGGTGATCGTCTAACCTCCCAATACTGCAACCACCATAAATATATGCCAATTGCCAAGTGTCTGAGTTTTGATCCATGTGACCACGGGGATGCTGCAATGGTTGTAAATGGGGAAAATGATCAAAAGTCACTTTTTTCAGTGGCACTGTAATTTTGAACTGTCACTAAACAAGTACTTGTGCATCAACAACCCGTATTCTATTTTCAAAATGACTTTTTAAAATAAAAATCATAAGCCATTCACTAGCAAATAGCGTATTAGAATCAAATATTCCAAAGTGAACATTTTCTAATTATTTATATGTAAAGATAATCTTTAATGGCACAATCTTTTCAATTTGGCCAACGAAGATACAATGCAAGTGCTATAGCCAACTAATAACATCAGCATAACCATTTATGGTACCAATATTCAATCAGAATAGAGCTGGAAGGTCTTAGAGGTATTCTAGTCAAACCCCATGCTCAAGCAGGAGACCCTATATCATTTCAGACAAGTGACTGTCCAGTCTCTTCTTAAAAACCTCCAGTGATGAAGCAGCCACAACTTCTGATGGCAAGCTATTCCACTGGTCAATTCTCTTACTGTTAGAAAGTTTCTAATTCCATGTTAGTTTCTATCCACTGTTTCTTGGCCTTCCCTCTGGTGCTTTGGAAAATAAGTTAACCCCATCCTCTTTGTGGCAACCCCTCAAATACTAAATATTAAAAAATTAAAAATTAAAATTAATAACCCAGCATAGGGAAATAAAATTGTTTTAGGGAAAGGCTTGAGTGAACAAATGCATTTGTATCTATTTTCACAAAGAATTTCACCAAGTCCTTCAAAACCAGCTATTCTCCAAATTGAAATGTTGATGATCATCACACCCAATTAACTTCATCAGAGGCTCTCCAGAATAATTATAAAATACCTTCCATATCATTTTATAAACGCCAAACATGCACACTAATTTAGAGTCTCCATAATATAACATCCATTTTAAAGAAACCCCAAGAACATATTAAAGTAGAAGCATATCTATGTGCATCAATTGAATTCACAGGCTGTGTATAGAAGATCAACTCAGAAAAACATTCTCTTACAACAAAAAATGAGGGAAAGGCGATCAGTAATATTTCATTTTAGAATGTAGCTTATCAATGAACTCAGCATGAAGAAGCATATTCACAGATTATTTTATGTCTTGTATTTATTTAGAGTTCCTTTTGTTTGATTTAGGAAGATTTTATATTTCCAAGTGCAACTCAAAAAGATGAGGCATAATTGCTCTTGCTCGCTTATGGAATATACTCAAAGCACTCACAAAATTAAGCAGCAGCTACAAAGCATGCAAATTAATCTTGTTTTGTTGTGATACTAAACAAGTTACCCATTGCTACCTCCATGAATTTTAATTCTTGATGCTTTACACATCATATGTATGAGCAATTTGGCTCCTGAAGACTAGAATTCCATTCTTTTTCAAGCATCAGTTTTTCCCCAGACTTAAATGTTTCTTAAATAATAGAGGATAGCATTGAGAAATATCCAGGACGTTTGAGGGGAAAAATATAATTCCAGGACTGAATTGTTTCCCTACGGAATATAGTCTACATATGTTCTATTTACAGTAATATATTCAAAGAAAATATATACTCAAGGTGATACATTAATTTGTTGTTAGTTGCGAAGTCGTGTCCGACCCATCGCAACCCCATGGACAACATTCCTCAAGGCCTTCCTATCCTCTACCATCCTCTGGAGTCCATTTAAGCTCACGCCTACTGCTTCAGTGATTCCATCCAGCCACTTAATTCTCTGTCGTCCCCTTCTTCTTTTGCCCTCAATCTTTCCCAGCATTAGGCTCTTCTCCAGTGAGTCCTTCCTTCTCATTAGGTGGCCAAAGTATTTCAGTTCTATCTTCAGGATCTGGCCTTCTAAAGAGCAGTCAGGGTTGATCTCCTCTGGGACTGACTTGTTTGTTCGCCCTGCAGTCCAAGGGACTTGCAGGAGTCTTCTCCAGCACCAGAGTTCAAAGGCCTCAATTCTTTGGCGCTCAGCCGTTCTTATGGTCCAAACTTTCACAGCTAAACATTGCAACTGGGAAAACCATAGCCTTGACTATACGCACTTTTGTTGGCAGGGTGATGTCTCTGTTTTTTAGTACACTGTTTAGATTTGCCATAGATTTCTTCCCCAGGAGCAATTCTTTTAATTTCTTGGCTGCAGTCCCCATCTACAATGATCTTGGAGCCCAGGAAAATAAAATCTGTCATTATCTCCATTTCTTCCCCATCTATCTGCCAGGAATTGAGAGGGCCGAATGCGATCTTAGTTTTCTTAATGTTGAGTTTCAGGCCAACTTTTGCACTTTCCTCCTTCACCTGCATCAAAAGGCTTTTTAGTTCCTCTTCTCTTTCTACCATTAGAGTGGTATCATCTGCATATCTGAGGTTGTTGATATTTCTCCCGGCAATCTTAATTCCAACTTTTGATTCATCCAGCCCCGCCTTTCTCATGATGCGGCTCTGCATATAAGCTAAATAGGCTAATAATAATAAGTAATAGATATATTACTTTAGCCGTTTTTAAATTCTTTCAAAATAATGTTTGGATATCTTCTCTCAGTGAACTTGATCTTTCAACAGAATTAAGTTACCAGATTGTCTGAACAGCTATGGTAAACTTGCTTTTGATTTTTATAACCTGACACACTAAAAGGTCATGTAAGATATATGCAATTCAAAAACTATGCATTAAACATATGAGTGTCATGCTGCAATCTAGTGGGAAACAGCAAAAATACAAACATCTAAAGAATTTCCTTTCTTGGCCCTATCTGCATCCATTCATATGCTACTTGCAACCATTTTTTTTTGCATCTCAGTATCTCATGGTGTTATTATTTCCCATCTCAAAATGCATCCCAAATATAAGAGATGTCTTTCCTGCCTATTGCTGAAAACAGGGAACTTTGTCTGGAACAGTTATTGCTAAAATAATGGTTTCTTCTCTCACATATCTTTCAGGTAGTCACCTATCTGCTATATGACACTATGAAATACATTAGGAGTTGATTCTCCTATAGTATATGTGTGTGGTCACTAAGAGTCAACACCAACTTGATGGCACATAATCAATCAATCAATCAATGATGAAATGTAAACACATCCAGTACCAGTTTGCACCTATTCATGTGTTCCACTCTATGATGGTTCATACACAGGCATGTTACTATAAGCTGGTGTCATTCCTCAATAAATAAATAAAACCATATAGAAAAAAGTGAGAACTAATTACATGGCAATTAATATTACAACATACTAGTTTCTCTCTTCTGAATAAGATGACATTTGGCACTGATGACCATGGGAAAATGTGCACAGAAGCTATACTATAAATAACCATACGGTGTAGGATTTTAGTACACATAATGCCACTTACATGATGCTAAAACTAAGCTTGGGTCCTCATTTCAACAGATAGTGGCATATCAATAAATGCATAAATCCTAAATTGTCCTCTAAAAGAGAAGTACTTTTAAAGCTGTAAACTGTTTTATAGTTGTTTTTCATACTGAGTTGTGAAATGTGAAGACCTAGAGAAGGGGGGGGGCAGAAAATACATGGAAAAACCCTTTTATTTTCCCTCAATGGCTCTTTTATCTCAACTTCCCCACCCATCCCCAACAAGTGGAAAAACTGAAAAAAAGAGTTACGAAAGTTCACAGTATTATATATAATACATGCAAAATGTTTAAAAAAACTGTTCCACGTTGGGAACACCAAACATTTATTTCAACATAAACTAAATTTCATTTTTACAATTTTGTGAAAATGTTTTAAGGTTTAAACAGTACTATTTAATTTTTAAAAAATTAGCAATACCTTACAAAAGATGTAAAGGAAAAGACAGCTTTAGCTAACAAGTGTAAAGAATGCTGCCTCATTTCCTAGCCAAAAAAACTGAATTTATTGAAACTTTTTATTTTAAAAAAACTAGTAAATTTATTAAATGAATTTTAAACATTCCATTTGTGCTTGAAGTGGAAAAGAATGAAACTTTGATTTTGGGTTTTACCAATTAGATTGATCTTTATAGAAATGGCTTGTTTATATTATTATAAAAAAACAAGAAGTTGTGATTTGATGTTAATGCCATATTTTACTGCAACAGAGAGAGTCAGAAGTTAATGTTTCTTTTTTCCTACCCTTCCTCACTTCTCTTCCCCTCTTCCTCCCCATCATTCTCCTATTTACTTTTGTATTTTGTATCTTATTTTATCTTATAACTCAATAAAAATGTTAAACCGATAAATTAATTTTAAGCATTCCTGATACAAGATTTAGATAATTCCTATCAACAGTGAATTAAGTCAATTTACAGCTTAGTCTTTAATAAAGTTTTGAAGTATTTAATTGCAGAACTAAGAAGAATAGGGAAGTTCAACTGTCCTCTTCATTTCCACAGAAACAGACCAAATAATTTGTAAATAAGAATAACTGCTAGGAACTCCAAAGCCAAGTCTTCCATATCCCCATTAAATGTACTGAATAAGCTGAAACCAAAGAATAGAAAGTATTGTTACAAGTTCATAGGTTGTAAACTATATCAGTGTTTCTTTGGAATGACTTATACTACTATGATGTATATGACCAACAATTGGTACTTATTTAACAACCAGCTTAGAGTACCTTGGTATAATTTAGAGCACAGGAATTTATTCTTAAATTGTCATAATATGTCCATGCATGACAATGTATCTATTGACAATAGTCCCTTAAATGTATATGCAATAAACTTTTTTGATTACAATATCAACTATTTAATCCATGTTTAACTGCAAATGCCCAGTACTGAAGCCAAGACCTTCTGAATGTCAAGCATAAATGCAGTCACTGACTTTCTTCTGTTCTCTGACCTTAAATCATTCAAGATACAACATTGAATTACAATGTAAGTCATATTAACGTTCAGTATGCTCCTGCATTAAAACCTTCAAAACGGAAACCACAAATATTCAGCAAAATGAATTAAGTTTATTTTCAGAAAATAGATGAAATATTCTTATGCTAATTTTTCTCGAGTGTTTTATACATTAAAATCTTATTTAATTTTATATTTAAAAAAGTTATAGAGCATTAACAAGTGCTTTTAGAGAAGACCAAAAATATTCCATATCCAATATATGCAAATCCCAATCCCATTTAAATTGGGCTATACTTTATTAGTAAAATGTTTTGGTATATAAGAATTGGGCTGAAAGTACTAGTCCTCTTTCAACACTATCTATCTATCCATCTATCTATCTATCTATCTATTTATTTATTTATTTAAGCATAAGCATGAAATAACTATACAATATATAAACATATATATAAACATAAGTATGTAATAACTATATTAATTGGATATAATGGGAGGAAACAATAGGACAGGAACGGTAGGCACGCTTGTGCTCTTATGCACGCCCCTTACAGACCTCTTAGGAATGGGTGAGGTCAATAGTAGACAGTTTTTGGTTAAAGTTTTGGGGATATTGGGAAGAGACCACAGAGTCAGGTAGTGTATTCCAAGTATTAACAACTCTATTACTGAAGTCATATTTTCTGCAATCAAGATTGGAGCAGTTAACATTAAGCTTAAATCTATTGTGTGCTCTTATAACAAGATTAATTCTAGGTGAGATTGGGTGCCAGTAATGGAGACATGGAACTGCTGCTCAATATCAAAGCCATTATATATAATCTTCCACTGCTTTGTTTATTTATTGATAGGATTTATTTATTACTTCTAGTGCTTAGGCATCTAGACAATACATGGAACTCAGCAAGCCTATTAGTTCATTAAAAATATCTAGATCTTAGGAGAGTGTGTGTAGCCCCAGATAATGCATCAGCTACAATATTTTCTAATTCATCCAAACTAGCAACAGATTCATTCAGTTACATTATGGTAAAATATACTCCACCCAGTTATTATTTATTCATTTAAATAAATGGAAAGTGTAGCATCTGGGTTGCTAATATGCACATATTATGATAAGATCATGCAAATACAGAAAGTTCTAAACAAATACCTAGTTTTTCCCAAGTTCATTTTACTAGTAAAAGTTTTAAGCCCTGTCTCTATTAAAATAACTTTTCTCATTACAGACTGTCATGCTTAATAGCTAGAAAACTCTTTTGAATTCACCTCAGTTTACCCTATGTATGAACAAATCTCACTAGATTTCCCACACATTAACACTATATTTACAGAAGAAAACCAGAAGATCCCATAGTATTAACTAATAAAATTAACTAGGAAAAAAAAACTTCATCTTACAAAATCTATGAACGAAAAGCTACCTGATTTTAGCTAAGAACCAAAAGAATACTGTTTTACTCTCTGATTTAAGAGCCAAACTCTATAGCTAATGTATAAACTACTTGCATGTTTCAAGCTTAACTGCCATTGACCATGGCTCTAACACTATCATTTGTTCAAACTACTGAAAATATTTCATAATTCTGTTTTATGCAACATGCAGCAATTGATCTTTGAAGATGGGCTCCATGTCCTCTTAATTTCCATGGCAATGTTATATTGGCCTTAGCCTTGGAATTTGGAGATTATATACAAAATATGTATAAAGACTTAAGAGTATGGATGATACTGGAATTTTTTTGTATTCTAAAAAAATAAAACCTGAAACATAGTTAGCATATAGATTCTTACACTCTTTTAACTTGAAAGAAAACTAATATTCCTTATTGGAATAAAATACATTTCTCCTATTTAAGAAAACATGGAACTAACGAAACATTATGAAATGTACATATGTAAAGTCTCTGCAGTTCCTCTAACAACTACCAGAGTTGTAAAACGGAGACACCCCAAAAGTACAATATGGACATCTCAAAAGTATAATATATCCACCAACTCTCCCTTTTTATGACCCTGCAATCCCTTACTTCGGTGCAGAATTTGGGCAACCAGATGGAGCTGAGCGTTTACAGCAGATTTTTTTTTCTTTGTGCCCTAGAAAAGAAACATCTGTCGCTACCTAGGATTGAACTCTCAACCTTCCGAGTGGGAGGCGAGCATCTTCACAATATATCCATAAATAAACAGTAAAACTCACCTGATCAACCTGCTATAATTCACACTATGAGGAGAAGTAAAAAAAAAGAAAACACAAGAAAGAAAACTAAAACCGAAACTGTTCCATCCATAGAAAGGAATTTAAACATTCTGCACTGATCCTCAATCAGAAAAACAGGCTTAATGTTAAGTTAAATTAAATTGTAGCTTAGCCTGATTACATATTTGCCTGATATAAACCACAATACAATTTGTTAACCATGATACGTGAATCTACCCATAGTGGCTTACTGCAATGTATAAATCAAGCTACTATGGTTTAATCAATATATTATGGTTTTTAAAAATACAGGCTATAATGTGTGAACCAATCACTTGTTGATTCTTTGTCATTAACTATTAAAATAATTAAAATACAAAGATTTCTAAATGGCAACAAATCAATCCAATCCAAGCTTGTATCTGAATACACATACACACACACACAATGCATTATCATATTTGTATTTCCAGTCATTTCACTTTTCCTTCCAGTCATTTCACTTTTCCTACATATAGAAATCACAAAAATAAGTAAGAATATCTCCAGAAGTGTTAAGGAAACCGCCAGTCCTATAAAGGCTAAAATGATACCTCCGATGTCAGATATTACAATTTGCAAAAGTATCCATGCATTCGACAACTAATTATGGCTAGTCCATGTCTGAACTGAAACACACATTTTTTTTCCAGACACAGAACTGACAAAGTATACAGGTAGTCCTCGACTTACAACAGTTCATTTAGTGACTGCTCAAAGTTACAAGGGCACTGAAAAAAGTGACTTATGACCATTTTTCACATTTACAACCTTTGCAGCACACACACACCCCCCGGTTACCTGATTTAGATTCGATTACTTGACAACTGAGTCACATTTATGACAATTGCAGTGCCCCGGAGTCATATGATCCTCTTTTGCAATCTTTTGCAATGGGGAATTCAGATTCATTTAACAACCATATTACTAATTTAATTAGTAACTCAGAAAGCGCCAACTCAGAAAGCTCAAACTGCCCAAGGAGCTGCTGATACAGTTCTACAGAGAAATTATTGAATCTGTCATCTGCACCTCTGTAACTGTCTGGTTTGGTTCTGCAACCCAACAAGACAGACACAGAGGATAATTAGAAATGCAGAAAAAACAGTTGCTACCAACCTGCCTTCCATTGAGGACGTGCATACTGCACGAGTTAAAAAGAGGGCTGTGAAAATATTTACAGACCCCTCGCATCCTGGACATAAATTGTTTCAACTCCTACCCTCAAAACGATACTATAGAGAACCACTAGAGACAAGAACCGTTTTTTCCCAAATGCCATCACTCTACTAAACAAATAATTCCCTCAACACTGTCAAACTATTTACTAAGTCTGCACTACTATTAATCTTCTCATTGTTCCCATGCCCCATCTCCTTCCACTTTTGACTGTATGACTGTAACTTTGTTGCTTGTATCCTTACGATTTATATTGATATTGTTTCCTGATTGCTTATTTGTACCCTATGACTATCATTAAGTGTTGTACCTTATGATTCTTGATGAACATATCTTTTCTTTTATGTACATTGAGAGCATATGCACCAAAACAAATTTCTTGTGTATCCAATCACACTTGGCCAACCAAAAAAATTCTATTCTATTCTATTCTATTCTGTTCTGTTCTGTTCTGTTCTATTAATTCACTTAACAAATGGAGCAAGGAAAGTTGTAAAATTGGACAAAACTCACCTAGCAAATTTCTCACTTAGCAACATAAATTTTTGGCTCAGTCATGGTCATAAGTTGAGGACTACCTGTATTGTACATTCTATATAAAAGTGTGAAGTCTCTTATATGGGAGAGGGTAAAGAATATAACAAGAGTACACAGCAGTATACAGCAACTAAGGAGAAGTAACAAACTAGCAGAAACTTGGAGAAAACGTATTAGTAGAATAGCTGCCTCTATCAAAATCCATGGCTACAAGCACAGTGTATCTACCACCTTCCCATTGCCCTACCTTCCTTTAATTACAGAAGGCAGTGCCTTGGCTTTTCAGAGTTCAGAGCAGCAGCAGGCAGACTAGTTTAGTATGCTAGACATGAAAGCAAGGACATGTGCTGCTGCAGCTGAAGGGAAGTAAAGAAAGTAAGTTGCTGAAGAAAATCAGCAAGTTAACTATCCACCACTGTACAGCATAACAAACTAGTTAACAGCTTCCTTTTCTATCTCTTCTTGGAGGCCACCAATAATGCAAAATCCTTGCGGTTGAGGTGGTGAGCTAGTACACAGGCGTATACAACAGGGGGGAGAAAAGTGAAGTGCACCAAGCAAAACCCTGATCAAATCTGGAACATTTAAAATGTTTCAAGTTTCAGTTTATCTGAAGCATACCCAAATAAAATAGTCTGGCAGAATCTGAAAACACTATGTGTTCGTTCAAGTTTCTTTTCTTTTTTCTTTTTTTAAAAAGGAGAAGTTCCTTTTGGACACATTCTTGTTTTACAATGTACAAAGGTCAATTGACTACCTATCCCTACTCACTTTCATTTTTAACCAATAAGTCCATAATTTAAATAATTATAATGTTTCAAAATTAAAATAAGTAACTTTTTGACTCTATTATCCTACTGTTAATCTGGAAGACTATACAGTTCCTTCATATATTCAAATCTATAGAGAGCAAGCTATTACAATATTTGATAGACTTATTAAATCTACTTTCTTAGGAACAATACATTTAATACAATTCAACTTTTAATATATGACTATGACAAAGGTAAATTTTCATTATTTCTCCTGAGCAAATTAGGTCATTTTTAATAGAAAAGGCTAATTTCAATCTCAAGGGTTTTTTTAATTGTCAAAAACATTGCTTTTCAAAACAAAAGCTGTCATATTACATAACCATTAAATATAAGCATTGAGGAGTTCTTACCTGTAAGTCTGTCTTCAGCCATTTGGAATCAAATCTAATCTGAGCAGCCAAACAAAAGGATTCAGAAGACATTTTCTCTTTTTCAGCTAAGCTTGGCAACCTATCAATATATATGTACATATGTTTTACTAAGAGTGACAGAATAATCTACTCAAGTGTATTTGCACACATTTTCTCCCCAGATGATGTCATGGCTTCTTAACAACCATTCACTACAGCAAGTTACAGCAATCCAGTACAGTATATTGTAAGCAGGGAAACAAGATCATTAGTACTCTGTTGACAAGAGGTCTGTTTATATCACACAAGAGTCCTCCCAAAGCTAGAGTGAAAAACATCCCCTTCTATTGCACCATACTATATTTTCAGAAGCTGCTGCTGCTGCTCTCATTCAGGCTTGTAATTGGTGCATGAAATAAATAATTAACAATTATGCAAGCCAAAAAACCAAACCATTCATCCCTGCTCATCCTGAAAAAGTGATGCCTGAAAGAATTAAAACCACTTTCACTAGAACTCCACCAATCCTCAGTATCTATTCTCCAGTCCCATCATCTAATCTAATTCACGTTAATGAGAGGCTGCACCTATTATTATCATGCACGGGTTTTGGGTGGGTTGGTTTTTTGTTTTGCTATCTATTTTAAGCTGCAAATCTTTTTGCTAACCAAAGCACACACGTGTGGCAGGGGAAGAGAAAAGTGCCATCTTGGACAGCAACCTCCAAAGCTGCAAAATAACAGTTACCGGTGTTTACATTTTTGGAGAACCCTTTTCACTTGTCCTGTAATTATTTTGTTACGGAAGAACTGGGGAGGGGGAGACAGACCACACCACACTCTGGAAACATTCCGGATATTGACAGATACACTAGCCTTCAATATTCAAATCAAAAAATTCTCCTGAATCTCCCATAAAAAAATAATAATAATGAACCAAAAAGGCTCCTTAGGATGAAAGTCACGTTCATGCCTTTCCTCTGCCTCCCGTTCGCGCTTTCATCTGGGATGAGCTCCTGGCCTGCATCGGGTATTTTCCAACGGTGTTGCTGCCTCTGACATCCAAGGACACCCCTCCGCCATACGCCTCCCCCCCCCAAAGAGATGCACCAGCCTCCGCTTCCCTTGGCAATGCAGAGGGAGGCCCGACTCAAGGGGGTGGGGAAGGCGAGGCCTCTGGCCACCCGGATCCCCCTCCCCAAATCGCGGGGTTGCACCCGCACTCACTCAGCTACCCAGCCAGCCTCCGTCGGGCCTCCTATTCGCGGAAGGGACGGCTAAACCCGCAGCGTCTGTCGCCTGTCCGACCGGCCCGTCCACCTCCCACGCCCCCAGCACCTAATTTCCCCCCGGCCCCCACCTCCCACCTACCTACCAACCTACCTACCTACCCCGGCCGAACCGGATAGAGGAGTAAGATTCGCTTCTCCTATGGACCAATCAGGAAACAGTACAGCGATCCGATTCCCACCAATCTCCTCTGAGGAGGCGGGACGCTTCGTCTTCCTTAGAGGATCATAGAGAGGGTTCGGCACGGATGCTTCTGTTTTTCCGTAGAGCTCCGGTTGCGTTGTGCATATAAAGGGCGCTGCGGAAGGCACCGAGGGAGGCTGGAGAGGGAGAGAAGGGCTAAGTCCAAGTTGGCCTAAGTTTTGCTTATTTTTTTTCCATCCATCGATTCATCCATTCTCCACCCCGCTGCAAGAGACCCACTGAACGGCCACTTTGTCTTGTGTTTCGTATTGCAGTGGTAATGCCGCTTAAGGCAGTGCCTCAGAAAGAATGCGCTTTATATGGATCGCCTTTCTGACAGAAGCATGCCTTTTGACTCAGAAAGTGCTATATTAATGTTGCATGTTACGCTCTGGGTTTTGTATAATTCTGAAATAACAAAACCCAGGGATCGATACAGTGGTATTTTATGTGGCGATCATTTTTTTCACTCGCATAAACTTGGGATAAGATACTGTGAAGTTGGCAAGTGTGTTTGGAATGTATTGAATGTTATTAGTGATCAGTCATGAAAGTTAACACTTTTCAAGAAGTTTCTACCGTTTATCTTTTGTTTTGCTGTTGTTATTTGACAATTGCATGGACATAACTCTCAAGTAAGATAAATTGATAATGCTAAATAGGTTGATACAGATGTATTTTTTTTAATCATGCATACTGCTTTGCGTGATTGTGTATCTCCCACATATCAGGCTTGCCTTCCAGGCACTGTCACTGCCATAAGCTCAATTATCACCCAAATACACCTTTTAACTGTAGAGTCTGCTAATCAAGCTGCACTTTCTCATCTAGCCTGTCAGCTGAATATTTTAGAAAGGAAGTATTTTTGACAACTTTTTCTACGCTGAAATATTGTACTTTGAGATACTGTCTGCTAAAATATTTTCTCCAATGCCTAATCTGAAGTTTTATATGTATGACTTCAACCGGCTGTGGAATCTTAATGCATGTATGATTCCATTAGTATGTTCTCCTCACCCTCACTTCTGAATGTTAAAACAATTTCCAGTCTTACAATATTTAAGTCCTCAAATTTCTCTCCCTACACTCATCAGAATAATGAGAACTATTTATTTTTCATAACATACTTGAGATTTCCTTGAAAGGTTGTCCTCTGGTGAAACTTTGGTCCAGTTGCCATGATTTAACCTATTCAGATACTTTTGGCCTGGATGATTTACATAATTCTGGTGAGGTATTTTTAACATTTTTCATTTGTAAATATTATCCCCTAATTAAGAGATTCCAAAGTATGCCAAAAGAGTAGTTATTGTACTGTATATGCCACCTTTCCTCCAGCAGTTTAAGGTGGCTTATATTGAAAGTATCCTTATCTTCCCTCACAGTTACTCAGTGAAGTAAGATGGACTGATTAAAACTTGCTAGATAGCTTGTGTGATACATCAAACACAAGCAATGCATTTTTTATTTACTAATTTTAAAAATATGCATGTTGCTCTTCATTTTCCCAGAATAAAATGCTATATATATATAGAAAACAAATATATATATATATGTGTGTGTGTGTGTGTGTGTGTGTGTGTGTGTGTTTTCTGAGGTTTTCGCAGGTGTTTGTATGTAGGTCTTTGGTTATTCGGGTATAACCAAATATACTTAAGCATTCTAAACATTTTTGTTCTTATGAATTTATAATTTATTTTAAAAAATATTGCTCTTAAAAGTAACCTTCATCCAGTTATCCTTAGTAGTCTTAAATCTAGTTAGTGAGAATTAGTTTTCCCTTTCTAATACAGAATTTTACCAGGTTGATGGATGAATGTAAATATACAAAAACTAGGGATTTTTGTATCGATCATCATTGGGCCTTTCTATATGTTGAATCACACATATGCTTATACATTGAATCATATGTTGAAAGGAAACATTTGGATCATCAATTTCTATCCCCTTACAGTGGGGAGTAAAGCATTCCCAATAGATGTCTATCTGAACATATCCAATATAGAACAACATGTTGTCTTCCTGGGAAGTTCAAATAATTCTTACTGTTAAAGTTGTTTCTAATATTCAGTTCTAAAATGATGAACAAACATGTGGCCTATTTCTGACATCCTTTGACATATTTGAAAAGTGCTGTTATATTCTCTCTTGAGCATCTCTTAAGAGTAAACTCTTTATGTTTTCACTTTCACTTGTCTTGCTAAATCCTAGTTTATAGTGATTTCATCTTCCTTTTTGGCTATATCATCAGCAAATTCTTTTCTATGATGTCATTAATTTAAACCTGGACATTTAAATTCATTCAGAATATACTCTATGTGCATATTCTATCACTATCAAGATTCAATCCTGCACAACATTTTCCTTTAGAAAAATAAAATGGAAAAGCAACATGTAACGAAGAGGAAATCAATGTGACTATTGCCATCCCATCTGGGCTCAAAACAAGCACAAAAATTATTCCTCCATCCATTTGGATTGGACTAAGTGACTAAATTTGTGCAATGAGCTTTCAGAAAAAAACACAATAGATGGGCATCGTTGTATTAATACAACTAGGAGAACAGCAAGAATGCTAATTATGTTTAAATATCTTATTTGATATATTTTAATACAGATGAATAATGTATTAAGTTATGATTTAACACTTTAATGCATCTGAATAGGTTCACACAGCATACTAAGCCAAAATTTTAAAAAATGGTTTAACATAGCATCTGAATTCACTGCATGAACTTCTAGAATGTATGAGTTCATATAAATCTTGACCTATCTTTTTTCTTCCAAGATCTAATTAGATTCTAATTAGATGTTTCAGCCTAAAATATACCTTATTCTCCTATATAGCCCAGTCTAGTGTCCATTCCCATTCCCAGCTTAACCACTGTAATTACCAACATACATTTGCAATGTTACTTACACCAAAGTAATGTTAAACTAATGCTACATAAATTAAAATTCTTTGCCTGAGATGCTGTTTTTATTACCTCGTGTGTTTTTTTTTTACTCGAATTCAGAAACATTTGTGAGACAAATGTTGAGCTTAATTTTTCGTTTCCATTGTTGCCTCCACCAGATCATTTCCCTATACCCGTTCAATTGAGAGAGAAACGATAATATGGGAGGCTCAAAGACCAATTACAGAGAAGAGTTGAAAATGCCCACTGCGTTTTTGAAGTGTCCCATGTAAGTCTAGAATCATCACAGCAAACATGTTTCCAATATCAAGTGGTTCCTTTCTTGGACCTTCTGAATAAGTCTGGGTTAAGATAGGGTTACATCATATCTCTCAATGTGAAACCGTTGTGGTCTGCTTTTAACTTAAGAAAAGGTATTAATATTTAATT
Organism: Ahaetulla prasina; assembly: GCF_028640845.1. Classification (NCBI taxonomy): domain Eukaryota; kingdom Metazoa; phylum Chordata; class Lepidosauria; order Squamata; family Colubridae; genus Ahaetulla; species Ahaetulla prasina. The sequence continues at coordinate 93,317,052 of NC_080543.1, read as the reverse complement.
CATATAAAAATAACCCACATTTTCCTGAAAATAAAGTTCCTAGAATAGATGATGTTTATAGCTTCACAAGCTATTTTAATTAGCTGTATAATGGTGCTTAGAACCAACATTATTGGAGGCACTAGAAATAAGCATTCTAATTATAGAATGAGACCCAGCTACAGTAATCTTGCTTCCTTTGAGCAGTGGATACAGATAATTATATCACCTGTGAAGCTAACACAAAAGCAATTTTTATAGGAACAAAGCAGAAATATTCATTGAAGTACTGGTAGCCATTGTTCTTCAGTTCAGAAGCACTGTGGTTTTGCATTCAAAGAAATACTTTCCAATGTGTAAGATTCACACAAATCTCTCTCTCTAATAGGCATGAGACTGCAATTCCAATCTTTTGATGCTTATGAATCAAGGTAGGAATTGCTTTCATTTCTTTCTCTTGAATAGCTGGAAGCAGAGCCCTTTTAGGCTTCCTGCCCATTCTTATGTTCAGCTTTTGTGATCAGTCTGCTCTCAGTAAATGTAATTGTCTTAATAGAATGAACAGCACTAAGAACTACATCAGAAGTAAATATGAAATCATTTTACTGAATATTTTCTGTAGACATATATAGTCTTATACTAGAGGTCTTCAAACTTGTCAGCTTTAAGACTATGGCTGGTGGCTATGCTGGTTGGAGAATTCTGGGAGTTGAAGACCACAAGTCTTAAAGCTGCCAAGTTTGAAGACCTCTGTCTTATATATTAATCTTTACATACCTATCATGTTATTGCCTGTCAGAATGAGCAACTTTAGGCACAGCACAGAAAAGAAGCAGTAAGACCAGGTCATGTAAGGAAATACAGCTAAAATGAGTACAGATAGTCCTAGAATTATGACCACAATTGAGCCCCAAATTTCTGTTGCTAAGTGAGACAGTTGCTGAGCAAGTTTTGCCCCGTTTTACAAACTTTCTGGCCACAGTTGTGAAGTGAGTTACATGGTTGTTAAGTGAATGAGACTTCCCCATTGACTTTGCTTGTAAGAAGGTCGCAAAAGGGGATCACATGACCCCAGGACACTGCAACCGTCATAAATTTGAACCAGTTGCCAAGCAACCAAACTTTGGTCACATGACCATTGGGAGGCTGCAATGGTCGTGTGAAAAATGGTCATAAGTCACTTTGTTCAGCGCTGTTGTAATTTCAAACAAGTCACTAAATGACCTTCACTATAATTTTCCATACTTTTTACCTTACTTACAAACCATTGCCTATTACAGATATTTTAGAAATTTCTTTCCCCTTCCCATTATACAGTACAGTTAAAGGGACACCATACATCTTTACCTTACTTCATGCTCAATGTTGAATCATTCCATGTTGAAGTATTTAGGAGGCGTTTCGTTTATTCTTACTCATGTTTTACTTCCATCATACAAAGCCTTGTTTACATTCAGTGACCAAATTTCCTTCCACATTACATAAAAGGTTTTATCATTGAAGCCTATTCACTTTAACATGTTTTTTTCCTGACCTAACAAACATGCAGTAACCTTTTTCTCAGATTCGTACAATGCATTTAAAAATATCATTATATAATTATCAATTTTAAAACAAGCCTGAAAACAGCTTGTGACACAAACAGTTGTGATACAATGATATGGGAAATAAATCAGAGATTTAATAGTGATTGCAAATACTTGGAGCACAGTGGCTCAGTGGTTAAAGATTTATTTTTTTTATTTTGTCACACAGTATATATAAGCATAAGCATGAAATAATTATACAGTATATAAGCATAAAGTATGAGTATGTAATAACTATATTAATTGGATATAATGGGAGGAAACAATAGGAAGGAACGGTAGGCATGCTTGTGCTCTTATGCACGCCCTTTACAGACCTCTTAGAAATGGGGTGAGGTCAATAGTAGACAGTTTTTGGTTGAAGCTTTTGGGATTTTGGGAAGAGACCACAGAGTCAGGTAGTTTATTCCAGGCATTAACAACTTATTAAATAAAAAAAAGATGCTGAGCTTGTCATCTGAAAAGCTAACAGCCTGAGTTCAAGACCCAAGCTTTGCGCAATGCTGTGAGCTCCAATTACTTGCCCCAGCTCCTGTTCACCTAACAGTTTGAAAGCATGCAAATGTGAGTAGATAATTAGGTACAACTTCAGTGGGAGGGTAACTGTTCTATGAACCTTTGGCATATAGCCATGCTGGCCACATGATCATGGAAATTGTCTTTGGACAATGCTTGCTCCCTCAGCCCAGAAACAGAGATAAGCACTATACCCTAGAGTTGGACACAACTGACAAGGAAACCTTTATTTTACTCCCATCAACAACACAAATGCATCAAACACAGTTTTGTTCCAATAAAGGAGAATATTTGTGTTCACAGTTTTGTTCCCAATAATTTCAGTGACCCTCTTATCCTGAGCTCTGTAATGCTTCAACCTGGATAAATTATTTTACTACTGTGGGTACAAACAAAAAGGACCTTGAAAAATAAACTAAGGATGGGTGATTTGCAAATACTGGGTGTCATTGCACATACCTGCAGATAAACCATGGCCAGATTATATGAAGTCATGCACCTCAAGTATGTTGGTCTTAACTCAGGGGTGAAATCCAGCACATTCTAACAGGTTCTGGAAAACCGGTAGTGGAAATTTTGAGTAGTTCGGAGGACAGCAAATACCACCTCTGGCTGGCCCCAGAGTGGGGTTGGAATGGAGATTTTGCAATATCCTTCCCCTGCTGCACCCAAGCCATGCCCATAGAACCGGTAGGGGAAAAATTGAATTTCACCCCTGTCTTAACTGTAACTGTAATGATCAATGGCTGCAAGGAATTAACTTGAACACAACTGAAATATCATACAAACAACATGGCATCTTGATCCTTTCTCTATTTCAGAAGAGCTCAAAATAACATATATGGTTCTTTGCCCGTGACGGAGATACTATTTCATTTCCATGCCAACCATGTCAGGATGCAAATTTGTGCTTGATCCAAATTTAATCCTTGAGCTTCATTTGTTCTGCACCCAATTCTCCTCAATCTTAATCTGGTATGCTCAAATCACCATATCAGGTAGCTAATCAGATTTGGTGCACTAGGCAGAAATCAATCTTGTTGCTTCCAGTTCTGTTGCTGGAATTATTTGTTCATTTTTTTAAAAAATCAGAATTGTGAATGTTAAGCGCACAGTCAGAAACAATAGATGGGACTGAAATGCTGACTGGAAATGGGATCAGTGCCAAGTGCAAAGATAGTCTGTTTCAAAAAACTCAACTAACAGAAAGGGGATCACATGAGCTGCATGCAATCTCCCAAGTCAATAAAGAGAGCATTGTTAACTTCGTCTGTTAATTCAGGGTTAGCGTTTTCCTGTAAAAACATTGCATAATATTTTGATATCTGACTGAAATAAAATTTAAAGTATAGATCAATACATTCTTAATATGATATGGAGGGGACTTCTCAATAGGTGACAATAAACCAGGAAGTTTTTTATTAACCATAATTTCTCATTTCATCTAAGCTAAGATACTACACTATACTAAAATAATTACACTATAAAAACCCCAAACTTAACCCATATTTTGAAGTAGCTGTACAATTGCAGATTTTGCCAAACTGGGAACTATACTTCTATATGTATTTAAATGAAACAAAAACTTGCAAATCAGCAAATGGCTAATATGCATATTATTGATCATCAGCATAGCTGATCATTTGAAGCTGCATTGTATATGAATGATTCCAGATAAGAGTAACATGCACCATTTTTAGAGAAACAACACAATAAGAAATAACATGTGACAGTAGTTCTATGACACTGAACATTTAGAAACTTTCATCTAATCTTCCATAAATCATTTCTAAGAAACAGTCTAGGACTGAATTTTAGGTTGGATCATACAGATGTAAATTCTTCTTTAAAATAATGCAGCTTGACCATCAGGAGCTGCTTAGGATGGAAAGGCATAATGGCTCACTGTGGTACAATCTGCCTCTTTTGTGTATTTATGTTCCTATTTTACTACAATGTGCTCTAGCTATAAACAAGCTATAAACAAACAAAGATGAAAGGGCAACATGATAAGCATCTGTTCATTGTTGCACAGTTGTGGTTATCATTTAAGGCAGCGGTCACCAACCAGTGGTCCAGGGATCAGTGGTGGTCTGTGAGAAATTTTTGGTGGTCCGCAGAAAAATTATTTGCATTTTTTATATTGCACTAAATAATATTTATCTTTGTTAAGAATTCATATTAGTGGTCAGCAAGATTTAAAATTATGAATTTAGTGGTCCTTGAGGTCCAAAAGGTTGGTGACCCCTGATTTAAGGGGAGGGATTTTTGTGTATCTCTATTACAATCTGGTATTTCCATGGATTTGTGCAGTCCAGATACATGTATATAAAAGAAAAGGAACTTCGGGTGGGTTATTATTATTTTTTGCTTTGTGTGTTCAATCAACCCAACCATTTGCTATGTAAATTATGGTTTTATGGCTTCCTGTTTTGTGCTTAATCCAGCCATCGTAGTTTATTTTAAATATCACAGCTTTGTGTCACAGTTGAATCAAGCACAGGGTGGGCAATTAATTTTCCCAAGGAGCCACATGACAAACTGGGACTGTTGTGGAGGGCTGAACCAATAGGGCTGTGAAAATGCACAGGCATGCTCGCATGCATATGGATAAACTGGAAAAAAAATAGTAGTCGCCTTCAAAATAAAACAATCCATGCAGGCCGAACAGGGACAGTCAAAAGGCAGGGTTTAGCCCAGGGACCATAAAATGCCCAGGTCTGATCTAGCATATGAATGCTGTGACTTCTTAAAGGCTAATAAATGTAACACAAGCCTGTTTGGTATAGTGCAGTGATGGTGAAACTATGGCACGTGTGCCGCAAGTGGCACACAGAGCCATCTCTGGGCACGCCAACTGTTGCCCGTTGCTCGCCAGCAACCGGAAGACCAGGTGACCGGCCCACCTGTGTACGCTGAAAACTGGAAGCTCAGCTTTCCGGCGCACACATGCATGCTGGGGAATGCTCTTCCGGTTCTGGCACTCTCACACGCACTACACCAACTCTGGTATAGTGGTTAAGATACAAAGCTAGAAACTGAGAGGTCATGAGTTTTAGTCCCGACTTAATCAAAAAGCCAGCTTGGACTAGTCATTTCTTAAGAAGGAAACAGCAAACCTCTTCCAAGAATCTTGCCAAGAAAACTGCAGGGAACTGTCCAGGTACTTGTCAGGAGTCAAGACTGATTTTTTTTATTTTATTTTTTTTGCATTTATATCCCGCCCTTCTCCGAAGACTCAGGGCGGCTTACACTATGCCAGGCAATAGTCTTCATCCATTTGTATACTATACACAAAGTCAACTTATTGCCCCCCAACAATCTGGGTCCTCATTTTACCTACCTTATAAAGGATGGATTTGAAGGTGTGCATGTACACAAAAAGCCTTGTGATATTTTGGACCACTTCATCAAATGTATGTATCCTGAAATGTCTTTCGACTAATAATGTATGTCATGAATTTAGACTTTATCTGATGGTACAGTTTTGTTCAAACTTATGTTGTTCACCTTTAAAGATTCAAAAATTTTAAGGCCTACTGCACTCCTAAACAAAACATAATTAAATTGGATTTAATTCCATGTAAGTATAATTAATATAATTCCCCTAGTATTTAATAATTTCCTCCTTCATTCCTCAGGAGTCACACATTTCATATCCCTGATTTACACAGTTTGAAACTTGTTTATCTAAAGATGATTTTAACCTGACTTGGGGGTAGGTGGGTTAGACATTTCTACGAGTGGCTCCACAAGTGGAGGCAGCACTGTGATGAAATTGGCACCCAGAGCAAAATTCTGTCTGATGAAAATCTCTCTGGAGAGGAGAGATTGGGGAATTGCCCACTTGCACTCTGGAAGAGCTGCTCCACATAAGGAGATGACAAATTGAGATTACTGTGGTCAATTGCAAACTGGGTGGCTTTGGAGCAGAGGGATTACCTGTGCACTTTAACTACTGTGCAGCTTTATGGATATATGTCTGGCACAAGCATCACTTTCATAAATACCGTTGTATTTTATTAATTTAGATAGAAATAAATCTCTTTAGATAGAGATTTTGAATGATAGGGAAGATCAAAGGTTCTCGGTAAATTTCCTTTTAGAATTAAGAGGAAAAATGCTATCATAAAGCAAAAAAAATGTGATTTAAGAATGTGATTTAAGAAAATTTTAAATGAATGAAGGAGGCTGTAATTTTAGCCAATAGAACAATGTTTTTTCTGACAAATTTTGTTTTTGAAAATAGGAAAAGTTTTGATTTTCAATGTATGTGCATATTTTATCTTTCAAACATTTGTTTTTTGCAGGAGTATGTACTCCATTGTTCTGCAAGAGGAGTTGTTGACTGTCTTGGTGCTAGGAACGGAAAAACTACAAGTTTCTGAGCCCAGTCCACCATTAATTTACAATATAGAAGTTTTGCTATTTTTTAAGAATTTTCTTTATTATATTACTACAAAGCATATGTAATACATTATATTATTTTGATACATATTGTCTAAAGATTATTAAAACTCTCATTTAATCTAAACCTTTACAGAAAGAAAAAGGTAGTATATCAGTGTTAACCATGATCAGAAATGCCAATATTTGATTTAGATTTTATATCCATAGTTGAATATAACATGAATTAAAAATTCCAAATTACATCAAAATATTTGTTGTACAGAACAATAAAGGTTTCTGTTTTAAGTGGAATATTTAATACTGAGGTTCTCACTGTATTGTTACTTACTATTCTTTGAGCATTTGCCAATATCAAGGGTTTTGCACTAATGATGTCAGCACTTTGCAACTCTTGGGGATCCTGCATTCTGGGCTTCTCCTATGCTTGGTTTGATCCAGGGGTGGGTTCCACTTACCTTCGGTACTGGTTCGCACATGCGCTTGCTTCACTTACATGCGGCACTTATCCGCATGTGCATATCATCCGTGATGACATCCGGGTGGGTGAATGAAGCCTCCCAACGCCGTTACTACCGATTCGCAAGATCTGGACTGAACCGGTAGCAACCCACCACTGGTCTGATCTTCACACAGCTGAAGAGATTAGCAAGTTCTGAAACTTACCATTATCATTGTCAAATCTTACAATAGACAGAGTTCTGTTGCTGCTGCAGACCTTCTCCTCTCCCTTTCAATATTCTTAGCATCTTCTTGGGGTCTCTTTCTTCTTTCTCCCCTCAGAACCTCTTTCTCAGCTTTTCTTTTTCCTGTTTTTTTTCCATGTTGCCATCTTGTTGCATATGGTTGTCCTATTTTGTCCTATTTTGTCCTATTTTTTTAGTGTCTTAGTGGCTACAGACAAGATGAATGGATTCCTTCTCTGGCTTTGCTGTCATGCCCATTCCACCATCTGTAGCCAGCAGGGAAACATCCAGTAATTAGGGAACTGTATCAGGAAACAATAGGCCTCACTTTAGGACTTTAGGCTGGTCAATCTACCAACCTGCAGTTGCTAAGTTAAAATAATGTGAAATAAGTGAAAGAGAAGACCTCAACATGGAAATCATGCCAAATCAATCTTACTCCATTCTTTGACAAAGTGGCTAAATTAGAAGACCAGCAAAATACCATGGGCATAATGGTACTACATCTAAATGGAGGGAAGTAAGTAGTGGGGTACCACAAAGTTCCGTCTTAGCACCAGTACTCTTCAATACCTTCATAAATGACTTAGATGAAAGAATAGAAGGGGAACTCATCAAATCTGCAGATGATACTAAGCTGTCAGGAATAGCCAACACCCTAGATGATAGGCTCAAGAGTCAAATGGATCTCAATAGACTTGAACACTGAGCCCTAGCTAACAAAATGAAATTTAATGTAGAGAAAAGTCTTACACTTAGGCAAGAAAAACCAAAAGTATGCATACAAATTAGGCAAACCCTGGTTTAACTGTGAGAGGGATATTGGAGTCCTAGTGGACAATCAATTAAATATCAGCCAGCAGTGTGTGGTGGCAGCCAAAAAAAGCCAATGCAATCCTAAATTGCATTAACAGAAGGATTGAATCAAGATCATGTGAGGTACTAATACCACTCTATAAACACTTAGTAAGATGACACCTAGAATACTGCATCCAGTTATGGTCACCACACCATAAAAAAGATGTTGAGACTCTACAAAGAGTGCATAGAAGAGCAACAAAGTTGATTAGAGGGCTGTAAAACATGACGAATGGTTGCAAGAATGGGCATGGTTAGTCTACTGAAGAGAATGACTAAGGGTGACATGATACCAGTGTTCCCATATTTGAGGAGCTGTCACAGAAAGGAGGGGGTCAACCTATTTTTCCAAAACACCCGAAGGCCAAACAAGGAACAATGGATGGAAACTAATCAAGATTCAACCTAGAAATAAGGCGAAATTTCCTGACAGTGAGAACAATCAACCAATGGAACAGCTTGCCTTCAGAAGTTGTGGGTGTTTCCTCACTGGAAGCTTTCAAGAAGAGACTGGACAGCAACTTGTCAGAAATGGTATAAGAGTGTCCTGTTTGAGCAAAGGGATGGACTGGATGACCTACAACAGAGGTGTCAAACTCATGTCGTCACGGCATCATCATGTGATGTATCGGAACTTTTTTCCCCTTCACTAAACCAGCTGTGGGCGTGGTCAGCAAGTAATGTATCCAGCCCATGGGCCGGGAGTTTGACAGCCCTGACCTACAAGGTCTCTTCCAACTTTGTTATTCTGTAAATAACCCCACAGAGGAGGAGGTTATAAATGCCAATAACTGTAGTCTGAATAGGTTCTGTATAGTTGGATAACAGAAAGTGACCAAGTGCCAGGGAACTTAGCGGATTGGGAAATGCCTGAAGCCACAAACACTGGCAAATAAGCAGGAAAAGCCCATTTCCTCCTTATGGTACACTTTTAAACAAGGCATAGAGCAAACAACCAATTTAGAATAAGCAAAACATCAAAATATTGGAGGCAGACCATAATTCAAATGATCATACAATGAAATTCTAAAAACAAACATTAGCTAATTAAACTAACCATTTTACAATAATTGAATCAGTGAAGGGAATTAAACATGTAACCCCATCCCCTACTAAAATGCCAATAAAAAGATTCAATTAAATAAAGAATCCATAAACAACCAAAGATGGAGGCATTATTCTCCAGGCACTGCAATGAATTAAAGCAAGACACATTTCGGAGTCATATTAAAGCTGTTTAGGAAGAAGATATGAGGATAATGTTCTATGGGCCAAGGACAAAAATAGGTATTGTAGGACAAGAATCTGCCATAGTAAATGGTACTGGAGACAGTCTTAATCTTCCCTGTTCTGTTCTGTTCTGTTCAGATGGCAGAAGAGTAATCAATTGTTTCTTGCAGAAGTATATATTATGCAATTTATGCAGCCCAAAATCTAGAATGGACATCTCAAAAGACCTTTGACTTCCTTTGCTTCTCTTCTTTTTAGTCTGAGTAATGAAATTAAACAAAATACCTGTTTGGGGGTGCATGCCCCAGCATAAATGTATGTTATCATCTATTACCCAAATGAAAATTTAACCAAGGGAATAGCATTTCTTTTTCCAATAAAGAGATAACGAGAAAACATAGTATGCCTTTTTGCTGAAACCCCATTTTCATCACTTCATTGAGTGATTAATGTTTTCATTTGTTAGTTTACAAGGTACTACACAATGTGGGCTTTTTCATAACTCAGTATATTTTTCCTCTATTAGTTTAGTTTAGTTTATTCGTATTTGTATACCGCCCTATCTCCCGAAGGACTCAGGGCGGTTCACAGGCAGATAAAAACATTTATGTACAAATTAAAATAACCATTAAAAAACTTATTCTAAAAGCCAAAATTCTTAAAAAATAATATAAATATTAAAACCAATTTAAAACCCCTATAAATTTAAAATCTAGTCCAGTCCTGCACAGATAAAAAGATGTGTTTTAAGCTCGCGACGGAAGGTTCGGAGGTCCGGAAGTTGGCGGAGTCCTGGGGGGAGTTCGTTCCAGAGGGTGGGAGCCCCCACAGAGAAGGCCCTTCCCCTGGGCGTCGCCAGACGACACTGCCTGGCTGACGGCACCCTGAGGAGTCCCTCTCTGTGAGAGCGCACGGGTCGGTGAGAGGCATTCGGTAGCAGTAGGCGGTCCCGTAAGTAACCCGGCCCTATGCCTATGAAGCGGGAACGGGATAGATATTTGAGCAATATGGTCCAATTTGATTGGTGCTGGTAGCATTCTTTTTATAATTTCCCAGGCAGGCAGACTTACTTCATTTATTTATGATTACTGACTTGCAGATTATGATAGGTAATCATGTTGCATATATAATTTTTCCTTCTGTTAATTTTTTTGATATAATAAAAATAAAAAAACAAAAAGGAAAAGAAAATAGAATGAGTATAAAAGTTGGATGTTAATCACATGAACAAAGAAGAATAGTGTATAAAGATATTTGCGGGGGGGGTTGTGTTGTTTTTTTGTTGTTGTTTTTGTTTTTGCTGATTAAGAGGTATTTCCTGTAGTTCTAATTTAAACGCTTTCATCTAAACTAAATGATTCAAAATAAATATCTTTCTCTGGACATGATAAGAGCATAGAATGTTGTTTTCTAGATTAAACTATTCATTTCTCAAATTCAAGTTAAGATATTGGATTCTCCTTCGTTGGAGCTGTTTAAATTAAGGCTCATATGATTATTAGTCAGAGATGCTATATTAATGGACTCTTACAGTGGGCATAGAGGTGATTAAATTGATTGGATTTTTAAGACTGCCCAACTCTGCAAAGACTGTGGATGCTTTACAATGTATGAAATACATAATTTAAAGCCCAGTTAAAAATATACCTCATGGATAAAACAACAATGACATTGAGAAAGACTCCATAAACACCCTTAGATAAGGCTGGGCCAGGGCCAGGTCCTAAGAGAGTTTTGGAGAGTAGATTATATACATGATGTATTAAGAGGTTAGGATTTCCTTATAATTAAGAGACATTTCTATTGCATTGCAATAGAAATGTTTTGTGTACTGTACATTGGATTATTTCAGATCAGAAGTGAACAAAAGTAAATTTATGCATCTTCTGAATTGGTCTAATGCAGAAGTTGCCCAAATGTGGATTTTTAGTTTGGTAAACAATACATAACTATTTATTTTATTATTATTTATTTTTAAATATTTTAAACATCAGATTTTATAAACACTTAATCACTACTTGAGGATAAATGAAAAAAAATGAGTGTGTTTATCTCTCCTTCCTCCAAAGTTCAAGAAAAATCTGCTGGTAGCCCTGGTGAATGTTGGTAGATGGAGTGTAGAATCTCATTCTTCAAATGAAAATGTCAGATAATCAGATAACAATAATCAGATCATCAGAAAAACAAAACAAAACCATTGTATCCATTGACCTCTGCTATTTATGTATGCATATTTAAGATCAGTAGAACATATGTTAGGCAAGACAACGTGTTGATGCCCTGGAATATTTTCTCCTCACCGGCTCAGGGAAAACTTTTGTGACCTTGTGATTTGAAGCTGAAGCGGAATAAGGTTCTTTTGGCTTATCGAGTTTTTGCATTCCGTTCGTTCTTTTTCTACAGTCGTTAAACTCGTTTTCACGGGACCTGTTTGTCTGGGGGAGAAAAGCCTGGATAGAATTGAGCATTTCAATCATAAAGGTCCCCGTAATTTGCGTGCGAGGATTGTTTTGCGGAGACACCTCAGCGCTAAAAAAGAGCAACGATTCCAGCTCGTAACAATATTGAGCCCTAAGCGCTGTGTTGATTGACGCCACCGGCCTGCATGAGCATGACGTCATGGTGCAAGGCCATGATGTCATGGTGCAGAGTGCGGACTACTTACTCACTCGCATCGTCGTCCCGTTTTCTGACCCGCCTGTTCTTGCGAGGGAGCGCCGAGAACAGAGACTGGATCCTCCGCCCGCACTCGGTTCCCCTCCCACTTCCCTTGGCTGTCAGGGCAGAGACCCCTCGGTTTTATTGAGGGGACTGCTGGTGCCAGAGGGCGCTGAGATCGCAGCAGCAGCAAGCAGCGCTGTGGGAGGAGTTTGTGGTTCAGGGCGGATCCCGCAGAGCGGCTGCTGGTTGTTAGCCGGCTTAGGAGAAAGAGGAGAAAGAAAGAGGCTGGCCGAGCAGCTGGGCGTCCTTGGTGCTGGCACCGCCGCCCGGGCATGAGGATGGCTGTCGGCGCAGCAGCGGCTCCAGGAGACGGGGGCTCGCCGAATCCCGGTCCCGCTGCGGTCTCTCTGGGCTTGAGCGTGGCTGTGGTGTCCAGCCTGGTCAATGGCTCCACGTTCGTGCTGCAGAAAAAAGGAATCGTGCGGGCAAGAGGACGAGGTAGGGCCCCCTGGTCCCCGGCCCTTTCTGTGCTTCGGGTTGCAACAGAAAACGCTCTGGTGTCTTTGCAACAGCTAGCATCCTCTGCGTGATCTCCTCCCACTTGGCCGAGCCCACCCCGCCTTTCGTACGCCGCCTTTCCCGGAGCAAACCCAGGCCTCGCGAATGCTTTCCCCCATCAACACAGTGCTTCCAGGTGTCGGACTACAACCCCCAGAATTCCCAGTCCTGGCGCTAAGTTGGGGAAGCCTGCTTTAAAACAGATTGCTTCGTTCCAAGGCATTTTCTTTGGCTTTAGGCAGTATCGGACCTAAGTATTTAGCATGTCCATTGCGAATACACCTTGCATTCCTTCTCCGGGTTGGGTAAGGGGCACAACCACCATGAAGGCTAACCCTTCAGCTCTCCAATCCAGCCACTCCCCCTCCTTTATTATCTTCTTCTTCAAGTTTGTAATGATCTCTGTACTTTTTCAAAAGTCCGTGGTTTTATACCTGCATGATGAGTCGCAGGCATTTGATCTGGAAAACGATTATAGCTGAGCCATGAACACTAAATACAATCTCCCATGCCAGGGGTTCTGACAGCCTTTTCAAGATGTCAAATGTGATTTGTCCCTTATTCCAGCAGATGCTTTAGCATATTATCAACTCAGTTTAAGTATGTACTTTGCATTTATAACCTGAATTTATGTTTTTTTTTTAAATTAACACTGAAGGGTTTCTTGTAGAATCACAGTTTGGACAAGACCATTTACACCAGTGTTTCTCAAACTAGGCAACTTTTTAAGACTAACTTCAACTGCTGCCATGCCATGCTGGCTGGGGAATTCTGGAAGTTAAAATCCATATATTTTTAAATTGCTGAGTTTGAAAAACATTGATTTAGAATTTCAGATCTAATCCATTCAGGAATCCCAAAGAAAACATGCTAGGCAGAAGATTACCCAGCTTCTGTGTGAATTCATCCAATGGAGACCCATCACTTCTCTAGAATAATTGATTCCATTTTCACATTGCACATACTATGAAGACATTTACCTGGATTCTGTCTTCCTGTAATTTAAACTATGTTTATAATCTGGATTCTTATAAAGCAATAGACAAGGATGATATACCATATCATAATGCATTATATAGATCTGATCATAGTTTCAGAAATGGTTTGCTAAGTGGCACATAGAGGACTTTGTATTAGCAAAGTACACAGAATTTATCCATTACTTCCAAAGGGCTATAGCTGTTTACACTGTTCTTTGATCTTTGGTAATGATCATTATGTATTCTCAATGTAGCAAACATGCAGGCTCCCAAATTCACATTTAACTGTATTTTTGTTAATGGGCCATTTTTTACAGGAAGCACATTCACTGAGAAAGGATTATATATTCTTGCAGGAATGCCTAAAATTAAAAGCAGCTATATTCTGAAATCTGATACAGGCAGAAAGGTGATACTTTCTAATATAAGCTCTTGCATACCAAACTAGTCTTTGGGGGAAAACTTGTATTTTAGTCTGTTCCCAATTCTGTTACAAGGCCATTAAGCTCTGCATTCCAGAGCAGTCTTATTCTATACTAAACTCTACAGTATTGAATATTTCTGTGATTCCCCTAATGGCTCTACCTAGATAGGCACAGTACCAAAATATTAATCTCTAAAATCCAGCTATTTGATTGAATTCATTAAATGAAATATTCAAACATCAAAGTAAATATTAATTTATTTTGACAGGTTTCTCTTCAAATTAGAGTAACTTGTACAGGTAGTCTTCAACTTACAACAGTTCATTTAGTGACCGTTCAAAGTTACAATGGCACTGAAAAAAGGGACTTATGACCATTTTTCATACTTTGGACCAAATGGGCACATGAGCATCCCCATGGGCACAATTCACATTAGGATGCCTGACCAGTGACTCATATTTATGACCGTTGCAGTGTCCCAAGGTCTTGTGACCTTCTGACAAGCAAAGTCAATGGGAAACCAGATTCACTTAACAAGCATGTTACTAATTTAACAAGTGTAGTGATTCACTTAACAAATGCGGCAAAAGAAGTTGTAAAATGAGGGAAAGCTCACTTAACAAATTTCTCACGTAACAATAATTTTGGGCCTCTTTGTGGTCGTAAGTTGAGGACTACCTGTAACTTAAGTATCTTAATAATTTTTGTCAAGTAATCATTAATTCATATAATTAATTCAACTGCATTACCAGTTTTATTTACTGGTAGACTTAGCAGATAATCAATATGCAATGTACTTGTTCCATTCTGGAGAAAGTGAGAACTAGTATAGAACTATTCCCATACTTGCAGAAGAAACTACAAATATAAATTAATTTGCTTGTGAAAACAGATTTTTTTGCATTGCATTACTTGAGAAATATAGTTGGAAACCCATTGAAATGATGATTCATGTTCCAATGTAGCAGGAATGTATATTTAGGTATTTATTGTATTAGGAACTGGAAAATCCAGGTACAAATCTACAGTAGATTAATTCTACTTTACAGTAGATTTATGCTCCTGGGAAGAATAATGGAATTAAAGAGTAATTAAACTGAAAAATATTATTCACTTTGTTTGGACAAGACTGTGGTGTAATATACTCTACTTAATCTATGCCTACCACATGGACTACATTACGGCTTGTGTACTCTTGATATCCCACATATACAGGACCTTAATTATGTATAGGCTGGGGAAGTTATAACATTTACATACTCAGTAATTTTAAGTTCTCAAAAATAAACCTTATATTCTCACTTGATTGACATAACATTTGGAGCTATGGTTTGATTCTCATAAGCTATAGATTAAATTGTGGTCAAATAACTTGACCACAAGTTATTTGTGGTCATAACTAGTCTTAACCACTAGTTATGTGATCTAAACAACTTTTAACCACATCCAGCATGCAATCAAAACCCAGCTTAGTGCTTATCTTGCAGTTAAGCAATTATATGACTCTTCCAGGAAAATGAGATGGGATAGAAGAGCAATGTCAAATTATAACCACATATGTAGCAGCATCTCTGTTGTCACTGCTTTGTTAACCTTTGCTGACTTGTGTGTTATTTCCACAATTAATGGCATTATATACAGATACAATATCAAACACACCAGGCAATATAAAATTGTAATTGATTGGTTTTCAAATTTTATCCTTGAAAATCTCCCCCTTTCATAATTGAGATATAGGAATAACTCAATTAGCATAGAAATATCACATTGCAATTGAAAAATAGAAAACTATGTACTGTTTGTAAAAGAAGAGATCTCTTTCTTTGCTTGCTTCAGGAATTCATTTTACTTGATTTGTACAAGCAGCTAATTATTTGGAGCTCATCCTGACCAGCTGACAGCATTTTGTACTTGTCTAGTATGTCTATTTTGCATTTTCCACAGTCACTTGTCATAAATTCATGTTCCATTTTTGCTCTGTGTAAACAATTTGAAACAAAAAAGTAAGACTGGGATTTTAAAGAGCCTATTTGGTTCACTTGTCATTGTTTTTGTTTTCTTTTAAAGATTATGAAAATAATAAATGATACGCATCAGTTTTTGTCAGGCTTTTTAACAAAAAGAAATATAAAAATATAATTCCAAGATTAGGAAGAACATAAGAACCTACTAGATTGAAATTCAACCCAGCATTTTGTTTATCATAATGGCCAATCAGGTTCCTCTGGACTTTGTAAGCAGAACATGGAAATACCCACTCTTTCACTGTTACTACCTTCCATTTGGAATGCAGAAAGCCAGGGTCCCTCAAATTCACAATAAACATCGAATCTTCAAGACTTAATAGATCTATTCTCCATACATGTCTTTAATTTTCTTTTAAACCCAGTCAAGTCAATGGAAATCTGTGTAATACATTATTCAGGTTAATCATCCAATAAGTGAACAAATACATTCTACTGTATGTTTTAACTCCACCGACTGGATGATTTCTTGTCCTATTGTCTTGATAGAAAGGAAAAAACAGATTAGACTAACATCAACAATGTCAATTTTACAAAGAAAGGTTAACCATTAACATTTGTGCAGCCAGAACTGATGAAGCTTCTTGTATGAGAAGCAAAACATCATCTTCGAGGGGAAAAAAACATAATCCAGTTGCCTTTGGAAAAAGTAAATTTGAGACAACTATGACCTGGATGACTGAGAATCTCCATAGACTTTCAGTTATTCACATTAGTTCACACTGGGCTTCATGCTTTTCCTTACTGAATACTTACAATCTGCTATTTTTATTGCTAAAATACTGAAACCCTAAACAGTGCAAATTTTGGATAAAAGATAGAAGTTGGGTTCTGATTAGGTAGTACTGAATTGGCAATAATTGTTTGTGCTTTCCAAAATACCTTCCAGTGTTTTCTGTACTATAGTAGATTGAGGCACAAAATGGCAGTTACATATGCTTCTAGAACTTCATCTCCATTATCGGTTTTATTCATTTCTGTAGAAGTTGAGAACAGATTACCTCTTGAAAAGGCCTACAAGATTACAAAAAATATTTCAAATCTTAGAAACAAGTGTAATGGTTATGTTACATTCTACAAGAAACAGAATATCTATGCATTTTTAAACAGTTCAAATTCAGCTTTTGCATAAACATTGATGAGCCTCAATAGTGACACTCAATTTCAAAAACTATTTTGTGGTTTGGAAAATATTTTAATCCCAATCATTTGATTTAGGGCATGGGTGAACCATGTGCATATCTCTTTTCTTAAGAGTTGGATTAGAGACATGACTGATTATCTTCACTGGAAACAAACTATAAAAAGTAATACTGATTATGGTTACACTCATGGTTATACAAGATTTGGATTGGTTCATGCACCCGAGTTAAATAAATCTGTAAGGCGGTGTAGTGGTAAAGTTAACATGTTGTTGAAGCTATAGAAAATAGCTATAAAATACCTATACCTATAAAATATATATTATTTAATCTGATGATCCAATTTTTGATTTTTCACCTATCCAGGGACTTCATATTTAACTGATATAGTGTGGTGGTCAGGTACTATTGCAAGTAAGTATATCTTCTATATTTGAACAATTTTACATCTTAAAACTATACAGAACGATTGCACTGGTCTATCCAGATGTGTTAGATAACAATTATTATGCATATGATCAGCAGTGATAATCATAAGTCTGGCCCAATATATCTATCTAAAGGAAAGCTGCTGGCATGCTCAGCCTAGCATATTTTGATACAAGGATACTGGTTCATTGGTATTTTTCATACTTTTGTTGCTGGCAGCATATTCATTCATTTTACAAACAGGATATGGTAGCTTTGGCTAAACTGTATATCCCTCTCAGGCAACATAATTTAAGTATAAAATTGTTTTTATCCATGGCAACATCTACGGGGAGAGTCAAAATCTATATGATTTATCATCCAGCTATATTGGGTGATAACGGCGGGAAATAATTCATATCAAAATCACATCTGGAGGAATCAGACTGGAGAAAGTTGAATCAGAATGTATCTAAAATCATCTTGTTAGACACAAAAATTTATGGGCAATGCACAGATTATTTTTCTTAACAGTTAGTTTTGCAGTCACATTTTCTGAATAAAAAAGTTGCTTCGCTGAAGTTAAACTCAACTTCTTTTATGAATTTGTCCATGTAGTTTATTAAGTAGCAATATCAGAACTGATTTTCCGGTGCTTTGTTTCTAATACCATTTCAACTTCTGGTCTAATTAACAGCCTTGAGATTTTGTGGTTTCTCCCATGGAAGTACTATATCAAGACTATTTCTGCTATTTTTTTAAAAAAATTAGCCAAGTTTATTTAAATGCTGTCATCTGGAAATGAACTTGTGAAAACGACAACAGCAACAAAAAACCTGAACATGACAGGTGTAACGATTTAGATTGCTTGTAATTCTTTTGTTTAGTTGATGATATTATAATCCTATGTAAACATAAATCAATTTGTTGACCTACAGATATATTGTAATTTCAAATTTTCCAATCAGAGTTGCCTTGCTTGTAGGCTTGGAGTGCCCAAAAAGTGTAATTCACACACTCCTAGAAAAGGCTGAAATAAGGTGCTAGGAAATGGAACCTTCAGCTAGCATGAAACATATTGAGAATATATCAAAATATTTTATACTAACGCAGAGTAGGGCTCATCTTAGTTCAATATTGTCTACACTGCTAGTGTTAGGATTATTTACCAGGAGAAGGCATCACATTTGCATCCATAACTATAAAATATAAAATGGAAATATATATCCAAAGTAAACAAGTTAGTAAGGTCTAAGAATAGTCAATGCAATTTTGTGGGAAATTGAAACTAGTAGCCACTGGCATCTGCGGAATGGCACATGATGTCAATACATTATGACATCACTGCACAAATGGCAGGAATAAAATGCTGTATGTCATGTGCATCATGATGAGACTGGTGCAAAATATCTAAATCCATGCTCTTTGCATGCCTGAACTCATAGCCCAGAAAGTTCCATCTTGTTCTACTGATATCAATTTTGATGCTGCTCACATGTAAAGTGCAGTGTCTCAAGATCCAAATTTAATGGATCATTAGCCAGCTATACTCAGCAATTGTCAAGGTTTTTTGAAGAGGGAGTAAATATAGTGTTGTGGTTTAGATATAGAAATATAGTGATTATGGCTTTAATGACAGTGCCATCGCTCTTGTTACTTCTTTAAGGGTAAAAAAAAAATACCTCCTCACTATTTATTAGTTTTCCTGCCCATGAATATAAAGGACAATGATACTAATTAATTAAAATGCAGCCAGAGAAACACACCGTACGTTAAAGCTGCCAAGCAGTGAGGTAATAAAGCAATAAAACACTGAAATCCTTCAGTCTAAATCAGTTGTTCCAAAAATAATGAAATGTTTTGTTTTGTTTTCTGTTCACATATTTGGGTTTTTTTTCCCCCCCAGTGGCGCTTGGCCAGATTGGGAATTTCTTAGCTTATACTGCAGTTCCTACTGTTCTGGTGACTCCACTTGGAGCACTTGGAGTCCCATTCGGGTAAGGATTTTTTCTAATCTGCCTTTTTTCCCCTTTCTTCAAATCAGACTATTCATCTGACTACCTATCTTCTATACAAGTATGTTAATTTTTTTGCAATTTTTTTTTACTAGTAGTGCCAAAAGTATTTTATTTTTTTCATTGTCTTAGTAATTTGCATTAAAAATAACCTAGATTTTTTATCTCTTTTCTTCCCTTTTGATCCTTATTTTAAGGAAAAATAATTGTTTTTTAGATTTCTTTTTGTCCTCTGAAATGTGCAGATGCCTTTATTTATTTATTTTTCAAAGAAAGCCATTTTAACGTAAGTCTTACGTTTAATGCCCAAATACTGAAATGTAAAATGTGTAAACCTCTCAACTACTCAAATAAAATGTCCTTGGATTCTCAGATCCTGGCTAAATGAAATGCATCCTTTGAATTTTTCAGTTAGTTAACTGGCTCTCTTGGTGTTACTTCATGCTGTGGAATTGTATCCAAGACTAAAAACTGATTCAATCCCCAGCAAGTTATAGAAAGAAGATAGAGTGATATTTCTAGGACTTTGCCTCAGATAGCTATCCTTTCTCTTAATTTAAGTTAATTTAAGTTAATGTCCATTTATTACATTCCTTTTGGACATTTTTGCCACAAATGGCACTGTCCTCTCTCTATCCAAAGAATCATGAAGTGACCCTCAAGGGCAGATGGTGTCTTTAAAAAAAGGTTTTACATCTCTGATGCTGCATAAACTGTTAAAAAAACATGTACTGTATCAGCATCTTGCAGCTGGTACTTTAAAAAATGCCACATGTAATTTACAGGAGAGATCCAGAGTATTTTTCATCGATACAAAATAGTTTTTGTATTGTTCCCTTTCATTATATCTAATTAATATAGTTGATGCATACTTTTGCTCATATATATGTTCTTTTCTTTTATGATGTGTTGTTGTTTTATGTTGATGTTTACGTATACTGTTGTGACAAAAATAAATATATTAAAAAAAATGCCTCAGGGAAGCACTCCTTTCCTATCTTGCATTCCCACTTGCCAGACCAAACTCAAGTGTTGAAATACAGTATATCCCACATAGCTAGCTGGGGAATTCTGGGAGTTGAAGTCCACATATCTTAAAATTGCTAAAGTTGAGGAACACTAGTTTAAACCAGCAAAGAAAAGTAACAAGGTCTGTTGAATAATTCCTTAACCTTCAGCAGGGACATCCACAAGGGTAATCAAACTGTGAAGAAACCGGCCATAACTAAATGATCTATCTTTATGTGCATCACGAAAAAAAGGCTAGGATTTCCATCACATAGTTCAGGGGTCTCCAACCTTGACAACTTTAAGACTTGTGGACTTTGCTGGCTGAGGAACTCTGGGAGTTGAAGTCCACAAGTATTAAAGTTGCCAAGGTTGGAGACCCCTGACATAGTTGACACTTTGATTTTTGGAAGTCTCCTTTGTGGAGAGTGCCTTACAACATAGAACACCTGATTCAATTTTTCTCTTTGATTTCTCTCTTTCTCAGGTCCATTTTAGCTTCCTATCTACTGAAAGAAAAACTGAACATTTTAGGCAAATTGGGCTGCCTCTTGAGTTGTGCAGGTTCTGTTGTTCTCATCATTCATTCTCCAAAGTCTGAAAGTGTCACCACTCAGGCTGAGCTTGAAGAAAAACTTACAAATCCAGGTATTTAATTCTTTGGGTTAACCATGTTGACAAGTAAATCTGAGTCACAAGACAAAAATGAAAAGAAGCATAAGTTGTTCCAACATATAATGTTAGCATACTTTGTATTTCCTGCTGAACAACTTTTTGTTGCCAAAGGAATGTATCAGGTTTTTTCCTCCTCTTTGATTTTTAATTATGAAACTCATTTGCTCCACAGCATAACTACCTTTTTTTTTTTTTACTACCACTGGGAAATAAGTTAAACTTACAAGTTTTCCATTAGCTACAGTATAAGCAAGAATGACATAAAAATCAAAAATAAAATTTGAAGAAAAAATTACTTAAGCTTAAAATAAGCTGTCTGGTAAAGATTTTTATATAATTCAATAAATAATAAAGATTGAAATTAATTGAACTTCTGTATAATTTCAGTCAATGGAATTTAAGCAGTTTTATTACTTGGGGTTACAAATAAATACTATAAATTTATAAATTCAACCGAGGAAGCCTGGAAATTAAAATAATAAATAATGATTTTGGATGTAAAATTATTGTTAGAACTCATAAAATAAAGGAGAATGTATTTTCTTGTAACTGTTTCAGCGTACTTTATACAGAAAAGGAAGCAATCATGGGCCTCTTCCAATTGTGTTTGGGATTACAGCTCCCCAGATTCTTAGCCAAAGACCATGATAGCTGGAAATTCTGGAAATTGTACCTCCAAATTGGGGAAGATCTATACACAACATAGTTGATTCAGTGGTGAGCAAACCACTGACTGCTTCCAAGAGTAGGCATGATTAATAAGCTGTTGTGATTATCATAAAATGACAATACTATTCATAATAATGGACTATAGTTTTGTCTCCCTGAAGAAATTAAAAAATGAAATGATGGTCTTATGGTTTCAAACAATTTCCAGATAAAGGAGAAGATTAAAATCACAAAATTACATTGCTTAAATATGACTGATAACTTACTGGCCAATGATAAATAACATGGAAGATAATTTAAATATGCTCTGCAGTATTCAAGTTACATATAAAAATAATTATGCATTTCAAAAGAACATTTTTCTGAATTAAAAGCATAATTTGCCATGATAAATTAAATAACAGACTATCAAAAGCAGGAGCACAATTTAGGATTACATACCATGGTTTGAGATGGAAAACAAGAACTTAAGAAAAGAATGAGCATTTGCAGAAAACCTTACAGTACTTCCAAATGTAGTCTTTCCAAACATGTTAGTGTATATTGACATGTCAGCTGAAAGATAAAGGGCATTGCAATCTAAAAACCATTAAGATAGATAGAGTCTTGATTGGACACACAAGGAATTTGTCTCTAGTGCATAAGCTTGCATGTGTACATACAAGTGAAAAACATTATCATCATAAAATACAATAATCATAAATTATAACATACACACTCAGTGATACTTATAGGATACTAAATAATCAACATGAATCAAAATAGGATACTAAATAAAAGCAATCAACAATAAATCATGAGATACAAACAAAGTTATTGCCATAAGAAGCTAAGGAAATAAGTAATAGGAAAGATAAGAAGGATAATAGTAATAGTTATACAACCCAACTAGGTGGTTGATGATGAAGTTTATTGCAGAATATAATTTGGAAAGTTATCTAGATAAAACCAGTGTGAGTTAATGTCAGTATATAAACAATGTGCAGTATGGATTGTGATTTCTAGCATTTTGGGTATATTGAATTGTTTTCAAGAAATATCATTGGTTGAGCTTAATTATGCTATTATATTCTCTTTGTTTTTCAGTATTCGTGGGTTACCTCTGTATTGTGCTTCTCATGCTGCTTCTACTTATCTTTTGGATTGCACCAGCCCATGGACCCACTAACATTATGGTTTACATCAGTATTTGCTCATTGTTAGGAAGTTTCACTGTGCCTAGTACAAAAGGAATTGGACTGGCTGCTCAAGATATCTTTCACAATAATCCATCAAGTCAAAGAGCATTGTATCTCTGTTTGGTTCTGTTAGCAGTATTGGGGTGTAGTATAATAATTCAGTTTAGGTACATCAATAAGGCACTAGAATGTTTTGATTCCTCAGTGTTTGGTGCCATCTATTATGTAGTATTCACCACTCTTGTCTTGCTGGCCTCAGCCATTTTGTTCAGAGAATGGAGTAATGTTGGTGTTGTTGACTTCTTGGGGATGGCTTGTGGGTTCACCACTGTATCTATTGGAATTGTTCTTATACAAGTCTTCAAAGAATTCAATTTCAATATTGGTGATTTGAATAAGCCTAATATGAAGACCGATTAAATTTTTAATGCTCAAGGGAATTGGGTAATCCAGAGAATGATAGTGTCTTCAATTTTTAGGCCACAGAAATGATAGCCTTTAATTTCTAAACTTTAAATAACACCGCCTTTCATTCCTTGCTGGAATATGTGAAATGAATTAGTGTTCTTAATTCAATTTCTTAGAACTATTGTCATGCTTTGTATCTTATGGTATCAAATGATTTTATAAACCTCATAGCAAGTAGGACAAGAATTGCATCACCACAGAAGCTGATGTATTTCTTTATCCTTAAAGATTATCTATGTAGTGTAGGATTGAATTATTTTGGTCTATGAAGAACCAGGAATCTTTTCAAATGATTACCCCAAATCTTCTGGCTGTGTGAATCAACTGTCAACATTTGTGTTTAAAACTGAGCAGGTGTCATGAGTGATCAACAGCCCTTTTTAAAAATGTAGATGCACTTCAAATACTAGATTGGGTTTTCTTTCTATTTACCTTCACAGTTATGATTCAGATTTCAGTATTTTTCCAGGTGTATTTGAAGATTCCACAACGGTTGCTACAGATTGTGTGTTGATATGGTTTGTTCTTTCTCTACCTTTGTAATTTGGACCGATGATATAATTATGTCCAAAACTGGGGCAGTGTGTTTATATCTTAACATATGTTCTCTCTCATACCAGCTCACAAAGTTGCTCACAAATCTAAGTAAATACAGCACTTAGTTGACAGCTACGCCTCTTGTTCACATGAATCACTTAATGTATGTCAACATATTACATTAATTCAGGAGCTTTTACTTAATATAAAACAATGTGAGGAATGTGTTAGATCATAACCACTTTCTACCTTTTTTGGTAGATCGTTTGTAAACAGCTGGAAACTACTTCAGTGCCTTTTCTATTATAATAAGATCACTTTCATGGGACAGTTCATGTTCTCTAATATTTGGGTGTCCTAATGCTTATCAATCTAACAAAGCAGAGACACTAATACTATATTTGAATTATTATGGGGTAACTTCTATGCATTTCCAACTGGTGTTTGTTTAGAACAAAAGTATTCTATTATAGTAGTATTCAATTATGTTCCCTAGAAAGTTTTCTCTAACGGATTCCAGTAAACTATTGTGTAGCATCTTTTGTCAGCTTTTGAACTGGCAATTTTAGAGGCATTATAAAGGAATTTGTAAAAGGAAAGAAAAATGTTGTTCGGTTCAGGGAATATCTAAGTGATTCTTCAGCAGGCCCTGGAAATTGTTGTCACTCACTTAAAAGAACAGAGAAAAGCAATGGGGGTTCTGTTTCCACAATACCAGTGTATCTCAATCTTGGCAACCTTAAAAAGTGTGAACTTCAACTCCCAGAATTCTGGAAGTTGAAGTCCACACATTTTAAAGTTGTACTAAGTATAAAAACCTCAGTATAAAAAACTGCTAAATTAAAAGAACATTTTCTGATTCAGAAACTAAGGGTTGTCTTTTTCCTAGGTAATTTGTTAGATTTGATTCAATTGTGTTTACAGGTTCTCAATCTGACTTGAATTAACAATAGTGAAGTCTGTTATAGAAATAGCAGGTTCATGTGGTGTCAAAGAAATACTATATAGATAGGTACATGAATACTTTGCCAGATAAGGTTTTATTATTCTGTATGCCATTTTGTTGAACTTTTAAGCATGCATTACTTTTTAAAATCACTGCATTTGAAACTTCTGAACTCAGGAGGCATATGACCCAGAAATATTTGTGAAGGAATGAGAAATCATGTGCCCAGTACAAACTCTGCTCTTATATACTTTGGGATGTCATGATGCAAGTACAAAATATTGACACTTGTGTCATTACGTTGTAAAACATTTTATTGTTTTGGCATCATCAAAATTAGGAACAGACTCCAACTAATGTCATTGGTGTCAATTTGCACCTTCAAGCATTTTTAAGCATACTTTATCTTCACAAGTAGTTTCTGACAATAACGTTGTTTGCAGTGCAGCCACAAGGTTGTACAGAATGGCTGTTTTTCTCAATATAAGTAATCAGTGTAGAAATCTTATGATTCCTTTTAAATTCTGAAAATTGCAAATTGTAGATGACTTTCCAAAATAAGATAGCTTACCAGACATGCCTTTTTGCATGTTAGAGATAAAGACGGTTTGACTGTATTTATGTATAGTATATATAGTATGTATTTTAAAAAGATTAAAACTAATAGCTAGTTGAACACTTGGAACCTTAAATATCTGAGAATGCATTATGGGTGCAGCCAAAATGGGACTTCTCATTTCCTGTAATGGACACCATGGGAAGGAAAATGTGCATCAGAATATAGCTGGTCATAAAACATCAGTTTAACAAAGAGCAACAGGGACTAATTCCGTTTACCACATTGTGTTGTTCCCACTATTCAAGTTGACTTTTATGGTTGTTATGGATGGGTAGACATGCATCAGAACAAACCATTGGCCTACAGTCACATACCCGTTTTTTATTTTCTGAGAATACCTGTGAGGCTATGTATTGGACTCAGAGAAATTTCTTTGGAAATAAATCATGCTGAAGTCTACCTTTCCTCTAAAACAAAACACACACATATAGTCAGATGGGGCAAAGAGCCTAAAGGTAGGAGTCCATAGACAGAGTGGCTTCTTCCCCCCATTTGATTTAGACATCAAGTCATGTTTGAACTGGACAGATCTCTTTCACCCTGTACATATATGGGATAGAGGAAATGCATGCTATAACTTCAACATAATGGCAGTCAAAAATAACTTCCAAAGTAACCTTTAATCAACTTTTAATGTGCAAACACTGGTTTGGCTTGCTTATTTATTTATTTATTTATTTATTCATTTAGGAAATATCCATTTTATCTTCTCCCAAATGGTTTTAGGTAGCTTACAAGGCAGTCATTATTTCTAAAAGTCATGAAAATCTTCCTGCAATGTGTGGCATGTACAGAGAGGTTAGAAGAAACACGTTAATATGGAGGAGATAAAAATGTTTAAGTCTCTCCAATTACTTGAAGAGAATTTTGCTTGAGCTGCGAACCATTCACTAGGTATCATGCATATCAAAGAAAACTCTAAATGTTTATAGCATTTTGGTCTAACAAGTTGGTATGAGCTTTTAGCTCCTGCCCTTAATCAGTATTCATATTCAGAATCTATTATTACTTAAAACTATTTTCCAATGTTACTTTTTAAACAAAATATGCTTGACAGTCACATTCTAGCTTTTCAATTTGGGTGATTTCAGTTTTATTTTCTTTGACATATTTAGGTACATGGTTTGACTTTTCTAGAAATCATCACAAATTATAGCTTATTATTTATGCCACTTTTCCCTCTGTGAAGAAATACACATTTAAAATTGTATACACATTTAAAATCTTTCAGCTGTTCTTTATTGATTGAGACATTTACTAGGACATCTTGGCTGGGATAACTAACATTTGTTTGGAATGTTAGGAAGGATGTTACTGTCCTCTAAATAAAAGCTTCAGGGCAAACATGTATTTGTAAGCAGTGTTACAATTTAGAAATAGTTTTGGTTTATATGTATATAACATTAAAGAGTAGAATCTTGTTCTGACAAGTTAAAATGTTTTAGAGAAACCAAGCTGTTACTATTAAAAAATCTTGATCTAAAACGATTAAACTACTAGATGACACCTACCAGCCACCAACCCTAGCTATGGCAGCAATTAATTGAGAATCAATTGACACCGTAACACATTGCACTAAACCGCATATAGTTACTTTGGCTTTAGCTTCATTTGCATGAACTAGTCATCATAGCTTATACAATAAACTATGGTGAACTGTGGGTATGTGCCCTTGCCATCCAAATTTCTTTGTGCTGCTATTACTCTTCACTAAGGCATTATTGATAGAGAAAACTTTTTGATAAGGATGATATACATATTATTTTGTGGTTTAGAATCTTGGTTTTCACTTTGATGCCTTTTAAGTTGAGACAGCCTTATAGCTAAATTCCAGGAAGTTGTAATGTATATATTGGCATTCCATGTAACTTATATCTGTAGCTTCTAACTTTTTAGATGATACATATAGAAATATTTATTTTTGCTACTTATTTTAACAAATAGCATTCTTTTTTCCCTTTTAATTCTCTAGAATAGTCATCAGTAACAATGATGTTAGCACTGGACCTTACTTCCATTTCCTGATTTTTTTAATGTATCTTTTTTTGTTAAAATTTTGCTGTTTTTTTAAGATGCAGTGATTAAATTATTATAATTTTAGGTATGGTATGCCATACTGGGCAATAAATGTGCTGGCATCTCTTGAATGTTGGTCTTCCTTAAACCTCGAAATACCCTTGCTAGGATATTACCTGATTCATATACACTGACTACATTGATCACATTCATCAGGAGCAAACCATGCTTGCCTTGTTATGGGAAATGTGAGTCTGGCTTATATATAATAGTACACAAATTTGATTGTTAAGGTAGAAAGAACAAAAGAACTAAAAAGGAACATTCCCTGCAGTCAAAAGACTTCTGCATTATCATAATTTGTAGGCAGGTTGATGATAGAATTAAAACTTAAATTCTAACTCATGTTTATTAACATGTTTTAAATGATCTGTGTGGAAAGCATTATACTACAATCAAGTACAATCTTAAAGCATTTCATTATAAAGTATAATGATTTACCAAAGACACTTTAATTCTCTTGAGTAGCATGTTCCAGAATCTATGTATGTAACATCTGATACAGTTCTATACAAACACTTTGGCTCCCATAGCCAAATTGCATATTTCATTGAATTCGGAAGTGACCAGAAACTAGCATAAACTGTACATGATATAAACATTTTTTCTGCCAATCTGAATATATTGATTATTCAAATCAATTTTCACTCTTCTATTAAAATATGCATAAAAGTGCCATGTTTTTTACTATATAGAGCCTATGTTCACTTGTAAACAATTTTATAAAGTTAAATTTGTTTACTTAGGAATTCATTGAAACATAATTTACTGGGGGAAGTGCTAAATTTTTGCAGAATTCATAAGAAGCTTTATAAAGACTAGAAATTTATGCTAATTTCCTTGCAGGATAAGATTCAGAATGGTGAACCAAAGAAATTTAAAAGAATGAGAAAAAAACTCAGAGTTATATGAACTTTATACCAGCACCATCCATTATATTTGTCTGTACCTTTCAACCCTTATAGAAAATGCTGTGTTTATCATGTTCACACATTGTTTCATACATTAACTTTTGCTCTTTGAATTTCCCTTCCCTCTCTTTTTGAGAATTTCATCAGCTCAACTAACTAAAACATCTCAATCCTTTTCTTCCTTTCAGCCCGTTCACTCTTCCTTTATGTAAGTCCTTGTTCATTCTAACTATACAACCTAATCATCTTAAAGTAGTTCTTTTGAGATTCAGCCATCTTGATTAAACACCCATCCTTTCTTGACCACTTTTTTTTCTTTTTTAACACATTCTTCTTACATTTCTATTGTACTTATCTATTTCCTAATATATCAAACTTTCACTTCAATATGACAAAGTGGGCAGAAACAAACTTTTATATACCACCATATTTATCTCTTTCAACAAATACTCCTCTTAATAGAAAATGTTGTCTACGGTACTACTGTTCTACCAGCATTTGCAGTCTAAAAATGTTTCCATTTCTCACATTTTCTACCAATGTATCTAAATTCATCACTCAGGTTTTCACCACTTATATATAAATATTCACCTCTTTTTTGCTGTCAGACTACTTTGATTACTATTTGATATACCTGTGTTTTCCTGAAAATAAGACTGGGCCTTATTTTCTTTTGGGCTCCAAAATAAGCACTAGGGCTTATTTTCAGGGGGTCTAATTTTTTTCCATATACTAGAGGCTCACTTCTTGCTTGCAGTGAGGCAGGAGGCATACAGTCGCCAGTGCCACCACCGTGAGGCAGGGGGGTGGGGCTACCCCACATGCCCCGCATGGGCTTACCTCAAAACCCCCACAGCCAGGCCACACACACCCTAATACCAGTCTCACCTCACGGCCATGGGATGAGCATATCACTCAGCCTCCTGCTTCGTTGCAGCTGCAAGTGGGCGGGTGGCCACATGGGCTCCTACTGCACATGGTTGTTGATGCTACTGCCACGAGGCAGTTGCCAAGGTGTGGATAGCCTGGCTGCGGGTACTCTGAGGTAAGCCGGTACAGGGCACATGGGGCAGCTGCACTCCCCCGCCTCATGGCCGTGGCACCATGAGCAACCAGACAGAATGTATGGCCAGACAGCTGCACAAGCTCTTAATTAGGGCTTATTTTGGGGGCTTATATTAGGCACACATAAAAACCATGCAAGGTCTTATTTTTGGGATAGGTCTTATTATTGGGGAAACGGGTATTTTTATATCTATATTTGTCACTATTTCACACAATCTAAAATTCACTGCAAATCTTTCAAGTTCTCAGCCAACAGCATTGGACTATTTCCATACAAAAGTACATTTATATTAATTCCCATTGATGTATTCTAGCTTCACTACAAACCATTCTTCCAAAAAAATATTAAATAATCAAGTGATGTAGTTTCTATTTCATTCCTTAGTAATTAAACACTTGGTAAACAGAGTTATTTTTATGCATGGTTGCCTTTTATCTATAGTATTCTGTCACATTCAACAATTAACTTTCAGATATGAACTAAGGGATTCATACTTTCATTAACATCCACAATAACATTTGTGAGACAAATTCATACTTTCTGAAAGTATTTGACAAATACTTTCAATACTTTTGATTTACACCTTCACTTCTCTGTATGCATTGTTTAAGTTACCATGGATGAGGCAAGAACCTGCATTACTCCAACTAAATAAAACAACATATAAACCCAGAGCGGGTATATTCCAGGCTCAAGGTAGAGCAGAAAAAGGCCCATTAATTTGAAAGGACAGGGTGAAATGTTTAATAGTTAAACATTGGCTTGATTATTTTGTTATGAATTATTTATTATATGTAGCTTCCATGCAGAGGGATCCTAGGAATCATACATCCCTTTCTTTAAGATAAAAATTACATAGCAATATCACAAAAGGACAACTCTTAATAAAATTACGAAGAAAATGGTGGCCATCAAGGAATGACAAAAAACACAATCTAGAGTGGAAGCCTCCGCTTCATACCAGCTGCCCTTCCCAAGTTTTTACAACTTTTGTAAAAAATCACTTCGATGAAGGCTAGCTTCAGGAGGTAATCCTTTCCAAATTAGGAGTTGCAACAGAGAAAAATCAATTCTTTGAATTCTGTAGATGATAGTCCTTAAGAGAAGAAACCTTTTCCTATTTTACTTGAACTTATTGGATGAACAAAAGCTATTGGGAGTAGGTGGTCCTGAAGATATCTAAGTCCTGAGCCATTAAGTTCTTTACATTGCAAATAGCATTTCGAATTGCACTTTGAAACCAGGTGGCAGCCAATGCAGCTCTCAAACTAGGAGCATAATTTGAAAGAACCTTGGCACTCGTAACAGAATACAAGTAGTTGTATTCTGAACTAGCTTAAGTTGCTGAATAGTCTTCTGGGGCAGCTCCATGTAGACCTAATTGCAATCATCCAAATAGGGTATGTAAAGCATGAGTCACAATAAGCAGAACCTCCAGTTCCAAGAACAGTTATACTTGGCATATTACGATTGATCTGTCTGCAGTAAAGTAATTTATCAGAATGAAATCCCTGCAGTTTTTGCTACTATCATAATATGTGGCTAAGTTGCTGTAATGATGATATAAGCATCAGCTTTACTCCACAAAGACAGGTTATCTTCATTCAGGTCTATTAGTCCTTAACATATGTTTTTCCCTCTTTCATTTATTAATTCATGGTCTTTATCATTTACTCCTTTTACATCTCAAGTTCCAATCTTCTACAAACCACATTTATATTCCATTGGAAATGATTCAAGAAATGGCATTAGTAAATAGTGCTCTATTGATTTAGAGCTACTCCAGAGTTATTTATTTTGCAAGATGTCTATACCATCTCCATTGACAGACCCTTGAACAAGATACAGGCTGCAATATGAAATACACTGGAATAGTCTTCAACTGTTAATTCTGTGACAAGAATGAAAATTAACATACGCACAATTGTTCTGAAAATGCCTCTTAAGCCTTTCACTACCCCAAATATCTTTCAAAAACTTGGTTGCTGATTATGTGGATGTGAAAGAAAAAATTGCTTGATTTCATATATAGTGAAACATAATTATTATGAATTAATTGGGGTAGCTGCCAATTATTCAAGAACTTCTATTGAATCAGAATGGAGCACAGCAACAATTGAATAAATAATGCAAACTGATGAAAAGTATGCTGCTTGTGAGATATTATTAAACAAAATAAATTGAAGAAATTTGTTAAGCTGTACATGTACTCTAATGTTCAGGTACAAAGTTTGGTAAAATGAGATTTCACTGGATATGACATTGCTTGGTTATAATTAAGCCCTGGATTAATCCTGAATATAATTCTATTGAAAATGAAATAAAGATGAAAGATGAAAAGACTAGATTAAAATGGAAAAGGATGGACTACTTTAATATTCTAAAAGCAGACTTTAAATATGGCAGAGATGTTTGGAAAGACAAATTTACATATGCTGATAATCTGTATTTCTCACTATGGTTGGGAGTGCTTAAATTCCTGCTTGAGAAGAGCATTTTAATCCTTTGGAGCAGAGGTCTCCAACCTTGGCCACTTTAAGACTTGTGGACTTCAACTCCCAGAGTTCCTCTTCAACTCCCAGAGGAATTCTGGGAGTTGAAGTCCACAAGTCTTAAAGTGACCAAGGTTGGAGACCCCTGCTTTGGAGTACAAATTAAACATTGTATAAATTATTAGGGGAAAATAATCTTATGGATATTTTTCAGAAACACTAAGTAGGAAATTTAACACAATGACATGCCAACCCCATGTTATTTCCCTAACCATTAGCTTAATGCTATTTTAGCAGCACTTATTAAAAATTTACCAATGTTTTCCACACAATTTGTAACAGGAAACTATGACCAATCTTGGCTTCTGGGTACATGTATTTGTATAGTGTGTGAATTTTCAATCAACTATTTATTATACTTGTACACATCTTCTAAAAGGTTTATAAAACTAAAGATGTCAGCAGAAGGTAATTTCTGTTTTAAAGATGTATTTGCTTTTGGGAAAACAGTTTTTATGTGAAGTCCAATAACTAGAAGACTAATTTGATCCATCTTTTACATGTTGTGTAATGTTGAGGATGAGGTAGTGATGAAATAACATGCTTTAAATTAATATGTGGACATAAACAGTGGAATAGATGGAGACATGTGAGTGTTAGGCTTACTGCTTAAATGCCATTTGTTGCAATAGAGTTAGAAGAAACAAATTTAAAAAGGACTATTTTATTAGCTTCCAAAATAATGTGTATATAGATTTGTTAAATGCTCAGTAACTTTAGCTTTGCTTTAAAAAAATAGATATAGGAATGTTGTATTTGCTCCTTAAACTAGCAAATTAGCAAAGGCTATTTATTAAGGTTTCTGACAATCTTATTTGTTAATCTGTAATGTTTTAAAATAAAAAAGACATTTCTAATTCAATTACTATTTGACTTTTATTTTAGCCTATTTGGCTAATGCAAAATCCTAAAGAATCCTATAGAAACTAACAAACATTTCTTTGTTTACTTCCTTTATAGAACTTAACATTGTAACAGCACAATACATGTCATGTTAATTTGGAATATCTATAAGAAGAGAATTCAGTGGTTTATTTTGGTTGAGGTATCATTCTGAATCATAAGACAAAAAGTGGAACACCTACAGATAGTCCTCAACTTATGACCACAATTGAGCCCAAAATTTATGTTAAGTGAGAAATTTGTTAAGTGAGTTTGTTCCATCTTACAACTTTCCTCGCCTCATTTGTTAAGCAAATCACTGCAGTTCTTAAATTAGTAATATGGTTGTTAAGTGAATCTGGTTTCCCCATTGAATTTGCTTGTCAAAAGGTTGCAAAAGGAGATCAACATGACTCTGGGACACTGCAACTATTATAAATGTGAGTCAGTTGTCAATCATCCAAATGTAATTCACGTGACCATGGGGATGCTGCAAAGGTTATAAGTGTGAAAAATGGTCATAAGTCACTTTTTTCAATGCCATTATAATTTTGAATGGTCACTAAATGAACTGTTGTAAGTAAAGGACTACCTGTATTTCTGGAAATTCAAGTGAATGGCAATTGATCTCGCTTGTGCACAAATATACAGAGAGCTATTATCTGATTGCTGCATATTCTATGAGAGTCTGCCACGCTATATAGATAAAATTTTATCTCCATTTCAATACTTTGAAAAAACTGTGCATTTCTTCACTGTAAATGTAAATAGAGTGAGATCTCAACTCTCCTTCCATTTTTTTTTTTTTTGCAGAAAGATCAATAAATGCCAAAGCAGTTGAAATGTGAATCATAGAAACAGTTGAGTTTCCCTTTTTGTGTCTCTCTGCCCACCCAAGAAAGGAACAAAATTATAGGTATTGTAGTAAATACACAAACCTTTAATACTCCATTTCAGAGTTCTTGAAATGGTTAGCTGAATTATTTCTAATTAAATTAAGAAATGCAAAAATGATACTACCAATAGAAGCTATTTTAAAAGGAATATAAGGAAACCAACTCTAAATGATACAGTGAGTTGAATACTTCCAGTTACCTTATATGTTATATGTTATCATATCACTACACCCATAGACCCTTGACTGTGGTGTAAACATAAGAATAAAAATATATAAGGTAAACACTTTAAAAATCCAAAATATAATACTTGGTTTCAATCATGGATGAAATGCTACTGGTTTGCTCCAGTTCGGGTGAACCGGTAGTGATAAAAATTACCAGTTCAGGTGAACCAGTAGTAAAAAAAATGCTTTAAAAAGTTAAAAAAAAGGGTTCCGACAATCACAGCTGTGCTGCGCAATCATCGGAACTTTTTTTTTACTTTTTAAAGCATTTTTTACTACCAGTTCGGTGGAATAGGTAGTAAAAAAATGCTTTAAAAAATGAAAAAAAGGTTCTAACGATCGCGTAGCACAGCTGATTGTCACCTCATACAACGAAATTAAATGCCATCTTTGGTGTACATTATAACTATAAAAATAAAACACAAACACACATCCTTCACATTCGATTGAATTGAAAACCTGATATTGCATTAGTATTGCACTATATAGTAGAATTCAGTATAGTTACTGCCCTGGGATAGAAGCTGTTTTTTAGCTTCTTGTCCTTGTTATTTAGCTATTGCTAAATATTATTATTATTTAGCCTTGTTGTTTAGCTATTTGTCCTTGTTTTTACTATCCTGTACCATCTGCCAGATGGTAATAGTTCAAAAAAAGGGTGCCCAGGATGAGATGGATCTTTTAAGAATGTTTTGAACTTTTGTAAGGCAGCAGGAGCTATGAAGCTCTTCCAAAGAGGGGAGGGGGCAACCAATGATCCTCTGGGCAATGACGTTAACCCTCTGAAGTGCTGTCCTATCTGCCACTGTGCAATTGGCCAACCACACACAGATGAAGTAAGTTAAAAATTGTACTCAGGAAGATGGGTGGTCCTTCAAATAACTGATGCTATGAGTTTTAAAGGTGATAACCAGCACCTTGAATTATATCTGGAAATCAGCAGATACCCAATGGAGTTCACCAAGCAGAATTATCAGGTGTCTTATTTTTTCTTCAATTTTGGGTGACTGAATTTAGAATTGCTATTTTTTTCCACAAATAAGCACCTTAAACCCCACATAAGAGCAACATACCTATTCTCCCCCCAGTCTTAACTGGGGGGGGAAACCCTCTAAGAGTCCCTATTTCACAAAACACTTTTGTTAACACACAACCACACTATCTGGGTCACCATTTTGGAGTTAATGGAACTCTGCCTATTTTCTTCAGGAAGTATTTAATATGAACCTTTGGAACAGGAATGCATTGGCAAAGCTATATGATATCATTACTCCTTTCCCATTAGGCTAAACAAGCAGCTCTAGTTGTGGCTTGGCTGTTTCAGCCAACTGGCATACCTCCAGACAATTTTACAATGCAATAACTTTGACATCAACAGTTGGGGAGCAAACACAAAACACAGTGTGTTTGAATCATTTTTTACTCAAGTTAACTTAATTTCATGTTTTCCACAGCACACTGAAACATAGCCTAACTACTTGGGCTGAGTTTACCTAATCCTAGGCCAAAATATGATCTATGGTTCATCAGGCCATGTGAATTCAACCATTGTCTTCCATATGAAATATGTTTCAGTGCATAGGAATTTGAATGGAAAGAAGCTTTTAGGGATGGTTTTGCATGTAAATACTGAAGAACTAAAACAGTAAACAACTAATTAGCTAGCATTTCAGTCCCACCACCACTTTCCCTCCACAAAAATGGTTTAGGACTTATGCAAGTATATATACAGTATAAGTAGTCCGTGACACACAACCACTCATTTAATGACTGCTCGAAGTTACAACCGCACTGAAAAAAATGACTTATGACCATTTTTCACATGACCATTACAGCATCCCCCTGGTCATGTGATCAAAATTCAGAAGCTTGGTAACTGGTTCATATTTATGATGGTTGCAGTGTCCCAAGGTCATGTGATCATCTTTTGCGATCTTTTGACAAGCACAGTCAATGGTGAAGCCAAATTCACTTAATAACCATGTTACTAATTTAGAGCTGCAGTGATTCACTTAACAATTGTGGCAAGAAATGTCATAAAATGGGGCAAAATTCACTTAACTATCTCAATTGTGGTCAGAAGTCAATTGTGGGCTCAATTGTGATCATAAGTCAAGAATTACCTGTATGCCATTTGCTTTTCCCAAGTGTTTAATTTTGCCCAATACATCTAGTTTATGTCCAAGAAATAAATCTCCGTAATTTGTAAAACCAGACTGGTTTTTTTCTGTTATTTTTTATTTACATCTGGTGAATAAATTTCATGTTCATGTTTCTAATATGAACTTTGATCTTAAATAATTAGATTTTGCACAGACAAAAAATAGTAGCAAGTGCCTAGGGCTATGATGGCGAACCTATGGCATGTATGCCAAAAGTGGCACACAGAGCCATGTTGCTTGGCACATCAGGCGACATCCGTTCCTTTTCTGAGTATCTGGCACGCATGCACGTGCGATGGTCAGCTGGCCTTTGTGCTTGCAGCAGTGCCATAAACCGGAAGACCTGGTCTGTGATCCAGGAATGGGGCTTCCTCGAACTTCAGAATTGGGAGTGTCCAGAAAGAAGTAAGACCAATGGGAATTCTCCCTTTGGCAACATCAGTCTCTAGGCAGAGTCTCCCTTGACTTCAACCACTGGAGGATAGAGTTCTGTGCAAAGAAGCCCAAATTGGTTATTCAAGCCAAGAGCCCTCCTCCCACTTTCTCCACTTCTCTCTCTCCCTGCAGAACTCTCTCTACTCCTTCAGGTGAAGTCCCAAAGGACTCTTCCCAGAGACCAATGATGCTCACGCAGGGAGAATTCTCATTGGTGCTGCCCCTCATTCTGGCCCCTCCCATCTCAAAAGTCCAAGATAAACACTTCCTTCCCCCAATGCAGAACTGCGGATTCCTCCTATGGGGCTGGAAGCATGGCTGGAAACACATGTGTGTAAGCATTCATGCCGTGAGCATGTGGGCTGCCAGCTGACTGGTATGTGCGCACAAGTGACAGTAACCGAAAGACTTGCTGGCCGGCGCACATACACTCACTGGAGACCAGAAGTACTTTGTCCGGTGCACGCATGCCCCCTGGCAGCTACTCTTCCGGGTTCCTGATGAGCGCACACACACAAAGCACACATAAAGTGCTCCCTTTTTGGCACTTGGTGCCACATGTGTGTGGTCCCTTTTCGGCATTCAGTGCTGAAAAGGTTCGCTATCACTTGCCTAAGGAAAGACAGTTAGCTGTTCCTAGTGAACAGAGCTGCATGCTTGTTTGCTTCCCATCTTTATTATTTTGATAACCTTCTGATTGCTTAAATACCTAGTACTCCTTTCTTCTGCTATTTTTTCCCACAAAAATCTTGTGAAATTTACATTATTGTGTCCGGATACATTTCTTTTGCAAATATGCTAAACAATTCTATAACAAAATTCCACTGAAACAGTCATTGTCAATTGCGGATACTCAACAATCAAGGATTAGTATCATACTTAAAAGAATAGAAAAGCCATTTAAAGCAGGGGTGATTTTTTTTTTTTTTTGCCTCTTAGAACTTTTATTTTTATTTATTTATTTTATTTTGCCACACAGTATATATAAGCATAAGCATGAAATAACTATACAATATATGAGCATATATATAAGTATGAGTATGTAATAACTATATTAATTGGATATAATGAAAGGAAATAATAGGACAGGAATGGTAGGCACGCTTGTGCTCTTATGCACGCCCCTTACAGACATCTTAGAAATGGGGTGAGGTCAATAGTAGAGTTTTTGGTTAAAGCTTTTGGGATTTTGGGAAGAGACTACAAAGTCAGGTAGTTTATTCCAGGCATTAACAACTCTGTTGCTGAAGTCATATTTTCTGCAATCAAGATTGGAGCAGTTAACATTAAGCTTAAATCTGTTGTGTGCTCGTGTATTGTTGCAATTGAAACTGAAATAGTCTTCGACAGGAAGGACATTGTAATAGATGATTCTATGAGTTAAACTCAGGTCATGTCGAAGGCGGCGTAGTTCTAAATTAAATAGTTCTAAATTCAGCCGGTTCTATCCGGCTCAGGCAAACTGGTAGCAGTGGCTGTGGGAGGCTCCGCCCACCCACAAAGACGTCATGATGTTGCCTTTTTTGCAACAATTTTAAGCCTCTAGGCATCACAGAAGGTTTTGCATATGTGACGCATGCAAAGCAGGCATGCGCACATTTGCGAACAGGTAGGGAAGGTAAGTTAATTTCACCCGATTTAAAGCAAGTACAAGCAGAATTTGGGACTCAAACTGTCTATGCTTAATACAGGTATGATACAGGTAGTCTTCAATTTACAATAGTTCATTTAATAACTGTTCAAAGTTACACCGGCCCTGAAAAAAGTGACTCATGACTATTGCAACATCCTCATGATTATGGGATCAAAATTTGGACACTTGGTAACTAGTTCATTATTTATGACAGTTGCACTATCCTGGGGTCAGGTGAGCAACTTTTGCAACCTTCTGATAAGCAAAGTCAACGGGGAAGCTAGATTCACTTAACCACCATGGTACTAACTTAACTGCTGTGATTCACTTAACCACTGTGGCAGGAAAGGTTGTAAAACGGGGCAAAAATCATTAAAAATGTTTTGCTTTGCCACAGAAATTGTGGGCTCACTTGTGGTCATAAATCGAGGACTACCTGTACCAAGCCCTGATGATGGAGCTTGAAGGCGGTATTACCGTAGAAGCGGAAAAAAACAACAACGTTGCAATTCCGAATCAACGCATAGGAACTCCAGCAGGAACGGCTCTAATCCCGGCTGCTTTTTGAATATGGCAAGGTTCGTTTTCCAGCACTAACCCCAGACTTAAGCTATAAAGCAAATTTTTGCGGAAAGGCCAGTCTACCCATGCAAAGAACAGGGCCAGATGATGCCTCGCATGATGCCTCGCATGATTAAAGCAAGTACAAGCAGAATTTGGGACTCAAACTGTCTATGCTTTCCCCGCTTTGAGGTACAGCGGGCTGAGGGAAGAGGGCGTTGCAGACCAGGCGCACCGCGCGGTGCCAAAGGAGACCCACGCCGTTTACTCCCACGCAGCCCTCCTTTGGGCGGGGGGGGGGCGGAGCAAACGGCACCGTGACTCTACCCGCGAGCGGGCAGCTTCCGCCAAACCGTTTGTTTTGTCGCTCCGCCTTTTCCGGCCGCGGTCGGTGCCAGAAGGAGGAAGACCGGCAAGAGGCGGGCGGGTTTACTGGCAGCGCCCAACGGAGGGCGATGCGCAGCCCCGGTGCTACCTGAGGGCGAATCTCCATGGCGACGGCGCGGCTTTGGGAAGGACCCTCGCCTTTCCCGTCCCCCGGTGACGGTGGTGGTCGTGGCGGAGGCGGTCGCTGTCCTCCTGCGGCTGCAGCGGCCGCGGCTCCTCTCGGAGCTCGCGGGATGTGAGGGCGAGGCGCTGCCGCGGCAGGGAACTTCCAGGTGATTCCTTCTTCCTCACTTACTTGCGGGAAAGAGAAGTCGCAATTCGGGAAAGAAGGTATTGGGCCGGCCTCCCTCGGTCCTGGATCCCCAGTTAATAATTGCTGCGCTTTGAGAAATGCGCGCGTAGGAGACGCGAGGGCAGAAGTTAGAAGCGGCTCTCGGTGAGGGCTGCGGGTAATTTAGACCAGGGGTCTCCAACCTTGGCAACTTTAAGCCTTGGCGGACTTCAACTCCCAGAATCCCCCAGCCAGCAAAGCTGGCTGGGGGATTCTGGGAGTTGAAGTCCGCCAAGGCTTAAAGTTGCCAAGGTTGGAGACCCCTGGTTTAGACGATGACAGGGGGCTTTTTTTTTTTTTTTAAAGGGAAACTACTAGCTTTATTCGATCTGGGCTTCTAAGTTCATACCTGAAGCTGTCCTCCTTTGGAATATCAGGAGGGTAATAGTTTGGGGGAAGTGGTTTCAGTCGCTTGATATATATCAGTAGACTCAAGCTACCTGGGCTTCAATTTTCTAGGTCGGTTGGAATTGAATTGCAGGTTGCCTTTTTTTTTTTTTTTTTTTGTGCTTCCTCTTTGGAGTGTGTCACATGGTGTGTTTTTTTACTGCTTTGTAAATATAGCGCTGTTGCAACATTGGGAAGGAACTAAAGGCCCTTGAACTGAATTTGGTTTACAATTTGTTTTCATCAGGATTCTTGAAATAATGTGGGTTGGTGGTACTATATGTTCCAAGATAAGGCATGATTTCATTTTTTTTAATCAGTTTCCTTTTCTTTTACTGCTGGCAAGGTGCACAGACTGTGAGATTCCTATCTTAATTTATATACCAAAGCTAGGAGGAAGGATACCAGCTAAAGGCTTACCTTAGAAAATAGTTGGAAATGCCAAACAGCCATACCAAGATAGGAAGCCAGGACCAGGCTGTATAGGCCTAGAGAGCTTTTAGGAGAGGATATGGACATCCAATCCA
Organism: Ahaetulla prasina; assembly: GCF_028640845.1. NCBI lineage: Eukaryota > Metazoa > Chordata > Lepidosauria > Squamata > Colubridae > Ahaetulla > Ahaetulla prasina. The sequence goes on along the minus strand of NC_080543.1, from coordinate 93,276,444 downwards.
TTGGTTGTAATAGGAATTAACCAATTGATCAAACTGCCTCTCTCGACATGACAGACGTCTAAGGGCATAAAAATGAGAGCTAGAATTTTCAGCCAGTTATGCTAGAGGACAATGTTAATTTTTATTTGATTGATGGTTAAATGGTGATTAGCAGGCTCATTTTACCTGTTGATTTCTCTGTACTTTTATATTTATAACATATGAAACCATTGGAATAAATTTATCTAGAACTTTAGAATGTATTTGCTTACTTGATTTATGCTCTGCCTTTTTAACCAGACAAACATTCATGGTAAATTGGATGTTGTTTGTATACTGAGCATATTTAATATTTTGTTAACCATTTGGGAGCATTTGTCTTGGACTTGAATGGGTGTTTGGAAACTTTGAGCATCTGAGGTTACACAAATTAAATTTAAACCAGATTAGTTGTAGAAATTGCTGATTTGCAATCCTCAAGCTCTAAAAACCAAATGCATAAATAGATATATATATTTTTACAGAACTATTGGTGAGATCTGATGAGACTGAATAAAATAATATTGGACTGGGTCAAAAAGTAGATTAGGATGCATTGATAAATTATTGTATCTGCAGAACATTGAGAAGTTTCTAAAATAAAATTGCCTCAGAATAACAGTTAAAGATTGCCTTTCCCCATATCATAGTGTAGCATTTAGAAATCAATACTGTGGGATGGTCACTGTGGGATTCCATGGAAGGAATGATGGAAAAACAATGCTGAATTTGGGAATCTGGGTAAATCACTAGGCATACCAACTTGATTACTGTTAGCTACAAGAAAAGCATAGATACTTTTGCCAGTTCTTAAACAATCAGTTCAATTATCTAACAGAAATTTATTTCTCAAAGATATTTGATAAACTCAGACTTTCTACTTCAAGCTTCCCTTGTAAATTTGCACAAGTATTTTTCATATATTACCTTATATTGTATTATTAATAATTCTATAGGTAGATTTTATATATTGCATAAAATCAACTATAAAATCAACTGTACATATGTGACATGTAAGACATTTCATATGAACAATAATCTTGTTATAGTGTAAAATTCTGTTATTATAAAATGAGATATCACTAGGAGGAGCAATTCATTACAGCCTGTTACATCTGTAATAGTCCCACAGTCCTTTAGTGATAATAGAGCTTATAAATAATATCACATGCCACTCATGAATTGCTTTCTGTAACTTTCTAACATACCCAGACAAAAGTTGCTTTGTTAAGATAAAGTTGAAAGTTGTAAGCACAAAATGCTGAGTTATTTTAGTATTCTTCATAGCGACACCAGGGAAACATTTCTATATATTTTCATGTAGCCACTGGCTTAAACTTTGCATTTGGATAAAAATTCTCTTAATAGAACACAATGATATAAACACAGTGTTTGCTTTAAAACTGCAAGATAACATGTTTTTTTAATAGTTCTTTCTATAATATGTTTCAAATAAAGTATATTCCTCACTTAATAATGATAATTGGGACTGGAATTTCTGTTGCTAAGCAATGTGTTTGTAAAGTGCAACATCACATGACCACATCGCTTAGTGATAGCAGTTCTGGCACTTGCGATCTTTAAGTGAGGACAATGCAGGTTGTCAAGCTAGGACCTCATATGATCTGTGACTTCTGATTTCCACTGACTTTTCTGATGACTTTACATGTGAGAAATCTGTAAGGAAAGTCTCATATCACAATCATGACCATGGGACGGTGTGACTGTCAGAAACCCAAGCCAGTTGTTTTATGCTTAAGTCATAAACAGGTGATCAGGTGGGCACTGCAATGGCCAGAACTTCAAAGATTGGTTCAGTGCCATCACAATCTTGAAAGGTCACTGAACAAATGATTTTAAACTAAGACCACCTATAGGGGGTTTATAGGAGTCAGTTTAATGCAGTGATTAAAGGTGCCAGGTTAGAACTCAGAAAACTATGAGTGCTAAGCCTGTGTTAGACAAAAAGACAGCTGGATGACCTTGGGCTAGTCCTGCTCTCTCAGCCCTAAGAAAAAGGCAGTGACAAATCACTTCTGAAATCTTGACAACAAAACAGCAAGGACTTGTTCAGACAATTCTGAGGGATCAATTGTGATTGATTGTACACATAAAGAAGAGGAATTACAAATGATACAAAAGTTTTAAGTGAGTTGTTACTCATGAAGAACCTGAACTGGAATGAATATTATTCATGTGATGGCCCCATCAGAATCTGGTTCAGTGAAGCAGAAGAAGCTAGAACCGAGATCATCTGACGAGGATGGAATGTCTCCCCAGGAACATCCAGGTGACCAGGGGCTGAGGACCAAGCATTCCCAGGCCCATGTGGCATTGGGAAAGTGGTTGACCAGATGAGGAGCCATCTCCTCCTGCACCTGAAAGTAGGGAAGGATCAGCTGCCAATGGTTAGTGCTGATGAAAGGCAACATCCCCTCTGACAAGGAACAGCTGCCTCCCGCACCCAATCTGCAGACACAGAGAGTTGGAGTAAAGGGAAGCACAGAGGAAGTCTGTGAGGCTGCTCATAAGGAAGCAGCCCTTCCCCTCCTCACAAAGAACATGTGACTTGGAATGTTTTGTCCAGACGCAGGGGGAACATTTGCTTTAGTGCACACTTCCCTGGCCCTCATAAGCCCTACTTTGTGGATTTTGGATTGCGATTCAGCCTTGTGCATTTCGGACCTTGCTGTGTGGACTCGGAACCTTGTTTGTGGACTTCTTTCATGCCTTGTGGATCGGCTCTGGTAACTATTGACCTAGTTTGTGGGACCAGGTGGCATTTACAGTTGGTGGCTCCTTCAGGCAAAATTGTGGTGGAGCTTTACTGGCTCCAGTGGAGGACCATCTGTCCTGATATAGCTGTGCAATAAAACAGACTTTATTGGTAACTGCATCTGCCAATAGGACCTAAGTCAGAACAATTTATCATTTTAGATTCACAATAGGTTATGTAAGCAGAGGGGAAAGTATCCTAGATTTTGGACTTACTCCTTTCAGTCTATCCAGCATGATAGCAGTTAATGATATCTGCATTTTCCAATAGTTAAATTAATATTTGGAGCAGGGAACCATAATTTTATGAGCTTCTAAGCACATCTTAAATCCTGACAGATACTTATAAAAAGGCTGAATACAGATAGTCCTTGACTTACAACTGGCTGCTTAGTGACCAAAGTTCCAGTGGATCTAGCTAGAGTACTTACAATCCAGATGTGAAGTTCCAACAGTTTTTCTTCCTCCTTAAAAAAGGAAAGCATGCATGAACACTAACAAACGCCAGACAGTTTCTCTTTACTGTCCTCATACATGTAGTGAAAGATACTTTATATTATTTGAGGGCAGATCTTAACATATGAAGCAGCCCTGTTCTCTCTCTCTGCAGTAACTCTGAATTTACTTCAGGCTAAGCAAACATTACTTGAAAGGCAGGAAATAAAAAAGGGATGTAAGGATACAATCTTGACAAACCAAAGTCTTACGAAGTCGAATGGTTGGACTCTAACCTTAGACAAAATGCTTTTTGTAACTATTGTTGGTGGCTGTTGAACTTTAGTCATAGATGACTGAAGTCCAAAGAAAAAGTATTCTTAGACATCATAAATGTAGAATGTTAATATTCTACCTTTATGATGTAGGCTGAATAAGAACGTTTAGGAAGATAATATTCCTCATAGGGCTTTTAAACAATAATGCTGATTACTAGTTTGTGTTTTGGGAGTACTTCAATACAGCTCATCATGAATGATGCAGTAGATTGCAATTAATATCATGGCCCATTCAGTCTCAGAGACCAAGACAATTTTGGAAGCCTGGTTTGAAAAAAACTTTCTTATTTGGAAATTGTTATATATGGAGTCATATTTAATATTTGTTTTTTAAACAAGGGTGAATATGTGTTATATTTGTTGTATTGCATATTGATGAAGTGCCATCAAGTAAAGTATATTGTAATTGGCCTACGGGGCCTGACTTGGTATACCTAGTGTTTACTTACATCTGTCTGTCTGTCTGTCTATATTTATATACTTGGATATAGAATATTGAATTACAGTAATAGTTTTATCTTGAAACATTGTCATATTCAGATAATACACATCTGAATTCAATATGAATAATAAGACTAAATGATAATTCCATGTCACCTTCATGTAGTCTTTTTATTGCCATAATCAATAACAATGCTGGCACATAACTAAACATCCATGTTTTTTGTACGGACCTATATGTGTACAGATGAGGTCTGTATAGCGCCATTTACACAGAAATGGCACTATACAAGAAAAACTCATGTTTTATATATTATAATTAATTTAAAATTTACACTGAATCAGGAAGTATGCTTTGCTCTGTATTGCTTACATGTCAATATTTGTAACAAGAAACACACTTCACATTGTCTATAGTAAAAGTTCAGCCATAAAAAACTGTAATAGTTTTTACTGTACTTTCCCATGTTCTGTATTAAAAGTTTGTTAATCATTAGCATTCCACTCTGTTCCAAACTAGTCTTAAAAAATAATAGATTCCTGTTTGGTATAGTGTGTCCCAAAAATTACTTGGGAAAGCTAGAGCTTTTACATACTTTTATCTAGCATGGGAAAAAGTTTCTGAACAGGAAGAATTGTGTGCAAAATTTAAAATATTATAAGGACCCATGCCAAATTTCATAGAAATCCATGCCCAGGCTTGTAAGTCACAAAGTTTTTAGTACCTTTTTTGTTTTAATGCTTGTGTTTTTGTTTGGGGACAATATATTAAAATTGGAAGCAAATTTGAATTATTTAATTAGACCTATTGTAGGAAATATGTTTTATTCGAAGAGAAGAAATGGCAGCAAGAAATGAGGATGTCTCTTCCTGAATATAGTTGAGTTAATTGTTTGATACAGTGAACAAAAAGAAAATAAACTCTTACTAATTAAGAAACAAGTAGCAGTATCACATAATCCAAACTTAAACTGTGTTTTAAATCCAATGTATTAAGGTTGGCCTTATGTTTTCTCATGGGAAATCTCATTTACAAGAGATTAGAGTGAGAATAGAACTCTTCTATTAATAAGAGAAGAAAGAGGGCACCTTTCATCTGATCCACAGAATAATGATTTGTTTGATCATGGAATCATAGATTTGGAAAGGACCCAAAAATTATTGAAGTCCAATCCTCTGTACTGCACCATTCTTGAGATAGAGAGATAGAGATATACTTGAAGTTATGTCCTGTTAGTTTTAGTCTTAACCTCAGAAGCAAGTGAAAATACATCAAAATTCTTTATAATTTGACAACCCTTGAGTATTTGAAGACTGCTGTCTCAAACTACCGTTCTGTAAGCTAAACAAATTAAGTCTTTCAACAGTTTCTCATAAGATTTGGTTTCCAGTCCTTTCACTTTCTTGGTAGCCCTTTTCTGAACTTGATCCAGTTGATCAATTAAAAAAAAAAATAGGGTGATTTCCAATGGGATAAATAAAAATGGAAGAATTGGGACTGCCAATCATCCTTTTATATATGGGATTGCTAAGAGTTGACACTGACTTAATGGCACCTATTCAATTAACCAGTACAATTTCACTAATTAGTTTTCTTAGAATAATTTATAACAAACTCCTAAAGCTCTTAAACAAAAATAGATCTGAAGTTTATCTTTGAGGTTTAATATATCTCAAGTCTAAGAAATGTTTATTTTATCAAATGCAGATAGCAATAGTGGACCTTTTAGGTATAGCTGGAATATTCACCAAGGGTGCAGCATGAATATGTGCATTATTAACTTTGCAAATTATATTAATTAACAAAGTCAGATAAATTACCTTCTGCCTTTTACTTGATAGAATCATACTTAAGAATGAGCAAATGATATAGTGTGCCTTTATGTTAATAGGAGCAAAAGTTTATACAAATTTGTACAAATTGAAACTTTGATAGATATCAGCCTTGCATGTAATTAGGGTACGTTAATTTCTAAGCACAACAAAGGAATCAGAATAAATTTAATTAGAATATAATTTATCCCATAGAAAATGTACAGTATTTCTTTCTTACTGAGTAGAAAACTTGAAACTTGATTGCCACAGAGACTTTACCGCCCAAACACTGTCTCCAAACACTGTGATTAACCAATCTGAATTGTGCACATTTCCAAATTATAACCTCCAAGATGTATTTGAAGCTAATATAATCCATAGTGACATGGTTTATGCATTGTGTTAACTCATTTGTTAAATTGATAAGCCAGGTACCCTGATTTAAAGCCTTCAGTAATGAAATTTATTTAACTTGCTAAATGAAATAATCCACATATTATGACCTAATACATTTTGTGAAATAAGCCTGGATTACTAAGATTTGTTTTTAGTGGGAATATTGAATACTTGAGTAAGAAGAACTTAGGTTTTCAGCATCAAAGTTACCAAAATTCTCTGTTAACAGATTAATTTTAAAATTTTAGTTGGTTCAGATTCTAAATATATTTTTAAAAATAACTGGATCAGAGAAGATGGATCATAGATGAGTGGGGGGAGTTGAAGGGCTCCTGGGGTCATAAGTGGAGTGGGCTGTCAAGCACCTGGATTTTGATCATGTGGCCACAGGGATACTGCAACAGCAATAACTTTGGGCACATGTCAGACTGTTAAGTCCATTTTTTCAACACCATAAATTTGAATGGTCGCTGAACAAATGATTACAAGTTGAGGATGACCTGTACAATGTTATGACTAAATTTCAAGACACAAGCCACAATATATGCAGTTCAGGGATTTTATTATTGGGGGTGGGGGATGGATACAAGGAGAATTTATTGCTCTTATCACTGTAAATAGTTTACAGAAGATATTACTATATATGACTTCGGCTCATATGCTATCTTAAAAAAATAGGGAGACTTATATACAACATAACTTGTGCCAAAGTTTAGTTTGGCATTTTTCTTTTTTAGCATCACCTCTCTGATTAATAATACGAAAGACAAATGGGCTGAAAAATGTCATCAAGGTAAGGTACTGCTCTTTATAAGAATATTGGTTTAATAAAAAATATTCAGGTGATGTAGTAATCTGCCCTTCTGAAGAGAATTGTGTGCCATTGTGTCTAATAAAATACTAAAAGTTGGGAAACTAGGGAAAAAAGTAGATGCTTGTAAAATAAGAAAATGCTTTCAGTTTCAAGAAATTGTTTCACTTTCTCTTAAACAATAATATTAATATTAACTACTGTTGAAACAGTACTGAAACTGTTCAGTACTGCTGAACTACTCTTGAATGTAGCCCATCAAACATTACACTGAAATGAAAAATTAAATAATACGTCAATTTTCCATTTTGAAAGGCATTGCAATAGGATAGTACTAATTTCCAAAGCAATATCATGTAATACTATTATGAAACATAGATAAATGCATGCATTCTCCGTATTGGTGGAAACAGCAGCCAGGCATGGGTTGTCCTCGTCTGTTCAGATTGGTAGACTTAGTCTGAATATTTGTTTAGTCCCACCCCTGTAGCCGGGTGCCCCCCCCCAAGCTTTTGATTTAGTCCCTCAGATTGGACAGACGTGTGGGAGCAACTCTCTTCTGATTCTGGTTGTTTTAAAATTCTTTTATTCCCTTTCTAATTTATGTGTGTGTGTCTGTGTTTGCATTTGGCCTTTCTACTGTTAGAGAGAGGCAGCTTTGTTGTTCTTGAATTTGGATTAGTTTAAAGTGCTTCAGCCTTTCTATCTTAATTTTATTTATGTATTATTTTCACTGTTGGAATTTGGAGGAGTCTAGCACTCCATTTGGGCTGGGGCTGGCAATATTAAAGTAAAAGAAAAAGAAGTGAAAATTCAATGGCTTTTTACTTTAATTCAGGCGCTTGAAGAGCTTTCGCGCTCTATTTGGGAGAGTCGGACGGCCATTTTGTTTGCTTTCCATGCCGATCAGAGCTTCATGCTCGGAAATTGAATACATCGCTTACAATTAATGTTCTGCGCCTTTTCTGAGCCTGCAGTTGCGGCCAACCTTTGAAAGCCGATTGCAGCTTGTACTTCAGAGCTTCGTGCTCCTTTTGGAGAACCACCTTTTTTGACAGTCAGATGGAGGAGTCCAGCGCTCCAATTTATGTCAGGCGCCATTTTGCCCACCATTGTGACTGAGAATTCCCCTTTAAAACGTCTGCTTGAAGCTTGGGATTCTGCAGCTTGATAGAGCTAAATATAATAATGGCTCGTGGACATTAAAGTTTTCTTTAGAATAAAAGAAAAAGTGAAAATTAGCCCTCTGCCTTAAATGCTGAGTTGTTTAAGAGAGCTGTACTGTTATTGTCTGGTGAATGTATTTATCCACGCACCACATGGTTTCCCTGATTGGAATACTATCTGGCACAGCCAGAGTGGCTTCATGTATGTGTGTGTGTGTGTAATTTATAGATAGATAGATAGATAGATAGATAGATAGATAGATAGATAGATAGATAGATAGATAGATAGATAGATAGATAGATAGATAGATAGATAGATATAGATATAGATATATTTTAAAAGGGGAAGAATGTTAATTATGTGATAATGCTATAACTTCTACAGTTAATCATGCATATATAATGGAATTAGCAAACAAAATAGGAACGTTTTTTCCCTAATGTATGATATGTAATATTCCACATTGGAATTGGGCTTGATTGTTACAGCAATATGCCTAAAGCTCAGAGCAAATCCAAACATGGCCGTAAGGCTACAGAAGCGGCAGCACCCAGGGTGGCTGGCAAGTCAGTCATGGAGGCTGGCTCTGGAACCATGTAATATTTGACCCCTCGACGTGAAACTTCTAGCAGTAAGGTTTCTCAGCCTCAATACAAGTCTCACAGTGCTTCTAAGTCTTCCAGCCGCAATGAGTAGCGTCGACATCAGGCATTGCAAAACATTTGTGACAAAGCCAGCAAACCTGTTTCTGCTGAGACAAGGGTCTTAGGGGAGCCCCTCACTCCAGTCGGATCTTCTTTGCTGGAGGCTGACGCGGGAGTTACTCCTGACCAGATTTTTTTGAGGGACTGTCCTGTGTTTATATCCACAGCCACATTGTGGGGACCAGCTGGTTCTCAGGCTCCCCCTCCTACTGGAAATGAAACTTCTGAACAGGTTCAGGTTTCTGAGGAAGTCCTTTCTCAACGTGACAAACATGCTGATTCTGCTCAATGCCAAGAATTTGTCCTGCCAGATAATTTTCAACTTCTTATTGCTAGAGCTGTACAGCAATCGTTGACTGCTGGTTTTCATCAGATGTATAGGGATTCTGCTGGGATGTCTGTAATCTCTGAATCTACTGCGCAGGATCTTCAGGACAAGACTATGTCACAGGCGGATCCAGGTTTTCCTGCTCGTTCACAAGGCAGTTGCCATTCCTTTGAAGAGGGTGATCCTCAGGAGCCTGATCTTTCGGAGGATGAAGGAATTTCTCCAGACCAACCAGCATTTACTGGACTGTTTCCCCTGGCACTTTTCAAATCGTTATTCTTTAAGGCTTGTAATGCAGCTCAACTGGGTTCTTCATCTGCAGGAGAAGAGACATCCACTTCTTTGACGATCGTTTTCATCCTTATCTCAGCATCCCAATATTCGTAGATTCCTTAAAGGTGCCACTAACTTGTGTCCCCCTGTGCTACACAGATATCCTACCTGGGACTTGACTATTGTTTTAAATTCTCTTACGGAGGCTCTGTATGAGCCTTTGCGGTCTACCAGCCTTCGGCTTTTGACTTGTAAAGTCACCTTTCTGGTGGCTATTACTTCAGCTAGACGCATTTCAGAAATAGTGTCTCTTTCCATGCGAAGTGATCTCTGTGTGTTTCATTCTGATCGGGTGGTGCTTCGCCTGGACCCTTCCTTCATTCCTAAAATCAATTCTCCATTTCATTGACTGCAGGAATTAGTTTTGCCAGATTTTTGTCCAAATCCAGTCCACTCGTTGGAGCGCCGTTGGCACACCTTAAGCAAACAGCAGGGTTACGCCGCATGGAGGCACTGTTTGTTTCATTCATCTCAACTTCTTTAGGAACCAAGGTGACTTCAGCCACTATAGGCAGATGGCTTCGTCAGACAATTGCTAAGGCGTATGAGATCCGTTCCTTACCCAGACTGGCGCATTTGACTGCTCATTCTACTCATAGTGCGGCCACATCTGCAGCATGGGCTATGCAGGCATCATTGGTTGAGATCTGCAGGGCAGCGACTTGGACTTCTTCTCTGTTTATCAGGCATTATAAGGTGGACAAGAATGCTTCAGTGGAAGCTGCCTTTGGGCGTTGAGTGTTACAGAGGGTGCTGGCTAGTGATGAGTCATCTGACCACACTGCACCTGCTCATAATTAGGGACAGTGGCTTTGGTATGTCCCATGCCTGGCTGCTGTTTCCACCAATACAGAGAAGGGGTGTTGGCTTACCTGAGACGCACCTTCTCGTTCAGTGGAAACAGCAGCCAATCCCACCCTTGTTTGATCTGGTCTGCTCTGTTTTTTTGTTAATCTATTTTATTCTCCCACACGTCGAGTCTGTTTCTTCGTCTTTGCCAAAAGCTGGAGGGCACCCGGCTACAGGGGCGGGACTAAACAAATCTTCAGACTAAGTCCACCAATCTGAACAGACAAGGACAACCCATGCCTGGCTGCTGTTTCTACTGAACAAGAAGGTGCGTCTCAGGTAAGCCAATGTCCCGTCTATTTATCTATTGTTTTTTTTCAGGATATTTATAGTGCTTTCCTGGGTAGAAATGGTTGTTTAAAAAATATTTAGATAGATGATGTAGCAATTTTGCAAGAATGTTCTTGTTGACTTTTATGACTGATCAGTTAGCATGCAGCCAAAATGATCAGGAAGTTCAGTTTTCACTTCCTTTTAGAGGATCTTTATAATCACACCCTTCTCTGTTTCTCTGTTGAAGAATTACTGTGGTCGCAGTTGGAATTTCAGAGGTTGGTATTGCCTTTAAGGATGTATTATTATTATTATATTGCCTTTAAAAGGTCACTGGAAGTTTGGATTTTTATAATCTTTCTTTTTTAGACCATTACTACTGTCTGAGTACTTTTGATCACTTGTATTAAGAATCCCAAAACCTTTTCAGAACTTTTGATTAAGTTTTGATTAAGATTTAATCTTTTCCTCACATTCTGTTTCCTATCAAAACCTTTGATTAATTGAATATTACCACATTTATTACAATGTTCATTTCATTTATTGTATTTTTATTTTGGTATATCATTTCATTGTATAAAATTCCACTATTTTTCATTCACTTTTCATTGTATTGTGTTATATAAATCAATTTTAAATTGATTATCTTAGTGTAGTTCTGTTTTAGATGACCCAACTTGCTTGATAAATTGCAATATTTTTTGAAAACCGTCCTGAATGAAATGCAGAATTAATTGAATGCAAGAAACACAATTCTGAGCCCACAGTCAACATTTTCTGTAGGGGTGTACTCACTGACAGAATTTAGTAACTGACATTCACAAGAGGCACTTCTCACACAATTAGGATGTGGACATAATCCTATGGGTGAGGACATCTTGTGAATAACAAAAGTGTCTAATGTTTCTGAACAAAATTTTAGAAGAGACCTGAAACTTCTTCAACTTTCTTTGAGAGATTTTTATGCGCCATTTCTGTGTTTGCAGTTTTGAACAAGTGGGACTAACTGTCCTATTGGTTGGGAAAATTAATTCCTTAACGGAATAAATGTACACTATGCAGCAATTTGAAAACAGAGGATTATCAGGATCATATGAAGCAAATCAATGTTTTTACAGGAAAATTCATTCTTAATTGAAATGGATTGCCTGTGGGCCTACTTTTATTTGGAACTATGCCTTTCATTGGAAAAAAAAAGGCTTATTTACCACACTACATAATTGATCTCTATGTTGTGCTGGGTTATAACAACATATATTTGTTTTAGGTTCCAGATTGGCATCATCTTGCTTCCGCTATCAGCAGCAGCTTTGTACCTTGATCAATGTGACAGTTTGGAAAACTTTAGCAGCTGACGAAATGATTGAGAGTCGGGGAAAATATGATTTCTATATTGGGCTTGTGTTGGCAATGAGTTCCAGTCTTTTCATTGGAGGGAGTTTCATCCTAAAGAAAAAGGGTCTCCTTCGATTGGCAAGAAAAGGCTCCATGAGAGCAGGTAAAATTTTGAGGGTTTTTTAATTTTAAGTTTTTAATTAAATTTGCATCCTTATAAGCGATATAAGATTTTTTTCAGTATTACATAACATCAGTTTTTAAAGAGATATTCTTTGATTTCATGCAAAATTTAGTCTATAGGACAAAATTCCAAGTACTTATTTCAGTATTTTAAAGCTAGCTTTCAGTTGTATTTTCAACTTCTTCTAAAATCTCAAAATGTGATTTTGGTTTTCATGAAGCAAGAAAAGTTCCTGTTTCTTCATAAATGCTTTAATTATTAATGTGAGCGTCATTTTTAATATTGTGTAAATGATTGAAGGCTAAAGTGAGTAGGACAATAATACAGAGTTGGGGCCAAATTTTTCTGCTTTTTAAAAAGTTTTTGTGGGGAATTTAGGATATTCCCCCCCCCTATAAATTATGTTCTCTGTTTCAGAGTATGTATTATATATTTACAGTGTTTTCTATATCAAATTGCAGGAAGCTACGCAATATGTTGGGCAAATATGATTATAGCTGCTTTCTGGGGATACACAAGGTCCTGAGACCTTAGATTGCCAGCTTTGATCATAAATTGTGAATGAAAGGACTCACTACATCCTTGCTGACATGGTGGTTATTTTCACTCTAAAATGCATAGACACCTGCTTTTTCTAACATACAGGCCATTTGGCTTTCAATCATGCCTTTATCAATTGGACTTGATAGACACAGCTGTGGCTTTGAAACATCTTTAATAACCCTCAATAATACTGACTGGCCAGGAATTTTTAACAAGTAGATTGGCATTTTTACAAGAATTTGAACCTATACTTTTAAAGTATAGTAAGCTGTAATGGATCATAACATCCTTTTCTTTTTTAAAAAAATAGGACAAGGTGGCCATGCATACCTTAAAGAGTGGCTATGGTGGGCTGGACTTTTATCAAGTAAGTACCTGAAAAAACTAGAAATTGACTGTTAGCATAACCACTTATTCATACATTGTACTAAGTCTGGTGTAGTGGCTGAGGTATTGGCACAGAAACCAGAAGACTATGAGTTCTAAGTCTACTTTAGGCAGGGAAGATAGGTGGGTTATTTGAACCAATTATTATCTCACAGCCCAACCCACCTCAAAGGCTTCTTATTGTGGAGAAAATAAGAGGCAGAAGTATATATTAGGCATGCACACATTATGTATGTATGTGTGTATGAGCAGGATAAAAATATAATAATAACAATAGTAATACAGTGTCTAAAACAAACCAAAAAGTGATCTTAGAGTAGGAGCCAGCAATAACAATGTACTGAAAATCTTTATTTTCTGATATAAGACAAGCTTGATATTCCTTGTAGAATTTGAAATTTACCAAGATTTTTTGATTTAAATCAAAAATAGATCAGAAATTACAGTCTGGCATTCTTTTCAGTGAAATCCAAATACTTAATACAAGTAGTTATGACCTACTTGTATTAATTTATGACTATAATTGAGCGACTTATGAGCATAATTGAGCCCAAAATTTATGTTATTAAATGAGACATTTCTTAAGTGATGTTTGCCCCATTTTGCAACTTTTCTTGCCATAGTTGTTAAGTGAATCATTGCAGTTGATATGTTATTAACCTCTTTGTTAAGTGAATCTGGCTTCTCCATTGACTTTGCTTTTCAGAAAGTTGCAAAAGGGGATCACATGACCTTGGGACACAGCAATGGTCATAAGTATGAATGAATTGCCAAGCATCTGAATTTTGATCACATAATCATTGGGATGCTTCAAAGGTCGTAAATGTGAAAAATGGTCATATCATTTTTTTCAGTGCAGTTATAACTTGGAACAGTCACTAAATGAACTGTTGTAAGTGGAAGACTACCTATACTAGATAGGGAATGATCATATCCAAAATGGGCAAGATTTGGGCTGTTCATGTTTCCTTAATTCAAATATTACCTGTACTATCATATAGCCCTAAGAAAAACACAGCTACTTTAAGGAGTAGTCAGCAAATACCACAAGGGTGCCTGTGCTACATCCGTAGCAATGTTGTTAGCTTTGCATGTTTTTTCTTAATTGAGATGTGTGAGGTATGTGGCATTATTCAACTCCATCATCTCCTTGCAAAGCAGTATTTTCTATAGCTAGAAAGTAGAATATATGAAGAACTGTGGTGGCACAGTGGTTAGAATGCAGTATTGCAAGCTGCCCACAGCCAGGAGTTCAATCCTCACGGGCTTAAGGTTGACTCAGCCTTCCATCCTTCAGAGATTGGTAAAATGAGACTCAGATTTTTTGGGGAAATATGGTAGCATTGTAAATTGCTACACAGCAGTTTATCCAGAGAGGGCTGTAAAGCATGATGGGCAGTATATAAGTGCTATTGCTACTGTTAATTGTAAAAATAGGTAATAAAATGTGTTAATCATCTACCACAAACTATTCAGGTGCTGTTCTATATCTGCCTTCTTCTCTCCTTTACTTCCTAATTTAGTTTTATCTTTTCCAAGGATGAATTTACTTAAAATAGTAGGTATAGCAGTGAAAATTGTTCTTCAGTTTATCTCACCTCTTCCCTTCCCATGTCTTTTCCTCAGTGGGAGCTGGCGAAGTTGCTAACTTTGCTGCTTATGCATTTGCACCAGCTACATTAGTGACCCCATTGGGAGCTCTCAGTGTTCTTGTAAGGTAAGAAGGTAGTTTGGGGGTATCTGTAAATATCATCAAGAGATCTAGTTAAGCACTTGCTTTTAATGCTGGCAGAGAATTTGGTTTCTGAGTCTGGCTCAGTTGCTTTAAGTTTTGGTTTTTTGAATATGTCAATATAATTTTCTATCTTGATATCTTTACTACTGTCTGCCCTTCCTCCCACCCATTGCTTATAAAAAATCCACAACATAGATGATTTTAGAAATAAATCTTGGTATAGCATAACATAGATGATTTTAGAAAATTTTTTGGGTATAATCAAAATTTATCAGCAATTCAGTTTAATTTTCTGTGCATGAGAGTTTGCTTATGTGCTTTTACATTTAATATTTTGAATTGAAATTATATACAGGTAGTCCTTGATGTACGACCAGTCATATAGCAACCCTTCAAAGTTACAATAGATACCCACAAAACCTGAAGTTTCAGGACCCAGACCTGAAGTTACGTCTGCTATAACACCCCTGCGGTTGTTTGCCCTTGCAACCAACGACAGAGATGCTGCAATATGCTTGTCCCTCCCCCCCCCACATGCTGTCCCACCGAGTCCCCACAGGCACTAAGATTGCAACTCACCCTGAGGTTTTCTTTTCTCACTAGATGCTAGCCTTAGTTTCCCCAGCATGGGAGCATTTCTTCTCACTAGCACTAGTCTTAGCTCCCCCTCAGGAGAATTTCTTCTCCTTGCTAGGGTTAGTGTAACACCTAGTGCAGCTCACGCTGGGGGAACTAAAGCTAGCATCTAGTCAGGAAAGGAAAACAATTTGCCAGTGTTATTTTTCATTCAAAAAAAGTCAGACACTTGGGGGATTGTTCCACATGGAACAGCAATGTAGGGGCCTGTCCTTGTTCTCTACCCTACCTTGAGCTCTGGAAATCTTGGTCTTGTGGGGATGGGGGTGGTGACCCCAAAGGGTTGCAAGTGGAGCATGGGGTATCGGGGTGGGGGGAGACCTTGAGAGGTCCATGTCAGGTGGGCTTATGCCTGCACTGAGCCTTCCACTACTCAAGGCACCCTATGTTCCACAACAACTGGTACATTTGTTTTTAAAAAATGCATTGGGGAGATCAGGAATGAGGGTTATTAAGACAGATGGTTCACTTAACAATCATTATGGGCAGACTTCATTATAGTCATTACTTGAAGACCAACTGCACAGAATTTTCTCCTTGGATTAATCACGATCATTTTTATTTAAAAAATATCTAAAAGAATGAATTTAACTTTAAAGTGTCACAACCAGAAAGTCCTTGCTCACTTTCTCTTAAACTCTGTGAGTGCCTCAAAATCTCTGGAGGATTTAGAGACCTTCTAAAATTGGATTTTAAAGTATAAGATAGCACCTTCCTTTCTGTCCAAGGAATAAGTATTTCAATTTATTTTAAGTAAGGCTATTTCATAACAATTTATTTGGAATACATGCATTCTTCCCTTTTAACTTGACAGACCTTCAAATAACTTTCAATGTTTTAAAAATATGCAAACCCCCCAAACAGAAATTCTACTCTGTAACAATACAAACACATAATTGTTACTGTAGATTATGATTTAAGAACAATGCTTGATGTCTAATTTATATTTGTGTGTTTTAGTGCCATTCTTTCATCATACTTCTTAAACGAAAAACTTAATTTACATGGAAAAATTGGGTGTTTGTTAAGCATACTTGGTTCCACTGTGATGGTCATTCACGCACCTCAAGAAGAGGAAGTTGAAACGTTGAGTGAAATCTCCCACAAGTTAGGTGATCCAGGTGAGAGAAAGATTGATTACAAAGAATTCAAGGTGATACTTCTGTACTCAATTGAGGAATATAAACAGTGGGCCAAGATTTAGCCCTGCTGCGAGTGTCCCTTCACATTCCACTAGAGTTCTTCTGTGTGCAGTTTTTAATGTATTTAGTTGCATGTATCTAGCTGCTCCACAACTGGAGATCCTAATAAGACAGGATTACCAATGAGGCTTTTGAATGCTTTTAGTTGAACATACTTAACAGTGCTCATGTATACACTTCACTCAATACACAAGAATCTGAAGAGGCATTTGTGAAAGTTGAGAATGAGGTTGGAGTACATCTTCAACTCCATAGCTCATTTTAACCCTTGCCTGTGTGCTCTGAACACTTATGGAAGACTATTAAATGGTTTAATGCTGCAAAGTTTAAAGTTGTAAATAAATAGATTAGGCAGACAGTAATTATGACAGAGTTTATTGTAAGATTTCCTTTTTTTCTGGAGTCTCTGAACTATGAGAATGACTTTGATATTTAAGAATGATCTTCCAATTTTTACTAGGAGTCAACATAGGTTTAGTTGACAGAATTAACAAGGTCTTAGTTACTCCTCATGAAATATGTATTTTGAATGATGCAAATATGAAAATTGCATCATTAGTAAAGATCAGATAGGGCAAGGGTATTTTTCTATGCATTCCTATCTTTAACTCAGGGGTGGGCTACCTGAAACTTGTACATGACTCTCTCCCCACCCACATTATTTCATCGAATTTGGCAAAATGCATACATTTGGAGATGTGACAACATATTTAAAATATAGATATTAGATCTATACACATCTATTGCCCTCAACTTCCTCCTCTATCCCACCCACAACAAAAGAAAATATCGCCATTCTACAAAATATAACTTTTGGTCATATTGAGTTCCTGTCCTTCTTTAGCTAATCATACAACCTTTGACAAACTCCATATGTTTGTATGTTTTCAAAATGTGTAACTACTTAAAACGTGCAATTGCAGCATGCCATGTTTTTTTTTTTTAATATTTCAGGTTTTGTGGTCTTTGCAACACTTATTGTCATTGTATCCTTGATCATGATCTTTGTAGTGGGACCTCGACATGGGCAGACGAACATTCTTGTGTACATAACAATTTGCTCAGTCATTGGAGCTTTATCGGTATCCTGTGTAAAAGGTTTGGGCATTGCTATAAAGGAACTTTTTGCAGGAAAAGCTGTGCTGAAACATCCATTGGCCTGGATTCTGCTGCTAAGTCTTATTGCTTGTGTAAGCACACAGATTAACTATTTAAATCGGGCCCTGGACATATTCAACACTTCTATAGTGACACCAATCTATTATGTGTTCTTCACAACATCTGTTTTAACCTGTTCTGCAATCCTCTTCAAGGAATGGCAACACATGGCAGCTGATGACATTATTGGCACATTTAGTGGCTTTATCACCATAATTGTGGGGATATTTTTATTGCATGCCTTTAAGGATGTCAATTTTTCCCTATCAAATTTGCCTGTGATATTGCATAAAGATAACAAAGGAATAAATGGCTGCGTGCCAAGCACATATGAACTATTTAATCACGATGAAGAAAGTGCAACTCGTATAAGTGACCTACACTCCCCTGATGGAATATCTTCCAGGAGAAACGGAAATCTGTCAGCCTCCTAAAGAAAACAATCCTGTAACTTTTGTTTCATTGTGAAAAGCCAGTTTTACAGCATTTTTCAAACAGATATAAATAGTACTGTAGACAATCATTTTTTTAGGTTTGACTAGCTTGGTCGAAGAGCAGTGGTGGATTTTTATTTGCCTTACTCTTAATTTTAAAATACTAAAGAACCTCACTCTGTTATTTGCTTAACTTAGTATGAATATGTAAATATTCCGGTTTGGTTTAAGACTTCTTGCACTAATGACAATTTTAACAAATAAAATGCTTTATTTCTGATGAGGAAGTGATCTATTGGTCTTGCACACCTACAAAACTTTTGTGGTAATTTGGTGAATTATGCAGGGATTTGTTCTTATTATTAGACACTGTTACTCATCCATAAACAATGTATGTTTGGACAATTTATGATCATCTGCACCCAAATGTGCTAGATTCTAGATCTAGGAGATTTGCAGTTGCAACCAATGTGTTTTTATTTAATCGATGAACCAGACATTCCTGAGGAACAAGACTTAAGTGGTATCAGCTCACAAAGGTCATTACGTGGAAAAATGCTATTTTAAGAAAGTACATAGGTGTAAACCATGTTTGTATATATTAGCACACACCCGAAACACATACAAATAGTGGTTTCAAGTATTTAAAGTGCTTCATATTGAGATTATCCTGGCATAACAATTGGCAAATTTATTCATTCTGTTATTGAAAGTGGGATGAAAGAATAAAATAAACTTACTTTTTTTCCCTTTCCAGTCTTTCTACTGTAACAACTATTACTTGCATGGTTTGACTCTCTTCTGGAACACCAAATTGCAATAAAAAATTCATGTACCTTTCTACTCCATCTAAAGCAGAAACAAATCAACAGGCAGAAGGCAGACTTAGGTGTGTTTGCAAAATGAGGAATGCCTGTAGATTATGTTTCAGCCTCTATATGGAAGAAAAAGGTTGAGAAGCTGACCTTCAAAATTGGGAAGGTAAAAACTAACTGAGACTGAGCTGGGAAAAGCTTAAAAGATAATAAATTAAATAACACCCTGATAAAATGCAAAGGAAGAGAGCATCAAATGCCAATTGTTAAATCTACCATCAGTTTGGCAGCAGATTGCATTCAGAGTTAGATAATAGTCTCAAAATGTTTGGAAGAATAACAATGCAATGAAATTAGATGTTTCAGTGAATGACTGAAGGCATCTGTTGTGGGAAATAGTATGGATTATTGTAGCAGTTTTTAGATGTTCTGCAATATATCGGTAGCTAATCATATACCAATCAAGAACTCTGTTGGTAAGTGACAAAGTAATCAGATGTGATGTCAGTTGTGGCAGTTGCCATCATTATGCAAGTCCTACCCAGTCGTAATGTCCCTTAGTCATACAATAGCCATTTGCAGTCATTTGCAAGGCTATCTCCTCCTGGCTTCTCCACCGACTTTGCTTGTTAGAAGTAAACAGTGAAGGCTGCAAACTGTGAACATGTGACTGAAGGAGGCTGTAAAGGTCACTATCATGAGACCTGATAGTAGGTACTCCTTGTTCAGCACCATAACTAGGAAAGGTTGACAAACATTAAACCAGGACTATCCATATAATCTTTTAAAGCAAGGATAGGCAAGCTTTTAACTGGAAGCGCTGTAGTGAGCAAAGGAATATGGTGAAAATGAATAGGATAATGACTTCCCATTTTTCTTTATTTCTGGAGGTTATCCCAACAAGTTAGCCTATTTTAACATTTAGAAAAGAAATTTATGGCAGAGTTCCATAACATTACAGTGGGACTGAATAGTTCAAAATTTATCACATTATGTTAACCAAGCTAAATATTTTGTGAACTTAGCCTATGTGTTTCCTACTTCAAAGTAGAAAAAAACTCTTATGGCTATGGGTTGATCATCTCTGCCCTGTTTCCCAAAAACAAGACATCCCCTGATAATAAGCCCAATTGGGCTTTTGAGTGCATGCACTAAAATAAGCCTCTCCTCCCCCCTCCACTCCGCCCTCCGAAAATAAAACCTCCCCAAAAATATTTAAACACAGAGCTGGAAATCGGGTAAGATGGCAAGAAAAAATCCATCTTGCTCCACGCACCCCAAAATAATAAGACCTCTCCTAAAATAAGGCCAAGTGCTTATTTTGGGGTTCAAAAAATGTAAGACAGGGTCTTATTTTCGGGGAAACACGGGTATGATAATCTATAAAAATAGTTTGCATTGTATTAGAAACTTTAATATTACTGCCTACATTATAAAGACAATTAGGGTACCTAGAAAATTGGATACAGAGATAATTTCTCTTGCAAACATGTCTTGACTTTATACATAATTGAAACAGTGATTCTTAGACCAGGAAGGCCAAACAATACTTTAAAATTATAGTAATATTTAATTCAGAATTTTGAGAGAACAGAGAAAACCCTTAGAAAACTGTTAACTATTGAATAATGACTCATCAAAGTATAACTCTTGAACAGTTAAGAGTCTGAAGACAATTTATCTAAAACATAAGTAAACCCTTGAAACATGTATAATTCTAAGGTGGTAAATGTAAGCTGTGTTCCCTACATACTATTCCACAATAATTCCAGCTTCAACTTTAATTGCTACCAATGAGATACAAAAACAGGATTCAGATTCACCAGTTATATGAGAAGCAGAAAAACAGAAGACCTTTATTCTAAGGGTATTAACCGATTACCTAAATCTGAATAAACATGAAGCATTAATTATTTTTATCTTACATCATACTTTTAAAATCTCATTAAAATCTTTTATTTCCAAAGCTGATTACATAGTTTAAAATAGTTTTCTAAAGAGAACATTCTATTGATTAAAAAATAGCAAACGGAGTGTCTTTAAAAGATAAGCTGAGCAGCTTTATACTTTCCTTAGACAAAAACATTTCAAGCATACTCCTATAATAAAATTCACTTTCGTTAGCAAAAGTAAATAAAGATCCCTTATATTAAGCCTTTAAAACAATTACAAAAACTGGAGAAACGCAAAGATTTATGCTTAAAATAGTTGCATTGCAAAGTGTTTTATCAAAAGTATTTAAAAAGTAGTCTAAAATCTGAAATTTGTGTACAGTCATTGAGTTTGAAAACAACCATTCAAACATTTTAGTTGACCGTGGAAAGCAATGAAGATCAGGGCAGTCTCCCTTAGGCAACAAATCTAGTTTCAAAATGTGCTGCAACTGACCATTATTTTCAAAAGATCATAGGTCTTTTCTAGTTGCTGGCCAAAGACTGATGAATGGGAGGTTGGAAACAGCGGACATGTTCCACCGGTGTACTTTCTCCATCACCAGATTTCAAATACTTGTCCAGTGTGGCAATAATTTCATCGTTCAGGATCTGGAACTTACGAATTCTCTCAACCATTTTTTTTAAAGGCTACAAAATGAAAATTATAATCAGTAAAAGGCAGATACCAAAATGAAACACAAAGTGAGAAATAAACCATGGTCAAACCTACCACATTCTTGATGACTTCATCTTTGCCATCATGCTTCTGTACTTTCAGTAAGTGATAACAGAAATCGAGCACATCAAATCGACGCTGCTGTCCCAAAAGCACAATAATCATACAGCCAGCCCAATGCAGCCCATCTCCAAAACATTGTCTACGAAGTAAAAGTGTAGAGAAACCACTACATTATATTTAGTAGTCACTACATATAATACTGACATACATAATAATCCTGACAATGTTCTGCAGAATTTTGCAATATCTTTTTATTATATGGTGCTGCTAATAAGTTTGCAGTCAAAGACTATATTTCAGAAATGGATAGGGCAGGATCCATTCAGGATGGGATTTTAGATTTAGGGGTGAAATGGATGCCTTAAGCATCTGTCTCTTTAACCATTAAAAATTGCAAAGAAAGAGCCAAATATTGGATTTTATCTACTTTGTCTTGGCTTTTTTGAATTCTGTGGATTTCGTGTTGGCTTTTTTGGGGATCAGAAAAACATAGCCATTTCTGCATCCTTGCCTAATACTACTGTATGCTATTTTTGCCTCAGTATTCCATCTTTATCTTCATACAGTTTTAAAGAAATAATTACATGAAACAGAAACATCCCAAAAACTATAAAACTGATTTGATAGCTCCAAAGTTTAGATGCTGAAAAACAAAGAATCATTGTAATCATAGTCAACTGTGTATCAGATTATCATTTCTGCATTTATCAAACTATATTTAAAATAGTATTTTAACGTGTTGGTCTAATGTAGTTATTAAAGTCTTAAGACTTTATCATCCAAATGAGTAATGCAGCTGTAACAACATTAATATATAGTTTACTGATATTTGCAAGGGGATTAAGAGTTTAGTAATACAATAAATTCTTAATTCCTTTGTTATATCATAATAATATCTAACTTCATAAATAAATAAAATAAATAAATAAATAGCAGTGCCTTTGCCAGTATTTGAATACATACTCCACAGTAAATTCATGGGTTCCCACTGGAATACAGTATACAAACTGCATTGCACTCCAAAGGCGGTGAAATTCCACACACTCATCTACGTGCATCACACCATTGCTAGGGAGAGGGCCACGCCATATGGGATCATCCAGGAATATTCGAATCCTTGTTAAGATGACTTCAAACATAGAAAGTCCACAGCAGAGACGCTCCTTAGTTAGCAAATCTCCTTCTCTTGCGATGGCAATTTGCTATAATTGCAACCAACAGTACAGTATCAGTCTATAAAGAACTTATTAATGTGAAAATGAGCTACTGAGTTTCAAATAGGATGGAAAATGATACTTTCCCATTCTATTTTAAATGGTTTTTACTTAATTACTGAAATTTAGATGAAAGTCATACAAAATAATGTATGTGTAACTAACATTTGAAAATAAAATGTATACAATATTAACATATAACCAGCTCACTCTTTTAACACATTAAAGCTACTTGATAGAGAAATATACTGATCCATCTTCAGTTTCTACAATTGAAAGCCTTCAAAAATTGACAAAGATTCAAATCATTCTTTTAACAAAATGTATTATTTTCTTTTCACCTGCAGAAGGTGATTCTCTTTGCTGAATCCCAAGCTCATTAATTCTAGAATTCTACATAAAAGTGTCATATTTTGGTGAAATTCCACATTATGTTTACATCATTAGCTATTATGTTTTCTCAGTGTTGTATTAATAGATGTAGTCACTGAATCCAAAAAGGGCCTACTAACATTTGAAATATTTTTGTTTCTTTCTCACATTTTTCCATATATTTTTTTCAAATCAACCAAATGTTTATCCATTAGTTGCAACAGGAATTGATCAACTGGCTTGTTGCCTAGCCCAGAAGTGAGACACAAGAAACTAGTACTTTGCACAAAATTGGAAAACAGAAAAAAATTCCTACAAAGGGGGAGCTAATTAAGAAAATATTAGAATGTGCAGAAATGAGTAGATTAACATTAGCAATTAGAGGGAAGGAAGAATCAGAGTATTACAACATACGGGGGCAATTTTATCATGTTAAATATAATTTTGTATATTAAATCTTACATAATTATGTAAGAAGAAAGATAAATATGTACTAAGAAAACGATAAATGTTGAATATGATGACACAAAAAAATTGTGCCCAAATGTTACACTGATTGATTAAAGATGAATTGTTTAAAAATAAAGATTTTATATATATATATAATATATATACAGTCATGGCTGAAATTGTTGGCACCCCAGAAATTTTTCCAGAAAATCAAGTATTTCTCATAGAAAAGTATTGCAGTAACACGTTTTGCTATACACGTTTATTCCCTTTGTGTGTATTGGAACAAAACAAAAAAAGGCAGGAAAAAAAGCAAATTGGACATAATGTCACACAAAACTCCAAAAATGGGCTGGACAAAATTATTGGCACCCTTACCTTAATATTTGATTGCACACCCTTTGGAAAAAATAACTGAAATCAGTCACTTCCTATAACCATCAATTAGCTTCTTACACCCATAATTTTGGACCACTCTTCCTTTGCAAACTGCTCTAGGTCTCTCTTATTGGAAGGGCGCCTTTTCCCAACAGCAATTTTAAGATCTCTCCACAGGTGTTCAATGGGATTTAGATCTGGACTCATTGCTGGCCATTTCAGAACTGTCCAGCACTTTGTTGTTATCCATTTCTGGGTGCTTTTTGACATATGTTTGGAGTCATTGTCCTGCTCGAAGACCCAAGATCTCGAACGCAAACCCAGCTTTCTGACACTGGGCTCTACAGTGCAACCCAAAATCCTTTGGTAATCCTCAGATTTCATGATGCCTTGCACACAGTCAAAGCACTCAGTGTCAGAGGCAGCAAAACAACCCCAAAACATCACTGAACCTCCATCATATTTCACTGTAGGTATTGTGTTCTTTTCTTTGTAGGCCTCATTCCCTTTTCGGTAAACAGTAGAATGATGTGCTTTACCAAAAAGCTCTATCTTGGTCTCATCTGTCCACAAGACGTTTTCCCAGAAGGATTTTGGCTTACTCAAGTACATTTTGGCAAACTGTAGTCTTGCTTTTTTTATGTCTCTGTGTCAGCAGTGGGGTCCTCCTGGGTCTCCTGCCATAGCGTTTCATTTCATTTGAATGTCGACGGATAGTTCGCGCTGACACTGATGCTCCCTGAGCCTGCAGGACAGCTTGAATTTCTTTGGAACTTGTTTGGGGCTGCTTATCCACTATCCGGACTATCTTGCCTTGCAACCTTTCATCAATTTTTCTCTTCCGTCCATGCCCAGGGAGATTAGCTACAGTGCCATGGGTTGCAAACTCCTTGATAATGTTGCACACTGTGGACAAAGGCAAATCTGGAGATGGACTTGTAACCTTGAGATTGTTGATATTTTTCCACAATTTTGGTTCTCAAGTCCTCAGACAGTTCTCTTCTCCTCTTTCTGTTGTCCATGCTTAGTGTGGCACACACAGACACACAATGCAAAGACTAAGTGAACTTCTCTCCTTTTTATCTGCTTCAGGTGTGATTTTTATATTGCCCTCACCTGTTACTTGCCCCAGGTGAGTTTAAAGAAGCATCACATGCTTGAAACAATCTTATTTATCCACAATTTTGAAAGGGTGCCAATAATTTTGTCCAGCCCATTTTTGGAGTTTTGTGTGACATTATGTCCAATTTGCTTTTTTTCCTGCCTTTTTTTGTTTTGCTCCAATACACACAAAGGGAATAAACATGTGTATAGCAAAACATGTGTTAATGCAATACTTTTCTGTGAGAAATACTTGATTTTCTGGAAAAATTTCTGGGGTGCCAACAATTTCGGCCATGACTGTGTGTGTGTGTGTGTGTGTGTGTGTGTGTGTGTGTGTGTGTGTGTAAAACTGGGACTGTGCAGATGGCCACCTCCCTGTCTCCCCATCATCAACACCCCTGCCCATCACCCAGGTCCTTGCCAATACTGCCTCCCCCCAGCTGACAACCCCCTCCACTGACACAAGTGCAGGGACAGTCCACAGACGAAATGTGGCCTGCAGGCCGTAAAATGCCCAGGTCTGCCCTAGCCTGATGTTGTGGGCTGAGAGTGACTGGCCCAAAGTTACCTAGCTGGCTTTTAAGCATAAGGCAAGGCTAGAACTCATGACCTACTGGTTTTGAGCCTGGTGCCTTAACTACTAGACTAAATTTGCTCTCAACATTCCAAATAAATCTGTATATCTCAAACAAAATGGCACAAAATATTGTCAAAATACTCCTTAAAACATCTTAAACAAATATTTTTCTCATGAATGGAATTGATAAACGAGAATGTTATTTTCTTTTGGAACATATGAAAATTGAATATCCAAGAGTTTTTTTCTCCCAATAACAGGAAAATAATGTTTTTGTAAACCTTAAATATATATAAGTTAAAAAAGGGGGGGCATCTTTGATTCTCACTAACTCATATAGGCATATTTGTGCAGTTTCTTGGTATAGTATGAAAATAGTTTTCAGTCCCTTTTGTTTCAGTTTCCCAGTTTACTTTTACAGCCCAATTCTGCCAAATAGTTTCTCTATCCAAATATTAATTGTGGCCAACCTTATTTAGTGGTCACTAAATCACATAATCTGGCTAGCTGGTGTTATATATGGCACATAACTCTCTAAAATCTGAATTATGAATCCACTGAGATAAAATCTCATTCTTTAGAAATTACATTACTAATTCAAGCAACATAGGATGCCAAAAAGCTCTTTCCTCTACATAGTAATAAGCAAGTAGGTAAAATGGCGGTTCTGTAAAAAACGTAAAGACTACCTGAGGTGTTCCCAGTCTTTCAATCAATGGAACAAGGTGGAGTGGAGCATATTTTGATTCTAGTCTCTTCATTTTAGCATCAAGTCTTTCCCCCTCTAGAAACAGACAAAGAGAGAATAATGTGACTTATTTTTCATTTATTGATGATACTGTTCTTTTATCCCAACTTTCTGGATTCGGAGTCTTAAAGAGGCTAATAAAGCCTGTTTCAGCTTAAAGTTTTGTTTGATTTATTCCACCACCACATTTTGTAGATTTGAGAGTACAAAATAAATACTAACTTTTTATTTCACTCCTAAAATGGAGCTGTGAAGTTTAAACATATATTTGCTGCCACATACTTTTTTTGTATACGCAGAAAAACATCCTAATTTTTTAAATGCACATGGGCATTGTGAAAGAAAATGTTCAATTGCAAATATCTGACAAAGATGACACATTTTCTTAACTACTAAGCAAGAAAGACTGATGAAATTTCATTTTGTAAACTAGTAGGATGTGTAAACAATACAAGAAAAAAAAGGCAGGGAAACTGCTCAAAACAAAACTTAAATGAGGAAAAAATATAAAGTGCAGAAAGTGCCTTCACTTCATTAATCACACTAAGTTTCTCCAGCCATGTGAGCTGCTTAATCTATTCTTTGCACAATAGATATGCACCACTTATAACAAAGGACTTATTTAATTCTGATACAAATGTGTGCTATGCTTCATTAGCTTCTTGTCTTGATTTTGCAGTCCCACACTGACAGCATCATTTGGCACGAGTATTCCAGTTGGAAAGCCATAGGAAAAAGCATACCCTTGACATGAATTCTTGGTAAAATATTCTGGAATGGCGCTGCATGCAATAGATCACAAACTTCCTCCAATGACTGCAACAAAGAGAATAAAGATACAACACTAGAAAGCTGTGATAGGGAATCGGACTGCAACACTAAAGTTGTTGGCTGATTTTGAACTGAAGTAGCAATATCCAAAAAAGAGAACTTTTTTCCCATGATTTCCTGATGGAAACTGGCCTGTGCCACCATGTATAGGACCAGTTTCATAAATGAGGATAATGAAAAGGGAAATACTGCTGAGGAACATGGTTAATCCCACTCAAACAACCAGCAGGAATGCATTGATCAATACCAGGGTAGCAAGTATTACATTTTTTAAATGTAATGATCTTTTGGTAGATTTGCCTCAGTCTAAAAGTTTTTTATCAGAATAGCACAGTAGTTTTATGGGCAGAATAAAACTTTATTTTATGAACAAAACAATTAAGCCATATATCAGTTTATCAAAAAGCATAACACAAATTATTAATTTCCATCGTTCAAGCAGCAGATGGAAAGATGTCAACTGGACATTGAATTAAGCTTTTGTTTTCAACATTATTCTAAAATCCATTATCTCCTCTAGGCTAGTTTTCATAATAGAACCCAAAATTCAGGAAAGTAATGACAGGGATTTCATTTTCAAAAAAGGTATCTTCAAAATGTACTGAATTTGATAATTGTTCATTTGGACTTTTAACACTGATGAAACCAGCTGTGCCAGGAGGCTGTTTTATATTCCAACAGCACCAAAAATTCAGGACGGCCGTCTTCATAAGGTAGCAAACATGGTTGTTTTCAGAATATACTTTCAATATGCGGAATGAACGAAGGAAGTACACAGATTATGCTACTGGGCATTTACAGCACAGGTTTTTCTTCCCAATGATTATTCTAGCTAGCTTGGCAGAACTTTCAAATAAGAATATATAGTCACCACCATGCAAAGCCCCCTCTTTTTATACATGTACGTGTCAATGCAAATAAAAAGAGGCAAACTGTCAATAACACAGTCACTACGGCTTAATTTCTTTAGCCACCCATGTAGACACCTTAGATGATATGTAGAATTGCTGAGAAGCTAGGAAAAATTACTGTTGAAGGACTGCTTCTCCTCAGTCTCAAGTATATATAATATTTTTTTAAATTGGAAAACATTTTACGAGCACTTAGATAAGAAGAACCATTCTAATTTTTGAATACTCATGTATCTTCATGAGTGTTTGAGAGCTTCTCTGTAATTTCTCTAAAGAAAGATTTTTATTTTTTATTTTTCAAAGTCCTTTTTCTAAACCAGACAGCAGAGGGCATAAAAGAAATAGAACTTCTCCTTTGAACAGAAAAAGACCCAAAGCAACAGCCGTATTGTGCAAATTTTGAATTATGAATTCTTATGAAAAATGCTAGAATTTCTTCTTCACAATGTTATGTTCTATAAATAACTAAAAAGTATTTGAAAGTTAAGGTTCTTAATTGATGGTTGATTTTATGCCATAAACCATAATCTTTAATGTATGAAGCAGGCAGGGAAACAATAGCACTGGTTGGCTTCTGCAGCAGGGGGCAAATGCTGAAACATGTATGACAATGTCATTATGCAAACAGTCTTATGTACTTGAGACAGAAATATATAAGGATGCATTTGCATGATGGCATTACAGTACATGCTGTATGCTCTTTTAGCTTCACTGTACTGTAATCTGTTGTTGACACTGCTTTTCCACACCTACCAGGCTTTGCTCAATGAGGAGACAGAAGAGAATAGCATTTCCCACTTCTCTCAGATTTTGGAAACACACTGTTTTCAGTTCAGCATACTCAACAATATCCTTGAGCTGATGATGAAAGAATTCCAGAATTCCTGAAGAATGTGGTAATAGGTGAGAGACAGAGAGAAAGAGAGAGAGACAGAGGCAAAGGGAAAGAATAAAAGGTCACATAAGTCAACACTACAGTATGCTGTTAAAAGAAAATTAGTATTTTCCCCTTATATTCATTACAGATAGTCCTCAATTTAAATGATTCATTTAGTTCAAAGTTAATATGGTACTGAAAAAAATAACTTATGACTGTTTTTCACACAACCACTGCAGCATCCACATAGTCATGTGATAAAAATTCAGATGCTTGGCAACTATATTTATGACAGTTGCAATGTCCTATGGTCATGTGACAACTTTTTGCAATCTTCTGACAAGCAAAGTCAACAGGGAAGCCAGATTCATTTAAGAACTATGGCAAGGAAGATCATAAAATCGGGCAAAACCCACTTAACAACAGTTGTGCTTAGCAACGCAAATTTTGGACTGAGTTGTCGTCATAAGTCAAGGACTACCTGTATCTAGATAAGGAAGCCAAAGTTGTGATATTAAATCCCGTAGGCTTAAATTCTATTAAGACAATCTCTTTTCCCTTAAAATACTTCAGGATACCAGGAGTGATGCCTTCTTGAACTGTTGTTTTTCTCTCTCATACATATAAGTAAAAATATTATGGCTGGTTGGGGAATTCTTAAAATTACCAACATTGGACACTCTTTCTCTAAATCTTGAGATTGTTGTTGTATCAATAGTCAACAAAGGTCAATTATGGAACCCCTGATGCCCACAAAATATTTTGGAGGAAACCTGAAAATATATTAACCCAATCTATCACAAACTGAAAGCTAAAATATAGCAATATTAATCTTTTTAAACCCTACTTAAAATTGTTTATTAAATAACCCAATAAAAAGAAGAAACAAACATTCATTATTAACATAATTAAAATTGAACTTACCTGGGGAGCCATACTCATGTCTAGGCAACCTACAGATTTTGGGCATTACTTCCATTAAGGTCTTTACATACTGAAGAATTGTGCCTTGTAACTGAGAAAGCAAATATAAATAATATTGCTAAATAAGCGTAAATTGAATAAAGCATAAATTGAACTGGGTTCATAAGACACAAGCAATGTTTTAATTGTACTGCCATCTTAAGCAGGGTTCATTTGTATAAAAATGAGAACACTGCCATGTGAACAATGCTTCAAAGTATACACGTTTATGATAAGACATACAAGTGCAATAGTTGTACAAAAAGCACAATTCATCTCTATATAGGTACATTTGTGTATTTAAAAAAGAGTAATGATTGAGTGAAAACATAAATTGTATTGTTTACTGCTAATACAAGATGTAAATTTAGGCAAATTAGCTAGATATGACTAAGAATACTTTGATGATATCCCCTGGAAAACAGTGGGACAAGCTGAATTCCCAAAATGAAATGGTAGAAAGATGTCAAATATTTTTAATTAATAAACTAAAACTTCCAGTGACTTTCTTCTTTCATCAATACTATAGTATGAAATTTTATATTTCAAGGGAAACAGCCCTAGATTAATGTTTATGCTTCTAAGAATCATATAATTAAGAATGATTTTTACACAAAATTGTAATTCCTATTTTCATACTATCTCAGTCAATTACAGTCACTGGCATACCCAGAGATACTCCTTTAATGGCTGGAGCAGTATGAATTGTGATCTAAAATCTGTGAAGAACATAAAATTCAAAACCTGAGTGATTAAATGAACCTGAATAAAGGGTAGCTTTTTCTATTTTACTGAAATAAAAATAATCCACGTACCAGACTCTTGACAACTTTCAGTAATTCTTCCATCACCACAGCAATCCCTTGATATCCCAGTAGTCTGCAGATCACTTTGAAATGAGCGGGGCCTACAAAGTTCCTATAGTTGCTATAAATGCTAGAGTATGCCAGATTCAAAGCCTAGAGAAGAGAACAACGCAAGCCATTCAAATAAAATTAGAAGGTATTTCTCCTTTCATTACAAAATATATTAAAGAATCCTTTCAGAGAATCAAGTTACATTTAATTTTAAAAAGTAAAATGATGTTTGAAATATATGATACCTTCAGTTAAAGTAAAAGAATGAATTTTGTAATTAATTAAATGTAATTAGTCCTGCAGATAATCTGAACCTATGCCATATAGGGTTTAAAGGTGGTAACTAGATCCTGAATTACACTCAGAAAGAAACTGGAAGCCAATGCAGTTTACACAACAGCAGTGTGATATGGGCAAGGTACTCTGAACTATGTATCCCACACTATTCTGGACCAATTGTAACTTTCAGGTGGTCTTTAAGAGCAACCCCAAATAGAGCACATTGCAGTAATCAACTACTCATCTCTTTTTTTAAAAAAAAATCTTGCAATTATTACACTGAATTAGCAAGATCCACATTTAAAAACAAGTTGTTATATGCTGCCCTTTTTCTACAGGTAGATTCAAAATATAGAAAGAAATATCAAATAGCTCTGAAATTGCTAAGAGTTGTATAGTTGAGCGGAAATAACACCTGGATCTCCTCAGTCTTAATCTGACACTCTGCCCATTACATCTGGCAAAAACTTGGCACATGATTTCTACTACTTTATATTATAAGATTTTAGAGATAAAACAAGTTAGAATATGAATTTGCCATTTAATGAATCTAATACACACAAAAATGTATAGGAAAATCTTTTACATGTTAATATCAGCCTAATGTTACAAAGACTGTTTTGCCACAAGAAATATAACAAGATATAGATAATTAATAGCACTGTGAAACAAATTTAAAGATACTAAAGCCCAAATGCCCTTTCTAATGTGACATTTCCCTCCCCCTCAGTCCAATGGTTCAGTTCTGGTGTCACTAAAGAATTGAGTATTATTCACTTGAATCGCCAATGAAGCAAGCAGAGTCTGGCAAGAGTGCTTCAGAATGCCTTTGCATTAGCAAGTAAGAAGAAAGGAAAGGAAAGTTTCCTTAGGAAGCAGGACAGGGTGAAGATAACATAACCCTCGTCACAAGAAACCCCTGTAAACAAAAGGTCAAAGAATGGGATTATGCAAAAAGCATGTAGCAGCAACTATGAACCATAAAGAAATCTATTTGTTCGTTTGCAGACTTTCATTTTTATTTGAATATTTTATGACAATCTCAGGATTTTTACTCTGAGCATAATTTATAGAATGTGACTAGTTGTAAGTATTGGCCAATATTGATAATTTAGGGGGGGAAATCCTGTGAAAAATACCTTCATATATTTGTATATCTGCATTACTTTCTTGAATAGTCAAATTAAATAGGCAATTTAATTATACTGTATACAGTAAAGGATTCTGATTTTGTTGCATTTCAATTTGGAGCAAAGCTAAAAAATATGTATTAAAAACATAGAAATTATAAACTGCAGAGAATTTTAAGAAGTCAAATTCCATAAATTATGTTCCTTGTATTATATCAAACCTTCATTGTGCTTTTTTCCTTACTATAGCATTAAGTAAGTACCACTTGCTTGTAGATTATAAACAAATGTAATATGTCTGCATTATCATTCAGCAACCAGTACTTTTAATTCAGTCAAGGATCAGTTTTACTCTGAGAATGTGCCAACATAAAAGGGTGATGTAATAAAATATGTTTAACAGTTTGGATAGCCTCTTTGCTTCACTGGCAAAACCTTTCACCAAATGAGATACCTTCTAAGAGGGCTACCTCTATTATGATCTCATTTTCTAGAACTAAGGATGAACTTTGCTTTGGAACATAGCGTTCTCAAGCTCCTTTATGTAGAACCAAAACCACTAGGACAAAAGTGGATCATTTTATCTGCCAATGGAGTGGTCTGATAATCAACTTTGAACGGTCGACAACTGCCTGTACATCCTTTCACAAACAAATAAAACAATTACACCCACAAGTTATAGAGTGGACCACACTGAAAAAAGTACTGACTGAAAAATTAAATATAATACGTAGTGCTACAGAATGAAAATTGTCAAACACCTGCTACATGAAAAACAAATAAGGAAAAAATACTAACCTTCGATCCATGTAGATATTGAGGCTGTGCATTGGGCTGCTTGTCTCTCTGGAATTCCTGAGAAAATGGTAGTACTGTTCGAACAAACCTATGTAAACCAAACAAGGCAACTGTCAGGCTCCAAAAACCAAGAAAGACATGTGATTCTTTCAAGTCGCTTTATTTATTTTTCTCACTAATGGACAGAACCTTGTCAAACTAAAAACATTCTACTAACATCATAGAAATATACTCTGGGAACTATTAGGGAGGGCTGTCTTCATCTTTCCCCCCCCCCCCTACACACACACATATAAACTATCTGAACTGAGTTGTCTCTTGATCATCTAGATTGCACTCCCTCCCTGCTGGCAATCCAGACTATAGTCCATCATAGCAACCCAATTTATAATTGTGTAAGTCCCACCTTAGTCATAAAAGCATTTGTTAGATTTATATCCTGCCTTTATTTTAAATTGTCACTCTTAACATTCTTCTATTTTTCCAGACAACAATTTAGTGAGGAATTGAGAGACAAGCAAGAGACAAGCCCTATGAGCTTGTTTGGCTGGGAATGGACTGACATCTGGGTCTCCTTGTGGCAGTCCAACCCCTTAAACACTACATCAGACCTTGTGCTAGTCCAACACTTTCAGCACTACACCTCACCAGATCCTATTCCTGTATTATTATGTGAATTATGAGAAATTTGACTGTGGGATTAATGTGTCATGCAATAGAAAAGCATCACTACAAAAAAATTAAACACTAAGGTATGTAGAAGGTACGTGACTTCACACATTAACTAGAAAAACATTATTTGCTTATAGCTGGAATGCCTTTCAGGATAAAAATCTTTGAAGTTGATATAATTATAATACTATCAATCTTTGGTTTTGCTTTGTTTTCCGAGACTACCCAGTGTATACATGATACATCAAAATCTCACTCAGATATTCATCGAAGTTAGATTAGTATGCTTTATAGATTGCTAAATCAAAATTTAGATTCTAAAGTCCCCTTTTCTGACATATTGCTTAGTCACATTCAAGAGCTGGATCCTTAAGTACCCTTCAGTTTTGTGAAATTGAAGTAGTTCTTAAGAAGAATTCAGCCTCTTTTGTCACATTCAAACCCTTACTACTTCAGACACTGAGTCAGGATATTGACAACTGGTCCTGTACAGTCTGAAATAGTTATATACAAATGTATATCACCAGCATAAAACTGGAGCGATACATGCCAAAACTGGAATACAATCCAACCAGGTTCTTCCATTTGTACAAGACCTTATTCTACTGCGCACAAAAATGAAAATGTAACGCTTACATATATAAAATATTATCACTGCACATTACATGCAAGCACTGTCAGAACGGCTGCCCGTTATTTTTTTTAACCTTAATTCTTTGAATCTACCCAATTGTTCTAAAGCCTTTCTTTTACATAGTTTGTTCTAGTTCAAATGAGATCAAAAGCTCCATTCATATTTGCTCCCTCTGCATTCATGAATAGTGAGGCTATTGTATAAAACCTGTAGGCTAGAATCGAATACCATGCTCCACATAGTACAAACAATTTTAACAGCACAAGCACATATATAAAAATGCACACAAGAGAACACATAGAAATATCTAGTAACTACTGGGAAAGAAGCTGCAAAAAACTAGGAAGCTGCTAGTATTTTAAAGGTCATTCTCCAATATTTATGCCTCGAGCCAACTGCTGAATCTCTTTCTTGAAAATGATTAT
The DNA here is from genome assembly GCF_028640845.1 of Ahaetulla prasina. Classification (NCBI taxonomy): domain Eukaryota; kingdom Metazoa; phylum Chordata; class Lepidosauria; order Squamata; family Colubridae; genus Ahaetulla; species Ahaetulla prasina. Next base: position 93,241,439 of record NC_080543.1, on the reverse strand, counting down.
TTCAATTTTTTTTAAAAAAATAGAAGTCCCTGTCCATAGAAAGCTCTGATAACAAGAATCATGTGCTTAAAACCTCAGAGTTAAGTTGGCTATTGCTTAACAATAACGTTGACATGTAACTATCAGAGCAATCTTTATTACTAGGATCATGAAATTAAATAAAGTATTCAAAAACAAATATTTAAAAATTGTCTCACTAACCTGTTGGTGGACCCATTGTAGCAATAATTAGGAAGGAAATCATAGTTCAGTTCCCAAAAGACGTGAAGAGTGATTCTTCCATAGGGAGCAGATACATTATGATTGGCTTCTCTGAACATAGCATCAAAGCTGTCCAAAGTCATATATCTGCTTAGGAGCTTGTGTGTCATCTTGTTTATTTCTACTAATCCATCCAACTCCTGGTAATTTTTCATGGATAGATAAAAGTCATAAGGAAAGAAAGAAATAGAAAAATCAGAATCTTCTAAATAAATAAAGCATTAGATCTTTTTTAGTGACCATGCACATTAGAAAATTGTTGATCTATGTTGGAATTATTTCTTGCCTACTTATTTCAAACATATATAATGGACAAAGAGCCAGAGTCTCAAATCATTTTTGTAGTAACAGTTTTAAATATATGATACATTGGCTTCCTATCTGACCAGAAGTTCCTAAATACTGAATAGCCTTTAGGATGACACATTTCAATGCCTTTCCCTCAGTTGCACTGGAAGATATTGGAAGATTCTTTTCATGAACTATTTAGGTTCATCTAGACCCGTTCCAGTCCGGCTTCCGACCCGGATATAGCACGGAGACAGCTTTGGTCGCATTGGTGGATGATCTCTGGAGGGCCAGAGACAGGGGTTATTCCTCTGCTCTGGTCCTGTTAGATCTCTCAGCGGCTTTTGATACCATCGACCATGGTATCTTGCTGCGCCGGTTGGGGGGGTTGGGAGTGGAAGGCATCGTTTATCGGTGGTTCTCCTCCTATCTCTCTGACCGGTCGCAGACGGTGTTGACAGGAGGGCAGAGGTCGACCGCGAGGCACCTTACTTGTGGGGTGCCGCAGGGGTCGATTCTCTCGCCCCTCCTGTTCAACATCTATATGAAGCCGTTGGGTGAGATCATAAGTGGCTTCAGGGTGAGATATCAGCTGTACGCTGATGACACTCAGCTGTACTTTTCCACCCCGGGCCACCCCAACGAAGCTGTCGAAGTGCTATCCCGGTGTTGGGAAGCCGTACGGGTCTGGATGGGGAGGAACAGGCTCAAGCTCAATCCCTCCAAGATGGAGTGGCTGTGGATGCCAGCACCCCGATACAGTCAGCTGCAGCCGCAGCTGACTGTCGGGGGCGAGTTATTGGCCCCAAGGGAAAGGGTGCGCAACTTGGGTGTTCTCCTGGATGCACGGCTGTCGTTTGAAGATCATTTGACGGCCGTCTTCAGGAGAGCCTTTCACCAGGTTCGCCTGGTTCGCCAATTGCGCCCCTTCCTCGATCGGGATGCCTTATGCACAGTCACTCATGCTCTCGTTACCTCTCGCCTGGATTATTGCAATGCTCTCTACATGGGGCTCCCCTTGAATGCACTCGGAGGCTTCAGTTGGTCCAGAACGCAGCTGCGTGGGTGATAGAGGGAGTTCCACGTAGCTCCCATGTAACACCTCTCCTGCGCAGACTGCACTGGCTACCTGTTGCCTTTCGGGTACATTTCAAGGTTTTGGTGACCACCTTCAAAGCACTCCATGGCTTGGGGCCTGGGTACTTACAGGACCGCCTGCTGTTACCCCATGCCTCCCACTGACCCGTACGCTCACACAGAGAAGGACTTCTCAGGGTGCCGTCCGCCAAAGAATGTTGGCTGGCGGCCCCCAGGGGAAGATCCTTCTCTGTGGGGGCTCCTACTCTCTGGAACGAGCTTCCCCCTGGTTTACGCCAAATACCTGACCTTCGGACCTTTCGCCGCGAATTGAAAACACATCTGTTCATTCGCGCGGGCTGGCTTAAGGCTTTTCTTTTAAATTGTCTAAGATTTTTAAATTTTAAATTCTATTTATGTTTTAAATTGGGGTTTTTAGATTTTTAAATATTTTAATTTTCGGCCAACTGTATAATAAGTTTCTTAATTCATTTTTAATTGTACATGGTTTATTTTTTATCTTGGCTGTCCACCGCCCTGAGTCCTTCGGGAGAAGGGCGGTCTATAAATCTAATAAATAATAATAATAATAATAATAATAATAATAATAATAATAATAATAATAATAGGTCCTTGCAGAGATGGTCAGATTGGAACTATTGTACAAGTTTTTCTCCACTGCATGTATTACTGAGATGTTTGTAGCACATCTATTCACCCTTTACAGCTAGTCCTGAGTTACAACAGTTCATTTAGTAACCACAATTACAACAGCACTGAAAAAAGTGACTTATGACCATTTTTCATACATGAGACTATTGCAGCTACTCCATGGTCACGTGATCAACTCATATTTATGATAGATGCAGTGTCCCTTGGTCATGTGATCACCTTCTGTAATCCTCTGACAAGCAATGTAAATGGAGAAGCCATTGATTCACTTAACAACTGTGGCAAGAAATGTCTTCTTAATAACATTTACAAGTACATTTATATTTTAGCCTGTTTTTAAGGTTTACAAAATAATTTCCTTTCTCCAGTCTATCTTTTTTAATCATCAAAATCACAAATCACAAGTTCATTTTTTTCTTTTTTCTTGCAAAAAGTCCATGAAGTGATTTCTAGTCACTTCACACAAACATACAGTATTTCCAAAAGCATTACACAACGAAAATACGAGATCTCTCCATTTTATTTATACAGATTAATGGGAAAAAACATCTTAGACTCCATAATTTAAACCAGAATATATACTGTTCAAAGAACCCTAAAATTAAAAGGCCACCAACTGCAATCCTTACATAGACATCCAAAAGAAATTGCTGCAGTTGGAGGTAGTCACCAACTACTGTTACAGAGATAAAATGCAATTTGCAGTGCAGCTTTATCTCTGCTTGACATTGATGTTGAATGTGTCTGGAAATAATCCCTTTTCTAGGTTTCAACCACATCCTTCACTTTGGCCTTGTGTCATCTTACTATAGCATCTTAGAGTATGCAAATGCTAATTGTTCTTTTGGTTCCTATACCCAGAATTACTCTCTGCTCACCGTTTGATCAACCTGTCCTCTGTATTAATGAGGCATATTCCTAATTAATATCTAGGTAATATCTAATTATATATTACCTACCACCTTCCTTATGCTGGCCTTTGACCCTAATAAAGATGTGACTGATTGATACATTACCTATAATTATACGTGTGGCATTTACACCTTTCAATGTTTCTGGCCTACCTCAATTTCCCCAATACTCCATTTATGGAAAAAGGATGTGAGCTCTGGGTGCCAGGGAGAGAGGAAACAGCTCATCCAGCCCAAAGGATTGCCACCCAACCATATTACTTATTATGGTTATTTTATTTATTATTGTGGTATTACTTTACAACAATAAAGACATGTTATCATTTCAATGCTAGCAATTTTTGAAAGGGCAAAGAGGCAATGATGAAACACTGGGCAATTGGATAACTTTTAGCTTTTGCCATTCCCACTGGCAAAACGGCCATGTGGCTGTTCTTGGTTGAGGTAGCTTTCATGGCTTTCATGCAATGGTTCATTTAAAATGGACCCTCAGCTCACTAGCCCAGGATGAAATGGTCATTGAAGGCACAGAACAGTGATTGGAGGATGTGTGTGCTTATCATAGCATACTCCATCCAATTGCAACAGAAGCATTTATGGAAGATGGTATTATGCACAGCAGGTGGACCCTGTCCTGCTTATGCTGGTCAATGGGGAGAACAATGCATACAGAAGGTGGAGATTACCTTTCTGGCAATCTAGAGGTGGGCTGACGATAATGTTACTATTTTTACCCTCACAAAATAGTAAAAGAATCTTAAGAAGTACAGACAAGCCCTATCCTTGAAGAATGATGACAGAATAATATCCAAAAAGAACAACAATTCATTGATGAGTACAAGTAATCCTAGTGTCAGCTTAGGCTTCCATACGCTGCCACTTTCTCCGGTGTGGGAAAGTAGGAGAGGGAGGTGAGGGTACAAGGGGCTATTAGACATAACAATATTCTTCCTGCCGGTCAAGGTCAGGCTGGGCTTGCATCTGGAGAACGAGTGGCCGGAGTGATGCTTCAACATGGGACGGTTGAGGATTGGAACATGTGACCGGCAGAGGGATCATGAGGGTGATGATTTTGGAGTTTGTATTATTGAGGGAGAAACCCGAATCCCCAGTTTCAGTTTTCATCCAACTGTGCCAGTTTACCTATGCTAGTAAAAGAACTTTGAAAGATGTTGGCTTCCGAGTCTTTTCTGCCGGAGGGGTTTTCTGGAACGCTGACACCTAGCTGGTCACTCCTCCTTTTTTTCTTATTGTCATTTTGCTGGTGATCAGTCAGATTCATGGACAGGGAAAGTTTTTTATTCCTTTTGAACCAAATGTTTCTAACCAAGGAAAATCCAGAAATCAGATGGTACAGGACAGAAATAAATTACAGGTAGCCCTCAATTTATGACAATTGAGTTAACATTTCTGTTGCTTAACAAAACAGTAATTAAGTGAGTTTTGTCCCACTTTATGACCTTTCTTGCCACAATCGTTAAATGAATCACTACAGTTGTTAAATTAGTAACACGGTTATTAAGTGAATCTGGCTTCCCCCCACTGTGCCTTTCAGAGTAAAAGGTGATCACATGTCCCTGGGACACTGCAACCATCATAAATACATGCCAGTTGCCAAAAACGGCCAAGTTTTGATCGGGTGACCTTGGGGATTTTTATTTATTTTATTTATTAATTAAACTTTTATACCGCCCTTCTCCCGAAGGACTCAGGGCGGGTTACAGCCTTCATTTAAAACAGTTAATATACATATTAAAATAACAATTAAAAAGCTTATTCAATAAAAGGCCGAAATTAAAACCGTCCAATTGACCATATAAAATACCCAGTAAAATTACCATTAAAAATTTCAAATTTCAAATTTAGAATTTAAAAATCAGGCCAGTCCCGCTTGTATAAATAAATAAGTTTTCAGTTCCCGGCGAAAGGTCCGAAGGTCACGCAATTGGCGTAAACCGGGGGGAAGTTCGTTCCAGAGGGTAGGTGCTCCACAGAGAAGGACCTTCCCCTGGGGGCCGCCAGCCGACACTGCTTGGCGGACGGCACCCTGAGAAGACCCTCTCTGTGAGAGCGTATGGGTCGGTGGGAGGCATGTGGAAACAGCAGGCGGTCCCGTAAGTACCCGGGCCCTAAGCCATGGAGCGCTTTGAAGATGGTAACCAAAACCTTGAAGCGTACCCGGAAGACCACAAGTAGCCAGTGCAGACTGCGCAGGAGTGGTGTTACCCGGGAGCAACGTGGTGCTCCCTCAATCACCCGCGCAGCTGCATTCTGGACTAACTGAAGTCTCCGAGTACACTTCAGGGGTAGCCCCATGTAGAAAGCATTGCAATAATCCAGTCGAGAAGTGACGAGAGCATGAGTGACCGTGCATAAGGCATCCCGGTCAAGAAAGGGGCGCAACTGGCGGACCAGGCGAACCTGGTAAAAAGCTCTCCTGGAGACGGCCGTCAGGTGATCTTCAAACGACAGCCGTCCATCCAGGAGCACGCCCAAGTTGCGCACCCTTTCCGTTGGGGCCAGTGACTCGCCCCCAACAGTCAGCCGCGGTTGCAGCTGACTGTACCGGGATGCCGGCATCCACAGCCACTCCGTCTTGGATGGATTGAGTCTGAGTCTGTTTCTCCCCATCCAGACCCGTACGGCCTCCAAACAACGGGACAGCACTTCGACAGCTTCGCTGGGGTGGCCTGGGGTGGCAAAGTACAGCTGAGTATCATCAGCATACAGCTGATATCTCACCCTAAAGCCACTGATGACCTGGCCCAATGGCTTCATGTAGATGTTGAACAGGAGAGGCGAGAGAATCGACCCCTGCGGCACCCCACAAGTGAGGCGCCTTGCGGCCGATCTCTGCCCCCCTGTCAACACCGTCTGCGACCGGTCGGAGAGGTAGGAGGAGAACCACCGATAAACGGTGCCTCCCACTCCCAACCCCTCCAACCGGCGCAGCAGGATACCATGGTCGATGGTATCAAAAGCCGATGAGAGATCCAACAGGACCAGGGCAGAGGAACAACCCCTATCCCTGGCCCTCCAGAGGTCATCCACCAACGCGACCAAAGCTGTCTCCATGCTATACCCGGGCCGGAAGCCGGACTGGAACGGGTCTATATAGACAGCTTCCTCCAGGTACTGAGGGAACTGCCGTGCCACCACACTCTCTACAACCTTCGCCACAAAGTGAAGGTTGGAGACTGGACGATAATTACCTAAAATAGCTGGGTCCAGGGAAGGCTTCTTGAGGAGGGGTCTCACCACCGCCTCTTTCAAGGCGGCGGGAAAGACCCCCTCCATCAAAGAAGCATTTATAATACCCCGGAGCCAGCCTCGTGTCACATCCTGAGTGGCCAGCACCAGCCAGGAGGGGCACGGGTCCAGTAAACATGTAGTGGCATGCAGCCTCCCCAGCAACCTGTCCACGTCCTCGGGAGCCACAGAATCAAACTCATCCCAAACAACATCAACAAGACGAGCCTCAGTCATCTCATCCGGATCATCGCAATCTTGGTCCAAGCTATCCCGAAGCTGAGCGATTTTATCGTATAGATAACCGCTAAACTCCTCGGCACGTCCCTGCAAGGGGTCATCCCGTCCCCTGGTGAAGGAGGAACGGGTCACCCAAACAGGGCGGCCGGGCGGTTATCTGCCGACGCAATGAGGGAGGAGGCGAAGAACGCCTCGCCACCCTCAGTGCCACTAGGTAGGTCTTTGAAAAGACCTAACTAGTGTCCGATCAACCGGGCGGCTGGACCTCCAGGCACTCTCTAGGCGTCTTCTCTGGCGTTTCATCTCTCTCAGCTCCTCAGAGAACCAAGAAGCTAATTGAGATCTGCGCCGGGTCAGAGGCCGCAAAGGCACGACACGGTCCAAAGCCCCAGCCGCGGCCTGTTCCCAGGCCACCACTAGTTCTTCGGTCGTGCCGTGGGTAAGATCCTCAGGGAACGGCCCAAGCTCCTTCTGGAATCTCTCAGGGTCCATCAGGCGCCTGGGACGGAACCAACGCATTGGTTCCGTCTCCCTGCAGTGGTGAGTAGCGGTCTGAAAGTCTAGGCGGAGGAGAAAATGATCTGACCATGACAACAGTTTTATGAAAAGTGGTCATATGTCACTTATTCAGTGTTAGTGTAACCTTGGTCACTGAATGAATGATTGTAAGTCAAGGAGTACCTGTATTTCTTTGCACAGATCACATTACACTCCTCCATTAACTTTGTTATTAATAACAACTGGCTGAAGGAACCTTGTCAAATTTGACATTTTCTGTTAACTCCAGACCCAGTAGGACATTAACTCCTAATGCATTTCAGCACTTACTACAATGGAGGTCAAATCTTCACTTTCAAAACGCCCAATTGCCAGTTCCATTGATTTGTACACAGCTGCCGAAATTCTCTGTGTGATCAAGCGATTCAGATCAATTGAACGACCAAGAAGCTGAAGGAAACAGACAAAAATATTAAATGAAGTTTTAATGTAATTATTCCATATCTGTAAGAACAAATGTCCTGAGCTCCACATATGTTAAGGTAAATTCGGTTTGCAGAAATGATATGCGACAAGCCTAGATTAATTTTTCCAGATCACAGTAGATTCCTGAAGATGGAAATGTCACTTAAATAAATTAATTCTACATGCTCAACTACATTAATACTTTTTACTTGTACCAGCAATCACATATTAGAAATAGACACCTACCCAACTAATCTTTGATGGGTGAAATGTAGCAAAATAACTGGCGAATATGACATACCCAAATTATGTTAATTATTCACAGGATATACTAAATTATAGAAATGTTTATTATTCACATTATCAACTAAATAGTGACATTTATAGGCCCACACTGATGTCCAAATCTGGTTCACTTTCATACTATCACCAGGTTTACCTTCCTTAACCATAACTTAGCTGAGCCTGAACTGGAAGGAGTTTTAGCCAAAGGTTAACTTCACTAATCATCTTTGGACAAAGAGACACAAATAGCACTGCTGTTCTCAAACATGCTTTCAAACTCTATATTAAGATACAAGAGCCCATCCCCACCACATACACAGGTTTAAGGAGATTGGGCTACTAAATTTTTTTTTTTAATGTGAATTTTTTTAAAATAAAACAAAAAAGGAAATTTCAGACAAGTATTAGTGAGATTGCTTGGACAAGATGTGAGTTGTAATCAAAAGATGCTATGAAAGAATAGTATACCAACCTGGACATGTCTTTGTTTTAGCAATGTTTCATATCGATTAGATGTTAACAATGGAATTGTTGCGCCCTGATTCTTACATTCTGATCTTAATCGTTTATCCAGAAGAAGGCTGCATGAAAGTAAGAATATTAAATAACACTCTATAATAGAAGTTATCTTTTAATATCATTATGTCAATATTTTAAAATAACACAGTAAGAGAATAACAGAGTTGAAGGTCTTTTAGTCCGATCCCCTGCTCAAGCAGGAGACCTTACACTATTTCAGACAAATGGTTGTCTAATCTCTTCTTTAAAATCTCCAGTGATGGAGCATCCAGTTTCTGAAAGCAAACCGTTCCACTGATTAATTCTATCAGGAAACTTCTCCTTATTTCTAGGTTGGTTCTCCCTTTCATAAGTTTCCATCCATATGCTTCTTATTCTGCCTTCAGGTGCTTTGGAGAATAGGCTGACCCCCTCTTCTTTGGGACAGCCCCTTAGATATTTGAAAGCTGCTATCATGTTACTCTAAGTCCTTCTTTTTATTAAATTAAACATACCCAATTGCTGTAATTGTTCTTCCTATATTTTAGATGCCTCTCGTCCCCTAATCATTTTTGTTACTCTCCTCTGTACTCTTTCGAGAATCTTAACATTTCTTTTACATCATGGCAACCAAAACAGGATGCAATATTCCAAGTGTGATCTTACCAAGGCATTATGAAGTGGTACTAACACTTCACATGATCTTGATTCTATCCCTCTGCTAATGAATCCTAGAAATGCATTGGCTTTTTCGGCAACTGTATCGCATAGCTGGCTCATATTTAAATGATTGTCCACTTGGAAATCTTTCAATGTATGGAATACATCCAATGTATGGAAATGTAAATAAATTTGCCACACAGGATATTGTTGAACTAAACTTTCAACATCGTTTATCATTTGTCATGCTGATTCAACCCCTGGGAAGGCAGTAATTGAAAGGCCCAGGCTAGCCCCAAACTTTAATGGAGTCACATACCTTCCTGCCATAACCTTGTAATATGCAAATATCTGATCTGCCAACTTGTAGACAAACTGATCAAAACATAAGTTGACCTAAAGAAAATATGAAAGATTAGACACTTTACTCAAATGCATTTTCTTTTGAACATTTTAAAATGGAGGATGAAAAGGGACCTTCCCCAGCAATTCAACCTGTATAATCTATCTTCCAACTGTAGGAAATTTTGTTCCACTTAATTAATAATTATTAGGAAAATATCTATGATATTCAGCTTGTTTTCTGCATGTGTTATATGTTTAAACTATAAACATATGCACCTGGATATTCTAAATTCAGTACTAACTCATTTCTTTATATTTATTCACCTTCATTTCATTGTACTTCTTAAAATATTTTTCAGACAAGACGACATAGTCAACTAACTTATATTTCTATTCTAACTGAATTATTTTTCCTACAAATCTATACATTTTGAACAACTTTATTTTCCCTCTGCCAATGTGTTAACTACTGATCAGGCTTAGTGGCTCAGTTTACGTACCTTGTTAGGCTGCAAAGTGATTGCCTGGTTTTGCCTTATCATGTTTTGAGAACATACTATACCTAATTGTGACTTATTCAACATATCATTAAACAAAACATACCCTAGCAAGATATGAAAACACACACTCTGTATGATTGTGTATCTACTGATTATTTTTGGAAATTACTTATTACTTTGGTCCATTATTCCTCAGTAAAAATGAAATATTTTTCTGAGTTGTTCCTCTATTAATTTGAGCTGCAGATTGGAAGATCTTATCCTTGCAAGTCCTATTGTCAGTTTTGGAAGACAATTTTCAACATCATTCATACAATTTCTTTTAACTTAACCTGTTTTAAGTATTTATCCTCTGAATTAATTATTTGTTGTCTAATGACTTACCTCTGCCTCAATTTCATCATAGAGAAATTGTTTCTTAAATTTGGTGAGTGCATAATGAGCGCTGTCATTATACAGGTCCAAAGAATACAGAACATATCTAAACAAGAGATGAAAACACAGTCTTTATATATAATGTATATATATAAAGTGTATATAATGTGTGTGTGTGTATATGTATGTATGTAAGTATGTATGTATGTATGTGTGTGTGTATATAGATATATATTCCTGCTGCTTGTCTTAATATACCAAGCCGCTATTCAAGAACAAAACTGTTAAAACTTTAATGAGAAAAGTACAGGATTTACCTGCCCAATTCTATGCAAGCAATCATAGAAAGCTGTTGATACATGATTTTTTACAAAATTCCCTGCACTTAAATAGTTTTATTTATTTTATTTATTAGTTTTATCTGCTGCCTAGCTTTCTTAAGAGAGCTCCCTAAGCTACTGGGAAAAAGAGGGCTAATCAATATAACACATTTTACAAAACCTTTCTCTGGATCAAAAAATTGACTATATACCTAAGAATGTGCTTACATTCTTTTCTCCAACTCCATAAACTTAAGACTATGGGTGGGAAATGGAAAGGAGAAGAGCAAAAAGGAAAATTAGACAGCAACACTGACCATATTACTGTTATCCATCCAGCAATAAAATGGTTGATTTCAGCAAAAGAATGAAAAGCATGAAAAGGAAGGATCCAGGCAGATTTCACCAATTCAAAATAGTTTGGTTTTGCAAATGGAAAAGTAGCGCAAACTCAAAGGTCCCAACCCTCTTTCCTCTTTTCCTTATCTTAAAAGAGGGATTCTATTCCACAATTCAAATAATTTTAAATACTCTCGTCTCATTTCCACTAAAGTTTAGTGATTACAAGTCAATTATAAGGCAAGATGAGAAAGAACTTTATTAGCCTTACTCCATCATTGATGCTTCCTTGGTCTCCAAAATGTGGTCAGTTAGAATCCAAGGCATAGACATCTCAATGGGGAACTGGATTCTTCTGCCCATTGTAAGCTCCAGAAAGAATTCCCTGAACCATAACTGGGACAAATCACAGCACTGCTGGAGGGTTTCTTATTGAAAAGGAAATTATATCGAATTAATTTTGATTAAAACCAGGGATAACAGCTACTTTAATAGTGCAATACTATAGAAGCACAACTGCGGAAGAGACACTGAAATAGCATGTAAAGAAACTAAAACCAGCATTCGGATGGAGCGCCTAAAGAGTTACTGTAAGCTGCTGCTGCTGCTGAGACAAATAGACACCAAAAATACAAATGGGTTTCTTACTGAAAACTTAGGCAGAGGAAGTATCATCAGTTTTGTAGTACAGATGTTCTAAATCATTCTCCCAATTTGTGCTAAATATTGAGAATGTCACATTTTCAGCTCTTGCAAAAAAGAAAATGGAAATTTCTTGCAACAACCATCATTAATTAGTTGATTTTATCTGATTATTTACCTTACCGCATTTATTTTTGTGCTACAATATGCACTGATCAGATGGATATTTAACGAAAAATACTTGTGTATAAGCGTAGGTAGAAGGAATAGTTAAGAACAAATAAATTGTTTTCAAAACACCATCAGAGTTGCCAAAGATTCCTTCTGGACTGCCGTAATAGAAGAGTTTTCAGTAAGTTAGAACATTGATTCCCAAACTTTTTATTAAGAGATTCTTAAGAGTATTTTCTGGTCTCTAATATAAATAGTATATACAGTAGAATTTCAAAGTACATAATAATGTAACCTAAAAATGACATTAGAGCCCAGAAATGATAGGATTTACAGCCATGTGCATCTTTCAACTCTGATCAGGATTGTGTAGATAGTGATTTATAGAAAGCTTCTATAGTACACATATACAGGAAATCTTATTTTGCTGAAACATTTCTTACAGCAGGCTAAGCAGAGTTAATCTTGTCTCTTATAGCAATGTCCAACCCAAGCAAATAACGTTAATGACAGACTCACTCCAAAAACTTCACAGAATCTCAATTCAGTGCTTGGGAATCAGTGTTCTATCAACCAGCATTGTTTTTGAAGGGTACTGAAATACAAACTCTACCCCTATTCAAAGCGAAAATATCCAACCACATTGTGGATTGAAAAGACAATGCAGTATGAACGCCTTGACACATGTCAGTAGATAAATCTACTTGAACAACATGCTTCTGATTAAAACCAATAATATTGAAAATGGTAGCCAAAGAAGGCAAGTTACTTAACTTCTCTCCTTAGAAAAAGAAGGGAAAACAAACAAACTAGGCAAACATTTTTTATTTTCACAGGATCAACATAGGGCTCTTATTTGACAACTATTTATGAACAAAATCATTCCAAATAGAAAAATCTATCAAGTATATTTATTAAGCCTAGGGTTGTGTGTAGTACAGGTAGTCCTCGATTTACAACAGTTCAAAGTTACAATAGCACTGAAAAATGTGACTTATGATGTTTTTCACAGTTACAACCTTTGCAGCATCCCCATTATCATGTGATCAAAATTCAGATGCTTGACAACTGGTTCATATTTATGACTGTTGCTCTGTCCCAAGGTCATGTGATCACTTTTTGGTGACTTTATGACAAGCAAGGTCAATGGGGAGGCCAGATTCACTTTAACAACTGGGTCACTAATTTATCAAGTGTGGTGATTCACTTAACAACTGTGGCAAGAAAGGTTGTAAAACTCACTTAACAAATGTCTCACTGAGCAACAGAAATTTGCTGCTCAATTGTAAGTCGCAGAGTACCTGTATTCTCAAATGTGAAAGACTTAACAAATGTCTTATTGGATCAGACATAGGGTCCACATAGTATAAGGTTATGTTTGCCATCTTGAGTTATATCTAAAAATAATAAAGGCAGGATTTAAAATAAATAAATAATCCAGCATCCTGTTTTTCTCAACAGCAGGAAAAAAGATGCCAGGTTGCTAAGCTTTGATAGAATATTTTAAATAAGAGTAAAGTTAAATAAATCGGAAACATTTTCTCAGGATGTGTTAGAAGTATTAGGACATGCTAAAGCTGAACACTGATCATCTACGTATCTTACCACTGAAATTTATCAAGTGAGTGTAGAAGAAAGACTCTCGATGGAATTTTTCAATGTCCAATATGGTGGGCCCCTCAAGGCTACTTCTCAAGGTTTTCTTGGAACCACTTTTGTCAGCAATGAGGGACTCTAACATGGTTCTCACCATGTAAAGCTGCATTATTAAACAGAACATTCATAACGGAGGAAAAACATACATGGCACATTAGTTGAGCTTTACTTATCTGCCAAAAGGAAGATTACTTCAATTTGCAACCTGATAAGGAAAGTAAAAAATAATTAACCTGAAGAAAACTGAAAGGGGGGGGAAAGCACCACAATTTGCAGTGGAACAGTTCATGGCATGACATTATTTAAAAATAATAAGTAATGCCTTACCACCAAAGTTTAAAAGAGTGGGATAGATGTAGGACTGTCTCAGAAACTTGTTTATCACATGCAATAACTTTTCCATTCCCAGAGATCTGAGCTGCTTCAACAGCTCTGCATAGTTTAAGGACTCTGTCATAGAACGAACCAGGAAGAGCTAACAGAAAAGGAAAAGGCAAAAGAGGAGAAGAGAGACTCCGTTAATAAATACACAAGGGTAAATAGAGAAAAGGAAAAAGCACAAAATCAGATGAATGTACAGTGTATTAGTTTGTTAAAACATGAACAGCAAGACAATGAAGAATACAGAACCCTTTGACCAACAAGAAGTAAGAAGTTTTATTTATTCAGTCTACTCATTTTGTTATAGCGCATAAAAAGATCTTAAGTCTGTTAAGGAAGCTCATGCCAGTCAAATTCAAAGGTAATTTATTTTCCTATTACAAAGATTTCACGTTCCAACACAGAAATGTATTAATGGGAAAGAACTAAAGATGCTGCAACTAACATGAAAACTGCAAGCAATATTATTTCACAACTGATCGATTGGAATCATTTTTATTTGTCTAAATAAATATATAGGTAGTTAGATAGAGAACTGTGAAAGAAAAGTAAGAGACACTAAAGAAAGTTCAAGAAAAGAAAGCTGATGTCAGGTAACCTGTCCTGGTAAATTCTATTGAGGGTGTCACAAACATCAGTGGAACTGGACATGTAGCATACTCAAGAGCAAGTTCCCAAGCAAGAACATTTTTAATCTATACACAATGGCTACTGAATTCAGCATAGGCTTGTATGAGTTTGACTTGAGCTTAATGCATGTTAATCAAAATACTATAATTAATTGGTACTTATTTTTCTTGTGTTCTAAGCCAGATAAGCCAGAGCTTTAAAGGTGTAACTTTGCGGATATATTCAGAGTTTTAAGTGGAGAAAAACATATTCCTCTCCTTCACCTCAATATAGCAACCAATAGAAAAACCTACCAAACAGTTAAAATTTAAGTGGAAAATAGGCAATGATGTTTTTCAGGAGCAAAATCTTCAGCATATCAAAAATCTAAATCCCCAAATTTGTATTTAAACAAAGAATTACTCGCATTGAATAAAAAAGCAGCATAGAAAATTATCCCTGATAAATAGGATCCCTGATAAAATTGCCTAATCCTGACGACATTTTAAATAGGTTTATTTTACAGTAATTACCTGGGTACTGGAGGGACCTACAGCACGCCTTGGAACTTTAACATCAAAACCACTTTTGGGATCTTTCTCTCCCCTTAGTGCAGGATCATTAAATGGTTCGTGCCCACCTTCCCAGTCACACACAGTCTTTCTGATAGCCTGTAGGATACTAACCATAATTCAAGAGGGTTTGTGAGTATCAGCTAGTCCTTAAGAACTGCAAGGAACTAGATATATGCTTTCTGCAGTTATTATACACTAATAATTGTGATATTAAAATATATTACCAACTGATAATGCTATCATTTTATAAATCATAGTCTGGAAGCATGCAAATTTTAAACTGTGAGAAAAAAAATTCTTGCCACAATAAACACAAACACAACTTAAGCCTCTCTCACATGTAATATATGTGATAGGTGAGGACCAATCCCTAATATCTGCAACTAACAGTACATTTAGATCTTCAAGTTATGTGGATTCCACATAGGATGAAAGTACAGTATATGAAATGAGATTTCTAGCTGACACAAAAAGTCTATTTATATACATTAGGGATGGGCAAAACATCTGAGCACGTAATAGGCAGTTCTGGGATCCAGCCATAGACCAAAAATTGTTTGGTTGTGGATCATAATTTTAGGATGTTTAGGCTGGCATTATCTAGGCGGCTGCCACTTTGATCAATTTTTAAAGACCTACTACTTGCTCTCAAGAAATCTTAACAATTAGAAGCAAGTGGGGAAAAATTATTTTCAGTGTTCTTTCCAAGGATGTATTTTACCAAAGGCTAGTGTTATGTAAACATAACTTCCGGTTTCTTCTTTTTCAATTTTTGATAAATACCAGGCCTATTTTGGATTACAGGTAGTCCTTGACTTACAACAGTTCATTTAGTGACTGTTCAAAGTTACAACGGCATTGAAAAATGTGATTTATGATCGTTTTTCACAGTTACAACCTTTGCAGCATGCCCATGATCATGTGATCAAAATTCAGATGCTTGGCAACTGGTTCATATTTATGACTTGCTGTGTTCCAAGGTCATGTGATCATATTTTGTGACCTTCTGACCAGCATAGTCAACTGGAAAGACAGATTCATTTAACAGCTGGGTTACTAACTTACCAAGTAAAGTAATTTTTAATGGGTGGTTTTATTACTTGTTATTTTAATATTCGGCCTATGGATTCAGATTTTTAAATTTCAAATATTGTGTTTTAATTTTTGTATATGTCTTTTTAACTTGGCTGTAAACCGCCCTGAGTCTTCGGAGAAGGGCGGTATAGAAATGTAAATAATAAATAAATAAATAAATAAGTGATTCATTTCACAATTGTAGCAATAAAGGTTGTAAAATGGGGCAAAATTCACTTAACAAATGTCTCATTTAACAACAGAAATTTTGGGCTGATTGTGGTCATAAATCGAAGACTACACCTATAGTATATCGGCATCCAATATTGCTAACTGGTCCTGTGAATTGCAAAAGGCCACACTGCTTAGATCCACACATATACTACACAAATACACTATAACATTCTAGGTTCCTGGGAAGATCTCAATGTGTATGAAGGCCAACACCAGCTGAAGAACTGGAAACTATGATTTCATATTGTTGTGTAGATAATAATAATAAAAATATTCCTGAACATTCACACAGATAAATGCTTGAAAGAAAAATATAATGGCATGAGATAGTGTCAGTCACTACCTTTGGATGACGTTCTTCTTCTTTTTGATTGCTTGTCTTAATGGTTCTCTAAGTGTGATTTGGGCAAAGTCTTGGAGAGCAGCATAGATTGTATGACGAATGGCATGATTGAAGACACTTTCCATCCTCCCCATCAACACCTGTAATCCTTTAATCATTGCAATGACCTGCATGGGGGAGAGGGGGGAATGTTAGTTTTGTCTAATGAGGCAAATTTATAGGAGGACAAGCAGTAGATTTTGCAGAACTCATCTGCACTCTCCTACCTCTACAAGAGCAAATTTTTCTTCACTTGTATAATTATAGCGAGTTGCTCTTTCATACTCCTCAGCATTGTCAGGGCAATCTTTGTTAGAATATTTGTCAGTCGGGTGTACTAACTTCCATGAATACTGCAATCAACAAAGAAAATGAGAATGACACAGAACTGAGCAAAATAAAGCATTCACTATTGAATCTTAATATATAGAAATTTGTACCTCTTAACTAGCAGCTGACGTGGGATTGCATTCCGCATATTCTACTTAAAAGAATAACCCTTCTATATATGCAGTGCTACGTTTATCCAGGCTCTACTGAACTGGCTTGATATATCTTTCAGTCTAAAAGAAATATCCATCTCAATCTAGGCAACTAATTGCAGCATAAGACTAGTTGCAAGTATTTAAATCCAATCTGATACTTTAAAATGTAACATCATTACACATGATTCTAGAATCAAACATAATAAAGCAAAATAATATTCCTATTTCTGTCATGGTACATTTCAGAAGGCAGTTATTAATTTGCTTATATATTACCAATGCTATAAAATCATTCAAAATAACTCCAATCATTAAGAAAAAAACTCCTATAATTTGTTGTGAACTGTAAGTGAAATAAATTATACTGATGGATATCACAGAGTTTAATACCCTTTCCGAGAGTTAAGATATGAAGTTCTATGTGAACATTTTGTCTTTACCTCTTGTTCCGTTTGAGAAATCCCAACTTTGCAAGACTATCAGAGTAACTTCTGTTAACAGATATATTATAAACAATATTTATTCATGGATGTCCTCCAGAACAGCCTGTCTATGTTATAAATGACAGGCTATACATTACATAAAGTGCCCATATTACACATACGGCAGATAACATTTTGAGATAAGTGCTATAGTTTCAGTTAAAAAAAAATATTGGGGGGTGGGCTCCAAGGGTTAAAAGGGCATGGCTGGTGTCAAAGTGAGTCCCTGACATAACCAGTCACAAATTTGTTGTCTGTATCTAAATTATTATGAATGGGAAAGAAGGGTTATTTTACACAAAATAGTCATCAGAAGCCTAACATCTATTTTAAATTGTACAAGAAATTAAACACTGACTAAAGCAGTTATCCTACAAAGAAATCTACCATTTTGCCACTTAATTAGCAGAGCTGGATCTTGGGCTACCAAACCAGACTGGCTTTTTTTTTTTTTGTAACCTGCAGATGTCCATTGCTGACACAGAAGGTGTGGCTCTGAAATACTGCCTTTGAGACGGGACTGTATCATAGTACAAGACTATTTACATGTGTATTCAAAGATCTACAATAACAATGAAGGTGATTGGTCAAATATGTGGGCCTGGCCTGGAAATTTGCAAGGTTATTCTACTGTATAGGCCCTCTGCTAGAAGGAATAACTAACAATTATTCCTTCTAGCAAAGGGCCCATACAATAGAATAACCTTGCAGATTTCCAGGCCAGGCCCATATTTGTCATCAGTTGTGTTGTGGATGGGCACAACACAACTACTACTTGTGCTATGTTCTCATGCGGAATGGGACTGTGTCTCATATGTTTGGCCGTCCCTAATTCTCCGCAGCTGTTCCTCCTTCCGGCGATTCTCTGCTGGCTATTCTCTTCGGCTGGCATACCTTCACCAATTCGCCGTGGGCAAAGGGCCAAGGCCACTCCGTCCCACGCTCTTCGGAGTGGCCGATATGCAGAAGGATGGTTCGTCCTGGGTTTTTCGACGCCCGGAACACTTAGCACCCAACAAATCAAGGAGAGGGGGTGGAAGTACGGAATTATTTAGAGTTAGTAGAAATCCAGCAAAAGGAGAGAGGCAAAATGTCTTCCTCCCTCCCCCCCTCCAAAGGAGGGGGGGAAGGAGGAGGCGAGGGGGGGAGAGAGAGAAGGGAGGAGGGAAGAAGGCATTTTGGCAAGTTCTTGTACACCTCTCTCCTTTTGCTGGATTTCTATTAACTCTAAAGAATTCCATCCTTCCACCCCTATCATCATCATCATATTCAGAATCCTGATGAGGAATCACCAGGATTTATCATCAGGAATTGAATTGCAGAATTCCACGCTTTAGGGCAACTCTTTATCCGTACTCCAAAGCGGGGAGGAGAGAGGAGGTGGGGGGGGAAGAGAGAGAGGAGGGGAGAGAGGGAGGCATTTTGGCAAACTCTTGTACACCTCTCTCCTTTTGCTAGATTTCTATTAACCCTCCTTCTGCATATTGGCCGCTCCGAAGTGCATGGGACAGAGTGGCCATGGCCCATTGCCCATGGTGAATCCATGGTGGAGGCGTGTCAGCTGAGGAGAATAGCCAGCAGAGAATTGCCAGAGGGAGGAACGCCGGCAGAGAACAAGGGGTGGCCAAGGGTATGAGACAAACAATCCCAGACCCGTTCGCATGTAATTATGATGAAGAGAAACTTGGATCCCTCAAACCATGTTGAGTTAACTGGTGAAAAAATTGCTTCACAATTCAACAAATGTGATATTTGGCCACAATAGCTATGATAACTTTAGATCTGCTGAAGATATGACTATCCATGTTGTGATTCTTAATTCATTTACGTTGGTCTGGAAAACAAGCAACAAGATTTTATTACTAAAATGTAATCTAAGATTACAATTATATATTTTTCCTTAATTTCGCCTTTAAAACTTCCTATCTATTTTTCCACATACCACTTCCATAACATGTGCACTCCACTGTGATAGAAGTTGGAGACCCTGAAGAGAAAGATCAAAAAGTTTCCGATACTCAGCATCTGTTTTCTGAGCTTCTTGACGTCCTGATCCAGTCACCACCTACAAGGGATGCATGACTGTTAAATGATTTTACATAAAATGAAAGCCAGGTTTAAATGCAAAGAACCAACATATACGAAGAATCATTTTTATTCAAATTTAAGTGAAAATTTGTGATGATCCAATATTATCTCTATTCATTTGATACTCTCAAAATATGTGGCTTTACAAAAGTAATGTCCACCATCTAAAAGATCTGGTCTAGTTAGATAAGCCATTTGGAAATTAAGTGAAAGTGTTGCATAGCGGTGTATATTCTTGCAAGGTTTCTTCATGTAAAGAACATGAATGTCAACATGGTACAGGAGAATAAATTAATTTATATTTAGAATGCATTTATATCATTACTTCTTCATACAAGGTTATTTTGATCTAGTATCCTTATGAGTTGGTAAAAGGGTGGGGTAGAATAGGGAGTATAGTCAGAAAACCAGGTTCAAAAATCTTTTGCTGGTGGTTTCAGTTACATTTCAGCACCCAAGGGAAATGCCAAAAATCATTTGGGAACTGACTCCAACAATCCTCAAAACTCTTTATCAATTGACATCATGTTTATGCAATTAACAAATTTCTGCCTAGATTTTAAGAAAAAGCCATCATCAAAAAGAAGTATTATAAACAGGAATTCAGAAAGCTGAATTCATAAACAGAATTGTACTTCATACCCAGAGTAAACCTTCTATTGACATAGAATAGGAATAAGTTTAAATGCTCTGAATAAGGAACAATGATATACTAAAGTCTCTCAAGTTTCTTGAGTGAAGCAGGCAAAATAATTGGTCATAATGTAAAATTACCTCTGCTTAAAATGTGCTCCCCACTAATCCACATACCTCATTATTGCTATAACGAGCCAGTTCTGAAATAAAACGCATGTGATCATCTCTTATCTGGATCATTTGCTCACAGATGTTGTATTGGGGACTACTGCCAGAAGAGGTACATGTCCATCTGCAAGAGAAAAACAAAATATGAAATGATCACACTAATGAGAAGGAGGAAACTTCCAATTAATAATTATTTCAAAACATTTTGAAACTACTTTTGCAGGAACTAAATAAGGTACAAGAACCCCCCATTTAAAAATAATATAATTTAAAACATAAAATAACATAGCCAATCCTAACAATTACCAGTAATAGAATTTAAAACAAGATGCAACTTAATCACACTCAATTTTTTAGGAATGTGTAAAAAAACCAAGCTCCTGTAAATAGGAGCAACTTAAAACAGATTGCTGAAGAACTTCATGTTCAAGCACATCTACTCCCTCAGCCACATTGAAATCTTTAAAGATTAAAACCAAAACTCCAAAATGAGATCGGAAAATAGCAGTAACTATTATTGTCCTTATAGGAATTGGTGCTATATTTTGCACCAATCAAAGTTCTTTAAGGACACCCTTACATGGTGCTAACTATTGCTGGGATGATAAGGACCCTGAGGGAAACAATGTTTTAATAAGGCCAGCACAATGGTAGAGATTGGATAAAACAAGTCATCCAGCTTCTTTTCCTTAATTTTGTTCCACTAAATTCTTGCTGAACTGGAATCTTTGGCAACTGCTACAGCATGCGAATATAAGCCATCATAAAAGGAAAATGTGGATGTAAACCACAATATACATTTCTCAATTATTATAAATTGTAATAGAATTAAGGATAAATACTTGAAAAATGGTCATTCCACTAGATTTACTAGATAAGAGAGATAATGTGATCCATATAATCTTCAATTTGGCCCTAACATATATTGGCATAGGGGCCTCTATGGCTCAGACTGGTAAGACGGTCTGTTATTAACACAGCTGCCTGCAATTACTGCAGGTTCTAGTCCCACCAGGCCCAAGGTTGTCTCAGCCTTCCATCCTTTATAAGGTAGGTAAAATGACCTTATAACAAGCAAACCCAGATTGTTGGGGGCAATAAGTTGACTTTGTATATAAATATACAAATAGGATGAAGACTATTGCTGACATAGTGTAAGCCGCCCTGAGTCTTCGGAGAAGGGCGGGATATAAATGCAAATTAAAAAAAAATACTTGAAAAATGGTCATTCCACTAGATCTACTAGGTAAGAGAGATAATGTGATCCATATAATCTTCAATTTGGCTCTAACATATATTGGCATAGAAAGAATAAATTGGCACAGTGGATGTTGTACTTTCCAAAGTTTGCTTAATATTTAGGAGAAATTAAATATAAGATTTTGATAATATACTGCAAAATGGCAGTAGGAGAAAATAAAATCACTGGATGTCTACAATAGACATCAGCAACAGTGGAATTTCTTAGTGCTGGAATGTTATAAATATTAATGAAAAGAATGGTGCACTTTCCCCATTAAAAACACACTACACATACACTTATCCTTGCAGACTTAGTACTATCCGATTTAGTAACTATCCAAACTTCAAAATATAAAGTCTATATTTAAGTCAAAGAAAGAGTTCAGATTGACAATTAAGCTTATGTCAAATATGCAAGTACCGTTAATGAATAAAAAATAAAATAGAAGTCCTAGCACATTTTTTATGATTAAAATTCTTGCGTATCCCTCAGAATAGGCTTCAGGAACCTATGATCTTCCAAACCGCAATTTCCATCCTTCCTTACCCATCCATCCATAACAACACTGATGGATGTTTATGATGAATAATCTAACTCAGGGGTGTCAAACTCAAGGCCCGTGGGCCGAATCTGACCTGCAATGTGGTTGAATCCGGCCTGTGGGGCCATCCTGGTCTACCCAATGTGAAGAGGAAAGATCGGGCCGGCATAGCTTCGGCCCAGTATACCCCATGCGAAGAGGAAACATGCCAGCAGTTTGGGGAGTGGCATCAAGCTGGCCATGCCCACCCAGTCAGCTACATCCACCTGGCCCCCCCAAGATCAACCACACCCCTGATGCAGCCCTCAATGAAATTAAGTTTGACACCCCTGATCTAATGTCTTTAGCTGTTCCTATCAAGATAACATATATTACCCTATATCATGATTTTAAGTGAGATATAATAATGCTGATAATAATATAAAGCAATTCTACAGCATGCTCAACAAAGATAGCTGGATATTTTTCACTCTTACCTAGATTTATTCTCCTCGTAATGAGCGCTAGTCTTAATGTATCTTGCCAGTTCAATCTGCATGTCACCAAACAGTGGAACTACTTGCAGCTGCTATATAAGGGGGAAAAATGTGAATCTTACACATATTTCATGCTCTCATATTTTTCAAATATGCTGCCTATTTACCATTAAAATATATGCAATTATAACAAAGCAATCATAAAATCATGGATCCAAGTAAGATTGTCATTTAAAACAACGTGCTCAAAATTAAATACAATACAATGTACTTTTGATATAATAAATATATTTTCCAAAACATCATAAATAGTGATGCCAGTAAACAATACCCAGTATATCAACACCACTCAACTATTCTAATTAGAAACTCGGGCAAAAACATCCACAGGGCAGAATGCCTCCTGAACAGGTTCTATGCCTGAATTATTATACTTTTCAAGCAGAACAGGTGGGTATATAATCAGAGCTTGGTAAGCTGCCAATGTGTAACCACTCAGGTATCTTAAAAGTATTGTGCTGATTATTTTTGTACAGTACAAAATTATAAGCCTGTTATTTTGTTGCCAAGGATTCAGTCTGTTGCATAAGAAACAAAGATGTTCATAAAAATACATTTCTAGTCATGTTAACAATTCTTCACGAACCTTAAAAAACTTGTCAATCTTTGTGAGATTTATCCTCTTTTTTGCATCTAATTTATAGATGTTACTGACACTGCCATCCATCAGGTATAAACCAAAACCCATCACCTATAAAAAAAGAACATAGGAACATTGTTTGCAGATCAAAAATGCAAGTCTATTTATCTGAAGCATTTTACCTTGCTGTTCAACAACTCTAAGCAGCTCTAAGAAGAGTTTACAAGAATCAATAACAGGACAATTGTTACATGGGAGTTTACAATCAAAGAGATATGGTGTAAAAAAGATCAGAAAAAAGAGGAAAAAATGATTACATCAGAAACAATAAAAGTAGGTAGCTGAATTTCTTTCATATTTAACAAAAATGCTAAAAAAGAGAGTTATTGTTCTCTGGTAAACAATATGCACTGGGATCAATAAAACATGCTAACTAATGTTAGCCTTCTATAATATGCAATTACTGGGTGATATATGCTTTAGAAACTTCTGTGTTAGCTTCTTTATATAGTCTCTACTTGTTCAATTTTAAAGACTACTACCACGATTGAGAATTAAATGCACTGGTATTTTCAAAAATTATTATGTTCATTTTGCTAAAAATCAATGCAACTAATAAATGCTGGATCAATTTGTTCCACTAACCACTGAATCCAAAATATTTACTTCTGCAACTCTTTTACTAGCAATGACCAAATTGCATTGATGTATTCATTCCATTCTGGTCTTTTCATTGGAGGAGAGGGGAGGATAATGGAGGGGAGAGGGGAGAGGGAAAGGAAGAGAGAAAGGTTTGTCTTTTTATGGGGAAGACAATAAAAAAGGAGTAAATATTTAAGAAGAATAATTATTTTGATGTATTAGTATTTCAAGTGAACTCTGCTAGCACCTCACCTCTCACCCTGTTTTTATACAATTTCCAGCAATATAACTTACTTTTAGAAGCATATGTTTCTCATTAGGTGTTAGGTACATTTTGTTTTCATAATAATCTACACATAGATTCACAATATCAGCTAGTAGTTCCTCATAACCAGGAATTACTTCCAGTTGTTGCTGTAAAGACTAGAATAAAGCAAAACATGTGATTTAACATTGTCTTAAATCATACTAAAACAATGTAAAAAGAATCAATGAATACAATTTACTATTATTAAAATAAAACCAGGTATACTTAGAAGTAGCTATATTTTTATTAATTACACAGCAAAAATTGAATTTTGTAAATGTAATGTAAACTTGAATAATGTAATAATGTAAATTCACAGAATAGATTAACAGTTAATTTATGTAATGTTAGTGTTAAATGTAAAACATACTTGAGTAATCTTGTTGTGATTGGCAAGAAACATGGAAAGATTCTGAGATTCTTGGATAGATTGAGGATCAGCCATTTTACGCAAAAATTGGGCAGCCCTTTCAAGGAAAAAAGGGAAAATTAGTTAAATCTACAAAAATAATTCTAACTATACCATTTTATGATTTTCCGGATTCTTCACCAAACTGTTTATATCTATAAGTTAATGTTATTTCACAATCAGTTATATAAATTAAGAAATAGAGGCTATATCTTTAATAAATCAGTAAAAAGGAAAGATTCATAGTAGCTACAGTACCTGTGACTATGTATTCTCTTATCTTCCTAACCTACAGTCCTGAGATTTTCTAGGATTTCCATCTAAATTCTATGTCTTGCCATATACAACATTTTTTAAATCAACCAAGGTTACCATCTGCTCAGGTTCAGTATATGGTACCATGGTACTACTAGTTTATTACATTATAAAATATTATAACTTTAATCGCAGTAAAAAAAATTAAAGGCATTTAATAAAAACTAGTATTCAATTCAGCAACCAAATCTGTATACACTTGATATGCATAATGCAAGCAGAAATGCTTTTCTTTTCACTGAAAAGGTGAACCTTCTTCCTTGGTAGTTGCTAATGCGAGAAGTAGACACTGAAAACACTTCATCTAAGAAAGTCACTGGAATTAGTATATTAGTCCTTAAAAATCATTGCCAAGAAAATGTTCTAATTTTGGGTCTCTCCTCTGCTAACTAGCTAAACAAAGAATAGCCATGTTGCCCGAAATCAATAGTCTTCCTTTCTTAGTTGCTGCTTCTTCATGTTAAGTCCCTATTTAGATACCACATTTTTTGGAGTAAAAGACACAGCTTAGTTTTTGGGGAGGAAAACGGGGGGGGGGGGGAATCTGCCTACCAGGTATTCTTCTGGCTAGTATCCTTAGTTTGGTCATCTTCAACACATTAGTTTGCTGGTTTTTATCCCCTGCTTGGGGATAAAAAAACAGCTTCTAAAGCACAACTGATCTTTGGAGAGAGAAGCAATGAGAAAAGCAGGCAAACCACGGAGATCGCTTCATTCGCTAGCGCCTCGTTAGGGCTGGAAAAAAACTTCACAGCTGAGAGTTGGAGGGAGCAGGCAAAGCAGGGAAGCCTAGCGCCTTGTTAGGGCTGAAAAAAAGCTTCAAAAAAGCTACATTTGGAGAAAAAGATGCACCCAAATTTTCAGCCTCTTTTAGGAGGGAAAAAAGTGTGTCTTGTACTCTGAAAAATACGGTATCTCACATTATTAAGGTAAGAATAGAAGTGGATTTAAAAACATATAACCAAAACAGGCTAAAATGCAAGGTGTCACTCTTAAATTATGTGAACTGTTTTATTATAGGTAGTCCTTGACTTACAACAGTTCATTTAGTGACCATTTGAAGTTAGAATATCATTGAAAAAAGTGACTTATGATCATTTTTCATACTTACAATCATTGCAACATCCTCATGTTCACATGATCAAAATTTAGATGCTTGGCAACTGTCTCAGATTTATACAGTCGCAGTGTCCTGGGATCATGTGATCATCTTTTGTGACCTTCTGACAAGCACAGTCAATGGAAAGCCAGATTCACTTAACAACTGTGTTACTAAATTAACAACTGAAAGTCATTTAACATCTGTGGCAGCAAAGGTTGTAAAATGGGGAAAAATTTATTTAACAACTGTCTCACTTAGCAACAGAAATTTTGAGCTCAATTGTGGTCGTAAGTCGAGGACTACCTATATGATGAAGTTGTACAAGTACAGAAGAAAAGGAATAGTAAAATATGCTTTCAACAACAGATTAAAAACTCCTATGAGATAAGCCTGATATATTTAAGGCTTCAAAGACATTACCATGACTCTTAAAGGAATGGAAATTTAAACTCCTATCTAATATGTAATAAATAAGCAATATGTAATAAATTATCTAATATGTAGTAAAAATAATAGATAAGAAGTGAAAACAGAAGTTTTTCATTTTCAGTTGCCAGCATCAGTATTCTTCATTTCCCAACCCACAAAGGTAACAGCAGATTGTGAATGCAAGAGCAAACAACAGATACTAGAAGAGAGTAGGATTCCTACAAGGAAATCCTGCATATAATGTATTTGTTAAAGAAAAGAAAAGAAAAGAAAAGAAAAGAAAAGAAAAGAAAAGAAAAGAAAAGAAAAGAAAGAAGGAAGGAAGGAAGGAAGGAAGGTTAATGAGCCATTAATTAATAATTATAATTAACATCATAATCAATCACCTGGCCCATTTCTGCCAGGCAAATTTTGGCAACTGTAATCTCAGAAGAGATGGTTTTGTGTAGCTTGTAAAACTCAGAAGCAAGTCCTAATGGATTCAATAAATATTGTGCATTTTACTATACCAAATGAGACCTTGTACATGCCCTTCTTGTGTCGGCAGGAAAAAAAATCATCTTTAGTGAACTGAGAACATGATGAATTGAGTGGCTGGTTTTGTTGAAGGGTACAGTATTGTGGCACAAACCTTCCTACAAATCATAAGTGCCAGCTTTCTGCCATCACGACAGATTTACAGTACTCAGTATTTAGTCTAAGTGAAGGGATAGAAAAAGCAGAACATTTATCTATATGATTCGGAGGTAACAATTTATTAGATCTGTTAGAGCCATGTCTTTAACAAAGGTTTAGCTTTATTAATATTTCAGCTCAAACCTAATTATGAAGTTATTTTGCACAGCTGAAGTATATAAAATGAAACAATTGTATCAAAGTTCTATGTATATCTTTTCAAGAGCACAAAAGTGCCTACAGTTCCTGTCCTATTGTTTCCTTTCATTATATCAAATTAATATAGTTATTGCATACTTTTGCTTATGCTTATATGATGTGTTGTTGTTTTATGTTGATGCTTGGGTATACTGTTGTGACAAAATTAAAAAAAAATGGCATATGACTAAAGCAAACTACTGCCACCTTGTGGTCCAACTGTCCCAGTCTACTTTTATCCTAAATAGTGTTTTTCCCCTAAAGGGAAAATGCTGCAGAGTGAGTCCATTTTAAATATATACTGTGGTTTGCTGGTATCACAGTTTAATAAAATAAAATATACTGCAATGATTTGTATTATTGTTAGAGATAGCAAGCATCTGAAGCAGATTTTAATTATATGTTTTAGTCAAATGAACTATTCATTTGGAAGATGGCCGGAATGTGCTTTTGTTTTACTGAAATGCAATTCCCTCACTGCAGCTGCGAGGCTCAGTTCCCCATTCCCCTGCCTATGGCAACTTGAGAACAGGTCAGGAATGCTTCGCGAGTTGACACAGTCATTCATTTAAATTTTTATGCCGCCCATCTCCCGTATAAGATGATTCTGGGTAGCATATCCATTAGCCCAGATTGATGCCTTATGGAATATTTAGTAAAAGACCTGCTACCAGTTACTGGGAAATTCTAGTTGTTCATGTGCTATTTAGAAAACATATTTAGATTTCCAACATATATTCATTTTACCAATATTAACAAAGTAGACATTGTAAAACATATAAGAGCATTAGAAATATTTAAATTTATGAACTGGTATAGAAAACATGACAATTAGGCTCACCCTGACCTTGCTTGTGTTTTGCAAAACTTTAAAGGCCTGTTTTGCTATTGAACCTGGAGCCCTGATTATATGGGTGAGCCTGTTTCTGGGTTGTATTAACTGAGAAGTTAATTGTAGGTTGTTTGCTGAGCTGCTGTTTATTTATGTTTTTATTAAATTTATAGGGGTTTTTTCTATTTATGCTAACTTTCCAGAGTCAGATATTTGAGATGGATGGCCATATACATTTAATAAATAAAGTAGAATTGCTTGCAAAAAGAACTTATTTTATTAGAAGTCAGCAGGAATGAATACTAAGCGTAGAAAAAAATGACTGTTTATAAAATTTGTAGGTGGTTAATATTGGGATGAAACTAATTTGCTTATTTTTAGTATTATATTCATTATTGTACTTCTGTTACTTTTTTTAAAACCTCTCACCGCTTATAGGCTGAATGGTCATTCTTCACACTGCATTTCATATTTTTCAGCTCATCTAAAACAGCAAACATGTTGATAAATTTTCCAAGAGTGATCAAATAAGCTTCAGATACAAAGTCCTTCCTCCTTTCTGCATGACACAAACGTTTCACCTCTCCACAGAATCTTTCAATGGCATTTCTCTGTGCATAAAAATAAATCCATATTTTAAAAAAACAGCACAAAGGGCAAGCTATTTCCCTCTTAATTGCAGGTACAACATGATGCCAATTGAACCAGACTATATACACAAATTACATTAATCAGATTTTTCCAGGCACATTCAAACACCTACTCTTTGTGAGACGTCTTTATTTAGAACAATATAAAGCATCTAACTTCTATTCAACAGATAAGATAATGGCAGGGACAATACCAAAATAGGAGCATCAAAAAGGGTGGGCAGGGGTTGGACAAGATATCATCTATGCTAGTAATTAATAACTATTTACCTGAAAATACATAAAATTCATCAGCTTGGTGACCTCTGGTTCAAGTACTTCCACAGTTTTTTCATAAATTTCCACTCTGTTAGGCTGCTCATTACATTTTACCTGAGAAGGAAGAAAAGTTAAAGAAATAACATTTCCAATTTTAAATCATGTTCTGCCATATAATATGGTTTCCTTTTTAAACACAACCTTTTATACTTTTTTATTAGTAATAACAGTTTTTACAAATATTTTATTTCATAAATATTTTACCTGAGTGATGGTTTTTAAGATTGATGGATTATATAAATAAAAACTTATTGGGCATATTCTTTCCTTGGAGTCCCAAGGATCTTATATACACTTAAAAACTGACTAATTCTTCTTCTTCTTCTTCTAATTCTTCTTGTGCCATATCCATCATCGGACATTGGCAATCATGTTAGCAATCCTATTTTTATCAACAGCCACACAAAAAAGTGCTGTTGAGTTTTGTCAAACCAGTCCCTAAGATTTTGAAGCCATGATGTTCTTCTTCCGCCTGGGCCTTGTTTGCCTTCAATCTTTCCTTGGAGGATTAAATGAAGTATGCCGTATTTTTCCAAGTATCACATCACATGTCCAAAATATTCTAACTTTCACTTTTTTATGGTTTTGATGATTTCCCTTGGCTTTCCCAGGCGGCTTACTTTCCATGGGGACTTACTAACTGACTAATTACTTTGTTGGAAATAAAAGAAAGCAATATTAATTTCAATGAATTTATTTCTTTTCTCAAGAATGATACTTTTCTGTATCTTTTGGAACTGTCAACAAAGTAGAATGCATTTCATCAAATTCAACAATGTTCAATTTATGTTTTATTTTGTAATGGAAATTCAAGGAATTTCAAAAAATGTTTTAGTCGTTCCTACACAATGTAGGAGCAACGTAGGAGTACGCAGCTGGTCTTTTATGATTCTTACAACAGAAAATGCCATTGTCAAAATGTTAGGCTATATCTTTTTTTCTCTCATTACTAGGTTATAATACTATAAGGAGGAAAAGAGAAATTCACAAAGGTGACTATTTCCATAATAAAAAGAATCAGGCATGCTGATTCAAGTAAAGAGCCCATAAATGAACTTTTCTAGGACTAGAGCAGGACAATATCTCCTATGCAGGTATATGCTTTAAAGAAAAGTTATCTCCAAATGATGAAGAAACAAATATATTTGAAATTTCTTGGACTGCAGCCAAACTGTAGCAGCAGGCAGGCTGCAAATAGACCTAAGTGTTTAGTCTGTTGGATTGGCAAACTGAAGGAAATAAATTGTCTTCTGCTCACTGGGGCTGAAAAGGGAAGATTGAATGATTAAGAAGCACAGTTTCCCAAACCATTTCTTCCCCACATATCAAAGAATCTATAAACTGGGAAAAGAATTGTCAACTGAAGATTAAAAAATAGGGGGAAACACTAAATTTTAAAAGAAGCTTGTGTATACTGCTGCATTAATAGTGTTAATTCTAGTGTTAATTTCTTGGATAAAAGCCTGTGGATAGAAACAATATATAGGTGAGTAAGAAGAGCTCCACCAAATGTTAGCATCTATCTGATCCTGGCTGACTTTGAAGACCTAAGCAGGAAAGAACTGGATTACTACTGGTTTACTACTTGGGTAGAAGCAGCTAGGGCTAGGCAATTCCAGGGTTGTAGGTTAAACTTTTTTGAAAAAATCTAAAAGCCAAAAAGCAGCAATAGCAAACTACTTCCATATTGTTGTGACCATGAGGTCGACACTGCATGAGGAGACTGAAAATGGAGAAATCTGAGGAAGGAATCCCATTTGATATTATTAGAATTCTTCAAATTTAAAAGAGTGTGAGTATATGAATGTGAAAAGTAGCAAAAGAAGAGAGATCATAAAACATGATTTTTCTCTCTTCAGAAAGGTTTTACAAACAGACAAAGAGAGATTAAATTGGGTTGATTTCAAATGTCAGCAAGGATGTTATTATGTGGATTTTGCATTCCAAAAGATTGCAAGACAGTTTTTACTTATCCTTGAACCCAAGATTATTCCACATATTTTCTGTTACTAGAGAAAAATATTGGAAAGGCTCATGCATGTTATCTCTTAGAAACATGAATGATATATTTTTGGCCCTGAAGGCAATAAAGGGCACTTTGGATCTGCCTCGTAAACAAAGAGATGTCTAGTTAGCTGATATTCCCAACATCTGTGCAACTGAGAAGGGGGAGGGTATGGGGAATCTTCTTTTATGTTTATCTAATGCATTTCTAGTTCAGTTCTTTCATCTAAATTCATCTCTAAAATGATTAATAGGTCACTGAAAGCATTTATGTGTGGTAAATATATTATTAAGCTATACAACAATACAACCTATAAGCAAAAAGGTAAGAGACTGACCCATTTATAAAGGATCTCTTACTCTTATGCAACTGCAAGATAGTATTTGTCTATAAGTCTCTATGGGACATTATAGTAATAATCCTAATTACTCTACCTGCGGGATAGCTCTTGAACAGCTTCTCCATGTGTATAGCATAACAGCATATTCTTGACCTTCTTCCAACATTTCATTCTGTAATAAAATCAAAGCTAATATGTAAAGTCTAAAATATAAAGAAATAATCAAGCTAACAAACATGAAAAAAATGAAAATATTTTGCATTAGTTCTCTAAATCTTAAGCACATCAACAAGGAAATGTGCTTCTTAATTAAGTCAGAAGCCCCAATTCTTCCACAAATCTCATTTAAAACCAGATCTATTAAGATAATTATTACTGTTGCAACAATATTGAGCTTCCTGTCAAAAATGAAAAGGGGAAGTTTGTTAGGATGCTGAACTAGTATGTGCCTAAGGCAAAATTATTACTTTAAAGCAAACTGACAGACTTGTCTAGCTGAAGTCTGCTTCCTCTCCTCCGCGTCTGCATTCTGCCTGCATTGCAACATCCAGGGGAGCTGCGTCCAAGAGAACTTGGCAGTGCCCCAGAGCACAAAATCAGTTTTCATTTGTTTGCACAAAGGGGTGTGTGTGTGTGGAGGGCATCCAAGATGCAGACCTGCTAATGCGTGATCTCCAAAGGGCCGGATTGTGGAGTGGTCCAGTCCTCTAAGCCAAAATGGCTGGTTTCCCAACTTTTTTTGAACTTAGCCTAATGTGCGAATAGCTAGACTGGCTGCATATCTGCCTGGCTGCCGTTAGGAAACAGCCATGGCTAACTGTCTGTCCCCAACAGGGCGCTCTCCAGCGGCAAGGAGTGGCTGAGAGGGGCAGGGCCGGGTGAGTGATGTTGAGTTGGCCACACACACCCAATCATATGACCACCCAGCCCCGCCCACCCAGCCTGTCATTAGGGTAGAGAACCAGTTGTTAAAAAATTTGAAGCCCACTACTGCTTAATACCTTATTTATTTCTTTCAAGCTCTACTAGAAGGAAATTCATCATGCTATAAAACATGTCTACTGTTGCTGCTGTAAAGACATTAAAATTGAATAGAAAAATATATTTACCATACTAGAATGAACAGTTGCTTGTTCAATGTATCTTGCAATGCCCGTGACAAATGCATTCCTGTCTTCAAAATTGGTGTTGAAATTTGGCTATATGGAATGAAAAATAATCCAAAACAATGAATAATCATGAAAAAAATGATTCAGCTGTGTTAATCTAGAATATTTTTAAGTACTACATTTTCCAGCAAATATTTATTTTAGCAAGAATCATACCTGATAAAGCAACGATGACGGAGGGGGCTCAATGCATGGTTGTTGATCCGGCAGTGGCAATTCTTCCAGGAGGTCTACATTGGATAAAGCATCCTCCAGTGTAACTTGGGCAGTCATTCTGATTCTATAAAAAAGAAGGCAGATATTTAAAAAATCGTAACAGATTTATTGTGATAAATATGGAAATTGGCAGTCTAAAAAATAGAGTCCCTTTTAACAGAGAAAACTCAACCTGCCTTCATCCCCATTCACTGTTTGAAAATAGTTTCATCACATGTAGGAAGTATTTAATACAAGTATTCACTAATTAAAGGTGACAGTCAATAGTCATATCACGACTATCACATTGAAGAAGAAAAATCATAATGCATAATGCCCAACTTAAAATAACAATATAAATTTCTAAAGCTGTAATAAGTAAATGTACCATGTCTCACATAAATACACTGTGGTTAAACTGTTACAAATTCAGTAAGCAAAAAGCAACCAAACCACATTATACTGCATATTAATGAAATTTGTGAACTACATAGTACAGTAGTTTCCTACTGTATAGGAAAAGTACAAATTTAGGCAGTAGAATGATTACATCATTTTCTCAATTAACAAGCCAATAAACAATCTAATCCTTGGGCTATTTCTATAATTCAAACGTAGAAAAATGCAATAGTCACCTAACAAATCAATAAGATAGGATTCTATTTTTTTCCGCTCAGTTTTTATTTCATTCAAAAGATTAAAATACAAAATACAAAAGAAAGAATTTAACAAAGACAAAACAAAACTAGACAAAAATATTTTAAAATATGAATTAGGACAAAAACATATATTATTCCCTAGTTGAATAATGACAAATCTATTGCAACAATAATAGCTTCTCCCCTTGCAAAACAGCTCTAAAATTTGCAATCCAACTGATCTGCCATACATTACATTTATGAAAGAAAAAAGAGTTAACAGATTAATCAGACAAATTAAAGTTCAAAGCACTCTGTTAACAGTCTGTTAGTGTAATTTAGTTATAGACTACACGATTTCTTATTTATCACAAATCATCCTGATCATTATCTCTGGTAAAACACCTTTGTTTGGTTCTTAATAATGAATCCTTCCTTAGGTTTTTAATTGGTAATTTTCCCAACAATTGCATCCCATTTCTAAAGTTAATAAATTTATGTTGTAAATATCTCTGCCATATCCATTGCTGAATAATAATTCTTGACAGCACAATATTCATCTTGCCAAAAAGTCCAGTCCATCCTTCATCAATTCCATTATCTCAGATTTTTTTATATTCATATTCTTTTAATCTTTTTTGCAAGATTTATATTTTTCAAACCAAATACTTTCTTCTTCACATCTGAGAGTAACAAATCAGGTTCTAATTCACCGATGGCAAATCAAGTCCCACTATTATTTCATGCTTTTGGATATCATCTTGAGTTTGCACAACTGTTATTGCCCCATCACATTTTTTGCTTATATTTTCAAATAAAAGCTGTAAGTTGGAGACCATTCTTTTTTCAATTGATTCCCCCCAAAATGTATCTCCTTTTGGAAGCATGAGAAACACTTTGTTCTCTCTTCAAGGACAAGAGAAATAGATAAATCATAACCCAGCATCCACAGGGAACCCCCCATCCCAGGCTTAAGGAAAGGGGAACTTTCCTATCAAAAATTAAAAGATAAATATCAAGATTCTTCTTCTTTAAAAAAAGCTAGAAAGAGCAAAATTTCTAATGTAATCCTGTGTAAATGTCAGTCCAATTGGATGACTTTTACTGCCATTTTTTTTTCCACCGCTTTTCAACCAGTTTTGGTGGCAAAATCAGCTGTTCATCAGCAGGAGAAAAAGAATCACCTCAGGGAGGACCAATAATCATTTTCTTCTTCGCCTAGACTTTCGGACCGCCACCCACCACCGCAGGGAGACGGAGGCGATGCGTTGGTTCCGTCCCAGGCGCCTGATGGACCCGGAGAGGTTCCGGACGGAGCTTGGGCCGTTCCTGAGGATCTTGCCCACGGCACGACTGAAGAACTAGTTGTGGTCTGGGAACGGGCCGTGGCTGGGGCTTTGGACCGTGTCGTGCCTTTGCGGCCTCTGACCCGGCGTAGATCTCAATTGGCTCCCTGGTTCTCCAAGGAGCTGAGAGAGATGAAACGCCGGAGAAGACGCCTAGAGAGCACTTGGAGGTCTAGCCGTTCCGAGATTGATTGGACACTAGTGAGGTCTTTTACTAAGACCTACCTAGTGGCAATGAGGGAGGCGAAACGTTCGTACGTTTCCACTCTCATTGCATCGGCAGATAACCGCCCGGCCGCCTTGTTTCGGGTGACCCGTTCCCTCCTTCATCAGGAGGGATGGGATGACCCTTTACAAGGACGAGCCGAGGAGTTTAACGGTTATCTATACGATAAAATCGTTCAGCTTCGGGATAGTTTGGACCAAAATTGCGATGATCCAACCGAGATGACGGAGACGCGTCTTGTAGAGGTTATTTGGGATGAGTTTGATTCTGTGGCTCTTGAGGACGTGGACAGGTTGCTGGGGAGGTTGCATGCAACTACATGTTTACTGGACCCGTGTCCTTCCTGGTTAGTGCTGGCTACCTAGGAAGTGACACGAGGCTGGCTCCAGGGGATTATAAATGCTTCTTTGTTGGAAGGGGTTTTCCCCGCCGCCTTGAAAGAGGCGGTGGTGAGACCCCTCCTCAAGAAGCCTTCCCTGGACCCAGCTATTTTAGGGAATTATCATCCAGTCTCCAACCTTCGCTTCGTGGCGAAGGTTGTAGAGAGTGTGGGTTGCATGGCAGCTTCCCCGGTACCTGGATGAAGCTGTCTATCTAGACCCGTTCCAGTCCGGCTTCCGACCCGGTTATAGCACAGAGACGGCTTTGGTCGCGTTGGTAGATGACCTCTGGAGGGCCAGGGATAGGGGTTGCTCTTCTGCCTTGGTCCTATTAGATCTCTCGGCGGCTTTTGATACCATCAACCATGGTATCCTGCTGCGCCGGTTGGAGGGATTGGGAGTGGGAGGCACCGTTTATCGGTGGTTCTCCTCCTATCTCTCTGACCGGTCGCAGACGGTGTTGGCAGGGGGGCAGAGGTCATCCGCGAGGTGCCTTACTTGTGGGGTGCCTCAGGGGTCGATTCTCTCGCCTCTCCTGTTCAACATTTATATGAAGCCGCTGGGGGAGGTCATCAGTGGTTTCGGGGTGAGTTATCATCTGTACGCTGATGATACTCAGCTGTACTTTTCCACCCCGGACCACCCCAACGAAGCTGTCGAAGTGCTATCCCGGTGTTTGGAAGCCGTACGGGTCTGGATGGGGAGAAACAGACTCAAGCTCAATCCCTCCAAGACGGAGTGGCTGTGGATGCCGGCACCCCGGTACAGTCAGCTGCACCCACAGCTGACTATTGGGGGCGAGTTATTGGCCCCAAAGGAGGTGGTACGCAACTTGGGCGTCCTCCTGGATGGACAGCTGTCCTTTGATGAACACCTGGCGACCGTCTCCAGGAGGGCCTTTTACCAAGTCCGCTTGGTTCGCCAGTTGCGTCCCTTCCTTCACCGGGATGCCTTATGCACGGTCACTCACGCTCTGGTTACGTCTCGGTTGGATTATTGCAATGCTCTCTACATGGGGCTGCCATTGAGGTGCACCCGGAGACTGCAGTTAGTCCAGAATGCGGCTGCGCGAGTAGTAATGGGAGCCACTCGTGGCTCCCATGTAACATCGCTACTACGCAGTTTGCACTGGCTTCCTGTGGTCTTTCGGGTGCGCTTCAAGATTTTGGTCACCACCTTTAAAGCGCTCCATGGCTTGGGACCCGGGTACTTACGAGACCGCCTGCTGTTACCTTATGCCTCCCACCGACCCGTACGCTCCCACAGAGAGGGTCTTCTCAGGGTGCCGTCCGCCAAACAATGTCGGCTGGCGGCCCCCAGGAGCAGGGCCTTCTCTGTTGGAGCCCCGACGCTCTGGAATGAACTTCCCCCTGGCTTACGCCAAGTACCTGATCTTCGGACCTTTCGCCGTGAGCTGAAAACACATCTATTTATTCAAGCGGGACTGGCATAATAGTGTTATTAATTTTAAATTGGGCTTTTATTGCCTTAGGGTTTTTTAAATTTTTAAATTTTAATATTGCCCTTTTGTAATTTGCTTAGTTTTAAATCTTGGTTTTAAATTGTATGTATATCAACTTTTTATCTTTGGCTATACACCGCCCTGAGTCCTTCGGGAGAAGGGCGGTATAAAAATTTAATAAATAATAATAATAATAAGATTCTATTTAATTGGAAAACAACCAGCAAGATTCTATTTAATTGGGAAAGCTTTCAGTTGCTTTGACATTCCTTGTAGCCTTTAGAAATAAACACTACAAATGTGTTCAAAATACAATTGTCCTTGAACTTTTTATACAGGTAAAATTATATAAATAAAAATTGTGATTAGAGATCACAATTGGGACCAGCAACCTAGTCGTTAAGTGAAGAAACTAAATAAACCTGCAACTGTGCTTATGATCTCACTTCAGCTTTCTTTGCTTTACAGACCTGTGAAGGTCATGAATATGAGGATTGCCTGTGCAGTACAAGTTACTTTTTCATCACTGTTGTAACTGCAAACCAGTTGCTAAATGGGGCTATTGCTAAACGAGATCTACCTGTATTTCCTGTAGTTGAAAAATGGGAAAATGCAAGCCAATTAATATATTCCCTTGAGAACTGAGAAACCAAACTGAATATGAATATTTATAAGTACCTTCAGAATAAAGTGTATCTTTCAAGTTCTAACGCCAGTTCAAATCTCTGCTATTCTTCAAGATATATAAGAAACAGTATATTATATAAATGAAGACTAATATAAGCAACATTCAGAGAACATGTTAACCTCAATATATGTAAAGCTAATTTGTGATTCAACCTAAACCTTGACTCAATTGTGATTAAAATGGATCATTTAACTTGATTTACCTTGGCACATTAAATGGTCAATCTACAAAACAGAGTTATTTCTTCTCCTGATTTTGTTTAATACTCCACTCCCTTCTTAGGATTGAGTACAAAAACTCCAGCCAAAATATTTTTCAAGCAAATTACTGTACAACATTTGTTAAAGACAAAGACAAATTAATAAACAAAAAGCAAAGACACTAATTGACAGCCAACATAAGTAGTTCCCTACAAACTGAGCATTTGCTCTCTGGATTCTCCAATACTGAATCCAAGGCTATGCAAAACTCTTCATTCTGAAACATTTAAAGTAAATAATATTATAAAGCAGTGTTGTAAATGTAAATCTGGATGTAGTGCACATTTTGGAAGATTTGACATTTTCTTTCGGAGCTGTTGTGAATAGGCATGTGGAGGCAAAATGCCTCCAAAATGCTGCAAAGAGTGCACATCAAACTCAAAATGTAAGTTTTATACTTTTGATTTGGATGTTTTATAAGAGTTTCTTAGTATGAATAATAAAATTGCAATTATTTCATGTCCATGTTGTTCTGCAAAACTGCTATCAATTGTCTCAGTTAGTTTTAGCCACATGAATTTTATATAAAAAGGAACATTTGAGAGTTTTCTTTAAGAGATCAGCATTTGCTCTTAAGTTCCCTATTTTTGGTATAAGGAAGCAAGAACAACCAGTATCTGACAAAAATAGTCAAGAAAAAAAGCACAAATGCTTTAATTCAAAAGAAGGTGGGATTCAGCCAGTTCGGATCGGTTCAGGTGAACTGGTTATGATTTTGCGCAGTAAAACAGTAAAATTGACCACCGGCTGGACCCACCCACCCTGCCCCGCCCTATATATTATCTTTCCTCCACCACACAGTCCAGCTAATCTCTGTACCTGGCCTCCATGCCTCGCCCGCTCTGCTCACCAAATGTAAACATGCTGCCCACTTGCCCTTCGCCTTGGGTTGGGGCCCAGGGACACGCCATTCCCCAGCTCCGGCCTTGCCCCGGAGCTTCCACCTGCTTGCCGCCCACCTCAGCCGGGTCGGGGAATGTGCCATTCCCCAGCTCCAGCCTTGCCCCGGGTCTCTGCCTGCATGCCACCGCCCCACTCTGGCCTCAAACTACTGGATGGTTCTTCTTAGCTGGCTGCAGCGGAAATCTTGCAGCCATCCCTTGCCGAGGC
Organism: Ahaetulla prasina; assembly: GCF_028640845.1. Lineage (NCBI taxonomy): Eukaryota > Metazoa > Chordata > Lepidosauria > Squamata > Colubridae > Ahaetulla > Ahaetulla prasina. The sequence continues at coordinate 93,202,277 of NC_080543.1, read as the reverse complement.
TCGGTCGCTCACGGAGACGCTCCATGTGGTCTCCGGGTCAGCAGCTGCTTCTCTCCGCTGCTGCTCTTACTGGGAGAGACAGTGTCTCTTGTGAATTTAACAGCTATGAGCCGCCGCTTTCCTCAAAGTCCCATCCGGAAAGTGCGCAGCACAGAGAAGCAGCAGCCATGTTGAATGCTGTTTCTCTGTGCCACAGCGCTTTCTGGATGGGACTTAAGAGGAAAGCGGCGGCTCACAGCTGTTAAATTGCACAAGAGACGATCTCTCTCCCAGCAAGAGCAGCAGCGGAGAGAAGCAGTCGCTGCTCAAGAGAGCAGAGATGGAAAGAAGCAGGCCCTGAAGGGCTGCTCGGTCGCACACTTTCAGCAAATCAGTTGTTAAATGGTTGAATCCCACCACTGAGGTAGCGTAGTAACACATAGCTCAGTATTGTTTATTTTCAATTGTTTGAAATGAGTGGCCTTTTTATTATTATAAATTGCACTGGCATCAGGTAACAAAAACTGTCCCCTTAAAGATGACACCTACATCAATTCAAAGATTTTTCATAGATGCGCAATAGTTGGGGAGGCAGAGGAAGTATGCAGGCTGAAGCTGGAGGAAGCTCAAATGAAGTCTCAAGGGAGTTTCTTCTTAATGCAGATCAAGACTGTCCTCTGCCTCACTTGTCAGCCAAGCTATTTTGCAGACAGACTTATTGGTGCACCAGGAGGCCCATATTCAAAAACAGGTCAAGTGACACATCAACAGTTTCAGTGGATGAACTACAAGAAACTTTGAGCCATTCATTTCTGATTCACTGGTTGCATTTAGTCACTTACACTACAAGACAAAACTGGTAAGATATTTGTCAATTTCACACCAGCTCCCAAAAAAACCATACATAAGTCAGATCTCAAAATGTTTACAAGCAAGCAAAACCACTCCTTCTTTCTAAAAATATAGTTTCTAATCCAGTCATCACATTGATACAAACATTTGTACCCTAATTTGGTTATAACTAAAACTTGTATCAGATACACATCAGTTGCTGAAATTATTCTATAATGGGTTCTTTCACTTTTCTATAGTAAACCTATTTATCATAAACCTGGTGCCTGTTTATTTATTTCTAGATCAGCTTGCAAGAAGCCTGACACCAAATCTCTTAATGCAGCAATAAAATGCAATGCTGACAACAAATGGTCCCCAGCACTCACAAGTATGTTACGGGAGTGGCCCCCCAGCCTTTTGTGCACCAGGGACTGGTTCCATGGAGAGAGGTTTTCTGTGGACCAGAGGGGGCATGGTTGTGTATGCTGTCTGCATCCCGGGGATGGATCTGTGCTTGTTTGCATGGACTGGTTTCTGGCATACCTTGGACCGGTGCCAGTCCACAGACTGGGAGTTGGGGACCCCTGTGCTATGGAATATACAAAGCATCCCACCTCAATAGTAGTAAGTAGGACACATGACACCCTTATCAGCAGGAAGAACTGAAAACCTGTAATGTAGTCATTTGGAATAGAACCAGCAAAACATTTCTGGCAAAACTTGCCTCTTTCCCAGTTTAAACCAATTACCTGTGAGGAAAGGGTATATATAATAGAATACAAGAAATATATATATATTTCTTCAAAAGAAGAAAACATGTATTTAAAAACAGGTCTAACACTCTTCCAAAAGAATGCTAGACCTAGGTATTTAAGAAACAATGCATAGAGCATTGTGACATGCCTGAATAGGCACCTCTGTGGAAGTTAGGAACCTAACTTCTCCTGCAGCCTAAATCAAAATATCCATGGAAAGTAACCAGGAACAGAGGAAAGGGAGTGTTCCAGCAACAACTAAAAGTATCCAGTAGGAGTTTGGTGGATCCCAGCCAAACATCATCAGGAGACATTCATTGTTCATATAGCAAGACTGGTTGGGAGAATAGGAACAACACAAATAGTAATTTGAAACAGCTAAAGAAAAATGAGGACATGGGACATGTCATCTAAAACCAGTTAAGGAGCTATCTGCTGGAGAGTTATGATCGATCTATCAGAATTGGGCTGGAAGGAACCTTGGAGGTCTTCTAATCCAGCCCCCTGCAAAAGCAGAAGACCCTATACGATGTCAGACAAGTGACTGTCCAATGTCCTTTAAAAACCTCCAGTGATGAAGCAACTTCTGACGGCAAGCTGTTCCACTGGGTAATTGTCCTCACTTTTAGGAAGTTTCTCCTTAATTCCAAGTTAATTAGTTTCCACCCATTGTTTCTTGTCCTTCCCTCTGTTGCTTTGGAAAATAAACTGACCCCCTCCTTTTTGTGGCAGCCTCTACCCTTCAGCTGCAGAAGAATTAGGAGGAAAAATAATGTGAGATTTTAAAAATGTAGAAATGTAATCATTTTATATAATTGTGCCCAGTTTTTAGAAACCAAAGCCATTCCTCCTTGGTTGGATACAAGTGAATACAAGTAGGGGAAAACAGCAAAAGTAAGACAATGATTAAAATGTTTCCCTGTGCAATGCTGATTTTCTACTTGTATTCAGACTTTTCTTTTCACTTATTTTGTCTGATTTGCTTATCAGAGGAGCACTAAAAAAATAAGGTTACCTATCTACTGTTCACTAGTACCTGCCACTGTATTCTTATATATAAACCACATCTCAACTGTGCTGGTACAATGTAGTTTAGACTTTTAGAGATACCTTCAAACTTACGGAACAAAATTAAACTTCTAATAGTACTCCATCTATTCTGTTATGTAGTGTATATATTACTAAAATTCTCCTGTCTGTATGTTTATAATTTTCAATTGGGCAAAATGGTGTATAACCGAGCAAAAAAATTTAGCCCACCACAAATGGGCTAACTTAAGGAATGTATCCAAATTCAGGACACATTATTCAAATTGGATTGAAATTTCAAAGATCTTCACATCATTTATATTGTCAAAGTTGTGGTCAATTCAGCACTTCTACAGTCAGCCATGGTCACAGATCATAATTTCCACTGTTTCTTGCTTTCTACAAGCAAAGTCAATAGGAAAGCCAGTAGGAAGTCAAAAATTGCTCCCACTGAGTTTCCGGGTGGCGCCACCCTCCTCGTTGGGTGCTAATTTATGGCACTCCGCATTGAATATGGTAGAAGCCGGATTTAACAACTGATCCCGGCTTCATTTCTCTCTCTGGTTGAAAGAGAGAGACAGAGCAAGGGGGAGGATTTGGGTAGATTCTCCTAGGGGCTTTGTTTTTGTAATACAAAGCCCTGAACGGTCGAATCCCCTTATTTACCCCTCCCCCACCTCCAGTATTCTCTGCGCTCCTGAAAAAGCAGGAAAAGAGGAGGGTGTCCACTTCTGCTAACAATTGATTTCTTTTGTGGATAAAAGCAGGCGGAAGAGTGTGAGGAACAATTATTGGTTTGCAAGTATTTTTGATTTTCTGACTTCCTCCCCCCCTTCAGTTTCGTTTTAGAGAAACTGAAAGCAGAGCGATACATCAAAGGGAGCTTTGCTGTTGAATCGAAACTGAATGGAGATTTTATCTTATTGTGTTTGACTGTGGACTGTTGGATTATATTACGCTGTTTAAGTACGCTTACAAGGATTCTCAGCAGGAATTTTGTTATGGAGGTTCTTTCAGAAGAATGGGTTCGGGACGTTATACAGGACTACACAGAAAGAATGTATTTAATTATTCAAAAATACAAATTGATAAAAAATGGGGACGTTTTGGATGAGAGTTTGGAGCAAATTAACCAGTGCAATTATTCGGAAAATGGAATGGAGGATATACAAATAAAAGTGGATAAATATGAAGATTTGATCGTGAAGAAACAAGGTGATCTAAAGAAGTTTTCTTTAAATAGTTTGGATGAGTTGCCTGAATTTGTGCTACAGGAGATTGTCCTCAAATGGAAAAGACTCACAAGCTTAATGTTTCCCAAGAGTTCTCTTTTGGACTGATGGAATATACGGCAGTAATTTTTGGATTTCTGGACATAAGGAATTACTAGGAAATATTGTGATTGACTTTTAAAAGGAGCAACGAAGGAAAGACAGAGATTAATGCACCAAAAAATGGCAAGAGACAAAAGTATTATTTTTGAAACAAGGTTTTTAAAATATTAATAGACAAAATATTAGTGTCCCGAAAGGCAATTTGTGATTATAAAAGACTAGATATTTGGATATACTGGACTTTGATGAGGAAGGACTAAAGTTGAATAGATATTGTAATTAATTAAATAATATTGTAATTTTCTATTGAAATTTTATAAATTTTATAATCTGTTGTATTGAATTTTAAATAGAATATTCTTGAAAGATCTTATGTAAGAAGGACTTGGGGGAAATTATATGGTTATATGGTTATAGAAGTTATAAGGAGATATTCTCTGAACTGGATTGGATTTTTATGCTTTAGCTGGTTTTAAATATTTTAGGAATAATTTGTTTTACTGATTTATATATTTTATTACTGTTTATTGTTAATTTTTTGAAGGATTTGGTTATGTAAGGAGGAAGTCAGAGTTAGAGAGGGAGAATTGGTATAATAGTTTTGGGGAAAAATTTTTTTTTAGCATATGTTTGTTTTATTTTTAACTATACCTTGTGTTTCTTCCGGGAAGCCAGGGGGGAGGGGGGAGGGGGTTTGTGAAGGGAGAGGGGTTGGTGGGAAAGGGGGAAAAAAATTTTTTGTAAAACTTTTTGAATAAAAAAAAAAAAAAAAAAATTGCTCCCACTGCCACTGCTTTTTTTGCTACACAACCTAGTTTGTCTAGTTTGATGCCAGGTTAGTGTACTTTAGTTCTTCATTCGGTCTTCAGCTAATATTTTAAGAAACACCTATACCATGTCTCTGCTGCATCTGAAGCACAATATAAATAAACCCTTTCCATTTGATGAGTAGGCTTTAAATTAGTACTCTTTTAAATAAATCCACAACATTTTATGCAGTTCAAAAAAAATGTACAAAATTTCACACTGTTCAAATCAAGATACACAGTATTTTAGTTACAGTATTTTAGCAGGCCATGATGAAGCATTGGGAAGTATCAAGATAAATGCTGGACTTTTTTTTTAGTTAACCTGATTAAACATGACTGCTACTTACATATTAATGTATACTTTATCACACCTTAACACGACTGTTAAATATAATTATACCAGAACCAAAGCTGTTATTCAAGCACTTCAACAGGATGAAAGAGAGCTTGTCATCCAATCTGAAAGCAGAAAGAGTAGATATTAGTTGCAAATGACAAGTCTAAAGGAAGCCAATTCTGGAAGTAATCCAGAAAACCCTTTCCATCTATAAAAAAAGTATCTATAGTTGGGAGAATTTTCAAGGAGGGAAAGCAGAAGACCATCTTAGAGCTCAATCCAACAGGCTGTTTCTTCCCTGTTAACAGCAACTGATATATGAGAAGAGAAAAAGCAACTTCAAAGACTGTTCCAACTACACACTACACATTTTCTTCCACAGAGCTATCTGCCATACTATGTTCTGGGGGAAGGTTTTTGATCATTTGTAAATATACAGACACTTTTTTACTGCCTAATCTTCCATAATCAGGTTGTCAGCGTTCCAGAAAACCCCTCCTGCAGAAAAGATTCCGAAGCCAACATCTTCCAAAGTTCTTTTACTAGCATAGGTAAACTGGCACAGTTGAAAACCGAAACTGGGGATTCTGGTTCCTCCCTCAATACAAACCCCAAAATCTCCACCCTCATGACCCATCTGCCGGTCACATGCTCCAATCCTCAACCATCCCGTGTTAAAGCATCACTCCAGCCACTCCTTCTTCAGATGTGAACCTAGCCTGACCTTGACCGGCAGGAAGAATGTTGTTTTGTCTAATCATCCCTTGTACTACCACCCTCCTCCCCTCCTTTCCCACAGAGGAGAAAGTGGCAGCATGTGGAAGCCTTCGGCCTAATATGGCTTCCAAAGCTGACACAGGTAAACCGTTCTTCTGAATAAATATGCTTTAATTTTTTCTTTAATCAGGTAAAACTTTCTTCTGCCAAAATAAAATAAATCCATATTAAGTGAATGAGTGACTTTGGAGCAGTCCTTCTCTCAACCCAACAACATTACAAAGCTATTGGGGTAGAGGGAAGGGAATGGAGAAGTACACTATGTACAATGCCTTGAGTGTCTAGAGGAAAATGAAACATAAATATTTAGAAACAAAATCTGAGGAAAATGAAACACATATTGCAAATAAACATTCATAGTAAATAAAAACATTTACTGCAAAATAAAGACCATAAGAGGTTCAATCAACTGCTTCTTCCACTAGTTTTCCTATCAGAATCTGATAGGAACCATCAGAACTGAAACCAACTGTGAAAGAAAATCCACATAGCAACTAACAGTGCACATGTATTGCATGAACATTGTGGTTAAAGCTACTCTAAAAATTAGTTTCTATATTAGTTTAAGGGCTGAAAGTAACTATTCCCTTCACCATATTTACCACAAATCTGTTATCTTATTACAAGTACATGAGAATTTATAGTAGCTTCTTATATCAATATTTGATTTTAACAGTGCATTGCTGACTAAAATACATATAGTAAAAAAAAAATAGAAGGCATTTATAAATTACACAATTTTGTACTTTAAAACTTAATAACAGTCTTGTTAACTATGCATATGCATAACTATGCATAAAAAAGCATACAAATATTTAATGCAAGAAACTGATTACTGCAAAGGCAATTTTCAAAAAAGAAGGAATCGCATTTCTTCAGATGTCAATTACCTACCTCTTTTCCCAAGCCAAGCTACTTTTTTTTTTATTTGCATTTATATCCCGCCCTTCTCCGAAGACTCAGGGCGGCTTACACTATGTTAGCAATAGTCTTCATCCTATTTGTATATTTATATACAAAGTCAACTTATTGCCCCAACAATCTGGGTCCTCATTTTACCTACCTTATAAAGGATGGAAGGCTGAGTCAACCTTGGGCCTGGTGGGACTAGAACCTGCAGTAATTGCAAGCAGCTGCTGTTAATAACAGACTGCATTAGTCTGTGTTTCTGATACAATCACATGTATAGAAAACATGTTGCAATTGAAATGTAAAATCCATGATAAAAGCAGTTGCTTTATTAAGTCAAGTTACCAAACACAAAGTAATATCCAGCCTTTTGAAGTTTCCAAAATGGTCAGTTAAATTAAGAAATAAAAGGAGGAAAACCAGCAAATGTTGAAGGTATATATAATCTGCATTTCATCACATATTGTGTTCCCAATCTACTACATATGACCCTAGAAGCCTAGTCAACCAACTACCAACTATGATATCCTTTAGTGCAAATTGAAACATGATGTTAGCTTTAGGTTCAATAGATTATAGAAATACAGAAATTTGATCAAGCAATTAACTAATACGAGACATGATTTGCAAACATAATCCTGAAATATATTTGCAACTTTCAAATACCCACTGGATTACAACTTTGATCTACTTCCTCCCACACTGTAAACATTAGCAGATCATTTTCCAACTCCCTCAATGAATTCTAATTAGAAGTATAAATTATGTGCCTGATGTCATTATTATAATAGGAAAATTCATTCCCAGTTTTTAATGAACCCTTATTAATAAAAAGACACTCTCGGTCGTCAAAATTAATGAATAAAATCTGTGGATGGGTTGGTTAAGAATTCTGAATTTATTCACAAGTGAGATTGGCTGATATTTCTTTCAAACTTCAGGAAAAACGCGATTATTCAATTACTCTACACTGCAAATTACGGCGAACTTGAAGAAAAGGCACCCACGTCTGAATTGTTTCAAATGGATCGCCACTTCAATAAGATGCAGCGCTAAGAAGAACCCCTTCAGTTGTTCCTTTTCCACCACAGTTCCTAGTGTGCAACCTTCTTTCTCCCTCCTTCCGTATCTCCCCAAAGGCTGTTTCCGACACTGGGGCTTATCCCACTTAAACGACGATGCTTCCAAGGCCGCACCTCTGCACCGAGACTGGGCTTGTTCAACGCAGCCTCTTCGGTATTCCTCCGCGCTGCTCCTAGCACAAACTTATTAAGCGCCGCGGAAGAAATTGGCATTTTATCGTCCCGGAAGCTTGAACTTTCACGGAATTTGGAATTTGAGGGAGACCCGCCCAAATCCACGAGAAGTGGGCCGCCCCGGTTAGGCCGCGCAGTGGAAACGAACGTATTTCAAGCGTGCGCGGCCACCTGCACGCCAGCAGCCCTGCAGGGACCGGCACCGCTACACAATTGAAAAGAAGAGCCCCCTGGCGCGGGGTCCCTCTTCTTCTCGGACGGAAAGCGGAAGGAAAAATCGATGGAAGTTTTTCTCACCGAGCTTCGTGCCGAGGAGGCCCTTGTGGGTTTCTCCTCACGCCCAGAGATGCAAGCCGTTCCGAGGGACGGCCTCACTCCCCTTAGGCTTTGTCCCCAGCGCTACCTTCGGCTCTTGCCCGTCTGGATTACCCCCGCGCTCCCTTCCAGGGCCGCCGGACGCTCGAAGTTTCCTGCCTGAGTCAAACCGGGAAATAGTGGAAGGAAACACCCTTCCTCCCACTCCGGCTCCTCCCCCGTCCCGACCGAAACCCTCGGCCATCTCTTTTGGAAGCAAGGCATTCCGCCCAGGGAAATATCCGCGGCGCCTCCTTTCGAGCGAGGGAATCCTTTCTGATCTTCACGCCGGTTTCTAGTAGAAGAGAGCGGAGCTCCCAAGGCTGCTTCTCACAAAGGAAAATAAAAAGTTGCTTTCTACATACGTGCAAATACTGTCACTTGCGGTCTCATGAGGTGAATTGCCACCCCTGAGTCTTTAGTGAGAGAAAACGGAAAGCCAAGTAGTAACAGAAGTTAGGGCTCCGGTTTAACCCTAAACTGAAGTTGCAAAAGTTGACTAATATGAGGTAGTCCTCGACTTAACAACTATTTGTTTAATGACTCTTCGAAGTTACAATGGCACAATCTCTTTGTGAGCTGTATCCAGGCGACAGAATGATTCTTGCCAAAACAGTAATAGATTGTTTTTGGTTTTATTGATGGACTACAACTACATTAACTGTGAACTCCGATTTGCAGGTGGGGCAAGATTGCATACCATGCTAAGCAAAAACAAATCACATTATATCTTAATAGTGGGAATCATACAATAGACCGTATCATTCATGAGCTCTAAAAGCCTTAAACTTTATATTTAGGATTCATTTGTATCTAGGAGGGTCAATTTAGTGGTTAAGGCATCAGGCTAGAAACTAGAAGACCATGAATTGTAATCTCACCTTAGACACAAAACCATCTTGGTGACTGTGGGCCATTCACTTTCTCTCAGCCCTGGAAGGAGGCAATGATGAACCACTTCTGAAAAACCTTGCCAAGAAAACTGCAAGGACTTGTCCAAGCAGTGCCCGAGAATAGTTTTGTTTTTTTAAAAAATCTGAGATTATAAATTATTTTAGCAAATCTTTTTTCTGTATAGACTTTGCCATTGAATCCAGTATCAGCAAGCATATTGAAAAAGTTGAACAGTACAGGCAAAGCAACTTTGCTCTATAGTTAAAGGTGAAGGTTCCTCTCGCACATACATGCTAGTCGTTGCCAACTCTAGGGGGCAGTGCTCATCTCTGTTTCAAAGCCGAAGAGCCAGCGCTGTCCAAAGACGTCTCCGTGGTCATGTGGCCGGCATGACTCAACGCCAAAGGCGCAGGGAACACTGTTACCTTCCCACCAAAGGTGGTCCCTATTTTTTCTACTTGCATTTTTACGTGCTTTCGAAACTGCTAGGTTGGCAGAAGCTGGGACAAGTAACGGGAGCTCACCCCGTTATACGGCAGTACTAGGGATTCGAACCGCCGAGCTGCCGACCTTTCGATCGACAAGCTCAACGTCCTAGCCCCTGAGCCATAGAGCTCCCATTTTTTCCTAAAGCTCCCAAGTTGAAGGAAAAAAGTAAGCACCAATTGAGAAGAGGGAAGTGGCATATTAGATTGTTCATTTTTTCCTGAAAAGAGGAGGTTTTTTTTTAAATGAGATAATCAAAGGCAGAAAGCCTGAAATGGCCTGATCTCCTTTTTTATGATTATGGGGAGACAACCGTTTGGCAGATGTCACCTTATATTAAAAAGGGGAATGGCCCCAATAATTACTTTACAATAAGTACCACTGTCATAGCAGGCCACTGGCATTAACAGTTCTTTCTGAAAAATAACTTTAGTATTCTTTGTTCTTAAAGAATGATAAACTTCACAATTTTAATAGTGTCCATTCTTGGTTTGTTCTTATGTTGATCTTGCTCTTTGCAGAAACAGATTGTTTTGTTTCTAGTTCTGAATACAGTAGTACATTCTAGTAATTTTTTCTTCAGTAGTAGTATAGCACCTTATTGTTGTGAACAAGGCCCAAGTTTTTTTGTTTTTGTTTACATTTATACCCCGCCCTTCTCCGAAGACTCAGGGCGGCTTACAGTGTATAAGGCAATAGTCTCATTCTATTTGTATATTTTTACAAAGTCAACTTATTGCCCCCCCAACAGTCTGGGTCCTCATTTTACCTACCTTATAAAGGATGGAAGGCTGAGTCAACCTTGGGCCGGGCTTGAACCTGCAGTAATTGCAGGCTTTGTGTTCTTAATAACAGGCTTTACCAGCCTGAGCTATTCCGGCCCCTTAGTTTAGTAGTGATTACTAAACACAATTCAGTCTTCAACAAACTTATTTTATTAAAACAGCTGAGAATTAATTCTTTCTCAGCTTCGTCCAAAACAAAATTCTTAATAATCAGTCTGTTGGCCTTATCACCAACCTTTGATGTCTTTGGCAACGTGCCAAAGGCTTTTCTTGGCAAAAACCTCACAACGTTCAAGAGACACTGACAAGAAACACGGAAATCAACGTTGCCTTCCTAAAAAGAACCCAACTGCGCGTTCTGCTCTTTTAAGCCTTATGGGAGTGGCCAATGATCTTCTGGCCTTACTCCCCAGTTGTCCTTTTTTCTTCAGCTGCTCTTGCCTTCTGGCAGCTCTTTGCATGCATGCACTAGGAATAGGCTCTTCCTGTTCCTCTGCCTCTCTGCTGTCCGCCTCTAGAGGCTCCAGAGTCCGTGCATTGTTCCCAGATGGCCCTGGCCCCATCTCTGCCTCTGATGCAGAGCCCTCATCCGAGCCTTCCCCTGACTCCAGGACTGGCCCATTATCCTCCCCAGCCCCTCACTTTCCAACTCCGCTGCCAGGTCCGCAGGATGCTGGAGGACCACAACACCTATGCTCAAAAGGAAAATATGTAACGTGAGTTTGCCATGGTGATTCCTGCAACTGCCAGAATCAATTTCAAGAAAATAAACAGCACCATCAGAGTCTTTAATTGGAATACCATTGTCTCAGTGAAGAACTATATGAAATCATAAAAGAGTATTCTGAAAATGTTTGAATAGGAACATTTCATATCTTCCTGTCCTACCTTCATAACCATAATCTGTCCAGGCATTTGAAATACATTTATTAGTTATAAGAGGAGACTCATGAAATCACTCCTTCTCAATCGTTTACAATCACTAACAAAGAAGCTTTGTAACTGATATATTCTCCCGAGTGGAACCTCTGTCCCAGAAAAATCTGACCCCAGAAAACTTTCTAGCTCACATGTTTAGTTCCGCTCCAATACTAAAACAGGAACAAAAACTTAAAAGAGTCTTTTCCCAGTCATGAAGCTACGGCCATGAAAGTTGTCATGATATGTGCTCAAAATTGCGGAACTTTTGTATTTCCCCTACAATTTTTCCAGAATGAGACAGCTAATGCAAAACTAATTAACATATATTTGCATACAAGTTTTGGCAACCTGGTCCAGTTGCATATATTTACTGTTCATGTGCAGTTGTGTAAATTAAAAACAAGTGAATATGGCAAATTAAAAGTTTGGACTTTGAAAAATCTCTTTTGCCGGAAATGGCAACATTCCTATAGATAGTTTTTGTTTTCTTTTGTTTAGAACCTTTCCCTCTTTTGCTTGCAGAACTGCAAAATATTTTTGAGTCTCCTTAAATGCATCATGTGTGAGGTGTTTCCTCAGATTCCCAATAATCAATTTTGGGGAATGTGAAGGAGATTCCAAAACCTTTTTTTCTTTCTTGCAAATATTCATGGTTGATTTGGCAGCGTTTCAGATTGCAGCCTGATGATATATCTACCCTCTTTTTACCTTTTAATTTATAAAATGATAGTGGGATATTATTACCTTCTAGGATATACTGATATTTAATTGAACTTTTCCTTTTTCCATCTGCAAAATATATGCTATGCTGCTGGATGTTACCCCACCCCCAAAGCATAACATAACTATCCATATCCTTAACAGTAGTCAAGGTTTCTTCAATTATTGCACCCTTTTTTCTTGCCTGGTTGTGACTGAATATTACAGTGTTGCTTTATCAGTTTGAAGTATTTTGTTCCAAGCTGTTTCAGCTATTCAGTTTTCTTTTGTGTATCTTAGAACATTACTTTTGTGTTTCTTTCTGACAACTCTCCATTCAGATTGCCACTGAATAAGCAATATTGCACTGTGGTTTTATGAACACTCCACTAAGCTACATTTTTCAGCAGATCATTAAAAGTGATCCAGAGTTGTTTTTTGCAGAATGACCAATTTGGGGCCAGCTCTGAGGTTTTTTTTCTGGTCTTCAACCCTTATGCCATAATCATTGGAGGAATTGTATATTTGTACTGTAAGGAAAATGTTATATTCACATTATTTTTGAACTGGCATCAACAGTAGGTAGTCTTCAGTTAACAATGGTAATTGGGAGCAGGAACTCTTATTATCAAGCAGTGCGATCATAAAACTCAATATCATGTCAAGAATGAAGGCAAATGTACATGTCCCAGGATAATGTTGCAGGGAACCTCTCTCTAGCAGAGTCTAGCACAATCTGGTCCCGGTGACTGATCCAGATTGGATCCTGCATCAATATCATGGGAGTTTTTTGACTTACAATGGCAGTTATACTTGTGGTTGTTTTTCCGCATGATCATTAGGCACAATGTCATGTGATTGCCATTTATAACCCCTTCAATGTCATGCTCTCCATTTATTTTGATTATCAGAAGCTGATAGTTAAGGTCACAAGTGGTGGTCAAGTGACAGCAGGATGCTGCAAAAGCTACAGCTTTGAGGACTATTTGTTAAGTTTCCTACTTCAGCATTTTATCATCTGTTTCTTTGCTCTGCATTGTCGTAACTTCAAATGGTCACTGAATGAATGGTTGTTAAACTATGGCTCCCTGTCATTGCAAAATTTAAAAGCTCAATAATATTTATTAACAATGCCAAAAAATTAACCCTATGTAGTATAAAAATTGATAATCATAAAGTACTTTTCCAGTGCCAATTTTATTGAAATCTGATATTTATCACAGCAACTAGAGTTTTGAATTTAATTTCATCAGAAATAATTATACACTGAAGAGGGGAAAAGAAAACTCAATCCAACAACATTTAAGTATAATTGATAACTTATGCACTAGTAATCTTAATGGAAATATTTAAACAGGTATTTTTAAAACATTTATTTTGATGTTTGTGCCTCACAGAGGAAAATAAAAATATGGTTTGGTCAGACAAACATTTCACATATAAAATTAATGATAGTTTCAATATTTACAATTGTACAATTTCAAGCATAATACCTATACAATTGTACATACGAGGAACCTAGGACTGAAGTATTGTAACTTATCAAAACAAAATACCTGCAACATAAATCATAGGACATTTTAGCCAATATCACAATGTTTTAAAGAAGTTGTTGCTTCAGTATAATTTCATACTTCAATGTCATGTTAAGTTTGCTCCATTCCAGCCATGAGTGACAAAGCTAAAGATTCCACTGTGAATCAAAAACAAGTAAAGTATTTAGGATCAAAATAGAGTAAACTGTCTTTTGAACAAAACATATCAGAGGTGGATAAAACTATGATATACTTCTTAGTGTCAAGTAACACAAATTTCTAACAATTCTAATTAATATATATCTCCAATTATATAAAAAAGGTAAAGGTTCCCCTTTACGTGCTAGTCGTTGCCGACTCTAGGGGGTGGTGCTCATCTCCGTTTCAAAGCCGAAGAGCCAGCGCTGTCAATATAATTGGATATATAATATCCAATTATATAGGATATAACTATTTTCTGATAGTATCTTAGTTATGATTAAAAGTATTTAGGGCAACAGGTATTACAAAAGTAATATTGCATACATTATTCTAAACGCTTAACAACCAATTGTTAACATTAAAAAATACTTTTTTCCCTTAAATACTCACAATGTGGAAAAGAGCCTCTACAGACTGCTTTGTTTAGAACTGTCACAAGAAACATATGACAGTTTTTAAAATCTGATTCCATCTTTGTTATGGATTCCATCCTAAAAAGTAATGAAAGATAATTTAGACAGACAGTACAAACAAAAATCAAGCTTTGGGGAATATATTGTTACCCATGTTTCCCTGAAAATAAGACCCTGACTTATTTTTTTTGAACCCTGAAATAAGTGCTTGGCCTTATTGCCATGTACTCAAAAGCCCGATTGGGCTTTTTATCAGGGGATGTCTTATTTTGGGGGAAACAGGGCATTCCTTTCTGAGCAAAAACAAGGTATTTGTAGTAAAAAGCTTTGAACAGAAAATATTTTTATTACAAAGATGTAATCACTTTGTTAACTGTATCTTTTATCCTTTGTACCATATTTAATCTTGTACCATACAAATCGTTTAAGGTTGTATCTCTTGCAACATCCTACACCTTGAAATTTTAGTGGAATAGTTCATGCTACCCTGTAAACTTTAATTTTATTTTTACCATGCTAGGTTTCCCACAATGATGCATACTTTTTAAATATGTGAACTTTAGCATTCAGGTTGGACGACTTGATATCTATGTTCACAGTAGAGGTGGGATATATTTCTATTGCTATCTCATGTTATATAGTTTTTCACAGATGCCCCATTAATGAATTAAATTTATTATCACAGTCATGATTGCTGCTCAGAGGAAACCAACAAATCATTGCTGAAACTATTCTTAAGAGTAACAATCTGAGGCAAGCAATACCACAAAAAAACCCTGTATTTCTCTGGATACAGCTGGTGGCTACTTTCCCCCAGCACTATATCTACAATAGTTCCTGTGAACACTCAGCGATGATATCAAATTATTTGATGCCAGAAAGATGCCTGTGGATCTTTACAGGAATATATTAAATAACAGTTGATGAACTGTAATTTTCACCAGCTGAAAACTTCAAATGTTATTTCAGTATATCCAAGATTTCTCACTATCAGAGCATTTGCAATACCTGGTACTACACAGAACAGGGCTCCAACAATATAATTCCTTTTACTGCTGATTATGTCTAATTTATTTTCTGAATATACAATTTAGAAAATTATACTTAAAAAGGCACACTGATTGTGAAGCTAACATGTGTCTAGAAGTGATAAAACCCAATGTAAATGTATTCCATTGTGGTCTACACAATTAATCTGTCAACACTATACTTCATCTTATTCATAAGACTTCACTCAAAGAATAAATGTCAGTAAAATAAGTCCCAATTCTGTCAACCAATTGTGATGCATAGATTGAATAAGTACTTACTTCCAGGCTCCCAAACCAGCTTGCCAACGATCTGCAAACATCAATACTAGGTTCAGAACTTTCATTATTGCTTCTTTCACAAAACTAACCTGGAAATCAAATGTAACAGGCAACAGCTACCGTCACAAATTTAGGTAGATTCAAAGTAGATTCTCATATTTCATTCTTCATTTATTTGTTAAAGTTGAAAAAAAATGAGTGTGTTAATATATTGGTAATGTATTAATATATTATTGGATAATTATATCTTGTGATTTGGTTACTTTTATTTAGGAAATATATTTTTATAAATATTTCTTTTTACAATACAAAAAAGATGGTTAGCTCCCAGAGTCTTTAGGAATGTGTAGCATAAAGTAAAATAAGGCAGATAATCATACTACAGGAAATACCCATATTCCAATTCCAATTTATAGGGGGAAAAATAATCAGAGACCTATACCAAAATACACAGTAAATAGGCCATGCTACAAACCCAAAGGAGCAAAAAATCCTGAAAACTGGAGATTTTTTCCCACAAGGAAGAGGCATCTATATGTAAAGTTTAGATTAGAGGATGGAAAACCATTTAAATCTATGAAAATGGGGTAATAAACTTTGTCAGTTTTAAGGCCAGTCATTTGATCTCTGTTTCTTGCTGGAACTTAAGCAAATCTATCACAGGTGCAACAAGAAAGTTAGTATTGGATCTTTTTGAACTTTGTGTCTATTAAAGACAATAATCAACTATTTTTCCAGCATTAAAGGCTGCAAGACAAATCTGAATATTATTTAGAAAAAAGCCTAAACTTTATTCCTCTTTCCATGACAATCTGACACTGAGATAATAATCCCTGTTTGAAGACTGCAGGTAAATCTGTTTTAGAAAAACAAATATGCTTTATATAATCTTGTTAATTCTACCTTCAAAACATTTGCTGAATTGTAGGAAAAATTAGCCCGTTTTCACAAAACAAGTAGTTTTTTAAAAAAAATATTAAATGTCTTATGATCTTAAAACATAAGGATATTTATCAAGGATTGATTATCAACTTCAGTATGTTGGAAATATAATGGACTGGAGCTGTGGGCCTGTTCTACATTGGCCTGTCTTAATTATAAAATTTTGTTATCAGTTTATTAAATTTTGGGGGAAATAACACTGAAAATATGAATATTTTTGAAAATTTGGAATTTGCCAGTTCATGAAGAACTTTGTATGAGATGAAGCCAAAGAGATTGCTGGGGAAAAAGAATATGCTGTATCTGATTTACAATCCTGAATTGATAGGTACTCAGTCTTCACGAATACTTCAACTGAAGTATTGGACAGACTAAAAGTATTATTCTGTGTAGCCAATGTGACCATCTAAATATTAACATTCCAAATATCAATTAGCATGCATTATAGTTTAACTGTTCGACATTAATAATCCCAACCCCTTGCAAATATTATACAGATTTCATACAAGTAATATTTGATGTACCTTTTCTCTCAGGAGGCAACGATCATGGATTGTAGAAAGATATCTATAATGTATTTTGATTAACTGATCTAAATCTTTTGCTTCTTCTACTTGATGCTGGAACTCCAAGCCTGTACTATGAAGAATCTTATAAAAGAAGACAAAATGTATAATGAATTTCTTTGCCCTATACTTCTCTAAAAATCTTTGCACTGTAATCCTCAGAGTTCAATTTACAGAATACTTCTAATTACAATGAACAGCAGTTAGATAATTAAGGTAATGTATGCACTTCTAAGATTAAAACAGTTTCAGAAAAGAATTTAACCCCCTTTTTAAAAATGGTAATTTGATTGGGAACCACATCTAAGAAAGAATCCCTAAAAATTCAGCCAGAGACTAAATTATGTAAACTTGAATATTTGTCAGTAAGTATGACTCTAAGTAAAAATCTGAATGTCTTCTTTCTAATTGTAACTATTATTTGGAAAGGTTGCAGATTATAATTACACTGGAGAATAAATACTGGTTTTCCCTCTATAAGCAGATACAAAAACAATACATCTGGAATAGTTTAGAATGCAAACCAAAGCTGAATTCTCATGACTAATAAATTTATTTTGTAGTACTTGGCATTAGCAAGGATATATTATAGAAAAAGTTATCATGTATTTGAAAGCATTTTATTTTAGCAGAATTTGTTATTTAAAATCCCAAGAGCTGTTAAACTGGGAATCATATATCATCAGGTTAAAATATGCAGTCTTTTGCTACACTAAGAAAATTTAAAATCACTTCTGATTGTTTACAAAAAGTTATTTTAATCTTATTGAAATGCATTGTATATCACATACTCTAGTCATAATGTAGTTGTGCAGGCTGTTAACAAAGTGCATGAGTTTCATTCTTAAAAGGAACATGCGGTGAGTTTGTTGTTTAATGGGCTCCGATTGAAATCCAAATTGAAGAACTGCTTCTTGATCAAGTATACCTCTATTATTCTGGAGCTTTTCTGCTGCTGTGACTAGTTCTTATGAAGAAAAGTGCAATAAAAGAAAATAATAGGGGGAAAAGCAAAACAATATAAATTACAAAATTCTCAACACATTTTTAGGTGAAAAGTTCAACTTTCTGAATATACTGCTCTAAAATACCCATTCAAAGAATAACAACATGATGTCAAGATAGCAAAAAAGCAAGATAATTAAAATACAGCAAGAGCCAGGAAAGATCTGATCAAGAATTCACATACCCCAACTTTCTTTCTACATACTCAACATGAAGTTCATAAGCAATACATAAGCACAATAGCATGCTCTTCCTTCCTACTACTCAATTGGCACTGAGAACATAAGAAATGAAAATATAGCATTGGGACTTTTAAGTTATAAGGTAAATAATGTATCTTCAAATAACTTTTTATTAAACTAAAATATACAATAGCTGTTTATCCCATTAACATCTTAATGTAATCTCATGCAGTGTCTTTTAATTGTATATAATCACTGAATTTTATTTTCATTTATTTATTTATTAAATTTATTGGCCACCCATCTTACTACAAAATAACTTGGTTGTGATTATTAAAAAACAATATATTTTTGGTCAATAACAACAACAATAAAAAGTCAATAAAAAGTAATGGGAATTATGCCAAAGTTAGGGCTCTCCCAGTTTTTGTAACATGAAAAACAAAAGCCAACATAATGAACATTTAACTTTAATCAAATTAGTGGGAAGTTTGCAATTCTAGGCATGATAAAGTTCTGAATATTTTAAGGAAAGTTTCATCTAAACATTTTGAAGAGTGTCCTGTCTTTAAAAACCCCAACCACAGCAATGGTCTCTTTCTCATAGAGTTTCTCAATGCAGACTTGATTACCACTTAATGGTATAACTGTATGATACCATGCAATGGACAACACCTGAAGTCTCTCTCAAAGAGACTTCTTCTTATAGATTTAGAAATATTTGAGTTTCAGGCAGGACATGCATATTTCTTCACTAATGCCTTCTACTGATTTTACTTCATTGATTAGCCATGGGCCATATCAAAATGCAGAGTTCCAAATTTTTACAAAAATCCAATAAAAACAATTTAAAATGGAATTGGAATAAAATACAGTTTAAAATGAGATTGGAATAAAATATAAAAATGTAATATATGGATAAATAAAATATGATAAAATTGTATTTCAGTGTCATCTCTACAATCTACCCCAATCAGTCCCACATATGCTGATCTCAACTGAACCATTTTGCTCAAGTACTGTGCTGTATTAAATGTTGTTTTCTAATTTTGGCTGCACATAAGGTAAGTGGTTTTAATATAGGGTTCCCAGTGGATCATTCATTTAGTATATGGACTGAGGTATCTGTCTCTCACCCTGTTATACAGGCCTTCTATATTTCACTAGGTTTTCTCATAATTACACAGAATAAACTCTGCAAGATACACAAATGTAGCAAAATTTGCATAACATATTTATTGATTCTTTTAATTGCAGATTACTTCTTTATTGGCAGATTTAAACTAATTATATCTATTAGACTTTGGCAAACTTGTATATTGAGAGTATAGCCTTTTGCAGCCCAATCAAGGTAATCTGTGAACCACATTAATAAAAAATTAATAATTTTGTGATAACTCTTTATATTCCGCAGAGTAATTTAATTGGGAAAGTACAAAAATATTGCTAATTAGTAAATAAATAAACATTAAGGTATTTTTGAAATCTTCCCCAAAAGAATGCAATGGTAAATATGCATCCTTACGTGATAGAAACTGACAGTTTATCTTTATGAAGAAGGAAAGGGGGATTAAAATACAGTATCCTGATAAAAGGACAGCTAACTAGAATGACAACTGCATTGCAACATTACTTTTGTCCTTAGTTTCAACCGATCTCAGAATTTAAAGTCTTTTTACACCGCAGTAAAAGTTTAACAAACTTTAGGCAACAGGACTATATCTTAAAAAATGTCTATTAAACCCAAGCTTACTGTATGTATCTGATATAATTTCTGTTATGTAAATAATTACGCAATCAATGCTAACATCACATGGGTAATTTACACCATTCCCACAAATCCATTAAAATGTCCATTGTTTCAGGTAAACTCCAAAATACAATATTGCAAACTGAAGTTGAAGTTCACTGAACGGTGGTTCAGAAAAATAAGGTTTTGTTGTATCTTTTCCTTTGCATACATTTCTCTCTCTCTCTACCCCCCTCTTCCTCCCTCCCTTACCCTCTCCTCTCCTCTCCTCTCTCCACATTATACTTCTGTAGAAGCTGAAGGTAGTGTAGGTTTTAGAATTATATTTTCATTACAGAGAATTAATCCTCTTACCATGAAACCTCAACACATCCAGACTGTATTTGGCCCACTTTATTTGTAACAACAGTAGGAAAACTTGATTATAGATTTTTTGGCACTCAACACTTATAACTATATCCACTGGCCAAGGGACCTAAATAGGAAAAAAAAAATTGGTATCCTTTTTTGCTTTAATGTCAAACCTTTCATTTCAATACAAGCAAGTATTACCTTGTAACTCAGTATTAAGCCATCTAGTGTATGAACAGGCAACTTCTTCTTTCCTATATCAATGTTTTCACATAGAATTGACAATCTGTATACAAAAACATGTGGTTATTATCAACTGTTTATTCCAAGTCAGATAACTATACAATTAATGAAATAAAATCATCGCAAATGTTTTCAGATAAGATTACCATCTACAATCATTTTGTTGCAAACTTTTTAATGGGAAATTTGATTTCAACATGGGATATCAGCTATCACAGCAATTCTAACCCAAACAGTTGCATTTGCTTTTAAATTTATGTAATTAGTCGCTGCTTCAAATCATTTAAAATTGGTGGTTACCTAATTATTACATATAAACCTTTCTTAATTTTAACCTCTAAAAATTCACTCATACTAAATAACAGCCAAATTACAACTACGTACATTATCTATGTCTCTATTACTATTAGCAATAAACCTGGATAATATTAACATAATGTGAATGCCTTCATTCACATTAAAATTACATTAATTAGTTTATGTTAATGTCCCAGAAGTAGAATATGCTAAAGTTAATATTCTGAATTCCTATACAACAGAAGTGGCACATTTATGGCAAATCCTTCTTCCTCTTCTAGATATAATTACTTTATTACCTTAAACTATCCTCTGGATAACGTTGCCCAACTGCTTCTTGAAGCTGGACATTTAGGAATGCTTCACTTTGCCATGTGTCTTTTTCACGTATTTTATCAAAAATAGATGTGTAAAAGTCATACATTGTATCCCCAGCCTCAAGTAAGAAAAAGTTTCTCATTGCCTGTAAGTATTCTACCAGCCTAAACAAGAAATACAAATTTCATAATTTACATTTCAATTCTTCACATATACAATGAAGATATAGATGTTAAAAAGCATTTAGTATAAGAGGATTCAACTATTTTTAACAATTATAAATCTCAATGAATTATGTAATTCAAGAGACCTAACTTCAGATATATATAGTTATGTTTTACAGAATACAATTATCTTATGGTGATTGCTCAACATTCTTTCCATCATCTAACTTGTTTATCAATTATGTTTCCTTGCAACAAGCTTCCCATCTTATTCCAAATTCTTGTCATCTACTTCTAACTTGGACAGTAGTCATAATTTTAAGGTTGCAAGTAGTTCTTGTGTTATGTCAGCAATTGGGCCTGGGATTGCATTGTGACACATGGGCATTAAGCAGAAAGAGGCAGGAGTCCTATGTAAGGAGTGCAGTAATGGAGCAGGCAGGGTGTGGGAGACTAGGGGAGGTCCAGTACAACCCACACATGAGTCAGGAAGGCTGAGAAAGGGTCAGTGCAAGCAATATGCAGGGGGAAGCCGGCACAAGCCACATGCAAGTGCAATGAGGAATGAAAATTGCAATCTAGTCCCCACTTTCAAACCATCCATAACAATATATAGTAATAGCTACTAGGATATTTCTTCTACCAGGTGAAGAATGTACAAGAAGAATTCTGGTGAACAAATAAATATCTACTATGATGCTGAAAATATATATTAGCTAAATGTCAAAACTGGCAACTTATGTAAATTCTTACCTGTAATCTTTCTTCAAAGTTTGCATTAAATTCCCACAACATTCTAGATACTGCTTGTTAATATGAGGATAAAGACAGGATCTCAAGGTCAGTTCAAATGTCTGGCATGTAACTGATTCAGATGACCTATCTACACAAACATCACCAGCAGAAAGTGTCTCATGTATGTTACCGTGATCCAAATATAATCTGCAAAAAAAAAAAAAAAAAGGTCCTTCATATTAATTCCAACAAATTAATACAGAATTTGTACAAATATATTACAGATAAACAAACCATACAGAAAATACAAGGATATAAATGGTCTCTAATTTTGAGAGATAGATTTTCACAGGTTCTGTAGCTGGTTTGTTTGTTTTTGTTTAGCAACTGAGTATGACATCAAGCTGTCAATACTTAGCAAACACACAGATTTTCTCCATGATGATTGCTTGGTGATAAAGGCGGTGAAATGTACTTCCTGAAGATGTTGTATTATTTCAACACATCTGATATAAACTGAGATAGGCATTCAGTGTAGGACAGGGGTGTCAAACTCACGGCCCGTGGGCCAGATGCATCACGCACTAGCCACATCCACGCCTGGTTTAGCAAAGGGAAAAAAAGTTGTCATACATCATGTGACGCCATCGTGATGCCACAAGTTTAGGATAAATAAAATCTCCCTAATCTTCATGTTTGGCCATTTTATAAAAAGGTAAGAAATCAGACAATTATTAGAAAATAGCCATATAAGAAAGTGCTCCTGAAAAAATAATAATATACAAATGTGGTTCTACTGTATTTATTCTATCATTAAATATACACTTTGATAAAATATTTTTAAAAATTATGATTTGGAAAAGACTACAGAAGAGAATTTATAGAACTCAAGAGTTTAATTATGGAATGCTTGGTGCTCTCTGAGCTTCATTGTTTTCTTGCAGATGTTTCATTATCCAACTCCCATGTTTCCCCGAAAATAAGACCCTGTCTTATCTTTTTTTGAACCCTGAAATAAGCACTTGGCCTTACTGCCATGCGCTCAAAAGCCCGATTGGGCTTATTATCAGGGGATATCTTATTTTGGGAAAAACAGGATACATAACATCATCAGTACTGGTGACTGTGGTGTGTGCTCCCTGTTTATATACAAAAATTTGCCCTGTCAGTGAGATGTGGTTTTCTCTTTGGTAGCTCCTTGATTAAGCTATTGTTTTCTGCTTGTTTCTTTGTCTGATGTTAACCCAACTCTGTACTAAACCTTTCCCTTCTCAGTTCCAATCTCAGGCATAATTAGGTTTTCCATTACATTTTCAGTTATAATGAAACTGGATCATTATTGAGTTTGGTACAGTTCTTTCTCTTATACTCAATTTTGGTACATTAAGCAAACTCCATTTTCTACTGCATTTTTGTATATTGTCATACGTCAATTGTTAGTATTTTACTTTAACCAATGTATTATCCTATATATTTTTATTTTGCATATAATATCCTAACAACTGTTATAGGAGACAGTAATTAACATAATAAAAGTTACCAATGTATGACTTCTAAAGATTTAACTTGTTGAATAGTGTATTAAAATCACATACATGCTACTAGAATAGCAGGGAAATTTTTGTATTTGTTTGGCAGAATCATACCGATGTTTGAAAAATTAGAAAGGACAAAAAATATTCTAAATCTCTTACATTACCTTGCAAAATTAATTGCTAGTAAAGGATCATGAATATCATCCAATTCTAAATGTCTTTCTGCAATGGACTGCATCTTTATTAGGCTTTCTTTAGTAGCTTGCTGTTCCGTTAAAGTATCTTGAATATGTTCATCTCCATGACGTAGCCGCAATTGCACAGATTCCAAAAATAACATGTACAAGCTCTTCCTTTCTGCACCTGAATTGGATATTGAAACATAGATTACTGCTTCTTCAAGACAATTGTTCATAAAAACCAGAAAAAAAAACCACACTTGAAGTTTTTGATTACACTGACAAATGAAATCTACCGTATATACTCGAGTATAAGCCGAGTTTTTCAGCACGTTTTTTGTGCTGAAAAACGTCCCCTCGGCTTATACTCGGGTCTATACGGCTTATACTCGAGTTTGGTTTTTTTAAGCCCCTCGGCTTATACTCGAGTATATACGGCTTATACTCGAGTTTTTTTTTTTTTCTTTTTTTCACATTTTACCGGACGGCGCGGGGAAGCCCTGCCGGTGCAGTGAGAGGGCGGGGCGGGGGAGCTGCCAGCCTTCTCAGCTGAGGGAGGGAGGGTTTCCCCAACCGGTAGGTGCCTCATTTCCCACCCTCGGCTTATACTCGAGTCCCCAGTTTACCCCAGTTTTTGGGGTAAAATTGGGGACCTCGGCTTATACTCGGATCGGCTTATATTCGAGTATATACGGTAATTGGTCAAACAAAACATATGGGGAAAACTGAACTAGAAGTACTGATTTTGCAGCATTAATAATAATAAAACAAGATTTTAATACACTATGTCAACTAATAGTGATACAATGTGTCTAGAATGTTTTCATTTCATTTTCAGGTGTCATGAGTTGCAGATGCCTTATAACAGCCCTAATCACATAACAAGTTTAAGAAGTAGACAGTGGCTTGCTAATTTTGCCCTGTATGTTCTTTTTCAGTATGAATGTCTGCTTTGATCTCATACACATCGAGATAATGTGCTTCACAGTATAAAAATCCAAAACAGAGTAAGTTCACATAATGATGCTACTGAGATCTTATCCTATGTCTGGAGTCTATGAGGATCAAGGATGAAGAGAACATGGTAAGGCTGAGTGCTAGCAAGATTACTAATGGATCATCAGGGTTTTCTAGTATCTCCAGATGAGGAAGCCAAGGGGCAAAAGATTTGGTTGTTCCCTTAACCATTTGGGACAGGGTGTTCAGTGAGTCCCCTTTATTTGATGATTGCTGTTTATTAATTGTAAGTTGGAATGAACAATTTGCATTTCTTGATTGGTCTTGTAATTTATTTTAAATTACACTGAATTAAATTTCTTGTTAGTCAACAAAATTCCCCATAGTGAGATGGACAACCATCTTCATTTTTTAACTAAATAAATAAAAAGTATGGATTACCATGAAGGAGTAGATCTATGATTAGGAGTCCCCCTGGACTCATGGCTCTTGCTGAAATAGCAGATGAAAGCTGTCACTATAGAGGTCTCCTCCTGGTTTCAACTCATGTGCCAGAAGCACTGCTTTTCTGCAGTAGAGTCAAATCTCTGGAATGGCATCCCTTTGAAGCTTAATTCTGATCACAGCTGCCTTCCAGAAGCAAGCAAAAACAGAACTCTTCCGCAGGGCATTTGGGTTGTGACATCTGGCTTTATATTTGTTTTACTAAGTTACATTCATTTTTTAATATGGTCTAAAGACTTTTATTATTTTAATCTAATTGTGTGTGGTTTACTGATCTAGGTGTTCCTGTAAACTGCTTAGAGGCATGTAGGATTGCAGCAGAGTATAAACATATAAATTTGAAGTTTTCTACTTTAAAATTATCTATTATTCTAAAGTTAGGCTGGCTTTTTTATCTCAACTGCCACTATTGGCCTATAGATTTCATTTTATTCTATTAAAAAGTAATAACATTATAGCTTCTTCTACCTTTTTTCAAAAATTAATTGATGGTAGAAATCTTGCCTAAGATGCAAATAAGTCTCCGATTTGAGATGGATGGTGCTATTTTCTAAGCATCCAATGAAGATGAATTGAACAAATTTCAGATTATCATTTATTCCATGGATGGGCAACCTAATGAACCTTAAGTGTTTTGGACTAGAAATCCTATAATCTCAGGCCATCATCCCACACCAACTGTCTTAATCCTGATTTACATTAAGAAACATGACAACATGTTCTGAGTGGACTAAAATATCTTAATAAAAATTCTTCTGGATTAAACTCAGGCATTCTGTTTCCAAGCCCATTATAACTTTGAACCATTGTTGAACAAACAGTAATAAATTGAGGATTATCAATATTTAAAGTCAGGGAAAAGTCCAGTCAAATCTTTTGTCATATCAGTGGTATTTAAAAGTGGCTTAAAATTAAGTAAGCATCTATTAGGTAGAAACTGTAAAATATTTATCAGAAATATTATCTATTTAAAAATCTAAACAGTTCATCTTTTTAAATTTACAAGAAAGTCATGCAGCGCTATATGAATTCTAAAAATCAATACGTACAACATTACATAATAAGGAACATTTTGTGGAAATTCAGTTTTTACCTCGGGTTGCAGCTGGCTGTGGAGAACCATCCTTGCACTGCAAATTTTTTAGCAACTGCATGGATTTCCCAGCCATAATGATCTGCTTTAATACAGGCCTTAAAAAGGAAACCATGGTATGCTGTCTGCTTGATGGTGCTTGATCACTGCCAGAACTGGCACTAGCATTATCACTCATTTTCTCTTCATTCTCAGATTTTTCTGATACACTGTATAATGTGTAGGTAGCATACCAAAAGTCTCTATGATTTACAGAAACATTTTTGTTTCTGCAGAAAAAAACAGACAATTGTCAGAAATTTGTCAGAAAACTGCATATATTTATTTACAATGCATTTTTTTATAATTACAATAATAATCTAAAATAGGTTTTTCAAATAACCGGAGAAGAATATTCATCCACCATCTGCATTTCAGTTCTGTAGTTAAGGATAAGATTCA
This sequence comes from Ahaetulla prasina, assembly GCF_028640845.1. Classification (NCBI taxonomy): domain Eukaryota; kingdom Metazoa; phylum Chordata; class Lepidosauria; order Squamata; family Colubridae; genus Ahaetulla; species Ahaetulla prasina. Next base: position 93,175,398 of record NC_080543.1, on the reverse strand, counting down.
GGGCAAATAAAGATATTTGAAGGCTCATCTCAGCCAACTAAAATTTCGAAACTGATATATGCATACTACGATGCATACACCAAAATTAAAATTAAGATATAGAGGTCAGCAGCCAAAATAGGAAGATTCTTATATTTTTATTTATTTATTTATTTACATTTATATCCCGCCCTTCTCCGAAGACTCAGGGCGGCTTACAGTGTGTAAGGCAATATTTTATATTTTATTTATATTTTATATTTTATATTCCAAATTCAATTAGCTGTAATAATTGTGATATTACCCCACAAAAAATAGGAATAAAATAACTAAAGCCCTGAATCCAGTTATAAGTATTCTCCCAGAAATATGTCAATTTTTAAAATTGCAATAGCAGCTTAGAATTTTAACAATAAATGAGATTTTCTATGGCAGATTACCTAAATCTCTAACTGCAAATTATATGGATACTTAGCAATATGTAAGTATATTTGCGCATGGTTTCTTTTGGCTCCACCACTATCATCACAAAGTCAATGATCTACACCCTAGAAATATCAATATACCCACATGACTCTGTAGAGATTTTCAGTCATCCAGGTCGCGGTTATCCCAAAGGTGCTTTTTCAGGAGGCAATTGCACTTCCTTGTTTTTTCTTTGAAGAAAGTCCAGTTGCCTCCTGAAAAAGCAACTTTGGGATAACCATGACCTGGATGACTAAGAATCTCTACAGACTTTTAGCTATACAATTTGGGATGAACACCCTATTAATAGTGTGGGAGTAGGAATGGATTTCCAGAAAAAATAAAATTGCAGACTAAAGGGACCAGGAGCACTACTCAGGTGACCCTGAGGATACAGATAAACCCCAAGTGCTTCAAGGACCCTCTAAAAAGATGCAAACGACCAGCTGTCTGCAAGGAATATAAATCCTTCCATTCCCCATTATCCTGTCAGAGTTGAAGCTTCTGGATGAGAAGTGTAATGTCCTCAAAGAAAAAAAACAAGAAAGTCCAGTTGCCTCCTGAAAAATCACTTCTGGGATATCCACAAGATGTTCACTATCATTACCTTTGAATTATAAATTCTTTGGCAGGATCAAATAAATTACCATGGACAATCCACTCATCCACTGTCTGTAGGTATGGTCTTACTGTTTCAACCCACAGAGAAAACAAAAGAGAGACCTGAAATGAAATTATGAAAAATTTTAGAGAATGGAGAGGAGAAGATAATAATACACACTAAATGACTTAGGAAACAACAGCATCAGTAGTACATTTATAAAATATATCCAGTATTTAGAAAAGGTTATAACCTGAGGGTCTAGGGAAGCATGCCTTTAAGATCAGAGAAACAATGGCAGAAGGAAGATGCTTATTAGCAGAGGTACCTGATTAATCACTGTGAAAAACAAAATGCTGAACTAAGGCTTGAACCAGCAGGGCTAATTCTATGTTTGTATATACAAAACATTATGTAAATTTTAAATTCAATATATATTCTTAGCTCCGTTTTTCCCCACATAATATATGGTGGGAAGATATTATTCTAGCAAACTTCTAATTTAGGAAGCTGCTATAAGAATGGGAGAACAGAAAAAGAGTTCTACAGCTGCTCTATATTCTGTGTGGTCATAATATATCACACACATGGATTTGTTTCCCAGCCAAGTCTAAAAATAATTAACAACAAAATATTTAAGCAATATTCAGGTGGCTTCATCTGAGTGATTCTTCATTGTTTAGCAGAGCTGTGCATCAATGATATGCTTACAAATAAATTTCCTGTCTGTAAAAATATACTTTTATAATATCTTCACACATAAACACACAAATGGTTATACATTCTGAATAGAAAACTAGAAGCAACTTTTTTAAGCAATAGTTACCTGGCAATAAAATGTTTACACTATTAAAACAGAATTGTATTATTTATGCAATCCTTATGAGAAAAAGTTAAACTGACTCACAAAGGAATTGTTCTTTCTATTCCAACTCAAGCCACTTTGTGTTCCTATGCAGCATTCTAAAATTTATACACGTCCTAATTAGGGTGTTGCAATATCTGACTGAAGAAGAGTCTATTTTATAAAACTGTGTTTCGGATTATTTTAACTCTACAGTTTATCACTTGTCAAAAAAAAAGAAACATGGATCTAAGCTGTGAATTTGAGAACTTCAAATAATTTGACATAAAAAGTTCTAAAACAGGAAAACTTAAAGTAAATATTTTTTCTTGATGCTATGGAGAGGTCTAGCTATCGTTTATATCAATTTATATCATTACAGTTTATAAGAGCTTGTTATTTGTGTATGTATAGCTGAATTATTTCCACTGAATCAACATTTGTTAACTAACATAGATAGGAAATTGTGTGAAATAATACATCGATAGCTAGATTTATTTAAAAAAACAGGTGATACACAGTTGAGATATTATTTACACTTGGGGCTGAGACTTAACTGAACTCATATATGCCTGACTAATAAGATGACATTAGACTAGAACAGTCATCTGAACCAAGAGGATTACAGACTTAACTTGAATAGAAACTGTAGTTCGTTTTTCCAGTATAATTATTAAATAATACATTATTTATTAAATAAGTTTTTTTATACTTACTGTCTGTTCAGAGGCTTCCCCAATATTGTCATAGTCAAGAATTGCTTTGTACAAGGTATTGAGCAAATGAGATGCTCTTACAACATTGCGGGTATCAGGTGGTACTTCAGCAACTCCAGTGCTAAAAACTTTATGAATCACTTTCAGCTGCGCTAATCGATGTGACAATTTATCTATGACTATGGAAAGGGTAACTGTAGTATCTACAAAAAAGTATAGATTCATGTTTTTATGGTCATACATAGAAAGCTTGCACTTCAGAACATTAAAACAAAAAGTTTCGTTAAAATGCAATTATTTTACCTTCGTTGATTATGCATCTTTCAATTTCTGTAAGTTCTTTTTTGAAATTAATGAAATATTTATAGAGAGCTCGCACAAAAGCCTGGTAGGTTCTAAAAGGGGCTTCCACAGATTTCTTGGGAGTGGATATGGTTCCATGTATTCCACTTTCTGAGCTGTGACCCATGACATCATCAATAAACTTTTGTAACCTAAATACCACTTGCCCATAGGCAGCTATGCGCTCCAGCATTGATCTTAATGAATTCTAGAAAATAAAAGATTTTATAATTTTTAATTTATCTATTTTAAAAGGAAAGCAAAAAAAGATATAGAAATTTACAAAATGCAGATATTACACAGAAAAGTTTGCAGAGTAGTTCAAGACACAATTAAAATAAAATAGAATCTATTCTATGGGGGGGGGAACATGCCACCTTTCTCCTTATAATAAACAATCTGTGCTCAATTGGTCATCATTAGACGAGGACACATCCTGACCCAAGCTATTCCCAGCTTGGTTCTTCCCAGCCCTGAGCCTCAGCAAGGTAAGGGACTGCCTCCTTTTGAACTCTCCCCACCCACCTATCTCCCTCATATCAGCCCTTCGGGCATATTTCTTCAAATAGTGCAATGCTTGTCGCGATGCTTCTAAAACCTTCAAATCATCATGAGAAACACTGTACAATTTGCTGAGTTTCGGAAAATCTCAGAAGCATTGCAAAAGGACAGCATCCAGTACGGAGAAGGGCATGCACAGACAGCCTCAGGAAAAAGATCTAGTGTGACTAGCAGTTGCCTTAAATAAGGCCAAGCCAGGCATGCCTTGTCAGCAGTAGAAGATATTGAAAGTCAGCTGGGATGGCAACTGAAGTTTGCATTGTGTTGCTGGGGGTGGAGAGCTGGCCACTGTGGCACTCTTTGGCAGCAGTGGCAGCACTGGGGCTGAAGTAGAGATCCAGAAATAGTGACAGCTGGCTAAGACTGCTGAAGGCTGTGGACCACCCCAGCACCAATGACATCACCACCATCAAGCCTAAAGGGAAAACATGGGGAAATAGACAAATCGGGGTAGTTGAAGCACACTTGCAGTCCTAAGTGCCAGGAAATTGCTAAGCACCCAAATTTTGATGACACTGCAGGGGTGCTGCAATGGCCATAACTCATTCATTCATTTACAGCTACTGTAACTTCAAGTGATCACTGAATAGATGGTAATTAAGCAAAGGTTATCAATATTGTCTTATTTTTTTTATTTGTTGGCTAAAGAATTAATATTGAATTGCTATATTTGCTTATTTTAGATTCACTGATCATTTCACTCACATGTGTCAAATGGGTTACTGTTATGTCATTTCTCACAGTTATCTTTCCATCATTCAGCTGAAATATAAAGAGTTTTTTTACACCTGAAAGAAGCCTGAAAAAATAAAAATGATCTTAGCATATGCCTTTGTAAAATACAAGCAAAATATACATTCAGAAGTTAGCATTATTCATTCAATTACTTTTACTCAAATTTATATAGCTGTCCATCTCACAAAACAAGTGACTCTGGAAAGGTGTCCATCACATATTGAAACTGTAAAAATCCTTGATTTTCAACATATATTTCATAACTTATATCAGGGGTGTCAAAAATAGCCCAAGCCCAGTTTAGTGAAGGGGAAAAGTCACAATACGCCATGTGACGATGCCGTGGCGATGTGAATTTGACAACCCTGCCTTATATATTTGCAAACTGGTATCATATAATAGATACACACCCACCCATTTCTGAAAAGATAAATGATAGGAGTTTTTTTTCTTCCAAATGCAACATTTTATTACAGTTCCTTTTTACAGAGAAAAAATTAAAAGCAAGTATTAATGTAGGCTATAAAAGCTATAGCATCATTTGCCTTGTGAAACACTATTTTCCTCATTTTGATTAGCACAATTTGCTTTAGAAGTAGTAATATTAATATAATAAAAAACACAGTATTTTCTGAATTTTAAAATTAACCATAGAGATTTAAAGATAGCATATATTATTCAACATTTCTTACCAAATTGTTTCACGAATGACCTGCGTTTCAGTGACAAGAATTCTCTCTTCTGGGACATATAATGGATCACTATTATATAAATGCTGTTCCCTAAGAGAAAAATGATTTTAATACTTTTAACTGATTGCATTGGTAAAGAAAATCCAACATTATTTCATCCTCTTCCCCTATGGGGCCAATAAACTTATATTACTACATCACTGGTAACACTTGAAAAATCAAACTGCATTATAGTCCTATTCTGAAAAATATTCATTTCAAAAATTCTATTCATGTTATTAAATCAAAACTTGCTTCGATTTTTAAAGCATTTAATACTATGTAATCCAAGAATCTTGTAACCCTTCAAATCTTTGCTTATTGTCTCTTAGTTGAGACTTTGAATAAGGATATAAGTAGTCCTCAAGTTATAACCTAATTGAACCTGTCAATTATGGCTGTAAATTATGACAGTCATAAAGGAATCACCATATGACTAGACTCAATTTTACAACCTTATTCACAGTGGTTTTAAGTAACCCTAAAGTATGATGGGGGGAGGAAAGGGTTGCTTGAAATAAATGCTGGTTTCTGGCATAAACATTGTAGATCATGGTCATATGACTATAAATGCTGGCCAGTTGCTGAGCACCCAAAATACGGTCATGTGATTGTGGGGGAGGGGCAGCATTAGAACTTCAAAGTCAGGTCATAAGTAGCTTTGGGGGAGGTCCACTGTAATTTTTGAATGGTCGTTAAGCAACTGGGCATAACCAGAGGACTACCTGTATAGTTCTACAAAACATAATTTATCACAAAGTTTGTACAGGGAACATAAAGAAGTCAGTATAGTTCTGTATGTGGATTAAGCTGTAATGATTTACAAATGTGTTTGGCAACTTACCATATAGAAGCTAAATTGGAATGAAAATGCAAACTATGGGAAAAACGAACAACTCTACCAGTCCAATACTGAGCCACTACATGTTGCTCTAACCAGGTACGTGCATCAGGTTCATCTAGAGAGAAAACAGTTATATAAGTGTATTTGCCTATATAAAAAAGTCTTCATTATCCACCACATATATAGAGCTAAATAATGTTTGAATCAATTTATCATCAAACAAATGTGGAAGCTTGCCCAAATGAAATCTTAATCTCAAGAGCACTTGGATGTATTGACACAAACATACATTTGAAAACTCACAAGCCAGAAGCAGCAACACAAAATTAAACAAATATTCACTTTCAGTAAAGAAATTACATTTTTTCTCAGAAAACAACAGACATTTTTGTTTTTATAAGAAAACTCAGTACAAACTACCATACAATAAGATGTGACAACTTGAACAATGGTTATGGGTACTTTGTACAGACTTTCTATTTAGTGACTTTGGGGCAAGCAATGGTTTGAAAAGAGGCTTGTTCATAGTTTGAGTATCTTTCCCAAAAAAGAATATCTACTTATTTGGCAGAACTCTTTCCAGAAAAAGCTCTAATCCTTGGACAGCTATTTGGACACTGAGTACTGTTATATTTTTAAAAACCATTAGAAATTTCTAAGAGATTATTTTTCTAATTAATTTCTTTTTTAAAATATTGTTCGTTTTGCTTTGTCTGTTTTACTTTTTCTCATATTAATAATACTTTTACTTATAATTTTCTGCCCGTATGAAGTCCACTGCAAAATGAAGAAGGTTAGAGACCATTATCAACTACCCAGTCCAGCATTTCAACCATTACATAACACTAGCTCTGAAAGTTTTTAATCACCTTTGTAGACTTTCCAGATTCAAAAGCCAGGTTAAAAAAATACTAAATAATGTTTTCAGCTGTAAATGGCATGGTGTCTTACTCAGAAAGCCTGTGCAAATATTAGCTTATTCTGGGGTTCTCTTATAGAAATGTAAGATGTATATACTGCATATTCATGTTTTCTACTAAACATGAATAAAATTGAGATAGTATTACAAATGCTGGATTATGCTTAAATTTTTATATATAGACAAACACAGAGAACACCCAAATGCTGCTAAATGGCTTAAATAAGATTAGCAGGGGAATTAAGGTTTTTAATATTTAATAATAATAATAATAATAATAATAATAATAATAATAATAATAACAACAACAACAAGAAGAAGAAGAAGAAGAAGAGGAGGAGGAGGAGGAGGAGGAGGAGGAGGAGGAGGAGGAGGAGGAGGAGGAGGAGGAGGAGGAGGAGGAGGAGGAGGAGGAGGAGGAGGAGAAATCAAACTGGAAGAAATATGGAAACATTGTGAAACAGGAACACAGACTGAACAGCAGACTGTTGAAGTAGCAGCAGAAAATACTCCAATAACATCTGGAGCAACTGAACAGCCTGAATTCGAAGAAAATGCAGATATTTTGCAAGAACAGGATCAGCAAGGGCCTGAAGCAGGGGTGAAATGCTCCCGGATCGGACCGGCTAGTGTGATCCAGTAGCGATGGATGCTGCTGGTTCGGAGGACCGGTAGCAAAAATCCCTGCCCCTGCCCCCCCTGCCTCTGCTGAGCCCCACCATCAGCAGAGGTTTTTATTTTATTGTATGGTAGTTAAAGGCCAAAACATGCCTTTAAAAGTAAAAAAAAGCCTGTGAGGATCCCGCCCCCCAGCTGAGATCGGCAGAGCCTTTAAACTTAAAAAAAAAATTAAAGGCTACTCTGGGGATCTCACTTGAGTTCCTCAACAGCAGAATCTTAAAAAACATGTTTTCTGTAGAAAACATGTAGAAAACCTCCTTTTAAGAGATTCTAAGGCACTTACCTGATTACTGATCGACCTCATGGATTTTTTCCCAGCCGGAAAGCCCTAGTTTCGCTTTTAGCACCAGACAGAACTAATCTAAACTTAGCTAATCTATTTCATCACTGAGTGACTAATGCTGTCTGGCTTTCCTGGCTGAGGAACTCTGGGAATTGAAGTCCACAATAAAATAAAATAATAAAATAAAATAAAATAAATAAAATAAAATAAAATAAATAAAATAAAATAAATAATAAAATAAAATAAATAATAAAATAAAATAATAAAATAAAATAATAAAATAAAATAAATAAAATAAATAAAATAAAATAATAATAAAATAAAATAATAAAATAATAATAATAAAAAAATAAAATAAAATAAAATAAAATAAAATATTTGTGCAGCTTTCTGAGATTTGGTGTGTTTCTATAGTGTTTCACTCTAACTACACAAACACACAAAATCTCAGAAAGCTGTATGTGTGTGTGTGAGTCAGTTGTGTTGTGTTGTGTTGTGTTATGTTGTGTGTGTGTAAAGTGTGAAAGTTGGTTTTTGAGTTTTTGTGACTGTGTGAAGTGTGAAGTGCAGCTGCTTTTACATTGTGTGTGAGTCAGTTGTGTTGTGTTATGTTATGTTGTGTGTGTGTAAAGTGTGAAAGTTGGTTTTTGGTACCTCTTATTGTTTTTTATACTTTGTTTATTATTTTTATTATTTATTGTTATTGGCCACGCCCACCCAGCCATCTGACCAAGCCACGCCCACCAATTAAGCCACACCCACAGAACCAGTAAGGAAAATTTATAGATTTCACCCCTGGCCTGAAGGCATCATTGAAACACCAGGAGTACTCAATGCCAGGCAGCAAGAACTGAAATTTAAAATCTTGGCACATGCTGCAACAAATGCAGAAAGAAGAAGGCTTCCAACATTGAAGACTGTGCCTAGAAAACATTGGGCGCCATTGGTGACAGATGCGAACTACGCACTTGCAGCAGTCCAGATAACATCAATTAAACAAACAAATCAGCTTGCCTATAGAGCAGCAGCTATAGTATAGAAGAACTGGGGATTCAGCAGCCGCAGTCCCCTAGAAAATTGACTGGGAAACCGCAGTGGAAAATCAGTTTGGAGTTGAAAATCAAGAGCCTGCGAGCAGATACAAGCAACTTGAAGAATTGGCAGGAGAAAAAGCTGAAGAATAGTAAGATCAAGAAACATCTGATAAAAAAATACGGGCTCAGCATAAGAAAAATTGACAAAGCATTGGAAATTGTGAAGCAGCAGATAACAGCAATAGCAAGAAAAATCGAAAGATATGAAGCCAGAGTTATCCAGTACAAACAAAATCAATTGTTCCAATCAGACCAAAGTCGGTTCTATCAGAGTCTGAACCAGATGGGGGACATGGAAATTGAAAAACCTGCGAAAACAGCAACTACTCAGTTTTGGAAAGACCTGTAGGAGACTGAGAAAGGTTATAACAAAAATGCTGGGTGGATCAGAGACTTTGAGATGAAATTCTCCAAGAACAAAATGGACCAACTGAAAATAACTACTGAAATGATAAGCAACAGAGTGAAGAAAATCAAGAACTGGACATCGCCTGGCAAAGATCAGTTGCATGGCTTTTGGCTCAAATACCTGACCAGCCTACACAGAAAAATGGCCGAACAATTCAATGAAATGCTACAGACAGGAAACATCAGTGAATGGTTAACAGCCGGGAAAACTTATTTGATACAGAAGGATCCAGCAAAAGGGGCAACACCTGCAAATTACAGGCCAATAACGTGTCTGCCAACCATGTTCAAGCTGTTGACCGGCATCATATCTGATAGGATCTAGAACTACCTAGAAGCAAATAACATCTTGCCAGTAGAGCAGAAAGGAAACAAAAGATCAGCTCCTGATTGACAAAATGATTCTAGAGAACTGCAAAAGTCGAAAAACAAATCTGCATACAACTTGGATTGACTACAAGATAGCATTTGATTCACTACCACACAGTTGGATCATCAAGTGCCTGGATGTCATCGGAATATGCAAGTGCATCGATAATTTCATTGCAAATGCAATGAAGCACTGGAAAACAGAACTGTTTACTGGAAGTGAAACCTATGGACTGGTCAACATCAAAAGAGGGATTTTCCAGGATGATTCTTTGTCACCTCTGCTGTTCATCATTGCTATGATCCCCCTGTCAACAATTTTACAGAAAACTAACCTGGGTTATCACACTGCAAAAAATTCACAGAAAATCTCTCACCTGCTGTATATGGATGACCTGAAGCTATATGGAAAATCAGAAATTGAATCCAGTCACTGACCAATACAGTTCCAGTTTTCAGCACTGACATCAGCATGGAGTTTGGCCTGGACAAATGCGCCACAGTGGCACTGAAGAAAGGGAAGATCGTAGAAAGTGATGGAATTGAAATGCCCAATGGACAAACCATCAAGGGCAATCAACCCAAAGTCTACAAATACCTGGGCATACTGCAGCTGGACAATATCAAGCATGGGCAGGTGGAAAATGTGGTCAGCAAAGAATATACGAAAAGGGTCAGGACACTTCTAAAAAGTAAACTGAATGGCGGTAACACCATCAAGGCTATAAACAGCTGGGCCATACCCGTTATCAGATATACTGCTGGAATTGTAAACTGGACACAGGCAGAGCTGGACAGCCTGGATAGGAAAACAAGAAAACTGATGACCATACACTATGCGCTGCACCCGCATAGTGACGTTGACATGCTATATTTGCCCAGAAAGGTAGGTGGCAGAGGACTTTTTCAAGTGAAGCAGACAGTTGAAGAAGAGAAACATGCTCTGGCAGATTATGTGAAAGACAGTGTTGAACCAGCTTTGATGGAGGTCCACAAGAGGAAGCTGCTAAAAGTCCAGCAAACCAAGTATCATTATAGGAAAACAGCGATGCAAGCTCCAGCTGACAGCTGGTGTAACAAAGCACTGCATGGACAGTTCCTTGAAAAGATCCAAGGAAAAGTAGATAAGGAAAAGACCTGGTTATGGCTGACCAATGGAACATTGAAGAAAGAAACAGAGGGCCTGATTCTTGCGGCCCAAGAACAAGCCATTAGAACAAATGTAATCAAAGCCAGAATAGAAAAATCTGCTGATGATCCCAAATGCAGACTCTGCAAAGAAGCAGATGAAACCATTGATCACATGCTGAGCTGCTGTAAGACAATAGCTCAGACCGACTACAAACAATATCACAACACAGTTGCTCAGATGGTCCACTGGAACTTGTGTCACAACTACCATCTGCCTCTAGGAAAGAACTGGTGGGATCATAAGCCTGAAAAAGTGATTGAAAATGAGCATGCAAAACTACTGTGGGATTTCCGAATATAGACTGACAAAGTTTTGGAACACAATACCCCAGATATCACAATTGTGGAAAAGAAAAAAGTTTGGATAGTCGACATTGCTATACCTGGTGACAGCAGAATCGACGAGAAACAACTTGAAAAAGTCACCAGATATCAAGATTTGAGAATCGAATTGCAGAGACTCTGTTATAAACCAATGCAGGTGGTTCCAGTGGTACATGGCACACTGGGAGCTGTGCCTAAAGACTTAGGCAAGCACTTAAAAGCAATTGGCGCTGACAAGATCACCATTGGTCAGCTGCAGAAGGCCACCTTACTGGGATCTGCTCGCATAATTCACCGATACATCACGCAGTCCTAAACGCTTGGGAAGTGTTCGACTAGTGATCTGTGATACGAAATTCATCATAGTTATCTCATTTGCTATGTATACTGTCATTTTGTGTAAATAATAATAATATAATTTTAAAACTATATATTTTATTCCAACAACTATGACGATAATTTAAATCAGCATAAGCGCAGTTACTACTAACAATTTCAGAGTTCTAACAGAATTTTTATGAGCCATATAATCAGCAAGCAGACCAACTGAATAAAGTAAATGTGAAACTTCTCCAAATACTCCCAAAACATGCATTTTATTTACATTTGCTAACAGCATACTACTACAAACTGTCATAAAGTGTAAATCAAATAGGCCATGATAAGAACTGGTATAGTCCACTCTATTGTAACGGCCACTTTCAGAAAACATACCTTTCCAGTTGGCAAGAGATGCTGACTTCTTATTTTGATCCTGATCTTCTTGTGGTGTCCTATCTACCTGAATGCCAGAATCTTCTCTGCTCAAAGGTTCAGTATCATCTTCATCACTTACATCTGACCACTCCTATAAAACATTAAAACCACAAAATATACTTCACTCTAAGATAATGGCACAGTGGAAATTTAAATGGACTTTTGTAATTTACTAGGCATTAAAACATTAAAATATTACTATATGATATATCATCTAAAACATAAATATTCACTATATTATCTCATTTCATAAACAAGGCACTATGAATTCCACTATGACATCACCACAAACAAGACTCAATTTAATAATTTCACTGTTCATACCATTAGCTTTTTAGGACCACAGAGGTAATAGAGTGGAGCAATTCTCTAATGGAAAGTGGGAATTTTAAGATAAAGATTTGCTAGCAGAAAGTCATCAATGATTACACTGTTTCTATTATTAGCAAGAGAGAGGGAGGGAGGAAGGGATGAAGAGTGGGAGGGAAGGAGGGAAGAAAGGATGGAGAGAGAGAGGAAGGGAGGTGGGGGACCGAAACCGAGACCTACACCTGCTTAGGAAAAAGCTAGAATATGAGGTTGAACTAAATTTACTAAAACCAATCAAAGAAATTTATCCTGACTAAGTGCTAAATATTATTTATTTATTTAGTCCAAATTATTATTCGCTATTACTTACTGGTGATTCTAGATCAGGAACAAAGTCCAGGTCTTCATCTTCCATTAAATATTTTCTCCAATCAAATTTCTCTTTTTCTATGGAAAATGCACAATAATAATATTTATACACTCTCAGCTATTTCTTCAATGACTTTGATATATTTCATCTAAGGAAAAAGTACAATTGTTTATTAATTAGTTTTATATCCTATTTTTTTCAGAAGTCGAAACAAATACCGATATGTTTTGCGCCATGCTGCTATGCTATGAGATTCTGAAAAACTACGTATTGAGAAAGCCTCAGCATAATGCCATACTACTATAAAAAGTGTAATGTCATATAATATGTGATATTACATATGATATGTGTAATGTCATGTCATGTAAAGTCATGTAATACAGGTAATATAATAGTCAGTTACAGTGGTAATGAGTGCAATGCTTGATGACTTAAAAGGCCAGGTTAGAGACAGATCTAGTGGAGAAAATCTATCTACTGTATGTTGTTGCTTATGTGCAACTTCCTAGCACATAACTATTTTTAAAAAAGGACAACACAAAATTGAAAAATATAATCAAACTAGTAGAATAAGGTTAGTATGATTTCAATTCCTCCTATTTTCTTGGATGCTCTCAACCTACCGACTGCTTTTTCTCTTGGTTCTTCTGCATAGCAGGTGTTAGAAGGAGAATCAGACAAGCATAATAGAAGTGAAAGTATGCCGTAATGTGCATCTGTCTTAAACACAAGAAACAAGTAATTAAGTGAACAGGACAGCAAAATAAAAGAAGATACTAGAATTCTAATCCATTGGTATACTTAGAAGAGAAAAACAGCAAATTTAGTTTATCATTCATCTTAAATAGGATTAGAATTAAGGCAGGAAATACATAAGTACAAAAAGTTCTAAATAGTTCTATTTATCAAGTTATATATTTCAAATGTGAGATTTTATCTTCACACGCTGAAAAAAGTAAAAAAAATCATGGTACATTTTATGGTTCTGAAGTTATCAGAACAATCACTTCAGATTTGTTGTGTTAGAAATTCATTTTGGCAAGAAAGCAGAAGGTTTTTATTCTTGGTGCTACACGATGACCCTAGGCACAAATTTAACTGACTGGCAAAAATATATTTCCAGTTCCAGATTTTCTTCAGTTTTAAATCCAGGCATTTTTCTTTAAATGTAAATCCTAACCCTAACTGCTGCTGATCCAATTCTACAGAGGAATTATTGAGTCTGTCATTTGCACCTCTATAACTGTCTGGTTCGGTTCTGCAACCCAACAAGAAAAACACAGACTTCAGAGGATAATTAGAACTGCAGAAAAAATAATTGCTACCAACTTGCCTTCCATTGAGGACCTGTATACTGCACGAATCAAGAAGAGGGCCGTGAAAATATTTGCAGATCCCTCGCATCCTGGACATAAACTGTTTCAACTCCTACCCTCAAAACGACGCTATAGAGCACTGCACACCAGAACAACTAGACACAAGAACAGTTTTTTCCCGAAGGCCATCACTCTGCTAAACAAATAATTCCCTCAACACTGTCAGACTATTTACTGAATCTGCACTACTATTAATCTTCTCATAGTTCCCATCACCAATCTCTTTCCACTTATGACTGTATGACTATAGCTTGTTGCTGGCAATCCTTATGATTTATATTGATATATTGATCATCAATTGTGTTGTAAATGTTGTACCTTGATGAACGTATCTTTTCTTTATGTACACTGAGAGCATATGCACCAAGACAAATTCCTTGTGTGTCCAATCACACTTGGCCAATAAAATTCTATTCTATTCTATTCTAACCCTTAACATAATAAAATAAATATAAATACACACAAAACAACTTTTTTATTGTCCCGATCTTTTCCATATATTCACTTACAAATCAGACCAGAAAAACATGAACATTGGACATGAGACTGGCCCACTCCAGATGCACTGGAGAAGGGCATGCTGCAGACTTCATCGGTCAAAGAATTCCGACTGGTGGGGTCCAGGAGAAGAACCTTTTCTGCCATGGTTCCCACCCTCTGGAATATTGTGCCCCCACTCGAGCTGAGATCCACATCCACCTTTTTGGCCTTCTGAAAGGAACTGAAGATCTGGCTCTGCCAATTGGCTTGGGGCCCTGATGGGGGGGGGTGTCATTTTGGAGGTGATTAATGGACTATGATAAGACCTCGACCTCTTCCATGTGTGCATCTTGCTCCCTTCCTTGCCATCTTTGTTTAATTTTTAAGTCAATTTTAGTGTTAACATTTATTATTTTAATATGTTCATAGTTTGTCTTGTTGCTTTCATTCATTGTAAATCGTCTAGGGCAGACCTGGGCAAATTAAGGCCCGCGGGCCACATCCGGCCCTTTGTACGTCCCTGTCCGGCCCGCGTGAGGCCAATCATAAACACCATAAATTAAACTTTTTTTTTAACTTTTATTTTGAAATTTTATTTTGAAAAGCGTTACGTCGCTACGTATGCACGTCGTAGACGTAGCACCTTCACTCGCGTATACACGTGTGTGAGTGAAGGTGATGCTGTTCGCCAGGTTATCCCCAAGATGTCGGCACACCCCAAGAAAAGAAAAGTTGATAACGAATGCCGTATTTTCAACAAAACATGGACTTCCAAATATTTCTTTTTTTTTTTTTTTTTATTACTTTTTTTGCAACAAACAAACAAAAAGAAAATACATTATTACACCCTTGTGCTATACATAAAAGGAAGATTTGGGTCTTCGGATATATCCTCATGATTGCCAAAATCCACGTTCTCGAGGTACAGGTACTGAAGCGTCCAATGTTCCAAGCGCAAAGTCCACAAATGGTTTCCAAGTCTTCCAAAAAATATCTTCTTTATACACACCACTTCTAATTTTAATATCACATGTCGACTTCCAAATATTTCTTTACAGAAATTAAAGGCAAAGCAGTGTGCTTAGTCTGTGGTACACAGGTTGCTGTGTTTAAAGAATATAATTTGAATCGCCACTACACCACCAAGCATGAAGATAAATACAGAAATCTGTCTGGTGAAGAGCGTGCAAGGGAGTCTGATGCATTGCTTGCAAAACTACAAACCCAACAAGGATTTTTCACTAAACTTCACACTCCCAGAGATGCAGCCGTCAGGACAAGTTATGTCATTTCTCACAAAATCGCCAGAAAAAGTAAGGCGTTTTCCGACGGAGAGTTTATTAAGGAGTGTTTATTGGACTCTGCTGCGCTGATGTGCCCAGAGAAAAAAGGCGCATTTGAGAACGTTTCACTCTCCCGACGCACTGTAACGAGGCGGATTGAGGACATCGCGGGGAACTTAGAACTTCAGCTGAAGAACAGAGCGGCCGACTTTGACTTTTTTTCTCTGGCTTTGGATGAGAGCTGCGATGTACGTGACACTGCCCAGCTGCTCATCTTCTTACGTGGGATAACCGCAGACTTTCAAATCACGGAGGAGTTGGCAGCCATGCAGTCAATTAAAGGGACAACCACCGGTAATGACTTGTTCAGAGAGGTAAATGCATGTATGGACATTTTAGGACTGAAATGGGACAAGCTTGCAGGTGTGACAACAGATGGTTGTCCAAATCTGACAGGGAAAATGTTGGACTTTTAAAGAGAATGCAGGATAAAGTGACAGAAATTAACCCTGATCAGAAATTGACATTTTTGCATTGTATCATACATCAGGAAGTGTTGTGTAAGACAGTGTTAAAAATGAAACATGTCGTTGATGCTGTCACTAAAATAGTTAATTTCATCAGAGCAAGAGCTTTAAATCACAGACAGTTTGTTGCTTTGTTGGAGGAAACTGAGGCTGAACATGGTGACATAAGCTATCACTGCACTGTTAGGTGGCTCAGCCTTGGCAAGGTTCTGAAAAGTGTCTGGGACCTGAGAGACCAGATTCAGGAGTTCTGTATTCAGAAAGGTCATGACATCCCAGAACTTTCAGATAACAACTGGTTGGCAGACCTCGGATTCGCTGTGGATGTGACTGCACTAATGAACGAACTAAATGTCAAAATGCAGAGCAAGGGCCTTTTTGTGCATGAGATGTACAGTGCAGTGAAGGCTTTCATGAGAAAACTACAGCTTCTCTCAAGCCAAGTGAAGGACAACATTCTGACCCACTTGCCAACACTTAAGGAAGCCAAAAGATCAGGTGATCACCTCCAAAAGTACTCAACCATGTTAGAAGCATTGCATGCAGAGTTTTCAAGGCGATTTCAAGATTTCAAAACTCTTGAGAGTGAAATGCACATGGTTTCTTCTCCCTTCAACTGCAGTGTGGATGATGCACCAAGTGAAGTTCAGATGGAACTCATTGATCTGCAGTCTGACACACATCTGGCAGATCACTTCAAGTCAGTCTCACTGCTGGACTTTTACTCCGTCCTCAAAGAGGAGAACTTTCCACACCTGAGGAGGCATGCTCAGAGGATCCTAGTCCTCTTTGGATCTACCTATCAATGTGAACAGACATTCTCAGTTATGAAGTTCAACAAATCCAAACACAGATCCTCTATGACTGATGACCACCTCTCAGCTGTCCTTCGCATAGCCACTTCAGACATTCCGCCAGATTTCAATGCCCTTGTTCAAGCCCAGAACAGACTGGATTATTCTCGCTGAAGAGGTAACATGAGGTGGAAAGCATTACAAGTTATTGTTTGTGGAGATTAACAAATTAAAAAATAAATTGCACTGGTTCAATAATTGTTTTTCTTATTTAACCAATAGACCACAGTTTCACATAACCTAATATACATATTTACAGAGTGCTTTATTCTTCTGATTATCAGTACCAGCTATTCAAAATATTTAATTTAAGTATTTTACAATGAAAGAAAGTTGGTGGCCCTCTGACACAATTCAGGCTTCTCATGCGGCCCCTGATAAAAATTAATTGCCCACCCCTGGTCTAGGGTCACCTCTGAGAGAGACGAGCAGCATATAAATTTACCAGATAAATAAAACATTCACATAAAATCAATGTTGAAGGTTTTTTGAAACTACCGGTACTATAGTGTTGGAGTAACAAAGTAATCTTAATTTTCACAAATTATCCTCTTTTCAGAACCCAGGGACTATTCTTTGTGTTTTAATTAACTATGTCTGAGACATTATAATAGTCTTCATAAATCACAGTGCTACTAGCCTATCAAAATAATTTATTCCAATAGAATTACTGTAAATGTCTTACATGCCATGTTATTTAGGTAACTGGTTTCATGGCAATTACATGCAGAGGTCTGAAAATGCAACAATCAATATTATAGAAAAGAAAAAAACATTGATTAATTTCTGATGTCTATATAAATTTCCATTACAAAAGGATCAGCTTTAAAAGAAATATAAAGACAAAAGAACATAGCATTCAGTTATGTTCTAAAAATCACAAACCTGTGTTCCTTCTGTGGTGGGAAGAGACAAATTCAGAAACTCTTCTGTTAGTCTCCTCCAACTTCCAGCTTTAACAAGGTCAGAGTGAACCACCAGCTTTTCATAAATTCTATATAAAAATATGGAATGTTTACTAATCTTGTAGAATAATTAATCTAATGTTAAAAGAAACACAAAAACTTTACCCTTCCATTATTTTCTCCACTTTGTGCCTCCTGACATCAAGAAATTGATGAAACCTAGAAAAAAAATACAGAATTATCTTTTGGATCATGGGTCAGAAATGATTAACTTGTATTTTGTTCAAGAAGTGTATTGTTTTAGCATTTTTACAAAGGATGGGCTTCATTTTTATTTATTTACTATAGTCACAAACCCTAGAATATTCAGCCTATTTTCATAAGACCGACCTGTAAAAAGCAGCCTTGCTCACTCTAGTGTTCTCCAAACATGTTGACATCAATTTATCTTTATTATTTATATAAGACTAATTCAGGAATGGATTTTCAGATGCTGACAACTCCCCCACTTGCCTGAGGCACCCTCTCTGCTGACTATGCAGCTTCTCCGCTTGGATTTCAGTTCCCTCTCCTTTCTGGGAACTGGCTAAATAAGATGCCTGATAAAAGATTTCAGTTCCTTTCTGTGAACGGAAGGGAACTCCTCCAGCAGGATACAAGAATAGGGCTCAAATGTTCAGCATTTAAGCTCAATTTCTGCACTCTGATGAGGTTGAGTTCCCCTACATACATGGAGATGAATTCCTGCAGCAGGGTACGGAAAGAGAGCTCCAATCAGGATTCAAGAACACAGCTCAAATCTTCTCAGCAATTGGCAACAGCTTGCAACCTTTCCTATTGACTTGCTGGGGAAGCTGGCAGAGAAGATTGCAAATGTGTGATCATGATTGAGGGGTACTTGGCAACTAGTCATATGTGGTGATACATTTTGCAACAGTTGGAAGTGCTTTAGAAGCTATAAAACAACCTTTGCGATTCCGTTGTAATTCTGGACCACTGTTAAACAGTCAGAAGTCAAGTTATTCATCTGAATAAAAACATCCATGTTCCTTTGGCATTAGCCCCAACTACCACTTTATCTATTTGAATCCTTTAATTCATTTAATCCACACAATGTCTCAAGCATGCTTGAGTGGTGCAGTGGTCTAGAGGTGGAGCTCTCACCTCACAATCAAGAGGGTGTGAGTTCGATCCTAGATAGCAGCAGATATTTCTCTCTCTGGGCACAATAAAAAAATATATGCTGCAAACTCCGTATTGGGAACAGGAAGGGCATTTGCCCAGTAAACACTTAGCTCTATTCAGTTGCCCCGACTCCACCCTGATGCAAGGGATTACGTGGTCATTAAAAGACAAAAAAAGTCACAAGCATGCTTGTTTAATTATAATCTATTCAGAAGTGTTTCCCTGCAGAGGTATAGCTTTATTTTAGTGTTCTGGAGTCCCTTCTGAAGTAAATGTGATCAAGGACAAAAAAAAGGGAGCTAGACTGGCCAAAATAATTTAATCTAAATTTAAGCACAAATATTTTGTATTAAATTCACTAAATAGAATATTTTATTGGTCACATGTGATTGAACACAAGGAATTTGTCTCTGGTGCATAAGCTCAAACAACGAAGTATATAATTGTAAGATACCAATGGAAAAAGTAGTAGAAAAGACGAGAAGGGTAATAGTAATACAACCCTACTACATGGGTAAACATCCTTAGACATAAGACATAAGTACTATGGGAATTAACAGCATCATTAGCCAATCTATTTGCTGGTAGGCAAATTGCAAGGGGTCTAGCAGTGGATCTGTGATTATTTTGAGATGGGCCAGCACTAAGGTTTCAAAGGTTTTCACAACTACTGATGTCAGAGCAACCGGTCATTCATCTCCTTGATGGATGGTTTTTCAAATGCAAGGAATATGATTACTCCTTACATATTTATCAATTTTTCTTTTCTGTAAAGCATGTAGCTTCTACAGTATCTCAAGTTATATATATATTTGCTAACAACTTCTGCAGATCCTACAGGGACTACACACTGCAGTTTTAAATTTTGCTCTAAGAGAAAAACTATAGGAAACAAACTGCAATACTTCAGCTCATGAAAGATGACAGGCTACTACCAAACTATTATAGTTTAACCCAACCTATGAGCTAAAACAGTGTCCAGATATTGGACCAGAAACCCTCAGGTAAGCCTGCTTCAAGTTCTACAAGAAAGCAGGATGGGGTTTTTTTTTTTGGGGGGGGGTAATAGGAGGAGGAAGAAATATTAGATATGTACGCCACCTTGAGTTATTTATAGAAAAATATAATAGGCAAGAGATACACACAGAAAACACAAATCAAGCAGGATAAATAGATGCTTTCAGAGGCACTGCTTTCAGGGTAGCTAGTTTGGTTTCTCTCAATTGGTAGGTTCACTAATCCAATCTGAAATCTTGCTACGGTAATATCTTTTATGCAATATAGGTAATCCTCGACTTACGACCACAATTGAGCCCAACATTTCATTGTTAAGTGAATTTTGCCCCGTTTTATGAGCTTTCCTGCCACAGTTGTTAAGTGAATCGCTGGAGTTGTTAAGTTAGTATCCTGGTTGTTAAGTGAATCGGGCTTCCCCATAGACTTCGTTTGTAAGAAGGTTGCAAAAGATTATCACATCACTCTTTAGGACACTGCAATGATCCTAAATATGAGTCCGTTCTCAAATCATCCATATTTTGATCACGTGACTACTGGGGTGCTGCAATGGTTGTTGTAAGTGTGAAAGATAGTCATAGGTCAGTTTTTTTCAGTGCTGTGGTAACTTTGAACGGTCACTAAATGAACTGTTGTTAAATCAGGGACTACTTGTAACCCATAAAAATAAATCCCTGCTGGGCATGCTCTCTGAAGGTAGCAGCGTTTCACAAACCTGGTTGGTGCTAACAACCCCATGCTGTCAATATCCTCTGAAAAAACAATCCTCTTCACTCATCAGGAGAGGAAAGTGGATCTAACCCGATCCTGAGGTCTTCAAACTTGGCAGCTTTAAGACTTGTGGACTTCAACTCCCAGAATTCCCCAGCCAGCAAAGCTGGCTGAGGAACTCTGGGAGTTGAAGTCCACAAGTCTTAAAGTTGCCAAGGTTGGAGACCGCTGCTCTGGAGTGCTTGCACTGGATGGGATGACAGCTCAGAGTCCTCATCTTCTAAGATTGGCTGCAGCTGTGTCTCCTCCAGTAACATAGCTTATTTTGCCTGCAATGATTGCCTATTGCCTCCAGCATAGCTGGCTGGGGAATTCTGGGAGTTGAAGTCCACAAGTCTTAAAGCCGGCAAGTTTGGGGACCCCTGCTGCGAGCCAACCGTCCGCGTGCCTGTTTTTTTTTTTTTTCCCACCCGGCCCAAACTACCGCGAGACGAGATGCCTCCGTTGACCCCACCCCCACCCCTGTCCCGCGCGCTCGCCTACCGGACCTGAAGTTGGACCAGGCGAAATTTAGCGCCGCTTGGAAGTGGCTGGATGTTTCGGGATTCCGCTCATCCAGGCCGGTTACTTGCCGGATGAGCTCCCGTACCGCTAGGTCTTGCTCTTGGTCAAAACGGCTCCAGTGAGCAGGCGGAGTCGTGGCCGACGATGCCGTCGCCATCACGAGCCGAGGAAAAAAAAGAGCTGAAACCTTGGAGGGCAAAAAAATTGGTGCTGCTGAAGTACTTTCTCTCTTTTGTCACATTCCGAAGGCTCCATTTATTTCAGTGGCCAGTATGGCTCACATCTCGCGAGATTCTGCTCCTCTGTCCTAGGGAAGCGCTTTGTGTGAGGGTCTACGCATGCGCCCACGCGCTCGCTTCTTCCGCCTCCCTCCGTCCCCCTTTTCCCAGAGGGCGTGTTTGAGGAGAGGGTCTATAATTTTGCATTGCGGGTTTTGCTGTTGTTTATTTTGTAGTTGATATTCATTTTCTGTAATTGTGTATAAAACTTTTTTCTTCGTGTCTGATTGAATAATTGAATAATAATTAGAAATATACCGGTAGAAACCATCTCCAGCACTTATGCGACCTTGATCCAGAAGCTAACTAGGGCCGGCGTCCTTATGTGATGACGTCCGACATAATTCCTGTGCATAAAGCTAGACTGAAAATGACTGGATTGGTCATGTTTTTGATCCTTTGCGTGTTTACTGTAGAGTAGGTTGTTCCCTCAACTGATCATCTGCGTGGAAGGATAGAATAGGGATAGGGACAGAACAGAACAGAATTTTTTATTGGCCAAGTGTGATTGGACACACAAGGAATTTGTCTTTGGTGCATATGCTCTCTGTACATAAAAAGACAAGATACATTCGTTAAGAATCATAAGGTACAACACTTAATGATAGTGGTAGGGTACAAACAAGCAATCAGGAAACAATATCAATATAAATCGTAAGGATACAAGCAACAAAGTTACAGTCATGCAGTCATAAGTGGAAGGAGATGGGTGATAGAAACGGTGAGAAGACTAGTAGTAATAGTAATGCAGCCTTAGTGAATAGTTTGACAGTTTGAGGGAATTATTTGTTTAGCAGAGATTATATTGCGATCTTGTGTTTCATTTTTTAAAGACAGTTGTGTAGAGATGCGAATTTCATAGTAAAAATTTGGGGGGGGGAAGGTGATGTACATTGGCATGTACAATATTCTAATTATTGCCAGCTCAGATGCCACTAATTGGGAAAGCACCACGGTGTAATAAGAATGTCATTGCATTGCATTTTGTTTTTAAAAAAGACAAATTTTATGTTTGAAATTAATAAGAAAATTAAAAATAAAGTTGAACGGAGAATCAATACAGAGATGGCTAAGTATTGATCCAGCACAGAGAGATCCAAGTAGTCGTCCCTTTACAAGAGAAATTGTGTGACTTTGGGCCATTCATTCTTTCAACCTGTACAGAGAAGAAATAGGAGTGTATGCAACATAAAATGTTAAGATACAAATCATATAAATAAGTATCATGTATAGTTGTGTCCACATTTGAAAAATGATAATTGGAAATTGGAAATGCAAGGAGAGGAGCTAGTGCAGTTCTAGGGAAAAAAACCCAAACAATATTAGAAGCAGCTAGAGAAGAAAGATACTACCGTAATTCAAGCAATGGTGTGCAAAGTATACTTAAGAGAAGTTTTTCTCATTAAAACCAAATGAAGGACCTATGGTACAACAATATTTTACTCAAATACATTTAGTACAAAAACAATGGAATTAACTGCCACTAGCTGTAGTGAGGCCACAAATATAGATAGTCCTTAACTTACAACTTGGGGACATTTGGTGACTGTTCAGAGTTACGACAGCACTCAAAACAGTAATTTATGACCATTTTTTACACTTAAGAACTTTGCAGCATCCACATTGTCATATAATCAAAATTCAGATGCTTAGGAACTGGCTCATGATTGTTTTCATGTCCTGGGGTCATATGACCCACCTTTTGTGACCTGGCAAGCGAAGTCAATGGGGAAGTAAGATTCACTTAATAATTGTGTTACTAACTGCAGTGATTCACTTAACAATGGTGGCAAGAAAGAACGTAAAATGGGGCAAAATTCATTTAACAACTGTCTCACGTAGCAGCAGAAATTTTGAGCTCAATTGTGGTTGCAAGTCAAGGACTACCTATATAAAGGTTTAAAAAATGTACTCCAAATGCATGGACTGAGATAGATTTGGATCTATATTAAAATATGGAATACCTTTGTGCAACTATAAACTAGTTAACAAACTATAATATATAAACTAAAACTAAACAAACCATTTTGTGTTGTACTAACTTTATAAACCAAGCCATGCTATTTAACTACTATATTATTTGTTTTTATTTAGCATGTCATATAAATAAAGCCATTTTGGATTATGAACCGCTTTTTTGTGTGAGTAATGCAAACCACTCTTAGAAATTTATCTGAACAACATTGTGGGTTATAATTAAACAACCATTATGTAATGTAGTTTAGTTTTTACATGCTGGTTGGTTGCGCTCTGCCAAGATTTCACATTAGTTTGAAATAAAACCTTTATTCTGTATTAAAGAAGTAGTGCAATGTGTAAACTTAGGCAATATGACAGGCCCAAAATCACCAAAACCTTGATTACTTTGTCTTCCCAACATATCTGAAGTCATAGCCTCAGATTCACAGCCCACTAGATGTATGGATTGTAACTGAGAAATTTACAATATCTGTACCCTGAAATAATAATTTGCATGATCTGGGAATGCTGCCCATCAAAGTCAAGGCACTGAACATAGCTGTTCTGTCCCCTCCCGGCTTCAGCCACGCGAGCTGGCTAAACAAGCCAGTAATTGAGTTCACGGCTGCTATCAGTCCTGGCAGGGAATCTGCAGCTGCCTGCCAAAGTCTCCCTTTTATCTTGGGGTTTCCAGGCAACCAGGAAGTCAGCAGTCCAGGCCATATGTTCAGCTCACTTCTCCGAGTCAAAGAGTTCAGCTCAATTTTTGCTCATCACGGAGCAGAAGAACAGCCAGTACTGCTTTTATACTTTGTGCGGTGTGGCTCCGTGACTCAGCACTTCCTAGGCCTGCTCCACCCCTGCTTCTGTTGTTCTTGCCTCTCCTGCCTATGAAACCTAGGGTCCAGCCAGGCCTGATTGCCATCAGCCGAGTCTGGAGGCATGGCCTGAGGGGGGAAGAGTCAGGGGATGGAGGCCTCGTTATCTCCTCCACCTGGCCTGCCTCTGGCTCCTGGAACTGAGCCAGGGAAGCCGGTGCTCCAGAGGTAAGTCCTGATGGCCCTTCCCCCTCACTTTCCGAGTCACTTTCTGGCAGGGGCCCCGGCTTAGGGGGCACAGACACAACAATAGCATAGATGAGTTTGGGGGCATGTTGGGGCGTGTGATGTGTTCCAGAAAGAACAGCTGCATAGTGCCAGTGGGTCTGATCAGCCAGGCTGCCTAGAAGCATTGCTGCAATTTTATTCTCAGCAGGCATTGTTTCTGGGGTTGTCCCCAAATCTCCAGGGAGGGATAGTGGGGAGGTAAAGCTTGGCTAAGATTGTATCTTCCTTCTTTACTTACTTACTTATTTCCTCCCTCCCTCCCTCCTTCGATTTTTTTTCATCCATATTTCACAGTGACTAGATCGGGGTGAAATGCTCCCGGATCAGACCGGATCACACAATCCGGTAGCAATCATGGCCGATAGTTCGGCGATCTGGTAGCAATGCCCACCCACCCCTGTGTCATTACTTTCTGGTTTTAACCAGGAACTAATGTGTTTTTTACCTTCTGCACATGTGCAGAAGGTTTTGCGCATGCACAGGTCTGCATGTGCATGTGACGCGCAGCGAGCGCATGTGGTACATGCACTTCCAGACTGGTAAGGAAGGGAAGTAGATTTCACCCCTGGACTAGATTCATTATAGCATCCCAAAGCCAGTCTGGTTCATATCCTATTACTTCACATCTGCACAAGTGTTTCCAACACTGACTCACTCTTTCCAAGAAGAGGTGATACTAACACAAGTCAGGATACTCCACTGTTTCATTCCTAGCTCCTCAGTTTCCAGCCTCTCCATTGTGACATTGCTACAGCAACATTTCTTCCATTTGAAAATCTCTCAAGTCAATTCCCCATCTTTCTATTGCCGTTATAAAAAGAAAATAGGAAAAAGTGCTGCCAGTTATTAATCAAAATGATTATTTTGCTCTATTTCACAATATTTTTATTTAATGCATTTACTGGAACTTGAGCAGTAGTTTATGATTACTATACACACACACACCTATTTTTTCCTTATATCAAAGATTGAACAGTTTTTCTGAAAGGAAAGGGAGACTGCATAATCAAATAGTTTATGGGTCTTTACCCTTCCTCAGTATGCTTGTAGAAATGGTTATGTTTAAAAAAATATGTTGCAAACTAATTCTCATTGTGTTGCAAAATGAAGGACTTTGTCTTGTTTATGCAGTATTTTATTTATACTGAACATTTGAAAAAATCATTGAAATTGCGCTGAGCTCTGGTTGAGGATTAAATTGAAGAACAGTCTTTTAGTCCTTGTTGGGAATGAGATCTGACCTTTATAAATGCTAATTAGCAGTCTCCTTGCACAGCCTTTTACACAGATTTATATTCATTTGGCTTGCAGTTCTTTAGTAGGTTTCACTATTTTTACATCAACCAAAGCTAACCAACATGAATTTATTAGTTCTGTTTATTTGTATGCTTCTTACAAAATGTTAATAGCAATTACTATTTCTTTTTGATACAGTAATTGGTGTAATTTAATATCATTGCCATTTTCTCTAGGCATTCTTTTTATTCAATTCTTGTTAATAGACTATCATGTTCATTTAAAGTGACATTTAAATTAAACTGATAGTAAAATTGTAGGCTTATGTGAAAAGTTGACTAGCTTTTGAAGGCCTACTGCTTCTTTCTTCCATAACCTGGTTCCACAAAGAATTGTGTGTGTGTGAAGATAGTCTGAAGCTTCTTGAGAATGTCACGTTCCTTAGCTTTCATCTGGAAAAGGAGATGGATTCATACCTATCATATTGAGCTTCAGAGAAGTCAAATTAGCCTATATCTAAACCATAGTGTACTTGTTTAATTTATCTTAGTGCATTAATCTATTCATTGCAATTTGTAAACAAGCTATGGCTTAATAGGGGTGAATCCAGCCATTGTTTTAGGATATTAATTTCCACAACTCAGAAAGTGCTGGTAGCTACCACATGTGTTTAGATAAATGAGGATAAATGTCTATGGAGATTCTCAATAATCTAGGTCATGGTTGTTTCCTTTTTAAAAAAAAAGCCAACTGGACTTTCTTGGGTTGTTTTTTTTAATCTAAACTGAAGAAACTTCTTAGATGAGAAGTGAAACATTTTCAAAGAAAAAAAACAAGAAAGTCCAGCTGTCTTTTGAAAAAGAAAGAACCTTTGGGAAAAACAAAAGATATTTTCCCCCAGTGCTATGCTGAATTTCAGAGATATTTGAAAGGAATGCAGAAGTTAATGAGGCATGAGATAGTATATGTGTCTGAATTCCCACAAAATGCAAGGTTTTTTTTTATTTAGAGTATATATAAACAGAGGGCCTTAAACAACTTTAGATTATGTTACATATCAGTATACATATACCTATCAGTAGCAGGGGTGAAATCTAAATTTTTTCCCTACCGGTTCTGTGGGCGTGGCTTAATTAGTGGGCGTGACTTGGTGACCAGGTGGCCGTGGCCAATAACAATAAATAACAAAAATAATAAACAAAGTACACAAAACAATAAGAGGTACCAAAAACCAACTTTCACACTTTACACACACACAACACAACACAACTGTCTCACACACAATGTAAAAGCAGCTGCACTTCACCCAAAATGGCCCCTGCAACAAGCAGGAACCTCACACAGCCACAAAAAGCTCAAAACCAACTTTCACACTTTACACACACACAACACAACACAACTGACTCACACACACACAAAATGCCACATACAGCTTTGTGATATTTTGTGTGTTTGTGTAGTTAGAGTGAAACACTATAGAAACACCAAATCTCAGAAAGCTACACAAATATTTTATTATTTTATTTTATTTATATTTTTAGATAAGAGCAGTTAAATTTAAAACTTCCTTAACTTTAAATCGCTATGTCTAAAAAAAAATAAAACTCCTAAAAAAAACCCAATTAACTATTTTTTTAAAGCTCCCCCCCATTTACTTACCCAATTGAAGGGACAAGGCAGGCAGATTGAGTTGCTTACCGATGAGATGGATTGCAGGCAGGCAGATTGAGTTGCTAGCTGATGCAATTGATTGCAGCAGCTGAAGGAAAGCAAGGCAGTGAGCGAGCCTGAAAGAAGCAACAAGCTGCTGTAGGAAGTTAGCACTCACCCCTCTCCTAGAAGAATGAAATATTTTGGAGGATATTGAATAGGGCAGAGTATTGTGTTTCCCTATATGAGAAATGGAGAAACCTGTTTTAAAGACAAAGCAGCTTCCTACCTCCTCACACCTTTGTCAATGGGCCATTAAGGCCTCAGCTCACTCATTCCCCCCACTTTTGTCAATGGACCATCATCTACAACACAATAGGACCCATCTAGCAACAGAAACTCACCACATGGCAAGACTCAAGCAAGCTTAAGAGACAACCTACAAAGTTAGCTAAGACCCCTAGACCACGTGGGAGTTTGACAACCAGTCAGGGGACATTTCTTATACAGGAACAGGAAACACCAAGGTGGGGCCCCACAGAGAGTACAAACTCAGGCACTCAGCATCTTGTCCTCTCTTCCCCTTCTTCTGCTCTTCTTCTCCTTTCTCTCTGGTTCTTCACCCAACACCTTGAAACATGTGATCACCTTTTCTACTCAGGAATGCAAGCCATGTGCTCCTGTTCAGGAACTCAAGCTATGTGATTCCTGTCCATCATTAAACCATCTTTCGAAGGAGTCTCCATGTTTCCAGTGTCTTTTTCCCCACTTGGAACTGAAACCAGATGGACATTTCTTCCAACACTGCCAAGTAGGCAAGTGGGGACCGGGCGATTGGGTGGGCATGGGCGGGGGCCCCAGGGATTTTTGCTACCAGTTCTCCGAACTACCCGCCCCCATCGCTACCAGATCATCCGAACCAGGAGCATTTCACCCCTGATCAGTAGCATTCCAGACTTCCAAAACATTACTTTCCTCTTGCTTAGGAATATATGTAGGTATATGTGTTCTACTGGTAGTTAATAAAGTGCCCTACAGAGTTTTATATGTCCTGACTAGAAGTGCCATTTAACTTAGTTATTGTATTTTTTTAAAAAGCCTCTGAATGATTTGTTTTTTGAAATTGACAGGACTGTAGGGAAACTATGGGGAGAAGCAACAGGCCTGGTTCTCAAAACACTCTTAAGAGGTTAGTTACAATCTCAACCAAACATCTTCACTAGTGGTTCTATCAGAACAGAAATCATACTAACTCACCAATTTCTAAAAACAAAATCCTCACTGAGATCAACGGATGCAAAGATGGATGTATTACCTCCAGTCAGCTTCCACCACAGGTCACCAATAAGTGCAACCAAAACAGCTTCAGTTCTGAATCCAACCCTGAAACCTGACTGAATGTTTTATTTCCTCCATGATTTTTTGCAGTTGCAAGATGACCATCTTCTCAACAGCTATAATAAAATTTGAATAGGGAAGTAAGTGATTAGTTTAGGTATATGATTGTGGGAATAAGGCAGAATGACACTTTAAAATCATAATCCACTAAAAGGGAGGGTCTGAACAAAATATTTCTCAGAAAGCAGTACCTCATTTCAATATTTTGGATGTTTTTGTAATGGTCAGCCATCTGGTATTTTGCTTTGGTTTTTTTTAAATATGTCATATAATTTTTCTGGTGGGAAATTGAAAATAATGAAAAAACGACAGTAAAGCAATATATGGATAACATGGAAAAATAAGTATTCATTCATTACACCCTTTTATCCTTGTAAATTGTTTCTCTACAAATAATTAAACTTTAGCACTCTTTTAAAAAGAGGTTTAATGTTGATGGCTTAAATTTTAGTGTCAATTTGATCTCTTATATGATGGAATGAAGGAGTGTCCCCATAGTGTATAGATTATAGCAAAAGAGCTAAAATGGTTGTAGAAAGTAATCAAAGTTAAATGGCAAAATCGTTTTTTATAGTAAGTCATGAAATTCCTGCACACACCAGTAGATGTTTACTGCTACAAGGCTTGTTTCTTCTTCCCTTTTTGAATTTATCATCTGAATTACTTCTGAACTAATTGCAGTACGTACACCTGAAAATTTAAGGTAATATTGTAGTATGGAGAGGGGAAGATAAAATAAAAAATAATTTTTGATTTCCCATCTATGAGTACATATCATAATAAACAAAATATTTTTCTTGGCTAAATTGTAATTATTTTTGTAGAAACAATTCAATCAAGAAAAATACTTTCTTTTTTTTTTAATCACAGGTACAATTACATTCGTAAGGCGTGGTGGTCATAAAGCAGACCAGACTTGATTTTGCAAGCTTTTTTGTGACAGTCCTCAAGCAAATGCTACAACCTTTTTTGTGGTGGTCATTAAATTCTCCAGTTAAGCAAGCACCATGGTCATTGAGTGACTCCATAGTCCACTGGAAACTAGAAGTAAATGTAAAGGTTTTAGCTGGAAACTGGAAGTAAAAAAATTAAAACCCACAGTCACTTAACCACGGAGCATTGTCAACAGCTGTAAATGCAGACCAGTGGCCAAGAACCCAGAATACAGTCACATGACTGTGGGGGCAGATAGGCATTGGAATTTTAAAACCAGGTTGTAAGCACTTTTTCAGGGTCTGTCATAACTTCAAATAGTCACGAAGTGACTGTTGTAAGTAGAGGACTACCTGTAGCAATTTTGGGAGGCAAAAATATAAAGCTCACAATGTTAAGTTCGGGAAGTAACGAGGCTGGAGACCAGGGTAGTGACAACAGCTCTTTAATATATGGTGAACCCAGCAACCAGGCTGGGGAAAAACCTCTCCTTATATACAGTTCAACCGGCGGCTTTAACCAATCAGCAACGTGCTTGTTTCCCGCCAAAACCATTTAAAGATACATTACACTCCTTCCCCCCAGAAAACACTTTACCCATATTTACATGATATTTACATATTATTTTTCAACGTAATCACGCAAATAGACTGGGCGTCTCCTGACTCTTTCGGACCTGCGCAGTACATTCCCTGGGAGTGGGTCGAGCTGACCGGAGGGGCTGTTTGCTCCTCTCAGCTCCTTCTCTAGGCCATCCGGCCCTGGATTATTAGCAGAGTCGTCCCTGCTGTTTTCTACTGGAACCTGTGGGCGCCGCTGGACCTCCGAATTTCAGATAAGTCCTGCGATTTTCCGGGTTTGAGTCAGCTGTGGAATCAAACATTGTATAGTCAGGGCCTGTTTCGATTAATTCAGATTGTTCGGCTATGCGTTTCGTATTTGGTCTATGTGGCGCCTCCATACCGGCCGCCCTTAACTCCACCAAGTATGATTTTGGACCTGTTCTGTTTAGGATTTGTCCTGCTATCCAGGTTGGGCCTTCACCATAGTTGTGTGCCCACACTCGGTCGCCTATGTCCATTTCTCTTGTTTTTCCTATTTCCCCCTTGTATCCCTCCGTGTATAGTTTGGATTTAAACGGTCTAGGGGCACCTGAGCTTCGCCCATTAATAATTCGGCTGGGCTTCTGCCGGTTGTGACACAGGGGGTTCTGTGTTGGACGGCCAGGAAAACATCGATTTTTGTTTGCCAGTCGCCTGGCTTAAGTCTGGACAATGCCTCTTTTGCGCTCCGGACGGAACGCTCTGCAAGGCCATTCGTCGCAGGGTGGAAGGGCGCCAAGAGGGCATGTCGGATGCCCTCTTCTGCCAAGTACTCCTTAAATTGGGTTGCCGTGAATTGCGGGCCGTTATCGGAAACTAGCGTGTCGGGCAACCCATGGGTTACAAATAGGACTGAGATCACAGCCTCGGCTGTCATGGATCTCATGAGAATGATTTCCAGCCATTTGGAGTAGGCATCTACTACTACCAAAAAGGTTTGGCCGTGGAAGGGGCCGGCAAAATCAATGTGTATTCTAGACAAGGGCCCCTGGGGTCTCTCCCATTCCCGAACCGGGGCCGTTGGGGGTAGCGGTCTGGACTCCTGGCAGGCCTGGCATTTCCCTACCCTTTCAGCAATTTCTGAGTCCATTAAGGGCCACCACACATAGCTTCTCGCTAAACCCTTCATCCTTACGATCCCTGGGTGCCCCTCGTGGAGGAGATCCAACACCCTTTTCCTCAATTTCTCTGGGATCACCACTCGATCCCCCCATAGCAGGCACCCCCCTTGAGCCAACAGTTCCCCACGTTTCTTTACAAACTCTTTAAAACGCCGCGCAGCGGGCCACCCTCTTTGTACCCAACCAAGTACAGTTCTCAAAATAATGTCCCGGTATGACGCCCGAGCCACCTCCTTAGACGTGACTGGGCCAGAGTCCAGAGAGTCAATTAACAGTATGGGCGTCCCCGGAGTGGGGTCTCGATCGCCCCCGGTAGTGGGCATCTGCTTAATGCGTCCGCATGCCCCAACTCTTTTCCCGGTCGATGCCGCAGTTTGTAGGAGTAGGCGGCTAGAAAGATAGTCCATCGGGTCAATTGGGGCGAAAGTGCCACGGGCGTTGGGCGGTCCCCAGCCAGTAACCCTAACAGTGGTCTATGGTCTGTAACAATTTCAAAGTCTCTACCAAAAACGTATTCGTGAAACTTTTTTACCCCTGACACTATAGCTAGAGCTTCCTTATCCAACTGACTGTAGTTCCTCTGTCGAGGACATCGCTCTGGAGTAGAAGGCTATTGGGGCTTCTGTGCCATTTGGAAGCCTGTGGCTGAGCACAGCCCCACCCGTAAGGGGAAGCATCGCAAACTAATACCAATGGCATTGTGCTATGATACTGTATGAGTAAACTATCGCTGATAGTAGATGTTTTACTGCTCAAAGCCCTAGCTTCCGACTTTCCCCAAGACCAAGCAGTATTCTTTCCCAGTAACTTATGTAGCGGCTCGCAACGGTTGCCTTATTTTTCAAAAGACCGCGTAAAAGTTCACTAGACCCAGGAATGCCTGTAGCTCTGTTTTGTTTTTGGGCGCTGGAGCCTTTCTTATTGCCTTGACCTTGCTTTCAGTGGGTGGATTCCTTCCTTGTCTATTCTGTAGCCCAAGAACTCTACGGATTCTACCCCTATTTGGCATTTGTTCACTTTAACCTTTAGACCGCTGACCGGAAAATGCCCAGAACTTTTCTCAAACGCTCCCCAATTCTTCTAAATTTTCGGCTGATACCAATACATCATCGAAATAGGGACTACCCCGGAGCCCTTGCAGAAGTCGCCCATTAAATTTTGAATAGACCAGGTGCCACACTCACCCCAAACTGTAACCGGGTACACTTGAAAGCACCTCTGTGAGTCACAATTGTCTGGGCTTCGGCTGTGTTGGCGCTCACGGGCAGTTGTTGATAGGCTTGGGCCAAATCTAATTTGGCAAAACGTGCCCTTGCCCCAGCGAGTGCAGCAAGTGTTGCACCACGGGACCGGTAAGCGCTTTTGCAAGGCTTTGTTTAACGTCGCCTTGTAGTCAGCGCAGATTCTAACTGACCCATCTGGTTTCACTGGGGTGACGATTGGCGTCTCCCACTTTGCGTGATCGACTGGCACCAGAATCCCTGACTGATGAGCTTGTCTATCTCCTTGTCAATCTTGGGTTTAAGGGCAAAGGACTCTCCTTGCCTTTAACCGAATGGGGCTACCTGGGGTCTAAATTGAAGGAAATAGGGGTCCCTTGTACTTGCCCAGGCAGTCCTTGAAGACATCTTCGAACTCGCTCATGAGTGTGTCTTTAGGTTAAAGTCACTTGTAGATGCCAGTCACTCCCATGCCCAATGCACGGAACCAGTCTAGTCCCAACAAACTTGGCAGGGTCCCTTCGACTATCGTGATGGGCAGGGTCTTCTTGTGTGGTCCGTACTCGACGCGGACGGAGGTGGTCCTCGAACAGGGATGCGATTCCCTTGGTAGTCGTGAACTCGTAGCCGCTGTGTTTGCAGTTTGCGTTTGGCGATTCTCGGCAAAGCTGCAAAAGTGTCCCAGGACATGATTGTGATCGCTGACCCGTGTCCACTTCTAGTCGGCACGGCACTCCTTCGATTTTCGGTTTAGTGAAGATTTTCTTCTCGACGCGGTTGCTGCACGGCCTATGATCACGGTCGTTCGATTTGAGTTCGCGCCTTTTGTTTTGACCAATCGCGGGTCGCCTTGCCGATCCTGCGCCTGATTGGTTGGTTTGAATTTTCGGCGGAAGGTTGGGGTGCTCGACAGACTTGAGCCAGGTGCCCTTCTTCTCGCACCGCCGACATGTAGCGCCCTTGAACTTGCATCGTTGACGCTGGTGTTGCCCTCCGCAACTTCCGTGATTCATCCCGGTCTTTGCCCTTCTCTCGGTGAGGCAAACTCCTTCCTCATCCTCGCCGCCTGATTCGGTCTGGATTTCTTCATTGTGGACCGGGTTGATTTCGGCCGCCGCTGGCGTGAGTGGCTTTTGTAGGGTTTCCGCCGCTTGGGTGGACATCTCATGAGCTCTGGCTTCGCCCAGAGCGCTTGCCAGCGTTAGATTGCTTTTTGATAGCAGCCGCCCGCAAACGAATGTCTCTGACCCCACGGATGAGTTGCTCTAACAGCTCCTCATCCAAGTCTCGTACCCACAGTCCTTGAGGCTTTTCGCAGGGCGGCCATGTAATCGCTGATGGATTCGCCTCTTGCTGTCTGCGCCTCCAAATTCAAAACGCCGCACGATTTGGACGGTGTTGGCGAAATGGTTCTTCAATAGATTTTGCAGAGTTTGCCACGATACCGATTGTACCGGCGTTGGCTCTGCCAGGGCTTCCGCGATGTCGATGACCTCGGACCGCAGTGGCTCAGGAAATATGCCCTTTGCGGTTGTCTGAACTCCTTGCAGTTCGTTTGCCTCTAGGAAGCTCAAACGGGTCATGTACGTTCCCCATTTCTCCCTGGCTGGGTCAAACGGTGCGGGCGGAGTGTAGCTGGCCATCTCCGCGTTTCTGCCCTGAGTTTGCTGGGTTCGGTTCTTCCGTGCTTCAGCTCGTTCCTGGTGCTCTTTAGACTCGATATCCCACCTTCGTCGCCAGTGTTAAGTTCGGGAAGTAACGAGGCTGGAGACCAGGGTAGTGACAACAGCTCTTTAATATATGGTGAACCCAGCAACCAGGCTGGGAAAAAACCTCTCCTTATATACAGTTCAACCGGCGGCTTTAACCAATCAGCAACGTGCTTGTTTCCCGCCGAAACCATTTAAAGATACATTACACACAAGGTCTTGGCATGTAGTGATTCTTGGCTGCAAAAAAGCCCTACCTTTCCAAATGTTCCATATGCTGCAGTTGTTAAGAGTGCAGCACTATAAATATTTGCACTTCAGAATTCACTTTATAGAAGCAGAAGCCTTTTTAACAGATTCAGTATTCAACATAAACATTGATAATCAATTTATCCATTTTAATATTTCAGATGCTATTCAATATCCATACAGTTCATATAAAAACTTGGAGTCTTCCCTGTTTCTTTGAAACATTTTTCTCCAGAAGATATAATACATCAAATAGAAAACATAACTTTAAATAAGTAGTCCAGAGATTATATGGATGTAAGTTAAATTGAAAAGTGAAATTTCACTTACTTCTAGGTAAGTATGATTTCTTTGTTCAGATACAATACCATTGCAAACAATACTGATCATGCTCATTAATCTCTCATTTGAAGTATCTGTAATAAGAATAACTTTCTAGGTTAAAAGTGTGATCATTCTGACCTTTGACTGCAGGCAAAGGAGAGCAAGAAAAAACACTGACAATAACATTGATTTATAATTTATACATGTAAAATCAGTGGTGGGTTGTCCCCGGTTCGGACCGATTTGTAAGAACTGGTAGTAAAACCAGCGGGAGGCTCCTCCCATTGATTATTTTAAGATATTGATGTGATAGAAAATACAAACTAGCAGAATTTGTACTTGGATTTTTCACTAATACTACTCTTGTTGAAAAAGAAAATTGGCAATTGCTGGTTGTGAATCTTTATGCCATAATTTCTTTGCATCAATCTTCTCTCAACCACCACCACCCACCATATAACATAGGATAAATTTATCAGCTATAAAAAAGGTCACTGCTTGAAATGAGCGTTGAAGTAGAAAAGGGATGTTTATCTCTGTATTAGCAAGATGCTAAATTCTCAGCGAGGATCTTTTGAGCTGGTTTGCAAGGACCAGCTAAAGATATCTTCTTAGATGCCAACATTGATTAAACAAAGGTATTAATAAACTTGGAAAAAGTGCATTGAGGATGTCTGTGTCCTTAAAAACATTGTAGCAGGCTAATAACCATGGATAACAATGAGGTTCACAAGATGTTGAAAACATGGAATGTGGCTTTAAATCCAGCTATATGCTGGGGTTAAGAATAGCCATAATCAGTTTGAAATGTGCCATAAAAACAGAAAAGCAAGTCCATTGTCAGAAAGTTCAGAACTTCTTTCAGGACCTTATGGACACCAGGCATATGTGGCAAGGCATCCAGGCCATTACAGACTATAAGGTGACTCCATCATGCTGTAAGGATGACAAGGTCTTTTTAAATGAGATGAACATATTTTTTGGATGATTTGAGGCATCAAATACTACCCTGGCAAGGAAAGCTATACCCCATCCTGATGAGAAAGTGCTTAGTTTTGAGCTTCTATCTAAAGGACATTGCAAAAGTTACCATTTGTAAAGAAGCAGGCCAGGATAAAATATCTGGGCAGGTTCTTCGGGAGTGTGCAGATGAATTGGCTTGTGTTCTTACAGATATTTTCAATCTTTCATTGCATCAGGCAGTGGTTCCATCATGTTTTAAGGCTTCCATTATTTTGCCAATGCCAAAAAAGTCATCAATCACAGGTCGCAATCATTAACGTCCGATTGCACTTACGTCCATTATCATGAAATTTTTTGAAAGGCTGATAAAGGACTTTATTGTATCTAGCCTCCCTCCAGCATTTGACTCACTTCAGATGCAATTTCCTATGTTTTCCATCTGAGCTTGGCACACTTGAAGGAAATAAATATGTGTGAATGCTGTTTGTCGACTTTAGTTCGGCATTTAATACAATAATTCCTCAGCATTTAGTAGATAAACTGGGCCTTTTAGGCTTCAGTACTCTCTTGTATAACTGGGTACTTGATTTTCTCACTGATAGGCCCCATTACGTGTGAGTTGGAACTAATATTTCTAACACCATGTTCTTGAGTACAGGTTCTCCTCAGGAGTGTGTCCTAAGTCCATTATTGTTCACGTAGCTGACCCATACTGTTGTACAAAGTTTGCTACTAATCATATTGTGAAGTATGCAGATGATACAACAGTGGTGGATAATAATAATAATGAGGCCGATTACTGGGAGGATGTAGAGGATTTGATGAACTGGTGTAATAAAAACAGTCTGGTTTTAAATTAGGAGAAACAAAAGAGATCATTGTTGATTTCAGAACAGGCAGGCACAGCCATATTCATCTTTTCTTTTATGTACACTGAGAGCATATGCACCAAGACAAATTCCTTGTGTGTCCAATCACACTTGGCCAATAAAAATTCTATTCTATTCTATTCTTTGTATTAACAATTCAACTGTGGAGGTAATTAGTAGTATCAAAGTTTTGGGTGTGAAGCTGACGAGCAGGTTAGCTTGTTCTTTCAACAGTGAGATACTGATGAAGTGGGCAAAGCAGTGCCTGCATTTTCCATGTCGTATAAGAAGAGCACATCTTCCTTTCCCTATCCTTATTATTTTCTCTAGAGGGATGATTGAAAGCATCCTGTCATATTGTATTATTGTGTGGTTTGGAGGTATTACTGTTTCAGATAGGAAGGCTGTGCAGAGAGTGGTGAGGACAGCAGAAAAATTATTGAAAATTTACTTACTTTTATCCAAAACATAGCATATAAACAATGCTTGACCAGGGTGCAAAGTATGTCTGGGACACTACACATCCTCTCCATGACCAGTTTTCTTTGTTACCTTCTGGAAGGAGGCTTTGCAGTATCTGAAGCAGAACAACTAGATTCTGTTATAGCTTTATACCATGTAGTATCATCCTTGTTAACTCTCAAGACTCTTTTTTCCTCTATGTATTCTAAATGTGTGTGTGTGTGTGCATGGATATATATAACATATGTATATGTGCATGTATACGTATGGGTGTATATATAGGGGTGTGTGCCTATGGTTTGTGTGTATGGTTGAGCATGTATTCACAGAAAAAAGTGGCAATAAAGATTATCTTGTGTTATCTATCATCTTAGCTTTGTGGGAAATAAAAAGTCAATGTCCTTTGCAAAAGGTCTCAGGTATGTTATTTATGATAGACAGCAATTTTATATCTAAACATTATGCCCATTTTGTTGTTGAATACTTATATACTCTAAGAAACATTTATTGGTGTACATCAGAATTAGATAAATATCTACAATATAGACAAAATATGTAATTTCATAGAACATACAATCCCAAATGTTCAGACTATATCCTGGTTCAAACTCAATGAAGGTTTTATAGAGATTTATTTTATTTTATTTTGTCATAACAATATACACAAGCATAACACAAAAAGATTATATAATATATAAACATATATATGGGGAGAAACAAGGAAGTATAAGCATATATATATATAGGGAAAGAAACAATAGGACAGGAACGGTAGGCACGTTTGTGCTCTTATGCACGCCTCTTAGAGTCCTCTTAGGAATGGGGTGAGGTCAACAGTGAATAGATTTTGGTTAAAGCTTTTGGGGTTATGAGAAGAGACCACAGAGTCAGGTAATGCATTCGAAGCACAGATAATTCTGTTACAGAAATCATATTTTCTGCAATCCAAACTGGAGCTGTTGACATTAAGTTTAAATCTGTTGGTAGCTCTTGTGTTATTGTAGTTGAAACTGAAGTAGTCATTAGTAGGAAGGACATTACAACGGATGATTCTATGAGCTAAACCTAGGTCCTGTCGAAGGCGACGGAGTTCCAAGTTTTCTAAACCCAGGATTTCAAGTCTGGTGGGATAAGGTATTTTGTTGGTTACGGAGGAGTGGAGAACTCTTCTCGTAAAATACCTCTGGACACGCTCAACTGTATTGATGTCAGAAATATGATATGAATTCCAGACAGGCGAGCTGTAATCAAGAATTGGCCTAGCAAATGTTTTATATGCTCTGGTCAGTAGTGTGGTGTTTTTGGAAAAGAAGCTATGTAGGATTAGGTTAACAACTCTTAGAGCCTTTTTTGCTATGTAGTTGCAGTGGGCTTTGGCACTTAGATCATTAGATATGAAAACTCCAAGGTCTTTGACAGGATGGGGGTCATCTGTAAGGTAATGTCCATCAAGCATGTACTTAGTGATTGGTTCTTTTTCCCAATATGAAAGAGTGAGTATTTGCTGGTTAAGATTTGTAGCTGCCAAATTTTAGACCAAGCGGTTAGATGATCAAGGTCTTTTTGAATGGTAGATGTATTGTTGGTAGTGTTAAACAGTTTGACATCGCCAGCAAAGAGAACACAGTTACTTGAGATATGGTCACAATTAAATTGGATTTAATCTCTACTGAATAGTCTGGAAATAGAAATGGACAACCATTTTGAAAAGCTGAATTTCTATACTGTTAATGTTCTCTTGTCAAGTTCAAGGGTCAACAATCTATTCCCTCAAAGGGATTTGATAGGTTTCCCTTAAGGTAAAGGGTATTCTGTGAATTATCCTCATAGCAAAATAACATATGAGGGAGAAACTTATTATATGGTCTGTAGAGCTGGGTTTCCACTGGTTCTAACATGGAGGCCACTCACTACCAACACTAAAAAATGTTTCGAAAACAAGATGCATTTGAAAGAAAAACAACTTTTACTTCTTCAGTAAAAATTAACAAAAATGATAAAAAATATTCCAGAAGAATAAAATAATTGAAATAGTGTAAATAATTCCTATAAAGCTTTATAACATATATATTGTATGTATACAATATATAACATATATACTGTACATAATCCAGAGTCACTCTGTAAAATGGATGGAAAATAGATAGATTAGAGAGAAGGAGTATGTGTCAGGCCCACATCTTTGGCTTGTCACCACAGTGGCATCCTGCCATCAAAGGACTGGGGGCAAGACATGGGTGGGGGGACAAATGGGCAATAAACATGTATGCATTTTTGTGGAAATTTAGGAGGGGCTTGAAAGATGAAGAAAAGCAGATCCCTGTGAGATTGGTTTATGCCAAAGCATCTTCAAGGCCGTTTGCCCTGAGTGTGGAAAGTTGCCAGCACAAACACCTCAGAATTCCCAAAACATCCTGGCAGCATTGCATTGGCTGGGTTTGGACTAATCATGGTCGGAAGGATGGGACTGAAAGAAATAGTTTTGTCTTGTTGCATAGGAAACTCAGATTCTGCCTGACTTTACTGCATCCAGCATCTCTTAATAAAAGTACCTTTCACTTCAATCAAATGGAGTTGAAGGTTTTTCTTCCCTAAGGAATCAGACTGGGGCAGGTCTGACAGAGAGAGAAGATAAATGGAAGGATGGATAGATGGATGGATGGATGGATGGATGGATGGATGGATGGATGGATTAGCCCTTGACTTATAACAATAATTTAGCCTGCAATTTTGGTTTTAAATTATGGTAGTTGTAAGGCAGGTACCAGTTGACCAGACTCAATTTTACAACCTTTTTAAGGTGATCATTAAATGAATGCCATGGTTTTAAAGTGAACAATGCAGTTATTAAGCAAATCAGCTATGGGGTGAGTTTTGTCAAAATGTAGAAGTAAACACCATTCCGGTAAAAATTTAAATCTTGGTCACATGTTCACAAATAGCTGTAAATGGGAACCAGTTGCCAAGCACACAAAATGCAATCACAAGACTGTGTTGAGGTTGGAGGACTGGACGTCATAACTCCAGAACTGGGTTGAAGTTCCTTTTTCAGGGTCTGTCGTAACTTTGAAATAAGTGACAGCTCATAGGTTAAGGTCGACCTGTACACAAATCCTAGTACTTTATATTTTACATCGAATCCCACATTAGTTTGCTTCTAAGGCTCACCTTAGACTTCTAGGAGAAGCAACTATGGTATTATATTTCTGCAAGTGCCTCTCTCCTTTTTTTTTCTCTTAGAGTGTGTACTTGTGCCTGTGCACCATTTTTTTTCTGAGTTTCATTAATACACATTATTAGCAAATCTTCATGCAGAGATAGCAAAGATAAGATGCCTTCCCGAAGAATGTTTACTACTATCTGTAACAGCTTCAAATACATGTTTCCCTTCTAGAGATTTTATCTTCTCTTGGGAGGTATGTAAGAGTTCTGGGTTGTAAACAGGCATGCTCAGAGGTACAATTTCTTCCAAGAAATGATGACAGCTCAGTTCTGGCTGATGCAGTAAAGATGGCTTTAAAGTTATTATTTTAATATGCCTTGCATTTATACAACTAGAATGGCCTAATGAATTATCTTTTCCTAATATCTTGACTCTTTCTCCGTTACCCAGAACATGGAAGTACTGTATTATGAGAAGTCTGCAGTTTAACTGCCTGAGATGACAGGACTGATGTTTGTTTTGCTGGAATTGCCATAATTCAACAGAAGCAGTTGGTTACAATAGAAGGAAAGAGAATGGAGAAGATTGGTTCCTGTTGATAAAACTAAATTCTTCATGTAATCTGTTTAGTATTGAGAGGGGGGGGAAAGTTTGAATAAGAACATGGGGAGTCTTTGGTGGAAACATCTGCTCAAGAGGATGTAGTTTCTTGGTTTCTATTTTCCCCTAAAGAGAATTCAAAATAGCATAATACAACTTAATATACTTCCACCACTCCTTCAGACTGGTGTAGGTTGGAGGCATTAGTGACAAAATTAATGTCATTTGGTGATGGCTGATAGGTTCATTTGCAGTAGCAAAATAAAAACTGAACAGCCCAATAAGAAATTCTACCATTTGACTATTCCTTCTGTGGCTATCAAATAGCATGTGGAAATGCCACAGAATATATCTGATGGATTTTAAGAGTGTATATTAGCCATAGGTATTGGGATGCGTGTCATAAGCAGATTAGACTTTGAAATCTGAACTAGCAGTTTGGGGCAGTCTTGATAGGGGAAGGATCTTTTAAAGATATTGATTTGACCATCAGTGTTAGGCTTATACTCTTAGGTATTTACACAAAGTAAAAAATGAACAAGTTGATGCAAAATATAGAATATGCATTCATAAATGTATGCATATGCAAAATGCTGCTCCATTTTATGAAAGCAGCATTATGCAGTGGTGAAAAAGAAAATTTTGAAGCTTAGAGATTTGAACTAGGGCCCAATAGCTTATTGAATCAGTTAGATTAAGCAAACATCAACATGTAAATACCATCACAATAAGTAAAAAAAAAGTGAGAATGATGTAAATTTAATCTAGCAAATAGCACAGTTCCATTTTGTTGCATATGAGACCACTTCTATTATAATAAAAGTGTAATAATATATTTTGGATAATATTTTAGCAGTTTACATATGAAACTATTTAAAATAGTTTCTTGAATTAGGTGATCACTTAAAATGATTTTGCCATATTTCTACCTCAATGTATGCATTTATTGTCCTTTTATTCCAGAGTGATTTGTAAATCATGAAAACTGTAGTTCTGTCTGCAAGGTGTTTTATTTGTAACCATTATGAATTACTAAGTCAGGAGGACGGCGATTAAAAAAGATTTCTAAAAAAGAATTATTTGATTCAAAGATCTGTTCCTCTATTTGCCTTAACATTCTTTAGTTTTCACAGTTTTGTAATAACTTAATAGTTTCAATCAACAATTCAGAAAATAATAACAAGTTTTCAAATACACAAAGTTTCTACTTATGCTGCACGATAAGCAAATGGGGGAGAGAAGGAATGAGCAAAAAAACTGATTTGATGTTGAAATACTAAAACTGAATTTAAGAGTATAAAAGAAAATGCCAAAAATAATTAGATTCTTTTATTTTAGAATAGAATAGAATAGAATTTTTATTGGCCAAGTGTGATTGGACACACAAGGAATTTGTCTTGGTGCATGGATGCTGTGCATAAGATTGCTATGATAGAAATGAATATCGGTTGACCTTTATATTTGAAAATATAATTATCCTTTTAGTATATTTAGCACCAATGTCCTGGTTTAAATCATAAAGGACTTTTGGAAGGAAAAACATTATCTTAATTTTATATGGCTA
Source organism: Ahaetulla prasina (assembly GCF_028640845.1). Lineage (NCBI taxonomy): Eukaryota > Metazoa > Chordata > Lepidosauria > Squamata > Colubridae > Ahaetulla > Ahaetulla prasina. The sequence goes on along the minus strand of NC_080543.1, from coordinate 93,132,571 downwards.
TCCATCTCATATACATGATTCCTGGAAACTAACAGTGAAAAACAAAATAAAAGCATAATTTAAAAAAATCAACCAAAATTAAAAACAACAGAAATAAAATAACATAGCAGCTGAAACCACTCATTTAATTCAAGGATGACCAAGAAGCAGGTTCACCCGTACTATCATGGCCCATGTTTATTTTTTAGTTTTTACCTGAAACAGCTATTATTTACTCCTACAGGTAATCCCTGAGTTATGATAACAACTGAGGTCAGAATTTTGGTCATAGAGTGTCACTGACCTGTGGCTGCCTTGCTCAGTGACCCAATCCCAGCTCTCCCCATTGCAGTCATTAAGCAACCATGCAGGGGTGCCTCAGGGGTTGGGAGGAGGCTTTGGGAGACCCAGCACCCACCAGGAGGTTGACATAGCAATAGCACTTATATTTTGCTTCATCATGCTTTAAAGCCCTCTCTAAGTAGTTAAAAACATATCAGCATATTTCCCCCAACAATCTAGGTCCTCATTTTACTGACCTTGGAAGGATGGAAGGCTGAGTCAACCTTGAGCCGGTCAGAACTGAACTGAACTCCTGACCCTGCAATACTGCATTCTAACCACTGCGCCACCAGGAAATTCGTTGCGGGCCAGAAGATCTTGGCCAGGTAGGCCCAGCAGCATAGGAGTCTCCTCCCTCTCCCCCAGTCCCAAGAGGACTTGTCTTCTGCCTATGCCACCACACCTGGGAGGCCTCAGCTGGTTAGGACTAGTGGCATACGAGCCTCCTGCTTTCCTGCCCCCTCCCCATATACACACACTGTAGAGAGAAGGTCAGGCTGATTGTCTGGTGACAATGATGAACAAAATTTGAGCCCTTTGGGTTGGAGGTTCCCTATTGTATTATATTTTGAGAACATATTCAATTAATGAGATAAAATTACTAATTGTGATCCTGGAACATATGACATATAGTACTTTGTAAAAAGCAAGAATCTATCCTAAACTCAGCATTGTATCTTAATATGTTAAGCATTTTGAGGAGAATACTTGCAGTCTGTTTCACAACACAGGAGTTGTTTCTGTGAGCATTAACAGAAGCAACACTCCCACACACCATTGAGTGAGTGGCTTCTTCACTTTCTGTTCTTAAAAAAGCATGCAAACTGAATGGAAAGAATCAAGTTCATAAGAAAGCCTCAAGGATATATAAAGTGGCATTTAAAGAGATGTAAAAAGAAAGAGAAAATAAAACAATTGTTAAAAAAGAAACCGCTGTTTACACACAATCTTTCATCTGTTCAGCACTATCTGCTGTCACATTGGGTGCATTCACTGACTTTCAAATGCCAATGAAGTTCTAGAAGTTTAATAAGACATAAGAATGTATGCTAACAAATAAAGATGATTAATGGTAATAAAGGAAAAGGAAAAAAACAAGCCAACAACTATCAAACTACAAACTATATCTCCTTTCATTTCACTAAATAAATACAGTATCTCTAAATTCTATGCAGGTTTCATCTTTTGCCAGTACTAAAGTTCCCCTATGGAAGTTTTTTGTGAGCTAGATTAGTGTACCTATCTTTAAGACAGGAGTGGACAACTATTTTGGATAAGTGAGCACTTCTAAAATTTTGAAAGCATGTTATGGGCATTTTCTCAAGATGGCTACCATGGAAGCGTTGCCTATTTGTGAAGTGGCTTTGATGGTATCATAAGCAGTTACCAATACTTACAAGGCAACAAATTTTTCTGCTGTCCCTTTTTGTTGATGAAGATGCTATTTTTATTGGGTGCTAGACAGATAGGGACCTTCCAAACAAGGCACTAGACTGCTATCACCGAATTTTTATTTTTTCTATATGGGCTTGTATAAATCCTCAAATTGTTCTTGTACAGTCAGTAAAGATGATTTGCAGCATGTTGCATTTTCAATTATTTTCAATTATTGCTTCTTAATGCTGGTTCTACACTCACATACCAGCTGGCCAAATATTTTCATCAAGTTATAGAATTGCACAAAATGTTTAATTAGATGTTATTTTAATTGTCTTATTTTTTTCTAATAACAAAATGTTATATTCAATTATTTATTTTATTTTTCTGTAAATGCTGGTATTAAAAATATTTGATTTTATTATTTTTAAACTTAAATTGTCTTTGAAGTATTAAAATCAGATGGGGGACTGTACTGAGCAAGTATTAAAAGAGGCTTCCCTGGGCAGATAGATATTCAGCTCCAACATATTGGCATATTTTAGCTTTGAAGATGATCAGAAAATATCTTTAGTTTATTAAATTGAAGTTAAAAATCCATGTGTCATGGCATTTAAATCACAAGAGCAGAAAAGTCTGTGGAGAGTCTCAGTCACCCAAGTCACAGTTGTCTCAAAGGTGATTTTTTTTCTTCAAAAGGCAGCTGGATTGTTTTTTCCTTGAGGAAGAAGAAGAAAAGTTTCTCTTCTCATCAAAAGGAAACTTCTTCTTCCTCAAGGAAAAAACAGTCCAGTTGCTTTTTGAAGAAAAAAAAAGCACCTTTGCAATGAGCAGAAAAAGCAACTTGGTATTTACATAATGGTTAGCAGGACACATATACAACCTTCCCAGATTTCCTGTATATTTTAACAGGGCCAGAATTTATTCTGTGTAAGCTCAAAGTAATACAAAGTATTAAATTCATACAGTATTAAACAGAATGTAAATGTTTTCATTCCTGTACATTTTCAAGATAAGAATCAGTGCTGTAGCTACTTATGATTCATTTGTCTCCTGAATTAATCTCTTTTACATCAGGAGACAAAGAGATCACAAGTAACTGCAGCACAGATTCTTATCTTGATTTATTTCCTGCTGTAAGTAATTTAGTGAATGCATTTAGATCTGTTATTCCAATTAATGTTCATTAGGGGAGTTAAAATTCAACATTCAGGGAGTTTACTATATTGATAGTAACTATGGCTCAGCAGATAAGCACATTCTGTCTTGCTTCGATAATAGTTGATTATGGCCAACTGACACATCACATAAACTAGACAGAATATTCTTGGCCCATAGGATTAAAAGTTCTGCCTATTCTAAATGATATCTAATATTTTGCTTAGAAAACAGGGTTCATATCTCTGGAATACTTTTGATCTTTGTTACATGAATTTCTCAAATTATACCAGTAGTTATGAATACACTTTCAGTTTTTAGCAAGCATCTATAGATGATGCTTGTAGGGGATGCAGTGGCTCAGTGGCTACGATGCTGAGCTTGTTGATCAAAAGGTTGGCAGTTCAGCGGTTTGAATCCCTAGTGCCGCATAACGGGGTGAGTTCCTGTTACTTGTCTCAGCTTCTGCCAACCTCACAGTTCGAAAGCATGTAAAAATGCAAGTAGAAAAATAGGGACCACCTTTGGTGGGAAGGTAATAGAGTTCTGTGCACCTTTGGCATTTAGTCATGCTGGCCACATGACCACGGAGACATTTTCGGACAGCTCTTGCTCTTTGGCTTTGAAACGGAGATGAGCACCACCCCCTAGAGTCGAGAAAGACTAGCACATATGTGCGAGGGGAACCTTTACCTTTACCTATAGATGATGCATCTGGTTAATTACTTGTGCTTGTAATCCATATTGGCTTACTGTAAAATAATCTACTTAAAGGGGACTTGAAAAAGTAACTAAAAACATCCAATAGTAATTTTCATAACTAAGGGAAAAAACATGGTTTATACATCACATTGGTTGATTTATACAACAAAGAAACCACCAATTGCCCACACACACACACACACTCATTTTGATGTAGGATGTTATGTGAGTCAAAATATTTGTCAGACTTTTATTAAATACTATGCCTTTGGCATCTGCAGCCCTTGAAGGGTTTTCCAGTCAGCTCAAAAATTTGAGCTCCCCTTCACTTGAGCATCTTCAATCCACAGCTGATTGTTAAGAAAGACTCCTTAAATAAGATCCAATATGTTTAATGGACGCCATTTTACATCTTCACAAAGGGTGTTATAAGAGCTGACCAGTGCTATAATCATCCTTGAAAAATTGCTCTTCTCCATTATTGTGAAGTTTTAAAAAGCCTACATGGAAGCAGTTTTAAAGAAGGGCTGTTACAAAGTAGGGGAGAACTAATTACTTTATATCTATTTTAGAAGCCTTTAAAAAATCAAAATCAAGCCTTAAACGTGATCTCCATTATTGTCACTGGAGTCTTAAAGCCTAATTGTTTTCTCTGTGTGCATGTATCTGCACACCATGCCCAAGTGCTTGCAAACACTTGGGTTTAGAGAAAGTATATCAGGACTGACTTCCTCTTCCCCAAAAGACAAAAGAATCTCTTCTCATTTTATATATACTTTATTAATGACACATTTCCAAGTATAGTTCAAAATGCTGAGAAATGTTACTTTTAAAAATCTAAATGGATTTAAAAAAACCTTCTCATATGGCCTTATTTACCTTTGTGTGACCAAGTGAAGATGCCCTTCTCCTTTTCTCATGGAATACATTTATGATTTATATATTGCATTTATTATTTATATGTTACGGTAGATTTAGAAAAATCAAGGAACCGGATGTTCTCTGCAGCAGAAACCAAGAAATCAAACTTTCTTTTATTCATTAATACACATCTTCAGTTGAAGTGACCCATTTAGAGAAATCTACAGCTTGCTTTTTTTCTGTTCTCTAGATATCTCTTTTCCAAGGAACTCAAACATTCCTGCTTTTTCCCAAAACAACTTACTAGTTGTGACCTCACAATGCTATAAAGTTGGTTAGATTACAGGTAGCTGGAATCACCCTGAATTCCTTTGAGTAACATTGGGAATTGAGTCTTTCAGTCCAATCAAATAATGTCTATTCCCCTCACTAAGAATTTGTATTGCTGTTGGGTTCAGACTTCAAAAGAGGCCATTACCTAATTGTGCAAACTCAGCTATCATTTGCAAATCATGGATTTTGGCTAAATGTTTATTGTTTATTGGCTTACTTGTCTTCTTTTATGAGTGTCCAACACTCACCTTGAAGATTACAGGGTGAGAAGGCAGAGTAGAATTTGCCACATCAATACTTAGCGTACACCCTTTTTAGGCTTAAGGATTATCCTCTTCAGTATTTATCCTCATCTCCAGGGCAAGGAGAACGAGATAACGGCAAGTACTGAGTGCTTTAGCCATAAATAAACAAAACCTCTTTTTAACTTAAAATGACTTAATTTGCATTTAGATTTGTGAGGTTATTGAATGCTGAGGGAACTGTCACTCAACTTCATCCTATGCAAATACAGGCTGTCTGGGAAAACGCCACTCCGACAGACTTCTCCCTCCCCCTCCCCCGCGCCAAGTAATCGGAACACTTAGACCAGCCTTAACCTTCCGCGGACCTAAAAAAAACAACGCCGGCGACGCTCAGAAGGACGGGATGCGTTGGCATCACCTCGAAGCAGTGCGGAGCCGCAGCCTAAGTTGAAGGAACGGCGGGCTGGCGATCGCTTGCACCCTCTTGCCGGCATCTGGGGGCGTGTTTCTACGTCGGGAAGGCGGCCGCTGCAGCAGCGGCCACCACCTCCCTGGTTTCCCCTCCGCCTTCCTCTCAAGTTTGAGCTTGTTTTTGAACCGGGCGACAGCGGCGGGGAGGGCAGCTCCCTCAGGCGTGGTTCTGAGGGAGCCATGAAGAGCCGGGGGCGATGGAGGTGGCGATGGCAGCTCCACCGGCGATTTGCGCTGGGCTTAGCCGCCTACACGCTGCTGCTCCTGCTGCTTGTGTCTTACACGCTGGATTATGGAGCCAGAAGGGGGCGCGCGGGCGAGGAGGCGCAGCTGCCCCACCGCTGCCCCAGCCTGGAGGAGGCGCTCGGCGACTGGGGTTGGGAAGAGCCGCCGCCGCCGCCGCCACCACCGGCGGCGGGAGAGGCTGAGGGCGGGAACGGGACCGGGAGGGAGCCCAGCCCGGGGAGCAGAGCGGGCGGGAAACGGCACATCTATTTGCACGCCACTTGGCGCACCGGCTCGTCTTTCCTGGGAGAACTGTTCAATCAGCACCCGGATGTCTTCTACCTGTACGAGCCCATGTGGCACTTGTGGCAAGCGCTCTATCCGGGCGACGCGCTGAGCCTGCAGGGCGCCCTCCGGGACATGATGCGCTCTCTCTTCCGCTGCGATTTCTCGGTCCTGCGCCTCTACGCAACGCCGCCGGCCGGGCGCGACCCGCTCATCCCCTTGCCCGCTTCGTTCGGGGCCAAGTCGGACAGCGGGAGCGGCAACCTGAGCACGGCGAGCATTTTTGGATGGCGGACCAACAAGGTGATCTGCTCGGCGCCTTTTTGTCCCCACGCGGCCCGGGCCCGCGCCGACGTGGGCCTCGTCGACGGCACCGCCTGCGAGCGGAGCTGCCATCCCCGTCCGCTGCGGGAGCTGGAAGCCGAGTGCCGAAAGTACCCGGTGATGGTGATCAAGGACGTGAGGCTGCTGGAGTTGGGGGCGCTCCTGCCGCTGCTGCGGGACCCGGACCTCAACCTGCACGTCATCCAGCTTTTCCGCGACCCCCGCGCCGTCCATAATTCCCGACTCAAGGCCAAACAGGCGCTGCTCCGGGAGAGCATTCAGGTGCTGCGGAGCAGGTATCACGCCGAGTTCCGAGGACTGCCCCGCCGGCAGCTCCCGCTCGCGGCCGCCGCGGCCATCGCCGGGGCCGTCCGGACACAACCGCAGCACCGAGCCGAATTCTTCCTGGGCGGCGCCCTGGAGGTGATCTGCCAAGCCTGGCTGCGTGACTTGATCTTCTCCCGCCGGGCCCCCGCCTGGCTACGCCGCCGGTACACGCAAGTGCGCTACGAGGACCTGGTGCTGGAGCCGCGAGCCCAGTTGCGCCGCTTGCTGCGTTTCGCGGACCTTCCCGCGCTGCCCGCCCTCGAGGCCTTCGTCTTCAACATGACCCGCGGGGCAGCCTACTCCTCGGAGCGCCCCTTCCTCATCTCTGCCCGCGATGCGCGGGAAGCCATCCACGCCTGGCGGGAGCGGCTCAGCCGGGAGCAGGTGCGCCAAGTGGAGGCTACCTGCGGAGAGGCCATGAGGCTCCTCTCCTACCCGCCCAGCAGCGAAAAGGGCGTTCGACGTGATTCCGCTAGGGGACGCTCCGGCGCTTCTCCTCATCCAGGTAGCCGCCAAGTCGCTCCTCACACAATCTATTTAACTAAGTATATTCCGCCTTAATGGAGTACTCATCTGTTGCTCAACAGGGGGCACCTCCGCATCTAGACATCCCGACAGAAATTAGGCAGTTTTTTTCCGTTGATTCTATGAGTCACTAAAGTGAAGAGGAGGGTTGTCCATCCCACTCTGGCATTTACTCTGCCTCAGTCTTCCCCCATCTTGGTGCCATTGAGGCAAGACCTATCACCCAAGCTAGTATGGTGCATTGGTGCAATATCTGCCCAGAGAAGGCTGCCTTACATGGTCTTTTATTTATCAGCTAGGAGAAGGAATCATAGCCATAGATAGATGGATGGATAGATGGATGGATGGGGAGGGAGGGAGGGAGGGAGGTGAAGAGGGAAGGAGAGACAGACAGACAGACACTGAGGGAGTGGGGAGGGGAGGTAGAAATACCAGTCTGATTTTTTATATATACGATTCCTGGTTATTTAAAATGAGTGGCACTGTAGAGACTTAAGATGTATGAATTCCATGCTAGTAGCTGTTTCCTTCCCTACTTTTGACAAATAGATTGACATGCGAGTACCAACTCTTGTATTTGAATGAATGAGGGCTTTAGTCTCTTGAACATGAATCAGATTGCAAAGCAAGTTATTAAAGCTGAGTCTTAAACAGTCTTTACAATGGTTACTCATAATGTTCAGATTTAAAACAAAATCCATATGGATAGTCAAACATAACATTTTGAGAATCCTCTGCCTAATATAGAATGAAAGGCTACTTTTTTAAAAGCATGAAAGAGGCAAATGGCTATCATAAAAGAAGCATTATGTACTTTCTTTTCCTGCATAGCAGAGTGCACAGTAATTCTCTTTTAAATTTTTTAATCTCTCAATGTGTTCTCTACCTCAAGTATCTTTTTACACTTTAGGTTTCCTTAATACCAAGAATAATTGGCTGTTAATGATTGCTATGTTTAAAAAAGTTTCCAGCCTAAAGATTTTTAAAAGGAGAAACTGGTTTATAAAGTGGCAATTATATAGAACATAATAAAGAGCTTTTGGGTAATTACTGAAGGGCGATTATTGCAACCAGTTGAAAGGACCCTATTTACATGCTTGAAACAAGAAATGCACTGTAAATCATTCAAGTGATAATTTTGGTCTGCAGCGAAAGAAACCGCTTGCAAATGTGTTATAATGCCATTATGTCTCAGCCAGCAACATTCTTAATTTGAAATTGGGTAGGTTTTAAAAAGTACAGAAAATGAAGTGTTTCATAGGTAACTTCTGCATTGGCATAAAACCTGAGAAACTCAAATTATCTTAACATTCATTTCTAATGAGTAAATGGGCTTAGTTTTCCCACATAAAGTCATTGTGCCATCAAGAATTTCTTATTTACTTGCATGCCTTGTTTTGTCTGGAGAGCCAACTTGTTTTAAAATGCCAAAAATTATAATGCCAAGAGACTGGTAATGGACTACTATAATGTAAGGCCATTATAAAACTTTCTTGCTGAAAGTGTATTCTTAAATCAGCTTCTGGGGAAAATCATTCCTCTTGCAAGGAAGAGGGTATAGTTTTAAGAACAGCTGCAGGAACATTTCATAAAATCTCATAGAAGCATGGTTGAAACAAACAGATTACTTCATAAATTGGGATTGAGTACAGGCACATCAAACCTCAAGAGTCCTAAAACTGTAAATCAATGCTAAAATTAGAAAATACTTATGCTGCTTAGCCTGAGATTTGGCCCAGTAAGTTTTAGTTTCTAAAACAATGAAGAAATAATCAAGAAAAACATTCTGGAAACAAGCATTAGACATCTTGAGGTTGCCATTTCTGTCTTTTAGGAAAAACAAGAGCATGCAAACTTGTCCTGCTTTTGATATTCCTGATTTTGTATGCAGATACATCCAGATGTTGTATCCAGAGGTTAATACAACTGTTGTAATGTCTATAACTGTAGATATTTATAAGTAGTATACTTGATAAGAACCTCAACAGCACATTTCTCTTTCATAAGTAGATATGTTTAGGTGGGTGCAGACTTACTAATGTTACTTTTGATATTTATTTATTTATTTTATTTTATTTATTTTATTTATTTTTGTCACAGCAATACACATAAACATCACACAAAATGGTTATATAGTATATAAACATATATATGAGGAAATATGAGGAAGTATAAGCATATATGTATAAGAATAAAAAAACAATAAGACAGAATGGTAGGCACGTTTGTGCTCTTATGCACGCCCCTTATAGTCCTCTTAGAAATGGGGTGAGGTCAATAATAGAAAGTTTTTGGTTAAAGCTTTTGGGATTATGAGAAGAGACCACAGAGTCAGGTAATGTGTTCCAAACACTGATAACTATGTTACAGAAGTCATATTTTCTGCAATCTAGATTGAAGCGGTTAACATTAAGTCTAAATCTATTGGTTGCTTTTGTATTATTGTAATTGAAGCTGAAGTAGTCTTTAACAGGAAGGACATTACAATAGATGATTCTATGAGTTAAAATTAGGTCTTGTCGAAGGCGACAGAGTTCTAAGTTTTCTAAATCTAGGATTTCAAGTCTGGTAGGATAAGGTATTTTGTTGTTTTCAGAGGAGTGGAGAACTCTTCTTGTAAAATATTTCTGGACACGTTCAATTGTATTGATGTCAGAAATGTGGTGTGGGTTCCAGACAGGTGAGCTGTATTCAAGGATTGGCCTAGCAAATGTTTTATATGCTCTGGTTAGTAGTGTAGTGTTTTTGGAAAAGAAGCTACATAAGATTAGGTTTACAACTCTTAGAGCCTTTTTTGCAATGTAGTTGCAGTGGGATTTGGCACTTAGATCATTTGATATGAAAACTCCAAGGTCTTTGACAGGGTGGGGGGGTCATCTGTAAGGTAATGTCCATCAAGTATGTACTTAGTATTTAGGTTCTTTTTTCCAATATGTAAGACTGAGTATTTGCTGGTTGAGATTTGGAGTTGCCAAGTTTTAGATCAAGCGGTTAGAAGATCAAGGTCTTTTTGAATGGTAGATGTATTGTCAGTGGTGTTAAATAGTTTGACATCCATCAGCAAAGAGAACACAATTACTTGAGATATGGTGACAAAGATCATTTATGTATAGTATGAAGAGTGTTGGTCCAAGAACGCTACCTTGAGGAATGCCACTCTTGACAGGAACAGGATTTGATAGAGCATTGCCAATTTTAACCACTTGTTGTCTGTTAGACAGAAAAGCAGATATCCAATTGTGAAGGGGTCCTGAAATGCCATAGGATTTTAGTTTTAGGAGGAGTTTATTGTGTACTACTGAGTCAAAAGCTTTGCAGCAGAAGTCTATGTAGATTGCATCTATTGCTTTGCCTTGATCAAGATTTATAGTCCATATGTTTTTACAGTGGAGAAGTTGTAAGTTACATGATAATTTTTTTCTGAAACCAAATTATTTATTAGAGAGTAGGTTGTTTATTTCTAAGTGGAAGGTAATGGATTGGTTGATGATTGTTTCCATTACTTTGCAGATGACGCAGCATAGAGAGATTGGTCTGTAATTTTCAACTAAGTTGGGGTCTCCTTTTTTGAAGATTGGGATGACTGGCTAGTGACCAAAGTTTGGGAAGGGAACTGGTCATGAAAGCTTTATCAAAGATTATGCTTAGGGGTTCTGCTATATTTGTTGAAAGTTTTTTAAGAAGTATGCACATAGTCTGTCAGGTCCAATAGATAGAGATGGTTTCAAGTTATGAAGAGCTTTTCCAACATTATCTTCTGTGAAATCTATATGTGTTAAGTCGTCATACTCATTGCTAGTACGATTTGGGAATGTCGGATATGTGTCATCACTATTAACAAAAACTGAGCCAAAGAATGTGTTAAAGAGGTTTGCTTTAACTGTTTCGTCATTGCATTCTTTTCCGTTAGAATCTTTTAGTGGTGGGATCTTGAGTCTTTAAGTTTATTGTTAACAAAATTATAAAAGGCACGACTGGAATTTGTGCACAGAAGGTCCTCTTCCTGCTTGGTGTGGTAATTTGTGCATTCAGTTTTTATTTGGTTGCATATATTTCTGTAGCGATTTTTGAAATTTGCTACTTAGCCCTTTTTGTTTCTTCTCCAGAGGGATTTTCTTTTTGGATTGAAGCTTTTTTATTGATATGGGTAATTTGCTTTTCCTGAACTTGATGGTCGTTTGTGGTATGTATAGTTTAATGACTCTATTGATTTCAAGTAGGAAAACTCTGTAGTGGTCTTCAGCAGTTATACAGGTTGAGAACAGATTTTGCCAATCCAGAGATGAGAGATCGTTGTTTATAAGGTCATAGTTGGCTTTTTTTAAGTTGTAGTTAGGAATACTATTGTTATGGCGATTTATGTAAGGGTGTATATTGAGACAAAAGTCAATCATGCATTGGTCGCTGTTGGAAAAGAGTTCTTTTATTTGTAGTCCATAAATTGAGTTTGTGTTGTTGCAGAAGATGAGGTCAAGGCAGTTGTTGAGTCTTGTATTGTTAGTTACAAGTTGTTCAAGACCTACGTTTGGATTGGATCAGTTGTAGTATGGATTGGATCAGTTGTACATTCATTTGTTATCGGGTTAATAAGAGGTAGATTTAAGTCACCCAGGAAGATGAGAGGATATGGGCAAGAGGTAGCCCATGTTAGCAGTGAGGTTAACATATTTGCATGAGTAATGTCATAGTCAGGGGCTCTGTAGCATAGTAAGAATTGAAGTGTGGTGTTAAGGGATAGGTCGCATACAATAGTTTCAGGAAGAGAAAGTTTATGTGCAACTTGAATGTTTTTTAGATTCAGTGACTTTTTGTAAAAGATAGCCACTCCACCACCTCTTCGGTTTTCACGATCTGATCGATAAACTTGATGTTCTTTGTTTGAAACAATGGAATCAGGGAGGGAACAGCCATGTTTCACAAACAAATATAATATCATATGTACCACTGTTTAATAAGAGGATAGTCAATCATGCAGTGGTCGCTGTTGGAAAAGGGTTCTTTTATTTCTAGTCCATAAATTGAGTTTGTATTGTTGCAGAAGATGAGGTCAAAGCAGTTGTTGAGTCTTGTATTGTTAGTTACAAGTTGTTCAAGACCTAGGTTTGTAACAGCGTTGTATAGTGTAGTATGGATTGGATCAGTTGTACATTCATTTGTTATCCAGTTAATAAGAGATAGATTTAGGTCACCCAGGAAGATGAGAGGATATGGGCAAGAGGTAGCCCATGTTAGCAGTGAGGTTAAAATATTTGCATGAGTAATGTCGTACTCAGGGGCTCTGTAGCATAGTAAGAATCGAAGTGTGGTGTTAAGGGATAGGTCGCATACAATAGTTTCAGGAAGAGAAAGTTTATGTGCAACTTGAATGTTTTTTAGATTCAGTGACTTTTTGTAAAAGATAGCCACTCCACCACCTCATCGGTTTTCACGATCTGATCGATAAACTTGATATTCTTTGTTTGAAACAATGGAATCAGGGAGGGATAAGTTCAGCCATGTTTCACAAACAAATATCATATCATATGTGCCACTGTTTAATAAGAGGATAAATTCAGGTAATTTGTTAACAATGCTTCTTGCATTTATCAATTTGCATTTAAAATCTGTAGTGATTGGTGTTGAAGAGGTAAGTGGCGTGCATACCTAGTTTTGTTGGTTGAGGGTTATGTACAACAGGTGGTTGTATAGGTGATTGGATGGGTGGATGGGTGATGGGGTTTTGGTGGTGAGTTTTGATTGAAGCTTTTTATTGATATGGGTAATTTGCTTTTCCTGATCTTGATGGTCGTTTGTGGTATGTATAGTTTAATGACTCTATTGATTTCAAGTAGGAAAACTCTGTAGTGGTCTTCAGCAGTTATACAGGTTGAGAACAGATTTTGCCAGTCCAGAGATGAGAGATCGTTGTTTATAAGGTCATAGTTGGCTTTTTTGAAGTTGTAGTTAGGAATACTATTGTTATGGCGATTTATGTAAGGGCGTATATTGAAACGAAAGTCAATCATGCAGTGGTCGCTGTTGGAAAAGGGTTCTTTTATTTCTAGTCCATAAATTGAGTTTGTATTGTTGCAGAAGATGAGGTCAAAGCAGTTGTTGAATCTTGTATTGTTAGTTACAAGTTGTTCAAGACCTAGGTTTGTAACAGCGTTGTATAGTGTAATATGGATTGGATCAGTTGTACATTCATTTGTTATCCAGTTAATAAGAGGATAGTCAATCATGCAGTGGTCGCTGTTGGAAAAGGGTTCTTTTATTTCTAGTCCATAAATTGAGTTTGTATTGTTGCAGAAGATGAGGTCAAAGCAGTTGTTGAATCTTGTATTGTTAGTTACAAGTTGTTCAAGACCTAGGTTTGTAACAGCGTTGTATAGTGTAATATGGATTGGATCAGTTGTACATTCATTTGTTATCCAGTTAATAGGAGATAGATTTAGGTCACCCAGGAAGATGAGAGGATATGGGCAAGAGGTAGCCCATGTTAGCAGTGAGGTTAAAATATTTGCATGAGTAATGTCATAGTCAGGGCTCTGTAGCATAGTAAGAATCAAGTGTGGTGTTAAGGGATAGGTCGCATACAATAGTTTCAGGAAGAGAAAGTTTATGTGCAACTTGAATGTTTTTTAGATTCAGTGACTTTTTGTAAAAGATAGCCACTCCACCACCTCTTCGGTTTTCACGATCTGATCGATAAACTTGATGTTCTTTGTTTGAAACAATGGAATCAGGAGGAACAGCCATGTTTCACAAACAAATATCATATCATATGTGCCACTGTTTAATAAGAGGATAAATTCAGGTAATTTGTTAACAATGGTTCTTGCATGTATCAATTTGCATTTAAAATCTGTAGTGATAGGTGTTGAAGAGGTAAGTGGCGTGCATACCTAGTATTGTTGGTTGAAGGTTATGTACAACAGGTGGTTGTATAGGTGGTTGGATGGATGGTTGGGTTATGGGAACTTGATTGAACATTGGGACAGCTGGTTGGATGGATGGATGGATGGATGGATGTTTTGGGTGATGGGAACTTGATTGAACATTGGGACAGCTGGTTGGATGGATGGTTGAGTGATGGGTACTTGATTGAACATTGGGATGGCTGGTTGGATGTTTTGGGTGATGGAGGGTTTGGTGGTGATTTTTTGATTGTAGGTTTTATTTTTTATGCAATCAGCACGGTAGTCAATGTATAGGTTTGATTCACCATTGTCTTGTCTTCGTTTAAGTTCCATGTGGAGTTCACGAGAACATATCCGTTGCAGAAAAAATAGATCAGGACGTGATCTAAGTTTACTATAGGCAGGGTTGGTTTTAGCAACTGAGTTTATAGTATAAATGAACTTACGTTTGCTGTCCTCATTCATGCAGTTGTAGATATTACTGGACCTGAATGTTACCTAATAACATTATCTAATAAGATCTTAATAATATTAATCTAATAAGATCTAATATTAAGTTCTAATAAGATCTTAATAATATTAATCTAATAAGATCTTAATAATATTAATCTAATAAGATCTTAATAACATTATCTAATAAGATCTTAATAATATTAATCTAATAAGATCTAATATTAAGTTCTAATAAGCCACTAACATGAGGTTTATTTAAATGCTAGACTATATATATAAAATCAGCTTTTGGGTGTGGAATTTAATAGCAGATTGATAATGAGTTGAAGATCAGTCTAGCAGGAGCAGATAGTAAAAGCCATGCCTGCCATAAACCTATTCTATACCAAAGTTGAAACAACAACACCAAAATCTGAAGTATAGAGCTAGCATCCCTAATTTATTGTCTTCTTTCATATAAATGTCTTATACATTTGTATGCTGAATAAATCCATCCACTTTCTTCATAGGCCTTGGAGAGATATTGTATTTTCAGACCTTGACTTCACTTGATCAGTTGTACATTCATTTGTTATCCAGTTAATAAGAGGATAGTCAATCATGCAGTGGTCGCTGTTGGAAAAGGGTTCTTTATTTGTAGTCCATAAATTGAGTTTGTATTGTTGCAGAAGATGAGGTCAAAGCAGTTGTTGAGTCTTGTATTGTTAGTTACAAGTTGTTCAAGACCTAGGTTTGTAACAGCGTTGTATAGTGTAGTATGGATTGGATCAGTTGTACATTCATTTGTTATCCAGTTAATAAGAGGATAGTCAATCATGCAGTGGTCGCTGTTGGAAAAGGGTTCTTTTATTTCTAGTCCATAAATTGAGTTTGTATTGTTGCAGAAGATGAGGTCAAAGCAGTTGTTGAGTCTTGTATTGTTAGTTACAAGGTGTTCAAGACCTAGGTTTGTAACAGCGTTGTATAGTGTAGTATGGATTGGATCAGTTGTACATTCATTAGTTATCCAGTTAATAAGAGGATAGTCAATCATGCAGTGGTCGCTGTTGGAAAAGGGTTCTTTTATTTCTAGTCCATAAATTGAGTTTGTATTGTTGCAGAAGATGAGGTCAAAGCAGTTGTTGAGTCTTGTATTGTTAGTTACAAGTTGTTCAAGACCTAGGTTTGTAACAGCGTTGTATAGTGTAATATGGATTGGATCAGTTGTACATTCATTTGTTATCCAGTTAATAGGAGATAGATTTAGGTCACCCAGGAAGATGAGAGGATATGGGCAAGAGGTAGCCCATGTTAGCAGTGAGGTTAAAATATTTGCATGAGTAATGTCATAGTCAGGGGCTCTGTAGCATAGTAAGAATTGAAGTGTGGTGTTAAGGGATAGGTCGCATACAATAGTTTCAGGAAGAGAAAGTTTATGTGCAACTTGAATGTTTTTTAGATTCAGTGACTTTTTGTAAAAGATAGCCACTCCACCACCTCTTCGGTTTTCACGATCTGATCGATAAACTTGATGTTCTTTGTTTGAAACAATGGAATCAGGGAGGGAACAGCCATGTTTCACAAACAAATATAATATCATATGTACCACTGTTTAATAAGAGGATAAATTCAGGTAATTTGTTAACAATACTTCTTGCATTTATCAATTTGCATTTAAGATCTGTAGTGATTGGTGTTGAAGAGGTAAGGGGCGTGCATACCTAGTTTTGTTGGTTGAAGGTTATGTACAACAGGTGGTTGTATAGGTGGTTGGATGGATCGTTGGGTTATGGGAACTTGATTGAACATTGGCACAGCTGGTTGGATGGGTGGTTGGATGGATGGTTGGGTGATGGGAACTTGATTGAACATTGGGACGGCTGGTAGGATGTTTTGGGTGATGGGGGTTTTGGTGGTGAGTTTTTGATTGAAGGTTTTATTTTTTATGCAATCAGCACGGTAGTCAATATATAGGTTGGATTCACCATTGTCTTATCTTCGTTTAAGTTCTGTGCGGAGTTCACGAGAATATATCCGTTGCAGAAAAGATAGATTAGGACGTGATCTAAGTTTACTGTAGGCAGGGTTGGTTTTAGCAATTGAGCTTATAGTATAAATGAACTTACATTTGCTGTCCTCATTTGTGCAGATGTAGATATTACTGGACCTGAATGTTACCTAATAACATTATCTAATAAGATCTTAATAATATTAATCTAATAAGATCTTAATAATATTAATCTAATAAGATCTTAATAATATTAATCTAATAAGATCTTAATAATATTAATCTAATAAGATCTTAATAATATTAATCTAATAAGATCTTAATAATATTAATCTAATAAGATCTTAATAATATTAATCTAATAAGATCTAATATTAAGTTCTAATAAGCCACTAACATGAGGTTTATTTAAATGCTAGACTATATATATAAAATCAGCTTTTGGGTGTGGAATTTAATAGCAGATTGATAATGAGTTGAAGATCAGTCTAGCAGGAGCAGATAGTAAAAGCCTATTCTATACCAAAGTTGAAACAACAACACCAAAATCTAAAGTATAGAGCTAGCATCCCTAACATTTATTGTCTTCTTTCATATAAATGTCTTATACATTTGTATGCTGAATAAATCCATCCACTTTCTTTGTAGGCCTTGGAGAGATGTTGTATTTTCAGACCTTGACTTCACTTGATCAGTTGTACATTCATTTGTTATCCAGTTAATAAGAGGATAAATTCAGGTAATTTGTTAACAATACTTCTTGCATTTATCAATTTGCATTTAAGATCTGTAGTGATTGGTGTTGAAGAGGTAAGGGGCGTGCATACCTAGTTTTGTTGGTTGAAGGTTATGTACAACAGGTGGTTGTATAGGTGGTTGGATGGATGGATGGATGGTTGGATGGATGGATGTTTTGGGTGATGGGAACTTGATTGAACATTGGGACAGCTGGTTGGATGGCTGTTTGGATGGATGGATGGATGGTTGGTTGGATAGTTGGTTGGATGGCTGGTTGGATGGCTGGTTGGATGGTTGGTTGGATAGTTTGTTGGATGGCTGTTTGGATGGCTGTTTGGATGGATGGTTGGGTTATGGGAACTTGATTGAACATTGGGACAGCTGGTTGGATGGCTGTTTGGATGGATGGTTGGATGGCTGTTTGGATGGCTGGTTGGATGGCTGTTTGGATGGTTGGATGTTTTGGGTGATGGGGGTTTTGGTGGTGAGTTTTTAATTGAAGGTTTTATTTTTTATGCAATCAGCACTGTAGTCAATATATAGGTTGGATTCACCATTGTCTTGTCTTCGTTTAAGTTCTATGCGGAGTCACACGAGAACGTATCCGTTGCAGAAAAGATAGATCAGGACGTGATCTAAGTTTACTGTAGGCAGGGTTGGTTTTTGCAATTGAGTTTATAGTATAAATGAACTTACGTTTGCTGTCCTCATTTATGCAGATGTAGATATTACTGGACCTGAATGTTACCTAATAACATTATCTAATAAGATCTTAATAATATTAATCTAATAAGATCTTAATAATATTAATCTAATAAGATCTTAATAATATTAATCTAATAAGATCTAATATTAAGTTCTAATAAGCCACTAACATGAGGTTTATTTAAATGCTAGACTATATATATAAAATCAGCTTTTGGGTGATGGGAACTTGATTGAACATTGGGACAGCTGGTTGGATGGTTGGATGGCTGGTTGGATGTTTTGGGTTATGGGAACTTGATTGAACATTGGGACAGCTGGTTGGATGTTTTGGGTGATGGGGGTTTTGGTGGTGAGTTTTTGATTGAAGGTTTTATTTTTTATGCAATCAGCACGGTAGTCAATATATAGGTTGGATTCACCATTATCTTGTCTTCGTTTAAGTTCTGTGCGGAGTTCACGAGAACGTATCCGTTGCAGAAAAGATAGATCAGGACGTGATCTAAGTTTACTATAGGCAGGGTTGGTTTTCGCAATTGAGTTTATAGTATAAATGAACTTACGTTTGCTGTCCTCATTTATGCAGTTGTAGATATTACTGGACCTGAATGTTACCTAATAACATTATCTAATAAGATCTTAATAATATTAATCTAATAAGATCTAATATTAAGTTCTAATAAGATCTTAATAATATTAATCTAATAAGATCTTAATAATATTAATCTAATAAGATCTTAATAATATTAATCTAATAAGATCTTAATAACATTATCTAATAAGATCTTAATAATATTAATCTAATAAGATCTAATATTAAGTTCTAATAAGCCACTAACATGAGGTTTATTTAAATGCTAGACTATATATATAAAATCAGCTTTTGGGTGTGGAATTTAATAGCAGATTGATAATGAGTTGAAGATCAGTCTAGCAGGAGCAGATAGTAAAAGCCATGCCTGCCATAAACCTATTCTATACCAAAGTTGAAACAACAACACCAAAATCTGAAGTATAGAGCTAGCATCCCTAATTTATTGTCTTCTTTCATATAAATGTCTTATACATTTGTATGCTGAATAAATCCATCCACTTTCTTTGTAGGCCTTGGAGAGATGTTGTATTTTCAGACCTTGACTTCACTTGATCAGTTGTATAATTAACCTTATATTATTGAGAGACCTACCTAACTCATTTTTCACACAAAGGAGGCACCAAAACGTTACATTCTGATAGTTACCTAGCTGAGGTGAAAGTATATGTTTTATTGGTGACATAACTGAAAATACATTAAGCTTGATTTCCATATACAGTTTTAAATAATTGAAATAAAGAGAGGGATTAAGAAAGAAAGACCTAAAGAAAGACCGTCTTCTATCAACATTGATAGCCAAATCATGAATTGGCCCAGCCAAATGCTGATTTTGTTTTGCCCTGGTATGAAGTAGCCAATTATCACATAAGGCAGGCAACTGAAATCTGTTTATTCTGTAATCAACAGCCCCAATATACAAATTGGCATGCTTTTTGTGCACTTTTGGAAAGCAAAGGCATATGATATTAGTCAAATAGGCAACAAGCAACCATTCACACCCCTAATAGAGGACAGCTCTCCCAGAAGGTAGGTTCATTACCAAAATTTTACAGCCCTGGCCATTCTGACCCGCATCCATAAGGCTGATAAGTAAGTATAGAAAACATTCTGGCTCAGTTATCTGCAACTGGAAAAAGAAATTAACCCTGAATCAGCAGCTGGCCTGGATTGAGTTCCTTGATAAGGCTCTCAAGTAGCCTTCCAAAAAATTTTAGGGCAAGGATGTGACCCCCAGGAATGAAAGGCCTGGAGGGAAAACATTTAAAAACAAAATGTTCCCCTTCCCCCAACAAAACAGGAGTTGTTTGCCTACTACAGTATGATTTAGTCTGCAGCTAGGTTTTGGCTGGTTATTTAAAAAGTAAAGATGCCCTGCTGGTAGCCACATGAAAATAATTCTATATTGATCTTGGCAATGGCTTTGAAGGTGATTGGCCATTGCCTTCTTCTAGAATGTTTTTCAACTTTTCAGTATTACAACTCTGGTATTTCCTGATGGCTTCTAACCAAGGATTATTTTTAAGTGCTGTGTAAAACACAGACTTTTGTGAAGTCTGTCAGTAAAACACACAAATGCTCTTTTTTCTCAGATGTGTTTCTTTTCTTTATGCTATTTTCTGTTAGCTCTTTAATATATACCTATTCTTGATTCTGGACCCTTTAGGATATTTTTCTTTCATCTAAAACCTAGACCACCCATTGAACTAAATAATGATTTGTTGAATTAACTATTGCTGGATGTCTGTATTTTGCACCGTATGCCATGTTTTACAAATCTTAATGAGTTGTTTTACAAATCTCATTGAACCATAATCTGGATTGTTTGGTTAATTTTAGTTATTCACTGGTAAACCATCCTTGTAATTGTATAGACTAGTTTCTGGCAATGTAATGGTCTCATAAGTATTAGATTTCAAATCCTATAACTCATGTTTATCACAGTCAAAGTATCAGTATTAAACTAATTAGTATTAATTTAAGATTACTATTAAAATTTAGTACTATTTGGAGGGTATCTTTAGAAAAGATTGGTTATGTCATTGGTTTACTTTAGCACATGTTAGAATCTCAACTTTAGGATTTGCAAATCACTAATTTTGGCTTATTTGGTAAACCATAATGAGCAAACCATGATTTAGCACATCTGAGTCAATACTTCACAGCATAGCTCTATTATTTGCATGGTGATGTCATTAGAGATCTTCATATACCGAAATATATCTGAAGTATAATAATTTGACAGTTGTCATTTATATGACTAGTGAAAACTCTGGGTTGATTTGTTTGATGATCTAGGTATTCATTTTCTTGGATATCCATAGTATTTCCATGTATCTTCTTTAACACCAAAGTTAAACATTGAAAGCACCAATATTTTTTCTGTCCTTCTTCTTCAAAGTCAAATTTATATATTGCTTATCAAGCACAATGTAAGATGCTGGTACTGATCTTTAAAATTCTAAAAGGTTTGATTGCCTCTTAGACACAAATTCAAACATATTTAAAATCCAGGTAAATTAATTTTAATTTAATACCGTGTTTCCCTGAAAATATGACCCATTCAGAAAATAAGTCCTAGCTTGATTTTTTGGGGTGGGCCTAATATACGCCCTACCCCAAAAGTAAGCCCTAGTGAAGGGGTGGGCATGGCCAGCACAGGAGGTAGCCCTTCCCTTCCCCGGTCAGCTAATGGCAGCTGGGCTCTTTAATTGTGACCTCTCGTTCTATCTCTCTGGCACCTGGAGGTGTTTCTTGCACACTCTTGCCAGCCCCAGCCCTGTCACAGCACCAGGCAACCTCTCAGTTGAGGGCCCTTTGTTGAGTCCTGATCTGGGGCTTGCCATACCTGGAGGTGGGGGTGGAGGCACGGAGCTGCAACCATCAGAGCTGGTGAGTCCAATGATGAGAGAGGCTGTGGCAGCGATGGCTAGACACGTCAGGACAGTCCCAGCCAGCTGCTCGTCAGCAGTTCGTTCTCCTGACCAGATCTGGCTGCAAGTGGCATCAGCAGGCAATGACATGTGCTGCTGGCGCAAAGAACAGGGAGGTGGCAGCGACGGTGATGGCGGGACATGTTAGACAGTACCGGCCAGCTGCTCATCAGCAGACCACTCCCATGGCTGGGTCTGGCTGTGAGAGGCACTGGCACGCAACAAGGTGTGCAGCTGGTGCAAAGAATAGAGATTTGATAATGGCAACGGGACTTCCGGCAGCAACACAGCCGCTTATTAGCTGTTCATCCCTGCAATTGTGCACGCACTTCCAGCCATGCTTCCCAGGACTCTGCACCATGCCATCAGCCCAGCCACGCCAACCAGATGTCCTGTCCCCACTGTCGCCTCCCTGTCCTTTGTGCCAGCCGTGCACCTCATTGCCTGCCAGTGCCACTCACGGTCAGGAGAATGGTCTGCTAATGAGTGGCTGGCCAGTGCTGTCCTGATGTGTCCCGCTGCCTCAGTCTTGCTCCTCATTGGACTTGTCAGCTCCGATGGTTGCAGCTCCATGCCCCCCTCCCATGGTAGTCATGGTAGATCTGAGACAACTCACCCCACACCAGGCAGGAGCAGCCCAGCAGGACAGCTGAAAGCAGCACTGCCAGGAGGGCGAAGAGCCCCCGTGAGGCCAGCAGCAGCACAGGCAGCTGTTCAGCTGCCAGCGGCCAAAAGTGTCCCAGCAGCAGCAGGTCCAGCAAGCAGGGCAGGCGGAGGCTGGGGCATGCCAAGAACTTAGGCCATTGCAACTTATTGACATAAGACTGTTCTTGAAGGGGGCACAAGGTTCTTGGGGCCTCCTGCTGCTTTTGCAGCCTCAATCAGATGCAAGAGTGGCTGGGATTCTTCGAGGTGACAGCAGGAGGTCATCCGCTGATCAGCTGTTCCATGGACCAAGCTTCTGGTAAGAGGGGCAGCTTCCCCCACCCCCCTGGTCCCCACCTCCCAGTACATAAGGATCATTGGGAGTCAAAAGAAAAGAAGACCCAGTCTTATTTTCAGGGAAACACTGTAGCTGTTTTCATAGTAAAGTATGTCATGGAACATCCAGAAATGTGTACGTTAAATTAGGAACTTCCCTTAGTACTACTGTTTAACATAATATATACATATGCTTGTCTGTTTAACTTTAGTAAAAATATATAATGATCCACAGACAGCCTTTTTAAATATGCTAATTTTTTCAAAAACTAAGAAAGCATGAGGCACTAATTAAATTAAGATGTACAGACCTTTTTAGTACTCCTTACACAATAGAATAAAAATGCAATTTAGCTCAATCTTCCTTCTAAAAACATAGTTGATAGTGTCCCTGTAACTGTTTACTTTTATAACTTTATTTTTTCAAACTCCATTAGCCTCAGGTTACACTCCCTTACACTACAGAGTAAACCTTTTGCCTTTCTTAACAACAATATTTCTGCCAAAGAAATCTTGGATAGTACATTAAATCTCAAATTAGCCTACACTGGCTGGATTTGCAGAATATATTAGACTAAATTGCAATTGGCTGGTTTGTGAATCAGTTGGTGCTATGAGCTCATCCAGCAATTTGGTTGTGTTTTTTTTAAAGTAACCACATGCATTTTTTAAAATGTAATTTCTGCTTCAGTTTATATAAGCAATATGTCAGGTTCCAACTAATGCATCCATCACAAACCAAATTCCGAGACATTCCGATTTCTCAAAGTACAAATTTATTTGGACACACCGTATTGGCACTAACTGGTGAAAAGCCAGTACTAACGTTCCCAGGCTTTTCACTTCAATATAAGTTTTCAGTTTCTCAAGTTACCAAAACATTGGTCACATTGTCCAACCAAGGTGGGAGCTGGTTGCTCAGCAACATCTCTCCTCCTCCTCCTCTGGTCAGCCAGACAGTGGAATGTGGCTGACTCATCAGTTAGCAATGATGTTTTGACTGAAGGATCCAGCCCCCTCCAGTCCCAAGCTGTGTCAAGCTGAATTCATACTAGGATGTCCAAGGATACCAACAATCCCACATCCCAATCAAATTCAGGCTTGACACAATGTTTATAAGAGTGTACAACTTTTAAAACAAAAAGATTTAAAATTTGACATTGAATAAGTAAAATTAAAAGAATTAAACATTTAGTGAAAAAGATACATTATATGCAATTGACACGAATGAAAGTTTTTCTGCATGTTATCATGTGATCCCTATAATCTATACCAGTTAGCAGCCTGGTTACAGCATTTATGCTAACTGAAATTTGTAGACATTCTGCGTCTTAAAATAGGCTCAAGTAGTATGTTCTTTGTTATCTCGACTTATGCTCTAGCCTCTATGTAACCACTGCTCCCTGCTAAGCCAGGATGCTAGAGGTGGGTGTCAGAAGTTATAGCATCAGCCACATAGCACGTATTTATGTCATCCAATATTTCAACATAATAGAATAAAATAGAATTCTTTATTGGCCAAGTGTGATTGGACATACAAGGAATTTGTCTTTGGTGCATATGCTCTCAGTGTACATAAAGAAAAAATAAAATATATTCATCAATGATAGTCATAGGATACTAATAAGCAATCGAATCATACTAAGAAACAATGAAAACAATATAAGTTGTACATACAAGCAACATGAATATAGCCATAAGTGGGAAGAGATAGGTACTAGTAAGGATGAGAAGAAGAACAGTAATACAGTCTTAGTAGTTAATTTGACAGTGTTGTGGGAATTAGTTATTTAGCAGAGTGATGACATTCGGGAAAAACTACCCTAGTGTCTTGTTGTTCTGGTGTGCGTCTATAGCGTAGTTTTGAGAGTAGAAGTTGAAATAGTTTGTGTCCAGGATGTGTAGATAACCAGGGTCTGTAGATAATGATGATAGATGCTGTGATAATTTACCCAAACACCATCAGACTATTTTAGCCAGTCTTTATCATCTACATCTCTTTCCCAATTATTATTTGCAGCCCATATTCTTTTCTCTGTTTTTCCCAATGTACTTGGCACAAGATCAATTTTTTTTAAAAAAACAACCCACCCTCTCTCAGCCTGTCCGAATACATCACCATTCCTTCCCCATACCTTTTTATAGAAAGAATTAATTTAGTCCCCCAATGGGCAGCCATCTTTGGCATTACTTCTTGAGGAAAATTAGTCTAGTTCTCAAAAATGAACATACAATGCTTTATGGAAGGATTATGGAACTGCAAGGCTACACATTACAGAGCTTGTAATCAATGTGACTAATAGTTTCTACCATAGTTACTGAAAAATAAGATGCAGTCACATCTAGTTTATCTTAGGTTTAGTTCAGAATCATGAAGTAACTATTTTATCCTTCTGGTCAATTGTGTCTGATACTTGAACTCTTCCTGAACAAGTCCCTGAAGTTTCCTCGGCAAGGTTTTTTAGAAGTAGTTTGCCATTGTCTACTTCCTCGGGCTGAGAGAAAGGGACTGGCCAAAGTCACCCAGCTGGCTTTGTGCCTAAAGCAGAACTACAACTCATGTGTTCATAGTTTTTAGCCTGATGCCTTAACCAGTGCATCAAACTTAAAAACTTAAAACCATCAAAACTTAAAATATTACAAAATGCTAGCAATTTAATAATTTTTAATAATAATTTTCCCTATAATGCTGGGGGTGAGTGGTGAGGGATTTAACTTTATTGGCAAGTGAAATAATTTGTTTATTGAAGTGTGTTACCACCTAATTTTAAAAAAGATCACATTAAGAGTAAAATGCTGTCTTCTTACCTATGCATACCTTTATTTATAAATAAATAATTGAAGAACTTAACTGGAGAAATCCTAATCTAAATTGTGGATTTTTCTCATCACCACAGGCTAATAGACCAGTTGCTCGCTTACGACAGAAGATCTCTGGATGGAGCTCTGCCTTCTAAAGACACTGGAACCATCAATGAACTGCAATTTCTACTGTAAATTCTGCATAGCAGAATGAATACTGACAAGCTTTAATGAAATTATTTTTATTATGAAGAAAAACCTTTTAAATATTACATTTGTCACAGTGCAATATCTGTGCCCCTCTAGGTTTTGAAGTGTTTATCTTCAGTCAACGAATGTGTTACCTGTTTTTATCATACTTGTGACAGTCAAACCACCTACTATACCAAGTAAAAACACAAGAGTGGAATTTAGAATCTCAGGCAAGGCAATCCAGCTATGACTTTTGACTTTTTCAACCTACCCAAAGACTTGTCAACAACAGAAGCAGAAATCTTAAAGATCTGTTGATTACTCCTCCCACATTTTCCCCTTAAAAATGTCATCATTTTTCTTTTTTGGTTTTTCTCCTCGTACAAAATAATAGCATACTTATATAAGTATTTTTTTTTCCAAATCAGGAGTGTGTCTTGGGGATGAATGAACCTTGTATCTTTTGGACCTAAACATTCTTCCGCTGTCCCTGCATCTGTCCCCTTTTGAGCTAATACAATGAACAGGAATTTCCAGTATCAAAAATAGAAATTGGTGTGGAGGAGTAGAAAGAAAGTCTTACTCATTTTTGATTTCATAAGGGGAAAGCCAATTTACCTAGAGGTTTGGAAATTGTCCCAATGTATATAGCTTTTAGTAGACTAGTCATACCGAAATCTCTTTATGAAATCCCTTTCATAAACATAAAGCCTCAACTCTAGATTTGTGCAAAATGGTGCTATCTTATGAAGTCACATCAAACTAAATTGAAAGAACAATTTGTTTTAAGGCACAGCCAAGATGCTTCTGCCTCAGTGCCTGAGATGGATGACTTCACTTCACCAAAAGTATTGACAGAAGGACCTTCTCCGCATGCATGCACAAAAGCCTATAGAAAGCCCTCAAAGCAGCCCTAGTTAGGGCATCCCTTAGACTGATATCAAGGAAGAGTCCTGACTAAAGAAGGTATAAGATAAATAGTATCTTCTAGCTGTTTTTAAAGCCCTCCCTTACCATTTCTTCTCTCTCATTTGATTCTCTCCTTTCCTTAAAAGTTTACTGTCAACAAGATTACAACTATTGCTGTTACTATGCTGATGACTTGAAGCAGCAGATGTTCATTTTTATTGTTTTAAATGAAATTGATCATATAATACAAGAAAATGCACTCTGTATTGAATTTAATTTCAACTTTTTTTAAAAGTCTAAAAATGGCCATTGGCTCAATAAATTAAAATATGGACTGATTTTTATTGTCGAAAGTATTATTATTACTATAGACATTGGGGCAAGGGATTAAACTGACACACTTGTGACTTTTGTAACCAGAAAAGGGGGGTCATCTTGACTAAGAAAACCAACTTCAAATCTAATGCTGGTCTTCACATAATATGATGAAAATGGTGGGTAGACATCATGTGTTAAACAAATGTTATATTGCAAACCAAATGGCTGTATTCAAGCCTAAGCCAAAACAAACTATATTATGATGGTCCTGTTTTATGAGATAATAAAAAGCTTTCTGTAGTTTTGCCTTAGGCCCTGAAGTCTGTAAATTATGGGTTCTTTATGCATTGCTTTAACACAGCCTAAAGTTGAAAGTTTCAATGTTTAATGTTTCTAATTGGTAGTTTCCCATATCATAGTAAGTAAAATCCAACCAAAGCAATACATGAACCCAGCCATTCTGTAAGAGCAGAATATAGAGGTGGTGTAAGCAGAGATGACACTGAAATCTTTTTAGAGAATTAGGTCGTATTTGGTGGCTGTGATCAAAGGTTGTGTGTTGAACCATAATAATGTTTGTTGATTTGCACATAATAGAATCTGTGAACCCAATTGTAGCTTCAGCAATGATGACTAAGTGTAATGCAGCATTGGCTTAGTCCCTAAATTCATTCTATGATATTTGATATTTTAGGCTACAAAAAAGGAGTTTTCCTAGGCCTTTTCATGGTTATCTCTATTAGATTGTCCTTTTATGTTCTTGCAAAAAAGTTGAGACAAAGTTTATAAACAAAGTTTAAGGTACGGCCAATCTGTTATATTGCATTTGATGCACAGCTGTGCTTATGAAGACACAAGTTCATGTAAAATTTATTATAGGAGAGACTGTTATTTTTTATTACAGCACTAGAGACCAACATTTGTTTATAAGATGTATGTAGATCAAACTTTGCTTCTTCTCAATCAGCACCAAATTAATCAACTAAAAAACAAAGGAAGATCATAAAGAGTTGCGGTTTTACTTAACCACTGCCTCACTATGTGCTACGGGTCCCAATTGTTGCTAAATGAGACTGTGTGTAAATCAATTCTAGTACAAAGAAAAATCGAATGAGAAGGAAATAGTGCAAAATTATGCTGAGAACTCCCCTTCCTCCAAGCTGAAGGTGACTAAGTTGTTTGAATGTTAGTTATCAGATCTTGGACCTTTCCATTTGAGAGTTAACCTTTTGGGCTAAACTGAGATGGAAAAGTGGCTAGTACTATCTGGAAATCATACACTGGAAACAAAACAAGATAAAATGTGCAATGAATACTTAATACCAGAGAGCAGGCTGCAAATATTTGGTGTGCCAATCAGCGGTATAGTAAGTGGCATGCTCGAAACTAGTGGTCATGGTACTGAGCCCTGGAGGAGTTGAAAATGCTTGGTAGCATTCTTTTGGGATAGAAGCAGCAAATTTATTGACTTTTCAAACAATGCTCACAGGCCACATGCATTGTCTATTTTCTGCTTCATGTTGTTGGCACTAGCACAAGTGGAGCATTACAGATATGGTTTCTATAAAATTACCATAACAGAATAGCTAGAAAACTTTGAGAGATTATTGTTTTAGAGGCTGGTTCTACTTTCATTGACGTATCTAGATTGGTTTTATAATTGCTATATAGGTAATCCTCGATTGACAATCACAATTGGGACAGGAACTTCCATCGGTAAGCATTGTAGGCATTAAATGACTTGCATCCAATTTTTTTTACCTTTTTGTCACAGTTGTTAAGCAAATCATCATAGGCCATTAAGTGAATCTACCTTCTGCCATTGAATTTTCTTGTTGGAAGCTGCTGGGAATGTTGCAAATGTTGATAATGTGATCCTGGGATGCTGCAACCGTTGTAAATTCATATTTATTATCAACTTTTTGTTAATCCAATGTTTTGGATTCCACTATTTTCACTATTTGTTTCACATCTGTCATTGCTTCTGGCTACTAATTTCTGGCCTCATCATCAAAGACTTTTAATATTTCAAATGTTATGTTTTGTGTTATTTTACAGATCCTAATTAAAAACAAAGGCAGTTATTTTGTCCTTTTAAGTCTAATCCCCTTTAGTGGGAATAGGGAATCTCTAATCCCCTTTAGTGTTCAATTTAAATTATAAGCTTTTTAATTTGTTTTATGATTACAGTAGACAAAGTAAAAGCTTTTCAGAAAAAGCTATTTACTTCCATAATTTTGTTGTAAAAGTTTCAATATTCTATGCTTATCTGGATCCTTAATTTGTTTATAATTTTCTTGGTTCAAAATCTTATTTAGCTTTAAGATTTTGAACCAAAAAAATGGTTTAATTTAAAATTTTTACATTTATAGATAATTTTTCTTTCATTCAGAAATGAAAATACATTTACCAGGTAGGTTTTCAAGCTTCTCATTTTGAAAATCTCTAATAGCTTTTAGATGATTAGATAAATAATTTGCAAAAATGATTAGAAGAAAGATTAACAAACTCTGTAGCCTTTAAAAGGCTCTGCATCAGTTGTAGTGTTAAACTCTTATCTACCAGCACTCACACCCATAGGGGACCAATGTCATGAGGCAGGGGTGAAAATCTACTTACCTCCCCTATCAGTTCGGAAGCACGTGTGCCATTTTCAAGTCCAATTTTTGACCCTCTGCGCATGCGCAGAGGGTTAAAAATGGGTTACTTCCTGGTTAAAACCAGGAAGTAATGATGTCTAGGCGGGTGGGCGGAGCCTCGTGCTGCAACCATTACTAGTTCGCCGAACCACGTGTCTCCACTGTTACCAGTTCGTGCGAGCCGGACAGAACCGGCAGGATTTCACCACTGTCCTGAGGTCTCCTTATGTGGAGCAGCCATCCCAAGTACAGGTGGGTGATCTCCTATCATCTTATTGATTTTTAACATCAGGCTAATTTTGAATAAGTTTTTTAAGGGTATTTAAATTGTGTATATTTGTATTGTTGGTTTTATTTTGCCTGTACACCGCCCTGAGTCCTTCGGGAGAAGGGCGGTATAAAAATCAAATTAAATAAATAAATTAAATAAATAAATATTGTCCAGTGACTTTCTGAGGAAACAAACTATTCATTGGTTCTTTAGTCTTTGCTGTGGTCATCTCAATTCCCCATGGAGACGTGTCTAGCTTGCTGTGCCTCCACTGGAAGTCAAAGCAATCTTTATCCTAACTGTAGTCTAGCACCTCTGCTGTTAGTCCTTTGAGGCAGTCCAGACAAGAAACACAAATTCTGGGTACTAAGACTACTTTATTGTAAGGTTACATTAACAGAAACTTACAAGTTTAAAAACCCTTGTCCCTACCCTTACTTTTACTTTCTAGAAAAACAGGGAGGGTCTCTTCTTAAATACTTCCCACTTTCTTTCTGAGTGCCGAGATCTTTCGCATGATGGTTCTCTAGGCTGTAGCGCTTCCTTCTTTCTCCCAAGGTCAATCTCATATCCCATTATACATTCTTAATTCTAGTTAGAAAATGCAAATAGTAAAGAATATTAATCAATGTAGATTTCCATTTATGTTTTGTGAGCTTGGTACCCTTCACACTCTTGCTATAGAACTTACTCTCAACTACTTCCTTGGAAAAAGAGTGCTAGTATGGTACATGGGCCTGTTCTACTAATTAATTAGTACAATTAGTTCATCTAATCTTGTTTCCTGTCTGGTTTACCTTGGAGGGCTGATAATTCATAGGATCAGACATGTGAAATGAATTGTGAAGTGAAAATCATTTAATCTCTACATTGTTATTCAGCATAAATTGATGTGTTTGATTTCTCCACAACTAATCTAGTTATATGTACTTCTATGAAAAAGGGTAATTTAAAGTAATATTACTTTTTGAAAAGTTGAATCTTCTTAGTTAAATATTGATCAGTGACACCATAAGTCATGGTAAAGTAACAGACTTTATTACATAGGTAGGTTCAAATGTAGTTTTCATTTCACAAACAGACTAAAAATGAAACAGCAACTAAAAATGTATTCAGAATAAGAAACAAAAATACAAGAATGTGAGAGCATATTTTTATTTTCCTAAGCATTTTTAAATTATAGGGCAGCCCAATAGTACCCATTAGAGTTGAATCATTACACTACAATATTATTAAACTTTTTTTTTAACAGCTAACCTGAAAAAGAAAGCTGTAGAGAGTTGCCAAATTACACCATGGAAAGCAGATGCTCATTTATAATTAGAATTGCATATGCCTTATTTGCAAATGAGCATTGCTTTTATCTTAGGCCAGCATTTCTCAACCTTGGTAATATTAAGATGCATGGACTTCACATTGAGTGGGGAATTCTGGGAGTTGAAATCCACACATTTTAAAGTTGCCAAGGTTGAGAAACACTGCCTTAGACAAGGTTTCCCTAGTTCGGTCACAACATGATACTCTTTATTACATAAAAGGCACTGTGCCATTTTTAAACATCAGGGTCATAGTGCCATATGCCACTAACAAACACACCAACGCTGTCTTTCTAACTGATTATGTTTACACCTTTCGTTCTGATGCAAACATCAGAGAAACAGGTACAGTTTACAGTAGTCTTCTCCTGTTAAACAAAAGATACACCGCTTAAATCCAAATAAATGGCTTTTATCCGATGATCTCTAGCTTGGCCATGCTGATTGGGGATGTTAATAACGGTAGTTTAACACATCTGGAAGACATCGGCCTGGGAAAGATTACAATAGCCTGAGACAGATTCTATCAATACTTCTTGGGCAGTTGTACAGCAGTTTGTAACTTCACTAGACCCATTCAATATTCTTCACATTTGTAATAGAAGAGTGTTACCGTCTACAGATGTCTACTGGAGAATATTAAGGGCACGAGGCAGAAAACATATATTTTAGACAGCAACAACTCAGCTTGTGATGCAACCACAGGACTCACACTGAAAGTCTCAAAAAGTTGTCCAAAGAGCAATGTATATATATATATATATATATATATATATTGCTTTTTTTTTCTTTCCTTGTTCGGATACAGAATAATTTAATGTCAAACTTTACTAATACAAGTGTTCTTGAAATGAAAAGGGACTTTTTTCTTCTTCTTTTTTTTTGCAACAAATCCAGGAAAACGCTCCTATGGAAATTACGTCTTTTCTTCCAACTACATTTTTCTCAAGTATAAGTCAACACTGCATCTTTTGTCCCTGACAAAAGTGACCAAAGACTTCTGATGAAAAGGCCTTCCATGGGTCAGAATTATTTTAGCCGCCGTGACGGTTCATATCCCCATAGTGCATAGAATTAGAGGAACAATGATATTTTGCTTTTCGTTTCAAGGTTGCGTTTTTCCTTAATATGACAACCTTAGCCATTTTCCATTCACCACCATTTTAGAAACTGTCAGCATCTTGAATTTTTTTTTAGAAAGACACAGGAGGGGGGGGAGAGGGGGAAAGGGCATCTTGAGACTTTAAAAAACTTACATTGTACAAGAGACATTAATTTACTCGCTAAGCGTCTCCACTGACAACTGGCCTGCAGATAGTGTGGATTTGAGGGCACTGGGCCTATCCTTTACTGCTCCATATGCCAAGCAGTCTTCATGCATCCATCGGAAACACGAGTCGTGTTCCTCTGCTCATCACCTCAGGTGCTTCTGTTCCCAGATCACTTTCCAAGGCTTCTTCAGAGCTACACTTTGCCTTCCTGCCATCCAGGTTGATAACAGCACCATGGGAACTAGAGGAGCCATTAGCAGTTATTGTTGTGTCTCCGTAGGTCAGTGTCAAGTCACTGTCATTCAAGATAAAATCGGAATCTTCATCTCTAAGCTGTTCTTGGTTCTGAAATGTGTTCAAAAAGGTTTTTAAGGAAAACAGCAGAAACATCCATTGCATCTTAATGGAACTGTCAGAAATTTTGTGGAGCTACATCCCTCATATGGAAGAGACTATATTTTGGGAGGTAGCTTTGGAATATACTAGTTTAATAGTTCCATCTATTCCCCCCCACTCCACCAAATAGAGATGTATTGTCAAAACTGTCAGCTCTTTGAGATAGTCCAGATCAGGAAATCAAAGTTTTGAATGATAATAATATTTTTATTAAAAAATTGGAGCAAGATTCTTGAAAGACTGAATGCACCTATTCTGTCCCTGCCTTTAGCTCAGAAAAGTAGAGGAAGTTAGCTCTAAGACATTCTCAAATTCCATTCCAGCGTCAGACTCCATTTCTCTTACCTGACTACTATCACGTGGTCTCCTTATTTCTCACTGCCCACTACAGGTACTGAGAGAAATTTTCCTCTGAGGATTTGTTTTCGGTTCTATTGATTTTTATTTTGTTCTAAATGGTATTTGAAAGGTGGCCTTTCAATAAAACTATTACAGAGTCCAATCCAACAATATGGTCTGTTGTGATATCTGGGCTGCAAAAATCCAGGTGACCTCTAGATGTCAGCAAAGTGATCAGAGACCCCCAATTCTTTGCTGCCATCTAGTAGTTATCCTTTTTTTAAATTTTGGGCAGCCTAAATATTATAGAAGTTACATAGATATGGTAGCTTCATATAAAGATGTCTTTTCATTTAATTTTCCATCTATAGTAAACCTCTACTAGTAGTCCTCAACTTACAATCACAATTGATGCAGTCATAAAATGAGTCATCACATGATCAGACCCAATTTTATGACCATTTTTTAAGCAAAGTCATTAAGCAAATCACCATGGTCTAAGCAAATCTGGCTTTCCAAATTGACTTTGTTTGTCAAAAGCTAGCTGGGAAAGTCACAAATCATGATTATAGGACTGCAAAACACTGCAACTATCATAAACGTGAACCAGTTGCCAAGCATCCAAATAGTGATCACTTGACAGTAAGGATGGTGCAATGATTGTAACTTCAAGGGCAGGTCATAAGTAACTTTTTCCAAGGCCACCATAATTTCAGACTGTTGTTAAATGAATGGTCATAAATCGAGAATTATCTGTACTTATTTTGCAGAGTACTATGGATCAGGTATTCTCATGCACTTATTTTGTACTAGAGGTATGTTCACCAACAGGTGATCATGCTTGTCCTCTACTGCATTCTAGAGGATACCATATGTATACTTCAATAATCTGCTCAGCCTCATTTCAACAAATTTAACTGATTTGTACTGGCCTGTTTTGACCATCACTATTTAGATAATAAATAAAACCACAAGATAAATGATGTTTCCAGCTGTGTGTTTGGAAAAAAATGCCTTTGGATAAAAACCAGTTTTGGTAGAAAAATTTGTTCAGAAATGCATATTCATATGTAACTCTATGAGGCTTTTATTAAATAAAAAAAGTGGTTGGTATGAAAATAGCTGGGAAATCACCCTGAGGGACAGGAAGTATCAAGGCAGTAGTTAGATAAACGTGGCTTGAGGCAAGGCCAAGAAAAGGATTTGAGAAAACATCTCAGAGTGCCTCCCTGATTTACATGGAATTAAAGTAAGCCTTGGGGGAAGCAGATTCCAATTGGCAAGACTCTGATACCATAACTATTAAAATAAAAAGAGTCTTGTCCTACATGGCATTGGTTTTTTAGTCTGGTCCACCTTGTTGGGCTTACAACAGCACAGAATTTATGAAAATTGTCATTGGAGGGAGGCAATCAGAAATATCTCCTAAACTAGTATATCTAAACTAGTGCATTCTACATTTTGCGTGGAGCTCCTTAAATGGAATGCAAAAGAGGTTGCTGCGTAATCATCTCAGACTCTGATGAGGAAACCAAAAATAAACACTCAGTTCTTGAGCTGACCAACATATTGCTGCCTGAGGAATTGCAGGCAAAATAAGCTATGTTACTGGAGGAGACACAGCTGCAGCCAATCTTAGAAGATGAGGACTCTGAGCTGTTACCCCACCCAGTGCAAGCACTCTGGAGCAGGGGTCTCCAATCTTGGCAACTTTAAGACTTGTGGACTTCATCTCCCAGAGTTCCTCAGCCCACAAGTCTTAAAGGTGCCAAGTTTGGGGACCCCTGCTTTAGAGAGCAGAGCAGAGCAGAGCAAAGGCTTGCAAGGCTCCTTGCCAGAAAGGAATGTTGTTCTTCCAGATGAGCCACCGACATTGATTCTATTTAAGAAGTGCAGCAAGTTCAAGACCAGGGGTGAAATGCTACTGGTTCGGATCAGATCAGCTGATCCAGTAGCGATGACAGCGGGTGGTTCGGAGAATCGGCAGCAAAAATCCCTGCCCACCCCCCGCCCATGCCCAGCTGAGCCCGCAATTGTCAGAGCCTTTTTTTTACTTTTAAAAGCATTTTTTACAACCTATTCAGCCAAAGAGGTTGTTAAAAAAATGTTTTTAAAAGGCTCTGACAATTCCAGCTGAGCTGAGTGATCGTCAGAGGCTTTTTTTTTTACTTTTAAAAGCATTTTTCTACAACCTCTTCAGCCAAATAGGTTGTAAAAAATGCTTTTAAAAGTAAAAAAATAGATTGTGCGCCACAGCTGATCACCCCCCCGCACGCTGTTCTACTTATCGCATGTTTCCTTTTCCGTGCACTGCACACATGCACCTTGCATTTGGTGCATGGTGCGCACTGGGCATGCATAGCCAATTCAGATTTCACCACTGTTCAAGGCCCTCCATTAGAGACAACCATTCATTGACCCAGATTCTGTGTGCCTTATCTCTTGACTTAAAATCTCGTCACTGTGATTCTGGGTCTGGATTGGCTGAGGACCCTGCTATGACACTGGATTCTTGGACTTCTGACCACTCTTGTGCCTGCTGTTTTGCATTCAGACTTTAAAGGCAAACTTGCTGGCCTTTAACGGACTTGGTTTCATTTGTGTGGGTGTGGGTGTGTTTGCATGTATATTTCCTTTGGCTGCTTGTTTATTTGCTTGAAAATTTCACAGTAAATTTGCAAACCTCCCTATGTATTTGTGAGTGCATGGCCTGAGACAGGATGCTTGCTGATAGATCATTCACTGATTGATTAGTCAGATGCCACTTCAATTACCTATTCCCAAAATCAAATCAAATCAGCATTTAAAAATAGACTCATTGTTTGGTACGCAATGCACAAGCCTGAACTTGTGAGTGTTGGCTACCTTGTGACTAATTATATTATTCCTTATGGGAAAAATGTGTTTGGTACTCTAGTTTTTGGTACTCATTGCAGCTTCCAGAACCAATTAACAATGATTACTGAGGTGTTACAGGTGGTCCTTGACTTACAACAGTTTGCTTAATGACTGTTCAAAGTTACAATGGCCCTGAAAAAAGTGACTTATGACCATTTTTCACCCTTATGACCATTGCAGCACCCCCATGGTCATGTCATTTACATTTGAATGCTCAACAACTGACATTTATGAGGGTTGTAGTTAGTGGTGAAATCCGGCTCGCACAAACCGGTAGGGCTGGTGGCAGGAGGTTCTGCCCACCCAAGACATCATTATGTTCTGTTTTTGACCCTCTGCGCATACACAGAAGGCTCTGTGTGTGAGGCACGTGCAAGCATAGTGAGCATGTGCACATGCACGCTCACATTCCAGAACCGGTAGCGAAGTGCATTTCATTGCTGCTTGTAGTGTCTCAGGGTCATGTGATCCCTTTTTGTGACCTTCTGACAAGCAAATTGTAGAAAATTTGATTGTAGAAAATATGACTTCAGTAACAGAGTTGTTAATGCCTGGAATGCACTACCTGACTCCGTGGTCTCATCCCAAAATCCCCAAAACTTTAACCTAAGACTGTCTACTGTTGACCTCACCCCATTCCTATGAGGTCTGTAAGGGACGTGCATAAGAGTACCAGCGTGCCTACCGTTCCTGTCCTAAAGTTCCCTTTGGTTGTATTCATTTTGTGTGGCTATTTCATGCTTATGCTTATATATATTGTTGTGTTTGATAAATAAATAAAATAAAAGTCAATGGGGAAGCCAGATTCACTTAACAACCATGTTACTAATTTAACAACTGCAATGATTCACTTTACAAATTTGGCAAGAAAAGTTGTAAAATTGGCCAAGAGTCACTTAACAATTTTTTTTCTTAGCAACATACATTTTGGGCTCAATTGTGGTTGTAAGTCGAAAACTACCTGTACTGTAACCATATTAAATGAAATTAGGTCATTTAATTTTGTCATATGCATCTGTCTTTAACATTCCATGCTCCAAAGGTAGCTATAAGCCCAAAATCAAAACCAAGCACCTTGTTTTCTACAATATTGTATGAGATAAAGGAAATGTCCTAATTAATGCTCTATGCTCTAAATTTCTAACTCTCCCAGTAAAAAAAGAATAAAAATTGTATTATTATCTAAAGATTCTTTCCTTGTTTCCCCCAAAATGACAGCACATTTGTTCCCCTCATTTCTTCCCAATGTGCTTACATGAGGAGGAAACCTAAAATTGTATTCTTTATTAAGTTTCCACTTTCCTAAAAGTGTTTTGTTTTAGAGTAAGTCACAATTTTTCACAAGTACAGTGTAATTGTAGGGACATCTTTTTCTTTTATACATGTACACTAAATTCTTCACTTAATCTCCATATTCAATATTAACTAGAAAAACCATATATAAACTTAACATGGAGTCCCAGTAATCCAAAACATTCTTTGGAGGCAGAGAAAAACAATCCATCTGGATCCCAGGGGACTTTAAAATGTTCCAAAAATAACCTGACTCTGGCCTCTCCGATTCCTTGCATTCTTGCAGATAAGATCTCCTAAATTCACTTGAGAAGTATCTGGTTCTATTTGTTGGACTGACACACTCCCATAACTAAACGGTACCAGATTAGCCATGCATAATTTCCATACTGTGTCCTATTCTACATCAAAGCAACTACATTTGCAGCTAGGGCAAAATATATCCATAATTCTGATGTGGGGGACACAGTGTGAAAGAAATGTAGACCAGGCCTTGAAAGTGGGAAAGGAAGGTGTGAATTGTTAAGAGGGGGAAGAGTTTCTGAAAATATGACTCAGTCCTGAGAAAGAGGAAAATATGAGAGAGAAAAACCCCTCAAAACAACGTCACCTTGATTTTGGTATAAAATAGGGAGAGACAAATTTTGATAGGCTTTCTAAATTTGTTCTTCTACCCTACAAGAATAAAGAACTTGGAATCCTTACTTTGCCTATTTTTCCAGCTCACCTATCTCAAAGGGTTGATACTCAATACATCTCATTTCCAGATTTGCAAGCAAACTTTATTAAAATGTATTAAATTTGCATCGTTATTTCTTGGAATATTTACCCTTTTCATTCTCTTCTCCCCCCTACCCCACAGTCTGATGCAATTTAAGAGTTTGGTAGGCAACAAAATGCACTTACCTCATAAACCTGGGGACTAGTTAAACAACGAGCTATCAATCCACACCAACCTGGGAGAGTTGTTGTGAGAGGTGGACCACTGTGGGTCAAAATGGGCTTGAGGTATCTGCCACATTTTATTAAGGAAAATACACCTATCAAGGAACCATATGTAAATCATTCAAACTACCATTAATAGATACAGTCATCTCAGCCTGTTCTTGTACTGAACTATGAATTATGAATAGAGCTAGCCACCAGGTATCAGGCATCATAAGGAGAAAGGAAAATGAAGAATTCATGGGACAAAAGGTAATCAATCATCAGCCAGATCATAGAGCTGATTAAATAAAGAGGCCTTCAGAGGCCTTAACTCTCTCCAATGTAAAAACAAGCTGTGAAACTAGTGGAGGAACCATCTGTGAAAACTATTTATAAACCAAATTCCATGAATAAATGTTAGTTTCAAGATTAATATAGGCATCCTACAGATGACCCCCATCCCGTTAAAGACCTTGGAGTTTTCATGTCAAATGATCTAAGTGCCAAAGCCCACTGCAAATACATAGCAAAAAAGGCTCTAAGAGTTGTAAACCTAATCTTGCGTAGCTTCTTTTCCAAAAACACTACACTACTAACCAGAGCATATAAAACATTTGCTAGACCAATTCTAGAATACAGCTCACCTGTTTGGAACCCTCACCATATCTCTGACATCAATACAATTGAACGTGTCCAGAAATATTTTACATGAAGAGTTCTCCATTCCTCTGTAAACAACAAAATACCTTATCCCACTAGACTTGAAATCCTGGGCTTGGAAAATTTGGAACTCCGTCGCCTTCGACAAGACCTAAGTTTAACTCATAGAATCATCTATTGTAATGTCCTTCCTGTCAAAGACTACTTCAGCTTTAATTGCAATAATACAAGAGCAACCAATAGATGTAAACTTAATGTCAACCGCTTTAATCTAGATTGCAGAAAACATGACTTCTGTAACAGAATCATCAGTGCTTGGAACACTTTACCTGACTCTGTGTTCTCTTCTCATAATCCTAAAAGCTTTAACCAAAAACTTTCTACTATTGACCTCACCCCATTCCTAGGAGGACCATAAGGGGCGTGCATAAGCGCACAAACGTGCCTACCGTTCCTGTCCTATTGTTTTTCTTTTCTTCTATACCTTTATATACTATATAACCTTTCTGTATGATAGTTACATATATTGTTGTGATTAAATAAATAAATAAATAAATAAATAAATAAATAAAAATCCTGACTGTTATTCAGCAGTGATGTACTCATGTACAGTCAACAACCATATTGTGGCCTGGACCAACTTTCTGAACTGAATATGGAAGATGTCGAATAACATTCAGAATGTTTTCCTTGTAGCTCAGCTGCTCTAATAGGAATTCTTCACATATTCTGTCTTGTACCACTTGGAGGGATAGGCCATATTGGTTTTTGCTCACAATAAGAGTGATTCATTTGGTTACTTCATTTCTGTTTTGGAGCATAATAGAAACTTCATTTAGCAGTTGTTTTTACTGGAACACGTGTCCTGCTCAGACCAGACAAGAACTGGCAGTTTTACAATTGCTTCTTGAATTGCATAGAATTTTGTCTATTAAAAGTCTGGAAAGGATACTTGTGGTCAAAGCTGTACCAAAGCCTGAAGATCCATGCACTTTCTTGTTTTGTCCGATTCCTTCGTTCAGCATCTGGACCATCCTGGGCAGGAAAGACCATTTTGTTACGCAAAGAACATTATCAAATAAAGGAATAATATAATCCAAGTGTGCGCAAGACAAAACTG
This sequence comes from Ahaetulla prasina, assembly GCF_028640845.1. Lineage (NCBI taxonomy): Eukaryota > Metazoa > Chordata > Lepidosauria > Squamata > Colubridae > Ahaetulla > Ahaetulla prasina. The sequence goes on along the minus strand of NC_080543.1, from coordinate 93,092,778 downwards.
ATCAATGGAAATCATTTTCCAGCAAACTATTTATTTTCAAAGGGGGCAGAAACATAACAGCTACAGACATGTTTAGAAAATGGAACTGGATGAGGGCTACAACCCTGCACTTTGTTTGGAAATGTGGCCATCTTGACAGAAGAAAGTCAAAAAAGTCAAATAAAGGACATCTTAGAGAAGCGGGTGTCCTTTTTGCCAGTTTAACCTCTGATACAAGAATGTTGAAGTGACCATAGCCATATAAATCTGGAGTCCATTTTTGGAAAATCTGCAGAATACAGAACCTAATTACTAAATATACCAACTGGATCCAGAGTTTACTTAAACTGTATGAGCTATCTGAAGCAAGGACAGCTATTTACAAACATGGAGTCCCTCCATACGACATACTATACTACTCCTTATACTACTCCTATTTAGGGCATGAGTATCAGGATAGCATCCTGCCTTTTATCCTAGTTATACAGCTCTAAACGAAATAAAAACTGTCAAAATGGAAATCTGCTTATAGAGATGATCAGATGAGAAATGTCTGTATAAACATAAATAAATATTCTCAATAAATAATTTGACTAGCTATATGATTTTCTTTCCTTAGATGAGCTTGGACGATTGCTGATAATTAGAAGATTCAGTCAGGGCAGTTGAAAACAGAAGGTAACAAAAAGGAAAAATTCCTAGGAGATATCTGAAAAGGAAGTAAGGTTATTCAAAAAGAACATTGTATTTCTCTCTCCAAACTTTTAAAGGAGATGATCCTTCACATATGTCTTGTTGAATGCAATACTGGATATGGTGACTGCCAGGTGTCAGGAGTGTGGGACACTAAGCTTTAACTGTGTTGATATGTAAAAACTAATTTTAAAATGTAAATTTAGGAATATTGCAGGTTGTGCACCAGTTACACCCTTTTCTGGACCACAAACCCTACTCACGGTCACTCATGCCCTAGTCACTTCCTGTCTTGATTATTGGTACACGCTCTACATGGGGCTGCCCTTGAAGAGTATCCAGAAGCTCCAGCAGGTGCAAAATGCAGCGGCTCACATGGTTTTGTGCAGACCTTAGGGTGCACAACCCTATGTAGTTGTATCACCTCTCCTGCGGAAGCTGCATTGGTTGCTGATTTGCTTCCGGATGTAATTCAAGGTGCTGGTTGTCACCTTTAAAGCCCTTCATGCCTTGGGACCAGGTTATCTGAGGGACCGTCTCTTACTGGTCATATCTACCTGACCCACCAGAGCTGGGAGGCAAGGAATATTGCGGGTCCCTAGAGCCATGATGATGAACCTATGGCACGTGTGCCAGTGGTGGCATGCAGAACCCTCTCTGTGGGCATGTGCGCTGCCACCAGCTGCTCTTCAAGGTTTCGTCATGTGCGTGTGTCAGACATCTGGTCCTGCACGCATGCGCACCAGCCAGCTGCTCTCTTCTGGGTTCCGGCGCTCTGGCGCGCACACACTCCACTTTCGACATCCAGTGCTGAAATGGCTAGCCGTCACTGCTCTAGGGAGATACACCTAGTGGGACCCAAAAGAAGGGCTTCTTCCATGGTGGTTCCTTCTCTCTGGAACATAATTCCCCCAGAGATTAGAGTGGCCCCCAGTCTCTTCTGGACAGTGCTGAAGACCTTGTTCTGGGATGGAGTCCATTAAATGGCTTGTGTGAAGTGTTGTCAATGGGGTGGGGGATTATTTTATTAATTTATTACATGATTCTCTTTTTTATTAGTTTTCTTGTTTTTATGTGAGGTTTTTATATTGTTGTAGGCTATCTTGAGTCACCATGTACGAATAGGCAGCAATATAAATTTCCTTAAATAAATAAATTTATCTATATAAAAAAGGCTGAATGTATGTATGTTCCAGCATAACTCTGGACCGCATCAAGCAATTTCAACCAAACTTTGTACACAGATGGCTTACTATCTGGAAACAAATACCGTGGAGGTAAGATTCTCTCTCTGTGTGTGTGTGTGTGTGTGTGTGTGTGTGTGTGTGTGTGTGTGTTCCAGCATAACTGTGGAATGCCTGGGCCATTAAGGAGAGCAAATACAGCATCCTAGAGCAGCAATTGTTTGATGTCAGTTCCTTCGCAACTTCCTCTAGAAAGGCAGCATGACGTTCTCCCTCCAATAGAGCAATGGGGAAACGCCTGATGGATTTGGGGCAAAGTGTCAGGATCGTAGACCGGCAGGAAAGAGGAGTGCATGGGAGAAGGAGAGGGCAGGGATGATGGGCATAAGAGTAGGGGAAAGAAAGGCCCCTCTCAATGGCTCCCTTTCAGACAAAGGCTTCGACATCTATAAATACCTGGGCAATGCTGGGTTACCAGCTAGTAAATAAATAAATTACATACATACAAAATTGGAGCTTCTTTGGTAAGAAATACATCAAACAGATATGGGGGAACAAGGTGAGAAGGCACAGCAGTAGAGGAAAAAGATGAAAGAAAACAAGGCAATATGTGATTGTTCCTTCTTTCCCCTCCTTTTCCTATGTACGTATAGGGTGAAAATTGGAGGTTAAACATATAAAACTTCCTAACAAAGAACTTGGCTTCCTCATATACCTGTACAGTATATTTTAATACAAGGCTGAATCTTACCTGTGAATTTCACAACCACATAAGTTGAGCACAGGTTTGGGGGAGAGAAATGTAGAATATGAATGCTGCTCAAACATGCTTGTATAGGAATATCACTGACCTATTGAAAAAGTTAACTACTTACTCCTTGTAAGACTTGGAAGCTGTCATTGTTGGGTGGAGGGTCTTGATCTGGGTCAACTCCAACTCTGTAGAAATATCAGGAAACAAAGAGCATGAGATAATTAACCGAATTAATACTTTTTCCACTGGGCTTGAGGCTAGTGGAAAAGATGTAGCATAGTGTAGGTATGCATAGTGCAAATACCAGAAATTGTCTGGTAATATGATGATTGTTAAATATTACTGTGCTTCTACTCTAATTTCAGGATAGTAGTGCATTTTTAAAATGCCACTCCATAAAGCTGAAGCTATCAATATTGTGTAGAATGAAAGTGCTTATTTGACTATTGCAGACCCTGAAAGCTTCATCAGCTTTCTCACTGTTTTAATAAGACAACCAGATTTGTTAAGAGAAGCCTCAACTGAGTGCCTATCTGGGTTTTAATTTCTAATGATTATTGCTATTAATTAAGGAAATGAGTTATCTGGCCTTGAAAGACTGTAGGGCAGGGGTGCCCAATTGTGGGAAATCCTGTGGACTTCAACTTCCCATGATGGGTGGGGAATTCTGTAAGTTGAAGTCCACAGGTCTTAAAGTTGTCAAGGTTGGGCATCCCTGCTGTAGAGTATCAATAGAAGAAAGTGAAAATCAGGAACATAGAACCAAATCTGCCTCCAGGGGTTGATATTGCTACCTACAGCATGGACTGAATGTTATCAGGGTTTGAGAATCAGAAGAGAAGCAACAACTCTACTGAATTCACCCGGTTCACCACTACCCCGCCCCATCTCCTGCACTTATACCATGGTTCTAAATCAGTCCCCAGAGTTTAGAAGAAGGTGACAGGAAGCCTCTAGTGACTACATCAATTCTATAAAGGCTTCTTTGAGGAATTCAGTTATCAGAAGTGAAATAAAGACTGAAGAACCAATTGCATAGAAAGCCAACAGTTCAGTCAACGCCTCAGGAAAATACACCATAAGCAAGTAGTTTTTTAAGGAAGTAGAAATCTTGTAAGCATGAAAAGATCACTCAGCAGTAGCACCCCCTATCAGTGATGTTTAGAACCCAACGAAAAATTCAAACCCAAGGAAAATTTGTTGCCAAGTAAATGCAAAGGCAAGGAATATGGCTGATACCATTCTTAAATGAAAGAAAAAAGAAAACAGAAAACCAGTTGGAAGGGACCTTGGAGGTCTTCTAGTCCAACCCCCCGCTTAGACAGAAATCTCTACACCACTTCAAACAAATGGTTATCCAATATCTTCTTAAAAACTTCCAGTTTTGGAGCATTCACAACTTCTGGAGGCAAGTTGTTCCACTGATTAATTGTTCTGTCAGGAAATTTCTCCTTAGTTCTAGATTGCTTCTCTCCTTGATTAGTTTCCACCCATTGCGTTTTGTCCTGCCCTCAGGTGCTTTGGAAAATATCTTGACTCCCTCTTCTTTATGGCAGCCCCTGAGATATTGGAACACTGCTATCATGTCATCCATGTCCTTCTTTTCATTAAACTAGACATATCCAGTTCCTGCAGCTGTTCTTCATGTTTTAGCCCCCAGTCCCCTAATCGTCTTTGTTGCTCTTCTCTGCACTCTTTCTAGAGTCTCAACATCTTTTTGATATTGTGGCGACCAAAATTGGATGCAGTATTCCAAGTTTGGCCTTACCAAGGCATTATATAGTGGTATTAACACTTCACATGATCTTGATTCTATCCCTCTGTTTATGCAGCCTAGAACTGTGTTGCCTTTTTTGGCAGCTGCTGTACACTGCTGGCTCATATGTAAATGGTTTTCCACTAGGACTCCAAGATCCCTCTCACAGTTACTACTATTGAGTGGGGTACCACATATACTGTATTTGTGCATTTTGTTTTTCTTGCCTAAATGTAGAACCTTACTTTTTTTCCCACTGAATTTCATTTTGTTAGATAGCTCCCAATGTTCAAATCCTTCTGTATCTTAAGCCTATCTTTTGGCATGTTGGCTATTCCTTGGCTATAGCTTGGCGTCGTCTGCAAATTTGATGAGCTCCCCATCTATCCCCTTGTCCAAATCATTGATGAAGATGTTGAAGAGTACTGGGCCTAAAACAGAGTCTTGGGATTCCCCACTGCATATTTCCCTCCATGAAGATGCAGTTCCATTGAGGACTACACATTGAGTGCGGTTGGTCAGCCAGTTATGAATCCATCTGGTGGTGATGCTTTCTAACCCTCATTTTTCTATTTTATCTAGTAGTAGGTTATGGTCTACTTTATCAAATGCCTTATTGAAGTCCAAATAAATTATTTCGACAGCATTCCTCTGGTCCACTAATTTTGTCACTTTGACAAAGAATGCAATACGATTAGTATGGCATGATCTGTTTTTAACAAACCCATGTTGGCTTTTGGTTATTACTTTGTTTGCTTCTAGGTGTTCGGTGATTCGTTGCTTGATTATCTTTTCCAGAATCTTCCCCGATATTGAGGTCAGGCTGATAGGTCTGTAGTTTCATGGATCTATTTTTTCCCCCTTTTTTTGAAGATGGGAACTATATCAGCTCTTTTCCAGTCCTCTGGCAGTTCCCCGGTCTCCAGGATCTTTGAAAGATAAAGATCAGTGGTTCAGAGATCTCGTCTGCCAGTTCCTTCAGAACCTTGGGGTGTAATCCATCTGGTCCTGGTGGTTTGAACTTGTCTAAGGTAGTGCTCATTTACCATTTTCTTCCCTATTTTAACTTGTGTTCCTAATCTGTTTTTTGTAGTGCTGTTTTTGATAGGTTGGACTGTTTTTTCCCTTTGTGTGAAGACTGTTGTAAAAAATGACTTAAGTAGTTCTGCTTTCTTCCTGTTGCTTGTCACCTTCTTGCCACTTTCTCCCAGCAATGGATCAACTGTTTCCTTGACTTTTTGTTGTAGGATTCTTTGTTTTTTTTCTTGCGGATTCTTTGTAGTAATGTTTTAACTTACAATACAGTGAAATATTGTAAAATATATCATATATTCCTCTATGACTCATCACAAACAAACAAAACCTCCCATGGTGATTTTCTGTTTATTAACTTTACTGCCCTAATTCTTTTGAATAAGCCATATTTTCAGTTTATCCATATATAGCTTTCCACTGTTTCGCATCCACCCAGCTAAATTACTGAACATGAAACTGAAACATAAGGTTAATTCTGTGGTTCATATTTGAAGAGCAAGACATTCTCATCTGACTTGCAACACTGGTATGGAGATGTATGGGACAATTTAATTCTTGGGGCCTTGAGTGGCAATCTGTAGTGACAAGGAAAGGCCCAAGGGAACAGTTAGGATCTTTTATTATACACATCTGCAGGCAATGGATTTTAATCTAGATTAGACTGCAGTTTACCTGTATAGAGTAGAGAGGAAGACAACATACCCTCTTTTTTCAGACCAGGGTCTTGACAGTTTGGGTCTCGTAAACTAGCAACATCTATGAACTCATATTTCAGTACAACTACTTAGGAAAAGATGCAAAGTAGCAGAAAGTGTCTGGTAAGATAACGATTATTAATTAGTTAATTAATTATTGTTCTTCTATTCTAATTTCAGGATGCTTTTAGCAATTTTATTTATTATGAAATTTATTGGCTGCTCATCTTGTATACAATGACTCTGGGTGGATATGATTTTAACTATAGAGCATAATCAAGGACCATAAAACTCTGGTTTTATTTGTACATCAAAACCCAAACTTTGAGCAGCAACAATATCCTCCATAATTCAAATCAGGTTATCTGAATGACAGTGTTCCCCAATACAAATTGGAAAGAGCTTTCTCTCCATTCCATCTGCTTGTAAAATATACTTGGCAAAAATTTGGAAGACAGCCTTCCAAAATCATACACTCCTACTTCTTTTCTCTGATGCTTGGCAAGCAAAGAATGTTTTTATTTATATAATAGTTATTTATAATCTGTACAAAACTATAGTTTGCTCCAACAACTTGGTTATTTCCTCACAACAAGGATAAGCAAAACTGAGTCTCTAAAGCCTTACATTTGCAGAGTATTAAATTTCAGTACGACATCCATACTAACCCATAGCTACAGCATTTAATGTAAAAGAAAAAAATGAACAGACATAGAAAAATGCAAACCAGTGGACTTAATTTTTTCCAAAAATCTAGTTATTAGATATTCAAAACCAATTAAATCTGCAACCTATGTACTTTTAATCTGTGGCTGCCTATTGGAATTACTATTATCCCCAAATCCATTTCTTGCAAACATTTCTTTAGAATATCCACTTCCACCTACAAATTGACTTAATTTATTTAAGGATAAATTCTTCATGCAAAAGAAAAGAAAACCCAACCCTCATCAGGATTTAGAAGAATAGCCCAGATTGGCAAAGGCCAGATAATGTAAAGAAGTTGAAGTGGGTTTTGGGACAAGATAATAAATGCAATCTGATTTTCAAAGGAATTAGCTCCTAACACACTTGTGGTTGCTTGTGAGTTTCTGCACTCTTTTCAGTTGCTAGATAGAACATCATGGAGAATGATAATAGTATTTTTTCCAATTCACACGTAGCAAAATTTGCAGAAAAACGAAGAATGGTAAAAAGTCTTCTGCAGCATTAAGAGAAAGACATGCAAGCAGACAAAGAAGACACACTTGAGGTTAGAAAAATGAAGAAAGCCAAGCACCAGGTAAAGGTCATTCTGTTTGGTCACCTGAAATACAGCCAGCGGCTTTCATTCATCTCTTCCACCGATGGAATATATTCACCGACTCTAGTATAGCACAAAAATGGGATTGATTTACTTATACTTTAAAAAAGAAAAAGAAAAAGAAAAAAGAAATTGCCTTTCCATGTTGTTTCTTCTAGGACTGTTTTACCCAAAACAAAATTTCATCAACAGAGCGCGAAGTATGAAAATCAAAAAGAACAGTAAGAAAAAAGGCAATAATATTAAGCAACTCAGTAAACAAACACGCATTATTATGATTATCATTAAAAGAAATTAAGGGCACCAAGCAAACCTTCCCTTTCAAATGTCCTTAATCTATAACCAGGGTTCATTCATTCATTTTCCCCCTCTCCCTACCACCCACCTCTGCTCCAATGGAATGTGGAGAGCAAGGATGGAGATAAAAGCTGGAAGTCTTGATGACTTCCTGCCTTAAGTTTACAAACTTCCACATAATTAAACACTACAAGCCTTCATCAACCCTACTAAGCAAACAAAAAACAAATGAGTTGAAATGTATATAAAAAACCTGTTGTAATAATTAATCAGAGCTACTTATAATGAGAAGTTTTCCCATCATTCCTCCTCTCATTCCTAAGTTCATTGTTTCTACTTTTTTTTCTACTTTTTTCAGAATCATTTCTGTCCTTCTCTTTATGCTTTTATGGAATGTGACCATCTTCTTTCCAGGTCCTTGCTTCCTGTAGTGTCAACCTAATTTCCTGAGTTTTTCTGCTTCTTCTTTGATTTCATGATTTGTTTCTTCAGTAACCCTTGCCTCTGGATGCCTTCTTGACCAACATCAAAGCACTTTCTACTGTTTTCTCCTTAACTTCATAATACTAAGGAGAGTGAACTGTGAACTTTTAAAAAATCTGATTGTGTTTATAGTAGTCACTCAGTAGAAACTTCCTGGAGAGGAAGCTTCAGCTTGGACTGCTGAAGGACCCTCATATGATCATTCAATTACAGATAATTCTTGACTTACATTAGTTCATTTAGTGACTGTCTAAAGTTATGGTACTGAAAAAAGTGACTTATAACCATAACTATATATGACTATTGCAACATCCTGACAGTCACGTGATAAAAATTCAGATGCTTGGCAATTGGTTCATATTTATGACGGTTGCAGTGTCTCAGGGTCATGTGATCACCTTTTGCAACCTTTTGACAAACAAAGTAAATGGGGAAGCCAAATTCACTTAAGAACCATATTACTAACTTAACTTCAGTGATTCACTTAACAACTGTGGCAAGAAACTTCATAAAAAGGGACAAAACTCATTTAACAACTGTCTCACTTAGCAACAGAAGCTTTGGGATCAATTGTGCTTATAAGTCGAGGAACCCTGCAATGCACCATTATAGACAAGAGTTTTCTATTTCATTCAGGCCAGATCCTCATCTAAGAATTACATTTTATTGGTTAAAATCCAGAGACTGATTATAATGTGGCAGCTGGTGCATATTTGGACGCAATATAACATCATGGTATTTTATTACTCTGGACTCAAGAGTTCAGCAGTCACACCAAAAATGTAGAGAAGGAATGCAACCCATCTTCGCATTGCAGCACAATGTGTCCAAGCTATATGATTTATAGAAGTAGTTCTCAGCTTACGACCACTACGGAGCCCAAAATTTCTGTTGCTAAGCAAGACAGTTGTTAAATGAGTTTTGCCCCATTTTAGGACCTTTCTTGCCCCAGTTGTTAAGTGAATCACCATAGTTGTTAAGTTAGTAAACACGGTTGTTAAATGAAACTGACTTCCCCATTGACTTTGCTTGTCAGAAGGTCACAAAACGTGACCACATCACCGGACAACCATCATAAATACATGCCAGTTGCCAAGTGTATAAATTTTGATCATGTGACTATGGGGATGCTGCAACAGTTGCAAATGTGAAAAACGGTCATAAGTCACATTTTCAGTGCCGTTGTAACTTTGAATAGTCACTAAACAAATGGCTATTATTTGAGGACTACTTGTATTCACTTTCCTGCTGTTTTCTCTATGGAAATGGAAACATCTGGCAACAAGGGAATATTGTGGCATTTTCTGGTGATCGTAATTCAAGTGTTTTGCCAAGAAAAGTTCTCCTTGCATCAGATTTTTATTTTTATTTATTTATTTATTTGTCACAACAGTATATATAAGTATAAGCATGAAATAACTATACAAATTGGATACAATCAAAGGAACATTAGGACAGGAATGGTAGGCATGCTGGTGCTCTTATGCATGCCCTTTACAGACCTCTTAGGAATGGGGTGAGGTCAATAGTAGATAGTCTTTGGTTAAAGATTTGGGGATTTGGGGAAGAGACTAAATTTTTCACCACTGTGCCCCTTCCACTGAAGTACTTTGCAATGTATCTCATCATTTCTACAACGATCTTCCTCCTTTTAAGAAGCTTTCTTTGAAGGAATGTTGTGTGGAGAAAAAACCCAGTAGGAATAAGTTTTGACTCATGCTGTTGTGAAGACATACCTGAATCAAGGTTTACTGATTGGAAAGATAGGGAGAACTGTCCTTGCATTTGCACACAACGCTTGTAGATCATTATGGATAAAATTGCTACCAGAATTCCAATTACATAGAAAGAAATATAGCATACATATAAAATTTAACAGGTTTTATTTATTTTCAAAATTCTGGAACAATATTCCTGGGGCAATGCAAAATCTATGTGGCATAATACCATCTATCCAAAATGCCATTTTTGAGGTCTTAGAAAGAACTAAAATTATGGAATGTTTTGTTTTAAAATTACAAAATAAAAGTTCCAAAATATGGATCAAGCCTTTCCTATAGTTCTTCACTGACTGAATAATTCTTGCCAGGCTGCCTTGAACAGTTTCAAAGTTCCAGCTATCAGAAGTTTTCGGAAATTACCCAACCAAGTGCTAGCAACTGATGCATCAACTATATGAAACTGTGACTCAATTGAGACATGCAGTATTTTCAAGCCATAAAATTAGAGCCTAAACTATTATTCATTTTTTAAAAAAAAGATTAATAGCTATCAAAGGGAAACTAAGATGATAGTGGCTTGTGTACTTTCCATTTCTCATCTACTTTGTCCTTCAGTCTCTAGCAGCATGCACAAAGGTAGCCGGACATAATTTTAATAACTTGTTAAAATGAAGTATTTACTAATACTAATTGATTGGAAGGCACTCAGAATTTAGTATAAGATGAACAGCTACATAAATGTTTTAAATAAATAAATATATAAATAATTATGGTTGGGTAATTCAGATTATAAATCATACTAAACCAGGTTTATAAATCCATTTCAAAACTATGATACTCTCTAGCTGGGTAGTTAAACACAATAAGCCACAATAAATTCTTCTCTACCGTTGGTTCTTAAGCATGATCTGAAATTGTAATATTGTAAACTGGTCAGCACTATCCTATACTATTACCACATAAACCCCTTTCAGTGTCTGGGTAATATTATGTGCTTAGCACAGATTCTTGGAACTGCTCCTAAGCGAGTAAGACTCTCTGGTATATATTAAGAAAAACAAGACATTTCAAATTATTGATTTTTAAAGCACAAACTTTGCGTCACAGAAAACATATTTGCTGCTGCATCCATTTCCTTTGTCAGAACTGTAAGCAAAACTAGTTGATCATCTCTTTTCTGCATCATAGTGGTTTAGGATATCCTGATTCAAGCATTATTTTCTCTAAAGGCAGTTATCAGCAGAAGATCTGAAAGATAACTGGATGCTAAATGCTCATGTTTATGCATGACTTAAATGTAATGCAATCATCCATCTTAATGAACTGGGTTGTAACAAGGGCTCCCTCTTTTCAAGCATTTACTAATGAAAAACCTTTAAGAAATCTTCAAAGCAGTTAAGCCAAAAGTTGTGCAGGACATTAATACTAGCTAAAGATATCTAACTGAATAAGGTAAACACAAAAATTGTATTGGGAGGTTGCCTGATGACAAATGACCATATCAGATTTCCAAGTAAATGTGTTATGCACAAAACTTTTCACTTGGAAATATTACCATTTGTTTTCACTAGTCATCCTCAAATGCACATCACACATTATACTCTAATTATAAGTTCAGTTAAACAGAATCCCTCCTCTGCATATTGCCTCTGAACAGAAACAAGATCAGCAAGGGCTATGTTTCTTACTGTGCCAAAGTACAGTATTATTAACCTCAACGAGAATATTCTTCAACTGCAGAGAGTCTACAGGTAGTCCTCGGCTTACAACCGTTCGTTTAGTGTCCATTCGAAGTCACAATGGCACTGAAAAAAGTGAGTTATGATCATTTTTCACACTTATGACCATTGCAGCATCCCCATGGTCATGTTATTTACATTTGGATGCTTGACAGCTGGTTCATATTTATGACCGTTGCAGTGTCCTGGGGTCACATGATCACCTTTTGCAACCTCTGACAAGCAAAGACAATGGGAAAGCCAGATTTCACTTAACAACTGCGTTACTAATTCAACAACTTCAGTGGTTCACTTAACAAATGTGGCAAGAAAAGTCATAAAATGGGGCAAAACTCACTTAAGCAACATAAATTGTGAGCTCAATTGTGGTTGTAAGAGGAGGATTACCTGTATCCTCTAATTTGACTAACTGGCAGTGCCTGAAACGCTAATCAACTAATACTACAGTATTATAATCCCTCCTCCTCTTCCTATTACAATTACCCATGATTGCCATCTTCTGGTTTGTTTTATGTCCTGCAGCTTCTATGATTTTCTATCTGATACATACAGACAGACTCAGCTTAATTAAAACGAGACAGGGTTAACACTGCAAATCTTTAAAAGCTTGTCTCTTTAGGAAGCACACTTTTTTATCCATGATTTAGCTCAGGAGTGACTAGAAAGTTCTCCTAGACCTTTGGGTAAGAAAGAGAATGACTCCAAAGTTCCAAACAAATCCTAAGTGTTTGGAAAGAGTATCTCCTGACCATTTGACAAAATAAATCCCAAAGAACTTTGTTGCTGAAATGAAAGATGATGAAAATAACCAAGAATGGAATTTTGTTATGAGTGAACTATAGATTCTGGTCCAAGCAACTCCTTGCTTTAGAATTCTTCCTCATACTAGTAATCAATCAAAAGCAATCTTCTAATTGAAAATCTCCAGTGGTGAGATTCAAATAATTTAACAACTGGTTCTCTGCCCTAATGATTTCTTCCAACAACCAGTTCACCAAACTGCTCAGAAAGTTAACAACCGGTTCTCCCGAAGTGGTGCGAACTGGCTGAATCCCACCACTGAAACTCTCCTTTATTATTAAAAAAGGAACCACATACACAAAACCAATTTAACCTTTTCAAAGCAAGCAAACTTCTGAATATATGAATTATGATCATATTTTTTCTATGCAATTAAGTACACTATTCTATTTATTTATAGCATGCCTTTATTATTTTTACAAATAAATCAAGGTGGCAATCATATCCAACATGCCTTACTCCTCCTATTTTCCACACAACTCCTCTGTGAGGTAAATTGGGCTGAGAGCGAGTGACTGGCTCAAGGTCACCCAGCTGGGTTTCATGGCTTCAACAGGACTTGAACTCACAGTCTCCTGTTTTCTAACTTGGTGTCTTAACCACTAGACCAAACCTGCCCTAATTTGAATACCTATGTTAACACTGATTTGATTTTTAAAAAAAAGTCAATTATGAACAAGTTGGTTCAAATTCAGACTGGATACCTTATATTTAGCCATGACAGCATGGGTGTTGTGCCTCCACCAACGATCCAGACAGTAAAGAAGACAATAAGTAGGGTTGTGGTGAACATCATTTGATGAGCGTAAGTTGCAGTGTCTCGGATGGAAAGAGCAAATGCCATGGCTCCACGGAGACCTGCAGGCAACAGTGACAAAAAGATGGTGGCTTTGACACAGTAGAGGAGAGATGCTTTGAATGCCTCCATCCAACAGAAGGCTAGCACTTAATACTTGACGTAATCTACGTATAATTACTAACATTATACACAGTTTCTCAGCTCCAAGAAAGAGAATTTGTTACTATGATGAAATGTGAATGCTGTTCAAAACCAGTATATATCTGTTGAAGATTATGCAAGCCTCTCAACAATTAACAAAGCAGCTACAAGAAATCCACCATTTAATTGGTGATTTATAAAATCAAGCTTTGAAAAAAAAAAACACCCACAGTAAATGGTGGAAAAGCCCAAAGTTATAAAGCTTGAAGAAGGATTTAGCAGTTGGACCCAAATTGAAATAGCTGTTGACATCCCAACATTTGACCTATGGAATATATTTTTAAGACATATTTAAGTCTCTGTGTCTCTCTGTGTGTATTGTCCATACAAGCCAGCGTTGAATCCCAGAGATTGCCACTTTTTAACTGCTTAATTTTCCCCCCCTTCTGGTAGGTCTTTCAGATTTCCAAGAATTTTGCCTTAATTGCCAGAGATAAACATTGTGATCTATTTAGAGGTTTGACATGACTTTAGGATTCTTATTTTTGTTTACTTTAACGGAAAATGTTATTGTTTTCAAAGAACAGGACAGGAAGAGCCACAATAGATCTATCATTTTTCAAGATGTCATATCTTCATATCACAGTTATTTGAACATGTCAGTGCAACCTCTTCTAGGCAAGAATACTTCTGAACCTGTCTCGTGTTTTTATGAGATGGTTAATTTCTACAGCATAACAAAAAACACAAAAAATAACACACACATGCAGAGGATATAAAATGATAAAACAAATAAATGTTTTCATCAGTTATGGTGAGGTAAGTTCACATTAGTCTTCGGTCACACCAAGACAGGTATTCCAAATACTGAAGACCTGCTCCAAATTTTGCTCTACTGAAAAAGAAGGTCAAAGTATCTTTCATAATCATTTTCCCAGGTCAGGAGTCATTGTGTTCTGGGAACTAGATATGTCTAGTCTAGCAAAAACAAGGACTATGGGTGACATGATAGTGGTCTTCCAAAATTTGAAGGGCTGTCACAGAGAGGAGAGGGTTGATCTATTCTCCAAAGCACCTGAGGGGAGGACAAGAAGTAATGAATAGAAGATCATTAAAGAGAGATCCAACCTAGGAGTAAGGCGAAATTTCCTAACAGATCAATTAATCAGTGGAACAGCTTGCCTCCTGGAGCTGGGATTTTCAGTGCTGGAGAGTTTCAAGAAGGGACTGAACAATCATTTGTTCAGAATAGTACAAGGCCTCCTGCTTGAACAGGGCGTTGGATTTGAACAGGGGTATCAAACTCAATTTCATTAAGGGCCGCATCAGGGTTGTGTTTGACCTCAGGGTAGCCATAGGGCATTGCAAGGAGGGGCTGGCCAGTTCGATGTCACTTGTGTTGGGGGCACCTGTGGTGGTCTGAGCGCTCTGCCAGCGAAAACAGGCTCCTGAGCTCTGTTTTCGATTGCAATGGCTTCCTGCAACCCTCTGCCAGAAAACATGGAGTTCGGGAGGGCCACATGCGGCCCTCAGAAGCTCCATTTTTGCCGGCAGAGGCACCACGAGCTGGTTCTTCGCTGTTTCCAAGGCAGCCACACAGGCCAGATCTAAGCACTCTGTGGGCCAGATCCAGCCCCCGGGCCTTGAGTTTGTCACCCCTGGATTAGAAGATCTCCAAGGCCCCTTCCAACTTGTTATTCTATTATTCTAAGAGCATATACCAGATGCAAGAAGAAGAATCATATCTTAGGATTGTTTTCTTTTAACATTACTTTTGAGTTTACATAGAAACATTAAAAAATAAAGATTCCCAATAATGTTAAAATTACTTGTTTACTCTGATGTTTCTTCAGAAGCAGCAGCAGCGTGAAGTCATAAGAGTGTCCTGCTATGAATATCCCAGGATCACTGCAATGTCACTATTTGGGTTCATTACAGCAAATAAATTGTGGTCACTGAGCAATTAACAGCATTCATGGAACATGATAGGGCAGTTATTTCATTTTCTTGAGTTCTTTTTGGAAACAGAAATACATTGTCACTCCATCTGGGTGAAATGAATGATATGTAGTTCAGAAAACAACTGGAACTGTCTTAATTTTGCTATGGGAACATTCCACAAATTACATGGCCTAAATGGTCTTATCTTTCTTCATTTTGGGATGGGATGGGATGAGAAGAAAAGAAGAAATAAAAGTACAAACTTAACAACCAATGAAGTTAAAAAAAACCAGAGAAGCCCAAAAAGAACGGGAAAAAATAAGAATGACAAATGAATATAGGTAGTCCTCAACTTATGACCGCAATTGAGCCCAAAATTTCCATTGCTAAGAAGGATAGTTGTTAAATAAATTTCAGCCCATTTTATGACTTTTATTACCAGATTTAAGTGAATTACTGCAGTCGTTAAATTAGCAAATTAGTTGTTAAGTGAATCTGATTTCCCTATTGACTTTGCTTGTCAGAAGATCACAAAAGGTGATCACGTGGCCCCAGGAGGCTGCAACTGCCATACATACATACCAGTTTGTCAAGCGGCCGAATTTTGATCACAGGGATGCCACAATGGTCATAAGTGTGTAAAACAGTCATAAGTCACTTTTTTCAATGGCATTGAACGATCACTAAATGAATGGTTTAAGTTGAGGATTGCCAGTATTTTAGAATATAATTATATTAAATAATAATAACAACAACAACAACAACAACAACATGTAACAGTGAAACCCATTGTCATCGGGGCACTTGGTATCATGTCCAAGAATTTTATAAGATACATCAACAAATTGCAGCTTCGTGCAATAACACAAGCAGAACTGAAAAAAACTGCGCTACTTGGAACATCGTACATCTTAAGAAGGTACTTGGTTTATACCTAGGACGCTGACAGCAACCCGTATCAACCATTAGTACCAGTCAATAGTATTTGTGATGCTTTTTTGAATGTTCAGTTGACGGAGTTTCAGGTTTAATGAATAAAGATAATAACAACAACAACAACAACAACGGAAACCCTCTTTATTGGCTTCATCTTATTGATTTACCTGAAAACATCATCATATGTTGAAAATTCCAGGAGATCTTGTGCCTTCTACCCAAATTCAGGAAGAAAGAGAGTGGGTAGATGTGTGCAGCTCGTCCCAGGAAAACCGCTATCTAACCACAACTTTTGGTTAAGAATCCAACAGGCATATATATATATATATATATATCCCTTGTATTATATGCAAGTAATTTCATTAATTTTAAGAATATCAAATATTACATAAAATATCAAACTGCTTTAGTTCAGTCAATGACTAGCATAAAACACAACATCTGAACAAAAACCAAAGCAATTAATGACTCATAAAAAACAAATGCAAAGCAGGGAATATCAGATCTATGTGTGCTATTAAACAACACTGGGACATAGCATAAGTATAAAATAGTATGGTAAAACATCTTATTAAGACTAAGACTAAAACTCAGACAATTTAATTTAATAATTTTAAGAATAAGTATCCTATAACCTCTCTTTCTCATGTAACAAACCCTTCCCTTATTCTTAAACGTGTAATATTTACATCCTAATATCTTCTGAGAGAGCCTCTGTTCCACTGAAATCTGTTTGTTGTCCGGTTTGAACAAGGGAAGCCTCTACTTCAATACTAAAGAACCAACATCTCTTGCTATCTATTTGTTCTTCATTATCTGAAGTAAGCATAAGGCTGCTATTGAGAAAAGAATAGGATTAACAATCAGTCAATCTTCCTCCTGCACTGGTCACTAAGAAACGGCTCCTATCATGAAAGCCATTTTAATGGATCCTTAGGGAAAACAGGCAGAAGATAAATTGCACTTCTTTGCCAAGTCAATTCAAGTGGGAAAATCCGTGAATACAGATTATACTCCATATTGCATTCATCTGCAAAACTGCAGCTTGATTTTTAAGTGCTCATTTGCTTATGTACATTGCTCACTTGCAAGTGCTTAAGAAGAAGTGTTTAATGAATGCTTATGAACACTTAAAACTGAGCTTCTATATAAATGTTAACAGGAAGAAATGCTCCACAGATGTTCAGCACTAGGCTAATCTAAATGGGTTTAGAAGATTTAACATAAAGAGGAAGAACAAGGTCTCTTTGAAATAAAACTAACCTTAGTTGTCAATTCTAGCATACATGTGAATGTTAAAAGAACCTTCCTAAAGGGCATTGGTCAACTCAATGAAAACAGAGACACAGGGACACTCAAGAGTAGCTCCAGAGAATGCTACTGTTGCTGAACCAATAAAACTGAACCAGAAGGCAAATTTATGAAATCCATCTTCTAATCATCTTTTCATGCTGAAACAGCAATGCTGTAGAACAAAATAGTACCAGTAGTACTTTGAATTTCTACCTCTGTTACAGGTTTTGGAGCAAACTATGCAGGCTCCAAACCAATAGATCTTTCTAAGAAGGTAAGGAAATTTAATTATTAATTAATTCTTGGAATGCGAGAATTGTAGCCATTTCCAAAACAGCATGAGGCAGCTTCTATATAGGAAGGCTGAGTGGGACATTGACTGATTCTCTTTCTTAAAGAGGACCTTTGGAAGAAGTAGGTGGAGCAAGGCATGACTGGTTGGAAAGGAGGCCCAAGGGTATGAGACCCAGTGTAGGGGGAAGCAGGCCCCAAGGCCTGTAGGGATCCAGTCAGGTGGGTAGTAGGCCCAAGGGACCCAGCTCAGCAAGATGGAGGGAAGACAGGTGGGTGGTGTTCCTATGGTAGCTAAGCGCCTGCATTGTGATCATTTGACCGTAGGGGAGCTGCAGAAGCCGAAACTTTGGGTACAGGTTGTAAATCCCTTCATTCAGCACCATAGTAATTTTGAATGTTCACTGAATGGTCATAAGTCAAGGACTACTGTACAAAAAAAAATTCACTGTTCCTTTTATGTGGGATGTTTCTTCAACTATAGTTTAGTCTATATTCTTGAGATTTCCTCCAGATCTCTCATCTGAATAACAACTGAACCCGACACTGTTAATGTTCTCCATGGAGAAGTCAAGAACCACAAAATGAAGAGGAAGAGAAACCTTTTAGTATCAGTTCTCTGAAGACTGCATCAAAAATATTAACAATAATCAGTACAACTTAAGATATTGCCATTACTATGTGAAAATGATTGAGAGGGATTAAAAAGTAGATTCTGGTTTAGAGCAAATTTCTTTCTAGGGCTGCCTACACAGCCTCAGAAGTGTAACAGAATCAGCAAAGCTATGATAATAAAAGGATTTTTAAAACTTAATCCTGAAGGCAAGATTAAATTTAGTTTTTTTCCCCTTAATGACATATTTAGGAACAATAAAGTTCCTCATCCCTCAGTTTTCATCTGAAAGTATAATTCTCCATTTTCTAGTTTTCAGCAAATACCATGTTCTTCTTTTTCATCTTTCCTAGAATATGAAACTAAAGTAACTCTAATGTAATTATATTTTTCAAAATTATATTTCCAGAATTTTTTTTCTTCTCACCAAACTGCTTCTCCTTCAGTTTTACTCTCAGATGCTTGAGAACTTCAGAAGATCCAGAATTTGACTTTTTATCACCTGACATTAACACACAATGTCCACCTTCTTCTGAAGGTTTCTCAGATCTCATACTTGCCTTGATAAATATGCAGGTTTCAGAGATCTGGCATGTAATCCCACACAATATTCTGGCTCATGGACAGAGACAATAATTTTTCTAATATTTACTCTACTAGATATAATATCTAATAGATTATAGTTTAAGAAGCTCCATCCTCATTTGGATTACAGCAACACAAAATTCAAAAGCTATGGTTTTATAAAAGAGACTGCAGCAAAAGCTACTGTAGTCTGTTTTCCAACCTGCTATAAAATACAGCTGAAACCCTAAACCCATGTAGTTAGGAGCTAATTCTATGAATTCTGTAGGACTTATTTCTAAGTAGACTTCTATAGGATTGCACTTTTAAAAATATCTCATTTCAACTCCATAAAAAACAGAGACAACTTCTGAAACCTTTGAAACATACATTTGAAATATGAAGAAAGGATACAAAAGCTCCAATTATGAAAACTGGGCTGAAAACATGTTTCTGGAAAGTAAACAAAGCTAAGCCCATATAAGAAAATATGAAATTCTCAGCCAGGAAATGCAGAACTTCAAAGAGCTGAGGGGAAATGTGAAAAGATTAGTTTGCCAGCTGCACTCAATATACCTGACATTTTATATAAATATCTATGTATTCCTGTCTTCCATAAAGCTCACGCTAAGTAAAATAAAAATACATGTAATAATAGAAAATAATGGGTTTAAAAGTTAAATATGTCTGTTTGTTACCAATTATTTTACCAATCATTTTATACTATGCATCTGAAATTATATACCTGAGATAGTATAATGTCAAGACGGTAATTTCCAAATTCATATCTGTTCAGCTTTTCCTAATAAATACTGAATTTAAATGCTCTTCCAATGTAGTAAAGATAAATATCATAAAATAGGAATTTCTTCCTGATCTTGCTGGACTACAACTCTCATCATCAGCTGTGCAACATGTGAAACACCTAAAATTCCTGTTCAGAGCCATAAAACCAACCTCCCTAAAAACTAAATCACTAAAGCCAACTACAAATCAGAAGTCTTAAATTTATCATCTCATATACTACAATGAGTAGCATGAGAGGTGCCTAATGTACCATTAGTTGAATGTTGAACCATATTTATAGATAAATATCTAATATCACCATATTTATAGATACCAGTGTTTGGGCCTTGCCTCACAATCATTTAATCATATAGGAAGAACAGGTCACATTCTCACTGCTATCATCATTTTAGTTCTTAAATGTTTCAGCACAGCTGAAACCATAGAATAAAAGGAAGTCCCAATCCTGCCATAACTCATGTAAGGTATCTTAGCAGAATCATGTGGCAAAGATGGGAATACATCAGTCACACACAGGGAAAACTATAGTAGAAGAATAGCCAAGAATCTTTGTTCCAGCCCCCTAGTTCTGTAGGCCTAAGGATGTTTTGGGGGACATGACAGAAGTACATTTCAATAGACAGCTCTGCATCCCTGAGGTCTGGGTTACAATCTAAAGAAGACTGCACTTGATTGTTTTCCCAATTACATATTTCAGTTCATCAATTTTTATTAACTGCAAAAGGTATTTTCTGTTCTTATTAAGTAAGAACAACCTGACACAATAAACGCATGTAAGCAATACAAATCATGCCTATTTACACAGCAAAGCCAAGATTTTTCCCCCCTCACCTGCTTGGTTCGGCTTCTTGATTCAACAGATAGATTATTATATGTGTAGTGAGCTTGTGTTATACCACAGAAAAGAACCGATACAACCCCTGTCAAGAAAACAGCAATAAAAAGAAACATTAAACAACTGTAGATTGTCTCTTTTCTAAGCTCATTAAAATTTTAAGTACCTAATGTTTTCTTTCATTCCTAAAGTATTGACTATCTGGCTTGCCTATGAGGACCTGGTAGGTTCACCTTTTCTAAGGCACGTATCCCCATGAAAAGCTACAGAGCTTGATCTTACTTGAAGATATTACCATAGGTCCTGGACACCTAGTTCTCTATATCCAGGAGTACGAAGAAAACTGTTGTACCCGTAAGTAGGGCCTGCCATACAGCATCTTCTCAGATGCTCACTATCATATATATTCCATGTTTGTAGACAGAACCTTGACAGCTCCTGATTTCTCAAACCATTGGTGAGATTGAAATAAAATACTAGGCTCATTCTAGCATTAAGAAATCAGTAAAAAAAATTTTTGAATACAAGCATTTTGTCTGCACCCATCAAGGTACAAAAGACAAAATTACAACTAGTCACTATGTTTCAACAATTCAGTGATATTTGAAACTTATCGCTTCAATGTACTACATTTCAGTTCATACAATGCTTCAACATTTTTAAATATTTATTTCCTGCTGATAAAGAAAATTGTAAATAGCCTACTAGAACCAAAAATAATACAACATAGATCATATTTTGTCTAGAATTGTTCAATATAAATAATTCTGTATTTATATAAAATTCATTCTATTAAAAATGTTAACAATCTTACTTAAGTGAAAACAAAATATAGAGCTAAGGAATCTACTGGCTCTGATTGGAACTTTTGAGTTTGCTTTTCAAAAAACCCTAGTCTCCATTATAATGCTTAAAAATGTATTTCTAATGTCAAATCTATAAAATAGAAAATCTCAATATTATAAATAAAAACTCTTCAGCTACCAGGATTTTCAATAATGGTCATGCTGGCTTAGAATTCTGGGAGTTGATCTGCATTTCTGATTAGCAAAAGCTGCCTTACGGTACAGTAGCCAATTCAAAATATACAAGGATGTTCCTGTTTTGGTATAATTCAAGCTGATTTTGAACTCTGTAACACCACTAAAGGACAGAAACTAAGACAGCTTAGTCCAGGAACATATACATCATCAAAATGTTAAGAAATGTGCAAAAATCATTCTCAATTAAAGTATACACTGTTGTTTTTAGCATTTATTTGGATGCAGGAATAAAGTCAAGGAACTAAATTATAGATTGCATATCTTTTCACATTCAATATCCTAACAATGCTTCCAGGCAAATCAGTGTGAATCTAGTATCAGTTCACAACATATTTAAGGCAACCATACACAGTTCTGAGAAAAGATGTCACTGCCTTTAGATATTGAGAGGTAGTACTATGATTTTGTTCTTGCACATGATTCAAAGCCTAGACTGAATTCAAAATGTTTGCAGAAATCTATTCAAGTATGTACTCCATGCAGGAACACTTGCTAAAAATAAATTTACTTATCTCAAAAATAAACACACACATCTGATAACAGGAACAATTATAGGGTTCCAATAATAGGAATTGCTATGTCAGCATGACATTACTTAGATTCTTCTTTTCTATATAAGCGCCTTACCTGTAAAACCACAAGCTTCAGCCAACAAGAATGTACTCCAAGACATCAGGAAAAAAAGGGCTGTCTCCAGCAAGGGAAAGCAGTGTAGTTTGGTAAACTTTGTCACGTGAACATTTTGTCAAGGCCATTCAAAGACTAGATGTGGTTTAAGAATTACTGAAAGGTGTCACAAAGGAATTAGTGATGAGGCAGAAGAATTTTAAAGCAGATATGCATTTAACTGTTGATGATGATGATGATGATCCTAATGTAGCCAGATTAAAAATGTTTTTAGATTAGCTTTAAATCTTTACTTGGACAATGGCCAAATTCTGAACTCCTTTCATCCCTCTCATCTCCTTGCATCCCTCCTTATCTTGCTATCTGCCTCCTCCTTAAATTTTCTTATATATAATCCTCCCATTTTAGCTTCAACTGAATGAAAAGTTTGACTTAGGCTTGACCCACAATAGATCCTGTCTCTAAACCAACTCTCCTGTGGTGCAAAATTTTCTCTTATTCAGAGCAGCTTTAGAAGATTATATGCTATCCACCACAATTCTCCAGAGACAAGAGCTGCAAAAAAGAGAAAAACAAATTGCCTGTGCCAAAAAGGGAAACTAGGACTTGGTTTGCACGTGCAAACAGCTGGAAGGCATTTTTAGCAGAAGGATATAAGAGCTGTCACAACTCCAGTCGCTACTCCCATCATGAAAGAACCACTGAAGATTCCAAGAAAGACACCGACAGATTTAAAAAAGGCTGCTGCATCAAAGGCATGGGCATTTTCCCCAGTGGGTTGATATGCTACAATAGAACTGTAAAAAGAGAAGGGAGAGAAAAATAGCTGTCAGCCCAAAATCTACCCTACATCATTCATTGTTTTAGACATCAGGCAACTCTCACCTATTTACCCATCCCCAAATTTCTCCAGGTAAATACAAGAACAATGACATCCCCACAATGTCATTACAAAACACAGCAAAACCCTTGAGCATTTTACTTACGAAGATAGTACAATAGCAACAGCATCATTTAGAACACTTTCTCCAAACAGCAGTGCATATAAATCAACATCAGCATGAAGTTCATTAAAAATTGCCAGGACAGTGACTAAAATAAGGAAACAAAAAACAGTAAAAAAAAAACCACTGAGTTGTATATAATTCTTTATAGAAAACATTTTCTTTACATGTTGTAATACAAACATGTAGTCAAAGATGTTGACAGGTTGAGTGTTAGTGAAATGACTTACAAGCATTTTTGCAATTTCTATATTTACTTTACATGAATTATGCTGGTCTATGACTATAATAAATATTTAACTTGATTTGTATGTATTAAATTTATTACAAAATAACTATACCTTATTAAATATACAAAACCATACAGACACGAAGTTTGATTCACACATCTTGTTAAGCCAAACACATTTTGCTTGTTTGTTTTGATTAGTGTGTTTGTGAAATCCCTGCATATGTAAATTATGCTTTATGCCTTATCAAATGTATGAACCCAGCCAATTATAATATAATTGAACCATGAATTAAAACATGCTACAACCATGTATAAACCTAATTTAAAAACTGAAGTTTGTACCTGGATCAGTAGCAGATATTATGGCTCCAAAGAAAAGGCAATCAGTGTAGTAGAATTTATCAGAAAGCTGTCCCACCAGCTTCATTAATTTTACCACACCATACATGAGATTCCTGCAGAATAAGAGGATGCAAGGAAATATTATTTTTTTCAGTATTTTCATTTATTTCTCTGGCCTTGTTTAGATCTTTTCCAGCCCTCCACAGAATTAAAAATACATGAAATTCAGTAAAATATAACAAAACACATAAAATGCCATGTAGAGAAATATCAAATATAAACAATGAAATGGCCACAAACTACATTATTTTAGATTTAGTCTGTTATGTTTTTTTAAAAAATATACAGCTATTTTTGTTTTCCAAATAATAGCAATAGCACTTAGACTTATATATTGGTTCACAGTACTTTTTGCAGCCTTTTCAAAGCGGTTTACAGAGTCAGCCTATTGCCCCCAACAATCTGGGTCCTCATTTTACCGACCTTGGAAGTATGGAAGGATGGAAGGCTGAGTCAACCTTGAGCCTGGTGAGATTCGATTTGCCAAATTCCAGGCAGCCAGCAGTCAGCAAAAGTAGCCTGCAGTACTGCATTCTAACCACTACAGTATTGAACTTAATTTATATATGGTTACATGAATGAAATGGATGGGCCTGAGATAATATTCATGACCTCTCTGTTTTCATTAAATACAAATAAATAAGAAGGCAACCTTGCCCTTGATTATTCTTATACACATCACACATAAAAAGAGAAGGAGGAAGTGGGGGAAAGAAAGGGGGGAACCTACTTTAAAGCTATTTTTAAAAGGTAACCAAATTGCAGAAATGAAAACCAAAAAAAATTAAAGATAAAAAATGTGTTGATTATTAGTTTTGCCAAATAACTTGTCTTGCATGCTCTTTTACTGAATCAGTTGATTTCAAAATTATCTCCCACAAGGCCTAAAAAGTATTGCAATACTCAACTCACCCAATAATGAAACAAGATACTGCAGTTCCCAAGAAAGCATAAGTTAAAATTGATCCAAGATTTCTGAAAAAGTGCCTCTGTAGGGAGGGAGGGAAAAGTGAATTAGTTGCAAAAAAAGAGTTCTTCACAATTTTTGCTAAACTCAAAAAAAAAAAAAGTACGTTTGGTAATGTGAGTGTGGAAACATCGACCAGAGAACAGAATGGCTTTATTTAGAACATCAATCATCTCTGAATCATTTTGGAGGTCTATCTAATATAACAGGCTGTCCATTCAGGGCTCTGGTTTGGCTGAGTCAGGCTACATCAAAAAAGGAAGTTATTTGATGGAGAAGCGCATAGTTTCTCACTTGTTTCATAAGTTAGCCCTCTAGAACAGAGTTCCCCAACTTTTTTCGTTTTGCAGATTGGCGAGGGGGGAAGAAGGGGTGGTTCTGCATGTGTGGTGGGCAAGTGCGAGTGCAGCTCCATTTGCACGAGCGGTGACCACACACACACAACGCTCACACAAATGGAGCACGCAAGTTAATTACAACACTCCAGTTACTAACAATATAGTCTTCTCTGTATTCAAGAAATGGTTGAAAATGACTTTGTCATGCTTGAATCCGTGGTGGAGAAAACTGCTGTAGAGGAATATTTATCAACACTTTACAGGCCACAAGGCTTCATCTACTTTGAATTCATTCCAACAAGCTGTTTACAATCCCAAATGGGTTTACAAGTCATTCTGGAGTGGCCAAAATACAAAATTATAATTTCAATTTTTATTTCTTAGCAATTATGAAACAAAGACTAGAACAAAGCAAGTAATCTAGATGAGAATATAGAATGCATCCTTGTAAAGATATCCAGTCTCCTACCTTAACTTTACCTTAATATTCAAGAAATCTGGCCCACCAGTTTCAATGGATATCTGATCATTCTAATTTTATCTCTGGGCTAAAAAAAAATCATAAATGTACATATACACAAAACATCTGTACTTATCACACCTATCAAGTTGCAAAAAAGCATGGCAGGCTTTTATGTAAAAGAAGAAACTAAAGAAAATATTAAGTGAAATCCAGCTGTGGCTGAGTTTAAAGCCCTAATTTCCACTGATTATAGTGAACTCTCACAATAATCACACACACACACACAAAATAAATAAAGACTTTTGCATTTATTTTATTTGAGCAGCTTTCTTAGCTGTATACTACACACCTTACTTAAGAGATAACGGAAAAAAATAAAATGGGTATCACTTGCCATCTTAGATCTCTCTGAATGTTTTTTAGAAGATGACTGCCTTATTTTCTAAGTGGAACTACTCTTGTGAAAATAAACTACAGGACTTTCAGTGTAAGACATGGCCTGCATCATGAAGGCTATATGGAAAATTTTATATAGGTTATGTAGCTTGAAAACCTCTCATGACCCAATTCCCATATAACCCAATCAACCTTCTAAAACTTGGGAACTCTTGGTTGATACCCTAAAGCACACTAATTGAGATTACAATAAATTTTGAGGTTTGCACAACAGCCAATGGGAGCTAAGTGAGTGGCCAGATAGGTGATAACTGTAACTAATTTATAGTAGGGATATGAACAATTTACAAATTAAAGAACAGAATATTCCTGGGAGCATGGTCAAATTCTTCTGCAGACCATGCTATTCTAGCAGTTCAGTGGTTTCCAAAAGTAAACCATGCAAACTGGAACATAGTATAAGAAAAAGTCAATTTTATGTGAACACAAGATGAAAATCCAGATTGTGAAAATAAGAGTACTTGAAGCTTACTTTCTTTAAACTGTAGCCAGCATGGAAAATAATGGGAGGTAAAAGGATGTTGAAGAATACTTCTGGGTCAAAAGTTACCTTAAAAGAAAAAGAGAGAGAATATTTTATTGAATAAAATGCCTATGTGGCTATATTTTTGATAGTTTATCATGACATATTTTTCAAATTATTTTTCTGAAATTATTACTTTGATATCTGCCTCAGGAAAGAGATTTTATTGCAAGAAGTTCTTACATCACTCTAATTCACAAGCGTGTGTTCCACTTTGCAAGATAATTCAGGCAACCATTTATCTTTCCCAACAAAAGTTTCACTTAACCTACATTCTGACATAGCAAAATGGTGACTTTCCTTCAGATACTGAGATCACAGTTAGTAATACAACCAGCAGCTGAACGAAAGAATTTTGAATTCCCATATTTAAATCTCCAGTAGTCATGGGGTAGTCGGATATAGCACAATAAGTATTTTTACAGTCCTTCAAATAAGTATTCCCAGGCTTGTATATTTTCCTTTCATCAGCTGGTGGCACTCTCAATTTAAATTTCAGTGTTGCCACTAGTCAGTCTGATTTTATTTATTTTAATCATTATTTTAATTTTAATTCAATTATAGAAGCAGGATAAGTTTTTTAAGTAAATAATTCCAGCATTTTAAAATGTCTTCCCATTACCACGTCTTCCCAGTTTAAGAGTCCAATTTTCTTAGCCTTAGTTGTTCCTCGGCTGTCCCAACTTTGTGGCAGCCATCTTTAGGCTGTCTCTTCTAGTCGTGGCTGGGAGGGAAAGAGAGGCCAGGTCAGACAGGAGAGTTGTGACTCTCCGCAACCTCACAGGTTGCTTTACCTCTTTGCTTCACCGCCCCTACAGGGCAACTTTGGCTCCTTTCACAGCCCACCAAAGGGAGAACTTGGCATGGGAGCACAGAGACCCGCTCCTCGTGTCCGATCTCACAGCGACGTCAACCAGAAGTACAAGGAAGAACAAGGCAGATATTTAATTAAAATATCCCTGAATGTTATGCTAGAACAGAAGGAGGAAATCAGTAAAACTTTGAATGAGATGGCGTTGATTTTTCAAACCACAAAGGACATTATGAAGAAAGGATTTAAGGAGATTATGGAAAAACTGAAAAATATTATGAGAGGAATAATGAGTAAAGATCAAGACACCCAAAAAAGGGAGAAGCTAGCAGCAGAAGGAACGGAGGAAAAGAGAGAACTGAGGAACCAGTGAACAAAAGAAGAAGACAAGGAGGAGATGATAATAAAAATAACAATGACTGATGAATTAAACCAGGGGGAAAATATTTTAAGAGAGTTAAAAAGAGAATTGGAGATACAGAAATATACTTTTGAAAGGGAGAAAGCTAGGCAGTGGAAGAGGCTAAAGATGGGAGAAACACCTAGACTGAATAGCTAGGATGTAGATGCAGTTAGAGATAAAGACCTGAGAGGAATATGGGAGGCAAGTTAGAAAAATAGTAAGAATCAAAGTATTGAAGCAGGCAAGAGATGATGGATAGAAAGGAAAGGGTTTTTGTTGTTGTTGTTTTTGGTTTTTTCCCTTTCCCTTCTTTTTTAGAATGGTGGCATGATTAGAAATAAGAGAATGGGGGAACATTCAGGTATGTATGTATATATGTGTGTGTGTACACCTTTATATAATGAAAGAAAAGCAATAATAAAATGGGAAAACTAGAGATTGAGATGGTATTAAGAACGTTTCAATAATATTGTGTTTGGCATTGGAATAATATATTGAAACATTAAGCAATTAAATAACGAAAGAACATACCTTAATATAAACATGTGTATTACTATCAGAATTATATAGATCTGATGATTGTAAAGAATATGGTTAGAATAAACTTGCATGTTTAAATAATATTGTAATTGATATTAGAACCATGTATTGAAACACTGAACAATGGAATGAATGATTGTATCTTAATACAAATAGATGCAAAGAATGAAATATGGGAGGTAAGTTAAAAATGAACAGGATTCAAAGTAACAAACTGGGTGAGAGATGTTGGATAGAAAGAAAACTTCTTTTAATATAAGGGTGATACAATTAAAAGTTAGAATAGAGACAGAAATAAGAGAAAGGGGAAATATTAGTATACACATTTTTATATAATAAAATGAAAGCAATAACAAGAGGGAAGTTTAGAAATTGAATGGCGATATTATTATGTATGTTTAAATAATATGGTGATTGGCATTAGAACAATATATTGAAACATGGAATAATTTAATAATGAAAGACTATAACTTAATGTGTACTATTATTAGAAATACATAAGCTGGATGAATGTAACAGCTATGATTAATATTACTAATTTTATCTGTATTAAAATATATAACACCCAGGTGCCACATTGTTCATGCATTGATATGTATATGTAAACTAAAATAAAAAACTTGAAAAAAGAAGAAGTTTGGATTCATATCCTTATTATGGATAAGGAAATGGATAGGGGTAAGTGACTTTGGATAACCTACCCCTTACATTTAGTTCCTGATCTATAAAAAAATAACAGAAGAAGGAAGCCACATCATGACTTGTGAGAAAGAAATGACTATTTAATAGTATAAAGTTGCACAAACCCTGAGATTTTGAGGTTATCTGAAGAAAGTATCTTAGGTGGTGGGAGGAGGGAAAATAAACTACCAAACTGCTATGGAAAATTCAATAATAATGTCTAAGGACCACAGAATGCAGAAGAGATGGGTTGTTACTGTATTTGAACAACACTGCAAACTGCATCCTACTACTAGGAAAGATCACACAGCATTTCACATTTTCAGCTTTGAAAAAATCTTGTGTCAAATGGTATAGTTCAGTAAGAAAGGAACCTTAGTCAACAAAAGGCAGCTCTCACTTTTCGCAGTATATCATTCTGTTCCACATTGTGTATTTTTCCAGGGCTTATTTCTCCTTTTAAAGTATATTCAAAGAACTTCCCACTGATGTTGACCAACAGAGTGGAATAAGCCCTGTCTTCCTGAGAACAGCTGAAAGGCTTGTCATGACCACTGGCAGGAGGTATGCCGTATCTCAAGATTACTCCAACAATCAACCCTGAAAGACAAAATAGGACCACGAGTTACATCCTACTGGGGCCATATAAGCTTTTACATGTTTTATTTTTAATAAAGATTTGTCATTGACTGATTAAATTTTTATATTCGTTTTCCTGTTCTACACAAGGAGGATAGGTATACAGATATTCTTCTCATCATTGTAAGTACAATTATAATCACAACATTGTGCAAACCAAGCTTAATAGGTTCAGTGGGGCATCATTTTAGAACTGCAGTACTGCCATATGTTGACATTTTAATTCCTATTTGGAAAATGAGGAAGTTCTATTTATAAATAATCTCATGTCTGTAAACATACTAGATTTTTTTCTAAAACATTATGCAGGGATTCATTCACCCTTCTTAGATTCAGTATACTGCAGTTTCTGATGACCCCCAAACCATTCGGAACTTCAAAAAAAATAAAAAAATAAAATGCAAGCATTTGATCCTTAAAATGTCCTATCTTTATCCGACTTACGCTTGAGCAATTCACTGGCCAAAGCTCAAAACACACTGAGCAATTAAACATCAATTTGGAAACTGAAATGAATACATTTTGTTTAGCACCTTGGGTTCTGCAGTGATTGCAGTAACCAGCAGGTTGATTTGACAAATTTTCAGCCTCAAAATGAATTCCACTTTTCCAGTTTTAAAGAAATATTGTAAGACAGGATTAAATAATCAGTTTGCTCACTTAAAAATTTCATAGAGCCCTTAATCTAAGTCCAAATGTATTTGGTTTTATTATTTGGGACATTAAGTCTTCTCATCATGTTAAACATTCTGCCAAAACCCTACATAGGAAGGGCAAGCAAAACAAATCTCATCATAGGTCTACTTTTTTTTTTTTGTAAAAAATAGTGGTTTTATCTACAAAAAGAATATATACTATACATACACATACTATAGGCAGGAATCAAACAATCAGTAAATTATAGCAGGGAATAACACATGGGGAGAGAGAGACACACACCCACTAACTGGGCCTCTTCTCATTATACAGTCTCTTAAAGGGATAACAGCCAAAAACCTTGCTGACTCATTCCCATCATTACATCAGTGCATCATTTCATCATCGTAGCATCTGGTCAGCTCTTAAATCACTATCCTGACATACTTCCTGAGATGTGTTGCCTATGTAATCCCTACACAAATCAGTGGTGACACCCCCCCCCCCCATGGTACAATATTTATGTTCATTTTTCATTATTTGCCTTCCCTGATTTTTTTTTCATAAAAAAGTTTTATTTTTACAATCATATCAAACAGCTCATCCAATGTACAGTTATATACAATTAGTCAGGCTTGCCCAGTCACCCCCCCCCTTTTTAACACTCTTCCCTCTTCTACCTTCTTCTACTTTCCAGACCTTCCTCTCCTTCTCTTATCTACATCCTCTCCTCCCTCCACCCTCCACCTTCCTTCTCCCTCTTCTACCCCTCTTCCTTCCTCTTCTCCTCTTTCCTACCTCCTACTCTCTCCTCTTTTCTCCTTCCCCACCGTTCTAAAATGGTAACTGGGCAGACCCAACCCTACATTAATTATATTTATACATCTTCAATAATCCCTGTACATTAACCATCACTCCATCCTCTACCCTCAACCCCCCAATTCCCCTCCCCCTTACCCCCCACCCCCCACCCCGACTTCCCAGAACAAAATGCAGGGTATCAAAACTAACAATCATAATCCAAAATAATTCCTAGATCTACTTTTTGACTTGGATATATTTATACTGAATATAAGAGTGTTCAGTATTCTTTCTGAATAGTTGTTTCTAAAACTTGATCACAAAAATGCACCTGCAGAAGCAGAAAATAAAAGCAGAATAATAATAGTATCTAAGCCAAAATAATACATTTCTTAGAAAAATATGACAAAACATACAAAACAGAAACAGATTCCTACACTTGTTTCATTCACATACAGATACTGTATAAATAGAATTTAAATGTAGAAAAACTGTAGCTAGCAAATCTGGGTGATACATTTCTAGGAGATACTTTAATACTTCCAATAACAGAAGATCAAGAACAGCAGGAAAGTCAGTAATCAGTTTCTACTGAAAACAAAGTATATCTAAATACATTTGATCGAAGTCCAGTTTCTATGCCATAGAGCTTGAGGGAACATTTTTTCCAAGGAACATATTTCACCTAACATGGATTACCAGCAGGTAGAAATAGATTAAATTTATTTCCTTAACATCCAATAACTGAGTGTCTCAAAAGACAGTTAGAGCTGATCTGTTTTTACTGTATTTGCTATTTGTGTATTTAATTTCACTCTGTACTATAAATCACCTAGAGACATTTTTTTTGTTCTGAAGTATCCTATAAATTGTATTCCAAAAGGAGATGAGTAAATCTGTTATTCCAGAAACGGGAAAATATAACCATGCTAATTATGGCATAAACCTTTATTGATAAATTATTGACGAGATCTTTGAAAGTAGTACCATATATCAGACCTGTAGTTTGCAGAGAATGAAAAACTAAGATTTGTTAAAAAAACAAAACACAGAATTCTCAGCACTTTAATCACACTACAAATTTTTATGATCATTTAGGCAAAATAGTTCAATAGTACCAGATAAATCATGTTATCAGATATATCTTAAAAGTATTTATTACATTTGGATATCTAGTGTGATACTACCAATATAGAGAAAAGAAATAGAAGTTCCAAAGGAAATCGCATAACAAATATGAAAAATTAGGATTAACCAATATAGAACAACCCAACATGGATTATATGTTCTATAAACCATGGTTGATAAGAAAACATAGTATTCTAACAGTGTAAGGCACTAGCCTGATCAAGAGAAAGCATAAGCTTGGATCACAAAGCTATTTATTCTAGTGCAGTTTTTAGATCAGAAGACTTAACTAGAGAGCAATCTCATTTATGATTTTCAAAGAATATCTGTTACAAAAGGATAACACCCATTCAATAATTTGACATGAGCTTTAGTTTTTATAAAATTCTTCTATAAAATTCAAAATACTCATCTTAGAAATTTATATTTGTACGAAAGACTACTTCAGTCAAGTGAATTTTTAAAATGCATAATTTAAATGGATTCAAAGAATGTCAGTAGAGAGCTTGCATTTTCCTTGCATGTTACATTTTCTAAAAAGGTAACAACACCTCAACAATCCAATGTGCAGACAACCTTTTAAAAACAGTTGGGGAAATGCATTGAGATCCTGCTCTACTTTCTTGCTAGACTGCTCACATGAATTAGCAGCAAACATAAATCTGCCTCTAAAAATAAAACCTAGGTAGAATAATTAGTACATCTAATGAATGGATAATAGCTTTTAAACTATAAGCTGGAAAGCAAGAAAAGAAATATTTGCCTAACTTTTTTTTTTTTAGCAAAAGTATCCAATTCTGGGGGGGGGGGAACAACAACCCTGAGCAGCAGATGGATATTTTGAACCTAGAATTTTTCTGTAATTATTGCTGGCATGCTGAAGCTAAGAATTTGAGCAGTATGAGAAAAATGGTGCTAATCCTTAAGGCCGTGGTTATGAATGGCTGAAGCGTGGGAGGATGAAAGTTAGAATCTGCACAGAAGTTCACTTCTGATCTTCTGCTTGTTCATATAAAGCCCTGTGGAATAATGGAACTCTACCTAGTTTGACCCCATTTCGTCATATTGGCAAGCATTCTTAAGGCAATCAACTGCCACTGTAAGAGGCCACTTTAATGGCACACTTCCAACATGTGGGCTAGGTTTGTTGGTTAGTTAAATTTCCAAGGCCTGCCTTCATAGGTGTTTTAGCAGAAGTGTGATTAGATAATAAAGAACAAAGGCGTCTCAGCCAATCAAGCTCCCATAGGTAAATCCTATATATAGAGTGAGGGCAGCCTTTACCTTGCTCAAATAGCAGCCCTCTGGTGATGCAGGGGGACTTTATCAGGATGACAGTATTAGCCCAGCATGTCTGCAGACCCATTCACATTCAGAAATTAACAACCAAAGAGAAAGAATATCCTTCCTTTTGTAATTCCAAATCCAAGCAGTGCTTGAAAAGATAACATTTGTTTCTAGGCAGCACCTGAGGCTTTTTCTGCTGAACTGACAGAAGAGACTGGCTCCTACACATACATACTGTAACTTGGCAGGTTTGTTCGAATTCATGGCCTCTCCTGTTCAACCGGTCTTCTTTTGTTTGTATTTGGTCTTCAGTATGGGAAGCAGAGGGAGGCAGGAAAGGTAAATGACAAGGACAACAGGATGATGCAATGCACAGAAGGGAATTAATCTTTCCATTTGCTTGATATCCCTGTTTGCACTAAAGTAAACAGAAACCGATCAATAAGGACCTTGTTTCATTCTAAAAAATTTTTTAAAAAGCGTATCTAAAAAGGGCAATGTAAAAAAAACCCTGAACTATTAGGATTTTCTCCAAAGGAAAACAGGAAATGTATTTCTACAGGCTTTATTAAATAACAATCATCTTATGAAACTAACTATCCAAGTAAAAGTAGAGAAAAAGAGCAGCAGTTATTTATCTTGTTGTATTTTTACCCCATCTTTCTTCTGAAGGTTCAAAGTGACACACAAGGATTCATCTTTGTAAGTTATAGTTGCAACACCCTGATGAGGAAGAAGACAGTGACCAGCCCTCTGAATTTAATGGCTGAATGGCTTTAAAATTGTTTTTCTTTCTTTCTTTCTGGTAGTCTAACACATTAGTCACAACTGCAAAATTCTGAAAGACCTAAGCCAGAGAATTTATGCACCGCTTATCTATTACCTAACAGGTGCCTGGTGCAAGCCATTGTGATATCATCACCATACAAATAGGGCCGCGGTGTGGCTCAGGCTGTAAGAAGCCTGTTATTAAACACAGCTGCCTGTAATTACTGCAGGTTCTAGTCCCACCAGGCCCAAGGTTGACTCAGCCTTCCATCCTTTATAAGGTAGGTAAAATGAGGACCCAGATTGTTGGGGGAGCAATAAGTTGACTTTGTATATAAATATACAAATAGAATGAGACTATTGCCTTACACAATGTAAGCCGCCCTGAGTCTTCGGAGAAGGGCGGGATATAAATGTAAAAAAAATTTTTTTAAAAAAATGATGTAAATTCTGTAATTTGCTCATATTACATAATCCATGTCATTGTGTGATGTCACAATACCATTACTCTCACCTTCTCCCACTTGCAGAGGTTGATGTCTGTTACCATCTTTAAGTTTCACTTAGCCATCTTTACAATACTGTATATCATGCTCTTAAACCCACTTTCCTTTTCTACCAAAGTGAAAAACTTTCCTTTCCATAAGATACCTAATTAAATCATCAAAGGGAGGTGAAAAGATGATGTCACTAAAGAAGGATCCATTGACTCAATCCATTTAAATTTCAATTAAAATGGATTCACTAATGCACAAGGTTAAACTAATTAACTTGTGCTGTAGTAATACTTAAAACTGTCCATTCACCCTATCTTTCATATCCATTCAAAGCAAAATTGCTAGAAAAGACCATACAGCTGAAAAAACAGAGCCCTTGCTACAAAGGCCAGGCAACACACATCATAACCTCCAAACATTACTGATGCCTTTCTAAGCATATGAGAAAGAGCCAATGATGTAATATAGCCTTGTTCCATATTCCCCAAATTGTATTTTTTTCTTTAATTTGGTGAGATTGTGTGTGCACAGAACTAACTATTAAAGGAGATTTGACTCGTTTAATAACTGTTTTGAAATAAACCTGTTATCAGAACAGGTCCATTTATCTCTAGTCAAGGAGACTATGTTCCTTCAAAAGACTAAAGCTGTAATTTCCCTATTGACTATACACACATTTCTACTGAAATTTCTCTTTTTTTTAAGTATTCACAATCAGTGGATACAATAAATATTTGCTTTTCTAGTTTTTTTAAAGATGGTATTTTTTTTCTTTTTCTCAACTGTCTAAAAATAAACTTCAGGTGAGACCTGAGATCATTCCAAAACTAGAAAATAATTATTGCTGGTAGTATTGTCATGCCTATTCAGGAGCAAAAGCTAATACAGGTCCAGATTGATTATCTAGGCTTCCTTGAACATTTTAATTGGGATGTAAATTGATTAATGAGAAGAGCTCAAGACCCTGAACATTTTAAAAATATAACCAGTGGTGGGATTCAAATAATTTAACAAGCGGTTCTCTGCCCTAATGACCAGTTTGGTAGGCATGGATCGGTGGTCATGTAACTGTGTGGGTGTGGCCGACTCAATGTTACACATGTTGATGGGCGCTTCGCCTTAGCTGTTACAATGTAATAAGGGTTAACTAGAGAGGCTGTTTCTGTAAGTAGGGCAATAAAGATTAGGCTAGAAATACCACCAGAATGTTGCCTTCCTTACAGGATTAGCCCTGTAAAGTGGAAAAAAAACAAAATAAGTTTTCTTCCAACAACCAGTTCTCTGAACTGCTTAGGAAATTAACAAGTGGTTCTCCCGAATAGGTACGAACTGGCTGAATCCCACCACTGAGTATAACATAAAATGTTCCAAGGCAGAAGAGTATGATCACAGGTTCAATAAACCCTCATTCTTTCAATATCATCACTGACATATTCTGTAGATGTCCAGCATTATGAAGAGAGTTCAGCACATAACAAGGACTTCAAGTGTATATTGGAACTGTAAAATGCATGTGTATTGTGCATCTATAAACACCCAAATCACATATATTTATTGTCCGATTCAATTACCAATGGCTTTCTAAATAAAAATGCAAATAAACATTGTTCAAAAAAGTAAGCACCATGCATGTACTTTTTTGGAGAACCAGCTTGTAATAATTGTTAAATGCCCTGAAATAGGAACCAGGTAGTTATGACTTCTAGTTATGCCTTAGGCACAAGTTCCTCTCTCTGGGCACTAGGAAAAAGGTAACAGCAACTACTTTCAAAAGTCTTGCCAAGAAAACTGCATAAGTGACTGCATTCACACACTGCATTAGTCATAAAATGGTTAGTTTTGTTTTATATGCTGACTAAATGTAATTGATCTCTAATCCATTTTCAAGAAAGATCTAAGGTGCCGATAGTCCTTATGACCAGAAATGGGAGCAGAATTTCCATTGTGGTGACCCTAAGTCAAAGTTGGTTTTACAATAATTTTTACAGTGGTGGTTAAGGGAATCACTTGACTCTTAAGTGTATCCAGTTTTCCCATGGTTTTTTTTTTGTCAGAAATCAATGAAAAAATTGTGATCATGTGACCATAAAACACTGCAATCACTTGTAAATGTGAGCTGGTTGCCAAGTGCTAAACTGTGTTCATATGACCATGAGGGTGGAGCGACACTCATAATTGACTGTACAGGTTGTAAGTCACTTTTTCAAAGTTTGTTATAACTTTGAACCATTGTTAGCCAGTTGTAAGTTGAGGACTACTTATAGCTGGCATAGCATCAAGTCAGAGTACAAAACTTTAAGCCTAATTAAATTATTTTGTCCCTATATGTATAATTTATCATTGTCAAATTTATCACAGTGTTGATACAGGTTTTAAATTGATACATCACAATGCAAACAATTTTGCATTTATAAATACAGCTTTTATAAAAAGATCAGATTTAGATCTACTTCATTATTTTCAAGAGTAGGATCCATTACCAAAGCTGGACGCAATCTTAGCATTTTATTTTTAAAAAGTAATGAAACTTAGAATTTGCTGTCCACAGTGTCAGCTGTAATTTGAACTTTACTCCTGATTTCCTCCAAGGCTTGGAGCAACTTAATTTGTTCCCTATCAGCATTCATCTCTAAAGCAATCTTTCTCTGAGATGGGTTAGAAAATCCATCAATGATTCATCCAATATTAAACAGGAGTCTTCTGTTATCCCGGAGATTAAATCTGATGTCTCACATTTCAAATATTTAAATGATACCTGCCTTTATTGCAGACAGAACAAACAAATAAACCTTAAGAGGGATCTTATTCTCTTGAAGGCATGCTTCTAACACAAACAGCAACTAAGAAAGATGAAAGAATAGTTAAGGCCTCTCTTTCTTGAAAAGCATGAATTTTAATTGCACAAATTGAATCAATAGCACATCCATTTATTTAGGTATTTTTAGAAATGGAACAGCTATTTTACAATGCTCAATCTAATCTGAATCAAAGAATTTGGTTAATATTATTTATATTACCATTTGATTAATATTATTTATACTATTTTCCTTTGGCTTGTCTTTATACTTGGTAATCAGACCTCTATATTCTCAGAGAGTGAAAAACCCTAATATACTGATATTTTTTTAGAATTGGGCAACTTAGCCCTGAGTTGGATATACTTAATAGATCAGAACTAACCTTTGTTCCCCATTATAAGGAATAAATTAATTTAAGTTATTAAATTAACAGTACTTTATCTGAAGAAAACTGCAAGCATTTCTTTATGACTCAAATACAGAATAATCTATAGAATATTTTAGTCAATACATTTTTTATTTGTAGCTAAACTTCTGACAAAAGATGCAATGTTTGAGTAGCACAACAGTCAGTGTCTCTTAAGAGATAGTCTTTGGCCTAAATTTATGACACTAAAACTCATGAAGATGAAAAACTGAAGAAAAGTATGCCCAATTATCTTCTTTACAATATAATCTGAAATCCAGGTAAGTAGATATATGTAACTTGCTTAGGTTGTAGCGATTTTATTTGACATTTTCTATGTATGACTGTTGCCTTCCTTTATTGATCCCAATATTTTTAAAATTATCTTCTTTTCTAATCTATGGAAAGTGAGAGCACATATGAACAGACCAGAAGAGAACAGGATGACCTCATCCACTCTGAGTTTGTCCCCCTGAATCATCAACTGACAGTGGATCACAGGAAAAAAAGGAAGATTTCCTTATCCTCAAATTAAAAAGTTTTAACAATTAAATCTTGGGTCAAGTTTGAATTTTGTCACACATACCAATTTTACTGTACAATCTCCATCTTCTAAGAACATAGGAAACCAGATCAAAAACCTTTGCCACCAACATCTAATTCTATAAAGTGATCCAGAAAGGTAGATAGTTCTCAATTTACAATCATAATTGAGCCCAAAATTTATGTTGATAAGCGACACATCTCTTGAGTGTTGCCCCATTGTACCACCTTTCTTGCCACAGTTGTTAAGTAAATCACTGAAGTTTTTAAGTTAGTAACACAGTTGTTTAGTGAATCTGGTTTCCCCCTTGACTTTGCTTGTCAGAAGTGCGCAAAAGGTGATCATGTAATCCCGGAACACTGTAACCGTCATAAATGCGAGTCAGTAGTCAAGCATCCAAATGTAAATCACGTGACCATGGGGATTGCTGCTGTTAAGGGTAATCTGGGTTCACAACTAAGGTTGTGGACTGATGAGCAGAGTACCCTACGCATGAAAAACGACTGAGACTAGTTGTATACAATAACAATCACTTGCAGACAAACTGGGGTTTGATATTCCTTTACTTTTAGGGAAAAGGCAAAGTCATAGTCTAAAAACAATTCCAGGTCATACACATATAAAGTCAGTCAGTCAGTCAGTCTTCTTACCAATGTAGACTTGTAAACCAAACAAGGTCTTCTTTCAGTTTAGCAAAAGACAGTTCAATACACAACAGTCAGTATCTTGAGGAATCAGTAACTAGCCATGATCAAGCAACAATCATAAAGCTCAAATATACAGTTGCAGCATGTCTTCAGCTTA
Organism: Ahaetulla prasina; assembly: GCF_028640845.1. Taxonomy (NCBI): domain Eukaryota; kingdom Metazoa; phylum Chordata; class Lepidosauria; order Squamata; family Colubridae; genus Ahaetulla; species Ahaetulla prasina. Next base: position 93,053,320 of record NC_080543.1, on the reverse strand, counting down.
CAATGCTGAAGCATCTCTGTAGATCCCCAAACAAGCCATAATTTAATAGTCCTTTTATACATTGGCTACAGAGCTCAACCAATCAGGTTGCTTGCATGATGCAGCACAGTCTTAAAGCAATATCATGCCTTTCTACAAACATACATAGTTAGTTTATATATTGCCTGTCCAATTAGTTAGGCAAATAACAATTTCCTGACAGCTGCTACAAGTGTGAAAAATGGTCATATGTCACTTTTTCAGTGATGTTGTAATTTTGAATGGTCACTAAATGAACTGTTGTACGTTGAGGAATACAGTACTCATAGTACCTGTACTATGAATCTCCTTCCCCAAGCTAATGTTCTCTTAGTATTGAATTTCGCTTTCATCTAGAAGCTCTGGGAGTTGTAGTTTCAATTGAAAGTACGTCTTTATTTTATGATTAAAATGACAAAAAACCTGTCACAAATGCAAATAGGACCTTGTGTACTTGCAGCTTGATGTTAGACACAAATACATACAGTATACCATATCTCAGTGTCATAATGTTATGGTGCAAGTTGCATCAGGCAAGCTGCCTCTTCCATTGCTTGAAGATCCCAACACACTTGGAGGGCACTAAAGTGGGGGAAGGTTTACCTAGAATTTGTAGGACAGTGGCAGGAGAAGTAGTAAAGAAAACACTTTACTCCTCAACTTTTTGGCCCAAGTTTTTTATATGAATCATGTTCCATTGACTCAAGCATACCTTTTTAAAAACATTACCACAATATACTATTACTAATGTTCTAATTACCGTATATACTCGAATATAAGCCGATCCGAGTATAAGCCGAGGTCCCCAATTTTACCCCAAAAACTGGGGTAAACTGGGGACTCGAGTATAAGCCGAGGGTGGGAAATGAGGCACCTACCGGTTGGGGAAACCCTCCCTCCCTCAGCTGAGAAGGCTGGCGGCTCCCCCCCCCCGCCCTCTCACTGCACCGGCAGGGCTTCCCCGCGCCGTCCGGTAAAATGTGAAAAAAAGAAAGAAAAAAAACCTCGAGTATAAGCCGTATATACTCGAGTATAAGCCGAGGGGCTTAAAAAAAAACAAAAACTCAAGTATAAGCCGTATAGACCCGAGTATAAGCCGAGGGGACGTTTTTCAGCACAAAAAACGTGCTGAAAAACTCGGCTTATACTCGAGTATATACGGTAGTCTAATACTTAAGAAAGTGAATCAAAACCGATATGAATCAGTGTCTTCTTCATTCTGTAAAAGCATAAGCACTATAACAAAATATTTCACTGTCCAGTAATAAACTATTGGAAAGTATCTCAAGCATGTCATTAATCTTCTTTGTACATAATGGAATACATATTTTCATCAATTTTTAACTGTCAGTTTCAATCCCTACTTATGCAAAATATTCAATAGTACAGAAACTTCTGGAGAGATGTTCTAAGCTGTCTATCCAAAGACAACAAAATGCAGAGATTCATTAATGCGTTAAGTATACCTAACTTAAATACTGTCAATATAACTTACATAGAATAGTTGTTCTGAAGGAATATGTCAATCACATTTACAAAGTGCTTTCAACTTTAATTCATTCCATTATTACCTACTTAAAACAATGTGGTTTCAATAGTATACATTCCATATTAAAACTGCTGAACACCTGCTAAAACAACATATAATATTTAAACACTCCTGGCATTGTATGTTTTATTACACAGATGCTGGGCCAGTTCACTCTATTATTTTAGTTTGCAAAAAGAACCCTAAAAGCTTCAGGTCAACCAGCTACACAGTGCCCTATGGCTGGATTTACAATGGGAAGGAATTCAAAAGAGCAGATCATGTCTTAGATTAGAACAAGAGTGCTGCATGTGCAATATCCAGAGTACCTTCACCAAGCTGGTCTCAGTTTCTAAAATTTTGGATTAGGAAACACATAAAAGCTATCCGGCAAACCCTAAATTAAGGATACGATGCATAATTCTTTTGTTTTTTTGTTTTTTTAAATGAAATGATGTACTCCTATCTGTTTTGCAGCTCCCCCAAACCAAAGTATGTCCTTTATCTATTAAAAGGTTGCCCATTCCTAGCCTAGTATATTGTATAAATTATGCTTTATTCATAGTTATAGTTAAATCAAAATCGAAATCTAGTCTGTATTGCAGCAACTTGCCCTCAAACCATACACTGACTCAGAACATTTCCATGATTTAAGCATCCTATACCTTGATGGATTTAGTCAAGTCAAACTGATGACCTTCACTGCATCTTGTGGCAATGGGTGAACTTTGTACACTTACTGATGGCGGGAATGAATTATCCTAAAGAACCTGACATTGTATTGCATGTAGTCCTCAATTTATGATTGTAACGGAGCCTTAAAACTATTGTCACAAATCATACTGGTCATTAAATACCAATGTGATAGTCTCGCTTAATGATCTCAATCCCTGCTCTCCCCACTGTGATTGTTAAGTGACCATGTAGATTGTTAAGTGGAGCATTGGGTGCCTCAGGGGTAGGGGAGGCTCTGGGAAGCTTAGCACAACCACAAGCTTGCGCTGTAGCATCTTGCCCACCTGGTCTAAGGTATGCAGTTTTTAATTGTCACTTTGTATAACAGTTCATTTTTGTCCCCGTCCCCCCCTCAAAGTACAATTTGCTAAATGGTGATCTTTTCTTTGCAAGGAAAATAACTATTGAATACCCCATTTAATAAATGAATGCACTGCATATTTTTGAAGAAGTGATTTATGCCATCTTGTCTCTTCACTTGCAAGGAACTTGGATTTTTTAAAATTGTTGCTACATATAGAATTGTGTGCACTGAGCTGCCCACTCTGCTTACACTTCTCCAAATATCCCTTCTAAGTGGGAAACTTTTCATTGGGCCAATAAATTGAAAACTGAGAGAATCTGTGTTCTACAGCTAGAGATCTTACAGAAATATTATCTGCTTCCACTTTGCTGATTAAGAATGAGACTGAAGGAGGAAATTACCTAAAATTTCTTTCCCAGATGCTTGCAAGGAAAGTTAATAATGCATTTATTATTCTCTTTCATTCTCTTCCAGTTTGGACATCTGCTGAAATGCCTAACTGCTCTATCACCATGTTAGTACATTGATGGTTTACATACAGTAAGTTTATATAGTTGTTATTATTAGTCACCATCAAAACTGACAGCAGCCAAATCATAGAAAAATGTAAAGAAGCAGTACAAGATCAGAAGATGTGGTGAGATCTGGTCAAAAGTCAGACACAACTGAATGGATAACAGGAGCAGCAGCAGCAGAATATACAGTTACAAGGACACAAGGCAAACTCTATTATTGTTTAGATTTGCCAATGATGGGCAGGGGAAGAAATACTGCATTTCAAAAACTTTTTTTTTCTCAACAACATATCCTAAATGCAGTGAATTATTTTAAGTTTATCCAATTGTCCAAGTATATTAGACTTAATTCTTACTGCATGTGCAAGATATTGTCAACACTATATATACGAACAACAAGACAATCTGTCTTTTCATGAATTGCCATTCTCTATCACTCCTACTCTTACTTCATCTTTTGCAGATGCTGTTCTCATCAATGGCTGCTTTCTTCTTCCAAATGGTCAAACAGTGCTAAGTGTAATTCCCAAAGGAAGCCTACACTTCAAAAGGCAGTATTCTGGAAATTATTCCCGTACTAGACTAATTTAAAACATCCAGAATTCTGTCTAGAAAAAGATAAATTGTAATTTCAGTGACAAGTAACCCGTTGTCATCTCTGTTTCAAATGTTACTTTGCTCTGCCCTCTGCCATGAAGTCAAAAGGGGTTTTGAGTAATTCCCATTATCATTTGGTGGTATGCGTAGTCCTTGGCTTATGGACAAATTGGAACTGGAATTTCCATCATAAGCAATGTGGTCATAGAGTGCCACTGCATCTGTCAGGCCTGCCCAAGTCTGATCCCTGAGGGAAGTAAAACTTTTGACTCCATTTGGTTGAAATGAAAAGGCACTTTTATTAAGAGATAAAAGGCACTTTTATTAAAAGTCAGACGGAATCTAAAATTCCTGCATGTCAATACAGAACTAAACCCCTGGTTTCCCCTAGCCCTCCCCGCATGGTTCGTCCATGTGTAGCAAATCCAGCACTGCCGGAGATGTTTTGGGAAACACTGAGGTGTTCAGATTGGTGAAATTCTACTCTCAGGGCAAACGGCCTTGAAGATGTTACACACCAGCACAAACTGGATTCCAAAAATCCTCTGTTCTTCCTCAACTGTCAATTCCCCCTTCCCAATTTCCCATAATAAAAGCATACAGCTTTATTGCCCATTTGTTCCCTTCATCCTTCCCCTACTGATGGTAGAATGCCAGCAAGGCACCAAGCCGAAGCTGGTGGATCTGACTGCATCACTTAGCGATGGCAAACCCTGAAGTCTCGGTTGCCATTGTTAACTCAATTGCACAGTAATTACATGAGGCAACATCCTGGAGACTTCCCACAACCAAAACCAGTGAGGTGCATGGAGAAGCAGAGAAGTGTTAAGGAGGGTGCATGAGGGTGAGAGGGATGTATAAGAAGTAGGGGTCAGGTGTAGGCATGTACAAGAGGCTGTGCATGGATCGAGGAGGGTGTGTAGAGGGATGTGAGTGGTTGACACAATTCAAGCACAAAAGGATTTGCGGGACAGTATGTGAGTGGAGGAGGAGCTATCCTAGTGACTTGTGGCATTCACTGCTGGCTTTCTTATTGACTTTCTTTTATTGACTTTCTTATTGACTGAGGAGGGGAAGCAGTGGCTCAGTGGCTAAGATGCTTAACTTGTCGATCAAAAGGTCGGCAGTTCAGCGCTTTGAATCCTTAGTGCTGCGTAACGGGGTGAGCTCCTGTTACTTGTCCCAGCTTCTGCCAAACTAGCAGTTCGAAAGCATTTTAAAAATGCAAGTAGAAAAATAGGGACCACCTTTGGTGGGAAGGTAACAGCATTCTGTGTGCCTTTGGCATTTAGTCATGCCAGTCACATGACCACGGAGACCTCTTCAGACAGTGCTGGCTCTTCAGCTTTGAAATGGAGATGAGCACCACCCCCTAGAGTCGGAAGCGACTAGTACATATGTGCAAGGGGAACCTTTACCTTTACCTTATTGACTGGAGAAGCCAGAAGGGAAGATTTCAAATAGTTATCATATGATTGTGGAGTTCTTGGCAACCAGTAGTAAATGCAAATGGGTTACCAAGCTCAGATCATGCTTATATGACCATCTAAGATGCTAGGACAGTTCCATGTAACCACCATTTGTTCACTATTGTCAAAACTTGGAATGGTCACTGGCCCAATGGTTGTAGGTTGAGGACTACCTGTAACGATCATTCTAGGGTACACAAACCAAATTATGAGATAATACTATTCATGTGAAAAAACATATAATGTATAGTGAAAAAGGAATCATTCCTTGTTAGAAGTTTTTTAATTAAAAATAAGAGTTCACTTTGTACAACCAAGACAGTGGTAGTCAACCTGGTCCCTACCACCCACTAGTGGGCTTTCTAGCTTTCATGGTGGGCGGTAGGAGTTTTGTCCGATACTGAAGCACTTTTCTTTTTTTAATTTAATTGACTTTTTAAAAAATTTTCACAGCATTATTTAAAATCATTTTCATTAGGTTTTCATAAAATTCCCTGTGACAATTAAGTGAAACTAAATGGCGCTATAGTGCGACCGCAAACAAAAGAGCCTCGTCCCAGAATAGCTTGCGCATCTCCCCCCACACCACCCAGCTATAACAGACAAGCAGAGCTAGAAGCCAGCGCCTCCCCAAACCCAATCCACGATGCACAAGAGGCATGTAAAGACGACAATACATGGCGCATTACTGTGGAACCGGTGGGCGATTAGAAAATTTTACTACTAACAGAGATACAAAAGTGGGCAGTAGGTATAAAAAGGTTGACTACCCTGGAACCAAGATGATTTAGGACAACCCAAAGATTATGGACTTAGATTCTATATAGCAGATCCCTGCATCATATCCCCAGCTGTACTGAAACTCTGCCCATCTTCAGAAATGAACAAAATACTATGTAGCACATATGAAATTTCCCCCAGAATTTCCACCAGAAAAGCAAAACAGGAACAGGACTAAAGTGTTTACAGCAGAGAAACAGTACAAATAACCCTCAACTTACAACCATTTGTTTAATGATCATTTGAAGTTATAGCAGTACTGAAAAAAGTGATTTATGAGCAGTTTTACACTTACTTTCTTGCTGTTAAGGAAGAAATGGTAACACTTTTCTCTGCAAACAACCAAAGCCTAATATTACTATTATGCTGACTGAAATTCAAGCAGGAAGAACTGCCATTCTGATTAGCATTGCACAATTGCAGCTGGTTAATTTGCAAACACTCAAATTGTTACTTTCTTATGTGACAATCCAGGTAGTTCTCAACCAACAATAGTTCATTTAGTGACTGTTGAGAATTACAATGGTACTGAAAAAAATTATTTATGACCGTTTTTCACAGTTACAACCATTGCAGCATCCCCATGGTCACATGATCAAAATTTGTGTGCTTAGCAACTGGCATGTATGACAGTTGCATTGCTCTGGGGTCACGTGATCACCATTTGTCTCCTTCCTGGCAGCTTCTGATAAGTAAAGCCAACGGAGGAAGCCAGATATGCTTACCGACTTCATGACTTAACAAATGCAGTGATTTGCTGAACAACTGCAGCAAAAAGTCATAAACTGAGGCAAACTCACTTAACTTCCTTGTTTAGCAATAGAAATTTTGGGCTCAATTCCGGTCAGGTTGAGGATTAGCTGTAAAAAGAAGGATGATACTTAATTTTCCATTCCATTCCAACCCTCTCGTTACCAACTACTTCCCTGAAAAATTTAGTTTTAAAAACAAAATAATCAATAAGGCAGATAAGATATCCCCAGAGGGAAAGGTTAGGGAAAGAAAGAGGTTGCAAAGAAGAAATCATAGGAGAGTGAGTGATTAAGTATCTCTCTTCTCACTCTCCACAGCTCCCCTTCATAGGTCTTCCTACTTGATTTCATCACGTCAAACAAAAACACAGGTTAAGAAACTTATTTTCCCAAGATCTTGGCACTGGTTTCTTTATTTGCTTCAGAGTTTATAGCTAGTCCATGTGCTGTCCTGCTCACTCGTGCACACATATAACAATTTAGTAAGTTTATTAACATTCCCTAGCAATTCCCTTCACCCAAAACTGTCCCAATTAAGTCCAGCCAAAAGTAGACCAATGCTAGTCCACAGAGCAATAGCCAATGAGTCCACAAGGCACTTGAATGTTTCCCAAACAAGACAAATCCACCAGGTAAAATTAAATCCACAACACAAGAGGGTTCATGAGGCAAGAAAAATCCAGAGATCACAAAGCATGTTCCAAAGTCAAGACACCGTGTCAATCCAAAGCAAGGCACAAATCACAATGACCAGGAAACACGCAGTTAGGGAACATTTTGTCCCCACCATCATCTCCCTCTGTCTGCTGTGCTAAATAGCCAGGCTCTGATACAGCCCATCAAGAGGGATGAGGCTGCCTCCTCAAGAGAAATCAGGATGACCTTTACTGCTCCTGCCTTTTGTCTGCTCTTGGATCAGCTGCAGAAGGCAGTTCCTCTTCCTCATCACTGACCAGCTGCAGCTGCGTACTTTCTGCACCTGAAGCCTCAGGGCTGCCCTGCTGCAGCTGCTCTTCAGCCAAATCCTTCTCAGACAGGTTCTCATTGACCAACTCCCATCCTGATACACCTGGGACTGGTTCATCCTCCTCCGAACTGACATCTGGAGAGGTATCTGGGGATGTGTTCAGGGGAGTCATCACACTACACACTAGAACTAGTGGTCTTCAATATGGTGCAATGGAAATGCTTAAGACTAGAGATTGAAGTGGCATTTTATGATAACAACTTACCTTTGCCTTCTCCCTCCCATAAATGTAATGTTCTCAAAAATGTCCACAAAACTGAGACCTCAACATAATCTCCAGGTACTCAGTGACTGGCCAGGCCAAGCTAGCCCAGGATGCACTCTGCTGGCGACATCACACCCCTCAACAATAACCGATGGAAGGCCTGTTCATAGCAATAAATGAAACTTCTACGTTGCTGTTCAATATGGCATATTTTCCTTTAAAAATACTCTTATTTTATGGACAAGCTATAAAATAAGAATATTAAGAGAAGTGAAAAAATACAATATTGGTGTAAAGATTCAGACTTACCTAACCCCTATATGAAGCGTGCAACTGCATTGGTATATTGTGAGTGTGATATCGCCAGCAAAGTGCATGCTGAGGACCTGCAAGGAAGAGAAAAATGGAAGCTATCAGTCCCGGTTGTGACTTTGAATCACATTTTGGGAAATGGATACATTTCTACACCATCCTCCTTTGGAATTGTGCATAGCATTTAACCATTAATGTGTGCAATGCTCACATGCTAAATCCAAGATATATTTGTTAGGATGCTATGTAAGCTCAAAAACAAATAAAAACAATCAATTGTCTACTACAGGTAGTCCTCAACTACAACTGAGCCCCAACTTTTTGTTGTTAAATGAGACATTTATTAAGTGCGTTTTGCCCCATTTTACGATCTTTTTGCTGCAGTTGTTAAGTGAATCACTGAAGATGTTAAGTTAGTAACCTGGTTGATAAGTGAATCTGGCTTTCCCAATGACTTTGCTTGTCACAAGGTCACAAAAGGGGATCATATGACCCTGGGACACTACAATTGTCATAAATATGAACCAGTTGCCAAGCATCCAAATTTTGATCACGTGAACATGGGGATGCTGCAACGGTTGTAACTATGAAAAACGGTCATAAGTCATTTTTCAGAGTTTATAGCTAGTCCATGTGCTGTCCTGCTCACTCGTGCACACATATAACAATTTAGTAAGTTTATTAACATTCCCTAGCAATTCCCTTCACCCAAAACTGTCCCAATTAAGTCCAGCCAAAAGTAGACCAATGCTAGTCCACAGAGCAATAGCCAATGAGTCCACAAGGCACTTGAATGTTTCCCAAACAAGACAAATCCACCAGGTAAAATTAAATCCACAACACAAGAGGGTTCATGAGGCAAGAAAAATCCAGAGATCACAAAGCATGTTCCAAAGTCAAGACACCGTGTCAATCCAAAGCAAGGCACAAATCACAATGACCAGGAAACACGCAGTTAGGGAACATTTTGTCCCCACCATCATCTCCCTCTGTCTGCTGTGCTAAATAGCCAGGCTCTGATACAGCCCATCAAGAGGGATGAGGCTGCCTCCTCAAGAGAAATCAGGATGACCTTTACTGCTCCTGCCTTTTGTCTGCTCTTGGATCAGCTGCAGAAGGCAGTTCCTCTTCCTCATCACTGACCAGCTGCAGCTGCGTACTTTCTGCACCTGAAGCCTCAGGGCTGCCCTGCTGCAGCTGCTCTTCAGCCAAATCCTTCTCAGACAGGTTCTCATTGACCAACTCCCATCCTGATACACCTGGGACTGGTTCATCCTCCTCCGAACTGACATCTGGAGAGGTATCTGGGGATGTGTTCAGGGGAGTCATCACACTACACACTAGAACTAGTGGTCTTCAATATGGTGCAATGGAAATGCTTAAGACTAGAGATTGAAGTGGCATTTTATGATAACAACTTACCTTTGCCTTCTCCCTCCCATAAATGTAATGTTCTCAAAAATGTCCACAAAACTGAGACCTCAACATAATCTCCAGGTACTCAGTGACTGGCCAGGCCAAGCTAGCCCAGGATGCACTCTGCTGGCGACATCACACCCCTCAACAATAACCGATGGAAGGCCTGTTCATAGCAATAAATGAAACTTCTACGTTGCTGTTCAATATGGCATATTTTCCTTTAAAAATACTCTTATTTTATGGACAAGCTATAAAATAAGAATATTAAGAGAAGTGAAAAAATACAATATTGGTGTAAAGATTCAGACTTACCTAACCCCTATATGAAGCGTGCAACTGCATTGGTATATTGTGAGTGTGATATCGCCAGCAAAGTGCATGCTGAGGACCTGCAAGGAAGAGAAAAATGGAAGCTATCAGTCCCGGTTGTGACTTTGAATCACATTTTGGGAAATGGATACATTTCTACACCATCCTCCTTTGGAATTGTGCATAGCATTTAACCATTAATGTGTGCAATGCTCACATGCTAAATCCAAGATATATTTGTTAGGATGCTATGTAAGCTCAAAAACAAATAAAAACAATCAATTGTCTACTACAGGTAGTCCTCAACTACAACTGAGCCCCAACTTTTTGTTGTTAAATGAGACATTTATTAAGTGCGTTTTGCCCCATTTTACGATCTTTTTGCTGCAGTTGTTAAGTGAATCACTGAAGATGTTAAGTTAGTAACCTGGTTGATAAGTGAATCTGGCTTTCCCAATGACTTTGCTTGTCACAAGGTCACAAAAGGGGATCATATGACCCTGGGACACTACAATTGTCATAAATATGAACCAGTTGCCAAGCATCCAAATTTTGATCACGTGAACATGGGGATGCTGCAACGGTTGTAACTATGAAAAACGGTCATAAGTCATTTTTTCAGTGCCGTTGTAACTTTGAACAGTCACTAAACAAACTTGTAGGTCGAGGACTACCTGGATTGTCACATAGGAAAGTAACAATAAGAATGTGTGCAAGTTAACCAGCTGCAACTGTGCACCGCTAATCAGAATGACAGTTCTTTCTGCTTGAATGTCAGTCAGCATAATAGTAATATCAGGCTTTGGTTGTTTGCACAGAAAAGTGTTACCATTTCTTCTTTAACAGCAAGGAAAGGGAAAAGAAATAACACTTCACATTTCTTCCTCCAAACAACCCTGATACCTTTTTCCAACTTTACTATCTTCTAGCCTTCTGCCATTCTGAGTTTTCAGCCGCTTTTTCATCAGGCACTGCTTTCTCTTCTATAGGCATTTACTGTACATTTAAAAGCTAGCTTAATAAATTTCATGGTTTCGTGGAATTGAGCCAACTATTGTCCCAGTCTTCTCTATCAATCCTGAAAAAATAAATCACGTTTGCCTTCAATCTTCTTATCCCATTATTACCGTAAAACATATTTCCAATTCCTAGATGAAAAGCTTGTATCGTATTTTAAAGATGAGGACTGGGGTTACAGGGAGCTATTGAAGAAAACTACAGAGTTTAAAATCTAAAAAAGAAAAAAAATAGAACTGAATACTTTTAATATCTTAAGTCTTTAACAAGTAAGAATAAAACCTGATTTACACATGACACTAATCCATAACATGGTGCTTGGCTTTAGTTTAACATAAGAGAGATGAGCCCATCCCCCAACAAAAACAATGGCTTAGTTGCCACAATGGGTGGGTGTGTATATCATATCAAGGTAAAACAAGCCAGAAGAGATTAACAACACATTTTTAACAAGGTCAAGCTGCCAAATAAACTAGAAAACAAGGAATTATTTTAAGGTCTCCTAGCAGTTTTTTTTTATAAATATAAAAGCTGTCCTGGCCTTGTATAACTACGTTTACTAAAAAAAAAATTGTGCAAATAAATAAATGAACACTCATGGCCGTTGAATCTGTGGTTTCTGCTGTTCCCTTGTAATGGAAAAGCAATTTTAAAATGCAAGGGCAAGCCACAGTAAATTTAAGAAATTTATTCTATGCAACACCTAATCAGCTGGCTAATCTAGAAAGATGAGTAGGATTCTGCCAGGATGATAAAGCATCTGTAAAGTCCAAGGCTACAGGCTAAACCGTGCTTTTCAAACATGACAAAGAATCGAATGACCAACTATTTCTGTATGTTGCAAGCACACTGTTCAGTGGTGTCCATGAAGTTACAGAAGTCAAGCTTAGTTTCACTGTTTAAATCATATCTAGGATTATAACACAAGGAACATTAATTCTGATTGCCAATTTTTAAAAAAACCTTTTAGGGCCTCAAACCAAAAGAGTTCTTTGTTACTGTCACACTCAATACAGCTCAGAAAGCACTACACAATAGAATATAACATTTCTCAAATCACCAAAATATTATTGCTTTAGACATTTGTGTAGGTGAATATGACCTATGACGCTCTGGACATGGCTGACCTACACTGATAGTAGCTCTAAGAAGCATTTCACTGTAGAAATGGTAGGAATTATAATGCTGCAACAAACACACGTGCAGACACACAATCACATGACTCCATTTTGAGTAGTTGGCAACTAGCTCAATTTTACAGCTGGTTGCAGTGTTCTATGGTCATGTGACTATGATTAACACTGTTCTTTTCCAAATTCCAGCCATTTTGGCTGGCTTCTAGCAAAGAAAAAACAATTATAGGAATGAACTTGCTTTATAGACACCACATTTGCTTTCGGACCACTGTGTTCACTCTATGACTGCTGCAAAAAAAGATCATAAAAATGAGTTGGTTACATAGGTGCTTCGACTTATGACCGTCATGACATATGATGGAAATCCTGGGCTCCATTATGGTTGTAAGTCAATAACGATCTGTAGAAGAGTTCTACAGATCTACAGAAGGGTCCTTGAGTGGCTCAGACTGCTAAGACAGTCTGTTATTAACAGCAGCTGCTTGCAATTACTGCAGGTTCAAGTCCCACTAGGCCCAAGGTTGACTCAGCCTTCCATCCTTTATAAAGTAGGTAAAATGAGGACCCAGACTGTTGGGGGCAATAAGTTGACTTTGTATATAATATACAAATGGATGAAGACTATTGCTTGACATAGTGTAAGCCGCCCTGAGTCTTCGGAGAAGGGTGGGATATAAATGCAAATAAAAAAAAAAGAGGAGTTAACCTGGTTTCTACTGTCCTATGTAACAGGACAAATGGGATGAAATTAAAAGGAAAGTACACGTGGGTTAGATATTTGGAGGAATTTTCTTACATATCACTAGTGGAATCAGTTCCTTTCTGGAGTGATAGGTTTCTGTCACTGGAGATCTTCAAATAAAATCTGGATAACCTTCCATCCCAAATGCTCTAGCAAATCCTGTACCAAACAGGCAGGATAGGTAGCTGAACTCTGCAGTCTCTTCCTATTCTATAATTGTGTGAAAAAGGACCCACAAAGTTAGTTTAATTAACTGAATGAGTCAATTTGAAGCTAAGTCATGAGCCTGTGATTCAGCATAGATTTATCATGCACATACCAGTAAATACTTTTCAATGGCCATCCAGTTCCCAAGAAAGGCAACCCACAATCTAGAGATCCTTTATCTGTCACAAACAGTGGGAAGAGGACACTAACTATATTTGAAGCTTCAAATCATAATCATTGTACATTTATGTTACAGTGAAAGCCAGATATTTTGATATTGATATTGTAGTATATCACATAACTAATAATGGCTAAAGAATTAAGTCCAGCTGACCTAGATATTATTTATAGGGAAAGGCTGAATTAGTTTCTTGGTCTACAATGGACACAAAACTTAAGTTTGTATAACTGCACCTGCTCACTTGCCTTCCTGATTTTATTGTCAATTTAGGTTGAAGCACCATAGGACAAAACATGTTTTTATATAATTTAAAAGTACAATATACTCTGAAGGCATTACCTAAACAAAGTGAACATTGTTCCTGTTTGCAACCCTTTCCTTATGAAAATATAAAGCATCTGCCAATTTTCTTGATTTTATAACGATTTTATAATGTTAGAAAAGAAGTATAATAAGGTAGTGTTATAATTGTGAAGAAAACTCCAAAAAAATAAAATAAAATTCAGTACAAGTATAGACTAATACCCACAAAGGTTAAATATATAGCCTATTAATAGCTATCTGTGCATTCTATAAATATTCCTAATTTCAAAACTTCTTGTGTAGAATAAAATCTATATATTGCCTTCTAAACTTGGCCTGCATAACATGGGGCCCTCTAAAGAAGCCTTGTGAAGCCTACCAGTGTTTTTTAAAAACTCAATTTGCTGCCACTAAATATTACTGCTGCCAAGCACGATCTGCCACTGCTCCAAAAAACACACTGCCAAGCACATCCAATGCCTCCGGGACTTACCAGTACTGCTAGCTCCAGTGCTGCCATTATTGTGTTAGCCACCAAAACAGCTGATCGCCACCAAAACAGCTGATCGGTGTGACAGGTATTCCTTTGCAGCCCACTGCTATTTTTAAAAATGTCAAAGTGGCCCTTTCTCCTTTACTAGCTGTGCAGCTTGTGTTGCAGATTATTCTAATCAGATCCCAGAAGAGCAGCTTCTCTAAAAATGGACAAAAAATCAATTTTAAGAAGGTCCCCAATCTTCAACGAAGAAGAAAAAAAGTTTATTATTTGTGATTGCTCATTATAGGAAGTCCATGTAATGAAGCAATCATTAGGACTAGGATCATGTTCACCCTCAGCCCTAAAATCTCAGTGGGGGACACTGGGCCAGTTATACTCACACGGTGATCATGATGGAAAAGGGATTCCTACATGCCCTCTGACCTCCTGAGGAAAAATGGGATATAAATGCAAATAAAAAAGAGGAGTTAACCTGGTTTCTACTGTCCTATGTAACAGGACAAATGGGATGAAATTAAAAGGAAAGTACACGTGGGTTAGATATTTGGAGGAATTTTCTTACATATCACTAGTGGAATCAGTTCCTTTCTGGAGTGATAGGTTTCTGTCACTGGAGATCTTCAAATAAAATCTGGATAACCTTCCATCCCAAATGCTCTAGCAAATCCTGTACCAAACAGGCAGGATAGGTAGCTGAACTCTGCAGTCTCTTCCTATTCTATAATTGTGTGAAAAAGGACCCACAAAGTTAGTTTAATTAACTGAATGAGTCAATTTGAAGCTAAGTCATGAGCCTGTGATTCAGCATAGATTTATCATGCACATACCAGTAAATACTTTTCAATGGCCATCCAGTTCCCAAGAAAGGCAACCCACAATCTAGAGATCCTTTATCTGTCACAAACAGTGGGAAGAGGACACTAACTATATTTGAAGCTTCAAATCATAATCATTGTACATTTATGTTACAGTGAAAGCCAGATATTTTGATATTGATATTGTAGTATATCACATAACTAATAATGGCTAAAGAATTAAGTCCAGCTGACCTAGATATTATTTATAGGGAAAGGCTGAATTAGTTTCTTGGTCTACAATGGACACAAAACTTAAGTTTGTATAACTGCACCTGCTCACTTGCCTTCCTGATTTTATTGTCAATTTAGGTTGAAGCACCATAGGACAAAACATGTTTTTATATAATTTAAAAGTACAATATACTCTGAAGGCATTACCTAAACAAAGTGAACATTGTTCCTGTTTGCAACCCTTTCCTTATGAAAATATAAAGCATCTGCCAATTTTCTTGATTTTATAACGATTTTATAATGTTAGAAAAGAAGTATAATAAGGTAGTGTTATAATTGTGAAGAAAACTCCAAAAAAATAAAATAAAATTCAGTACAAGTATAGACTAATACCCACAAAGGTTAAATATATAGCCTATTAATAGCTATCTGTGCATTCTATAAATATTCCTAATTTCAAAACTTCTTGTGTAGAATAAAATCTATATATTGCCTTCTAAACTTGGCCTGCATAACATGGGGCCCTCTAAAGAAGCCTTGTGAAGCCTACCAGTGTTTTTTAAAAACTCAATTTGCTGCCACTAAATATTACTGCTGCCAAGCACATCCAATGCCTCCGGGACTTACCAGTACTGCTAGCTCCAGTGCTGCCATTATTGTGTTAGCCACCAAAACAGCTGATCGGTGTGACAGGTATTCCTTTGCAGCCCACTGCTATTTTTAAAAATGTCAAAGTGGCCCTTTCTCCTTTACTAGCTGTGCAGCTTGTGTTGCAGATTATTCTAATCAGATCCCAGAAGAGCAGCTTCTCTAAAAATGGACAAAAAATCAATTTTAAGAAGGTCCCCAATCTTCAACGAAGAAGAAAAAAAGTTTATTATTTGTGATTGCTCATTATAGGAAGTCCATGTAATGAAGCAATCATTAGGACTAGGATCATGTTCACCCTCAGCCCTAAAATCTCAGTGGGGGACACTGGGCCAGTTATACTCACACGGTGATCATGATGGAAAAGGGATTCCTACATATGCCCTCTGACCTCCTGAGGAAAAATGGGATATAAATGCAAATAAAAAAGAGGAGTTAACCTGGTTTCTACTGTCCTATGTAACAGGACAAATGGGATGAAATTAAAAGGAAAGTACACGTGGGTTAGATATTTGGAGGAATTTTCTTACATATCACTAGTGGAATCAGTTCCTTTCTGGAGTGATAGGTTTCTGTCACTGGAGATCTTCAAATAAAATCTGGATAACCTTCCATCCCAAATGCTCTAGCAAATCCTGTACCAAACAGGCAGGATAGGTAGCTGAACTCTGCAGTCTCTTCCTATTCTATAATTGTGTGAAAAAGGACCCACAAAGTTAGTTTAATTAACTGAATGAGTCAATTTGAAGCTAAGTCATGAGCCTGTGATTCAGCATAGATTTATCATGCACATACCAGTAAATACTTTTCAATGGCCATCCAGTTCCCAAGAAAGGCAACCCACAATCTAGAGATCCTTTATCTGTCACAAACAGTGGGAAGAGGACACTAACTATATTTGAAGCTTCAAATCATAATCATTGTACATTTATGTTACAGTGAAAGCCAGATATTTTGATATTGATATTGTAGTATATCACATAACTAATAATGGCTAAAGAATTAAGTCCAGCTGACCTAGATATTATTTATAGGGAAAGGCTGAATTAGTTTCTTGGTCTACAATGGACACAAAACTTAAGTTTGTATAACTGCACCTGCTCACTTGCCTTCCTGATTTTATTGTCAATTTAGGTTGAAGCACCATAGGACAAAACATGTTTTTATATAATTTAAAAGTACAATATACTCTGAAGGCATTACCTAAACAAAGTGAACATTGTTCCTGTTTGCAACCCTTTCCTTATGAAAATATAAAGCATCTGCCAATTTTCTTGATTTTATAACGATTTTATAATGTTAGAAAAGAAGTATAATAAGGTAGTGTTATAATTGTGAAGAAAACTCCAAAAAAATAAAATAAAATTCAGTACAAGTATAGACTAATACCCACAAAGGTTAAATATATAGCCTATTAATAGCTATCTGTGCATTCTATAAATATTCCTAATTTCAAAACTTCTTGTGTAGAATAAAATCTATATATTGCCTTCTAAACTTGGCCTGCATAACATGGGGCCCTCTAAAGAAGCCTTGTGAAGCCTACCAGTGTTTTTTAAAAACTCAATTTGCTGCCACTAAATATTACTGCTGCCAAGCACATCCAATGCCTCCGGGACTTACCAGTACTGCTAGCTCCAGTGCTGCCATTATTGTGTTAGCCACCAAAACAGCTGATCGGTGTGACAGGTATTCCTTTGCAGCCCACTGCTATTTTTAAAAATGTCAAAGTGGCCCTTTCTCCTTTACTAGCTGTGCAGCTTGTGTTGCAGATTATTCTAATCAGATCCCAGAAGAGCAGCTTCTCTAAAAATGGACAAAAAATCAATTTTAAGAAGGTCCCCAATCTTCAACGAAGAAGAAAAAAAGTTTATTATTTGTGATTGCTCATTATAGGAAGTCCATGTAATGAAGCAATCATTAGGACTAGGATCATGTTCACCCTCAGCCCTAAAATCTCAGTGGGGGACACTGGGCCAGTTATACTCACACGGTGATCATGATGGAAAAGGGATTCCTACATATGCCCTCTGACCTCCTGAGGAAAAATGGGATATAAACCCAGTGCATGAATAATTTAATTAAGCGGTTTTCTACAAAGTTGTACACACGAAGCCAGAAAAACAAGAGATGAAAATGGTTATAATAAAAAGAAAAGTATTGCTGAGCTCATGGTACTTATTTCTAAAACAAAATAAGGCAGGATTATAGTATACAGAAGGTTCTGATCCGTCTTTCAAGATCTGCAGGGATCTGGGGCATTAAAAAAAACCAGCTACAGTATCACACAGCAATGCAGCAAGGAACAAGTGACTATGGAGACAGTCAAAACTGAGAAACCTCAGAAGAGGAAAATTCCATAACTTTTCAAGCAGTTAACTTTTAAGAAGGCACTGAGTAGCCACTGGAAAAGAAACGTGCTTTTTTGCTCTGGGTAAACATCCATTGATAGATCTTTACCAGAACATGCGTCTCTATCAGAGAAAATTAAACAGAGACAGTTGCCAATTCTTATGTCTTTTTTTCCTATGCCAGCTACCAACATTAAACACAAAAGTTAAAAGATGACCCAAATTTGAATACTGCAAATGAGGCTTAAAAAGCAAATCATCACAAGGTTACATGCTGTCACTGTAGATTCACATACAACCCTCTGCACCACTCATTAATCAAATCTGGCGGGCACTGAACTGTACTACTTCAGATGGCAGGAACAAATTAATCCCTGGTCTCATTTTTACTTTGTCGTGCATCCTGAAACCCCTCGAAGGGTACACTGTTCATTTGGTTGCCTAATCACTCACAATGGACTTATGATACATTGTGTAATCTTTCCTAGTATCTAGTTCCAGTACAATCAGAGTGGGGGAAAAACAGCACTAAAAGCCAAATATTAACATACAAACACACAGAGCTAGTTGGTCTGGAAAAAGGCATCCCCATTTAAAGGTTTGCTTCACCTTCTACAAATTTCAAGGTATCAATAACAAAACAAAAAAAGTTCCATGTGTTTGGTGCAGAAATAAGGAACATGGTAGTCAAAAGCAGCATATCACAAGCCACAATATTAACTATAGGCACTAACAACAACTTCCACCCCACTTCTTTATTTGTTCCATTAATGAACAACTTTCATGATAGGATTTGAAAATTCAAGATATATTTTAGAATACTATAACACATCTCTAAAAAGATTATCTAAGTAGTAACAGCATCCAAAAAAACCCTGTTCATATTTTTATTTTCATATTTATTTTATTTTCATATTTTTACATATTTTTATTATGTAAAAGAATGATGATCCTTTGATATAATATAAAATGAATATCATAAGAAACAAACAATAGAATACATTGAGAGAGCTCCCTTACAACCTTTCACATATTGGAAGGGGGGGAGGGAATGACACCCAATAACGACAGCAAAAATCATGCCATTGAGTTTTCTTGAGCAAAATAACATCTGGCAATACCCAAATTTTAGGACATTCTACCCTCATCTCAAACCTGTAAGAGAGCCAAATATTGAACAGGAACATACTGCAATTGATGCAGCAAGTGAATTAAATGAATTGTAGCAGAAAGGTGTGGAGGGAAGAGTTTAATCTCCAAGTAAAGATGGAGAGGAAAATCATGTGACCATGAGAAACGTTTATCCTTCCTGTAGAATATTTATCTCAATTACTCTTCCTAACACAGACAGTTAAAATATTTGTGCACATAACAAAGCAAAAGATGCAAGAGGTTCTGTTGCCCACCGTTCCCTTGTTAGAGATCATATTGCCGGTTCCTATTTAAAGGCCAAGGCAAGGCGAACACAGCAGGTAGAACTGGAAAATATTCATCTTGAAATTAATACCGATGTGTTGAAAAGTCATCAGTGAAGAATGAAGCCACAGCAAGTGTTTGGGGCAGGAAGGGAGGAACAGGAGTGACCGTGAACCGGCATTTCACACGCACAAAAACCCCAGTTTGTCATTTGTCCCTTGCGATCTGTCAAATAAGCCAAAGGGGAAAAAGGAACTAAAGAAAGGCTTTCTAGAGACACAGAGAGACGTGCGCACATGTATTTAGATGCCCGCCCAGCATTTATTACTTTTAAATGGAAAACTGGTACGGGGCTTTAGCGGCGGTCCTGAAGAACCGGACTGCAGCAGCGGGAATGCCCAGATGCCCCGTTTCTCAAGAGCCCCGCGACTCACCGTAGATCATGGCCAGGCCGGTCTCATGGAGGAAGCGGACCCGGCGATGCTTGAAAAGCCAGATGGTGAGAATAGTCAGGGTGAGGAGGAGAATGAACGTCAGGAGGCTCACGCTGTCTTGCCGGTGGCTCTCCTCCGCTTCTTTCTCCGTGGCGATCTCCTCCATGGCGCTGCTGCTCCGTTCTCCCAGGCACAGCCCAGGGACTGGGGAGAGGACGAGAAGCAGGAGCCGCAGACGCGCCATGGCAGGCTCCCTTGGAGCACCGCTCGTGCCCGCCTGCGTCCTCTCGGCGCGCCGAGCTTCCTGCCAGCAGCCACTGCAGCAGCCGGGCAAGCTCCGCTCGGCCGACGGTGCTGGGCGCTCAGGCAAGTCGCCGCTCCTGGCAAGGCAGGCGCAAGCGACTTCGGCAGGCAGAATCGCCGAACTCCACCCCTCGGCGTCGCAGCTCCGGCATTAAGTTTGCCAGAGGCGCTCTCCCGCCTCGTTTCTTAAAAGGCTAGCCACGCTTAGGGCAGCGCACCGCCTCCCCCCTCGGCTCCCGCTGCACCGGGGCGGGGTCTAAGCTTGCAGCAGAAAGAAGCGATAAGATGGGCTGCACCATTGCAGGCGGCGGGAGGGGTGGATAGCTCTCCTGCAAAGCTGGCACAAGGCGAGTCCGAGAAAGGGCTCTTCGATCGTTGCACCGCTCGCTTGAATTGCATAAAGAATTATAATCACATTTCAAAATAAAAAATCCTCCAACCAAGCCTTCACGTTACGAGGCTGTTCGATCCCTCTTTTATTCGGCTGACGGAGCTCTCTTAGTTCGGAATAAACTGACTGCGAATGAGGCTTGTCTTTACCTGCTACTTCGGAGGGTATTCTGTTCTTGCGGCTTTTGCCCTCTTTCCCCAATTACAAGGGAAAAGTAAAAGACGTGGATGAACCAGGAAATTACGGCAGGTCAATTTGGGACTGTTAATAACCCAGCCTCAAACCGAGGTCTTAAAACAAAGAGTTGATCATCTCCAATTCTTCTGCTCGATGATTGAGTTTGCATGACCTAGTTACAAGTTAGCCTACCAAGCTGTAGCTTATTTCATTGCGCGTTCATCCATGTATGTGGTCAAACCCAAAATATTGTAGAAAACCATGGTTTATTCTAGGCAAGCATGTTGTGTGAATGCAATTAGGATTGTATTAGTGGCTGCGACTGATAGGAATCACCACTGGGCACAAGATTGTCCCTTCAGCAAGCACGTTCACTTGGGAGTAGGCAATATTTAAGACTTCTATAAACGAGGTTTTGCTGCATAGATTTATGTACTTCAGTCCTTAAAGAAGGTCTCTTCACTAAGTCTCTTCAAAGTACTGGGAAATTTTCTAATATGTTTTTCAAGTGCAGTATTTTCACATGGTGGTTTATAAAATATATTTAAAACAAACTAGCAAAAGAAAGCTCGGACTGTATTAGTTGGAAACATGCAGACAAAGCCTTCATCCTGCAATAGATAGACAATGGCTAAAATGATGATGATTAAACGATTTACATAACTACTCAAATTAACATTGTAAATAAAATTACTCAAAACAGCAGTACCTTGAAAATTAAATATAAGCAATACTAACTGCACATAATATATCTTAAGTTTTCTCCTAATACCAACTGTGATGAGAAAGTAAATACTTCATTAGGGAAGAAATTCCCGAGTAGTTATTGAAAAAGGTTTGTTCAAGTATTCTGTTTCAGCTTCAGTCTTGATCTGCCACGTAAGAATAATTATGCTCAGAGGATATAATTGCCAAGAGTTTTGCTATAATAATTATCAGGCATCTAAACACTCAAAAGTATTAGACAAATGGAAAATATTATTCATAGTACACTCCTTTGATTGCAATTCTGAGACGAGTATCATTGAGTCTGCTTTCTGGTAAGTAAATAGAACCACAATTAGATAAATTTAGCTAGTTCAGATTTAGTTCCCCTCCCCATGTCATCATTTTAAACTTCTGATTATTTTGTATTATCATCAACTGGGCTAATTAATTCTGCAGAGGCTTATTTTTATTTTTTTTGAGAAGAATGATAAATGTTTATGTTAGGTTCGGGCAATGAAGAGGCAGGAGACCAACGAGTGGCAGCAGCTCTTTAGTTTATTGTGACCCAGCAAAAGACAACCGGCAAAACCCCCTCTTTAAATACTCTTTTGGCTGAGGCTTCAACCAATCAGCAACGTGCAATTTTCCCGCCCAAAATTCCCTCTCGAAGTTCAAAATACATTACACTCCTTCCCTCCCAGAACGCTTTGTACCCCTATTTACATAATATCTTCATGCTACCTCTCTACGTAGTCACGCAGGTAGACAGGGCGTCTCCTAACTCTTTCTGACCTGCGCAGTTCATTTTCTGGGAGAGAGTCGAGCTGGTCGGAGGGACTGTTTGTTCCTCCCCGCTCCTCTAGGCCGTCCGGTCCTGGATTATTGGCTGAATCGTTCCTGTTGCCTTCAGGAGGAACCGGTTGGCGTCGCTGGACTTCATCGGAATCAGATAAGTCCTCCGCTCGCCTCGGGTTTGAGTCAGCTGCAGATTCAAACAATTGGTAGTCAGGGCCTGGTTGTTTGGTTTCCAATTTGTTTGGTATACGTTTTCTTAGCTGGTCTATGTGGCGTTTCCATACCCGGCCGTCCTCCATGTCTACTATGTATGATTTGGGTCCGGTTATGCCCAAAATTTCCCCTTTTAACCATGTTGGGCCCTCGCTATAGTTGTGTGCCCATACTAGGTCACCCACTGTCATTTCCCTGGTTTTTCCTTGAATACCCTTGTACCCGTCTGGGGTATAAGTTGGGTTTAGTCGGTCTAGCGGGCACCTGAGTTTCCTGCCCATTAAAAGTTCTGCTGGGCTGCGGCCAGTTGTTACACAAGGGGTCCTATGTTGGACGGCCAGGAAAGTGTCTATTTTCGTTTGCCAGTCGCCTGGACCTATCCTAGATAGCGCTTCCTTGGTGCTCCGAACGAAACGTTCTGCAAGTCCGTTCGTCGCCGGGTGGAAAGGCGCCGAGAGGACATGTCTGATACCCTCTCCCGCCAGATACCCCTCAAACTGATTTGCCGTGAATTGCGGGCCGTTGTCAGAGATTAGGGTGTCGGGCAGGCCGTGTGTTACGAATAGATGCCTTAGGACTGTGATTACTGCTTCGGCCGTTGTGCTTTTCATGAGGATTATTTCCAACCATTTCGAGTAGGCATCTACCACAATTAAAAAGGTCTGCCCATGGAACGGCCCCGCAAAATCTATGTGAATCCTGGACCAAGGCCCCTGGGGTTTCTCCCATTCTCTAACTGGGGCTGTAGGGGGTAGCAACCTCGATTCTTGGCAGGATTGGCATTTCCCTACCCTGTCGCTGATGTCCTTATCCATTAAGGGCCACCATACATAACTTCTCGCTAAACTCTTCATCCGCACAATCCCTGGGTGGCCCTCATGCAACAGTTCCAACACATTTTCGCGTAATTTTTCTGGGATAACTACCCTATCCCCCCATAACAGACACCCCCCTTGAACAGACAGTTCTGATTGTTTTTCAAAAGTCTTTGAACGCCGCCCGGCGCAGCGGGCCAACCCCTTTGCACCCAACCGATCACAGTCCGAATTGTAATGTCTCTATACGATGCCCTAGCCACCTGCTTGGATGTGACTGGGCCAGAGTCCAAAGAGTCAATTAGTAAGATGGGTGTCCCCGGGGTGGGGTCCTCAATTGTCTCTGGTAGAGGGCATCTGCTCAGAGCATCCGCATGCCCTAAGTCTTTTCCTGGGCGGTAGAGCAATTTGTAGGAGTATGCTGCTAGGAAAATAGTCCATCTGGTCAGCCTGGGAGAAAGTGCCACGGGCGTTGGGCAGTCACCCGCTAAAAGCCCTAGAAGGGGTCTGTGGTCCGTGACTATCTCGAAATTTCGTCCGAATAAGTATTCGTGAAATTTCTTAACCCCGGAGACTATGGCCAACGCTTCCCTATCTAACTGGCTGTAGTTCCTTTCCGCAGAGGACATAGTCCTGAAATAATACGCTATAGGGGCTTCTGTTCCATTCGGTAACCTGTGGCTAAGCACTGCCCCCACCCCATATGGTGAAGCGTCGCAAACTAGTACAAGTGGCAACGTGCCATTGTACTGGATGAGGAGGCTATCGCTGGACAAAAGGTTTTTTACCCCCTCAAATGCCCTAGCCTCTTCTTTTCCCCATGACCACACAGTTTTCTTTGCTAGCAACTTATGTAGCAGCTCGGCTACTGTTGCTTTATTCTTCAAGAATACCGCATAGAAATTAACAAGCCCCAAGAATGCCTGTAATTCTGTTTTATTTTTGGGGGCTGGGGCCTTTCTAATGGCCCGTACCTTGCTCTCCGTGGGGTGGATTCCCTTCCCTGTCTATCCTGTATCCTAGGAACTCTACAGATTTCACCCCAATATGGCATTTGTTGAGCTTAACCTTAAGCCCCGCTGACCTAAAAATGCCCAACACCTTCCTTAGTTTTACCCCGAGTTCCTCTAAGTTTTCAGCTGATACCAATACATCGTCGAAGTATGGTACCACTCCTGGCAGGCCCTGTAATAATCGCTCCATTAGGTTCTGGAAGAGCCCTGGGGCCACGCTAACTCCGAACTGGAGTCACGTACATTTGAAAGCCCCACGGTGCATGACGATTGTCTGCGCCTCAGCTGTGCTGCTATCTACAGGTAGCTGCTGGTAGGCTTGGGCCAAATCGAGTTTGGCGAAGACCTGCCCTTGCCCTAATGAGTGTAGCAGATGTTGCACCACTGGAACGGGGTATGCACTTTTCTGCAATGCTTTGTTAAGCGTTGCTTTGTAGTCAGCGCAAATTCGGACCGAACCGTCCGGTTTGTCTGGGGTTACTATGGGTGTCTCCCATTTTGCATGGTCGACGGGGACTAATATTCCCTGGCTTACTAACTTGTCCAATTCTCGGTCAATTTTAGGTTTTAGGGCGAATGGGACCCTCCTAGCCTTTAACCGGATAGGGGCGACTTGGGGGTCGAGGTTGAAAGAAATAGGGGTCCCCACGTACTTGCCCAGGCAATCCTTGAATACGTCCTCGAACTCCTTCAGTAGTTCGTCTCTGAGGATGATGTCGCTCCTGTGGACCCCGGTCACTCCCATACCCAAAGCTCGGAACCAGTCCAACCCTAGCAAACTCGGTAGAGTTCCGTTTACTATGGTGATCGACAGGGTCTTTGTGAATTGTCCATATTTGACTTGGACGGCTGTAGCTCCTCGAACAGGGATCCGATTCCCCTGGTAGTCCTGCACCCTCAGCTTCTGGGTTTGTAGCTGACATTTAGCGATCGCTGGCAAGTCTCTCACGATGGTGTCCCAGGACATAATTGTGATTGACGACCCAGTGTCTACTTCCATGGGACACGGCACCCCTTCAACGTAGACTTGGGTAAATATCTTCTTCTCTAGTCGTGTCGATGCGTGGCCCACTCTCACAGTGGTCTGGTTTAACTTCGCGCCCTTTTTAAACGGACCAATCCCTGGCCGCTTCGCTGCTCCCGCGCTCTGATTGGTCGGTTTGAATTTTTGGCGGGAAGGTTGGGGGGCTCGGCAGGCCCGAGCTATGTGTCCTTTTTTTTCACACCGCCGACAAACTGCATCCTTGAATCTGCAGTTTTGCCGTTGGTGTTGCCCCCCACAACTCACACATTCGTCCCGGTCACCTCTCTCCAGCCTCCCGGTGTGGAACACCTCTTCCTCTTCCTCACCTTCCGATTCGGCCTGGACTTCCTCGCTGTGGACCGGTGTAGTCTTTGTCCCGGCACCTTGCGCGTTTGGCTTTTGCAAGGTCTCCGCCGCCTTGGTGGACATTTCATGAGCTCTGGCTTCGTCCAGGGCTATCGCTAGAGTCAGGTTGCTTTTAGACAGCAGCCGCCTTTGTAGTCTGATGTCTCTGACCCCACAAATGAGCTGTTCGAGTAAGGAGTCCTCCAAATCTCTGTACTCGCAGTGGTTTGCGGCTTTCCTCAATGCGGCCATGTACACACTTATTGATTTGTCTTCTCGCTGTACCCGTTGCCTCAATTCGAAACGTTGGACGAACTTTGAGGGTACCGGTGCGTAGTGCGCTCAAAGTGTTGTTTGTAGTGTCTGCCACGGTACCGATTGTACCGGCGTTGGTTCTGAGAGTGACTCCGCCGTATCGAAGACCTCTGGACCGCAGTGGCTCAGGAAGTATGCTCGCTTCCGATTGTCCGAGACTCCCTGTAGTTCGTTCGCTTCGAGGAAACACACGAAACGAGCCATGTACGACCCCCATTTTTCCTTGGCTGGGTCGAATGGCGCTGGCGGTGTGTAGCTGGACATCGCTATTTTCCGCCTTCGCAAACTGGCTGGGTTAAGGAATTCCTGGTTCCTTCAGCTCTTTCTTTTGATCTCACTGCCTCAACATCCCATCCTTGTCGCCAATGTTAGGTTCGGGCAATGAAGAGGCAGGAGACCAACGAGTGGCAACAGCTCTTTAGTTTATTGTGACCCAGCAAAAGACAACCGGCAAAAACCCCTCTTTAAATACTCTTTTGGCTGAGGCTTCAACCAATCAGCAACGTGCAATTTTCCCGCCCAAAATTCCCTCTCGAAGTTCAAAATACATTACAGTTTACTTCCCTGTCTGTTGAAAACAGTCATAGTAATCAGTAATAAATATCAATTCACCTCCTTGACAAGAAGCCATTGCTAGATGTAATCATACTGGACAACTTTTGTCCAGTATTTGTTTTTCTCTTTTTAGGGAAAGTTATTGGGTAGGAGGTTGCACAATAGCTTTAGAAGTTCCTGGTAGGGGTTTTGTCCAATACTGAAGCACTTTCCTTTTTAAAAAAATTTAATTTACTTTTTTAAAAAAGTTCATAGCATTATTTAAAAACATTTTCATTAGGTTTTCATAAAATTTCCCATGACAATTTAAATTTCTGAAAATATAATATTTGTATTGCCCACACATAAGTTTCATTCACGTTACGTAAGTGAAACTAAATGGCACTATAGTTTGACCGCAAACAAAAGAGTCTCATCCCAGAATATCTCGCACATCTCCCATCACACCACCTGGCTGTAACAGACAAGCAGAGCTGGTAGCCGGCGCTCCCCCCCCCCAACCCCAATCCATGATGCGTGAGAGGCATGCGCAGACGACGATACACAGCGCATTATTGTGGAACCGGTGGGTGGTTAGAAAATTTTACTACTAACAGAAATACAAAAGTGGGCGATAGGTATAAAAAGATTGACTACCCCTGATCTAGACCCATTTCAGTTAATTTCAGGCCTGGATATGGGACTCACATAGCATTGGTTGTACTTTTGGATGACCTCTGGCATGAGCGGGATAGGAGTGTTGGAAGAAATATCCATCTGGGTTCAGTTCCAAGTGGGGACAAAGACACTGGAAACATGGAGGCTGCTTGGAAAGATGGTTTAATGGTGGTCAGGATCACATGGCTTGAGATCCTGAACAGAAAAAGGGCTGAGATCCTGTGGACTCCCTGGCTTTATGCTTTTTCTGAGCTTTGAACTTTCTGGGGCACAGGAAGAGTATCCTGATTGGTTGTCAGACTCCCAGGGGGTGGGGGTCTTAGCTAGCATTGTAGGTTGTCCCTCAAGCTTGCCTGAGCCTTGCCATGTGGTGAGTTTCTGTTCTATTGTGTTGCAAATGGGGGGATTGAGTGAGCTTGGTTGAGGCTTTAATGGCCCATTGACAAAGGTGGGGGGGGGGAGTCAGGAAATTGCAGGGAGCTGCTTTGTCTTTAAAACATATTTCTCCATTTCTCATCCAGGGAAATATATTCTGCCTTTTAAGTATTTTCTAAAATATTTCATTCTTCTAGGAGGGAGGTGGGTGCTAAATTCCTACAGGAGTAGCACTTCCATCCTTGTTCTCCTTGACTTCTCAGTGGCTTTTGATATCGTGGCATCCTTTTCAAACCATGGCATCCTTTTTAACCAGTTCTGGATATTGGGAATGAGTAGCACTGTATTGGGTATACTGTATACTGTGTTGGTTTTCCTCCTTTCCCTGGGGTTGGTCCCAATCAATGATTGGGAATGAGAGGTCCTGTCTTCATCCCCTGCCTGGTGGGGATTTTTCAGGGTTCTATACTCTTTCCACTTCTGTTCAATATCTACCGTATTTTTCGGAGTATAAGACACACTTTTTTGTCTCCCAAAAGGGGGTGAAAATGTCTGTGCGCCTTATAGTCCTAATATTGCTGAACCCCTACCCACCCGCCGGCTGTTTTTTTGCCTCCGCATGCCCCTTTTCAGGCCTTTTTTTCAGCCTTTTCAGGCCTTTTTTCAGCCCATTTTTGAGGCTTTTTTTTCAGCCCATTTTCTAGGCTTTTTTGGACCATTTTTTTTTGGAAAAAGCCTCAAAAAGGGGCTGAAAAAAGCCACAAAAATGAGCCAAAAAAGGCTGAAAATTTGGCTGAAAAAAGCCTAGAAAACAGGCAGAAAAAAGACTGGAAAATGGGCCAAAAAAGCCTGAAAAAGGCCCAAAAATTGGGCATACAGAGGCCAAAAACTTTTTTTGTTGATTTTCTCTTCGTCAGGTGCATTTTATAGTCCGAAAAATATGGTACATCACAGGTGTCAAACTCGCCATATCACGTTACCATCACATGACGTTTTGTGACATTTCCCCCCTTCATGGAGCTGGGGTGGCTGTGGCAACACATGCGGCCTGCAGGCCACCAGTTTGACACTCTTATCTATATGAACTCATTTGGTGAGGTATTATCAGTATGCTGGAAATAGCCAGCTTTGTTACTCACCTCTTGGTAAATTAAGTGATGCTGTTGAACTTCTGCCCTAGAGGCTGTAGGTATTCAACAGGCTTCAGCTAAGTCCTAGCAAGGTTGAGTGGGTTTGGGGATATGCAGGTACATCTTTAGTTCTGGATGGGATTGCACTGCCCTAAACAGACTTGGTACAGAAACTGGGGTTCTCTTGGACTCATAACTCCTACTCAAAGATCAGGCAACAACCTTAGCCAGAGGGCCTCTGTGCAATTGAGCCTGTTCCTGCATTGGAAGGTTCTGCTTGCAGTCACTTGTGCCCTGGTCACTCCTTGAATGGATTACTGTAATTCGCTCTTCTTTGGGTTACCCTTGAAGTGCATCGAGAGTTACAGTTGATATAAAATATGACATAGCAGGCTGGTAACACATGTTCCTTAATCAATGCATGGTACATTTGTATCCCGTGATATCTTGGTTGCTAATATGTTTATTGATTCAATTAAAGGTGCTAGTAATCATCTATAAAACCCTATATGGCATGGGCCAGGGTTGAGGGGCTGCCCCTTCCCAGTTGCATCCACCTGTCCCATCAGATCCGGCAGAAGCAGCATATTATAGGCCCCATCTATGAAAGTGTCATCTAGCAGGACCCAGGAGGACAGCCTTTTCTGCTGTGGTGTCCACCCTTTGAAACATCATTTCCACAGATCTTAGATTGGCTGCAACCCTGATAGCCTTTAAGACATGGCTTTGGCAATGGAGGTTCAGCAATGGTTGGGAACTTTTACAATGCATGTATTGAGATGGATTTTGCTGCTGATCATATTTATTTTTGTTTTTAGTGATTATTGGTTTTATGTGTTATGTTTATATAAAACAGGTTATATAAAACAGGTTTTAACCTGTTTTTAATTGGTGGTTTTTAACTGCCCAGAGTTACTTAGGTGAGATAGTAGCCATACAATTTGAATAAATACGGTATGCATTCATTTAAAATTGATTAAATTCTATAAATGCCAGCAAGTGAAAAATTAAGAAATAAAGACTTAGTACCATGATCCAATATAAACCGCAACAAGTCCTATGTACATTTATTTATGTTAAATTAAATACAGTAGCATTTACTTATTAAACATGCATAAAATAGATTTACATGGCTTTTGGAATAATTGTTTTTTATTTGCCTAACTACACAAGGATTTATGCTATTCTGTATCATGAAGGTTAGCAGGTTTTTTTTCTCAGAAACTAAAATATTTGATCTCATGCTTGGCATCATGAGATAATACATGTAATACAAAAGCAGACCATAAAGTATTTATTACCAAAGCTACATCTTCAATCCAATCTGACTCCGAGTTCACCAGCTGCAGTGGAATTCTAATTTCAAGAACAGAAAGGTCACAAATGATCAAGAGACAATTTCCTTCTATTAAAATCAAGAAGGCATTTTTGGATCATCTTGAAATTAATTCACAGAAAAAGGGAATAATCAACATAGTTAGTTACCGGTACATCCTTCGAATATGTTGATTAGACTAGTGGTCCCCAACCCCCTGGTCCATGGACTGCCACTAGTCCACTGCCAGTCAGGAACCGGTCCACATAAGCAAGCGAAGCCCCATCCCATGCGGAACCATGATGAAACCACTCCCCCACCCTGTCTGTGGAAGAACTGTTCTCCATGGAACTGGTCCACGACATCCAAAAGGTTGGGTGCCACTGGATAGACTAAAGAGGCTGGGATCTGGGACAACACCATGAGATTGGGATTACCCAGCCTCTTTAGTCTATCCAGTGGCACCCTTTGGCTTTGGAAGTCAAACCTCTCCTTTTTTATTTATTTAAGGTGCTACTTTACAAAAGAAAACCTATCTATATCATAGAGAAAGGGTATATTGACACAAACCAGTTCTCTAATATTGCAACTAAGAGCTGTTACAATTTTCTTCCCCTTGATTTTAAGAGGACTAAATTATAAATTGTATGCTATTCATACAATATTTATATAGGATGTTGTAATTTATTCTGCAGCAAGAAAAGGATTAGAAACCACCTTTTAAAAGTTAATGCATTAATATGATTCAAATATATTTTTCATGTTACACTGTCTTCTCAACATGCAAAAAGATAGGTAGCAAATTACCACAGATGTTAATTATATTTCAATTATTTCTTTTAATACATATATACACACACATATCTTGAATTCAGATGTACTTATCATGGTTAGTAACTTGTTTGGATCCGAAAGTGAGCCATCAGACTTGCTTGGTACTCAAATGATAGACCACCAAAAAATGCTAGAGACATATGTTAGAGAGGGAACAAAATCTTCTCTGGAGAAGGAAACAGCAAGAAGACTGCGTGGATATATTTAGATTGTGATAAGCAGCTGAGATTTAGCTTAAAGCCTTTACTTTGTTTGCTTCTGGTTAAGTATACACAAGACTGCTTTCTTAACTCTTCACACACTTTTAATAGGCACTTCATATTTCAAAATCATTGAGAGCTACCCAGCATACAAATTTAATAAATAAAATACTATCTAATCATCTCAGCTGCCTAGCAAAATGTTGGCAGATGTTACTGACTAAATAAAGTGTGCACAAGGGATTTTAGTCCTGTAGATTTACTAGTGTAGCAGGAAACAGTGAGTTCCAGTCCAGCCTCCAGCACAAAGCCAGCAGTGAAATTTTGTACCAGTCACCCTGTGAACCATGGACATAGAAAGAAGGAAAGAGCAAATCGTCTGAAAATCTTGCTAAGAAAACTTGAGAGACTTGTCCAGCCAGAATCAAGACTGACTTGAAGGTACAAAGCAAATTAAAACCTATGCTCCTATTGAGTGATTATGTGCCATGAAGACATTGTTAGCTCTTAATTAGCTTTTTCTCCATGATCTGTCTCTAACTTGATCTTTCCAATCTTCCATCCATTACCACTGTAACTGAATCCATCCAGCTTACTGCTGGTGATCCTCTTCTCCTTGCTTCCACTTTTTCTAGCACATAACCTTGATCAGAGATGGTCTTCACATAATGTGTCCTAAGTAGGATAATTTGATCCTGATCATTTGTGCCTCAAGTAAGAACTCTGGGGGGAATGTTTATCTTAATAATCTATATAGAGCAACGTTTTATATTTCCTTAGAAGTCCCATCATATTCAGCAGAAACCTCTTCCCAAATAAGGTGGCATAAAAAAAGCTTTCTGCTGACAGTATTCCGCTTTTTAATGTGTAATTATAAAAAAATTCGTCTTAAAGAGTGAAATATTATACCTTAAGAACCAGAACAGAACATCTGCCTTGGTAACAAAAAACTTGCTGTACTTTCTAGAAAAAAAAGGTTAAATCTTCACAGGTCATGCTATAAATATATGATAAAACAGCCGACCATTCCAGTTAGTAGCCTAATCCACAATATTTTACTGCACCCAGGAAAGAAGGAAATCGTAGGTTCACGTGCATTTGATCTTTAAGGCTGGTAACACTGTACTCCTTGTGCATCAGCAGAATGCCTTTTTTCCACACTGAGCAACCTGTGTTCACACCCTACTCGAGGCTTCAGCAGCGACATACGGTTCAACTCATTCATTCACCGAGCGCCCTCACGTGCCCCCAGCAAAAGCAACATATGGCGGGGGGGGGGGACGCAGAATGGCGACAACGCATCGTTCTTTTTACACGCAATTCTTTTCCCGGCTTTCCACCCACGGGACTCACGGAGAGCTGCGGGGTCGACGACGCGCTTCGTTATTTGTCAGCGAACCAGAACTGACGGGAATCTTTCGCTCTACGATGCTGATTGGGAGAAATCCCGGGAAGGGAGGAGCCGCGGTCGCCATGGGAGACGGGTGAGGGAGAAGCCGGAAGCAGGCGCTTTAAAGAGAGGGTGGGGCGTATTCAGTTATATTTCCTCCGCGGGAGCCGCTGGGGCTGTTCGGGCTGGAGGGAGGCGCAGCGAAGAGAGGGCTGTTTTGCGGTGCCCGTTGTGTGTCTGTGGGTGTTCGTGCTCTGAGGTGAAGGGACGGATTATGGGCTGCTTCTTCTCCAAGAGGCGGAAGGAGGCCAAAGAGGCGAAGGCTGGCGCGGAGAGCGGAGACCGGAATGGCTCTCTGTCCGCCGAGGCCGACAAACAGCCACAGTATAGTTGGGACCAGCGAGCCAAGGTAACCGCGATTTCCTCCTTTGAAAGCGGCTGTCCTTGGGGTGGGGTGGAGGGGTTCGCTGCTAAGCGCACAGGGCTACTTCCTCTTCTTTGCTGGCTGTGTTTGCACAACATATTGGGATACGTGGGGCTTGGCTGGTGGTGTGTCGCGCGACCCCTCGCCAGTTTGGCTTAGATCACGGATCAGGGTGTCGTGTGAACTCAATCAGTTGAGTTAATCCCCTTCCCTGCGAGACGGTATATTGGGAGAACACCAACCGTTCCTTTGAAACAATAGAAATATTTGTAGCTCGGGTTTTAAGATTTTGGCACTGGTTTGCTTTCCAGGCTTGTTTCAATTTACTTTCTGAACGTTTCGTTACCAGACTAGGTAACATCATCCAGCAGGATTGTCTTTTCCTATTCTCCTGTTCTTCCAGGAACTCTTTTCTCTCTCGTTCCAAGGAGATTTTCCTAAACTTCGGTTTTCCTCAAACAGATTCTAGCTTTCTTGGGAGTGGAACTCTCAAAAAATATCCACTGTGGATTATGCTGAATGAGGATTCTGGGTGTTGTGCTGGATTTGGGGAAGTTTGTTTTTTTGGCCCATCTGATGCCCCACCATCACCTTTTGCAATGTTTTTGCTTGCCTGCTTGGTCTTATCAGATTATTTCTGTAAAGGGCACTTGTTGCTTGTGTGACAAATAGGCATTATCTGCAGCTTCTTCAGGATTTGAAAGGTCGGTTATTCCAGTCATCTCAAAAGATGTGTGGTTAGATATTCTTTACCAGCCTTTAACCATCCTGGTGAATTTGAAGAATTGTGGTGAGCTTTCTCTTCTGTGTGGTATGGAGCTTTCCAGCCTTTGGAAGCAGTGATTTCGGTTTCCTTGGGCAGATAAATCATATTTAAATTAAATTATTACAATGTATTCGTGCATGGATGTCATAGATCAATACTGCTGCAAAGTTAGAGATACTGTAAGATGTTGAAATTTAAAAAAAAAATATATCAGGGATCCTTTGGAGGAAACGGGTGTCAGCCCATATTTTTGAAGTGTAGACAAATTGGTGAAACTATCACAATTAGTTTAGCATTACCACAATCTTTCTTGTTGACTTCTGTTTTATCAATTATAATTTAGTCTGTGTTGGACTTGGTAAATATTGAAACCTGATAGTGATAGTTCAGAGCACATCAATCTATTCTTGTGTACATAATCTAAGATATAATGATCTTTCATTGTTTTCCATCTAGGTATCTCTTGTGTATAAAGAATGAGACTGCGGGTAGTGACACAAGCTTTTATATCCCCAGAGGGTTCTCTTTTTTTTCCCCATAAATGAAGCTGTATGGAAGATACATAACACAACCCAGGAGTTTTTTCCCCTTTAAGAGAGGGCCACCTTCAATTGTCCTTTACATTTGGTGCCTAAGGAAGCTTTGAAATATTTTTTGACTCATTTCCTTTGAGTTATGAAAATAACTTCTCTATAATTTGCAATGACCAAAGGCTGGAAGTTTTAGGGACTTCCATATGCATTTTGGGGTGGGGTTATAGCATTACTTGTTGTATTTATGAGTTGATTGCTCCATTGAGTTGAATTGAACATATCACCTTGGGATTTCCCGGTGATTTCCTTTTCAGGGGCAATCAGGCCACATATGGCATAATTTTCAAGGCTAAATGACTTCTTTCACCTATTCTTTAAATTTGTGGGTGCACAGAATGTTTAAAAGTGAAATATGAGACCCCCCCCCCCCCGAAAAATACAGTATTTCCTGATTTTCTAACAAACATCCTTTTAAACTGGCTGCCACCTATTTTCCCTATACTATTCATGTTACCGGTAATTGTAAACACTTGGCCTTGATTATGGACGTAATATCAATATTTAGATTTATAAATGAATTTAAAATTAAAAGCAAATTGCAGAAATTAATTGAATCTTATTTTATAACTTTCAATTTTTATATTTCAAATGCCATTTTGTATCAGCTGGTGCTTTAGAATGGGTTATGCCAAGTAATAAATTTAACTTGTCCTAATATTAGGAAGAATTGAAATTGAAAGATGAGGCTTTATAATAAATCATTTTAATGGGGACTACAAATATTATACAATGGATAATTTAACTTTGGTTGTGATATCCATTTAAAGGTGTGCTTAGCTTTTTTTCCCTTGAAATGATTGGGAACATTTTGACGTTCGAGGAAGCTATAGTAAGCTGAATTGAAATGCTGCTTTCAAAGATGATAGCATGTGGAATTATATTGTTATGTCATTATTTGCACAATCCTGCCAAGTTTAGTGGAACAACTTTTTTTTAGATTAGGTTAATTAGTTGTGACACAGCTTCTCAATTCCATTTGGCTTAATTTTAATTAGTACCTGCTGTTTTCCTATTTTATATCTTGGATGTGCAATGAAGTATATGAAACTATAAATTTTATTTTTTATCTGGCTAAATATTTTTTCAGTATTCTCTAGAATGGAATATGTGGTATGATTCCTCAAAATATGATACTTGATTTATATGCATTGTCTAGAGCAGGGGTGTCAAACTCGTATCATCATGTTATATGACATATCACAACTTTCCCCCTTCACTAAAATCGGGGTGGGCGTGGCCAGCATGTGATGCATCCAGCCCATGGGCTGCGAATTTGACACCCGTGGTCTAGAATCTATATATTTATGTAACTACGTAATTAAATCAAACACATTTTAAGATAAATGGTTATGCTTTTCTGATAAAATCCATATTTTTAAATGTAAATGTTTAATACAGTACTTCAATATTATATTCAGAAGTACAATTCTATTACAATCTTGCAAGAAATCCTTGATATCAGTAAACTTAAACCACTAAAAATGACAAGTGCAAAAGATCAGATTCACACATGAAGGTTCAGTTAAAATGATTTATGGCTAAAAGCCTACGCAGAGGAATCTTCTCAACTAATAGCACTGGTTAGTGCTGACTATTAGCAGTGGCAATCAAGCATGATTGGACTTAATTGGACTTAATTTGCTTGTGGTTACATAGGGTTCTTAGCAGTTCCCCCTTTTCACTGTGCCTCCAGGTTCTCCCATGCCTTCTCCTACAAAATATTTGATTTTCTTTTTATGCTGTGTTGTCACTTTGTAAATGAATAGTATTTCACCAATCAATAGCATACTTGAACTATCATACAGAATACTGTTCTGTATTGATTAACAATTTGTAAACTCTTACTAGAAGTTCTCTGACTAAAAAAAACCTTTCCTTCAGTCTCTTCAACAGTGGAATAGAAATGGTGACTATCTTAAGAGAAGAAATAAAATAACATTGATACTAGATACTAGAAATTAATATAGTACACTAAATATTGAATCTAAATTTTTCCCAGACTTGAAATGATGGGGAATATTTCATGACTTTTAAGAATATATCTTGATTATAAAATATTGCTTTTGTTGTAGATTGATCCGAAAGATTACATGTTTTCTGGACTCAAGAATGAAACAGTTGGACGTTTACCTGGGAAAGTTGCAGGGCAACAGTTTGTCATTCAGGACTGTGAGAATTGCAATATTTATATATTTGATCATTCTGCAACAATCACTGTTGATGATTGTATAAACTGCCAAATTTTTCTAGGACCTGTAAAAGGCAGTGTGTTTTTGCGTGACTGCAAAGACTGTAAGTGTGTTGTGGCATGCCAACAATTTCGTACTCGAGACTGCCGAAAGATAGAAGTATTTCTGTGCTGTACCACCCAGCCCATTATTGAATCTTCTACAGGTATGAAATTTGGCTGTTTCCAATACTATTATCCAGAGCTGGCTTTGCAGTTGAAAGATGCTGGGCTAAGCATCTTTAACAACACATGGAGCAATATCCATGACTTCACACCAGCTTCAGAGGAAAATAACTGGGGTCTTCTAGCTGAGGATGCTTTAGTTCAAGACTATGTACCATTGCCGACTACTGAAGAATTAAAAGTTGTGAGGATTTCAACTGATGTCAACAAGAGCATAATTCCAATAACCCTGGGAGGACGACCCAAAAAAAGTGAGGAATCTTGCTTAGTAGTGTTCTTTGCTGGAGATTATACAACTGCCAATGCAAGGAAGTTAATTGATGAGGTAAGAAGCAATTTACTATACTTTATATTTTGGGTTTAAAACTAAAACTATTTTACCTTTTTAGAAAAGGTAAGCTACAGATCTGTAGCTTTTAAATGGCTTTTAGAAGGCATAATCAAATCCTGACATAATGAAATTTTGAAATGTGTTCCTTTATATGACTGTTTATGCTTTTTAGCCTGAAAATATATAACCTGTAGTAAAATTTGAGGATACACATAAGGGTTGCAGACGGAGAAGAATCCCACTTCATAAATTGAGTCTGCTGGTACAGCATTAAGGAGAATCTTGTAAAAAGGTGTTTGTAATATCCTCATGGTAAATGTTTTTCTGTATCTAATTTTTAATTCAGAAAAGATCAGTGGCTGTGCAAAAAATGTCCAACCAAGTTCTTTGATCTACAGTTAGGATAGGAATCTTGTTTTACTGCAAGTGTGTTTTGCTAGGGCAGAAGTACAAAAAAGAAGAAAAGGGTCCAGGAGCCATATGCAAATTTCTTTAGCATGCAGAGTGGGAGGAGCTATACATTGGATTTTCACAGCCTATTAAAGAGTCTTAAGGCACAAAATAGATACTTAAGCCTTTGCAAATGCTTTAATCTCTTTCCCGAAAGAGCTTTGATGCTGCTTGTTAGATTACATTATATTTTACACTAGCCGGAATGGACCTTAGACCAGCCGAACTTGTGCATCCTTGTTTCAAGGTCTAGAAGGAATTGGAAATTTCCAGTCAATCAATGTCTGACTAACAGTTCTTTAGAATCAGAGTTAGGAATCATATAGATCATTGAGTTTATCCTCCTGCTTATGACAAAATCCAAATTAAATCATCTGGGCATTTAAATTTGAATTGTTATACATTGTCATAAATTATTCATCGGACTTAATCTTTCTCACTGATTGATGGTTCATTTTCTTGACTTAGGTCTCATTCAAGCTATTTCTGAATCACATAATGATGTGGAGTTCTTTTTTTAAAATCAAGTTTTTATTTTTTTTAAAATTTATATATGTGTGAATGGTGTGAGTATCATGCATTTCCATACATATAAACATATTCCTAATTATTACATTCCATTTTCCTTATTCCATATTATTTACTCCTACCTTTTACACAAAA
Source organism: Ahaetulla prasina (assembly GCF_028640845.1). NCBI lineage: Eukaryota > Metazoa > Chordata > Lepidosauria > Squamata > Colubridae > Ahaetulla > Ahaetulla prasina. The sequence goes on along the minus strand of NC_080543.1, from coordinate 93,015,193 downwards.
TTTTAATTTTCATATAAATATTAACTAGTATGCAATAACATCTAAACAGAGTTGAGTCAGCATCCATATTATCTTCCATTATAATTTCAATAGTATAACCCTCAAGGAAAAAAAAATATGAAATTGCCCGTCTGTTTTTTTTTTCTGTACACCATATTTCACCCATTTGTACAACAATCCCTCTCCTTTCCGCTTCTTTCTCTTTCCTCTCCTCTCCTCCCCTCTCCTACTTCCCTCCTTCTCCTCTCCTTCCCTTTCTCCTTCTCCTGTCCCCTCTCTATTTCATCTCTCTCTTCTTCTCCACTTCTATCTCCTTCCCTTTCTACTCTTCTCCTCCCCTCCCCTCTGCTTTCCCCTCTCTACCCTTATTCTTTCTCCCCTTCTCTCCTAGTCCCTTCCATTCCACTCCATTTCTTTTTCTTTTCGTTGTTGCATATAATATTCCCAATACCTATAGAATATGGTGTGTTTTCCAATTAATATCTCTTTCAACTATAACCATACAGCTTCTTTAAATTGCATTCAAAAATCAAAGAAACAGATTTAATCACTTAAACATATATTGTTAATAATCATAGTTATACTATCATTGATTAATCACGTTAATAATTTTATACACATCATTCTAGACATATATATGCAACTGCAATATTCTTTTAATACTAACATTACTTCATTAATCAAACAGCATACCGTCTAAATATCAGTTTCTTATATCCTCACATTTCAATTTTACCACTATTTTCATTCTTTATGTCTATTTTTCATATTTCTTTTCCTAACTTATTTGGCTTTGTGATACATTGCTTTACACCCTCCATTCTAAACTTCCACTAATATTTTTCTCCCCTCCCCCGTCCATATTATTATATTCAAGGACATGGTACTCTGTTTTGTCATTCATATTCCCATTCTCTAACTCTTCCTTTCTGTATATTTTATGAATATACAGAAAGGTGGTCCCCCTTTGTTTAACCACCCCTCCACTATGGCTTCTAGTGAAGCCCCCGAAAGGGAGAGTTCGGAACGGACCTATGGAGATCGTGGATCTCGCACCAAAGGCGCCGGAAGTTCAACCGGAAATCTCCCCTTGTGGAGTTCTTTATATGGCTCAATGTTATGTATCCCCCCAATTTATTACGATTTAGAGGATATATATGGCTTTTTATAATGGGGAAATTGCTGTGAAGAAACATTTGCATAAAAATAAATATTTTAGTTTTTCTAAGGACTACTTCCGTATGTTGTTTATTAAAATTTTACATGCTTCATATGTATTCCAATTCTTACTGAAATTCAATAGATGACTGGCAAAGGCTTTTGGCTGATACAGACAAAAGAAGTTTCAATGAAAGCTGATGATGCTCAACGAGTGTTCCAGCAAAGAGCATCTGAATTCATCCCGTTACTTGACAAAGGTATAATTATTTGAAAAACTAAAACCTTGAAAAATTAAAAATTTTCTTAAATCTGAATGTAATTCCTAAGGCAGAGGCCAATGAAAATTATACTGTACATAAATCTTTTTAAAAACGCTTTGTCAAGTGGCACATTTCACTTGCTCCCAAATCAAAAAGTAAGCAGGGAATAAGTATAAACAGACAATATCCAGTATAATGTCCACTTTCTGTACTTTGTCAAGCTAGGCTAGTCAACTCTAGCTGAAATCATTTCTGGAGAACAACTCCCAACAAATGTGTACACAGGCATATGTACACATGTATTTCCATTTATATACTTGCTAGAAGTTTCATTCCAAGAAAATCCAAGTCAAGAAAATAATGTATAAATAGCTACTTTTATACTGTATTTTTCAGAGTATAAGACACACCAGAGTATAAGACGCAGCTTAGTTTTTGGGGAGGAAAATAGAGGGGGGGAAATTCTGCCTACCAGGTATTCATCTGGCTAGTGTCCTCAGTCTGGTCAGCTTCAGCACATTAGTTTGTTTTTATCTCCTGCTTGGGGATAAAAAACAGCTTCTAAAGCACAACTGATCTTTGGAGAGAGAAGCAATGAGAAAAGCAGGCAAACCATGGAGATTGTTTCATTTGCTAGCGCCTCGTTAGGGCTGAAAAATACTTCACAGCTGACTGAGCAGGCAAAGCACGGAAGATCGCATCACTGAAAAAAAGCTTCTAAAGCACAGCTAAGAGTCAGAGGGAGCAGGCAAAGCACGGAGATCGCTTCACTCGCTAATGCCTCATTAGGGCTGGAAAAAAGCTTTGAAAAAGCTATATCCGGAGTATAAGACGCACCCAAATTTTCAGCCTCTTTTAGGAGGGAAAAAAGTGTGTCTTATACTCCAAAAAATACAGTATGTATATAGAATAAGATTCATTATTTATGGAATAGATTCCTCCAATTATACAATCATATTGTCAAATGGAATATTCTCATATGCACTCACATTCTCTTTCCATCATAAAATGGGGAGAAAGCTACATGGAGATAGGAGAGACTCGATGGAAACAAAACTGGATAGTGATGATATAGAAAAGGATAGGGAAGGGAAAAAAGGATGCCATGTTTCAGCATTATAGCAAAATTTAAATCGACTAGGCAAGCAGCCCCTTCTAAGTGGTGGCTTATCTTAAAAGACTGATCTTGATGTCTTCAGCCCCTTGACCCTCTACCTATGCTCGCAATGAGCAATGCTAAATTGCTCAATTTCGGCTATAGTTTATTCTCAGTGACTGTAGAATCAGCTTATAGGTAATATTTGGGGGGAGAAGACATAGTTCCTACTAGTAAATATACCTTTTATAATTAGTCCCTTTTTTCTTTCACAGACATGAGGGATTTACTGTGTTTTAATTTATTCCCACCCTGTGCTATATGCAGGATCTTTGAGAAATTTACAGAATATAAAATATTCAATAACAACTATACAATAAAACATATAAAATTATATATGTAAAAGTGACAAGGGAATTGAAAACAGAAGTGGAAACAAAAAAAACCCTCACACTTTTCCAACAGTTAACTAGAAAAGGTCTTTCTGAAGAGCCTCTGGTGGCTCAACGGACTAAGTCTGTCTGTTATTAACACAGCTGCTTGCAATTACTGCAAGTTCAAGTCCCACCAGGCCCAAGGTTGACTCAGCCTTCATCCTTTATAAGGTAGGTAAAATGAGGACCCAGATTGTTGGGGGCAATTAAGTTGACTTTGTATATAATATACAGATGGATGAAGACTATTGCTGAACACATTGTAAGCCGCCCTGAGTCTTCGGAGAAGGGCGGGATATAAATTCAAATTAAAAAAAAAAAAAGAGCTTCTTCAACAAATGTTTTGGTACTGTAAAATGAGTGCCTCAGAAACTTCCAGGGGTGATCATTCTATAGCCGTGATGGCGAACCTATGGCATGTGTGCCGCAGGTGGCACACAGCGCCCTCTCTATGGGCATGTGAGTCATCACCCCAGTTCAGCTTGCCGCGCATGCACGTCCACGTCCACCTCCTGCCAGCCAGCTGGTCGTCAGGTCTGTGCTGTGCATGTGTGGGGGGTGGGCCGCATGGGGGGGAGTGCACACATATGCGGGGGCCAGAGGCATGCAGGGGGCGCACATGCACCCACGGGCAGCCGGGCACATGCGCGAGGCCCATGTGTACGTTGCATTTTGGAACCATGCACGCTTTGGGCACTCGGCCCAGGAAAGGTTAGCCATCACTGTTCTATAGTATATGTGCAACCACATCCAAAGCTCATCTGAGAGAATGCAAAATAACACTGTGCATTTGGCAGACATAGCAGAACCTCCCCCACAATCTCAGCATTTGATCAGATCTGTAACACTAATGGTGTCAGGATTCTGGTCCAAACTTATACATTTTAAGCAAAACCCTGCAGATTCTAACCTAAAGCGATTCAGTTGCTTCAGCAGAAATTATGAGATGATACACCTTACTCAGCAATATGATTACTGCAATCTACATCACTGCCACTTCTAGGTCAAATGGAAGGAAAACCTCACCTACATTGTAGTGATGTAAGCATAAATTACATTGTAGTGATGTAAGCATAAATTTGCATATGTAAGTTGTCCCCAAGTAATAACTTGCAAGTCTGGTAGTCATACAGTATAATAATTTAAAATAAAGTAACAGTAATGAGGTATGGTTCCAAAGCTCCTGAAGATTATTCTCAGTGGCTTCATATAAATGTTAAATAGTATTAAGTTAGTGCTTTATAACATTCCACAACAGATCTACCAGTCAGAAATACAGCCATTTAGTATTGTTTATGGAAGAAGGAGTCAGATACAGTTAACACAATATCCTCAATTTATGCAATTCAGAAAGGGACCATTGTTGACAAATATGAAAAGTTAATAGGAGATCAATCAGAAAAATATAGGATTGTACCTGGTATATTTTCCCAATATTCCAGAGCAGATTTGGGAGAAGTCTGCAATGCAGAAAGAATTATTTTGTTCAGTTTCTTGTACTCCCAGGCATACAGAATTGAAGACAACTTAATATCAAAATACAAATTGTTAATTATTCCTTTTCTAGGTCCTGTTGTTGCTTTAGAGTTTAATGGAGATGGTTCTATAGCAGCCTGTCAGGACAATGTTGTTAATGTCTTCAGTGGAGCTCAGGTGAGTAGTGGTGCAGATTTTCTGGAGATTATAGCATATTTTTCCAGTGTACTACTTTCTCCATAGAATTTTACTTTTTAAAAATAAAATTAATTCTGTCCTTTCTCTAGAAACTTGAAAAAGATAGGGCACATGTATGATTCTATTTGGTGATAGTAATAAATAAAGGTACATCCATTCTGCTTCTAAAAAGTCACGTTTTCCTAATTATATCAGGGATGTCAAATTCACGGCCAGATGCATTACGCGCTGGCCACGCCCACACCCACCCCTGGTTTAGTGAAGGGGAAAAAAGTCTTGATATGTCATGTGACGACATGATGCTGTGAGTTTGACATCCCTGATCTATATTGTCAATATGCCCTAGTGACTGGGGCAATGAAAAATGTTTTACATTTTTACAGTATTAATATGTTTTGCATTTTTATTATATATTTTATGAATTTGGAATCCAGATGTAAATACTTTTAAAAAATACATGGTGAGTCTCTTAGTATTCAATTAACTGTGGGCCCATAATTTCTGGGCCCAAAATTAATTGAATAATTATGTTAAATTAATTCTTGAGGTGAATTATTTTATGTATTAGCTAGAAGATACCAAGTCTATATCATTTAAAGAGTCAGATACCATAATTTCAATAGTCTTTTGAAAATGAGAGTATATTTCTATTATGCTTGTGTCATTCAATTTGCAGTTTTAGATTAGCATTCTAATCTGAACCAGTTGACTGGCTTATTTAAAAAAAACAAATTAAAATTCTGGAATAAAACACTTGAGTTCTAAATCTTAATTGTGCTTTCTTTTTTATCCTAAAATACAGGTTTTTGTATCTGAGGACAAGTTGTCTGCTTCAAGAGAAATAGACAATTTCTTTAATTTTGCTGATATGCAGATGGGAATGTGAAAGAAACAAAAGCACCTTACTGAAAAATATCTACCTTGATAGTTGAGTCAAGCATTAGGTTTGTTCAACAGTCTGGATTAAGTGAAATTTTTACCTTTTTTGCCTTTTTCCTTATGATACTGATTTTTCAGTAATACTATAAAATTGAAGTAACTCTTAATCCCTCTTAACTGTAATGTGATTCTTTCATGCATATTATATTTTAATACTATAACATTTTCAGTTATAATGGTACACTAGATGGAAGTATAGATGTTAGAAAGCTGGTGCATATTGAAGATTTTTTATGTGTGTTTGTATCTTCGAGCATAAACTCAATTTTGACAACAACAAGTTTTATAACATTGAACAAGTATTACTAACAATTAGTATGTCCTGAAATTTTCAGACACTTCACATGAAATCAGTATCATTCAAAAGATTTTAAGTCTGGCTGGTTTGTCTCATTACTATAAAATTAGCAACAGTGAGAAAAATAGTTATTTTAACTTTTGCTCTCAATCCAACAGTGACTTTCAACTGTTCGATTATACTTGAATGACCTAACAGTTCAAGAAAAGGCACTTGCGGAAACAGGCAATGGCTTCTGATGAGTGTCTCCAACATAGGGGATTTTATTGTTCTTGTTGCTGTATTTCTGTGGGAGTCCTCCTTCAGATTATTGTATATATTTTTTCCAAATATATTCAATTCACAAATGCAGATCTTACAGAAATGAATGTGACCTGTAGGTCTGATCTCCATTTACAAGTCTTTTTCTGATCCAGAGATGCAAGGCGTTAATAGCTAGAACAGCATTTATCCCCAGGCTGAACTTTATCTTATTTTCTCAAATAATTTTTTTTTACATGCTGAGTTCCTCTCCAAATACAGGAAAGTGGTGGAGCTCTTAAACTGCTTATGACTGCAAAAAACATTAAGAGAATAACATTAAGCAAATGGCGATTCTTAGAAGATGGAAGGCAGGACACAGGTCACAGAGGAACTCTAATATCAACATCCATTCATTAACAAATCAGAAATCGAAATGTAGGCGTATCACACAGCCTGTTCCACCCAAAACCCATACACATAATTTAATAACATGATCCTTTCAACTCAAATATAGGCCACTTCAAAATTTCCTCACAAATTCACTGTTTAATAATGGTTAAAATGAAGCGTCTACACAAATCCTTTCTCAGTACTTCAGATATATTATCTATACCATTGAAGTGGTTTAGAATGGTAAAATATAGATTATGAGAATTAAAAAATAATAATGCAATCAGTTTATCACTTGTTCAAAGTGTAGTAAAATGGCTTTTAGCCATGCTGTAGCTGCCTAGGAGCTTCCTTTAAATAAGAGTAAATGTTGCTGTTTAAGGATTATATTGCAAATTTACTGATATATGAAAGTTTGATATTTTACACAACTGTAAAATTATTATTTTTGGTATGGTTAATGTTTTATATGTAAATACTGGTTTCTTTCTTATATTAGCACTTTATGTTGGATAAAGATTGTGTATAGAATTTTACCTGTACATTTTAACAGAAAACAACTGTAAGAGGAAACAAGAGAGAAAATTTCTGCATTGTGCATTGGCACTCAGTTTAATCAATGGAAGCATCACAGACATTTACTTGTTTTTATATTATCAAAACGGAAGGACTCATGAATTAATTTCTGAATTGTTATGTATTTGATATTGTTTATTAATTGAATTTATTGGTACCATATTGTAGAATTTAAGAAAAATTTATACGGTATGTTATATCTTTTATATACAACTTGTCTAGCATTTGTGAAATGTGTTTTATAATAAATACTTAAATGAAAGCTTTCCTTTATGGCATATTGCATTTAAAAAAATACCATGGTCAGTATTGCACATAGTTTAATTCCTAAATCTTTAAGCTTATACAGGCTCAATTTATGATCACAACAAACTCCAGAATTTTAGTTGTAAGTGGTTGCTGTTATAAATCAAAGAACCATGTGACTGGGCTCAATTTTATGATTGTTTTTACAATGGTAGTAATCATCATGGCTGTTAAGTGCACCACAAGGGCCGTTAAGTGAATCCAGCATATCCAAGGGGCATTTTTTTGCTGTTTTTCTGCTAGAAAATAGCAAAAAGGGTAGCAAATTGTAGTCATGACCTACTACGAATAATGCATCTGGTCATAAATGTGAGTTGGTTGCCAACTGCCCAAAATGCAACATATGACCAAGCGGGTGGAGTTGTTGCAGCAATCGTAACTTCAAAGATGAGTCGTGAGTAGTTTTTTTGAAGTGTTAACCGATTTTTTAATAAGGACTACCTGTAATCTTATTATTTATTTTAGATAGATTTTGTTGGATCTGATGCTGAAAATCACACTGTACAAGAAGTCTAATGAAAAGATGAGTAGGTGACAGAGGGTTAAAGCTCCTTAGAAACTGGGAAGATGACTACAAGTAATCCTTGACTTACAACCACAATTGAGCCCAAAACTTCTATTGCTAAGCAAGGTAGTAAAGTGAGTTTTGCCCCAATTTACAACTTTTCAGTTGGTAAGTGAATCACTGCAGTTGTTAAATTAGTAACACAGTTGTTAAGTGGTTCTGACTTTCCTATTGATTTTGCTTGTCAGGTCACAAACAAGGGGGCCGCGTGTGGCTCAGGCTGTAAGAAGCCTGTTATTAAACACAGCTGCTTGCAATTACTGCAGGTTCTAGTCCCACCAGGCCCAAGGTTGACTCAGCCTTCCATCCTTTATAAGGTAGGTAAAATGAGGACCCAGATTGTTGGGGGGGCAATAAGTTGACTTTGTATATAAATATACAAATAGAATGAGACTATTACCTTACACAATGTAAGCCGCCCTGAGTCTTCGGAGTCTTCACATATAAATGTGATTTTTTTTAAAAAAGGGGTGATCACATGACCTGGGACACTGACCATCATAAATACATGCCAGTTGGCAAGTGTCCAGGTTTTGATCACATGACCATGGAGATGCTGCAAAGGTCTAACTATGAAACATGGTTATAAGTCACTTTTTTCAATGCTGTTGTAATTTTGAAGTCACTAAATGAATGGATGTAAATCAAGGGCCAGCTGTACTTCAATAATCTTGTCATAGTCATTAGACCATAGGAGCCAGCAAAAAATTCTAGTCTTTGTCTACTCATTTAATTTTCCCAAGCTAAAAATGAAAAAGCAATGAATTTACTAGGTAGGTATTAAGGTTACGTCAGAACATCACTGTTTATTTTAAATCTCTCTGCTCAACCTGGTAAAAGCAACAGAATGGTACTACAGCTCTTAGTTTTCCTAGCATTAGTTAATAAAATGACAATGTGAACATAGAACTCAGAATAATTCTGTGATGGTTTTTTCTCAGCATGGTACAAAACCAATGAGTTTTGTACCATGCTTATTTTAGATCTGGATGTGTTGAGTATTTTAAACTTCAAACAAGGCAGTCTGAGCTAGTTATGTTTTGAATGTGCCTAGAGACCAACTTATATTTCTTTAATAAATTGGTTAGATTTATAGAAGATAAATTGACACTGGTGATATATCATCCTACAAGTAATTTACTACCAACAAATATGATTGGGCATTGAGTGCCATGTTTATATCTTGTTTGAGGATATATTACTGTTTCCTAGATAAGAAGTGTAGCTAAAGCTGTAATAGGTAGACTAACTTTGATCTGGCAGTTTCCTTTTGGCATTTAAACTTCCATTCACATTTAGGTTAGTAAAATGTTTTATAAAAGAGCAATCTCAAACATGGTATATTTATTTGCTCAAATAGTAACACTATGGTATGATGAATAGAGCTATGTGTTTATCAGGAACACTGGTTGTATGCTATCAAGTTGCAAATACAATTTTATGAAAGTATAAAAATTACCTTATGGGGAAGTAGTTAAAACAGCTTCAGCTATTCTTTATCAATCATCACTCAGAATGGCTGAGAATCATGAGAAGTTTGCTAGGTTGAAAGTGGTTCTTCTAAATTAAGTTCAACAATTTCGGATATTGAATACAAAAGCAATACTGCAGTAAGTATCCACATGGCTTTGAGAATGTGTCCAAGTCAGTTTTTACTCCTGGTAAAGTATGGTATTCTTGGGTGTTTTTGGACGTGATTTGCCAGTCTTCTTGTATCTAGCCAAAGAAGCACATACTGGATAAAGTTTTTCTGCCTCACTTAGTCTTCCATCACTACCAGTTTCATTTCATTTTCAGAGTTCTATAGTGTTATTCCAGTTTAATTGGCCATACATCAAACATTGGCCATACATCAAACATTTTATCTAGTTTCCAAATTAGACTGATAAATTTGCTGCATTTTTATAATTCAGCTACTGTATGATTTCCTTATGCATAAAGTGACTTCATACATAGAAGTCTCCTTTTCTACAAATAATGGAACGTGAATCAGCAGCTTTTCCATGTCACAACTTTTGTTCAAAACGGGGATTATGAAATTGGCATCATGCTGCAAGCTGTTCTAGCATCTCACACAGATTAAGTGACAAAATTGCATTGTATTGGGATATAATAGCGCTTCCCTAAATGTGCTAAGTTTAACAGAAAAGTGCAAGTATTGACTATCAGGCTGTTTAATATATTTTCATCAGTATTAGAATAATGCATACCAGCTACAGTATTAAATGGTTTGTTTATTCAGACTATTTCTGGATTTGTTGTTATTACTTATTTTCATACAAACTTCATTAAAACCTATGCTAGATCTGAATTGGTAATGGAGTTAAGGTTATATGGGCTTATAATTGAAAGCATCTGAAACATTTTTATATAAGAATGATGGCTTGCCCACCATGTAATTGTAGAAATGATATGATTGTCACAGTGACAATTGTATTATTTGTGTTGAAATAACATTTCCTCCCCTTATTCTCATTGCAGATGACCTAGCTAGTTGACACATGTAAATTTTTGCTGTATCCCAACTCATCCTGATTCTTCCTAAAATTCCTCATGTCTTGTCTTCAGAGATCAAAGGAAGATTTATTGATTTTCTAATGATTTTTTTCTACTTGTCAATTACATAAATATACCCTCAAGCAAAGATCAACTCTTGATGACTGCATCCAGTTTTCTTAGCAATGTTACACAGGTGGTTCACTATGTCTTTTTGGGGATTTTTTTCAATTTCTCAGGCTAGGCAACATTAAAATTGTCATGCCACCCAGCCATTCAAATAATACCATTAACTACTGTAGGACAAACTATGCTTACCTTCAAATACTAGCTAAGATTGGCTGGGCATATGGTGCATATTTTCTTTCCAGAATTGCCTGAATATTTTTGGGTGAATTCCACTGCTATTTATCAGCAAAACAAATGCAATTATTCAGGTTAGCCGCTTCCATGTATACATTAAGTCGTTTGTTTTGCATTATATTAATTGTAACATGTACATAGGTACGATAAAATTTCTCTGGTGGAAGAAAGCATTTTATTTTCAACCTACGCGGTGGGTAGAACGCGATTAAAAAAAAACACGTGAAAGAACGTGATAAAAAAACCCGCTACCGAAACGAGTGTACTGAAGACAGTGGGCATATACCGATTTTTCCAACAATTTGAGGTTGAAAAAAAAAAGTGGAATTTAAGACTATCCAAGCTTTGGGAGGGAACAGCAGATAATGGGCCTCTTGAAAGTTTTGTTTGCTCTGCTGAGCAGGCTAAGAAACCCGGGGGCGGCGGAACGTTTTGCTATGCAGGTGCCAGGCAGCCCGACCGGACTCGACCGCGAGAGAAGAGCCGATCCGCCGCCACTGCCGGCAGGGTGGGAGAGAAGGGAAGGGGAAGAGGCGGAGCCTGAGAGGCGGCGGTGGTGGCGGCAGCAGTAGTGTCAATAATACAATAGGGCTCTTGTACCGCCGCCTGGCCTGCCAAGAGGGAGACTACAAGGACAAGGGCCCGCTTCCCCCAGAGCGCGAGAGGAAAGACGGGGGAAGCAGGCGGCATGTTGCCGGGCCGCGGGCAGGACAGGCAGGCCCCGGGGCAGAGCCGCGGCGATTGAAGGAGGACTCCGATGAGCGACTCCAGATAGCAGCAGCCCGAGCACGACTCCAGGCCCGGCGGAGCGAAAACCCGTGGTCGCCGCCTGCCCCAGAGCCACAAGGTGAGCTTCTGGAGACGGGAGGGTCCACGGCGGCGGCGAGGTCGCGGGCAGGGCCGGGGCTGCCGCGAGTGCGCCGGAAACGCCTCCAGGCGCCCGGAGAGACGGAACGAAGGGCAGCTCCCGGCCCTGGCCGGCTCAGCCGCCGCGATGGAAGGGCCGAGTCGGCTCCAGGTCGAGCTCGGGGTGGCGCTTTACCCACATTTGTCGGTCCCGCCGCTGCACCGAGTCGCGGCTCGCGCCCCCACCCACGCACGGGCGGCGCTTGGCGCCAAGGCCTGGCCGCTGGAGTCACGCTGGCGGGGCGGGAAGGGGCCGAGCCTCCATGAGGTGAGCGGGGAAGGGGTGGAGCCGCCGCGCTAAGCGCCGCCTCAGGGAGCGCTGCCCGTGTTTGGGAGGGGACACGTGGTCGGGCGGGTGGTCGTTGGTTGTTCCCGGCCCGGAGGGCGAGGCGAGGTGAGCTGAGGTGGGGGAGGGATAAGTTTCCTCCTCTCGCTTCATCGCCCCCTCCTCGGCTGGGGGCGGCTTTACAGCAGCGACTCAGGCCTTCCATTTATGTGGGCTTCTGCATCCGTATGGCCAGAAGCCAGGTAGAACACCCTCCCTCTAGTTACTTATTTGTTTTTTTGGTTTTTTTTATTGCAGTGTTTTATTTATTTTCTGCCATTAGTTCTAACCGAGTTCCACATCTGCCGTGGTTTACTAAGTTGATACCGGTCATCGAGGTTGCCGAACTCGGTTGCAAGAAATGAGTTCCATCCACTCCTGAGGTTGTGGTTCTGCCGGGCAATCCTCTTCCGCAGCTCATACGACTTCGTAGCACCCACTTCACGGTTGCGTGTTGGGGATTTGTAATCGGGATTTACAGCTTTTTTGAACCCGCTACGGCCCAGAAACAGTGGGACTTCCGTCCCGTTAGTAGCTTGAATCCAGAGAGTTGGAATCCGCTGTTATTATATATAGTTGTTCAGCCGCTTCCAACTTTTTTGTGAGTCGATGGTAATTTCATTACCATTAGGAACTCTTGCCTTGATTTAAAAAAGCCAGCGTGTTTTCAGTTAATAGTATCGCTTGCTCTTCCGTTGGCCTTTTTTTCTTGAGGAGGAGGATTATGTGCCCTCAAGTCGTTCTCGTGTCCTCCAGTTGTTGTCGAGTCTTAACAACCACATAAATAGATTTTAGCCATGGTGATCTATCCCTACCCCGGTTCTTCAGCTCTTCCAGCGTTGCACTCATTGCTACTGTAACTGAATCGCTCCACCTTGCTGCTTGCTCTTCTTGTTTCTTTTCCTTCCATCTTTCCCACGTTAGACCTGCCTCTGAGACACATTCACATGTGCCTGGCACTTTTGCCATAATTCCTTTTTTCTGTATTAAATGTCCAGCTGAGTTAAGATTTATCTTTCATTCCTAGTTCTGCTAGCTAGTGAGAGACTGGATTTATTTCTAGTATTTTTGCTGGGACCTGCTGGCTTGTGCCAAATAGGATCTGATTGCTATGCCTTCTGTGTACAAGCAAAATAAGACATTATTAGAGATATAGTCTTATGAGACAAGAATTAATTCTTGAATTTCTACTCCCAACCACATATATATTCAAAGCCACAGTGTGCTATGATCAGAAAATAAATTACTGTGCTTTGGTAAGTGAATGGATAATATCTAAAATATAATTGTGCAAGCAGATGCAGCTGGGGTTACCATATCTGGGCTGCAAATAATTGGTCAGCTACTAAGGTTTTTTTAGTGTGTATGTAGAAAGTCAGTTGGTAAAAGATTGTATCAGTTACTCACCACAGAACTAAAATAACTTGGTGTTGTCTGCTATCTTAATGTATCATACAACAGTTGAAATATTTACCAAATTGGTTCTGCTTATCCATGAGCCCAGTTTCATTTTTAGAAGTTGCTATCAATAGATCTCCTTTAGCATAAAGCTCTTAAATGGAATGGAATAAGGTTGGACCTCTTAAAATTTGAGTTGCTTTGAAGCAAGATGGGCAGCAAAAGAAATCTAATAAATAATAAATGTAAGATTGCCACTAAAACCAATCTAATTAGGTCAAGAACTGGAATAGCTAAATTTCTTTTTTAATTTCAGTGAAGAAGGATATTTAGAATAAAAAGATTACCTGTACTGAAAAGTCTGATAAAACCATTCTTACTACTTAATTATAATTGTGGAAGATTTGATTTTTATCTGATCTTTTAAGCCATCAGGAATGGTTTGCTTAGGTTTAATGAAGTATGAGAGTTGTAAATGTATATTGTTGAAGAGTGAAGCTTTTTTATACATTAACTGAGATACCTGCTTGAAGATTAAAATTTACTAATGCTGTGTGAAAAGACAGCATATTGAATTTCTAAAGAATAATGGAAATTCTGTAATTGGGGATTTGAAGTATTTTGTGACTAGAGATTTCCTAAAATATTACAGAATATTGGATATTCCTTTTGATATTATTTTTCAACAATGTAGAACAGTGGTTCTCAACCTTTTTTTCACCACAGACTTCCTTTAAATATCTTTTGTCGCTACAGACTATGGCCTGGACCCCCAAGACTTAACTCAAGATTTAAATCATAAGATCTCTTCAAGCCTTCGCGGACCTCCTGTGGTGATATTGCAGCATCCAGGAGTCTGCGGACCACAGGTTGAGAACCACTGGTGCAGACAGTTATTTTTTAAAAATACAATGGGAAGATTTAAAACTCACTGTCATATTGGAACTTCCTATGATTATATAGTAAATGTCTTATCTACATAACTTTATTGGAGATATTACTAAGGCAGTGGAAGATTAGATTCGAGAAAACTGCATTTACTATATATAAGGTGAAAATATTTTCATTAGGGAGGAAATTTTGCTCTAAATCTGAGTACAAATTTTGCTTTTGTTCTATAAAAATGAGTTACATTAATTAAGGCAAATTAATAGATTTAATTAAATAGGATATTCAGGAATTTTGAATAAATAGTAACTCAGAAAAATGAAGTGATATTGAAAAATATTAGACTGTATATAGTTGATAGCTGAGATTGTAGAATGGAAAGCTGACGGCCTTCCAGTAACCATCTTGGTCTCCATGTCCTGGTCCTGCCTCCTGCTTTGGGTAGTGGTTTGATAGTCCTCATTGCCCTCAACCATCTTCCAGGGCATGGGTGTCAAACGTGATCATGTCACGTGATATATCTTGATGTTTTTTGCCTTTGCAGAGCCGGGGTGGGTGTGACGCATCTGGCCCATGGGCCGCCACTTTGACACTCCTGTTCCAGAGGCATTTAGCCTCTGCATCCAGTGTACCTGAAAGACAGAATTTTCATATCCTGTGCTACATTAGTAGAAATGAAAAAAAGCCAAAATAAATTCAAAGATGCAGCAATACATGCAGTTTTGGGCATACTGTGGTATACTCATAGGTTACTGCTGTTGTGTGAGCTGCATTAGCTCCCAGTAGGTTTCTAGAAGCAATTCAAAATGCTGGATATTTCCTGTAAAGCCCTATGTATATCCATGGGGTCACTTTATTTGTATGATCACCTCTGCCTAGTGGTTTCTGTCAGCTCCATCTGATCTGGCAAAGTGGGCATGCTCTAGTACCTCAGTACAACAATAGCACTTAGACTTATATACTGCTGCATAGTGCTTTACAGCATTCTCTCAGCAGGTTACAATGTCAGCATATTGCCCCCAACAATCTTGAGTCCTCATTTTACTGACCTTGGAAGGATGGAAGGCTGAGTCAACCTTAAGCCCCTGTCAGGATCGAACTCCAGACTGGGCAGAGTTAGCCTGCAGTACTGCATTCTGACCACTGCACTACCAGGGCTCCAAGTCATCTAGCTGATCCCTAGAAGCATCTATTTGTTATGGTTTCTGCCCTTTGGACATCCCCCCTTTCCCCAATACAGACAGCTACTAGTCTATTAGCTTTTACAAAGCGGTAAAGACCTGGCTCTTTGTTTAGGCATTGGGAGGTTGAAGTTAGGCTGGGAAGTCTGTCTTGGGTGTGTATTTAGTGCTTTGTGTATTTATTGAGCTCAATACAGTATTAGTTAGGATTTGTTTTAATATTATTCTTTTGTTTGTTTACCACCCAGAGTTTCTTGGATAGATGGGCAGACATATAAATTGGTCCTGGCCATCCTTTGTGAGAAAAAAAACATTTCACAAAAGAAGAAAAACAATCCTTATTTTAAAAAAGGAAAAATGTAAATATTAATTTAAATTAATTTTAAATATTAAAATGCAAATATGTGTTGGGTAAAGATACATTTCAGAGCTGCCTAGATCACAAGATACTGATTAAAAAGAAACATTCAAAAGATAATGCAGTGCTCTGAGTAGATCACAAGAAGGTAAAGGTCTGCTAAAAAAAATAAAAAAAAGTTCTCACTATATTACAAATCACAAGGCAACTCCAAAGAAAAAATGTGATCTAAAAAAAATTATGAATGCCTGTGGCGTAAGAATCAAAACAATTCCATAACTAATATGGAAAAATGACAAATAAGAACCTGAGACAATGAGACTGAAGTACCACAGAGTAAACATTAATTACAGTTCTAATATAAATTTT
Organism: Ahaetulla prasina; assembly: GCF_028640845.1. Lineage (NCBI taxonomy): Eukaryota > Metazoa > Chordata > Lepidosauria > Squamata > Colubridae > Ahaetulla > Ahaetulla prasina. The sequence continues at coordinate 92,998,967 of NC_080543.1, read as the reverse complement.
TGGAGATTAATATTATCTACTTCTGTAAAATGGAAATATTCTAAAACAGTGGCTCTGCTTTATTCATTTGGACCTCACCACTACTTGGAAAGTTCTTGCCATTTATCAGAAACTACTGAGTGTAATGAAGTTCCATCTCTTCCCTGTCTTGGTCCATGCTTCAGTGGAGTTGCTCCCAATTTTGCTCCTTATTTTATTTTAAAAAAACCAAATCTCTTCTGCTTTAGCACAAGAAAGAACTGGAGTATATCACTTTCTAATTCACCAGCGTAATCTCTGCTTCAGAATACTTATAGAACATCTGACATTAGGGCCCAATCTTCCTTGTAGGGATGTGAATTGATAGTTTGAATGAGGGACAAGACTGTACCTACAGTCAATAGCACAATTTTTTTAAAAAATAGTAATAATTTTTTAAAAGTTGATATTCTGAGTCAGTAAAAATATGCATTTCACCATGCAGAAACCATTTTATTGTTACAGATAAAAATTGCTCTATGTTAACTACTTAATCCTTCACCAAGGTTCTTTAATGGAAATAATGTTTCAGTTTCGTTGAAAACAAATCTGCTTAATATTCAGAGTAATGTTAACAAATTAAATCTTCATATTTCGCAGAGCATCAAATTGATTTCTGTATCTCCTTTTTGAGTCACAATAATAAAAAAATCTGGATTCCCATAAGCATATCAAACAAAAAGAACTATCAGATGTTTCACCATATTTGGATACTCTTGAATTAAGTTGCTTGAAAAATAATTCAGTGGAAGTTTATTAAATTTTTATTCTAGCTGAGATTAAAGCTAAGCAAATAGTACTTTCTAGTTACATTAAGAAGAGAAAGTACCAGTACTTTTTCATCTCACAGCAAATAAATCAAAATAGCTACCATTTGGAAAATTGCAGCCTGTTAAAGCAAGAAAAACACTTTGGAGGTTGACATCATCATGATTCCCCATCTCATTTGGTCAGTCGTCCACTCAGAATTTCCAGTTGCTAGGAAACCAGGCAATCGATTATTTGGGTTCCCCTATACTAGCACTCCAGGAATTCAGCACTAATGCTGAATTAAAACAGTTGAAATGTATGGTTTGAAAGTTATCATTGAAGTATTATACCCTGCAGAAAAAAGAAAAAATTCTAGACTAGTTAAAGAGAAAGTTCCTGAAGTAGTTTTATAAGGCAGTATACTTATATAGCAGGTTATTTTCCTTTTTAAAAAGAGATTTAGTGGTCTTATTTATGATGACATGAAACTTTTATGTAAAAAAGTGAAAAGCTTTTGGAATGTCCTCTTCATTTTCTGAACATTGCTTTTCCTTTTTTAAATTATAAAGATCTTATTCAATATAGAAGAAGTAGAATATAAATGATTTGATTAATTAAGAAATTGGAATAAATATCTGTGGCAGGAATAAATATTTTTAATAAATATATTGTTAGAGCACATAAAAAGGAATTAAAAGGGAAAGCTTGGAGATGGTTATACTTTTCAAAGAGATATGGAATAATGGTTATTGCATTTCTTTGGAAACTTTCAGAGAACAAAATGCCACTCAAGATAAAGGAATGTACTTAGCTGATTTTTATTTAGTTTTCACAAAGCATCTTTATGGCAAAAAACAGATACGACAATAGTAAGAGAATAGTGGATGTATTTTCAAAACACGCAGGTTTTTTTTAACTTTCTTTTAAAAATTCTACTTTAAAATTCATATTGTAAATAAACAATCTTAATTACATTTTCATAAGGCAAAAACTTTAGATGATTATTTTAAATACTCTGTCTGAATTCTTTATATTTATCCTATAAATGCAATGCAAGTGCCACTCTGCGCATGCACTCCGTACTCTGTTTTGGGCCTGGAAAGCAGCCTGCACCAGCTTGGAAGACAAAAGGGGGCACAGCGTGAGGTCCCCCCGCGCCCTGTTTTGTGCCTGGAAAGCCTCCTGTACCCCGTGCATGTGCCCCAGCCCATGCACGAGCACATCCCTGCATGTACCCCGCGCATGCGTGGCAGAGACCCAAAGACCAGCTGGCTGGTGGAAAGCACACATGCACGTGCGGTGGCGCTGAGCTGGAGCAACGGCTCGTGTGCCCGCAGAGGGCTCTGCGGGCCACCTGTGGCATGCGTGCCATAGGTTCTCCATCACAGGTATAATGGGTGCGATGCACTTTTTAAGGTGTCTTGTTTTCAAAATCTATATCCCAATTTTTCCCTTTTGTTATAGGTCTAATATATCTCTATATTTTAAAATTATTTTCTCAAGCCTTCATTGTGAGAATTCTCTGGCTGCATAACACGCTCAGAAATGTTTCTGAACTGACTAAAATTTTCTCATAAACTCTTGAAACAAGCATGTCTGTGATTATAGAATACTTTATATAATTATTGCTAGAAAAGGAATTAATAGAAACTGTCCCTGACCTTGCAGACTGCAGTAAAAACAGACAAGGATCAGGAATAATCATTTTGCTTCTGTTAGCTATTCCCCACAGCTTTCCCACCAGCTAGACACAGGGTACCTATTCATTGAAAGGATGTCTGCTCAAAGGCAGCATAGGAGTAAAAAAAAGAACAGTGTTAACTTGCTTTGGTCCGGAAGGATATGAACACAGAAGTCCTTCTTTCTAGCATGTAACTGAATAGAAGGGGTAATGAAAAGAGAGTTCTTCCAAAGACATGTAAATATTGTCAAGTATTTAAACAACAGAGTCGAAACAATGTGTGGCTATCTAAATAAAATGTAAAGGTGAACTACTAATTAGATTTCTGTTAGCTGCAACTGTGTTCTGAATGCAAATGGTGTTGGGGATATTTTACAAATTTAAATTTATTTGGTAAATTCTTGTTTTGGTCACTTCTGGTCTAAAATATAGCAAGGTGTCAGAACAAAATGGAAATCTAGATTTGCACAAACAACAGCAATAATAAAATCTGTTATCTCATCCAAATCACAACTTATTAAGATACAGTAATATATGTATTATCTCAGATTTAATAATTATTTAATGAAACAGCTATGTAATAACTATTTAATAAAATAGTTAAAATATAATACTATGTTTCAGTTTTGTTCTTTCAAAGCATAATTGTGAGTGTTATGAAGCTTTTTATGAAAAGCAATTTGAATTGCTTTCTTTAGAAATTGGAAACTTCAATGAGATAGTTAAATTAGGCAGTAATTTAAGCTGTTTTGTGGAATATATTGCTGTACTGTTTTGTGATTCTCATGCTGCCTTGTACTTTACTAAACAATGTATTTTAAAAGTAAATGAATTTCTTTCATTTAATGTTTTTGGCTATTATCTCTTTCTGTTTCTTTTATTTACTTTCTAAATGTAGCTTAGAAATAAAATGGGCCCAATTTAATTGTGTAGAATTCTGCAATTTATTTCTGCAAAAAGCAACATAGAATTTCTTTCAAATCTTAAAATAAACCAATGTTGTAACTATAATTTATTAATCACATCCATATTCAGATAAACTGAAGGTAGAATTTGTAAAAATATGCCGCTTTATTTCTTCAACAAGCTGGATTTTGGAATTATATATCTTAAATGTTTTAATTGCCTTGGGTTGTTGGTGTTGTTGTTTTTTGTGTGTGAATGCCTGTAGGGTTTTTTGGGGACATTTTGTGTGTTCTATAAAACTTATGCACTCCATTGAGGCCGAAGTTTATGTTGTTAAGTGAGAAATTTGTTAAAGTGAGTTTTGATCAGTTTATGAGTTTTCTTGCCACATTTGTCAAGTGAATCACTGAAGTTGTTAAGTTAGTAATATGGTTGTTAAGTGAATCTGGCTTTTCCATTGTCTTTGCTTGTCAGAAGGTTGTAAAAGGTGATCACGTGACCCCGGGACACTGCAAGGGTTATAAATATGCATCAGTTGTCAAGCATCCAAATGTAAATCATGTGACCATGGGGATGCTGAAATGATCACGAGTGTGAAAAATGGTCATGTCACTTTAAATAAACTGTTGTAAGTCAAGGACTGCCTGTAGAAGATAACTTGGAAAATGAAAGAATTAATTTTTGTTTCATGAATCTATATGTCTTATAACTAAGGAAGCTGCTGGAGAAAATTATCTGGTGGCATAGGATTGGATATTTTCAATAGTATGCTGATGACACTCAGTTATTTATATCAAATACTGCCCAAGTGATGCCATCAAGATTCTGTCTCAGTGTCTATAGACTGTAGAAATACACTTCCAACTCAATCCTAGTAAGACTGAATGACTATTGATAGTTGGACACTGGTGCTAGAAATATTTCAGGTTAGTACTGGCTGGAATCATATTTTTTTACAACATAACTGGTATGCAATTTGAAAATCCTCTTAAACTCGCAAAGAGATAATAGTAGGATGGCTAGAATGGTTTTTATGCCCATACCTAGATCAGGAAAAACTATTCATAGTTACTCATCGCTTGGTTGCTTCTCTAAATCAGGAAGCACTATTCATAGTTAATCATAGCTTGATTGATTCTTATACTTACTTACTTACGGGACCGCCTACTGCCACCGTTTGCCTCCCACCGACCCGTGCGCTCTCACAGAGAAGGACTCCTTAGAGTGCCGTCAGCCAAGCAATGTCGGCTGGCGGCCCCCAGGGGAAGGGCCTTCTCTGTGGGGGCTCCTACCCTATGAAACGAACTTCCCCCTGGACTTTGACAACTTCCTGACCTTTGGACCTTTTGCCGCGAGCTCAAGACGTACCTATTTTTCCGCGCAGGACTGGCATAGAATTTTTAGATGTTTTTATGGGTTTTAATTTTAATTAGTTTTTTAGGATTTCAAATGTATTTTAAATTTGGGCCAAATTTGAATAAGTTTTTTAGCTACTGTTTTATCTGTATTGTGTGTATTTGATTGTTGTTTTTATTTGGTTGTTCACTGCCCTGAGTCCTTCGGGAGAAGGGCGGTATACAAATTAAATTATTATTATTATTATTATTATTATTATTATTATTATTATTATTATTATTATTATTATTATTATTATTATTATTATTATTATTATTTGGATTGCTGCAGTGTGCTTCACATGAGGCTGCCCTTAAAAATCAGAAGCTACAACTGATCCAGAGCACATTAGTGTGAGTAGTTACGGCAACCCCAGTAATAACCCCACCAACGCACAAGCCTTAGTAGATACCAGTAAGCTTGTGGGTGCAATTCAAAGTGCTGGTGATCACTCATAAAACCATATATGGCACAGGGCCAAGAAATGGCTACCTTAAGTTATCTGCCTACTCAACAAGATTGGACATGCTCCAAGACTCATCTATCAAACAGTGCCATTTTACGTCACTCAGATAGCATGCCTTCTCAATTATTTTACTATAGTCTCTGCCCCATCATACCCCCCCAAAATATGGATGGCACCAGTAGTGCTAGTTGTCAGCGCTCCAGAAAAAAAACCTCCAATTCCAAGTAAAAATTCTGAAGGAAGCATCTTTCAAAGTTCTATTTACTAGGATAGGTAAACTGGCACATCTGGGAAAACCTGAATCTGAGAGGTCCAGGTTTTCCCTTAGTAAATCAAAAACCCCAAAACCATCCCCTCACTCCTCAGTTGTTCACATGCTCCAATCTCCAACCGTCCCATCTCAAGACAGCACTCCAACCACTCCTCCTCCAGGTGCAGGATCGGCCTGACCTTGACTGACAGGAAGTATGCTATTATGTCTAAAGACAACCCCTCTACTAAATCCCCCCTCCTACTTTCCCACACATGAGAAGGTGGCAGCACGGAAGCTTCCGGCCTAATATGGCTTCCAGTGCTGACACTAGCCTTCAGAAAGGTTTGGACCTGGTTCTTTTTGGCACGCTGGGTCAAGATGTTGCAACAATTGTTAATTTGTGGTATGTGACTTAGCCCTGTTGTTATATGGGACTTCACTTGATTTTTATGCGTTATGGTTTTTTAATCTTTCTTCATGATTAGGGAAGCGGGCAGCCTCATAATTTGAACATAGAAAAACTTGAGTTCTTGAATTGCTCCTTTCTTTGTGTATTGCAGTATTTTTTCTCTTTTTGTAATCTTCAAGTTTAATTGCAGATGTAAGCTCTGGTTTACCAGAAATTTTAAAAAATGGAGAATGACTTGCAGTGGAAAAGAGAAGAAATTAGTGTTCCAAATTTGTTCAGATAGCACCAAATTACATATTGGCATTGGATAAAAATCTGCTGTTGACTGAAACAATTCAATTGCATGATTAGAAATTTTTGAGTTATCTTTTGTTTTAAAGCAACTTAACAGAACATTCTAAAAGAAAATTATTGATAGTAACTTTTAAATTGTCTTTCTATGAGAACTCTTTTCAGTAGAAAAGTGAAATGAAAAATGATCAAAAAGGAAACTCTGGGACTTTCTTTATAGCAATAATTGAAACTGTTCATGTTTTTATTGTGTTCTTTTGGAAGTGAAAGCAGTTGCTGAATTTTGTTGCAAAAAGGCACTTTTTTTTCAATCACTGTAAGAACTATTGTTATTTTTATATTTAGTTTGCCTCTGATTCTGAAATACATTAAGCATGGTTATTGGGACACTAATATATAGAGCTAATTCCAGTATAATATTTTGGTTCCATAAATGTAGGAGGTATTTATTTAGATGTAGCATCCATTATATTGTATGTGTTTTATGTAATGGTTGAAGAGAAGTTTAAAGTAAAGCTAATTGATCAATTTCAAAACATCTATACTTAGGTTGATGAAAGTTGCAGTCCGTTAGAAAGACCCATAGCTAGAAAAGACTGTCCAATAACTTTTTTTCCTGCTATTGACACTTCTGGGTCTGTAGAAATCATTCTCTGTCAGACTGATCTTAATTTTATGAATTGTGACTGCAATTAATATGATTAACATTTCATTTTAGTTGTTTATATTATTTATTTTCTTCCGTTTCTTGGTAGAACTTGGTTTTAGGCATATTTGAAACATTTCAATCCTGCAAAAATATTTAAAGTTCAAAATGAGCTTTGCTTAGTTATTAAAATGTACCCCAACCTTGATCCAATTTTAATAGGAATATTCTGAGCTTGGAACAGCCTAAATACTGTGATAGTAGAGTTGAAATGGCATTGAACAAGTCCTCATGTTGTAACTTCAAATACCTGTACTTGCCTTGTATTGGAATTTAGAGTTTGCCAAAAATATTATAGAGGGAAACCTGTAACTAGGCACAAAATGGACGGAGGTTCTTGCGAGAATAGTGTTTCACCCTAATAGTATCTTTGTTACTATCATTTCATCATATATTTTTCAATGCTAGTAAAAACAGCTGGAATATTTTGATATAACTTTGTAAGTTTAATGAAATTATAAGTAATACTCCAATATTTTTTTATTATCTTGCAGATAATAGAAGTAATGGAGTCTTTATGTAAAATGGAATCTCTTCTTTTACTTGTGGATTGTTAACCCACAAATTCAAGTAGCATAATAAACTGGATCCTAGTGTGGGTTAATAACATCTTATCTCTGTAGGATGCACTAATGATTCTCAGAAATTTGAGAGGTGCATGTCTGAAACAAGCAGGAGATTGGATATATAGAAAAAAGTAAAAAATATAACAATTCAAAAGGCCATTGTGAAAAGAATTTGTATAATAACTTGTATTATAACTGTAGCTTTCAGGATCTATTACATTTTTACAAAAAGAATAATTGCAAACTACTGTATTTCTAATACAGTACTGTGAATATTTATATGACTATATATAATATGAAGGGACGTGGTGGCTCAATGGCTAGAACGCTGAGCTTGTCAATTGAAAGGTCGGCAGTTCAGCGGTTCGAATCCCTAGTGCCGCATAACTGGGTGAGCTCCCGTTACTTGTCCCAGCTTCTGCCAACCTAGAAAAATAGGGACCACCTTTGGTGGGAAGGTAACAGCATTCCTTGCACCTTTGGCATTTAGTCATGCCGGCTACATGACCATGGAGACATCTTCGGAGCACTGGCTCTTTGGCTTTGAAACGGAGATGAGCACCGCCCCTAGAGTCAGGAACAACTAGCACATATGTTGAATGACTAGCAAATAGGGGAACCTTTACCTTTACCTTTATATAATATGATCTTGTCTTAATGTGTGATTTTCTTAGGCTTTGGCTATGACCATCAAAGTTTTAAACAGTAATTTCATCAAGTGATCTCCAGGTTGTAAAGTAGTCAACATATTCCTCTGTCTCTTTAGTTGAGAAATGGCAGGAAGTTTCATGTAAGCTCATAGAGCTCACTATAATACTTCAAAAGAATGTAATTGGCTTGCTTAATAGTATTAGTTTTGCCTAAATTACTTTTATTTATTTATTTTATAAATTTTTATTATTTTTACTTTTGGCTGCTGATTGCTGAATCTGTATTTAAAATCTTTGCACAGCACATGATAGTCTACTTATCAGCATGTGGAAGTAGACCTGTTTCGTTGGATATTGGTTCCAACTGATCAGAACTAAACATTTTTCTTTGTTGCACATTAACACTTCACATGCAGGCAGGCACAGTTTTTATTAAAGGTTTTAATTTGCAAAAGAGTTATATAATTGTTAGAATAGAATAGAATAGAATAGAATAGAATAGAATAGAATAGAATAGAATAGAATAGAATTGAATTTTTTATTGGCCAAGTGTGATTGGACACACAAGGAATTTGTCTCTCAGTGTACACAAAAGAAAAGATACCTTCATCAAGGTACAACATTTACAACACAAATGATTATCAATATATCAATATAAATCATAAGGATTACCAGCAACAAAGTTACAATCATACAGTCATAAGTGGAAAGAGATTGGTGATGGGAACTATGAGAAGATTAATAGTAGTGCAGATTCAGTAAATAGTTTGACAGTGTTGATGGAATTATTTGTTTAGCAGAGTGATGGCCTTCGGGGAAAAACTGTTCTTGTGTCTAGTTGTTCTGGTGTGCAGTGCTCTATAGCGTCGTTTTGAGGGTAGTAGTTGAAACAGTTTATGTCCAGGATGCGAGGGGTCTGTAAATATTTTCACGGCCCTCTTCTTGATTCGTGCAGTATACAGGTCCTCAATGGAAGGCAGGTTGGTAGCAATTATTTTTTCTGCAATTCTAATTATCCTCTGAAGTCTGTGTTTTTCTTGTTGGGTTGCAGAACCGAACCAGACAGTTATAGAGGTGCAAATGACAGACTCAATAATTCCTCTGTAGAATTGGATCAGCAGCTCCTTGGGCAGTTTGAGCTTACTGAGTTGGCGCAGAAAGAACATTCTTTGTTGTCCTTTTTAATGATGTTTTGATGTTAGCTGTCCATTTTAGATCTTGCGATATGATAGAACCTAGAAATTTGAAGGTTTCTACTGTTGATACTGTGTTGTCTAGTATTGTGAGAGGTGGAAGTATGGAAGGGTTTCTCCTAAAGTCTACCACCATTTCTACGGTTTTGAGTGTGTTCAGTTCCAGATTGTTTTGGTTGCAGCACAAGGCTAGTCGTTCGACCTCTCGTCTATATGCGGATTCGTCATTGTCTCGAATGAGACCAATCACTGTTGTGTCATCTGCGAACTTCAGTAGCTTAACAGATGGATCATTGGAGATGCAGTCGTTGGTATACAGAGAGAAGAGAAGTGGGGAGAGCACACAGCTTTGGGGGGGGGGCTGTGCTAATTGTACAGGTATTTGATATGATGTTGCTTAGCTTCACCTGCTGCTTCCTGTTTGTTAGGAAGCTTGTGATCCACTTACAAGTCTGTTCCGGTACCTGTAGCTGGTTTAGCTTAGTTAGAAGAGTGTCTGGAATGATGGTATTGAATGCTGAACTAAAGTCTACAAAGAGGACCCTTGCGTAGGTCTTTGGAGACTCAAGATGTTGTAGGATGTAGTGCAGAGCCATATTAACAGCATCATCTGTTGATCTATTTGCTCGGTATGCAAATTGCAAGGGGTCTAACAGCGGATCCGTGATGGCTTTCAAGTAGGGAAGCACTAGCCTTCCAAAGGTTTTCATGACTACAGATGTTAAAGCAACTGATCTGTAGTCATTCAGTTCCTTGATGGTGGGCTTCTTCAGCACTGGGATGATGGTAGAGCGTTTGAAGCAAGAAGGAACATAGCACATCTCTAGTGATTTATTGAAAATATGGGTGAAGATAGGGGCCAATTGGTCAGCACAGACTTTTAAGCAAGAAGGAGTTATCTTGTCTGGGCCTGGAGCTTTTCCTGGCTTTTGTCTGTGAAATAGGTCCTGCACTTCCTTTTCTGTGATCACTAGGGGTTGTGAACCCAATGAAATGGGGTCAGTTGTAGGAGGCTTGGCTGTTGTTGGTGTGTCTGAGATGGGGGTTGTGGAGATAGGTGGCTGTAGTTTCCTTTCAAACCTGCAGTAAAACTCATTCAGGTCATCTGCCAGTTGTTGATTACCTTCAGCCTGGGAAGGAGGTTTGCCATAGCCGGTGATATTTTTAAGAGTTTTCCACATGTTTGCTGGTTCATTTGCTGAAAACTGATTCTTTAGCTTTTCAGAGTAGCTTCTTTTTGCTGCTCTGATCTCCCTTGTTAGTGCATTTCTGGCCTGATTGTACAGCATTTTATCACCTTTTCTGTAGGCTTCCTCTTTGGAATGGCGTAGCTGCTTAAGTTTAGGTGTGAACCAAGGTTTGTTGTTACTGTATATTCGCAAGTTCCTTGTAGGTACACATAGGTCTTCACAGAAGCTGACATATGATGTTACAGTATCTGTGAGTTCATCCAGGTCTGCAGAGGTATCTTCAAAAATATTCCAATCAGTGCAGTCAAAGCATGCCTGTAGCTTTAATTTTGCCTCCTCCATCCAGGTCTTCACTGATTTAATTGTTGGTTTTGTGGTTTTAAGTCTTTGCCTGTAAGCAGGTACAACGTGAATCATGCAATGATCAGAGTGTCCTATAGCTGCACATGATAAAGACCCCATAAAAATTTATTTTTGGTTATGCATTTTAAATTCCCAATATAATTGTATGGAACTATGAAAGAAATAGTTGGGATATCTGTCTTGTGCAGATAAATATAGTAAGCTTTACAAATGGAGGTTTATTCAGCATTCTGAGTTATAATAGATAGATTGATTTAACTGCTGGAATTTTGGAGTCTGATATTCAAAGCTTGGGATGTAAATACAAAAAAAGAATTCCAATTTGTCATATTCATGCTTCTTCAGATATTCTAGAATCTACATGAACAGTTATTCTGTCATTACTATTCTTCCATCTGGTTGAAATCTCTGTCCTATTCACAGAGTCAAAAAGTTAATGTAAAGCTGAAATATTATTTTATCTCCTATTTCTATTTTAGGGGGAAATATTCTACTTGCTGCTTCCAATTTGTTAAACAGTAGAACCTTAAAAAATCCATGTTATTATCTGCAGATTAAAAAAAATCTCTAGTCTATTTTTATATAATCATTTAATTACCCAAAAATAGCCACACCATCCATCCATCCATCCATCCATCTTATATGCCCATCTTGCCTGGAGGTGACTCTAGGCTGCCTACAGTCATTAAAAACCAATAAAACCCATTAAAGCAATAAATAGCAGCATTAATTTAATTTAAAATTGACAAAGATGGATAGGAAAGGAGCAAGATGACATGACAGAGAGGTTTAGTTTTTATCGTAGTCTGTTAACCACCTCCAGAATAATGTGCTTCCATTGTTGTCCCAGGTCAGTTGGCAAAACCAGGTCTTCAGGTCCTTTTTGGAAAGCCAGATGGGTGGATATGGCTCTCACCTCTGGGGCACAATATTCCAAAAGGAAGGAGCCCCAGCAGAAAAGCCTCTTTTCTTAGACCCCACCATCTGGAATTCCTTGACCAACAGGGTCTACAGTATGCTCCTTATGCTAGCATAGGCCAATCCCATTGGGATGAGATAATTCCTCAGATAACCTGGATCCATACCACGAATTGTTTTAAAGGTGATAACTAACACCTTGAATTGGATTTGGAAGCAAACTGACAACCAGTATAGCTCATAAGACAATAGAGTAACATGGGGCTCCGAGAACTGTCTGCACCATTGCATTCTGCACCAGCTTTACCTTCTGGATACTCTTTTTTTTTTTTATTTGAATTTATATCCCGCCCTTCTCCGAAGACTCAGGGCGACTTACATTGTGTAAGGCAATAGTCTCATCCTATTTGTATATTTATATACAAAGTCAACTTATTGGCCCCCCAACAATCTGGGTCCTCATTTTACCTAACCCAATCTAGAGCACATTGCAATAGTCTAAGCATGAGATGACTAGGGTTTGAGTATAAGGATTCCTGATCCAGAAAGGGTTGCAACTGCTGCACAACACAAACTTGCAAAAAGCTGTTCTGGCCGTGACTGCCACCTACTTGTTGACAGCAGTCACGAGTTCAGGAGAATCCTCAAGTTGTGCCCAAGGTCTGTCTGGGGCAGTGCAACTACATCCATCTAGAACTAAAGATGTTAAAATCCTGGATTCCGAAGCTCCATGCACCCAAAGCCACTTGGAACCAGATTCAGCCAAAGTCCGTACCTATCCAGACCCCCACAGCCTCCAAGCACTGCAAGAAGGGAGCATCATTTGGGTCACCTGGATGGAGATGTAAAGTTGAGTGTCATTAGCATACTGTGTGCAGATGAGAACAGATCTAAATTTATTTTTTTAAAAGAAACACAAAGACTGAACAATTAAAAATGCATCACAAACATGTAACTATCAAGAACAGCAGTCACCAACCAGTGGTCTGCGGATGACTTGGTGGTCCGTGGAAAAATCTTTGTATTTTTGCCGGTGCACTCTGGTGGAGAAGCAGTGGCACAAGCAGGCCGAAGCAGCAACTGCGATGGCTGGAAACTGTGGGAGTGAAGCACTACTTGCACTTGTGCAGCATCAGCATTCCGCCTTGGTATATTTGGCCAGCTGGTGGCACAAACCAGCCCTCATCTGCCGCTTGGGATTTGGAGCGGTAAATGGTGACTGGTCCGAGGAGCAGCTGGGATTTTGCTCTCCATTGTGGATGCCAGATCGACTCCCTGTAAGCTCTTGTCTCTCGAGGAGCACTCGCTGAAGCAGCTCAGGAAACTTCGGCCAGGCTCCTCGAGAGACCAGAGCTTGCAGGGGGCCGATCTGGCGTCCACAATGGAGAGCAAAATCTGGCTTCTCCCCTAACCAGACGCTGTTTACCGCTCCGAGTCCCAAGTAACAGGAGACAAGGGCTGCTTTGCGCCACCAGCTGGCACAAATATACCGAGGCAGAATGCTGATGCCGTGCAAAATGAAATAGAGAAAAAGAGAGAGAATGAGAAAGAATGAGAGAGAGAGAGAGGGGGGGGGCAAAGAGAGAATCAGAGAGTAAGAGAGACAGAATGAAAGAATCAGATAGAGGGAGAATCAGAATGAGAGAGAGTGGGGGAGAGCGAGAAAGAGAAAATGAGAAAGTGGGAGAAAGAGAAAGGGGGGAAGAGAGAGAAAGAAATGAGAGAATGAGAGAGGGGTGGGGGAGAGGAAGAGAATGAGAGAGAAAGTGGGACAGAGATAGAATGAGTGAGAGAGGAGAGAAAGAATGAGAGAAAGAATGGGAGAGGGAGAGAGAAAGAGAGGAGAGAGAGAGAAAGTGGGAGAAAAGAGAGGAGAGAGAGAAGAGAATGAGAGAGAGTGGGAGAGCGAGAAAGAGAAAATGAGAAAGTGGGAGAAAGAGAAAGGGGGGAAGAGAGAGAAAGAAATGAGAGAATGAGAGAGGGGAGGGGGAGAGGAAGAGAATGAGAGAGAAAGTGGGACAGAGATAGAATGAGTGAGAGAGGAGAGAAAGAATGAGAGAAAGAATGGGAGAGGGAGAGAGAAAGAGAGAATGAGGGGGAGAGAAAGAGAATGGGAGAGAAAGAGAGGGAGAGAGAGATGAGAAAGAAAGAGTGGGAGAGAAAGCGGGGAGAGTGCCTGAAGGACCCCATCCCATCACTGGGAGTCCAGGCACTTCAGCAAGCTGCACGCTGGATTCATATTAGTGGTCCGCGGGATTTAAAATTATGAACTTGGTGGTCCCTGAGGTCCAAAAGGTTGGGGACCCCTGATCTAGAAAGCCTGCTCAGTTGTTGGAAAGGAAAATAGAAGTAAGCAGATATTTTTTCTGAACAGTTTCTAGAAACAAATCCAAGGAATTAAGTGTAGCAATGGGGATAAGATCTTAAAAATGCTAGATCATGTGGTATCATGTGAGAATTATTAAATTATTAAAATAAAAGAACCACTGATCTTTTAACAGAAAGTATATAATAACCCTAAGATCTGCCTATGTGTCCACTGAAATACTGATATTAAAAAATAGAAACAAATCTGATACTTTAAAGTGAATTATAAAACTATTAGTTGCTATAAAGTTAATGAGCATATAGCAGGGCTTTTACAGCCCTCTCTAAGCGGTTTACAGAGTCAACATATTGTCCCCAACAATCTGGGTCCTCATTTTACCCACCTTGGAAGGCTGAGTCAACCTTGCTAATTTCTTGGAATTTTTCGAAATATTGTTGGAAGAAATATCCATCTGAGTTAGTTCCAAGTGGGCAAAAAGCACTGGAAACATGGAGACTGCTTGGAAAGATGGTTTAATGGTGGACAAGAATCACATGGCTTGTGTTCCTGAGTAGAAAAGGTGATCACATGCTTCAAGGAGTTGGGTGAAGAACCAGAGAGGAAAGGAGAAGAAGAAACCAAGATGCTAAGTGCCTGAATTTATACTTTCTGTGGGGCCCCAACTTATTGTTTCCTGTTCCTGTATAAGAAATGTATCCTGGTTGGTTGTCAAACTCCCAGGTAGTCTACGGGTCTTAGCTAACTTTGTAGGTTGCTTGCTTGAGCCTTGCCATGTGATGAGTTTCTGTTGCTAGATGGGTCCTATTGTGTTGCAGGTGATGATGTTCCATTGACAAAGGTGGGGGGAATGAGTGAGCTTGGCTGAGGCCTTAATGGCCCATTGACAAAGGTGGAAATGAGTTTCTGCCTCTGGCCTATTGACAGGTGTGGAAAGGCAGGAAGCTGCTTTGTCTTTAAAACAGGTTTCTCCATTTCTCATCCAAGGAAATATAATATTCTGCCCTTTTTAATATTTTCTAAAATATTTCATTCTTTTAGGAGAGGGTCGGGATAGCTCAGGCAATAGAGAAGCCTGTTATTAGAACACAAAGCCTGCAATTACTGCAGGTTCGAGCCCGGCCCAAGGTTGACTCAGCCTTCCACCCTTTATAAGGTAGGTAAAATGAGGACCCAGATTGTTGGGGGGGCAATAAGTTGACTTTGTAAAAAATATACAAATAGAATGAGACTATTGCCTTATACATTGTAAGCCGCCCTGAATCTTCGGAGAAGGGCGGGGTATAAATGTAAACAAAAAAAAAAAAGGGGTGAGTGCTAACTTCCTACAATATGAAGCACACTCATGAAGTGTGCTTGCTTGCTTGGACTTTCAAAAGGCTTTTGGAAAACACTCTGCTTTAAAAAATAGCATCATGGAATAAGAGGAGAATCTCTTATAGGCAGCTAGTTAAATAAGAGAAAGCAGTAAATAACTACTAAATAATTATTGAAACGTGGATTAAGTGGTGAATATTTTCACAGATCGAATCAAGAGATGTGTAATTTATTCCTAGTAATTATGGTCTGATTTCTCGCTTTTCTATCTAATTAATAATAGTTATTAACAGGAATCTGGGGGAATTTACTTTAAAGTGTCTTTTAACTGATGCAGTTGATTTAAATAGATGCTTTAATACAGTTTGCCTGGACAGCGTCTGTAAAGAGTGTTATCTCTTGTGATCTAGAATATAAACTTCTCTATTGTTGCACCTGGACTCTAGAACAGCATTCCTCCCTCCCCTCCTCCACCTGCCCAGAGATCTGCATTACCATTATCCTGGTTTCATTGAAATAGAACCTTAAAACATGGGTTTTCCTGAAACATTGGGTAAGATTGGAGGATGAGTCCCTTGTGGGTATGCATTATGGCTGAGAAAATGTTTTTATTCTTTTGAAATGTTTACTATTTTCTGCCTTATTGTTTTTAATTTGATTTTAATAATGTACACCACAGTTACTTTGTAATTAAGCAGCTGTATACATGTGATAAATAAGATATCCTTGTATTTTATTGTACAGCAAAACTAATTCTGGGTGCAGAATTAAGGCATCTGGCTGCATACTTCCCTTGCAGGAAGAATTTTGCTAACTGTTTGTTTTCACTCTTTATAGGATGCGTCAGGATGAAACGCCACAGGCATCTAACCAGCAGTGACAGTTCAGACAATGAAAGTAAATAAAATGATCTAATCTTCCTTTGATCTGTAACTCTTTCTGTGGTTTCTTTCTTTGGTTTGAGGGCAAACTGTTATACTTTTTCTTAAGATATAAAGAGAATTGGATTTTTTTGTTGCAATTTCATTTCCTTTTGTGTGCTGTGGTATTTAGTAATATCAGAGAGGATCAAAACAAAATTAGAAACATTACAAAGTGAAGTTAAATGTAACTATTAAATACAGTTTCTTCAGAGCCTTTGTAGAATGTAAAAAGCTGCATAATTCTAACAGGTTGCATGTTTTCTAGTATGTAATCCTGAAGCTTATGTTTTCCAAAGGAAATTTGCTGGTTTACTCACTTCTATATGTAGAAATGTTTGGTTATAGTTTGTAGAATTCTTTTTTCAAAATTTAAAATGACTATAAATAAAAATTAGATACCAGTTTAGATTCCAGTTGACACTGTATAGCACTACCAGTTCTTTTATGTATGTAAGCAATTGATCAGCTTCTCTTTTTAAGTAGAGACTATAGAGCTTCCTTTGCTCCACTTGTCACCTTGCTATTATGGCTTCAGTGGCACAGCTGTTGGAAAAAATGCTGGAAATTCCCAAATATCAGCTGCTAAAATTCATACAGCAAGTGGGACTTGCTGTTTTAGAAATCATCTGGCATTCTTGCATTCCTTCTTTTTTAAATAATAATTTTTATTGAAGTTTAAAAATATAAAGTAAAAAACTAATGCAAATTAGGAAAAATATTAATTCTCTTTATCTATATAGGGATCAGGATAGAATCAAAGTGGGTAACTACTTTTGAAGTAGACAGATTAAATGTTCTTGGTCTGTTCTCTTAGTGCCCTTACATTGCCTACTGAAACTCAAAAATTAAAGGTGGTTATCTCAATCGAAAACCATTCTGTTTGTCTGTATTAACCTACCACACTTCCTAGTAATTCAAGTTACCTGATGAAATTTGAAAATATACCCAGAACAGTACATTACATATATTCTTGTTTATGGTTAATGGATCAAGATGTAGGGAAGTCAAGAATTGCTAGTTTTGGAACAATAGAGTATTTCCTTTCACTTTTGCCATTTACCACTTGAATCTATAACAAAATAATGATTTTAGGCCAACTTCTACCTAATTGTTTATCTGCTTCCTAACAATGGAAATAGTTATGATTGCAGCAGACAATATTGTTAGAACATGGTGCATATTTCCTATAATTTTACGAAATTTAAGTATATGTTAGTCTAATTTATATTTAACGGTAACACAGTTTTTTTATAGTCTAATTTATTTGAATATTTGAACTCACTTGGGACAATGAACTGTAGTGTAGTTCTGGCAAAATACCAATGTTTGAAATAGAGGTTTGCTGTACCAATCAAGGCTTCTTTTATTATAATTTGCTTTCTAAAGCTGGTCGATGACTCATTTCTGATTTGTGGGATGCTCAAGCCTCTTGGCAGTCAATTGAGATATAAGCCAAAAAATTTAAAAAGACTGAACTGTGCTCTCTGGCTCTTCCTCTTGAGATGTTTTTTTTCCTTGCTCTGCTCCTCTCTGAGTACAAGGAAGAGGCAGGCCTTTAATTTCCAAATCTGAAGGCATATATGTATGCCTTGCCAAAGCTGAACAGAATGGCCGGTTTACAGAATGGAAAGTATAAATGAATATGAATACCCTTGCCCCCACACATAGTTAAAACAAACTACAACATCATATCTCACAAACATATTTTAGCAAAAAAATAAATAAATCACAAATTTCATGGAAGAATAAACCTTTAAAATGCAGACAAATGCACATTTCATTAAAAGTGTCCAGAAACACAAACATCACCTTTCCCCCATTTCATAAATAAAAATTATGCAGATATTGTCCTCATCTAAAATATACATGTCTGCAAAAATTATATTTGAGAAAATTTCCCATATACCCCAGGGTAACAGATATGTGTTGCCTTTTTCAGCGAACATACATTGATATTTTGATATGTTTGGGTTATTTAGAAATTCTTACTTTTGTACTTCTACAAAAACTAGATGAAAAACCAGAAATTGAGCAAAGAAGGCAGTAAATTTTTTCTTATCTGCAAACTTTACTATGACTCATTAAACAAATATTTAATAAACTTTGCCTTAACAGTCTCTGTTCTAATCACATTTCTTTTTTTTTAATTGAAAAAGTTTTACAAAACTTTTCTCCCCCCCTTTCCCTCCCCCCCCCCCGACTTCCCGGAACAAACACAAGGTATAGTTAAAAATAAAACAAACATATGCTAAAAAATTTTCCTCCTAACTCAATTATACTCCTACAACTCTTATCAATTCCTAACTTCCCCCAAAGCAATCAGAAATAATATATCTTAATCATTCAAAGGCAGTCTGATAACTCTTAGTCTGATAGCTACTTTGAATATAATCAATCCATTTTTTCCATTCATTTAAGTATCTTTCTTGTGTATTGTCTTTCAAAAAGGCTGAGATTTTTGCCATCTCAGCCAAATTGGCAACTTTCAATATCCATTCTTCTATTGTGGATACTTCTTTTTTCTTCCAATACTGTCTTATCAGTAATCTTGCCGCTGTTATTAGATTTAAGATCATTTTGGTCTCAATTACTGTACAGTCCGTAATAATTCCCAGCAGAAAAAATTGCGGCAGGAACTTTATCTTCTTTTTCAAAACATTTTGTAAAATCCACCAAATTTTTATCCAAAAAGCCTTAATATTCTTACAAGTCCACCAAATATGAAAATATGTAGCGTCATCACAATTACATCTCCAACATTTTGCTTGCATGTCTGGATACATACACGATAGTTTCTTAGGATCTAAATGCCATCTATAAAACATTTTATAAAAATTTTCCCTTAAATTCTATGCCTGCGTAAATTTAACATTTCTACCCCAAATTTTTTCCCAAGTTCCCAATAATATTGGCTCCTGAAAATTTTGTGCCCACTTTATCATAGTCCTTTACCAAATCCGTTTCAGAATCTATTTCAAGTAACACATTATACAATCTCTTTATATGCTCCTGAGACTGATTTCTAATTTGCTTTACCAAATTTTCCTCATTCTGAACTATACCAATTTTCTGATCTTCCTTCCATCTAGCACGTAGTTGCCCATATTGAAACCAAGTATAATTTTTCCCTTCTTCTTTTAATACGTGCAAAGATTTTAATTGCTAACTACCTCTTTCATTATATAAAATATCTTTATATGTAATCATTTCCTGTTTCTGTTCTAAATTTATATTCTCTATTGTATGTCTCGGACTTGCCCACGTAGGAACCTTATAATTTAATTTATAAAAATATTTCTTCCAGACAAACAAAAGAGCAATTCTTAACACATGATTCTTAAAAGCTGTTGTCACCCAGGTTCCTGGACTCGGATGATTCAGAAAGTGAGGGAGAAGACCTGGCAAGCCCTGCTTCTCTTGAGCCCTCTCCCTCCCTGGCACCCACTCAAAGGGAGGAGGAGGGGCCGGCAAGGCCTGATTCTCTGGAGCCTTCTTCTGATTTGTAGCGCCCAAGAACAGTTTTGGAGTGATGCAAGACTGCGCAGACGTGACCGGCGCGCGCAGCAGAAGCAGCGTTGGGATAAAGCCAAGTAATAATTGTCATGCAGTGACATCTGCAGAGACTATAAATAGGAGGCGGGACTTCCTGGTTTTTTGTCTTGGACAAAGCAATGAATTTGTGCGGGCAAACTGTATCAATGGAGGGAAGAATATATTCGTGAGTAATTCTGGCCTTATCTATAATTTCCTCGTTATCTCCAGAAACTTGGCAGGCCCGTGGGTAGATGTGGCCAGGACATCTATCTATGTAAATAAAAGGAGAAAAGGAGGCCTCTGACTGACTCTTTGCTGGGAGTATTGGGGGGAGGGAAACAGAACATTTTGTCCAAGACCCCGGCTAAAACATCTTCCACCAAAGATGGACCAGCAGCAGGTACAGCAGCAGTTACAACATCTACAAGCGGCTAGTCAACAGTTCCAGCAGCAAGTGGCTCACTTGGCAGGCCAACTTGCTGGCGGGAATGTGCCTGCAGGCCCCCTCCCATCCTCCCACTCCTCCTCCTCGTCGCAAGTGCCCGATAACCGTGCCGGATAAGTTTTCTGGGCAGCCTGAGATGTTCCCGACCTTCTTGGGACAGTGCCAGCTCTACATGGCTATGCGGCCAGAGGATTTCCCAGACGACCGGGCTAAGGTGGCCTTCGTGATTAACCTTCTTTCCGGCTCAGCTGCTCGATGGGCCACGCCCCTCTTGCTCCAGGACAGCCCCCTGCTGGCGGACCAACAGCGTTTTTGGCAGCACCTGCACACCATGTACGAGGACCCCGTTCGAATGCTGATGGCAACCAGGCGCCTTAAGGAACTCCATCAAGGGAAACTCCCCCTGCAGGAGTACATCGCCGAATTTCGTCTTTTGTGCCAGGACTCTGACTGGAATGATTCAGCGCTGGTGGACGCGTTCCAGGAGGGACTCTCAGAGGAATTGCAAGACGAGCTGGCCCGGGTGGAGGCGCCGCGGACGCTCGACAACTTGGTGCCCCTTTGTCTCTGCCTCGATGCCCGTCTGCAACAGCGACCGTCCCGTCGCACCCCCCGGGACCCGCCGTCGACATCTGCACCACCACTTCCTGCACCACCAGCACCCCGGGTTGCCCCACGTTTTGTAACCGCTGCGGAAGAGCCCATGGAGTTGGGAGCGGCCAGACCTCGCCTGACAGCCCAGGAGCGGAACCGGAGGCACCAAGGGGGATTGTGCCTGTACTGTGGGGAGCCCGGCCACTTCGCCGCTTCTTGCCCCAGAAAGCGAAGTGGGGCACGCACGCCGGTCCCCAAATCACAGCGTGACCAATCGGAAAACGGAGCAGGCCCGACCTTGGGGAAACCCTAGGTCGGGCACGTACTAAGCCCCCACTGGACGTTGCGGAAGTAGACTCTGGGCCCCCTCGGCATCTGATTCTGGACACACGGATATGGTTGGGGAACCAGTCGGACGGGCTCCAGGCGCATGCGCTGGTGGACTCAGGGGCCACAACAAACTTTATGGACCAGGCCTTTGTGACCCAGTTTGCGGTCCCGTGGTTCCGTGGACCCTCCGATGCGGTAGAGACAATTGATGGGCGAGAACTGATGTCCGGCCCCATTAAATTTGCCACCCAGCCTTTGCGCCTGGCTATTGGGGACCATGAGGAGGCGATCCAGTTTTATGTCACGGCGGACCTTCATTTTCCCTTGGTCCTTGGTTGGCCTGGCCGGACCCACGATCCTCAGGTGGCCTGGTCGCGGAACGCCATCTCTTTCCTGAGTCTGCAGTGCGTCGATCACATCCGCCACACCTGTGCCGGCCAGAACGTCCCCACCGCTGCCATCACCTTGCCTCCTGAGCTGACGGACTTCGCCGACGTGTTCAGCGAGAAGGAGGCGGACCGACTACCCCCGCATCGGCCCTACGATTGCCCCGTGGACCTTCTGCCCAAAGCACCACTGCCTGTGGGACGCCTGTATTCCATGTCGGAGCCCGAGTTGGCCCCCCTCAGGGACTTCCTGGACAAAAATCTGGCTTGAGGGTTCATCCGGCCTTCAAAGTCCCCTCTCTCGGCCCCTGTCCTCTTCGTGAAGAAGACAGGGGACTTGCGCCTGTGCTGTGATTACCGCCGGCTAAACACCATTACGGTGCAGAATCGCTACCCCCTGCCGCTCATCCCGGAGCTGCTGGAGAGGTTGCGGGAGGCCACGATCTTCACCAAGCTCCATCTCCGGGGGGCCTACAACCTGGTGCGGATGCGAGAAGGAGACGAATGGAAGACGGCATTCGGCACCCGATATGGACACTACGAATACACTGTCATGCCATTTGGGTTGACCAACGCTCCCGCCGTTTTCCAGCACTTCATGAACGACGTGTTCCGAGACATGTTGGATCGGTTTGTGGTTATCTACCTGAACGACATCCTGATTTACTCCCGGTCCAGGGAAAGCCACCTTCGACACGTCGGTCTGGTTCTGCAACGCTTGCGGGAGCAACAATTCAATGCGAAGCTGGAGAAATACGTCTTCTTCCGGACTTCCATAGAATTCCTCGGGCATATCATCTCGCCCGAGGGCATAGCCATGGACCCATGCAAAGTAGAAGCTTTGTGTAGCTGGGAAGCCCCTCGTCGGGTGAAGGATGTTCAGCGCCTGCTGGGCTTCGCCAACTACTACCGGACCTTCATCCCGGGCTTCGCCACACTGACGGCTCCACTTACCCAGCTCCTCAGGAAGAAGGTTGCGTTCCGGTGGGGTCCCCCGCAGCAAGAAGCATTCACAGCCCTCAAGAAAGCCTTCGTCACGGAACCCGTCCTGAGGCATCCCGACCCGCTCCGGCCTTTTGTGGTGGAAACAGACGCGTCCCATGTGGCTCTGGGAGCGGTGCTGCTACAGGCTCCGACGAATGGCGGCACACTTTTTCCCTGTGCTTACTACTCCCGGAAACTCAATCCTTCCAAGCGCAACTACACCATTTGGGAAAAAGAGTTGCTGGCTATCAAGGCTGCATTCGAGGCTTGGCGACACCATCTGGAGGGGGCCCGACATCAGGTGGAGGTCCAAACGGACCATCGGAATCTCGAGCACCTCACCACAGCTCGGAAGTTGAACCAGCGGCAGATCCGGTGGTCGTTGTCTTTTGCCCGGTTCAACTTCCGCGTGACCTACATTCCCAGCGGTCACAACCGGAGGGCGGATGCCCTGTCCCGCAAGCCAGAGTACCTCTGCGCCAAGGACCCCCTTCCTCCACGGACAGTGCTGCCGGCAGAAGCCTTGGCCGCAGCACAGGAACCAGTGGACTTGTGGGCCCAGGTGCGAGAGGCGCAGCGCCAGGACGCCTGGTCGCAGCAAAGGAGAGCGGAGGTGGGCCCCACGTCTCCTTGGACCTTGGAGGAGGACTTACTCAAGTTTTGGGGGCGATTATATGTGCCCACAGGACCACTCCGAGCCCTCGTCATGACCCAGTGCCACGACAACCCTGCAGCAGGACATTTTGGGTTCTTCAAGACCCTCCACCTGGTGACACGGACCTTTTGGTGGCCCCGAGTGCTGCATGATGTACATGCCTACGTGACATCCTGCATACCATGCCGGCAAGCCAAGGCCGCCACGGGGGCCCCTCCCGGGCTCCTCCAGCCCTTGCCGACACCCGACAGACCCTGGGGGGGCAATCTCCATGGACTTTCTGACGGACCTGCCGCCGTCCTCTGGGTTCACCACGGTGCTGGTGGTGGTGGACATGCTCACCAAGATGGCACACTTCATCCCATGCCGTGGACTGCCCACAGAACTGGACTGCCCACATCCCATGCCGTGGACTGCCCGCAAAAACGGCCCGTCTCTTTCTGCAGCACATCTTCCGCCTCCATGGTCTACCGGACAGGGTGGTTTCGGACCGTGGAGTTCAGTTCACAGCTCGCTTCTGGAAGAGCCTGATGGCCGCGTTGGAGGTGCAGGTGTGTCTGTTGTCATCGCACCATCCGGAGACCGACGGGGGTACAGAGAAGGTCATCGGTATCCTGGAACAGTATCTCCGTTGCTTCATCAACCAGCAACAGGACAACTGGGCCGATTACCTGTCCCTGGCGGAGTTTGCTTTTAACAACTCTCAGCACACCTCTACTCAGATGACCCTGTTCTTTGCCAATGTGGGGTACCATCCGCGGCTCTTACCTCTGGCACCACCGGATTCTCCTGTTCCCGAAACGCAGACCTTCCTGACGGAATTGCATGCGGTCCAACAGTTGGTACGTCAGCAGCTGGATCAGGCAAAAGAGGACTACAAACGATCCGCCGACCGCTCCCGATGGGCAACGCCCCCGCTGGCAGTTGGAGACCGGGTGTGGCTCTCCACCAAACACCTCCCGTCCGACCGCCCGGTAAAGAAGTTGGACCACCGATTCATCGGCCCGTTCCCTGTCGAGGCAGTCATTAACCCGGTAGCCTACCGACTGACCCTGCCACGATCCATGCGGATCCACCCCGTCTTTCACCGGTCCCTTCTGGTTCCTGAGGCCACACCGAGTCCCCTTCGGTGCCCAACAGCACCCGTCACTGTCGCCGAGGACGGGTCGGAGGAATACGAAGTCCACAGCATACGAGACTCCCGCTGGCTGAAGGGTCGTTTCCAATGTTTGATCGCGTGGAAGGGATACGGGACTGATTTCTCCTGGGTAGATGCCTCCGACGTTCATGCCCCTGACCTGGTGCAGGCCTTCCATGAGCAGAACCCAGCCCGACCGCATCCCGATCGTCAGCCCCGGGGGAAGGGCCCTGCGGTGAGGGATAGTGTTGTGACCCAGGTTCCTGGACCCGGACTCCTGGACTCGGATGATTCAGAAAGTGAGGGAGAAGACCTGGCAAGCCCTGCTTCTCTTGAGCCCTCTCCCTCCCTGGCACCCACTCAAAGGGAGGAGGAGGGGCCGGCAAGGCCTGATTCTCTGGAGCCTTCTTCTGATTTGGCAACGCCCCAAGAACAGTTTTGGAGTGATGCAAGACTGTGCAGACGTGACCGGCGCGCACAGCAGAAGCAGCGTTGGGATAAAGCCAAGTAATAATTGTCATGAAGTGACATCTGCAGAGACTATAAATAGGAGGCAGGACTTCCTGGTTTTTTGTCTTGGACAAAGCAATGAATTTGCGCGGGCAAACTGTATCAATGGAGGGAAGAATATATTCGTGAGTAATTCTGGCCTTATCTATAATTTCCTTGTTATCTCCAGAAACTTGGCAGGCCCGTGGGTAGACGTGGCCAGGACATCTATCTATGTAAATAAAAGGAGAAAAGGAGGCCTCTGACTGACTCTTTGCTGGGAGTATTGGGGGGAGGGAAACAGAACAAAAGCCTTATCCACTTTTTTGTCATAAATTTAAATATGCATGCCATCCATATAGCAAGTCATAACCTTCTATATTCAGGATTCTTTCCTCTGTTAAATTAAACCAGTCACTTATTGCAGAGAGAGCAGCTGCTTCATAATATAATTTAAAATTGGGCATTTTTAAACCTCCCCTTTCCCGGGAATCTTGAATTATTTTCATTTTAACCCTCGCTTTTTTCCCTTCCCATATAAATTTATTAATTCCAGTCTGCCATTCCTCCAAATTTTTATCCTTCTTAATTATTGGCATCATCTGAAAGAGGAATAAAAATCTAGGTAAAACATTCATTTTGATAGCAGCTATTCTCCCCAACAACGATAATTGCAATTTTTTCCAAACAATCAACTCCTTCTGAACTTTTTGCAATAAAACCTCATAATTATTCTTATACAATTTCACATTTGATGATGTAATATAAACCTCTAAATATTTAACCTTTTTTACAATTTTAAATCCTGTTATTTCTTCTTAATTTTTCTTTCTGTTGTCTAGTCATATTTTTTATTATCACTTTTGTTTTATTCTGATTTACCTTAAACCCTGAAACCTTCCCATATTGATCAATTATTTCCAACAGAGATATACTTGAATTTATAGGGTTAAAGTAATCACCAAGTCATCAGCAAAAGCTCTCAATTTATATTCATATTGTCTAACTTTAATTCCCTCTATCTCCTTTACTTCTCGTATTTTATCCAATAATGGCTCCAGAGTTAAAATAAACAATAATGGTGATAAAGGACATCCCTGTCTTGTTCCTTTCGCAATCTTAAAAGCTTCTGTTAAACTACCATTAATTATTTTCTGGGCTGTTTGCTCTCCATAAATTGCCCTAATTATTCTAACAAAACCATCTCCAAATTGCATTTTTTCTATTAATTTAAATAAAAAATCCCAATGCAATCGATCAAAAGCTTTCTCTGCATCAAGAAAAATAAATGCTGCTGGAATAAAAATTTTTTTTCTAAATACTCCAATAAGTTAACAATCTGCCTAACATTATTCCTCATCTGTCTCCCTTTTATAAATCCAGATTGATCAATATGAATTCTTCGTTGTAAAACTAACATTAATCTATTAGCTATTATTTTAACAAAAATCTTATAATCATTATTTAAAAGTGAAATTGGCCTATAACTCCCAGGTTTAGAACAATCCTGTTCCTCTTTTGGTATCAATGAGATAAAAGAAGTTCTCCATGAGGGGGGAAATCCCCTTCCTAATTGTATTTGGTTAAATAATTCCTTAAGTGGCCCTAGCATCTCATCCTGTAAATTCCTATAATAACTTACTGTAAGCCCATCCGTACCAGGAGTTTTCCCCATTTTTGTTTAATTACCAAAGTAATTTCTTCAGAAGTTATAGGCCGATTCACTTCTTCCCTTTGTTCTAGAGTTAAATTTTTAACCTTATATTTCTTCAAATAATTATCAATATCCATATTCAATATTTTATCTTTAGCATATAAATTTGTATAATATTCTAGGAAAGCTTTCTTAATTATATCCTGTTGATATCTCTCTTTACCTTTATATTCTATTTTTTCTATAGTACGTTGTTTTTGTTTTTTCTTTAAAGTATATGCTAACCACCTACCAGCTCTATTTGCATTACAAAAGGTATTATGTTTGGCATATTGTATATTTGTTGCCACTTGGTCAGCCATTATCATATTAAATTGACTCTGTAATATCTTTATTGCATCCTTAAGTTTTTTGTCATGCGGATTATGTAATAATAATTGTTGTTTCTTATAAATTTCCTCTTCTAGATACCTACACTGTCTTTGTTGCTTATTTCTCTGTCTATATACCCCAGGGCAACAGATATGTGTTGCCTTTTTCAGCGAACATACATTGATATTTTGATATGTTTGGGTTATTTAGAAATTCTTGCTTTTGTACTTTTGTACTTCTACAAAAACTAGATGAAAAACCATAAATTGAGCAAAGAAGACAGTAAAAAATTTCTTATCTGCAAACTTTACTATGACTTATTAAACAAATATTTAATAAACTTTGCCTTAACAGTCTCTGTTCTAGTCACATTTCAATTTTCTTCCTTTTCATTCTCTTCCTTTTTTTGTTGTTTATATAGGTCCTTCTACTTCTTTCTCCTTTTGTTCTAAATACAGAAGCAAATCAAAAACACCAACAAATGAACAAAAGAAGCCTGCTGAGGTAAGGTTTTTTTGATTCATAGTATTTTACTAGTATACATGAATGTTTGCTTCTTCATATCCCAATATTTTTGTTTACTATTGAATATATATTATTTATTTATTTTATTTTATTTATTTTGTCACAACAATGTATATAAGTGTCATACAAAAAAATTATATAGTATATAAACATATATGAGTAAATATTAGGTATAAGCATATATATATATAGGAAGAAGAAAAGAAAAACAATATGACAGGAGCGGTAGGCACATTTGTGCTCTTATGCACGCCCCTTATGGTCCTCTTAGGAAAGGGGTGAGGTCAATAGTAGAAAGTTTTTGGTTAAAGTTTTTAGGATTATGGGAAGAGACCACAGAGTCAGGTAAAGTGTTCCAAACACTTATGATTCTGTTACAGAAGTCATATTTTCTGCAATCTAGATTAAAGCGGTTAAGATTAAGTTTAAATCTATTGGTTGCTCTTGTATTATTGCAATTAAAGCTGAAGTAGTTTTTAACAGGAAGGACATTACAATAGATGATTCTGTGAGTTAAACTTAGGTCTTGTCGAAGGCGACCGAGTTCCAAGTTTTCTAAGCCTAGGATTTCAAGTCTGGTGGGATAAGGTGTTTTGTTGTTTTCAGAAGAATGGAGAACTCTTCTTGTAAAATATTTCTGGACACGTTCAGTTGTATTGATGTCAGAGATGTGGTGAGGGTTCCAAACAGGAATGTTTGGAATGATCAATTTATTTAGACTTATAATTTATAAAGTTTATTTCAGGATACTGACAGGTATGCCAAACTAAATGAAAGATATTGATTTATAGTTGTTCCCAAAAACATCATAAAATCTTGTCAGTCACATGACCGATGCATTTTGCAATGGTTATGACTTATAACCTTAATGGACAGGCTTCATTAGAGTTGTAACATGAGTACTATCTGCTAGTTGTAAAATTCTGGGCTCAATTCAAAGTTCTCGTCATAAGTAAATGGCAAAGCAGCAGGATAAAAGGCACTGCCTTATCAAGATCAAATCTGCTAGTCCAGTAAAAATATTTTATGATGATGGCAAATCCTCTCCCATAGAAAAGCCACAAGGCCTTGCTTGCATGTTATGGCACACTGTTCCTTTTGAGGTCTGTGCAACACCATTCCTTGTACAGCTGCCAAAAAGCTTTATTCCACTGTGCTTTGAATCTTGTTAGATTGATTGTTTTGTACACATATCTCCATGCATTGTGTTGGGATGGTTAATTATTTCCTGTTTACTTTTGGTTTTTTATTTTTCTGGTTGTATGCCCTTAGATTGGGTCAACTTATGAAAATGTAAATAAATATTACCGTATTTTTTGGAGTATAAGACGCTCAGGACTATAAGACACACCTACTTTTTTTAGGGAGGAAACCAGGAAAAAAAATTGCCTCTGCCTCCTTGCAGCAAACAGCCCATTTCAATTTCAGCTTGCAGTTAATTGTCAGTTGGATCGGCCTCCCGAAGATCAGCTGTTTTAGGCTGCAGGGATTGCCATAGCCTATTGCCGCCTCCGTGTGTCCCATTTTCCCGGAGGGTGGGGAGGCGACAGGGGAGCGGGGCTACATTCGTGTATAAGACACACCCAAATTTTCACCCTCTTTTATGGGATGAAAAAAGTGCGTCTTATACCACAAAAATATGGTAGTTGTATTTGTTGTGCTAAAATTGTAATGCAGAGATAGTAAAAAAACAAACATTAATTTGGATGCCATGCTTGCTACAAGCTTAATTATGTGGTTTTGAAGGCTTTTTTGTGTAACACATTAATAGATTTTTATCATTAAATTAAAAAATAAAGTTTTAATGGATTATTTATCTCTCACTGTGCCTTCAGGTGTTTCGAAAAGACCTCATCAGTGCCATGAAACTGCCAGACTCTCATCATATTAACCCAGATGAATATTACTTGTTTGCAGATACATGGAAACAAGAATGGGAAAAGGGTGTGCAAGTCCCTGCAAGCCCAGAAACTATTCCCCAACCTTCTCTCAGGTATTTCTGTTAAACATGTATGCCTTACTAAAGCGCATAATTTTTGTGCTTCCATCACAAAGTAATATTAACATCTTACTATCCTATGATGGTTATCAGCTGCAATATATTCCATTTTGTAGAAATAAAACATGTATTGCTTCCATTTTTAGTATGCAGAAAATAATAAAAAATAAATGAAGGCAGTTTTAAAATTTTAATCCAGAGGGAGTGCCGAGAAATGCTGTCTGATAAGCAGAACTGACTGCAGCAATTTATACAGTTTATTTCAGCAGGTCTTTTTTGCAGTGGTTTTTAGGTCAGATAGAATTTCTGGTGCTTCCAAAAAAAAGCATCCTGTGAAATCTTTGGGCTGTCGGCTCCCATTCTTCCAAGCACCTTGTTACTGTGTGTGGCCTATGGATGTCTAAAAAAAACCATATTTGTAACCAGTTTGCTCTGCAATCATATCCAAAAAACCTCTGAATGTTAATTTGAATTCCATTTCATCTAGGCATGCCAGGGTAGTTCTATTTTGTCAGATGACACCTTAACAGACTAACAATCCTAGATGTTAGAATGTACCAACACCAGATCATTACAATCCTTTATTTTATTCAAAGTTGAAATAATGTTTTTGTATATATTTAATGGCCATAATTCAAGGGAGATTTTTAGGAAGTACTTTTCTTTATGGTAATTCAGTATTGATTTTGCTTATGTTTTTGTTTAAACATACTATTGTCATTCAACCAGCACCATTACTGGTGCTGGTTGAATGAACCAACAATTTTTAGTGATCAAATAAATTATCCATAGGTGATCCTTTTGTAAATAACAATATTATGAAAAATTTAAAATTGTGAACACTCCGTCCTTTGACATAAGGGTCCTAAAAAATCGAATACCTTGTCATTGTTACTTGATTTTCAAAAATTCTTCCACCAGAGGATTTGTAGCTCACTATAGTGTTTTGCTGCTTAGAATTGTAGCAGAAAAAGTAAAGCAAGTACTTTATACACGTCCCAGAAAGTACATCCATTGTTCAAGCCAAGAGTCTGCTGAACCTGGCTACATCAACATTGTTGAATTGGCAGAATCAATGTGTCGATATGACTTGGATGACATGGATATCATCTGGCTTCAGGAAGTAAATGAGGAACTTGCTGAAATGGGTGAGAAAGCAAAAGTAATAATTTGTTCAACATTTGATAATGTAACAAATGTTCTGAAATAAAATATATGTACACTGATATTTGGTTCTATCATTCTTTCCCAGTATTATAGGTTTGTAAAGTTTTAAAGAATACTCGATAACTTCTGATCTGTTGAGTCATCCTTTCGGAGATATTTCCTTACCAGATTCCTCAATGCCTTCAATAATAACAGAACTTCTGTTGTACTGCCTCATTGGAAAAGTTGGGGTACATTTCGAGATGTATCTGTCTTGAAAATAGTCCAGTTGAATTGTATAGCACATCCAAACAGCACAAGAAATTTTTTATGACATTTTGTATTGTGTTATATGATAATTTTTAGAACATAACATATTTTATAAAATTTGCCAAATTTCAGTTCCACAGGCTTCATGGGTCCCAGATTTTTGAGACATTCTGTAAGTTAGCCCATATGAAGTACCTTGGTTGAACACTTTTTATCCATTTCACCCAGTTAATAGTTACAGAAATGATAGTTTAGTAGTATATAGATCTAGAATTTGTTTCATATATAAAGATCTTAACATGAACTGTAAAATTAGGGTAATATATACTAAGATAATAGTATATCATCTAGCTTGAAATTAGTGGCATCCAGTAGAGTACATCATAATTCTTTATAGTCATGTGATTAAAAGCCTATTTCATTAGTTTGCAGTAATACAAACTGATGTAGTAATGCACAATTCTGATTCTTGTATCTGTTAGTGACAAGTTATTTTAATGAGATTGCCTCCTGACTAAAGCTAAATTCACCTGCATTTATATTTGTCACAAATGGCCCTTTTTCCTCCATTCTTAATTGGAAAGGTCTTTGGGACTCAAGGCTGTGTTATAAGGCACAGTAAGATTTGTATATAAGAGTCATCTCTCTTTATAAAACTAGAATGTAAGCTTGCTGATTCCTTAAGTGGAGTTTAGAAAATATCTACTAAACTACCCTAATTTGAACCATGTATTTTATTATTATTTATATGACGTTTCTTAGTTTATTGGTTAGAAACAGAACTGTGAATTATCTCTGATCAGGTCAGGATTACAAATTTAAAAAAGAAAGAAATATCATGAATATTGTGTATTTTGGGGAGAGGGTGTTTGCCTCAAGATAGAACTCTTTTGTCGTCTTCTGCCTTTTTTTTTTAATCTTCCCCTGATATCATATCTTCTTTATTATTTTTGGCATTGTTTGTATTTTTTTACCTTTTTTCCCATGAGTAGAACAAAAGTAATCATTCATATATATATATATATATATATATATATATATATATATATATATATATATATATATATATATATATATATGAATATGAATATATATATATATACATATTCATATATAATCATTCATATATATATATATATATATATATATATATATATATATATATATAACCACTCTGATAAGCTCATGTTAAAGTAAAAATCAGCATCAAGTGTATGTAAATGGAAATTATGGTTTGAAAATGAAAGACATAATTGGGGCAATATTCAGTGTACCATTTTTAATGGTAATTTTTACCATTTGGCAGGATATGGGCAGCTTGATGAAAATACCATGGAGAAAATGGTAGAAGTCCTGGAACGTCACTGTCATGAGAATATGAACCATGCCATTGAAACAGAGGAAGGGCTTGGTATAGAATATGATGAAGATGTAATCTGTGATGTATGCCGATCTCCTGATAGTGAAGATGGAAATGATATGGTGTTTTGTGATAAATGTAACATCTGTGTGCATCAGGTTTGTTAGGTTTAATTCTTTGCCAATATGAATGCAACATTCAGCTTTTTTTTTTTAGAGTAAGGATTTTTAAGTGGTTTTTGAAAATATGCTAAGTATAAGGAAACATGAGATTTTGTTATGTAGTCAGATGACCATTACGTATGATACAGTGGTACAGTATGAGCTCTGTTGAATCAGTAGCTTTGGACAGTTAGTGGTAACGCTAGCAAAATGCTGTATCATTAATATATAGAAAATGTTACTGAGTAACAAAAATGTATTCTGATGAAATCTGCCATCAGGAAATATCCCTGATAGAGTACAAAAGAAAATACTAGCAATAAAAGGAGAAAACTCCAGGGATCCAAAATTTAACATAGAAAATATAAAGATTATTATGAAATGTGGAAAATACAAACAATAGCATGAACGAAGTGAAGGAAAACTTACAGTAAATCATTGATGTAAATTGTCATAAAAAAGGGATGTTATGACAAACAAAATTTTAGAACAAGGGGAAGAATCACATTTTTTAAAAACAAAAACAAAAAGCAGGTGAAAATATTAAAAAATGTACCAGAAGAAGTTAGGAGAAAAATTTGAAGTGCAAAGAAAAATCGATAAGTGACAGATGTAGTGAAACTAAAATATTGAAAGCTAAATATATGCATTAAAAATGAAATTACATATACACAAACTATGAATATATTACATACCTGGAAATATACCTGGAATAACTTTTTATATTGTATTGTACTGTACTGTATTGTATTTGTTTGTTTAGCTGTTTTATATAGATTACATTTGGGACATTTTACAATAAAGCAGATAAAAGACAAGACAAAAATAGAAACACATAGCAGCTGCCATTAACATAACTTCACACACCTGGGACTCCACAAACCAACTTTTCAAAGTCTAACAAAAGGCAAGCAGGGTCAGGTCTAATTTGATCTTTGAGGGAAGTTGTTCCAAAAGCAGGCACTATAGCAGAAAAGGCTTGCCTGGGCTCCACTAGCTGACATTCCTCAGCTGTTGGTACCCAGAGCTTGTCCCTTGCCAGATTGGATAAGTAACTCCAAGCCATACATGTCTTTAAATATAACTACAAACACCTTGGCCTGTATCTGTGAGCACACTGGAAGCCAGTCCAGTTGTGGAGCACTGGTGAGACATTTGTTGAATAACTGGCACCATTAACTACCCTTGCCATTGCATTCTACTCCAAATACTCTTTCAAGGGCAGCCCCTTTTAAAGCATGTTGCAGTAGTCCAGCCATACAAACAATTTAAGGAATAAAAAGTGTGGGGTCTGATTACACTGTATCTGTAAAAATATTAAATACTTATTTATTAAATTTATATGCCACCTAACTCACTATAGAGCAGTTCAATAAGATTACAAATTAATAAAACTGTGATGGATACTTTAAAAAATGCAACATATTACACAATACAGAAATTATTCCAGATGGGTACATAATATCTAAGTTTACTTATTCTGTCTAAAACAAATATACTGATGTAACGAATCTCTATGATAGCCTTGGTGAGTCATATTTTTAAATGTAAATGAGGATTTTTCAGAAATGTGAAATTGTTTTGAGCATAACATAACTTGGATTCAGGAATGTATTAGGTAGCAGGAATGTTCTTTTTAGCATACGAAAAGTAGTAAAACATTGTAGAGATGTGAAAATGGATTTTTATCTGTATTGAGAATTGTATGAAAATGCATTTAATTTAATGGAACTAAATATATTGAAAAAGACAGGATTGGATGGTAGAGACACATGCATTATGAATTTATATTAGAAACAAACAGCAGTTTTTAAAGTAGTAGAAGAAAAAGAAGAAAATTATTTCAAATATTATATGTGGTAAGAATGTGCATTGCCATTGTTGATCTTTAAATACGGTACATTCTGAAGTTATTTTCAAAGAAGATTCAGAAGCATGCCAAGAAGATACAGTAATAATTTATTCAGATACTGTTTTATTAATAAATATTGAGCAATGTTTGCAAATGTTAATCAAAATTTGTGGACCAAATATAAATCCGAAGACAATAAAAGTAATTATTATAAATAAAAACTCTGAACTAAGTATTACTGTACAGAAAAGAACATGCTGAGGGTATAATGTATAAAATATAAAAATGACCAACATCCTAGCTAAAAAAAAGTCTACATCCATTGTTAAGCAAAAATACAGCTTTTTGGACGAAAACATGAAATAACTGTGTTGATTATTGCTGACTGTTTCAGCAAGAGATGGCACTAAAAAAAATAAAAGTGACACAGCATTCAAATCCAACTTTCAGTTACCTCACTAGAACTGCTGGTTTCAATCATTGAAAGTAATAATTTCATCCTACTCTGCGTGTTATCTCACTTTAGGTGTATTCTGCAGTTCAGGTCATCATACAAGGCAGGGGTGTCAAAATTGCCTCATCACATTGTCATCACGTGACATCGCAATATTTTTTTCCTTCGCGGAGCTGGGATGGGCATGGCCTGCGTGTAGCACATGTGGGCTGTGAGTTTCACACCCCTGATAAAGGGGGAGGAAAAGAAGTATTAAAAT
Source organism: Ahaetulla prasina (assembly GCF_028640845.1). Taxonomy (NCBI): domain Eukaryota; kingdom Metazoa; phylum Chordata; class Lepidosauria; order Squamata; family Colubridae; genus Ahaetulla; species Ahaetulla prasina. The sequence continues at coordinate 92,964,039 of NC_080543.1, read as the reverse complement.
TGAGTCAAATGGCTGCTTCTCATATTCTTTGCCATATATTTTTTCTTCTGTCCTTGAAAGGGCAGAAGGTATGCTGATACAGAAACATCTTACTTTAATATTCCCCACAATTTAACCTTTGCCACACCTCTGACTGGATGGTCCACTGACTTCAAGATTCCTTCCCTGGCATATAGTGTCCTCACACTCCGCATTCCTGAATGTGTAGCAGAGTAATGTACAAATGTTCAGTTGCCATTTGTCCTATTTTAGTATTAGTCACTAAATTAGCAATGCGACTTGTAAAAAGCATTACATGTTTTCCAGGCCCCAGGTGAAGGGTCAAGTGAAAAGAGTCACAGAAGGCATTCTCTGGAAATCAGCAGTAGAGAACTTCTGTGTCTTGCTTTAGCTCTTGCCAGAAATTGAGATCTGAATAGCCGTTATTTCTTCCTATGAATATTAGGGTAGATGAGTACAGTCCCCAACTGGATCAGACCTAAAAAGGCAAGATTTTGTCCTTTTTTAAGGGTTGGGGAGAAGTCTTTGAATGTCTCTTCTAAGTACGTGCTTTGGGAAATAACCCAGGATTTCTGAATATATATGCCTGGATTTGCACTGTCTATATTGATGGGCATTCAGATCTTGAATGTAGCCAATATAATGATCAATCTTATGTTTGTCATAGAGGAAAGAAGAGTATTTCTGAATGCGTCTTAGCTGCACATATGAGATGTCTGCGTTCAGTGGCTGGGGAGGCTAGGGAGCCATCTCTTGGAGAAGGTTTAAATTAATTCTTACACTGAATAAGGAATTAGATTTCCATGTCTGATTCTATTAATATTTTAAAGTATTCATAAAGTTATTAAGGAAAATTATCTTCTAAAAAGGTCTATAAACAACGAGAAAGAAACGGAACAGAAAGCAGAATGATCCTTGTTAATAACACTAGAGCATTCATGAAAACAGATGTTCATTTTTTAAAATTTATGCTTGGCCAAGAGTTCCCCCTACTGGATAAAAATAGTACATTCCTGATGCAATTACCTATAAACAGTCTTTTTGAGATTCTTTACTCCTAAAACCAAATAGAGTACTTTCCCAGATTATTTTATAAATGGTGTAAACATGTAAAAAAGATCCTTAGGTGTCAAAAAGCTCCTTTCCTAAATCAATAATACTTAAAAAAGGAATTGTTCTTTATATTCATAGTTTATTTCTTTTCTGTATGTATTTAAATTGAAAAAAGGGCTGATCGTGAAGAAAAGTTGCTACCCAAGTTCCCTTTTGAGAAGCCACACCTGTGCCATTGATGGATATTTCATTTTTATCACTAAAAATAAAATAAAATGTAATTTATTAATGAAAAGGTGATTTTTCTGATCATTGTGTTGAAAATAAGTTTGTGTAAAAATTTGCTGTGGTTAAAATGAATAAAGGTAAATAACATATTCTTACATAAAACAGTGTTCTCTTTTTTTATCTCCAGGCATGCTATGGCATCCTAAAGGTTCCTGAGGGGAGTTGGCTTTGCCGTACTTGTGTTTTAGGTATACATCCTCAGTGTCTCTTGTGTCCAAAGAGGGGTGGAGCTATGAAAGCCACAAGAACGGGTACTAAGTGGGCACATGTGAGTTGTGCTCTCTGGATTCCAGAGGTATGATTATATTAATTACATGCTGTCTTTTTATCGACACTGTTTATATACAAGGAAAAGATTCTGTGATTCAAGAACCCTTGTTCTTGTTTTGTTTTGTTTTTTATTTTTAATATTCTATAGGGCAGGAAGAAACAATTTCAGCAATTTATCAAAAGAAGTTATTAATGTAACTTATATAAAACATATATAATCTTTCCAGATACAGTTAAAATTCACCTAAGAAGTCAGTATTATTGGCAATGAATATTATTGGCAATTTTCTTCATAAGAGCAATTGGCCATACTTTAGTGCACTAATTACTCAGTGAAAGTTTATCTTGAATGTTCCAGTTTTGAGCAATTCTTTGATGCATTTGCATCCAAGCCTGCAATCTCCTGAATGCTCTATTTGTACCTACATTAATATTTAAATCTCCTAGAACAAAATTCTCCCAGGCTAATTTTATTTTAAGATTTCTAACCCCAATTGTTGAGCTTCCTTTTATAAAAGTAAATTTTCCCTCTCTTTTTGAATCTTTTCTGCTTTATTAGGATGGCCACCTCTATAGTTCCTTCTGGAAGAAATTTCCTTCCAATGTATTATTTATCCTAATTCTTCTGATATATATCTCCTGTAAGACAATTTCAATTAAATTGAAGGATTTTTAGTATTTATTAATTCTAGTTTTTTATTGAATCAGTTTATCCCCTAGCATTTAATGAAAACGTCCTATTGTTCTCCCATTATACTTCTCGTTTTCTTTATCATTCCTACAAAACAAATTACCAACAATGAAACCCCAGCTGTCCTACTCTGACTAGCTATCCTTTTCGTCCCTTATTCTTTCACAGCTTCCTGCAGTCTCCTTCTCTACTTATTCCTCCCACCCTAACTATTCAGAACACGTGAATACAGTTCACAGTTGATAAATTAGATCCTCTAACTCAGGGGTGTCAAACTCATGTGATGTAATGGGGCTTTTTTTCCCTGCGCTAAACCGGCCGTGGGCATGGCCAGCACGTGCCGCATCCAGCCCACGGGCCACGAGTTTGACAACCCTGAGTTTGACAACCCAAGGTGAGTGCTATGTTGAGCTCTCACCTTTCACCTCTTTCTTCCAAACTCATCTTTATTTTAACTTCCAAATATTTATTTTAACTTCCAAATAATACTTTGCTTTCCTCTCTATTTTATCTTAAGTATTTGCCAACTAATATAAACAATATCAAATAATTTTGTTGCAAACAGCAACCAACTTATGAGTGATATAAACTGAATTATTCCATATCTTCTCAAGTTATATGAATCTGTTAAATCTCATAGCTAGTGATTTATTAATTTTTATGAAGCATTGTTTAGGTTTATTAAGACTGTTTAATCTCTGGAGTATAAAACTAATCTATTTTCCTTGTGATTGAAATCCGATTGGCATGAAAGTGACCTCCCATTTATCTTTTTTTTTTTTTTTTTTGAGTAATTCTTCTGTTAGAAATTTGAAGGCCTTTCTTCTTTGTAGTGTGACAAGTTTGTTATCTTGGAAAAGGAACAGTTTGTCTCCATTGTAATTTTTTTTTTTTGAGTTCTTAAGCTTTTTCTTTTACCCTAATACAACCCTTACAAGTATATCTCTTGATTTTTGCATTTGATTGGACTTAGAGAGAATATGGGGCATTTTCCTGTTTCTCCCATAGTTTTACTACTAGTTCAGGGTGCTGACTCAACAGTCTTCAATTTATAGCTGTACTTCCTTTGCCATTTTGAGGATTGCCCTTCTTAGACATCTTTTTTATTATTAATCTGCCCAATTAGTTGGATATTAGTTAAAAATAATTGACAGACATTAGCAAAAATACCTGGGTCAGGGTGAGTCCAGTTGGTTCACCTTGGGGTCTTCTCCAGCAGCTAGCCACACTCAACCAACCTTGTCTTTTGTTGGACACATGTGGTGCTCAAAACCTCAACTTCCTTTCCTTTATAAACCACTGGTACACCTAGTGAGCCATACTGATGAAAATTTGCAGTGCAGGTCATATCATGATACAAATCCCATCTTTGGATACTTTGAATTTTGATGCTAGCATGGCAATTGTGCTATTTGTATCATGATTATTATTCCATCAGTTCCCTCTTGTGACTGTTTGTATAGTATTTATTAATCAATTCTATTCAGAGAGAAAAAACTATAGTATTTTATTATATTTTTACTGTATTAGCTATCCTGAGAACCTTATCAGAAATTGAATTACTTTCATTTTAACATTAGCATTACTATTGTGGCTTAAATGTTGTCTTTGTTTTGCAAAATGCTAAAGTAGAAAAATAAAGTAGTTTTGGATGTTTTGCATTTTAGGTAAGCATTGCTTGTCCAGAAAGGATGGAACCGATTACAAAAGTGTCCCACATTCCCCCAAGTAGATGGGCTTTAGTTTGCAGTTTATGCAAAGTGAAAACTGGTGCTTGTATCCAGGTATTTGCTGATTTCTATGCTGTAATCTTTGAGCTTAAAGAATTGAAATGGTTCACTAGCCAAGCATATTTCATTCTGATTGGTATCAAATATCTTCCTCATAATATGAGGAAAGAATACAAGTTTAGCAGCCACTTTGTTCCCTAGTAAGCAGCTTTTAGAAATCTTTGGTCTTCGGATAAAGGAAGTGTACATTAAACAAGATAGTTAGGCATTTGTAGGATTGTGGAAGGTTTCCAATTTGATTGAGGGGGGAGAAATTTGGCATGTGCATGGGTGCATATAGATCACATACAGAAAAACATGCAACTTCTTTAAGAAGCTTAAAAGTTCTGTTAAAATCTTGAATTGTTACTAACTGTGTGTCAGGAAGTGGTGAATTGTTTAGAGTGATCTAGTTTTGGGAAGGACAATTTAGGAGGACCTCCAGAAGTAGTCAAAGGCTTTCAGGGGTGTGGCGGGGGGAGAAGATGATACAAGTGCATTGCTGGAAGCAGTGTGTCTTGAGTTTTTTCTGTAATAGAGGGCATTGGGCCTCTATAATTAAGAGCTTTATTAAGGGGATTTTCATTGTCTGTTGATGCTTGATTTGTTTTCATTCAACAGTGCTCTGTGAAGAGCTGTATCACTGCCTTTCATGTCACATGTGCCTTTGAGCATAGCTTAGAAATGAAAACAATCCTGGATGATGGTGATGAAGTCAAGTTTAAGTCATATTGTCTAAAGCATAGCAAAACCAAGCAAAATTTGATACCTGATATGGAGAACCTCAAGAGCACAGTAGACCAGAAGCAATCTGAGAGAGAGAAAACCAGTTTGCGTGCTCAGAAACTTCAGGAACTGGAGGAAGAGTTCTACTCACTTGTGAGAATAGATGATGTTGCAGCAGAACTGGGGCTTCCTAAGCTTACTGTGGACTTGACCTTTAATTACTGGAAATTAAAAAGGAAGAGTAACTTTAATAAACCATTATTTCCTCCCAAGGAGGATGAAGAAAATGGCTTGATTCAGCCAAAAGAAGACAGCATTCATACTCGAATGAGAATGTTTATGCATTTAAGACAGGATTTAGAGAGGGTAAGTAATTGATCAGTGGTGAAATCCAGTTTTTTTTACTACCAGTTCTGTGGGCGTGGCTTGGGCATGGTGTGGCTTGGTGGGTGTGGTAGGAGAAGGATACTGCAAAATCGCCATTCCTACCCCACTCTGGGGCCAGCCAGAGGTGGTATTTGCCGGTTCTCTGAACTACTCAAAATACCCGCCACTAGTTCTCCAGAACCTGTCAGAACCTGCTGGATTTCACCCCTGTAATTGATGCTGTTATAAATGAAGCTGTTGCAATAAGAAAAAAAAATTGTACTGGAGAATGAGGGATAGAGTAATAATTAAAATGGAAGATACTGCACCATTGATAAGATTTTTTACAGACTTCCCTTTTAACTCTGGTTTTAGAAACTCTCTCCAATAACAGGAAGGGGACTAATCTGGTTCTCAGACATGATGGCCACTGATAATCTTTTCATTGTGGACATTTAAAGTACCGTATTTTTCAGAGTATAAGACGCACAGGAGTATAAGACGCACCTTAGTTTTTGGGGAGGAAACTAAGAAAAAAGCTGATTGGCAGGTGGATTGGCCTCCCAGAATAGCGCCAGCTGTTCCCAGAGATGAATTTTAGCAAAAGGTTCCTTGGTTGTGAGCTCTGTGCCTTGCTTTTTTTGGCTTTTTTTCCCCTGCCTCTGAAACTCCATTTCAGAAAAAACTTCTTTCTGCCTCTGAAAGCCTCCAAAACAGAACTTCAGAAAAAAAGCCTCTGAAGCTCTGTTTGGGGGCTTTTTTTCTGAAGCTCCATTTGGGGCTTTTTTTCTGAAGCTCCGTTTCTGATGCTTTTTTCAGCCTCTGAAACGTCCATTTGAGAAACTGGGTGGGGCTACATTTGGAATATAAGACACAGATTTTCACCCTCTTTTTGGGGGGGAAAAGGTACTCCACAAAATACGGTATCCAAAAGAATGATTTGTGAATGGATAGTAAAATGGGATTAGACTTATAAAGAGGAATTTTTTGAAATATTGGAATATTTTAAAGGGATCATAAAGAAAGTGCTCAGGTAAACATAAAACTATACAACAGTAACTGCAAGATAAACTGCAAAGATCATAAATGGAAGTTATCTTCCTGAGATACTTATAGTCCTCTGTAATCAAATGGGTGTCCATTGTCAGGTGAAGCAGTTTTTTATGCATGGTTAGTTACAACTGGAATTCTAAAAATAATTGTTTTAAGCCAAGATAAATCAGTATAATTTGAATCTTTAGATTTCATTTTTGCAAATAATTTTAAATATACAGATATAAATAAACTTTTGTCAAGGAATTTATTCTTAATCGTTTAAAAAATACTTTGCAAGCTTTTTCAGGTGCTTGATTTTGTGTTTTCTGTAGGTAAGGAATCTTTGCTACATGGTAAGCAGAAGAGAAAAAATAAAACTTTCACATAGCAAAGCACATGAACAGGTCTTCAATTTACAAGTCCAACTTATTAATCAGGAAATTGCTGCAGGTAATGAATACATAACAGACTTATTTTCTATATATTAGTATCTCAACCTTTAAAACCTTTTTTCACTGTAGTAATTTTTAAATTCTTTTTCATGAGAATAAGTTATATGATACTTACATGCTATAGTTGAATTTATGTAATTGTAAAACATTCACTGTGCAAATAACTCTGGATAATTATAGACATCTGATGAAGCTTGCATTGCTTCAGAGAATCTACATAGAATCCACATCTGGATATGGAACCATCCCTTTTCTCTGAATCTTACCTTGTTCTATTGTTCTTCCCAGGCCTGGCCCTAAGTATTTCTTCAAATTAATATTTTTATCCAAAGCTTATCCAAATCTATATTATCCTTTTGCAAAATTACCCCCAGAATCATTATATTAAATTGACTTTGGCACTTACATTGGCATTAATCCTTTTAGTCTTTTAGCTTTTAAGCTAAAACTTAACAGAAAGAAAGCAGTTTATTTTATTTATTAATCAAACTTATATACCGCACCATCTCCCGTAGGACTCAGGGCGGTTCACAGGCATATTAAAACAATATAATAAATAAACATTAAGACCCAGTTAAAACTAAATATTATCATGGCCTGATCACTAAAACAATAGAAACCAATAAAAACCCCATTAAAATATGCTAAAACATTTTATCTTAGGCTAGTCCCGCACGCTGAAATAATAGAGTCTTCAGTTCACGTCTGAAGGTCCGGAGGTCGGGTAGTTGTCGTAATCCTGGAAGAAGCTCGTTCCACAGGGCTGGTGCCGCCACAGAGAAGGCCCTCCCCCTGGGGGCCGCCAACCTACATTGTTTGGTCGACGGCACCCTGAGGAGGCCCACTCTGTGGGAGCGCACAGGTCGTTGGGAGGCAATTGGCAGCAGAAGGCGGTCTCGAAGGTATCCCGGTCCTAAGCCATGGAGCTGACTGTTTCCTCTGGATTTTTCTTCTGATTGTAATGCAAGCCATAACTAAAGACAGTGGGAAAGTAAAGGAAAAAAAAGCCATACAAGAATGTTGTCCTGGCAGTTGTAGTAGTTAACCATGAGAAGAGGGTTGGTAGTCTTTGAGCCCCCTAACAGCCCCTAGCACAGCGGTTCTCAACCTGTGGGTCGGGACCCTGTTGGGGGTCGAATGACGATTTGCCAGGGGTCGTCTAAGACCATCGGAACTATGGGAAGTATACTTGCGAGTTGAAGAATCGCGCTCCAATGGTTGACTTCACAAGCCAGCTGCAGGCTCTTCAAATCGCTAGCCGAATTCGGCTTCAGGCTTCCAATCACACTTGGCCAATAAAAAAAAAAAAAAATCTTCAGGTGTGATCAATTAAAAAAGAGAGAAATCTTTGCTCTGATGTCTCCCTCTCAAGCCAGCTGCAATCACTCCCAATCGCTAGCCTAATTTAGCTTCAGGCGCGATAAACTTAATAGGGGAGGAGTCTCCGCTTTAATGCCTCCATCCTCAAGGAAATCGCAAGCAGTTCAGATCGCTAGCCAATACGGCTTCAGGCGCGATAAATTCAAAACGAAAATAATTTTACGGTTGGGGGTCGCCACATCATGGGGAATTGTATTAAAGGGGTCGCAGCATTATAAAGGTTGAGAACCACTGCCCTAGCAGCATTACACCATCAAGTTTAGACAGTATAATAATTTGGTTTTGTTTGATTGTACAGTGTAGTTGTCGTGTCCCACTCCTCCGCTGACGGCCGGGAAATGACGGTCAGGGAAATCCGAATCAGGTGTGCCTCTGCAGCTCTGCCAAAGTCCTAGCAAAGTCCTCAGGGCAGGCAGGAGTCCAGAAAGTGACTTCAGCAAGATATGTTTAGACTTTGCCTGACTCAGAGAATGCCAGAAAGCAGATCCTTTATATAGGCCATGGGGTGTGGCTCCATGACTCAGCACTTATCCAGGCCTGCCCCTCCCTTCCTTCTGTTGCCTCCGCCTATCAAGTCTTCTGACGCGAGGGTCACTCCAATCGGCAGCTGTTGGTAATTGACCTCCCTCAGGCTCACATGCTGTGGAGGAGGGGGAGGGGTCTAGTTGCTCCGTTTGCCTGGGCATGGAGCCAGAGCTGGGGGCTGGAGGTATTTCTTCCTCTTCAGCCTGTCTGGGCATGGAGCCAGGGCTGGGGCCGGAAGGCATACTAGAACATTCCTCCGTGTTCGGAAGCAGATAAGAAGACCCCGGCTGAGGTGAGATTGGACGAGACACAACAGTAGTTTTCTCCATTTAAAAAAATGCAGTCCAGATACCAACGAAATCTACATTCAGTAGTACAAGCAGTACATAAGTATTTGGTTTTTTTAAATAATATTTTTCGTTATGGATTACATTTGTGTTCTCAAAAGGAAACAGCTTTAATATCTGCAAATAAACAGTATTTGGAGAGCAAAAAGACCATGGTTAGATCACTCCTTGACATCCCTGAGGCTTACACCACCCACTCTGACTGGACTCATTTGAGTAATCTGCCTTTGGAGACTGAAATGGGTCCCAGAAGGAACTGAGGCATATTCTTAAGAATTTGCTGCGCAGTGCTGCTGAAGCCTTAGTAATGGCTTGGAACCATAAGGCCACTGAGACTCTGGACAAGATTGTGCCTATATGACCACTCTCGACCCTTTGCATCCATCATTTCCTATAGTTCATGGAGGAACTGAGGGTTCTGAAATGGGTTAAGAGATGCCTAGAGTGCCACTGGAGAAAAATGACTCCAGCTGGACACGACTTAGACAACTATTAAGGCCTATCTCATAACAATGACAAAACAACGCTAGTTCTCTACTCTCATTGCTTCTACAGTGTTGCCCATTGGCCTTGTCCCAGATCACCCAATCCCTCCTAGGCCAGGTGGGTTTGAATTATCATCTTCAAGGCCGTGCAGAAAAATTTGTTGAAAGCCTGTTGTATAAAATTGCTTAGATTTGCTTCCAGTTAGAACCCATGCATGGTGCAGGTCCTTATGAGATGCCTAGGGAGATGTCTTGATCTGTAATTTGGGAACAGTTGATCCTGTTGGATTTAAGGAAGTGGACAGGATCCTCTGTGCTGTCAGTGGAACTACCTGTCAGTTAGATCCTTGTCCCTCCTGGCTGGTGAAAGCCTCCAGGATGGTGACCAGCAGGTGGGTTCATTCAATGATAAATTCCTCACTGCAGGAAGGGACATTCCAGGAACCTTTTAAGGAAGCCTTGGTTTGTCCTCTCCTTAAAAAAACCCATCATTCAACCCCACAAATCTGGACAACTTTCTTCCAGTTTCCCATCTTCCCTTTTTAGAGAAGATAGTAAAAGAGGAGGTTGCTTGGCAGTTTCAGAGGGTCTTGGATGAAACCGATTTTCTGGACTCTGTTCAATCAGGCTTGGCTATGGAACAGAGACAGATTTGGTTGCCCTTATGGACAATCTGTGGTGTAAGCAGGATGAGGGTAGTGCAACCATTCTTATTGTCCTTGACTTCTCAGTGGCTTTCGATACCATCTACCATGGTCTCCTTTTGGGCTGACTATGCAAGTTGAGGCTAATTGATATTGATAGAAAATGAGAGATCTACCCCCATCTCTCATCTGGACTACTCCAGTGCATTCTGTATGGGACTACCCTTGAAATCCATTCTGAAGCTTCAGCTGGTTCAGCGTGGCAGGCTTTGGGTAACAGGGTTCCAGAAAAACCTCTTCTGCATAAAAAAAACTCTGAAGCCATTGTCTTTCAAAGTTCTTTACTAGCATAAGGAAACTGGCACACGATGAGTGAAATTCCAAAACTGAAACTTCCGGATTCTTTTCCCAGTTATACAAACCCCAAGAGTTCCACCCCCCTATCCCCCTTGCCAGTCACATGGTCCAACGTTCTTCCACTTTATTCAAAACCTCTTCTTGCCACTCCTTCTGCAGATGTGAACACAATCCGACCTTGACGCCTTGAAGAATGTTACCATACCCCTCAACCCCCCCTTCTTCCCCTCAGGGGAGAAATGTGGCAGTGTCTGGAAACCTACGGCCTAGTATGGTTTCCAAGCCTGACAGGCATCCCCCCTTGCAAAAGAAGCTATATCCTAGGAAAGAAAACAAAGAATTAATAAAGAAGAGTGTCGGTGGTCCGCACTTCCCTTCTACCCCTCTCTTCCACCACCAAGTGGTTTTTTAGGTTTATCAGGGAAAGTATCGGAAATTGTTTAATCAAATTGTCAGCATACTTTCCAACTTTTGACCCGAATAGATTCTGATAAAGGATATTCTTTCCAGTGGACTAAAAATTGTAATTGACCTCTGTATAGTCTAGAGTCAAGGATTTTCTTGATCTCATAGTGGGTCTCACCTTGGATTATCGGGGGGAGGGGGCGGGAGGTAGAGGTCTCAATCCAGATTGTCTAGCAGGTTTTAATAAGCTGCTATGTAATACGGGGTGTATTTTCCCCAAAATTCGAGGGAGTTTGAGTTGGACAGTAACGGGATTAATAATCTTTACAATGGGGAAAGGGCCCAAAAATTTTGGACCAAATTTTTTGCTTGGTATTCTCAACCTCAGATACTTAGTAGATAAAAAGACTTTATCCCCAATGCGAAAAGGGGGTTGAAGGGAACGGTGTTTGTCAGCTTGGGCTTTATATTTTTGAGCTGTTACAGCTAAGGCCTTTTTTGTATTTTCCCACCCTTTTTTCAACGAATTCACCCAGTCCGTTAGGGAAACGGAAGTGGGGGGTTGCACGGGGAGTTCAGGCATTGGAATGAAGTCCATGCCGGTGGTTATCTGAAAAGGAGTTAACCCCGTGCTGCTGTGTACAGCATTATTATATGCGACCTCTGCAAATGCCAACAAATCTGACCAGTTCTCTTGTTGGTAATTTACATAACACCGTATGTATTGTTCCACCATTGAGTTCAATTTCTCAGCCGCACCATTGGTCTCAGGATGGAACCCAGAACTAAATCATTGAGACGACCCAATGGACTGTAGGAACTCCTTCCAGAACTTGGCCGTGAATTGAACACCCCTGTCGGATATTATCTTTTTAGGAACCCCGTGTAGTCTGTAGATGTGTTTCACAAAGAGCTTTGCTAATTTTCTTGCCGATGGCAATCCGCTGCACACAATGAAGTGGGCCTGTTTAGAGAACAAATCCACTATGGTCCATATCACCGTATTTCCCCCACTAGGTGGGAGTTCAACAATGAAATCCATGGCAACCTTCTCCCAGGGTCTCGTGGGTTTGGCCACGGTTTGTAGGAGTCCGGGGGGGTTCCCTGGTCTGGATTTCATGGTGGTGCAGGTGGCACAGCTCCGCACATAGTTTTCGACATCTGATTTCATTTTTGGCCACCAGAATTGCCTTCTAGCCAAGTGGAGAGTTTTCAAAAACCCAAAGTGACCTCCTAGGCGAGAGTCGTGGCTTCTCTGTAGTATAGCCAACCGCATAATGACGGGTACATAAATCTTGGTTCCCTTCCAGGGTAGTCCATCCTTTAAGGTGAGGTCCAGCAAGTTTTCTTTAAACCAAGCATCGTCAGCGAGTGCTGATTTTAATTCCGCTAGTAGTTTATTTGGTGGGGTGTTAGCACCACGGCGTGATCGCAGTCGAGTAAGTGCTTGGCTGGCTGGTTAGCTATCGGGAATCATCGCATGTACTACCTCTTCGCGTTGGCTGTCAAATTGCGGTTTCCATTCCTAGTATGGTTTCTAGGCCTGACATTGGGACCCTTAGAATGCACCTTTTTACACCTCTGTTCTGTGAACATCATTGGCTACTGGTCTGGTTCTGGATGCAGTTCAAGGTGTTGGTTATGACCTTTAAAAAGCCTTTAATGGCATTGGTCCAGGCTGCCTGATGAACCCTCTCATCCTGCGAAGACAAGCCTGCCCCATTTGGGCTGGCAGAGGGCCTACTGTAAATCCTGTCAGTCAAAGAACTCTTGACTATTGGGATCCATAGAACAGCCTTCTTTGTCGTAGTACCCACCATTTGGAACTCTATACCCTCCAAGGTGAGATATGCCTCTACCCTCCTATCCTTCCATAAGAGCCTGAAGACCTGGCTCTGCTGGTTGGCTTAGGAACACAATTGGGATGGGGGGTTTACTATGGTGGAGATGGCTACCAGATTGATTGCAAATTCCACCCCTCATTTCTTGTTTCCTCACCTGCCCATCTTTTATTTTCATATCATGTGTTCTCATTGTTTTCTTTTTCATTGTTTATTGTATTGTTCCATTACTTTGCTACTGTTATGTTTACACTTTTAATTCCTCTGTTTTTATTATGGTAAGCCACCAGAGTAACCCCACAGCAAGATAGGCAGCAAATAAATTTAACAAATAATTAAAAAAAGAAAAAAAAAGGAATGTTCAAAAAATGCAATTTATAATATAAATATGTGCGGTTGCTACTGTATATGTAACAGTTTCATAAAAGATACATTATACATGTTTTCATGATAAAAGTTGGGTCTTAAATATATCTCTCTTACCTTTATCTCTTTCAGGTCATTCCCTGACAAGTGCACTAGAGAATACATTGTTCTACCCTCCTCCTCGAATCACTTTAAAATTAAAAATGCCAAAATCATTGGGAGATTGCAAAAGCAACTTAAAAACTGGTACCAAAACATTTTCTCCTGATAACAATGCCATGCTTTATAATAAAAGAGGTATTTCACTATCCAAGGAAACGTTTATTTCAAATATGAAGTCCTACTCAAGATTTCAGCATGAAAACAGAAGCAATGGCTTACTGGAAGGCATTACGAAAGCTAGAATCGTAGCAAAGGATTCTGGATCCGAGAACTTATCAGAACTTTTCCATCCTGGGCAATCATCTGGCAAACCCCTGGCACTTCAAGCTGCATTGCATGGACAGTCTTCGGTTGGCAATGGGAAAATTCAACACAATTCTAAATTAGAAAAATCTAATGGCTTAATGAGCAGAGTTGGAGATATCACTCAGCGAGACAGCTCCAGCCAAACAATATATGAACAACAGTCTGTACTCTCTGCCCACCAGGCTAGCCAGAGTACCTTCAGAAAATCCACAATGGAACACTTTAGTAGGTCCTTCAAAGAAGCAACCAACAGTTTGGTGAGGACTACCGAAGATCTCAGGTGTGAAAAACCCTCAAGAAGGCTTTCAGTGAGAGAGCGTCCATGGGGCAAGCAGACTTTTGAATATCAAATGGGGAGTGCCCCCTATCAAGACAATGATGGGTATTGCCCTGATCTGGAACTCAGTGATTCTGAAGCAGAGAGTGAAGAAAATAAAGGGCAAATCAGATTAAGGAAAAGCAGCTCAGGCAGAGAAAGCCCGAATAAAGACTTCAATAGAGATTGTCAAAATAGAAAGAAAAGAAACTTGATTTCTCATAGTTCAGTGCAAAGGTGATAGAAATCCCTGAAAATGAAAATAGCTCAGCTTCGTGGGTATCTAAGAGTAATGATTATAAACCTTGGGAAATCTCCAGGTTAGAGTGCAGGGTCCACAAGCAAGTGACAATGTTTCTCCAAACTGTACAATGGTTTGCTCTTTTGAGGAGATTGCTTCCCCCCCAACTGTTTTTTTTTTGGGGGGGGGAGACTCAAAAAGCTCTTTCATCATCCTGTGACAATCTACAAAGTGACTAGATAATTCTTGTTGCAGCTGCAATAGATTCTCATTTCATGAAAACACTTCAAGCTCAGCTTTTGGAAGAATTGTCACATTTGAAATAATGTCTGCTAAAGTGTTTTCCTGAATTGAGTCATGTGACTACTAGGGGAAAAAATAATGTTCTCAGTCAATATTAGAAAAAATTATATGAGCCTAACTCCTTAGAAGTAGGACTGATTTTAACTCAGTGGGACTTAACTTTCAAATAAACATTATATATCATCAAAATATATTATATATCCTCCTAATCTGTTGAGGAAGGTTTATAAACTCCACAGTTAATGCTGCCAAACACACACTGACCTCTAGATTTTTCCCAATAGTAAACGTCTAAAATTTGTGTTCCTTTTCACTATTATAAAGTGCTGTATTCTGTACATACCTTTTAACTTCTAGTATTTTTAAATTGTTTTTAATCCCTTTGTACATAGTAACTTGTTGTGCATTGCACCTGTAAAATAGGTTATGCAGCCAGCCAATAAAAATGGCTGGCGTGTGGATAATGTTTAACACTAGAAGTACTTAATTTCTTTAACATATTCAGGCAATCACCGGTGATGCCAAATTTTCCCATATATTCTTAAAACTTGATCCCCTTCCCAACATGTTAGTATTTTTGGTAAACTAACAAATATGTTCAGATTTCTGAGCCAAAATGTTTAAAATCAGTTTATGCAAAGGTCTATGTACATTGAATTCTAGGTTTAAATAATCAAAAATCATAAAGTATTTTTGATTCCCAAACACCTTCATAGCTACTTTAAGTTTTTTTAAACTAACATATTGTAATATTATAAAATGCACACGCATAACATCATTACATAATTTTTTCTTTAGTTCATTGCTGCATACATTGCTGTACACCCGATTTTTAATCAGAATAAAAATCATTTTATTTTTGGAGCAATCACATATTTAGTTTGGTAATGTAATGCCATAATGTGAAACAACAATAATTGCTGTACATTTGGAATCCAATAACAACAAATGAGGGCCTTGATGTCCTTGAAAGCCTTAATACTATTCAATTTACTTAGGAAGAATAAATTGACTCATGAAAGTTATATATTAAATTTGGCAGGTCTGTGCTTTTTCGTTTTAGGCATATTTAAAATTGCTTTGTCAACTTTTGTATCTATTTTTTGTCTTTAAAAAGATGTATTTTTGAGGCATTTCCTTTGGTGTAAATATGCAATTGTATTTTGTTTTAAGTTTGTTGAGAAAATTTAGCCTTTGTGTTTTGAGCCATTCAGAATGGTGCTAGAAAATTTATTTCTCTACATACTGGTTCTGACTAAACTGGGGTACAATTTTTCAGTAGCCAGGGGGAGAAAACAATACAGTTGATGACTCATGCATTGAGAAAAAGAAAGAAATGGTGCTTCTGCAAGCTACAACTGTTTTGCAAATTTTAGGTTGATGATTTAAAATAAATCTCATCAGGCAATAGTGTTTTTTCTCAATACTTTTATATGATTTCCACAGATACATGAAGGACCTCTTAACTTCATAATTTCAAGTATCTATCTCCAAAATATAATTGCTAGTTTTCACAAAGTGTTCAATAGCTAATTTTGCAGTGTTACCTTATAATTTGTTTTCTTGTTTTGACACATATGCATACCCAAATTCAGTTTTTTTTAAAAAAATGGACTGTCTTTTTCAGACGTCTCCTTTTTACAATACTTTTTTCATTAAATTATGAAACTGCTAACCTTATCTTTTTCATTGTGATCATTTGAAGACTGTAATACTTAGGAAGACTGCATTTAGTGCTTTAGTTAATTCATGAAGGACTAGTAACATTCCTCCAAAAAAAAAGCACATGGGCAACCCCAGGTGTGTGTAAGTGGCCTTGAGGATCTTAAAGAACTTGCACATAATCCAGGATAGTCTCCATATAAAGATTTGATAATGTATGACTCTTAATTTTTATAGGACTAAAAAATCAGATTAAATAAATATAAATAAGTTTGTATGAGTTTTAATGAATTCTGTTCATTTGATTAATTTGTTCCTTTATCAAATCAGTATGGGGATCAAACAAAAATTCTGAATCAAACATTTTAACAATATCTTACCTTAGAAAAGACATTTATTTATTGCATTTATTATATTGATAAATAACTAAAAGCGGTGAATATAGTTAATACTCCTTCCTCTTCCTGTTTGCTGCATAACAAGAACCCTGTGAGATAGGTTGGCTGAAAGAGAATGACTGACCAAAACTTACTCAGCTG
The DNA here is from genome assembly GCF_028640845.1 of Ahaetulla prasina. Lineage (NCBI taxonomy): Eukaryota > Metazoa > Chordata > Lepidosauria > Squamata > Colubridae > Ahaetulla > Ahaetulla prasina. Next base: position 92,947,510 of record NC_080543.1, on the reverse strand, counting down.
ATTTTCATACCTAAGATGAGACTAGAATTCAGTTTCCTGTTTTCTAGCCTGGTGTCTTAACTACTAACTAGACCAAAGGCATCCCATGTTATATATAAGACAAAGGGAGTAGGAATGCCTCTTGCGACAGTCTGATAACTTTGTTTTCCAGAAAAACATGCAATCTTTTGCCTAGTTTAGCACAGTATCTTTATTTGCTTGCTTTTACACAATTAATATTGGGATGTTGGAGCACTACGTACTATTATTTCTTGCAATTAGTTTTAAGATCATGGCATTATTGTTTCTTTTAGGAAATGTGTAACATACATTTTTGGCCTAGCAAAGGAATCCCCAGATAGTTTCTAAATTTAGGTAAAGGTAAAGGTTCCCCTCGCACATATGTGCTAGTCGTTGCCGACTCTAGGGGGCGGTGCTCATCTCCGTTTCAAAGCCGAAGAGCCAGCGCTGTCCGAAGACGTCTCCGTGGTCATATGACTCAACGCCAAAGGTGCACGGAACGCTGTTAACTTCCCACCAAAGGTGGTCCCTATTTTTTCTACTTGCATTTTTACGTGCTTTCGAAACTGCTAGGTTGGCAGAAGCTGGGACAAGTAACGGTAGCTCACCCCATTACACAGCAGCACTAGGGATTCGAACCGCTGAACTGCCGACCTTTCGATCAACAAGCTCAACATCCTAGCCCCTGAGCCACCGCGTCCCTAAATTTAGATTAAGCTAAATATTTGATTATAAAAAGAGGAATATATTAAATATAAAGTAGGTTAGTTATAATGGCCTAAGAAATGACTGATTAAACATAAAAAGTATATATTAAATAAAAAGAATGGAGTGCCACAGGAATTTATTTTCTTTCTCCTCTTCAACATCTACTTGAAATTGCTGAGTGAGATTACCTACAGATTTGGGGTTTGGTGTCATCAGTACACTGATGATATCCAATTACGTATTTTAACTCTGGCCTGGCCAAATTGATTGTTGAGGTTGTGGAGACTGTGTGGGTTTGGATGGAAAGGAACTATCTGACTTGATCCAAGGCCCAGTGGCTGTGGGTATATGGATCACCAAGATCTGGGGTATTCCATTTTTGACCTTGAATGGGATATCATATGTCCCTTCAAAAGTGGTCTGCAATTTGGGGATCTTCCTGGATTCAGCTCCTGCTTGATGAGCAGGTGGCAACTTTAGCTAGAAAGTCCTTTGCACACCTTGATCTGATGGGCCAGTTGTTTCCTTTCCTAGACTGGGGACCCTTAGATATTCATGACCTGGTCATTTCACAGCTGCACTGCAAAGTGCCCCACAAAGGATGTCCTTGAAGGCCACCTCAAAGCTTCAACTGGTCCAGAATGCAGTGGCACAGACAGTGATGGGCATGCCTTAGTATGCCATGTAACAACCTCTCCTTCATGAGCTGCACTGGTTTCCAATTTGCTTCTGGGTATGATTCAAGGTGCTGGTTGCTACCTATAAAACTCTTATGTGGCATCTGGACTGGTTTATTGAAGGACTACCTGTCTTCCATAGTATCTGCCCGGCTGATTCAATCTGTCAGAGTTGGCACAGTCCAGGTTTCTCTGATTAAAACAATGCACTCTACTGAGATCCTGGAAGCACTCCTCCTCTGTAGTAGAATAGAATAGAATAGAATAGAATAGAATAGAATAGAATAGAATAGAATTTTATTGGCCAAGTGTGATTGGACACACAAGGAATTTGTCTTGGTGCATATGCTCTCAGTGTACATAAAAGAAAAGATACGTTCATCAAGGTACAACATTTACAACACAATTGATGGTCAATATATCAATATAAATCATAAGGATTGCCAGCAACAAGTTATAGTCATACAGTCATAAGTGGAAAGAGATTGGTGATGGGAGCTATGAAACGATTGATAGTAGTGCAGATTCAGTAAATAGTCTGACAGTGTTGAGGGAATTATTTGTTTAGCAGAGTGATGGCCTTCGGGAAAAAACTGTTCTTGTGTCTAGTTGTTCTGGTGTGCAGTGCTCTATAGCGTCGTTTTGAGGGTAGGAGTTGAAACAGTTTATGTCCAGGATGCGAGGGATCTGCAAATATTTTCACGGCCCTCTTCTTGATTCGTGCAGTATACAGGTCCTCAATGGAAGGCAAGTTGGTAGCAATTATTTTTTCTGCAGTTCTAATTATCCTCTGAAGTCTGTGTTTTTCTTGTTGGGTTGCAGAACCGAACCAGACAGTTATAGAGGTGCAAATGACAGACTCAATAATTCCTCTGTAGAATTGGATCAGCAGCTCCTTGGGTAGTAGTACTCTGGAATTAAGTTACTCCAGTTTTGAATGACTCCCACGCTGTTGGGTGTTTCTGAAGAGCCTTGGAAACCTGGCTCTTTGCCCAGGCAACGTGTGATTTAAGCCCCTTTTCTTTTCCTTTGTTCCCATCTGGATCTGTTATTTTTGCCATTTTTGTTCCTTTTTATTTCATGTTGTTTTCTTGTTTTTAAATGTTTTTCATAATTTGTAGACCACTGAGAGTCTTTGCAAATCAGGAAGTATATGAATAATAACCACTCTCCTAGAAAGAGCAGGCAATACAATTCTAACATAAAATACCGCCTGTATCTTCCTGCGGACTTTTAAAGATGAATTGCAGGGGACAGAGCAGTGGTGAAATGTAAAATTTGTTACTACCGGTTCTGTGGGCATGGGTTGGTGTGGGGGGGTGTAATGTAACTGGGTGGGCGTGGCCAACTTTTTTGTTTTTGCTTTTAAAAGCATCTTTTCTACAACCACTTCTGAAGGAATTGTAAAAAATGCTTTTAAAAGGCTCCTCTGACAATCCCAGCTGAGTTGCCTGATCGTCAGAAGCTTTTCTTTTCTTTTAAAAGTATTTTTTCAGCTGAAGAAAAAATGCTTTTAAAAGTTAAAAAAAAAACCTCTGATGCTTGCGTGGCTCAGCTGGGCATGGGGGGTGGGGCAGGGATTTTTGCTACCTGTTCTCCAAACCACCTGCCGCCATTGCTACTAGATTGGGCAATCCGGTCCAAACCAGGAGCATTTCACCCCTGGGACAGAGGCTTGGTGGTTAAATGCAAATTTAGTACAGTAGGAAGTGGCCTTTGAGATCATTTGATTCCAATTCCTGCTTGGACTCCGAAGCATTAGAATTTTACATTATCCTAATTTAAACAGTATGTGAAATAGGTTCTGTTAACATACGCTATATGCAACCCAAGGATCTGAATTGGTTTTTAAGATTTATGTATAGTTATGCATAGGAGCATCAAGAGTTCAGCTACATAGAATAGTCTTTCTTCTCAAGCAGTAACAGTTGTGTTGTGTTCTGTTTTGTTTCAACTGATCAAATGATTTGCCAAATATTAGTTTCAGTTTTTGACTAGTCATAGTTACATTAAAAACATTGGGTGTCTGCACTGCACTATGTGGATGTCATTGGTTTGATTTGCAAAACAATACTAATTGGATTGTACTTTCTTCCAAAGGATCCTTGGAAAATAGAATTACAGTTATATGGTTCCTGCTTTTTAAAATATCTGCTTCTTTTTTCCCAGCCTTTGTTTTCCATATACTTTCTGAGAACTAACATGTAGCTACCGAGATCTTTCTCAGATGTTCTCTTTTTTGTAGTTATTAGTATACCAGAATTGTAATAGGCACAAGAGAAAGCAATAGTTTTAATGCAGTAGTACATAAATACAGCATTGTAGTAACCAACAAATAAGCTGGTTACAAATAATTGGAGATACTAGTCTGGAAACCATTAATTTGGGAAAGATGATTTAGGCTGATAATAACCTTGATATGTGGAAGATGGTGGAAAAAATGCTTCCCTTTTCTACTTTGTACCTTAACTGGTGACCAGTGAGAAAAAAGCTATGCTAATATTCAGGTTTCCTTTCTGCAAGGCTGACTAGCAGCTGCATCAGGCAGTTTTACCCAGGCAGTAAACATTAACAGGGATGTGAGAAGAGCAAAGAGTGAAATAGATTCCTCATCACTTTTTATTAGGAAAGTTCTGTCAGTTAAATATTGCATCCTGCAAAGTGAACTGGGGGAAAGTAGAAAAATGCACCAGAAGTGGGCTACAATCATCTTTTTTGAGGCACTCCTATGCAGATGCAGTTTCATTTAAAAAAAACTGTTACAGGCACAGTGCATGAAATATGAAATATTGGCGATGACATATCACCAATATATTGATGATACGCATCTATATATATCTCTGTCCCAGGTGAAATAAATGTTGGAGTGTATGAAGGGTCTGGATGGGGAACAACAGACTTCAACTGAACTCCAATAAGACAGAGTGGCTGTGGGTGGCCCCTTCTATATCCAGGAGTTTATTATCCTTGGTCTTGAATGGGATTGCACTACTCCAGACAGACCAGGTATGTAACTTGAGGGTCTTCTTGGATTTATAGCTCCTGCTCAAAGAACAACTGCCTGTGGCCAGGATGCCCTTTGCCGAATTCCATGTTGTGTGCCAATTACATCCTTGCCTGGACTGGGAGTCTAAATCTGGTCACTCATGCCCTGATTGGACTATTACAACATTTTCTACATGAGGCTGCCCAGAGGTGAAATTTACTTACCTTCCCTACTGGTTTGTCAATGCGCGCACTCGCAGCATGCACAAAACAGCCTGTGCCTGCACAGAGGCTTAAAATGTTGCAAAAAAGGCAACATGACATCACCGTGGATGGGCGCAGCTCCCGCAGCTGCCGCTACTAGTTTGCCTGAGATGGATAGAACTGGCTGGATTTCACCCCTGAGGCTACCCCTTAAAAGTATATGGAAGCTTCAGCTGCTGCAGAATGTGGCTGCATGAGTCATACTGGGGGCCTAAATAAGGGCACATATAACACTCTTGCTCTGTGAACTGCACTGGGTACCAGTTTGCTTCCAAGTCTAATTCAACGTGTTGGCCATCACCTATAAAGCTACCTACAAAACCGACTTTGCCAACTCTCATCAGTCCATCTGGCTGGTGAAGCATGGAAGGTATGCTACAGATCCCATCAGTCAAAGAATTTTGACTGGTGGGGTCTAGGAAGAGAGCCTTCTCTGCCACTGCCACTGCCACTGCTTTGTGGAATATCTTGCCCCAAGAGGTAAGAAAAGCCCCCAATCACTTGGCCTTTCGCAAAGGGTCAAAACATGGCATGGCCTTACGCGGGGAGTACAGAGGGCTCTGAAACCATGGGGCTGGCTAGTCCCTTGAGAGTCCCCCTTCCTGTAATAATCTTAACACCATATGGCCATCTTAGTATTCTGCCCCCTTTTTTATGTTTAATTGTCATTATTCTTTTTAATTTTGAATTTTTTAACCTAATTTAATTTTTAATTTCTAATGTTAATTTTTACCCTCCTTGAGGCTGATGGGTCATTTAGAAATATGAAATATAAATAGATAATAAATAGTATGTTAATGAAAACAAAAGCAGAATATTTGTAATTTTTTGCTGTTTTTCTGGCGGTTTCCTGCATTAAATTAGAAGTTTCCTTCTAGCTAATTCGGTTACACATATAGTACACATTGTGTCTATATGTAACATTTCTGTAATACAGTATTAAATTACTAGAATGGGCCACTTGATAAAAATCTGCTCTTTTTGCTAGTTCAAACGGTTCTCTTTCTGATCACTTGCTCTATCCAAGGAAACTTCATGCTAAGGGGAAAAATACATAGGATTAGAATAAAGAAATTGGAAATTGGATTAAAGCTCAATAGTGCATAAAGTAGCTATTAGGGGTGAGGTTGAGGTTGTTGTTTTTAAAACAAACAACATAAGCAATGCTGATCTCTGTTTTTTAGGCTAGTAACATATTGAATTTTGCACTCTTGAATGATTTCTGGCTAATTTTCTGGAAGTGCGCGTGGTACAGTCATTGTTCTCAAATTCTAACCTTGGAAGGGTTGTATCCCGCAGAGATAAGAACATGCGGCTCTACAGTTACAGCTGTATTACAACTCTCAGGTCATTTTCTCATTGGTCATTTGGCAAAAGTTACTGGAAATGAAAAGTTTAAAGCCAGTAGTAGACTTCTCAGACCTCAAAGTAGATGGTGATTTGTAAAATATCACAGGGGTGGAAAATCTGCACATTCATCCTGTATAAAGGAAGATTAATGTCAAACCTCTTAGCATCTACTATCAACTAGTTTGTTGCCTGTTTTCCTGTTTCAGAAGAACTTACAGATGTCCCAGCCTCGTGTTACATTAAGTCCATCCCAAGCTACAGATAACCCAAATAGTTTTAAAGATACTCGCAATGAAAAGATTGCTAATTTTCAAATCACCCTAGGACCATGCACATGGCCATCTCACACTCTTTCATGTAACTGTTGTGGCCTGTCGGCCCCTCCAGCAACTGAATCAGACTAGGAGGAGGTGGCATGGGAGTCAGGGACAGCATCAGGGCAACCTGGGAACTCCGAGGGGGAAGAGGGAATGGAGCTGGCAGAGAGAGACAGAGATGGAGTCTGGGCCCTCCATCAGCCCTCAGATGGGGAGTCAGCAGTCCCCAGGTCTGGAGGTGGTTGATGAAGAGGAGGAGGAACAGCAGCTGGGTCCAGTGTCTGATGCGCAGCTGCACAGAAGGCAGAGAAGGGGAGAGCAAGGGAAAGCTGTGGGCCAATCCTGGGGAAGGAAGAGCGACTGCTGCTAATGAGGACCCACTCTAGCTCTAGGGATAAAAGGAAGGGGACAGACATGAATAGGTGTGTGATCCTGTGAGAAAAACTTTTTGCCAGGATTGCCGGCATTCCTAATAAAGGAATCTTTTGAGTTCACGTCAGAGGGTTTGTCATGTTTGGGGAGCTAGGTCAGAACAGTAACATGCCTTAGTCTCAAATTCCAATTTCAGAAATCCAAAATGTCAGTCATTTCAGGTGTGGACAAAAAGCAAAGTGCCAGATAAACTACCAATCCTCACTAGTGGGTGCAGTAGCATAACAACACATATATGCCACATTAATTTCCAATGCTTAACTCAAGCTTAATGGTTTAGGGAAACTATTTATTTTGTCCTTCATCTTTTAAACATGGCACTGGCTTTCTTTGCATAATTATTAGGATTCAAAAATTACTGGGAATGCTGCAGGTTAAGCAAGTTTGGCCTATCCATATGATGCTTCCTCCACCTCCAAGAAACAAAAAAAGATTTTGGCTAATTTAACGTCAGTTTTCCTCTTGGTCTAGAAATCAGCTAAGTGATCTGGTTTACACATTTTCCTAATCTATAATGTAATTGGTACCTAGTATGGTTTTCAATCATGGTTTATATTTTTATTATGCAAACCCAACAATTGAGGAGTGTATTGAATCACAATTGAAGGCACCATTACTTAGCATAATGAACCAATCTGGTCAGACAATGAAGGCAAATCACTCCAATAGTTTACTTAAGGGACAGATTTGGTTTCAGCTCAGTGCATTATTTGAACTTGGTCAATATATAAAATGTAATTTAAGCAAGCAAATTTACTTAAAATATATTTGTTTATCCAGTCGTACAATCACAATTTAATCTACTCAGCATTGTAATTATTGCAAAGCTGCTTTAAAAAATTGCAGGATGGTTATTAAATAAAAGATAAGTAAACTTATCTTTTGTCTTGTTTACCAGCCTGAGTTTTACCAATCACAGCCAAGAGTATTATGGACATATTTATGCATTTCAAACTACAAGATGATGAGCTAAGATTTTGCTCTAAATGTCAAAAGAGTTTACAGCTCTTCAAGTTAAATTTGCTCCCGCTTTCTTGGGTTCTCGATCCTTCCCCCCCTCCCAAATATAATATATAATCATATGATATAGTATAATATAATTAAAAAGAGGAAACCAATTAAGTGTAATTAAGGAGTATAATTAAGAAGGTGAAAATAATTTTGTTGCCAAACCTGTATTTTTTAAAATATGCTAGCCTATCAGTTTTAAGTAGCTTGGAGACTGATGGGTGATAGGATCAGCATCAAATTCGCTTTCTCCCTAAAACTGAGCAGGCACGGTCTTCGTACTCCTGTATTTGTCTCTGGTGAAATGAGGTACGGGGACAGGGGGTTGGAAACGTCGGGATCCACCTTCATCACAGTTTGATGCGCTTTAGCAGAGTCACTTCTTCCTCGGAGTAAAAATTAATAACTTCCCAAAGTTGAAATCGCGGCGTTAGAGAATCGATACTTTCTGCTCCCGGGCGTTTTTGCAACAAGAATAAACAACGCCTACAGAGAAGGAGAGCCGGTCGGGCCTTTCCCAGTCGCTGTCCCAGGAGATTATCCGGAGCTTCATCACCACTGCAGCCCCGCGCGGGTGAGTCACGGGAGGTCCGGGCAGCACTGAACGAACGGGACGCCCCCCTCTCTGCGCTTTCTCCTAGGCTGCTAGGCCATCTGTGACGTCGGCCGGGGGAAGAGCAGGCCTTCCTACTTTCCGGGATCCTACTTTCTACTATCCCGGGAAGGAAGTAGCTTCCTTTTCACATATAGATGCAGCCTGGAGATTGACGGGTGATAGGATCGGCGTCCCATCCTCAATGGGGCTTCCAGTTCGCTTTCTCCCCAAGGTTGAGCAGGGACGATCTTCGTACTCTGCGTGTATTTATCGCTAGTGAAAAGGGGGAATAGGGATTTATGTGGCTTCCCACTCGCGGAGAATGAAAACTTCAGTTTAAAGAAGGCAGCGTTTTGCTTTCTCTCTCTCTCTCTCAGCCCCCCGCCTCCCCCCACTCCCGCAGCCCTTCGGAGAAGTGCTCTTTCTGCAGCATAAAGACCTTTTTATCGCACTCTCGCTGCCTGTGCGGTTGGCAAGCATCAACACGAGCATCCACCGCAGCGCAGAGAAATAGTTGAATTTAGAACACTTCCTAATTCCCCGGAGGAACTAAAGGGTAGACATTTTTGTTTATAATATTTGGCCTCCACGTTTTTGCCGTTTTTGTCTGGCTACCATCGCTGGGCAAGAAAAGTCCAGTGTTTTAAGTACCGCTTTGCTATTACTGATCGTTCGGATTTCAGCGCGATATGGTAGCCCGAACCGATGTATCTAATTTTTAGTAGCCATGGAAAATAATCCTGGTTTTTATTAGAGCGCTCATATCGTCTAAGTTTCCTGCCGGGCAGAATTCTCGAGCAGGATATACCAAATACATTAAAACAATACCAGTGTAGCCCTGTGCATATGTACTCTGTTGGGATTGCCTGTCTCTCTTTCTCTCTCTATATATATATATATTTGTCAAGTTTATATTTGTTATATATATATTAAGTTTGGGGTGAGAATGGAAACGAAGCCAGAGTGATTTCAGCAAAGCTCTTTTTATTTAGTTCATAGGAACAACAACTATTAGCCTGGCTGACAGCACTCCTTTTATAGGAGGCTATCAGCCTGTCAACCAAATAGAACAAAGTATCCCTCTCACCCTTCAATAGCGGACCTGAGTGAGAACTTCAGCAATTAGTTTAAGCTACTTATTTCAATATATAACACTTCCTGATTGTTAGACTCTGCCAGGAGTCCTGCAGTTTTATTTTTAGGGGTGGTTTGCAGTTGGTTCCTTCCTAGGACTAAAAGTAACTGACCATGGGGTCACCCTTTGTGCCTAATACAGTACTAGAGCTTGGAGTCTCCTGATTTTAGAGCCTGAAGGTCCCAACAGAGTGACTCTCATATTTGCATTACGTCTAGTCATAGTCATATCTAAGAGTCCTATATTCTGTGATTGCATGACTCTGGGAACCATAACACAATCCATAGATCAGGTTCTCAGGACACACTGAACAATTAATTTGCTAATACTGTAGGTCTGTACAGAGGGCCAAAACAAAGTGCATATATTGAACATCTTAGCTGCACTTTCCCTGAGCATCCTTGGCTGGCCCCCAAGAATGCTTATATAACCCCAGTAAAAGACACCTTTGGTTTAGATCGCTATTTCCCAACCTTGGGAACTTTAAGGGTGCGGACTTCAACTCCCAGAATTCCCCATGCTGGCTGTTTCCCAGAGTTCCCAAGGTTGAGAAACACTGGTTTAGGTGGTTCCTATAAGACACTACCTGTGTACTTCAGTGTACTCAGAATAATATTTTGCCCTTTGAATCTTGATCTCTGCAAAATCCTTCTGGCTCAGTGTTTTTTTTGCCAATATAGCTTTTTCCACATATGTTTGACACAGTAAAGTTTTTACCTGTGTTTTTTCTATGCCAAAGGGTTATTGAGAAAACAAACATGGTGAGCTTAATGAAATCACATAGCTAGTAGTGTTAGATGTCAGCATTACATGTGGACATTTTTTCAAGTGCAATGTCTGCTGCCTCTTTTAAGTTATTTTTCATGCATTTACACAGAACATTTCCACTGAACTAACATCATAGCAATATGCAATACTTTCTTTTTCTCTCTCTTCTCCTTAGCAGGCAAGCATTTTGAAAAGAATGCTGACTAAAGATCTTTTGAAGTTTGACCTACTTGTTAATATTTGCAGGCAGACAAACACACAAAAACCGCATTCAGCAGGAATGGCAATGTTTGGCAATGTTTAACTGTGAAGATAATAGTTGCCATTAAAGATTAGCAATACCAGCTGCTTTAAGTTTGGGGAGATTTTGGAAGCCAGGGAAAAGCAGAGGCAACTGATTGGGTAAACTTTTGGAATTGTACTTTAAATCATCAGATTAATGATTGAAATTCTGCTGAGCTGTACAACCAAAGGTCTAGACTCTAGAACTTTTATATTTAGCTGCTATTGAAGTCTATAAGGATATCCAGTTTTGGCCAATTTAAGGTAACATTTGCATTTATTCCTTGATTGCTTTTGGAAAACAAGACACGATGTCGTCTGTCAAAGTTGAATACGTTGTGCCAGTGAACTGCAAGATTGGAGAATCGCCTGTATGGGAGGAAAAGGAAAATTCCCTTCTTTTTGTAGATATAACTGGCCAAAAGGTCTATCGGTGGAATTATCTAACTAAAGAAGTGCAAAGTATTTCTGTGGGTAAGTAAAACAGTTACATTTTAAAAAGCCAAATGTTTACCTTTGAATATTTTTGAATATTTAATGTTCTAAAGCTTAAGTGATAGAAAGAAGCATGTTAAGAGTTGAGTACCACTAAAAACCAGCATGGTGTCATGAATGGAGGATTAGGCTGGCTGTTGTGTAGTACTACATGATAACTTTCCTTGGAATGGTTAGGTATACAGTTATTATTTTTTGTTACTACCATTTCTTCTCTCCTTAATCCCTCCTAATCCCTTAATATGGTTTCCAGATGCCCCAGTGAGCACTGTATCACTTCGTAAATCTGGTGGCTACATTATTACACGGGGAACCCAGTTTGCAGCTCTTGACTGGAAAAAGAAGTCCATTACCACCATTACTGATGTGGAGAAGGAAAAACCCAACAACCGATTCAATGATGGGAAAGTGGATCCTGTAGGAAGACTTGTTGCAGGTAACCAGGTCTTAATTCAATCTATAAAAAAATATTTATTTTTTTTCTCAAGAAATTGTACCCTTTGTAAGATGGTAGTTTCTAGTTCCATCTAGTAGAACCTTGATCTCTGCTGCTCCTTTCATAGGGAGGGCTGACTTCAGGGGTGAAATGCTCCTGGTTCGGACCGGATCACCTGATCTGGTAGCGATAGCAGCGGGTGGTTCGGAGAACTGGTAACAAAAATCCCTGGGGCCCCTGTCCCAGCTGAGCCACGTGATCATCAGAGATTTTTTGTTTTGTTTTTACTTTTAAAAGCATGTTTTCTTCAGCCGAAAAAATACTTTTAAAAGTAAAAAAAAAAGCTTCTAATGATCATACGGCTCAGCTGGGATCATCAGAACCTATTAAAAGCATTTTTTCTACAACCCCTTTGGTCAAAGAGGCTGTAGAAAAATCCTTTTAAAGGGTTCTGGCGATCAGGCAACTCAGCTGGGATCGTCAGAAACCTTTAAAAGCATTTTTTCTACAACCTCTTTGGCTGAAGAGGCTGTAGAAAAAAATGCTTTTAAAGGGTTCTGGCGATCAGGCAACTCAGCTGGGATCGTCAAAAACCCTTTAAAAGCATTTTTTCTACAACCTCTTCAGCCGAAGAGGCTGTAGAAAAAAAGCTTTTAAAAGGTTCTGGCGATCAGGCAACTCAGCTGGGATTGCCGGAACCCCTTAAAAGCATTTTTTAATAGCCTCTTCGACCAAAGAGGTTGTAGAAAAAATGCTTTTAAAAGTTAAAAAAAAAGTTGGCCACACCCACCCAGTCACATTAACCCCCCCCCCCACTAAGCCATGCCCACAGAACCGGTAGTAACAATTTTTTTCATTTCACCCCTGACTGACTTGCTGAGGAGAAAATGAGGTCCTACATTTGCACTTCAATACAGGGGTGAAATGCTCCCAGTACAGACTGGATCACCTGATCCAGTAGTGATGGTGGTGGGTGGTTCGGAGAACCGGTAGCAAAAATCCCTCCCCCCCCGCCCCAGTTGAGCTGCGCGATCATCAGAGGTTGTTTTTTTTTAGAAGCATTTTTTCTTCCCCCGAAAAAATGCTTTAAAAAGTTTAAAAAAGCCCCTGATGATCGTACAGCTCAGCTGGGATTGTCAGAACCCTTTTAAAGCATTTTTTCTACAACCTCTTCAGCCGAAGAGGTTGTAAAAAAAAGCTTTTAAAAGGCTCCTCTGGAGATCCCAGCTGAGTTGCCTGATCGCCAGAACCTTTTAAAAGCATTTTTTTACAACCTCTTCAACTGAAGAGATTGTAAAAAAAAAGGTTTTTAAAAGGTTCTGGCGATCAGGAAACTCAGCTGGGATCGTCAGAACTCTTTAAAAGCTTTTTTCCTCTGGCGATCCCAGCTGAGTTGCCTGATCATCAGAACCGTTTAAAAGCATGTTTTCTACAAGTTCTTTGGCCGAAGAGGTGGTAGAAAAAATGCTTTTAGAAGTAAAAAAAAAAAACTTGGCTACACCCACCCAGTCACATTACACTCCCCACCAAGCCACACTCACAGAACCGGTAATAACAAATTTTACATTTCACCCCTGCATCAATACCATTAATCACATGGGTTATTTGAGGGATGGGATGGGCAAATGATGAAGAATGTATGCCAATGTCTAAGTCAAATGTTGTGGCTTATGTACTTGCATCAGACTATAAGACTCAGTCATATAATGGTAGCATTTTAGAATAATGTCATTGTGACATCCTTTTGGTGTCTCTGTGGTTTGCTGCAAATTTCATTGATCATCACACTGATGTTCAGGAGATGTATCAATCCTCCCCCTATTATACTTACTTGCTGTGGAGTGTGCATATGATCCTATCTGCCTACCCACTTCCAAGTGCTGGATATGTGTACATTTTTCTTTTGCCCATAAAACTTATTTTTAATTGGGATAGCATGTATTTTGAAATCAGTTGTTTTAATTTTAATATCTTCCCAGTAGATTTTTTTTTCTCACCCAGGGACTATATCCATCACCATAGAAAATTTCACAAACAGTATTAGTTAAGACATTAAATTGTTAATTTACAAAGTACTTGTAATTTGTCTCACAGGTAATCTATCCCTACATAACAAGCCCATCTTCCCTTCTCCCCACCTCATCCTGGTTTAAATCCTGTAGTTTATCCAATCCTTGCATATGATTAAATTGAGTTACTATTCATGGGAGCTTAGTTCTTTTAATAAAACATGTCACAGTCTGAAAAAGTAGTACAAGACTCCTCTGGATTTGTGGAGTTTAAAATATGTCTTCCAATTTGATTATGATTACAGTTTAATAGCACTGTTCCTTGATTAACAGCTGAATTTTATATATATTGGAAGTTTAAAAGACAGTTTTCATATTTATGGTCTACAAGGATAACATCATATGCCTAGAGGTAGCCCTCAACTTATGATCAAAATTGTGCCCAAATTTTCTGTGAAATGGTTGTTAAGTGAATTTTGCCCCAGGTTACAACCTTCTTGCTACAGTTATTAAGTGAAATCAGTGCAGTTGTTAACTTAGTAACATGGTTGTTCAGTGAATCTGGCTTCCCCATTGATTTTGTTTGTCAGAAGGTTGTAAATTTGGTCACATGAACCTGGGACATTGCAACCATCATAAATATGAGTCAGTTGCCAAGCATTTGAATCTTGATTATGTGACCATGGGGATCTTGAAATGGTTATAAGTGTGAAAAATAGTCATATGTCACTTTTTTCCATGCCATTGTAATATCAAACGGTCACTAAATGAGCTGCTGTAAGTCGAGGACTACTTGTATTTTTATTATGGACAGGCCACTGAGAAGAAAAGAAGCTGATTGGTCTCTGTGGTGCTTGGTTATCTTTTTTCTGCTAACTCTCTGGTTCTCATAGGTACGATGTCTCAGGAGATTCGTCCTGCGGTGGTTGAGCGGCACCAGGGCTCACTCTACACTCTCTTTCCCGACCATTCTGTGGTAAAACATTTTGACAAGGTGGACATCTCCAACGGTTTGGATTGGTCTCTGGATCACAGAACCTTCTTCTACATCGACAGCCTTTCATACCACGTTGATGCCTTTGATTACGACCTGCAATCCGGGAAGCTTTGTATGCCTACTTTCCATGATTTGAAAAGTGTAACAAAGTTGGTTTTTGAACACCATTTTAAAATTGTTGCTTTCTCTCTCTCTCCCACTCTTGGTGTAGTGGTTAAGGGACCAGACTAGAAACTGGAAGACTATGACTTGTAGTCTTAGGCCCATAACCACCAGATGACTTTAAGCCAGTCACTGTCCATTCTAGGAAGAAGGTGGCAGTGGCAAGGCACTTCTGAAATGTTGCCAATAAAACTGTAGGGGCTAATTCAGGCTGTTGACAGGAATCAACACTGACTTGAAGGGGTGGGCACACACACATGCACACACATAACACACACATTCTACCGAGGTAGAATGCTTAGAGTCACAAGTCATGTAAAATTCCAACGGATTTTACATGTATAAACCACAGCTTTAACTTTTATTGGGCATATTAGAAATGACTGCAGTTTCAGCAGCATAGTTTTCTGTTTCCCACAAGGATAAGGGATGAGATATAATCTGTGTGTATTAACACACCACACTACAAGACACACCACACAAAACACAACATTAACATAAAGCACAACATAACACACATCTGCTTGCAACTCCTTAAACCAGAAGTGTGAGGTGACTGCTTCTAAAGGTTTCCCCAGCTGTGGTCATCTGATTGTCCAATAAAAAAATCTATATTCTATTCTATTCTATTCTATTCTATTCTATTCTATTCTATTCTATTCTATTCTATTCTATTCTATTCTATTCTATTCTATTCTATTCTACTCTACTCTACTCTACTCTACTCTACTCTACTCTACTCTACTCTACTCTACTCTACTCTACTCTACTCTACTCTATTCATGCACAAAATGGCTTCACTTCACTGGTTGCCACAGTAGTTCCTTCCAAGATAAATAAATTTATGGTGTTTCCCTTTGCATTTCTTTTTGTAAAAACATTGCTTGGCAAATGTGTGGCATAGCTTGTAATATCTTTCAATGGCTTTTTTCAGGCAACCGCAGGAGCATATATGAATTGGAAAAGGAAGAGTCCATTCCTGATGGGATGTGTATCGATACAGAGGGGAAGCTTTGGGTGGCCTGTTATGGTGGAGGACGGGTAATTCGTATAGATCCTGAAACAGGTTAGCAATTGCGGGGAATCCACTAATAGTCCATATTTCTTTCCTGAGATCAAGCTGTTCAGTGTAAGGGATCTGGAGCAAACACAATATGTGTGTTTTATTCATTCCAGAATATTCCTTTGCTCATGTAGAGATGCTTATACATTATAACGTATAATATATAAATAGGCCTTATCTCATCTGAAACGCAAACCAGCCTGTGGTTTCATTTACTTGTTAATGGAAATGGAAAACCTTCGGTGATTGGTGTGATAATTTCATCCCACAAATGCTATGCCTTCCTGCATGTGATCCAGAAGGTAGATTTAGGTGCAAACAGCCCTGGTTCAATCCCCGACATCGCCAGGTAAAAGGATGAAATAATTTGAAAGTCCTCTCTGTGCCCAG
The DNA here is from genome assembly GCF_028640845.1 of Ahaetulla prasina. Lineage (NCBI taxonomy): Eukaryota > Metazoa > Chordata > Lepidosauria > Squamata > Colubridae > Ahaetulla > Ahaetulla prasina. The sequence goes on along the minus strand of NC_080543.1, from coordinate 92,931,437 downwards.
TGAGATTCTATAGACTTTGCCAGATAGGTAAAGAACTTTGTCTGCGGGTCTATGACAATTAGCTACGGCTAACTCACTATGGCCAACTCTCTACAGACAACTAGCCCCAGCCAGCTTACCATGGAACAGCTTGCTGCAGGACAAGAGTAACACTAATATCAAAAAAAATGGTGGAGTAGAATCATTAAAGGAAGGATGCAAAAGGAAGGATGGAATAAAATGTAAATGACAAAAAATATTTTTATTTATTTATTTTAAATAATTAAATTGTTAAATTGTCCTGTGGCAAGTTGTCCCATGGCGAGTTGGCCATGGCGAGTTATCCCATTCCATCGTCTGACATACAGCATACAATATTCCTACCTTCCATAGTGAAAGAACAATCAGACAACTGGTTCAAAAGACCTGTTTCTTACAAATGGATCACATTCATGCACAATGCATTCAATCAATATTTTGCCTTTGAAAAATTGCAGACTATGAAGCTCTTTTTTCCCAGCATTAGGTCCTACCTTTTGTTTCTTTAGGATGGAGTATGTAACCTGCAGATTTGCACGTAGACTCCTACCCGCCATTTGCAGCCCTCATGCCCTCATTTTTGGTGGATGGGCGTTTACTTTTTTCCAAATTTAAGGAGGGAAATGTACTGGTTCCACTCTGCTGGCCTGCTGCCCTTTGTTAAGGAAACAACCGGATTTATTTTAACAGGAAAAAGAATTCAGACAGTGAAGCTGCCTGTAGACTATACAACTTCTTGTTCTTTTGGTGGATATGATTATTCAGAACTGTATGTCACTTCAGCTTCTGCTGGACTGGATGAGTCGTCTCTCATACGACAACCTCAGGCTGGTGGCGTTTTCAAGGTAAACTGGGAGCTGCAGTGCATTTGAAATCATGATATGCACGATACAGTGGTTGGGGGGCAGCATTTGATTAATTTAACCAAGGAGCATTTGGGGGGTCAATAAAGTCAAGATGGCAGCTATTCTAATAATGTTTATTCCCACCCCCCACCTCCAGCATTTTTTATTTAATGTAAGGTCCTTGGTGCTCTCTGAGTTTGGTTGTTTTCTTACAGAGATTTCATTACACAACTAGGTATTTATTTTATTTTATTTATTTATTTATTTGATTTTTATACCGCCCTTCTCCCGAAGGACTCAGGGCGGTGTACAGGCATAATAAAACCGACAATACAATATACAGGTTTAAAATACGATTTAAAAAACTTATTAAATTAGCCCAGCAATTAAAATTTACCATACTAAAAAACCCCGTTTAAAATTAATAAATTCAACATTTAAAAACCCAATTTAAGCCAGCCCCGCGCGAATAAAAAGATAAGTCTTGAGTTCGCGACGAAATGTCCGAAGGTCAGGTATTTGGCGTAGACCCGGGGGAAGCTCGTTCCAGAGTGTGGGGGCCCCCACAGAGAAGGCCCTTCCCCTGGGGGCCGCCAGCCGACATTGTTTGGCGGACGGCACCCTGAGAAGTCCCTCTCTATGGGAGCGTACGGGTCGGTGGGAGGCGTGTGGTAACAGCAGGCGGTCCCGTAAGTACCCAGGTATCATCAGTACATTGATGCAGAGGGGAGAGCACTGATAATTTTTTTAAAAAAAATTGAATTTATATCCCGCCCTTCTCCGAAGACTCAGGGCGGCTTACATTGTGTTAAGCAATAGTCTTCATCCATTTGTATATTATATACAAAGTCAACTTTTATTGCCCCCAACAATCTGGGTCCTCATTTTACCTACCTTATAAAGGATGGAAGGCTGAGTCAACCTTGGGCCTGGTGGGACTTGAACTTGCAGTAATTGCAAGCAGCTGTGTTAATAACAGACTGCATTAGTCTGTTGAGCCACCAGAGTTACTAGTTGAATAGTGAAACATCTGCAAGAAAACAACCAAGCTCAGAGTCAAGGACCTCATAGTTCAACCCTGCCTTACAAATATTCTGTTCTATTGATCTCTGTAACTGACTGATTTAAGAGCTAAATTTTCAATAACATTTTTTTAAAAAAAAACCAGTACTCATTTAAAAAAAGTATATTTAACAAAAGTAAAGTTCCATTATGATTTTTTTAAAATGTATGTAATAAAGAAGCAGCTTTGGTATTGTGAAGAATAAAACTGAGCATTTCAGATTCAGTGCTATGTCTTTAAATACCTAGCTTTGCTTTCGGGTTTCGAGTTAGAATGGCTGTTGAATCCCTGATGGTTATTTTGTTGGATTTTTGGGATGTTTTGTGTGGTTCTTTTTTCTTTCCTTTTTACTATGTCATTGTCTCTTGTCCTTGGATGTAAGCCATACAATGTTATCTGGGAGTCAGAAACTCTCCAAATCTATTTAAACGAATGAACATATGTAGGCAAATATTTGCTTTTGAAAGAAATGCGTTGAGTTTATTAGAAAAAAATGAGATAATTTTGAAAGTATCATGTTCATATCCTCATTTTTTAAAAACAGATTACTGGCCTTGGGGTGAAAGGAATCCCACCATATTCATATGCAGGTTAACACATACCCTTGAAGACGCAAATCTCAAAACAAGGACGGAAGGAAATGACAACATTGCACCACTGCACAGTTTATCTGTCTCTATAAAAGGATGGTAGACCAAGTACAGGAAAAAACTCCCAAGCCATGAATTCAGATTTGACTTGTGCCCAATTTGCTTTTTTATTATAGCTAAGTAAAAAAAAAAAATTTCTTTCTGTTAAATCAATATTTTTAATAAAGTTTCAAATATATAAATATTGTATATGTGTGAATTTATCAATTTGCTGATTGAAAAGCTGGTGAATGTTTAGCTATAAATGAGATACATGCTGCCTGTTTCCCAACTCTCCTCCTTTCTTTCCTATTTCATCCACAAGTCTTTCTCTGCAGACTCACGAACTTTTACCTTCCTATCTTACTGGATCCCATCCAGTATCAGCTATTATTGTCTTCACTTTTATCAGCCTCCCTCCCTCCCTCCCTCCCTTTTCATTGGCCATCCTTCTAGCCAAGATGCTATATTTTTATTCTAGCAAAGGTTTCTACAATCCTTCTGGCCCCAACATATGCATCACATGCTACTTGTAATTCACCTTCACAACCCAGCTCAGAGTTCAGAGTCAGAACCTTTGGAGGGAAGCATGGAGTGCAGTCAAAAGGAGCGACCCTTCTCCATTAGCCATCATCTGCCCCT